>NC_046323.1:41402338-42602338 GCF_009819535.1 Lacerta agilis | reverse complement strand
CCATCTGGCTGGGTTTCCCCAGCCACTCTAGGCAGCTTCCAACACAATATTAATAATACAATAAAACCCACAAAGGCATTGCTTCCAGGAGGAATGCCCCCCCCCCCATAACTTATTTTAGTTTTCTTCCTTCAATTACTACTCCCCTTCTGGGCACAATCTCCCTTAGTTCCTCATATTCAAAGTACCAAATCAGACCTGATGTGGACGGGAGATCCATGATCAGATATCACATTGATTATTATTTTTGTAATGCTACTGGCAGCTGCAGATCTGAATCAGGTTTGGAATACAGGAGACGTGGGGTGTGTGAACCTTTTCGCCCAGTAGAGTTTTCCTGATCCAAATTGGAGCTGTTGTTTGCCCCATAAGAGAATCTTACCAGCACCACATAGGCCCTGTAAGTGTTAGAGATTTCAGAGTTGCCTACGTGCAGAAATGCAGCTGTCTATCTCCAAGCAATTAAGCAATTAACTAGTTGGCAGAAAGCCCAGATCTGCTCTCCCTCAGACCCTTAGCAACGACCTGTGATTGGTCAATGAGTTCCTGATAAGGTGAGCTCTGTGTAAGAGTTGTGTGGTGAGTGGTTAGTGTGTGGTGCAGATGTTGGTGTGGAGAAAGTGGTCAGTGTAGAGAGAGAGAGACAGGAAAAGATTTTATGTTTTGTTTCTGTTATTTTGTAAAGTCTGTAAATAGTAACTTATGGATGCTAGTTGCTTCAATCAATAAATACTGTATATAGTTATCCAGTGAGTTGCTGAGTTCCTGCGTTGTGCTGTCCAGTCAATTACACAACAGCCAGAAGCTTCCAGAAAAGTCTGCGTCTAACTCTGCGGTGTCCAGGAATACGTTATACTCCTGACACTAAATCTTAAGAGTAAGTTTTCTCCATGAGGCAAACAGCTGCTGTGTGGATGGGTGAGGGACTTAGGACTAGAAAAGCAACCCTCCTGCAGTTCCATCGCTCCAGTCTGAATCATGACCCCTTTCTCCTTTGTGGCCACTATTAACTTTTTTTTTTTTTAAGGCATGAGGGAATCTGAGCAGGGAGCATCTAACGCCATGTTTACTTTGGAGCATAATATGCAGGGCAGGTAGTGTTTCTTATGCCCACTGTCCTCATCGCTCCATCCCATGTCCACCTCCGGCGAACACAGGGCCAATTCAATTCAATTATTTTCTATCGAATCAAGGAGCTGCAGTGCATACAGCTTAGCTTCGCAAGGACCCTGCATTATCTTCCTTCTCAAGCAAAAAGTTAACAAGAGTATCTTTCTTTACAGGCATCTCAGCACTTCCGACTGCTCAGAACTCTTTTCAGCTTGGCAGCACCCCACCAGTCTGCCTGGATCTAACTCATTACCAGCTTCAGGGCTTCAGATTCAAGCTCGTAATGTAAGCACTTTCAAAATCCGAATGGCGGTTGTGCAGAGGAATAGACATGGCATAACATCTAACATTAAGGTCCTATGCTATCCCAAAAAACCAAGGCAAATCCCCATAGCCATCAGGGTTTCTATCCTTCACTTTTATGAAATCATATTCTGAAAGTATGTAGGCAGCTTCCAGTACTCATATGTGGGGACCAAATTGGTTTCGGAAATGGTTCTGGTCCTAGGGATTTTCTGGGAGCCTTTGGAAGCGGTGTTTTGAAGATACGAAATGGGATTTTCCAAATTATTTGGGTCTCTTTTTTGGCCAGTGTTAAGACTTGGGGGCGACTGGGAACTGGTGGCACCATCTCTTTGCAACTCCCAGCCTCAAGATTCATTGTGCTCCCTCCTTGGAAGTTTATAGAAAGCAGAACTTTTCAAAATCTAAAATACTAGTAGCAACTAGTAGCAACAATGACTTATTTGTTGCCTTATATACCATAGTCTCTAGGCAACTCACAGAAGACATAGTAAATGCAAAACATTTCTTTTAAAAAATAATGCAACTGTCAATTAATAAATACCCACAACAATGCCTACCAAAATAATGTAAAACATGAACAAAAATAAGCCTCACAGTATATGGGCCAAAATAATGAACTCAATCAAATATCTGGGAGAAAATGTAGGTCTGAACCTGGTGCCGAAAATAAATATGTTATTGTGAGTGTCAGATGGGCCCTGCTGGAGAGAGCAGGCCAAGTAGCCACAACCAAAAAGGCCCTCTCCCACATCACCACCTTCCAAACCTCACTCAGAGGGGATAATAATTTATTATTTATTCATCTGGCTGGGTTTCCCAAGCCACTCTGGGCGGCTCCCAACAGAATATTAAAAACACGATAAAACACCAAACATTAAAAACTTCCCTAAAAGGGCTGCCTTCAGATGTTTTCTAAAAGTCAGATAGTTGTTTATTGGGGGGGGGGGAGGGCTTCCACAGGGCGGGTGCCACTACCTGTTCCCTGTAACCTCTGTAAGTACTTGCAGTGAGGGAACCACCAGAAGGCCCTTGGAGCAGGACCTCAGTGTCTGGGCTGAATGATGGGGATGGAGATGCTCCTTCAGATATACTGGCAAGAGGGCCTCAGCTGATGACCATGGGGTCTCAGCATGTTCATACCAAAAGAGGCATTCCATTAGGGTTTATCCATCAACCCTTTCCTAGGTCTGAGGAACTGATAAAGCCACTTGAAGTAGGCTCAACTTAGGCTCTGCAATATTTCCAGAGGCCTTCACAGTACTAATCCAGTCAGTCTTCCTGTATATCAGAAGCCACTGAGTTTCCTATGACTGCTTTCCCATGTAAGAAATGTCTCACTTGGCTTCTACTACAAATACCTTTCACAACATGCAATCCGAAATTAGAAGCAGTGGGAAATCTCTGCAACCAAGCTAAAATGTTACGATATCTTAATATTGCAAGTATTCCAAGTATTCTTCACCATTTCCCTTCTGAACTCAGAACGTTCACCCTTGCCTCCTGAATTCTGCTATTTCGTTATCCCAGGATGTCCACTCACACAAGCCAGCCAGCTCTATTCATTCCACTTTGACTTGTTCTGGACCCTCTGAAGTTCAAGGCAATTAAGTGGTTTCCCCTGCTAAAGAGTCATCACAAGCATGTCCAGCTATCAGGGACGTCTTAGCCATTGAGGCTACTGGTGCAAGGCGCCATGGCCTGAGAAGGGCGCCTGTGCCCTCCAGCCCCGCCAGCAGCGCCACTTCTCGGGCTGTGGACACGGGGAGGCCATCGGCGAGCCTCCCGTCGGCACTGCAGCCAGGGCTCCCTGGATGGCAGCGCCGCACTGCCGCTTCGGCCGAGCAGGCGGAGGCGGAGGTGGAGCACAGTTGGCAGTGCCCCCACCCGCCCCTCCGTGCCCTCTGGCTTCCCGTTGCGCCTGGCCCTGCCTAGCGGAGCGTGAGGGGTGCTGGAGGGATCTTCGCGCCAGGGCACCAGATTTACTTAAGACGGCCCTGCCAGCTATACTTGAGGTTCAGCCTGAATTACAGCCCCTCTTCTCTAGGATTCCACCTTTACAACCAGCAGCTCTGAGACAGCCTCTGCATTGAAAGGCAAAGGTGGTGCTTCACTGATCTCTCTAATTTCTGCCCACCTTCTCTGGAGGTTAGAGCAAGGATTTTATGCTTGGTTTGTTGACTTGGGCTCTTAAACAAAGCTCTTGATTTCCCCTTATCTGTCCCTTGCTGGCGTTTTATTCCCCCGCCTTCCCTGACAAGTTCCCACTATATCACACGTTTATTTTCTAGTTCCAGTAACTGCCTCTCCCCCTCTTGTTTAAACTGGAAAGGAAAAAAAGGGAAAAAGATTGTAAGAGGTGGTGCCCAGTGCCCATTTGGATCCGTTCCGATGTATTATAACTCATGTCGGCGCATCTCTGCAGGCAGTAAGATGCACGTAAACAGAGAGGCAAGCTTCAAAGAGACGCTTGGCATTAGAAGCTGGAAATGACATTCAGGTAGTTAGCAGCATTATATCCAGCAACTGATTAAAATGGGGCCGATCGCCAGCCAGACACTTAATGAAGCTTTTGAGCAGGCTGGGGGAAATTGTCTTTGGTAAGCCCCAGCACCCCTGAGTGTGTCACACATTTTAATATTTGTGCATTGGCTATGTTATCATAGCCATGCAGCTTCATCCTTCTCCCTCTTTCCTTCGTAGTGGTGTAGAGCCAGTGTGGTGTAGTGGTTACCAATCCTAATGGGCAACAGCCTCCACTGGTTGTATATACTGTACTGCAGCCTTCCCAAACCTGGTGCCTTCCAGGTGTTTTGGGCTACATCTTCCCTTAGCCAACACGGCTAGTTTCAGTTGCGGGAGATACTCTCTGCTTTCTACATTTGGCCCCAGCTACCCAAGGGCATACTACTAGGAACAAGGCAGAGGGCCTTCTCAGCTGTGGCGTGCCCTGTGGAATGCCCTCCCATCAGATGCCAAGGAGATAAGTAACTTCACAAACTTTAGAAGACATCTGAAGCCTGCCATGTATAGGGAAGTTTTTTAAATGTTTAATGTTTTACAGTGGTACCTCGGGTTAAGAACTTAATTCGTTCTGGAGGCCTGTTCTTAACCTGAAGCACCACTTTAGCTAATGGGACCTTCTGCTGCCGCTGCACCACAAGAGCACGATTTCTGTTCTTATCCTGAAGCAAAGTTCTTAACCTGAAGCGTTATTTCTGGGTTAGCGGAGTATGTAACCTGAAGCGTATGTAACCCGAGGTACCACTGTATTATGTTTTTATGTTATGTTGGAAGCCGCCCAGAGTAGCTGGGGCAACCTAGTCAGATGACTATGAAAGCAACATGCAAGAGAGCATTAGGAAGCATTGTAACAATGTATACATTAGTAAAATTTCAGGCAAAAAAGCAGATATTAGGAGAAATGCACCCTTTAATGCAGATTAAAAAAAAGTCCCCATGAGCATTTAAGTAAACATGCAAACTGATGGAGAAATGTGAGGTGTGGAACTTAAAAATGGAAAAATGAGAAGGTGAGGGCTACAGAAACTGGAAGTTTTGACCACCCCTAAATGGTACCCTCTGGTGCCAACCATCTGAATTTAATGTACAACATGTACCAGAGGGGAGACTCAGTCAGAACCCCACCCCCAAGTGGTTTGTGCTTAATTACCAGATCCCATTTCAGACATTTGCCTCTCCCCATACATTAGGTGGCCCACATGCTTTTGTGACTAATGGCATCCACTACGTAGGCCTGAAATGTCACTTTGCAGATAGAATGATCCATCTCCTTGACTTTGCTTGTAAACATGTTTCACCAGGGGGGTCACTAATATGCTTTTATTACCTCACTGTCAGAGATTATGCCATTCTGGAGCCTGATAAAGTATTCCGACGGAGGGATCCTCTTAATTGTCCCTCACCACTTTATGCAATCGCGGGAGACGATCACCAATAAATTTAGCCCAATGTTTTCTTGCCGTTACCATAACTATTTCTGAGCAAATCTGCAGAGGCGCAAAAACCACTTCGAAGAATTCCTCCCCTCACACCCAGGATATTGGAAATGAAATTCACTTTGGGGTGGAGGGTTTAAATACAGAGCACCTTCTGTTTTCTTTATCATTAGAGCTATGTAGCTGCTAAATGTCATTTACTCAAAACACTGTAGTCCACAGGATTTGTAGCTTGAGATGACTATTTGCTTTTAATAAATCTACCACATCATGAAGGTTACCATATTTTATGTGTGTGGCTATGGGGAGGGGAAGGAAGAATTACATCTATTCATTTGGTTTATCAGGCAGCCAGTGTAGCGTAGTGGTTTCCAGGCATAGGCAAACTCGGCCCTCCAGATGTTTTCGGACTACAACTTCCATCATCCCTGACCACTGGTCCTGTTAGCTAGGGATGATGGGAGTTGTAGCCCCAAAACAGCCGGAGGGCCGAGTTTGCCTATGCCTGGGTTAGACGGCTGGACTAGGGCCTGGGAGACCCGAGTTCAAATCCACACTTGGCCAAGAAGCTCACTGAGAGACCTTGGACCAGTCATTCCCGCCCTGCCCCCCAGGCTAACCCACCTCACAGGGCAGTTGTGGGGATAAAGTAGGGGGGAGGGGAAACCATGAACTTATTGAAGGAAAGATGGGATGTAAATAGAACAACCACAGCAACCATTCAACAAGACATTTTTGAGGGTGGAATAGGACATGACACAACCTATGAAAATAGTGGCACTGTGTTCAGTTCATATAAGCTAGTGGTCTCCAGTCTTTTCAGACCCATCTTTAATCCCAACATGCAAAAAGAGCAGGATACAAGTTTGTGCAATGAATCTTTTGCTTCCCCACTTCAGTTATTTCGTTGCAAGCCTAACCAAGTTTACTCAGGAGAAACTCCTGTTGCATTCAATGAGGTTGGGACTGCAGCCTTAGAAAAGTGTCTTAGATCATTGTGGTTCATCTACCTTAGAATTTACCTGCACCGACTGCAATTTTAGTGCCACATCCAAACACAGCCAGGACTCTAATCTTTGCAAAGGGACCAGCCTCACTCCTACTGATACAACACTGCTGAGAAGAAGGTGGGTTTCCCTTTGAAGCCCCACAATAGCAAGCATTTGGTTATAAACCTCTCAGAGAACAAAACCAGTCTTTAAATCTCTATGGGCAGTGAAGTGCTTCAAATTAAAGACGGGGGTGGGGGTGGGGAGGAAAGAACAACTAGATCTACTGTATAGGAGGAAAATGGCACTTAAATACAAAAAAGTTTTTTTCCTTCCTTTTTGCTGTAGCCTTCCTTTTCTTCCTCAGGGAATCATACATATCTTTTCAAATACTCTTAAAAAAAAAAACCTAGCCCCAAACCTTGAAAGGAAACTAAGGAAGACACTTGATACCACCTTGTTTATTAACTTGTTTTGTCAAGAGTCAGACTTGGGGGATTTCAGATTTCTAAAGTTGTAGGTTTCCTTCCCCTTCACTGCAAAATGGAACAAAGTACCTGAATTGTATAAAATGATGAAATAGGAACTGAGTCATGAATCCCCTTTAAGCCTACTTTTCATGGACGGCTTTCTTTTAAGACTTCTAAGCTGCGTCTCTGGCTAAGATATGCAGATATATAAAAATAGCTTTATAAGATGGAGCAACATGTTAAATGGAAGACTGGTGGCTGCTGCCTGGTTCCCCCCCCCCCCTTCAATTGCACAATAGATATACCTTCTATAAATATTCAGGAACCAGATCTATATTTATCAACAGTAGCAAGGTTAAGATTTGCAAAACACTGGAAGGGATGACAATGACCAATGAAACCAAATGGCCGAACAGAATTGGGGAGGTATTCAATCTGCTACAATGAACCACATGCCTAAAATTCAGTGCAAACCTGTTATAGAAGTTGCAAGTCCTTTAAAAAACAAATACTGTTCTGATATTTCTTTTGTGTTTTGAATACTTGGTGAAAACAAAGGACTCCTAAATAGATTTCACCGCCCACCCCGCAATGTTTTAATGCATGCATTTGTATTTCCCTCTGAAAGTTTTATATATGGATTAAAAATGATGATTGAAACAGATTTGTTTAGAAGGTTGAGCTTCACAGAGCCTAGGGCTTGCCGATCAGAAGGTCGGCGGTTCGAATCCCCATGACGGGGTGAGGCTCCCGTTGCTCGGTCCCAGCTCCTGCCCACCTAGCAGTTCGAAAGCACGTCAAAGTGCAAGTAGATAAATAGGTACCACTCTGGCGGGAAGGTAAACAGCGTTTCCGTGCACTGCTCTGGTTCGCCAGAAGTGACTTAGTCATGCTGGCCACATGACCCAGAAGCTGTACACCGGCTCCCTCAGCCAATAAAGCGAGATGAGCGCCGCAACCCCAGAGTCGTCTGTGACTGGACCTAATGGTCAGGGGTCCATTTACCATTTAAGTTACCACAACAGCACAGGTCTTCAGCGGCAACCTTTACTTTTCAGAAAGTTCCCCAAGATTAGAACAACACCAAGGCAAGATGCAGAACGTTAGCTAAGAACCAAGGATGTGGAACATCATCTTGTTGGTTGGAGGGCTAGCCAATGAAGTCCTACTCAGAGTAGACCCACTGAAATTAGTGGCTATGACTAACTTTGGTCAGTTAGCACTGGAGAGAACCCATAAGAATTACAATATCTGATAAAACTTTCAAGAGACAGTTTGCGGCCCACTGCTGAAAACAGCAGCCCCTATGTTCTGTACTTCCTCCACCCCCCCCCCCCTTAAGGTGAAGTAAAAGAGAATTTGTGATGCTATGTAATTTCCTCACTTCAGCGCCACTTCAGCGAACAAAGCTAAGAGTTCAGTGTCACAATTTGCGCACATCCACACCATCCATTTAAATCAGACAGATTCCACCAAATAATCCTGGGAACTGTAATTTAAGGATGCTGGAAATCGTAGTTCTGTGTGGGGTGAACTTCAGTTCCCAGGATGCTTATTTAATATTTGTATATCACTTTTAAAATGGGAACAACCCATGATTTACAAAAAGGAAGTTCAATTAAAAACAAAACAAAACCCTATTCAGGTAACAGGATGTGCTTTTTTATTTCTTTACTTGTTTGTGTACATATTAGAGTTATAGGCTTTAATTGTTTTACTCAATAAGACTTATGTTGGTAAGGAACAATTTTAATCAGTGGGACTTAGAGTATAAGGACATGCTGGTTCATTTTAAAGGCTATTTATGTATTTGTTTAAAATGTGAATATATTTCAGCTTCTTAAAATGTAAAAAAAAACCCTCTTAATAAGATCAATCAATCAATCAAGAGCACCAATGAGTGAAGGAAGCTTCAATTGGATAAAATCAGACACAGATCAATAACCACAGCAGCTACTGGTCACCCATTTAAAGCCTTGCAGAATAAAAAAAGGTCTTAACCTGATTTCCTAAATTATACCTTCTGAACCTGTCTCAAGGTATCATCACTGAAAAGGTCCATTTCTTGGTTTCTCCCTGCCGAAACATTCCTAGTAGAGGCTCCCAGAAGAGGACCCTGGAAGCACGTCCTACATATTGCGCATCTTCAAATGGGGCAAGTTGGTCTTTTGAGTATTATTATTCAGGTGTGCTAATGTTAATTTAAAGTTTGCAATTCTTTCTGACAGTGAGAGTTGCTTTTTTTTTATTAAGCTATAGTTATCTCAAAAAGGTTACCACAGTAAATCCATCACCATTTTAAGTGGCTTTGAGACATTTGTTTTTAGTATGACACGGCAAATAATTTCAGTGCACATTTCTGTTAATAGGCACATTTTAAAAAGCAATTTCCCCAAATATAATGCTTTTTAAAAGAAGTTGTTTTCAATAAAAAAGCATTTAATGCACACCTTCCCCTAATATATACCATTTTTGTACACATTTTTTTTTACTGAAGAATGCAACATTTGGAGAAGTGCAAATTTCAATGGTTGCTGTTTTTCAGTTTGCGTACTGTTAGAACTACAAATTACGCACGTTCAGTGCAAACATGACCAAATTTCTCCTCCATCCCTAGATGCGACAGACGGTGCTGTTAACCAGTTAAAAGGCAGATGGGCTGAATAACTAAAAATACTGTGTATTGACAACTGTGGGGCAATTGCATAAATGTTCTGTGGAGAAAGGGGAGGCTATGCTGCTAACGGAGAGAAGGTGGATGAATGCTCAAGCGACTCTAGCAGTAACAGTTCTTCTCGCTGAACTGTTGCTGGAACAGCCTGATTTTTTTTTTTTTGTCATGCTCTTTTTGTGAAAGTCAAAGGGGTATTTTCATCATCAATCATCATCATCATCATCATCATCAATTCATCATTGGCTTGAGAAAACTTTCACACCGTTTCCACGCCTGCCTCCAAACTCAACACAATATGAGTTTAAATTTGCCTGGACAAATAACCTTCGCCGAGGTGAAACCTCATTGGGTATTCTACAGGAATATGGCTTTGATTGGATTGGATTGATTTCCATCCGGCTTATCAGCATGTGCGGTATATACAGGGTTCCCCCCATTAAGCTCATGAAATTGATGGCCAAGGAAGACTGCACTATATGGATTTGCAATTCAAACATTCAGAAGTGGTTTGGGAATATATATTAATGGCTTCAGGCCCTATCAAGTGTCAGCATCAGAAACATCTGGCATGCAGCAGCAGCAAAAAAAAGTACCCTTCCGTAGACACTACTCCGATGGGGATGCAAAAAATATAGACTCCGCTGTGCGATTTTCAATAAAGTGCATGATGGGGAGGGAGGGGGAAGACTTATATTAAATTCACAAGCGTTTGTATTAAAATTCCATTACAGGGAACCTAAATGTAGTGTCGGAGAGTGCCTTTATAAGACATTTGTTCAGGCTTGGAGTTTGCAGTGGCTGAGTATTTGGACAGTCAATATTAATTTGAAATAGCGAGCCACCTCATCTCTTAAAACCCACAGGCACACTCCTCCCTCCTCCCCTTTTCACCTCACTGCCCGCTTGGCTCCGAGTGAGGTGTACAGGCATGGGCCTAGTCAGTCAAGCCACCATTTGAGAAAGATCTCCTATCTGCCATTTTAAATTCAGAGTTAGGAGTCCTTGATGCCAAGCGCATGAGGGACCATGTCACTCATGGCTGGAGCCAGAAAGTATGGGAGATAAGGGGGGAGGAGAGGGGGGGGGAGAGAAGAGACTAACTGCAAATGCAACACATAGCAATTGCTCTAGAAATGAAATGATCTCATCTATGAAGAGTGCAATAGAACAATGTGCCATTTTAAACTCCCTTGGTTCAACATCAAGCAAGCCATTAGAACAGTGGTCAATCTGAGGCCTTCCATACACTGTTGGGCTCCAACTCCCATCAGCTCCAGTGTCCTGAACCCCTGGCCTACCTGGAAGCAAGTTGGTAAGTCAAGTCCAAAGGTCAGGAAACGCAGCCCAGAGTCAATCCAAGTAGCCAAGTCTGAAGTTCTGCAGTCAGGAGGATACAGGCAACCCCAAAGCACAATCCCATAGAGGTCTAGGAACATCCACACCAAGGTCCATCAACATCAGCAATTGAGCAGACACAGCACTTCAGCTCTGCTTCCCTCTTGTACTTTGCATCTGGGCTTGATGAGACAAGTGGCCTTCACCTGCTCCAAGTCTACTCCAGCTGATCAATCACTCACCTCCTCCCAGAGCTAGCAAGCCCCACCTGGCCAGCTAGGGAGTTGGGCTATGGGCCCTTGCCTGTCTTGGAGTATCCCTCCCGCTGCTCCCTATGCCTCAGAGCCCACCATGTTTGTGGAGATAGGGGCCCCTCTGGCTCTGGTGATGGCTTCTACTGCTCTGGTTCCTGTGCATTGACCTCCATCCCCGTCACGCTGTGAGTACTTCCTTCTTCATCGCCTGCTTGCCCCGGTGTGTCCCAGTCCTGGATACACCCCATGCCAAGATCCTCTTCTTGATCCCCATCGTCTTGCCAGTTCATGACATCATCAGCATGATCAATGCTTGGCGACGATGGTATTTGTGAAGCAGCAGCATCCTGAGGGCACCTTTGCATTAGTATGCAAATGCAAGAAAGGGTCCCTTGGAAAGAGGTCAATAGGTAACCAAACAGTACAACTTTTGCTGAGGAACTTATTCCTTTTTCTTGTAGTGTGCAAGTCTGCTGGCTTGGCTGAAATCCTTGGTAGCTGTTTGCTTCTTGCAGCATACTTGGTCTCTACTTTACCCATACTGGGGACAGACTTGTGCTAGTTGATTTGGTAGGTAGATGGCTTTGTCGCACAGTACTATGCAAAATGGACCAATGGTCCTGGCATCTTGCTCTGTTCTCAAAAGTTCATTTGTCCACACTTCAACAATCTCCCAAAGGTTTTCCATATGTAACAATGTATTCTACTCCCCTATAATAGGCCTGTTGATGACTAGCTCACATAGTGGGATAGGAGCAAAAGCCTCCTAGGATGCTTAGTTTGGTCAGAATCAAGCATAGACTTCCAGAGTTAATGGGGAAAAAAATATTACTTTAGGTAAAGGAGACACCATAGATCCTCTTCTGAGGCCCTCCTTCGTGTGCCTCCTCCTTGAGAGGTCCAGAGGGTGGCAACACAAGAACAGAGCCTTCTCCACAGTGGCTCCCTATCTGTGGAATGCTCTCCCCAGGGAAGTTCGCCTGGCACCTTCATTATACACCTTTAGGCGCCAGGCAAAAACATTCCTTTTTAACCAGGTCTTTGGTCGATCTGATTTATATCCTATACCCTTTAAAATGTAGGTTTTTTGGGGGGGTATTGGGTTGTTGTTTTATTCTTATTATGTATTTTGTGGTTTTATATCTTGATTTTATTCTGTGAACTGCCATGAGACCCCCGGGTATAGGGCGGTATATAAATTCTTAATAATAATAATAAAAATAAAAATAAAAAATAAAAAATAATAGAGGGCTGTGAAAATTTGTGTCCTGGGCTTTTTAGACTCATATCCCCATGTACTATCTGAAACCCAAGGGGCACATTGGTTGCTAGATGTGAAATATATTGCTATTCTTTTCAGTTCTCCTGCCCCACTAACAGAAACAGCAAAGTTTTCCCAGTGATGGAGTAACATTAAGCTTCTGTCCTTACTTTGCATCTTTTGAACAACCATTGAATCACAGATGGGTAACAAGTAAAAATGGTGAATCTCTCTTCTAGTTGTCCTGAGCTACTTTGATACTGTGGAATGTTCGTAAGTATTCTAACTACAGATGGAGGAAGTTGCAGTTAGTACCATGCATACAAGTGTTTGCAAAGGAAGATTTACGCTGGTCCACAGGCTATGTGCTGCATGGTCAGACAGCCTAAGAGTTAGGAGGTTTAGTGGGAGGGGCCCCAGACACTGGGGAAGAAGTGTAACCAGAAGCAGGTTTTAAAGGGAAGGGTGACAGTGTGTTCTGAGAAACAGAGCCATAAGGAAAGGACAGGTGGGGGGGAGACAAAGAATTGAGTAAAGCATGAGAACGTGTGTTTTTTGGTCTAGGGATAAGAAAGGACGTGTGATCATGGTAAGGAGGACACACTGGGAAAAGGAGCTTTGGACATTAAAGGACCAAGGGTCAAGGGACCAAGTGAGGATGTGGAATTTGTCTGAACTAATTAGAAAAATCATTGGTTGCAATTTTGTAGCTCTAAGGTATAGCTTTGGTATTTCCATAGCAGAGTAGAAATATTATCTCTCTGTAGTCAGCTTCTCAAGGCAAACACGCTAAAGGTTTTTCTCCCATCAAGTTGCTAATCCCTGTGGCTTGAATCCTAAAATACGGTAAGTTAAGGAACTTCATAACTGGACTATTTCTCACCCCCTCCTACCCCTGTGCAGCCACCACTTGCGATCCACCCAAAATGCTTTTCCTGTGCACCGGGCAGCCATTCTGGTCAATGCGGGATAGGGCAGGAGGGACTACTGCAGGAGAGGAGGGAGGAAGGGATGGGAAATAACTTCCCTACGTTATCTTAGGATTCAAACCATCCCCTGAAAGATCCCAGGTTGTCCAGGGGGGCTCTCTGAATGCCCAAAGAGGCTTTCTGCAGGACACAGGCAGCTGCAGGGGAAAAGGGGACAAAAAGCCTTCCTTCCGTGAACTTCCTCAAGTTAGGATCCTTTATTATGTACTCTATTATTTACTTCTTTTACATATTTCATAAAGCCATTATTTCTGCACAGAGCACAGGACTCTTTCAGCTCTGTCAAGTAACTGAACATGGTTTTCCCATCCGGCGTGCGTGCGCGTGCACACACACACACACACACACACAATGTGTATGTATGTGTGTGTGTGTATAGCGCGCGCACACAAACACACACACAGTATGTGTATATATATGTGTGTGTGTCTATTCTGGACTTCTTAATTATTTTTGAAGCAGAAAATCTTTTCAGAGATTTTATACAACAAGGTTTTCGATCACACAGGGAACCTCCATGGATACAAAAACTCCCTCATTGCAAAAGTGGCTGGTCACATGATCTCTAGTGGGGTTAAATGTGCAGCCCCACAGCCCAGCTGAACCTATGTTGGATCATGCCCACCTCTTAATACTTGAACAGGGCTGTGATGCCTAGAAGAACTGCACAGAATGCATCATGCAGACATGATGTGACCCAGTGCCAACAACCTTTCTGCCATCTTCAGGCTTCCAACATGGCCCCCCTCACCACCCCCGCTACTTCCTAAGTAGCGCAGGATGGGTGGGGCAGCATTCGTCACTTGAAAGATGCAGTTGTCTCATTCAGGACCCTCCGAGCAAGGATGATGTCATTGCCATGTGCTGGGACCTGGAAACCTTGAAGGTGGTCCAGTAGTGATCCATTTGTAACCAGCACCAAGATACCCAGAGTCGGATCCCAAACAGGTCACTCTTACCAAATTATTTATTCCCCAAACAGTGCCAGATTTATGTATTAGCTAAAACAAGCTATAGCTTAGGGCTCCACTCTCTTGCCCCCCCCCCCAATTAAAGGAAAAAACACCTGGATGTACATTTCCAAAATATAAGATTTAAAAAACAAATACATACAGCAACAGTGTTTTGTGTTTTGTAAGGACCTATTAGGTCCGTAAATTACTATATAGCACATATTCAACACAAAAAACAGCGGCAATTTGTTGCTGACAAAGGACAGCTGGACATATAAAGGGCCCCATTACCTTCAGTAGCTTAGGGCCTCATTGAACCTAAATCCGGCACTGATCCCAAACCTCTAACATCTTCACGGGCCATGCTACCTACAGTATTTGTTTCGTCAGTACTCGTATTGTTTCAGAAAGTGCAAATTAGCAAAAATGGACCAATTTGTGCATATATATGGCAAGCCTTCTTATGGTATGTGGCAGGTCAAAGAAGAGACTCTTTGCTGTCCAGACCCCCTCAAATCATTTTGATTAGACCTCTTGCCTAGACATCTGTTGTTCTAAAGTCTGAGGACTAAGATATGAGAGAAGCTTTCCCTAGGATCTGCATCTCTGGCTTTTAACCATTTCTGTGGTAATTTTCCGTTCTTGAACATGTGGGATAGTTGTGCTGTTTTCGTTATATGTGGTTCATGTGTATATCATTGACTTGTGCTCTTGGGGGTGTGTGTGTGGAAATCTGAAATAAAGAATCATTGTTTTAAAAAAAGGAGGTGTAAAAATAGGTTTGCTTTCAAATGTGAACTGCGTTTAACCCTTCCCCATCCCTACCTCTGTGTGATCTAGCCCTTAACGTTCATGAAATATGCCTGTGAAGGTAACTCTTTGCAAGCAATCCATCAGGCCCGGCTGGCGCCCAACCCACAGTCATTTTCATTGGGCCAGCTTTACAAAGGAACCTGTGCAATCTCCATGGAAATAATTGTTTACCTGGCTGCATTCCTTGATGGATGGGATCCTTGGCATCCTGTCTAAAAGGCAAAGGTGGGGGGGGGCTGTCAAAGAGAGAGAGAGAGTAAGAAAAAGTATGTCGCCTCCTTCTCCCACTCAGTGTACTAAGGGGATATACATTGGCTTTGTGGAATCACCAGAGCAGGCTGTAAATGATGTATGAAATGGAAAATCTTTTGTCCACTGCACACAGAGAATATGACAGTACAATGCATTCTCAGTGGCCCTGTCCTATCTGTTGCGCTAATCAAATAAGACAGGACCAGGGGAAGAAAATCCAGTAAACAAAAAGGAAGGGACAGGAAGTCGCCAACATCCCAAGCGTTGCGCAGAAGGGAAACTAAGCGCTTGCTCATGCATTCATGTTCATCACTTGTTGGTTAATGACTTATTACTCTTCTTCAGCTCACAGCTGAATGTGCAAACAGTCTCCACTGAAAGGCACTGAGCTGGAGCAATGATATCAAAGTCCTTTTCTGTGGGGCTTGATGTGTTGTATCACATGTGCAAGTTCTCACTTTAGGCTGCAGTCACTGAGAGATCAAGATGCATAAATCAGGCTTTTGGTGTATGGACATGCAGAGGAGGAATGCCAGAGACGTGGCTGAATCGAACGCCTGGGAAGAGTCCGACTCTGGAGATGAAAGAATGCCATCACAGAGGGAGCCAGAGTCTGACTCTGGAGATGAGGGAATGCAGGGGTGGGTTAGTTCAGCCCCCCCTTCATTAAGAGTTCCCAGAGTCAGATAGAGCAGCAGACTCGGAAAGCTTGCAGGCAGGGGGGAGGGAGAGATAGACGGCATTGAGGGGGTTGCTATGCAACCAGGAGGGCTTTTCGTTTGAGACGGGGGGGCAGTCTACCCACCTTCTCCCTGAACCAGAAGAGCTGAAAGGGTTAAAATGCAACAGAAGCAGAAGAGAGGAAGGACTGGACTTTGGCGTCCTTTGTGCTGCGAAAGGGGAGGAGACTCAGAGTGACCAACTCGTAGCTAAGAGCGGCAGGCTCAGAACCGCTCTCTGGGTGTTAATAGTAAATAAACATACAATAAAACTGCCAGAGATTCATTAATTCTTATCAGCGCTTGCCTGCCTGCCTGAGATCATTACAAGGAAGAAGCAGGAGTAGTTCACGCTTTCCACTTTCTCACCTGATCTGTTTGCGAAAGTGAGGCAACGCAGGCAGCAGTAGCCTGGGTATCTGGGCAGTGGAGAAGATGCATTTCCCCCGCCCTTGAGTGAGAGCAATGCAAGGTCTTCACAGTGATGTGATCACACAGACAAATATGACTGGCTTTGAGGCGCTGTGGCATCATCATGTGGCATGATGACATTATGATGATAATGCCTGATTGGCTGGGATCATACAACAAAGAGCTCTCAGAGAAGAGCAGCTTCTTGGTGATGCAAACCAATGTGAACAAAAATATGTAAGAACACTAGGCTAAGTCCCCCTTTCCCCAAAAAGTCTTTTTGTCTCATCAAAAGTCCACTTTTTCTTCTAAAATGGTTGGATGTAAATTTTTTTTTTTAGAGCAGCACTAATAATTATCCAGCTGAAGCTAGCAGCAGATTCTTGTTTAATCTGTCTCTACTTTGATCCGTGAGAAGATGTTTGACAGATGCAAACCTTTCCTTCCATTTCTCCTTGGGAAAGTCCTCAAATATGTATTTATCTTTATGAAATGGTTTCCCCACTCAAACAGAACAGGAACCAGCATAGAAGCAACTGGATGTATTGCCAGCTTCTTATTTTGCTCAAAATCATGGGATATCATTTTTTTTTTAAAGGCAGCACAATAAAAGAGGTGGATTCCTGCAATGAATCGTTTTGTAGCTATACAGAAAACACTGAAACAATAGATGTGGAATAACTGTTAAGGGTCAGAAAACAAATCTCAAGAAATGTAGAAAGATTGCTTGCTTTGAATGCTCATGAATTTCAGGCAGCGTCTCTGTTCTCAAGTGGGGAATCCTATTGATGTTAACAGTATCATGTTATCACGCCCATATGACATCTTCCTGCGTAAAATCCAATACCCATGTTTCAAAGCCTGTGACTGGCTTATAATGGTGCAATTGGAACAAGGTTGCAATAGGAGCAATTGGAACAATGACCCATGTCAACAGTGGGCTCAACCCATGAGTTTTCATTTACAAAAAAGGTAAGTCTTTAAACCCTCTTTAAACTGACATCATGAAGCAAAATGTGCAGACAAGGCTACTCTTGCATTTCAGTGATTTTAACCAATGAGTGAAGTCACAGCTGGGATTGAGAAATGGGTTTCCTGGACTATAGGAATCCCCAGGGCCCCAAAATTGCTGGCAACAACTGAGCTATTTTGCTTACCAGCCTCAGATGTCCCTAGACACATGCAGAAATAGGGAATTTTGGCACCTGCCACCCCTGATATCTGCACCCCAAGCAATGCTGTGTGCTACAAACCCTGCTTTGCCTTTCTCCAGCTGTTTGCTACATCACCCTTCGGCACCAGCTTTGCTGGAGACTCTGTTTGTGCCATAACCACTCTGCAGAGATGCCAGTGGAGAACAGGCCCAACCATGCAATGTTCTTAACTGGGTGCCTTGTGCACCTAGTCATGTGTCAACCATGCACCACAGCAGGCTTCAAGAGAAGAAGAGACAGCTGCTTTATTAAACAGAGAATATGCCGGAGTGATTCAGAGGCAAAGGATATATCCACTCGCCCTCTTTCCCCTCATCATTCGGTAACACTGAGCAAAGCAGCAGATGCGATTCAGAATTTTGTACAGTAGGCTGCCATCAGTCGGAGTTTTGAAGGCACACATCTCTCCATCCAGGCCAGTAAGAGGCATCATCACGGTTTAAGAACGTGCAGTAGCAGTCAAGGAGAGTGTGGAGCTAGTGACAAGTGTGACGTAGAGTGGAAGCCAGGTCAGAGTCCTGACAGGTGGATTCTGGAGGGTGGCATTTGAGCCCAGGCTGATTCTAAATGCCAACCTCTTCAAATCAGCACTAGGTGGTTTTCGCAAATGTCAGTTTGGAGAGAGAAGAGTTCTGAGCATTACAGACATCTGCACCATACAGTTAAAGCACATGGCTGCCCTCACAATGTTACAATTCCCAGAACCCTAAGCAAGACCTTAAGGTCCTCAAATAATAATTTGTTGGAGGTCCCGAGCCACAAGGATGCTAGGTTGGCTTCAACTAGGGCCAGGGCCTTCTCAGTACTGGCCCCGACTTGGTGGAACGGTCTGGCACAAGAGACCAGGGCCCTGCGGGATTTGGCATCTTTCCGCAGGGCCTGCAAGACGGAGCTGTTCCACCTAGCCTTTGGGTTGGTTTCAGTTTAACCCTGATGTTTCGTTCTTTTGGGGTGATTGGTGGGCTACTTAAAAATGAGGCTGCAGTTTAGATTTCATTTTAAATTGTATTTTAATCTGTATTTTAATGAATTGTTTTATGTTTTTGTTGTGATTTTATTGGTGTTAGCCACCCTGAGCCCGGTTTTGCGGGGAAGGACGGGGTATAAATAAACTATTATTTATTATTATTATTATTATTATTATTATTATTATTATTATTATTATTATTATTATCATCATCATCAGAGGTGGTGTGTCCTGTTTCACACTTGACACAAAATGGGAAGTGCCATGCCCCCTGGCACCCCCTCTCTGCCACGCTATGCCACTCTCTGTGCCCACCTCTAGTTTAGGGGAGTCCACAGCAGCTTCTAATTCTCACAGTTTGACAGGTAGCTTTAATGGAGATGTGGAACACTGAAATCCCTCTCCTTTGTTTACACCGCAAACTTTCCAAAAATACATTCCCTGCAATGAACCATATACCACCAAGCATATGATATTGTTAAGCTGCCAGGTGGTGGTGTGGGAAATTAGAAATCTCTGAACGTTGCATCCCTTCCTCATCAACACTGAAGCACAAGGCAGATAAAGTGTTCATATTGTGGCCCTGGTCGACCTCAGCTACAAGTTTTGATTGTTGGGAGGGGTAAAAGGCTGCTTGATAGATATCGCCTTTCGCGATACACCCATGCAGCTATCTGTACTCATGTTCAATCTGCTCCCTCCTCTGCCTACAATTAATGAAAATGACATTTTGGAGGCCTAGAGGGATAATTGCAAAATTATATCTGCCATTTCTATAAGGAAAAGATATAGATAAAGGTATCTAATTTGCCTACTAATTAGTATCGCTCAGCTGTGTTACATGACCACCCCTAGGGTAAATGCAAAGGAGTCGCCTGCGTTTAGCATTTGAAAAGCAGTTTGTAGACATGAAGGGTTGAGCTAAATATTAATATTTTACAGAAGACACAGCAACATAGAGTGGAATAGAGACCTCAAAAGCCACCTAGCTACCCCTACCCCTTTACCACCATCCACACAAAATGCAGCACCAAAAATGCCTAATTCAAACTAGCAACTTCATGGTCTGGACTGATTGTGTGAGGCATCACTCCCCCCCCCCCCCCCAAAAAAAATGAGAAATACTGTGTAGTTCAGGAGATACAAAGATAGGTTTGTTGTTAGAAGACCCCAGTAAAAATCCCATTGCTGACACAAAGTCTGTGGTTTCCCCCCTCTCCTTTACACAAGCAGCACCTGGATGGCAGATTCCAGTGCATTCACGTCCACATGAAAAGCCATTTGTATGAAAGAGCTACAAGACTGACTGCGATTATTTCAACCATATCCTTTGATGGTTTGCATTGCCAAGACTGTAATATCTCCAGCCACATGAGAGCTGGGTTGATTCAGAAGCCAGTGCCTTTAGTTTTTTATATATATATATGAAAACCACACAATTGCAAATACAACAAACAAAACAGCAAACTAAAATACACCATTAAAACAGTCACAAAGGCAAGGAGAGTAAATATACAAGTTTTTTTGTTTAAAAGTATAGTATGAAATATATTCAACTGTGATTGCTAAGAGTTCTCGGGAGACCCCAATTGGTCTCACAGAGCTACAATTCCCAGAGTGGCTTAACAATTAATCCTTCTTCAGAAATTGCTGCCCTGTGAGGGAAATAGGGGTCTCCTAACAACTTCCAGCACCCTTAGCAACATACCCCTCAACTGTCCCCATTTTCCTGGGACAACCTGGAATTACAGAAGTCATCCTGGCTTCTGATTGGATCCCAGAAGGTCCTGTTTTGGTGCCGTGCTCTTATTCAAGTCAGCTAGCTTGGCACCAAAAGACATGTGTCCTGATTTTAATCAGTGGAATGTTGAAGGGCATTTAGCATACCAAAAGGTAAAGGTAAAGGGACCCCTGACCATTAGGTTCAGTCGCGGATGACTCTGGGGTTGCAGCGCTCATCTCGCTTTACTGGCCGAGGGAGCCGGTGTACAGCTTCTGGGTCATGTGGCCAGCATGACTAAGCAACTTCTGGCAAACCAGAACACCGTTTACCTCCCCGCACTTTGTGCTTTCAAACTGCTAGGTTGGCAGGAATTTAGCATTCTACAGCTCCCAGAATTCTCTGGGGGAGGCCATTACTGTTCACAGAGTTATCATGGCGCTTTACATGAATGGCGTGAATGTGGCCTTAGATTAGGACCTGAGAGACCAGGTTTCAAGTTCCCACTCAGCCATGAAGCTCTCAGTGTAACCAAGTTAAGTTTTGAGAATAAAAACAGGGAGCCGTAAATGCCATATTGAGCTCGTTGGGAGAAAGCTGGGATATGAATGTAATAAGTAAATAAATAATAAGCACCCCCCCCACAACTACTCCAAACCAGACTCCCCCAGGGAGTTATTCTGCATGGATCCCATTGAAAAGAAAGGTAGCCATGTAAGACCCCCGTTCCTTTCAGTAGTGCTTACCCAAGTGAGCTTCCTGGATGAGAAGCTTCAGAAAGCAGCATCACAGCGGCTGCAACACAAGGCTAGTCTGGCCTTGAAGAGACAGGCTCATTTGCCAGTTGAGTTTTTATTGGTTTGCTAATACAACTCATTTTCTCACTATGTGGGGAGAGAGCACTGCAGTCCAGCTGCTCCTGGTGTAGCTGCTCAGCAGATATAAAGAGGCATTCAATTTGGTTCCTTTCAAGAACACTTCTTCTTCTTTTTTTAAAAAAACACCCCTGGTGGTATATTACTCCACCTGTCCCCCAGGCCCACCTCACAAATGCATGCCATTGTTATTTACGGCAAAGCTCGGCCCTCTAGTTTTGATATACACCTCTGCCGTCCCTCACAAATACATCAACTCCCCATCTTTATCACCCGCATTATATATCAATGCCTTTACAGCATTCACTTCTCAAGGATAGCACTATATTGAATGTAATATGGACTCTTCCCTGCCCCCGCCCCCACTCCCGGCACCAGCTACCATTTCATACACTGCAAATTACACCTCTAAAGTGTTATAATGCAAACAACTCTGTTGCTTAAGATACTAAGCGATTGAGATTTATTGTTTATAAAGGCACATCAAAGGTTTGAGGAGTAAGGGAATTATTTTCAGAATGCATGTCTCATTGCCGAGAAAAGGGGGTCTTGGCACACACATTGAAAGTGAAGAAGTAATGATCCATGATAAAGTGTGCTGAACATCACGAATGTTTGCTAATGGGGAGATCTAGCAGAGTGTCGAACAATCTCCCAAAGGGAAAGTTCATCCTCTTGGGATCTAGGACAAAAAGCCATTGTGGTATAGTTGGGGAGGCTGGTCTTTTAGAGGAAGTGGGGCACTGCCCCACTGACCTCAGTCTGCCCTCAGCCAGACCGTACCTGCCTGCTTTCTTATTTACTTACAGTCCAGTGATGGAACATCTTCCTCCTCCTTTGTCTCAGTATTGTCATTGTAGGATAGCTCAGCTGGTAGAGCATGTGACTCTTAATCCCAGGGCCGTGGGTTTGAGCCCCACATTGGGGGAAAGATTCCTGCATTGCACAGGGGTGGCCTGGATGATCCTTGCGGTCCCTTCCAAATCAATGCTTCAAGATTCAAGAACTCAGTACGGTGGAGAATGAGGCCAAAAGCAGAATCAGTTGGCTCTGCCTCTCATTGGTTTTGGCTCCTCTTATCATTGGGCTCAACCCCAACAGTTCCAAAGGGTATGAGCTGCCACTGGGTGTGGCAGTGGGGACAGTGGGGGAAATGAGTTGTGCATCAACTGGGGAGGGGCGCATGCCTGTTCCCTCTTATACTGCTGTCAGGAGTGAGCTGGCAGCAAATCACACAGTGCAAGTTGCAGATAACTTTACTAGCAAGAAAAAGATCAGCACAGCCTTGGCGGAGTGTCAGGCACAATAGGAACAGCAGCTCATCCCTGGTAAGCCCTGCCCCATGGATCAGTTGCTGAGACCAAAATCCCTTGCCTCCCCACAGCCATCTATACCCCACCATTCCTCTGTGCCCAACAAGTCCATGACAACTGACCTCACCAAGCTACAATTCTCTCTCTGTGTGTATGTGTGTTTGTTTGCTGTATGCTGTACACTGTATGGTGGGTATAAAACCAGCATATGCTTGTAGTGTAGATGGGTCCTCTGAGCTCCCGAAGTGATGCAAATTAGAGAACAAATCTAATCCAACCCTCGCACTTCTTCAGCTGCAAGGGATGGAAGCTCTTACCATCTAGATTCACTCCACTATGCCCCATGAATTCAGACACCTGCTCTCATTTAAAAGTAGAACTATTTTTCTATAAAACCAAACAACCATTAAAGAAAATGGCTACCCCCAACCCACAAATGTACAATAATTAATGTAGCTAAGGAAAGGAGACATGCTGACACAGTTTCACAATGTGCTTGAACATTGGAAGAGGTCTGGAAGGTTTTTTCTGGAGAGACTTGACTGGCCTTGACTTTGCAAACTGTTCAGTGTCTGGGTAGCTCAGCCTGGGTAGCTCAGTTGGTTAGAGCATGGTGCTGATAACCCCAAGGTTGCAGGTTCAATCCCCATATATAGGACAACAGCATATCCTGGCATTGGGTTGGACTTGGGGTTACATTTGTCTATAATCTGACTTTTTGGTTTCAGCTGTTCTTGTTTTAGTTTCCGTTGTCTTTTGATGGGTTACCTTTTGCTTTTATCATGTTTTATTGTTCCTGCACACTGTCCTGGATCCGTCTGGATGCAGGACAATGTAGAGATAATCTAACTAACTAACTAACTAACTAACTAACTAACTAACTACAACAAAAACCCATGCAAAACGCATGGCAAGAATTTGAAACCACAAACAAGATTACCGTGTTGGGCAGCTCAAATAATTCTCCAGTGAGCTGGATCCCTGCTTTGTTCTCTTTCCTCCCTCCCTTTCAAATAAACACCAACCTGCAACCAACAGAAAGATTTCTCAATCTGACTGACTGGAAAAAGCTTGCAGCGTTTCCTGTACTTTTCTCAGGTTCCTCTCGCGTCGCAGCTCCCTCTCCTTCTTGTTGACATTGCCCCCAAACCATTTCCACAGTGGTAGAAGCTTTATACTGTTTAGTAACAGCTTCCAAAAGGTGATAGAAAGGGAAGTGTGTGAGCTCTCTCCCCCCCCCATATTATATATATATATAGATATATAGTTTAGAAGTCCTGAAGACGCCTTCCAAAATGAAAACACCGAACTAAAGGTTGTTCGAGTCCTGAGGGGTAGAGAAGTGGGAATGGCAGTGTTAATGGTTTGCACAGCGGTGGGCCGGCCAGCTGACACTTAGAAAGAGTTGCATTTTTGTGCCGCATAAAGCCACCGCTGTCCTCAATGCCTTCCATTAAGAACTGTGCCTCGCCTCAGGGAGGCTCCTGCTTGGCGATTACTGCTGCCTCCCATGGAGTTGAAAAAATGGCCTTTCTCACAGTCCCTGTGAGGAAAAAGGTGTGTCGAACCCGGAGGGATGAAAGCCAAAGCAAGGAGGGCAAGGGGTCAGCATTGGGTGGCTGGGTGGGGGGAGAGACAATTAACAGGTGAGCGTATGTGGAGAAACTAAGTTAGGCAAGATGACTTGGAAAGAAGGTTGGGGTTGCACACATACAGCTGTTAGTCCTGGACACCATACATTTCAGTGCTATGTTACCAGTCATAGCTTCCCTCAACAGAATTATAATATCCAGATCAAGGGAAGTAAGAGTACCACCATATTCTGACTTGGTCAGACCACACCTGGACACCACACCAATTCTGGGCACCACAGTTTAGGAACTATGTTGGCAAGCTGGAAGGTGTGCAGAGGAGGGCAACTAAGATGATCAAGGGTCTAGAAGCCAAGCCTTATGAGGAACGGTTGATGGAGCTGGATATGTTTCACCTGGAAAGGAGGAGACTGAGTGGAGATATAATAGCCATCTTCAAATATCTCAAGGGATGTCACGTGGAAGATGGAGCAAGCTTGTTTCCCCCTACACTGGAGAGTAGGACTCGAGACAATGGCTTTAAGTTAGAAGAAAGGGGATTCTAACAAAACCTCAAGAAAAACTTTCTGACAGTAAGAGCTGCCAGACAGTGGAACGAACTCCTTCTGGAGGTTGTGGACTCCTTCCTTGGAGGTTTTTAAGCAGAGGTTGGATGGCCACCTGTCATGGATGCTTTAGCTGAGATTCCTTCATTTCAGGTCTAAGGACCTAATGACCCTCAGGGTCCCTTCCAACTCTACAATTCTACGATTCTATATATTATGGGAGCTGTAGTTTGTTAAGGGTGCCGAGAGATGTTGTGAAGACCAAAATGGTTTAACCATCAATCCCTTTTTCAAAAGGAAGTCCTAAGTACTGAAGCTCGGTGTGGGTAACAGGGGACCTCCTAACAACTCTTAGCACCCATAACAACTACAGTTATTGGTCAACTCTGACAGAGGAAAAGCCATAGCTCAGTGGCAGAGCACCTGCATTGCATGCAAAAGGTCCCAGGTTCAATCCCTGGAATCCCCCCAGATAGTTTTGAAAAAGGCTCGCTGTCTGCATTCCTGGAAAGTTGCTCCCAGTCAGTGTAGACAGTACTGAGCTGGATGGGCTCTTGTGTCGGAATACGTTTCACGGATCCGCCATGGATTCATATTTATTTGATTATTTTATAAGTTTTTCGAGGTCTACTTTTGGTATAATTGCGCGTAAAAGCGAAAGTGAAAGCATGAATGAATAGTGTGGTTCACTTATGAGATTAATCCGCCTTTATTTTGTAGATCCGGTCATGTTCAAAATTGTTAATGAGCGTTAAACTTGCTTCCCGCCTTTTTGGAGGGCAGCAACAGTGATTTTATTGGTTAAAGTACTAATGATGATGTCACGTTTGTTCCCTAATAAAAGGCAGAGGCACCCCGCTTAGGCAGGAGGAGTAGCACGAGACCGCACGTTCTTCTTATGTTCTTTTAGTTGGGTTTTAGTTGAAGTCAAGTTTAGTTTAAGGGATCAGGAGCGGGCTGGATGGGTTGGATGGGTTTTTCTTTAGTTAGAGTTAGATCGCGGAAGATTATTCGGTTTTAGTTTTAGTTAGGTTTTCTTATAGGTTAGCCTAGGGTTAGGCCCGCGGAAGATATTTCGGTTTTAGTTTATTTAGTTAGCCTCGCGGAAGATTGGGCGCGCAGGGTCTTTAAGCTTAGGAGAACTTAGCTTAGGGGACGAGCCTACGCGGGTTCTGCCGAAGCCACTAAAGATACAACCGGTGTCTGTCTTCCTTTGGGGTTAACAGGGGGAGTAAAGTAAAATTTTTAATTTTCTGTAAATTGGTCCGTCTATTCAGAGTCAGGGTACATATTTTATTTCACGAGGCAACTTTTCTTTAAAGAAGGCAATTAGGAACTCACACACCACCAGAGTCTTCAATTGGCTTACTCATCATCCTTCAGACTGTGAGGCTTGGCCGGCGACCGTGCCCAAAAGCACGCGGAACGCTGGCCGCTTTCCCCGCAACTGGTACCTCGTGCATAACCAGTCCAAGGCCGTGCACGAGGAGCTCCAGCACCCATACCCCGACACTCTTGGACTGATCTAGCATTAGGCAACCTACAATGCCAACTTTCCCAAACTTTAGGTTCCCAGATGTTGTTGGACTACAACACCCATCACCCATAGCCAGCAAGGGAGCTGTTGGCCAACAGTATCTGGGGACTCAAGTTTTAGAAAGGCTGTCCTGTGTAAATGTGATTTACAATAATGCGTTGTTTTAATATTGGGGGAGGTGATGCTACCACATTTCAGACATATTCAGGTGTTCAAGTCTACCATCGTTAGAATCACAGGAGCAGGAGAGTGGAGTCATACTTGCTGGACAAACCACCACTGCTGGATCTCCAATGATGGGCTTCACACATTGGAGGAGAAGGTCTGAAATGGGAAGTCTGCTCTACGGACATAGCCTCCTTGTTTAGAACCTTATGTGGCCAGATTTCAGCTAAATCTTAGCAGAATGGTAAAAGCAGCTCCACAATGGGACTAATGACCTTGGTGGGGTTGGAAGGCTCTCCATCACTGGAGGTCTTCAAGCAGGGGTTGGGTAACCACTTGCTATGGGTAGCTGTGAATTGCCCACCTCAAGCAGGGGGCTGGGCCAAATGGATGACAAGGCCTCATTCAAGTCAATGATCCTATGATTTTCACTAATCCCCACTCCTTTTTAGGATCTCAGCCAAGTTTGTATTCACTTAAGAGAGAAAAGCACACATTCCCTCTGTGGGCTGTGAAGAGCCCTCGTCATTTGCTGTCATTCGTCTTAGCAGGAATTGGGTAAACGGAGGGTTTCTTGTTGTGAAAAGAAACAGAAAGGAAAGAAGACAACTGCGGAGCTAACTTCTGGCAGCTGCTTTGACGTTGATGCTCTGCTCTGTGAATAGCAACTTTCCGAAGAATGAAACAAGGTGCCCCCTACAGAGAGGAGCATGGAGAGACAAGGGGAATCCTGCACTGCTCTTGTTAGCATCTGCTGAAGGTACTGTTGCGGTGTCACGTTTAAAATGTGCCTCCTGGTTTCTTCCCGAGCAGCAGAATAAACACATCACAATCTCCAAGCTAAGAGACTGGGAGGCTGTTTCATCGCTTCTGTCTGACTTTTGCATGTTGAAGGATTAAAAGGAAAAAGAAAAAGAAAAAGTAACACAGCACCTCTGTGGTTTGATTTATTCAGTATAGTATAAAACACCACCGCACTTCTCATCCCTGTCTTATCAATACTCAAATCTACTTCCTGACATGCTGAAGTGAGGATTTAGAGGGGTAGAAAAACTAAAATGAGGATTTGGAGGAGACGGAGAAAAACATAAGGCTTGGATATGAGATTGGCATAGGGGCCAAATTAGATCTTTACATCCATATCTTCCTCTCCGTTTTTAATTTTATTGGGTAATGGGGAAGATGCTCTGTCTGGGGGGGGGATGCAATAATGATTGACAATAATGTAACAGTTTGGTTAACAAAGCTCTCACTTCACCTGAACGGCTGATTTCGTTACATGAAATCGCAGGAATGGGGAGAGAATCCTTGAATAGTTCTGTGGAGTTCTGTGTTCTCTTGGGATAAATACCAAGTGCGCACAACCGAGGGGATTTCTTTCTCTGCGGAAGGGCAGGACCGTCTCTCTCCCAACCCCCTCAAGCCCCTTTGAGTAGATCTTTTAACAGGAAAATGTTCAAATGGTTCCCACCCCAACAACTCCTTCTTCCCTGACACCTGAGCTCCCAGATGTAAGAAGGGTGAAAGAAGTGGACTGGGCTGCATAAGAGCAACAGAGTTGTACAGTACCAGACCCTCCAGCATTCCTCAGATGAAAACAGGGACATTTCTTACTACCCCAACTGACCCTCCTCAACTCCCCATTTTTCTCTCCCTACCCCTCGCAGAGCATTTCCTATCAGAAGAAGGGCGAGTTCCACCATAACTACACCAATGGGACACAGCACACACACCAGGGCCGGATTTAGGTTTGATGAGGCCCTAAGCTACTGAAGGTAATGGGGCCCTTTATAGGTCCAGCTGTCCTTTGTAAGCAACAAATTGCCGCTCTTCTTTGTGTTGAATATATGCTATATGGTAATTTATGGACCCAATAGGTATCTAAAGCCATTTGCACATGCAGAATGTAGGCACCCTATATATAGAAATGAGCAAACCAGTGATATTTTAGAGAGCAGGCTAGCAGGCGGGGCCCATTACTTACATCATAGGAGCCTACACAACACAAAACACTATTGCTGTACGGAGGTTTTTTTTTTAATCTTATATTTTGGAAATGTACATCCAGGTTTTTTCCCCTTTAATTTTTTTTTGGGGGGGGGCAAGAGAGTGGGGCCCTAAGCTATAGCTTGTTTAGCTTATACGTAAAACACACCTTCCACCGTCTTGAGAAAACCCCTTAAACCCTATTCTATTCTATTCTATTCTATTCTATTCTATTCTATTCTATTCTATAGAAGATTTACAAAAAAAGAAAAATGCACACCAATAATTTTTTTCAAGCGGCAACATTAGACATAGGCACACAAAGCATTTTTTAAAAATAATAATAATAAATCAAGGCACTCTGCTCTGCTCCCCCTTTGCACGTGCAGAATGGCCCTGCCTTCTGCCTGCCTCTCAGAGTCAGTGTGTCACGCGAGGCTAGACCTTGGCAGCGGGAGCCTCTGCACCTCCTTGCCTGCTCTCCACCAGCCACTATGAGTTGTCCAAGGGATGAGGCTGGCAGCAGCAGCAGCAGCAGCCATGGAGAGGCCATGGGATGCTCTTTTGCAGCCGCCACTGCTGCCGTTGCCATGGCTCAGGACAAGTGTGTCAGGGTGCTGCCCTCACCTCATGGCAAAGCATTGCCAGGACTTTCTGCCTATCGCAAGCCCCGCCCCACCTGCTCAGCAATTCGTCTTCCTCCAGTGAGGAAGGCAGTGATCCCTCTAGTGGGGAGGGGGAGACGGGACGGGGAAGTAGGAGTCAGGGCTCTGACAGGGAAGGAGAACCCTTGCATCAAGCAGGGACTGGAGGTGAGGCGCCTCTTCCGTCTCCCCACTTGCGCAGGGGGGGAGGACGCAGAGGGGGTAGGCGGGGGTTCCGCATCCCGTGGCTTTTATGCTGGGCAAAGAACCGGAAAGAGTCATTCCCGGACTCTGCCGAAGGATGAGCTAGATGTATTTCTTGGTGCTGCACTGTACATAACTGCACAATAAAGAAACTTAGTTTTAGAAACCACAACATCTGACTGGTTACTCATGAGCAATCACTGAAAACCCTTACAAAGTGCTAGTTCATCGGCCTCCCCAAGCTCGGCAGCAGTGGCACTGGCGGGGGAAATAGGGACATTCCGGGATCAAATCAGAAGCTGGGATGGCTTTTGTAATTCTGGGACACTTGGAGGGTGTGCAGTATGCAGGTATAATGATTCAGCATGTGATTATGTAAATCTATATGACTACATGACCCTGAAGAGTCATTCAACATTAGTGCCAAGAAAAATCTGTATTGGGCCTGCATAACTTGTGGCCTGTATGGCATGTTATGCCCTGTACATTTGGTAGTCCACCTGGACGTTTGTTAAACGTCTGAGTTTTGTTTTATGCCTGTTAAAAAAAGGTGTTTGTTAGCAAATACCAGTCAATCAATCAATCAACCAACCAATCAATGGCTCATGAGACTTGTTGGGTTTGGCAAACAATAAACACAATAACTTCCTTCAAAGGATAAGAAGTTTTCACTGAACCCCGAACTTTATCAGGGTACTTAAAGCAGCCAAGACCTATAATTTTCAATTTCAAGCTGGGTTTCTGTTTCTCGCAAAGTTATTTTTGCTAAGGTTTGAAGCTGGAATCACAAGAAGGCAGGTATTTTACTTGCTGGTTAATTGCAAATTATATTGTATTGTTATGGGCTTCCTTGGGGGCCATTGTGAGGGCAGAAAGGCAGCACGGAATTTCAGAGTAAAAAACAAAAACAAATAGAGGATTAAATACATGCCATTTCGTAAGGGAGTATCTACCCACCTTCCGGGTCCCACTCCACGACCAAAATCAATCTCAACATGTACAGAACTGTATGCCTTTGAGCTACGCGATCTGCTCCCGTCCTCTGCTGACATCATAAATGTTTGGGTTGAGCTTTCTCCTTTCCTAACAGAAATGATTGTGAGAATCTTCTAGAAGTTGTTATAGTGCTCCCACGAGAGGCGGCTTCATTCGGAAGAATAAAAACAGGAGAAGCGTCTCGCAATAACGCGGCGATCAGTGCAGCTAAGTTCTTTGTAAACAGAAGATAGCAAGGGGGATGTTGTGCTCCGTTTCCTCAGATTAAATATATCTTGTCCTTAGATTTATACTGACACTTTATGGCTTCTGCAAATGACTGTCTCAGCATCGCAAAGTAATTCTACCCTGTCATATTTGTCTTTGGAAATTGTAACAAATTATGGTGATTTATAACATCAAACTCAAGTCTTCCTTCTCTTCCCCCCCTTCTGCCCCCAGATGGGAATGTTGCCGATGGAAAGATTCTAGGCCATCCATTTATTCTGTGTGGCGGATGACAGTGAAACATGTTTCATCTCTCCTGCGTGACACACTCCTTTCCTGTGAGGGGAACCTGTCAACATAACTCAAGCTGTCAGGGCACCTTTTGCAACGGGGCCTGAAACAAATCTAAAAATCTCCACTACCTGCATGCTTACTAATGAGGTGTGGCTGGCTTCTCTCGGATGGCTGGACTCGCCGGATCTCCTTGCCTCTGACCCGGGTGGTCTCTTCACAGTCAATAGAAGTCAAGGCATCATTTGTCTTCCTGCTAAGGGCATGTGATGATGAGACGAGAGCACAGAGAGAATTTGTGGGAAGGGAGCGCCAGGAAAAGGCCTTCCTCCAGCTGTTTCTGTTTTTAATCTTTTAAACTGTTTTTATTCATTCAGTCAGTCAGTTTGGAACCTACTTTTTTTTTTTTACCCAGAGCAACAGACAACATGCTTGTAAACAGCAAAATACCATTTAAAATTAAAGCAACAATGAGAACCAACAAACCAGGCAGATTTAAAGCCCAGACGTAGCATGTAACAGTTTGTGGCTAATAATAATAATAATAATAATAATAATAATAATAATAATAATACCCCACTCATCTGACTTGGTTGCCCCAGCCACTCTGGGTGGCTTCCAACGAAAGATAAAAACACAGTGAGACAGCAAACATTAAAAACTTCCCTATACAGGGGTGCCTTCAGGTGTCTTCTAAAAGTCATATTTTTTTTTATCTCCTTGACATCTAATGGGAGGGCATTCCACAAGACAGGTGCCACTACCAAAAAGGCCCTCTGGTTCCCTGTAACTTGATTTCTCACAATGAAGGCTATTGGAGCTGGACCTCAGTGAATGATGTGGGTGGAGATGCTCCTTCAGGTATACAGAGTTGCCAGGATGCTTGTTAGGCTTCTGCAACAAATCTGGCAAGTTTCTCTCTGGAGGGAATTTCATATTCGAGGGGCTAATCTGACAGATCCCAGATGGCCCAGCTAACGGCCCACCTTATATTTAGCTGTTTAACAGAACACCAATGTCTACAAGTAGAGCCAGCAGAAAACTAGTTTGGTGCCCATTTATGAACAAGGGTTCAAATTTCCTTTTTAAAAATCTGCTACACACAGGAAGGATTTTTGAGTCCATTTTATGCTGCCAGGTATAGTTACGGAGTTGCTTTTAGTAAAATCAAAATAAAAAATAAAAAAATCCTTCCAGTAGCACCTAAGTTTGTTCTTGGTATGAGCTTTCGTATCAAGTGATGTTCAAATTGCTATAGTGTGAATTGACACTTGTTTATTTTTTATTGTAAACTGCTTTAAGGTCTTTTTGATCAAAATACAGGACAGATATTCGAGAAATAGACTCAATAAAAATATAGGATTTTTTTTTTAAAAAAAGTGATGCTAGGATGAGAATGATTTGGATTAATGTTTTTGCAGATTGCATATTTTAATATTTGGCACTTTATTCATGGATAGGTTTTGCCTTATAAGCTATTTTCATATTTAATTGTGCTTTTGAAAATTTGTGTGAATTCATATTCTCTCCTCCCACCAGAAGAAAAGGACCTTTGCTGATCTCCAGCTAACGAAACAATGCAGAAATAAAAGCAGCTACAACAAGCCTCACAGTACAACAATAGAGAGCCGAACAGTGAGAAGCCGCTTGGGACAAAGTTCAACTTTCTCCCCTTTTTTGTAATTAGAAGACAAATCAGAGAATCAAGTGGCTAAGAGGAGATAGAGGCAGTGTTCAATGATAGTGGCAGACAAGTGCCTAAGCTGAAAATAACTCTTGCTCAGCATTGGAAAGTAATTTTCTGAGGTAATTTCCTGCCAGGATCATATAATCCACACTACCACCTACTTGTTCTGCCTACTCGTTCCTCTTTATGGATACACCAGGCCTAAGCTGAAGTGGAACTGCAAGAGCTGGTATTTCTAAGCAATATGGTAAGGCTTACAATGGAAGCCTACATTCATGCATGCATGCATGCATGCATGCATGCATTCATTCCAGCAGGCATTTTAGCTGAATTCTGATTTTGGAGTTTTAACTAGAGATGGACAAATCATGAGCTTGTTTGGAGGTTCTAGCAGGGGAGCGCAGCTATCGTATACCCTTGACCGAAGAACGGTACACTCCTTCTATCTGGGATGGTCGTCCTCTTCCACCGATCACGCAGCTTTGGGAGGGACGCACATGGAGCAGTGAGGGAGAAAGGGGACACCCACCTAGCCAGCCAGATCAGCCGAATCAACCCTGGCGATCAATGGGGTGACAGATGTTGCAGCCAGATAGCCCTCACATCCTAGAGATGGACAAATCAGTCAGTTTGGGTTTCTCTGATCCTCCACATGTCCACATCAGTGTAGGGTTGTTGTTTTTAAAAAATAAACCCTTGTGGAAATTCTTCAGCCTTTTAGTGTGAATTTTTCCTAATAGACATCTTTGTATATGCGGTGTTGCCTCATTTTTTTGCCAAGCAGTTTAATATTATGCTTTGCTAGCTATTTCCATAAACATTGTTTTTGCATGCTTTACCCAATTATATGCATTTTTTGTACATAATACTTGGCTAGGAAGCTGCACTGCAAAATTCAGATTTCAAAAGGCGGCTGTGCTTCACTTCTTGTCTTGATCAGAGATTGAGGATTGGGGAGGTTCACCTTTAAATATGAACTAAATCAAATTTCTGCCCCATCCCTAGTTTTAGCTGATTATTATTATTTAATTCTCCCTGTATTGAGTCACTAGTACACTGCTTGGAGAAGGCTGAAATTAAATAATTTAAGTAAGTAAGTAAGTAAGTAAGTAAGTAAGTAAATGAAATTTGGGGCTATGGCAGAAACTGTTGGTTTGCTGGTGCCTCTGGCACATTAGAAGAACCTTGGTGGATCAGTTCAAAGGCCCCTTTAATTCAGGACTCTGTTCTTACAGTGGCCAACCAGATGCCTATGTGAAGTTTGCAAGCAGGAACTGAACACAACAGCACACCCCACTTGCATCTCCCTGTTTTTGGAGAGACACTGCGTCCAATGGAAGAGGGAGATCATAGTCAGCATGACACTTATTGCTCCTTGACCCATCCAGGATACTGAGCCCATCAGCAAAGAAAACTGCAAACTTGCCCTAAAATAAGGGTTCTGAGCTGGCTTAAGAGGCAGTAGTAAGGCAGGTAGCTACTAGATGCATGGTTTTTTGGGTAGTGGAACCAGACCCATGAAATGCCCTTCAGATGAGTTTTGACATTGTATTCCTTCAGGAATTTGGCTGTAAGTTGACCATTGTTATGTTGTGGTTTGTTTATATTCCATTTTTGTTTGTTTGTTATAGAGCAGTGGTGGCCAAACTTGGCCCTCCCGCTGTTTTGGGACTACAACTCCCATCATCCCTAGCTAACAGGACCAGTGGTCAGGGATGATGGGAATTGTAGTCCCAAAACAGCTGGAGGGCCAAGTTTGGCCACCCCTGGCATAGAGGCTCCCTAGGCAGTGAAAAACATATTAATGGAAATGAGAAACCAACTTAACTATTATGGAAAGGTACATTTGTCAGTGCCTGCATATAAGCCTGACAGAATAGACATGTTTACAGAAGGTGTTTGAAACTTGAAACAGAAGGTGCCCGCTGAATCGCTGTTGGCAGAGTATTCCAACAGAGCCTAGAAGCCAGCTCCTAGGGGCTGAGGTCCCTTCGCCCTCCCAATAAAATATTTGAGGCCCTTCACCAAAGTTGACGGGCATTGGCATTCAAATTGTGTGTGTGTGCCATGTCATGTGGTCAATTACATGGGGCCGGACTTACCTGAGCCCCCCAAACATTTTATTCAAGTTGGCACCCCTGTAAGAGAGTACTAGAGTACTCCGATATATTACTAATTTACATACTTGGGCTGCAATTCTGTATACACTTGTCTGGCAGTCAACCCCATTTGACCCAATGGGCCTTACTTATGAGTAGCTGCATGTGTAGGATTGTTCTGCAGGAGAATCTATCTTTATAGCTTCCTTCCTATGATTGCTAGCATGCACGCTTGACTACCACTCTGCTCTTGGGATACTTAACTTTTCCAAAGACAAATCCACTTTTTTATCTCTCTCTGTTTTTCTCTCTCTTTTAGGGTGTGAAAAATATACCTGTAATGATGTTAGGGTAAAATGGGCATGCATAACTCCTTCCACCAGTCCTCCCTGGCCAAACCTAGCAGACAAAAAAAAATATTATCCTCCCTCCTCAAAATTGGCACAGATTTGATACATTCCGTAGCCTGTTAGTTTAGCTCATATACCAACTGGCCAACAAAGGGATTGCTTATTGCCCACAGCTGTGGGAAGTGGAAAAGGCTGAAGGATTTTAACAGCTATCAGAGGAAATTTCTCTCTCTCTCCCTCCCTCCCTCTCTCCCTCTCTCCCTCTCCCTCTCCCTCTCTCCCTCCCTCTCCTACATTCTCTTTGGCAGCCTAGGTTTCGTTAAAACAGAAAGTGAAGGAACCATAACCTCAAACATCTAGCAACTGTGGTTGATGTAAATGTGTCAAGTATTAAATGTATCCCTGTATTTTAGCCTGGGAAGGAGACAGCCTCCGTCATTCTGCTATATAGCAGTTATAACCATAATGACACCAGCAGCATTCAAGACTGCTGCCTCTGATATCTTGTGGCAGCTGCTTATTTATTATCAGCATCACAGCAAGGGGAGCAAAAAGTGAAAGCCACTGAAGAGCTCGCTCTGAGCCCCCAATTCTTCTGAATGCAATCTTCCACGGGAGCAAAGCTAATGGATTTAGGACAGAGGCACCCAAAAGCCCACAAGCTGAAGGCCCCGGTTCGGTGTGGCATTAGAAAAGTCCAAGTATGCTGCCAAAGATTCAGCTGCCATGTTGGATGCTGACATCATCTTCATGTACTATCCTGTGCATCACTGACCCACCCTCAGGAGTGGCCAGCGTGATGGGATGTTATGGACTGACTGGACACAGAGGAATGGTGGGAGGCAGCAGCTGGGGAACCCCCAAGGGAAGAAGGCTCAGAGCCCGGGGATTGGTGGTGGGATGACAATGAGTGGTCAAAGGGAGAAGACTGGGGGGGGTAGGAGGTATTGGAAGCAGAAGAGGTAACAGGGTTTACTGAGCAGGGGAGAGTCTGTGGCAGAGAGAAGTCCAGAAGCAGAAACAGGAGAGGAGGGAGACCAAGAGGCAGAAATGAATCAGGCTGGTAAAGAAGCCACGGTGTCTTCTCTTCCTGCTGCAATAAGCTCCCCTCCGCTCTGGTCTCCCAGGACCAGAAGAGGGATGAAAAGGGAGAAGCAGAGACAAGCACACCAGTGTACTCTCAGATTGCTTGGGAACGACTTGGGGGATGAAGAGATTTAGGCAGCTTTAGGAAGGCGGGGACCTTGAACCCCCAGCAACTACCTCATAGGGGCAAGACCTACTGGGAAGAGTTGCTGTGCTCATTAGGCCTGGCTCCCATGAGCAGGCCCTGCTTCTTCTAATAAAGAGTTAACTTCATGTACTCTGTGTGATTTATTGCTGGCTGGCTCCCTGACACAGGGTGGTGCTGTGTTGCCAACCTCCCATCAGTGGTGCCACTGGCATTTATCAAGATGGCGCCGGGTTGGAAAGGTCAGCGGCGTGGTCAGCGTTGGCGAAGTGGTAGAGTCAATCCAGTGCTCTCGCTGTGCAGCCCCAACCTTGCCACTGCCCATCCCCACGCCCACCGCCACCATGGAAGCACAGCCACAGTGGACCCCAACAGAGATGGCAGACAGTGGCAGCAGTCTGGGGCCCAAATTGGCACCTCTACAAATGGGGGGCTGGCACTGAGAAGGCCTTGTCATGAATCCCTGCCAACTAGACAACCCTTGGTGGCAGCTCCGCAGGCCAGAGGTTGCCCACCCCTATTCCATGTGAACAAAAGTTCCCATGCTTTTCCCATCTTTGCATAGTTGAGCAATCTATGAATTTGCCTTCTTCTACCCTTTCTCAATGCAATTCTTTTTTAATCTGCTGTGCTAGATATGCAGAACAGGTCAAGAAATGAAGCTATTAGGACAGAACTACATGCAATGTATATGAATCTCCAGCTTTTGACATTCCTCAGGAAAGTGCTATAAAACAATCTATAAAAAGGCCTATAAAACAATCCACAGAATTATACAGTTCTTTGTCAGAGCTACAGTAACTACATTGAGAAAGCAATCAGAAGAATTTCTGCTCTTTTATACAGCTTGGAAGATTTATATATATATATATATTTTGCAACTGACAAGTGTACAAAAACTAATGAGTAAATAGTACTATCTTACCCAGAATCCAAGCAAATGATTAGAGGTTTAACAGCCTGCATTTTAATCTGAGCACAGGCAAATACTAGACTTTGTGTGTTGTTTAGGGACCATATCACACTTGCTCTAAAGAAATGATCCTACACCAGTTCAAGATGACATATATATTCAAGACTGATTAGAGATGGTGAGTTCCCCCAAAACTCTGCCCTTAGAAACTAAAAATGTTTCTAAGCTCCCCCCATTTGAAAATACATTTCCCATTTGCTAGAGGTGACAGAGGCTGCGGGAATAGGTGGGGGAAGCCAGGAACTCTTCCTGAACATTCCTCCCTGCTTGACTGGACCTTAAGACCTGCTCGTCAAGAGTTTAGATTGCCCGTGACAAGCAGCAGGGCCTTTTTAGTAGCAGTTCCACGTAATGAAATTTCTTTTTTCTTGAAATGTGCTTGGCACTTCTTCTTGATAGTTTTGGAGGGGAGTAAAGAGCCTTTGGCAAGGGACACGAGTGGCGCTGTGGGTTAAACCACAGAGCCTAGGGCTTGCTGATCAGAAGGTCGGTGGTTTGAATCCCTGCAATGGGGTGAGCTCCTGTTGCTCGGTCCCTGCAACTGCCAACCTAGCAGTTCAAAAGCACATCAAAGTGCAAGTAGATAAATAAGTACAGCTCCAGCGGGAAGGTAAACGGTGTTTCCGTGCGCTGCTCTGGTTCGCCAGAAGCAGCTTAGTCATGCTGGCCACATGACCCAGAAGCTGTATGCCGGCTCCCTCGGCCAATAAAGTGAGATGAGTGCCACAACCCCAGAGTCTTCCGCAACTGGACCTAATGGTCAGGGGTCCCTTCACCCTTTAAAGAGCCTTTGATTGGACCTCACCTGAAAATTTTGGGGCACTGACACTGACATTTTCTATCTTCTTCTTCTCTTGTACCTGTTCATAGAAGAAGAAGAAGAAGAAGAAGAAGAAGAAGAAGAAGAAGAAGAAGAAGAAGAAGAAGAAGAGTCCGGATTTGATATCCCCCTTTATCACTACCCGAAGGAGTCTCAAAGCGGCTAACATTCTCCTTTCCCTTCCTCCCCCACAACAAACACTCTGTGAGGTGAGTGGGGCTGAGAGACTTCAAAGAAGTGTGTCTAGCCCAAGGTCACCCAGCAGCTGCATGTGGAGGAGCGGAGACGCGAACCCGGTTCTCCAGATTACGAGTCTGCTGCTCTTAACCACTACACCACACTGCAGCTTTAATTGCTCCTTGAACTTAACATTGCTGTTTTATCAGCATTTTGGACTCTTTGAGAACCGTTACGGTTGAAAATTGGTGTACACATACGGTAAAGAGGCAAATAAAGCCATTTTGATGACAACATTGGAATTTTAAAAAACACCTCAGATGAGGAAACAAATATGGAAGTGAAGCTTCCCTGTGCTTGTAGTGGCTTTAGAATCTGACAGCTAGCATAAAGTAAACATATTTAGAGAGCCATTTTGCAGTCCACACTCCATGATCCCAGAAGTGAGTCCTGACACTGATGCCATTCGCTTGTTCTTTCTTCCATGGGGAATTTTTGTGTGTGTGTGTGCTGTTGTGAAGGTAAGTATGCAGTGGCAAGCAGGGCCTTTTAGTTAAGAGTAGTAGAAAAAGTAGTTTTGGAACTAAATCATTGTGTCTGTTTCTGAGGAGCATTACGGTCACTTTACAATGCATGTATCAGCTTGATTTGAATGATGATGTTGTTGTTCAGTCGTTCAGTCGTGTCCGACTCTTCGTGACCTCATGGACCAGAGCACGCCAAGCACCCCTATCCTTCACTGCCTCCCGCAGTTTGGCCAGTCGCTTCAAGAACACTGTCCAACCATCTCATCCTCTGTCATCCCCTTCTCCTTGTGCCCTCCATCTTTCCCAACATCAGGGTCTTTTCCAGGGCGTCTTCTCTTCTCATGAGGTGGCCAAAATACTGGAGCCTCAACTTCAGGATCTGTCCTTCCAGGGAGCACTCAGGGCTGATTTCTTTAAGGATGGATAAGTTTGATCTTTTTGCAGTCCATGGGACTCTCAATAGTCTCCTCCAGCACCATAATTCAAAAGTATCAATTCTTCGGCGATTAGTCTTCTTTATGGTCCAGCTCTCACTTCCATACATTACTACTGGGAAAACCATAGCTCCATGAAGGAGGATTTGAATGATACCACCACCCAATTTAATGTCGCCTCTCCCAGGTTTCTGCTTTGCCCTGTCCTAGATTTAGGTTCAGAGGCAGGAAAAAAAAAATGTGGGTCTCGTTTGCCAATCACCAAAATGATTAATTTCCCCATGGCCATCACTTCAGAAAAACTGAGAAACAAGGCAGAAGAGGTCAAATTTTAAGCAATCCAATTATTTTTCTTGAAATAAAATTAGAGGCCAACCAGAGTTTCAGTGCAACTCCGTATTAGTACCCAATGCATAAATCATGATTAATGGCACTGTAATGAGCACAAAATGAATTAATGATGACTGGCCACTTATTTTAAAATTATTCACATTCTTTATGCTTCATCTTATCCCGCTGACAGGCTCTAGGCATAGGCTACATCCTTCAAGGGGCGGGGGAAGTTACATTCAACTTTTCCTTTTTTAAACACACACCCACCCACCCCACAACTATGGAAGCTGAAATTTAGCAGTGGTCATTATGCTAAAACAGTCGTTTTTAAAACTTTGGGAACTCCTTTCTCATCAATTCCCCTGTTTAGGACCCTCTTGACATTGCGACATAGAACCTGGTACACATTCTAGGGTGCACATGGGACGCTATTTAGCTAGTTATGTATCTGTTAAAATCATTACAGGCATCCAAGAATCCAAGTTTGCAGAATATAATGCAACACTCAAATGTTAAGTAAGGTAACTGGGGATAGCCTGAATAAACCAATGTGTTTTTAGCATTCTCGGGAAGCCTCCCACTGCAGGTGCCTGCCGTAGAATTGGAAGAGCATTGCAAAGACTGGGTGCCACTAAATGATGTTCACATGCCAAGGCTCCTGGGGGCATCAGACTTGGGACAGGCATGTTCTTGGTCTGCATCATGCGCAAGGGAGCAATCAAACCAGAGTATTATCCACCCCCGCCCAATGTTGTTCTTATTATTAGGAACCAGTCTGCTGCAGCAGATAAGAGTGCAGGAGCTGGGAGACCAGGCTTCAAAGCGTTCGCGAGGCTACAGATTCACTGGGTGCCCTTCAAGTCGCTCAGCTCTCCCTCTGAAAAATGGCAGTGGATGTGGCGCATGCCGCAGAGTTGCTACGAGGGAAAACAAGGTCAAGGCAGTAAAGCACACTTAAAATAATAAACAATAAAAACACCACTTTGTTTTGATCATGTTGCCTTTTCATGTCCGGGGTACGTTTCCCAACCTGCGACTGATATTTAGGGGCCTTATTAACACCAGGAAGAAAGCAAAGCTCTGGGGATGGCAGTGGTGTAAAATACCTAATAAAGTTGCACCGATGTTCCATCTGTGTTCATTTCGTTGCCAGGAAATGGGAACAAGAGCTTAGCAACATCCCGCCTGGAGTCATAACCTCTGTGAAATCCTAATGCTCCTTTTCTTGCAAAATTCTTCGGGGTTGGGAGAAATCCATAATACAGAATCCATTACAGAGTAACTAAAAGGGATCCATAAATGTATTATGTATGTAATTTTGCTCCCTGTAAGGATCTGAGTGTAACCGTCACTTTAGAAAACTGTAGCCTTCGGGCTAGAGAAATGAGAGCCACAAATCAAGCCGCAAAGCAGTAAAAAAAAGATTAATACGTCATACTATACTGGTGGGCAGATGATGTTCAGACGCTGGTCTTAAATGCGCCCAGCAGGCTCTTAGAAGAAGACTAAGTTCCCACATTTTTTCCCCTTTCGGTGACAAAATGATACTGATTTGTCACAAAGTTCCCTCCATTACTGAATGCTAACTGCTAGCACTGCTTTTTCAGGTAATGATACTCATTCCTGACAAAGTCCACAAAAAGCAAGGCGTTTCCTCGCCGTTCTTAATTCGCTCCATCAGCCCTCCGGATTGCAGGGATGAAAATGCTCATGCTGTGAAAATGTTCCACAGTTCAACATCTCCCAACACAACGGCATTGAGTTAAGTATGGGGTTTTTACTTTGCCCTGAATTTTCGGCTTATGGTCAAAATGCCGAGGTTACGATTTTGCAACCAGTTAATACATTGTGCGTGATAAAATCTTACTGAGTTGAAAAAGAAAAATGTTTAGAACAACAATTGGTTAAAAGCTGGAAGCATTCCTTTTAGGAATCGTAACAAATGACACCCCCAAAGACATGAAGAGAATTTTTTTATATGCAACAGCCGCAGCAAGGTTGTTGGTTGCTAAAAATTGGAAATCAGAAGAAGTACCATCAGTGACAGATTGGCAACATAATTTTCTTTTTGCAATGACTGAATTAGCAAAAATGATGGCAACAGTTAGAATGCAATCTAACCAAAATCTCAAACAGGAATGGAAATGTGTAGAAGAATACATGAACAAAAATGCTCCAACAAAAAATTATTGATATGCATAGACTGATTTCACAAAGTTTTCACAAAGTTCAGTTAAACAGATATACAAGAATCTTTGTTTAATTATTAAGATATAATAATAATAATAATAATAATAATAATAATAATAATAATAAAGTTATAAAATAAAAACAAGGAAGTCTCGCACTGGTGGAGGGAAGACATAGAGCAAGAAATAAAAAGAAAATAAGAAAGGACTAAATGTTGGTACATAAGGAAATGTGAAAATGTGAATTTACAAATATAATGTATATGTAAAGGTAAAGGGACCCCTGACCATTAGGTCCAGTCATGTCTGACTCCGGGGTTGCGGCGCTCATCTCGCTCTTTAGGCCGAGGGAGCTGGTGTACAGCTTCCAGGTCGTGTGGCCAGCATGACTAAGCCACTTCTGGTGAACAAGAGCAGTGCACGGAAACGCCGTTTACCTTCCCGCCAGAGTGGTACCTATTTATCTACTTGCACTTTGACATGCTTTCGAACTGCTAGGTGGGCAGGAGCAGGGACTGAGCAACGGGAGCTCACCCCGTCGCGGGGATTCGAACCGCCGACGTTCTGATTGGCAAGCCCTAGGCTCTGTGGTTTAACCCACAGAGCCACCTGTGTACCTACAATGTATATGTAGTACAATGTAAATATTTCATATATGTATTGCGACATCAAGGAAGGAAGGAAGGAAGGAAGGAAGGAAGGAAGGAAGGAAGGATCTTACTGAGTTGTGATGGCACTGACAAACATACAACAGGAATCAGGACTGTGGACATAAAAAGTTAGTCTTAATAGAATTGCTGGTGTTAGTAATTTGAGGCATCTGAAATGTACTGTGTGTTTGTGTGTGGGGTTTTTTTTTTAACCATTTCCCCCAAGCAGAAAAAGGAAGCTCCAGAGGCAGCTGCAAATGGAGGACATGATTTTAAGGGAAATGCACGAGAGACTCACGGCATAATCATGGTATCTGTAGATCTGAAACTGGTAGACATGACTACCTTAGCTTCATTGATTTCAGTATGTCTGCTCTGAGGAGAATTTAGCAAGGTACAACCCTTGGTGTGTGGGGGAATCAGGCAAGCTTCTGGTGAGACAATGCTATGATGATGATGATGATGATGATGATCTATATAGAATAACTGAAACTACAAAATTAAAATCATGACACAATACAGGAAGCACAATACCAGGGGCAGTAGATCCCATGGCACATTTATGTCCCCAAAGTCTAGGCCAGGGGTTGGCAAAGTTTTTGTGGCTTGGGCCGGTTCACAGTCCTGCAGACGGCGTGGTGGGCTGGAGTGCTCGCACGCACGCATGCGCAAACACTATTTCCGGTGCTCCTTCCGGCGAGGAGGAGGCGTGCGCAGCTTCCCATTGGCTGCAGGAGCTTCCTGCAGCCATTGGGAAGCTAGCCAGTGTTGCAGAAGGTGGTCCTTGCTCTGCTCTGCTGTGGTATAGCCCGGCACACGGGAGCTGACTGAGTGGGCGGCAGGGGTCCCCGAGAGGGTGGCAGGGTCCATGGGCCTGGCTGGTTAAACGACCCCCATGGGCTGCTTGTGGCCCATGGGCCTTAGGTTGCCGACCCCTGGTCTGGGCAAATAAATATGTATGTAGTTGGCAGCTGAAAATTCACAGCACAGATCTTTCATGATCCTGGGCTCAGTTGCCCTTTCTTCAGGGGAATTGTGCCCAAAAGGGGAACTGCACCCCAAAAGCACATTTGCAAAAGGAACCCGTGGTCGCAGTGCACCTGCAACATGATGCTGCCATATTGCCACCCAGCGACTCAGAGGATATTGTTATACTTCAACCGCCATCAGCCTAAGCCAGCATGGTCAGGGGTGATGGGAGTTGTAGTCCAACAACATTGGAGGGCCGTTGTAGTTAAGGGTTCCCAGGTAAGCCAACAGTTCACCTATGCTGTGACCATAGCTGTCAACCTCCCACCCCCCCCTTTTTTGCAGGAAATTCCCTTATTATAGCATTGGGAAACAGCAGGGAGGGTTGACAGCTATGGCTGTGACTCAAGCCCACCCTTGTAGCTAGAAGCCCTTCCCGCCTATTTCAGCCATTTTGGGGAGTTGGGTTGGTTGTAGTTACTCATGGGTGAGGAAAGAAGTGGCCCAAAATATTGTTGTGTATGAATGGGGAAATGCAAATGGCACCCTGCGTAGCAGGAAACGATGCAAGATAGGGGCCAGACCTCTTTGTCCTTCCAGTGCCCAGAGGCATTCACACTGAGTGTAACTTTCATATTGCATCCAAGGGATGGATTCTAGGTTCTGGGTCTGGCCCAGGTGAGTTTGGGTCCCAAATTAAACCCTGACTTCTGGTGATTACTATTGACAACCATCTCATTAATGTCGGTAAGCCTCATGCCCAGTGTTCCGAAGCCTGAGTCCCCATATCGTAATTACTAATAAAAAGAAATACAAGAAGGAGCACAGGGCAGCCGTAATAGACCTGCCAATCACATGCCTGCACTTTAGGCCCTGAACATTTATTCTGTGTTGCTCAGAAACACCCCAAGCAGAGCAGCTAATGTTTACCTTCATACCAATTATTCCCAAGAGAAACACAAGGACATTTCTACCTACAGGCCCAGAAATGCACCATAAATTCACAAAAAGGACAGCTGTGCCAGGTAAGGAATGGGGGAAAGAAAATAAATGAAACACTGTATAAAAAAGGCTCTTGCGATGGAGAAATCCAATGGTTGTTTTCATCTCCTTCAGTCCCAGATCCCACAGAAACTATTAAATAGGATATTTAAAGTCACTTAGAAGAACAATAATTTTTTTTAAAAAAATTGTCAGTTTATTAGGGCCAGTGCTGTGGATCATGACTGGCAGAAGAAAGTCAAATAGTGTTTACCTGTAATTAGGGATGGAGTAGGAATTTGATTCCACTTGCATTTAAAGGTGAACCTAGCAAATGTGACTAAATGTCTACAAAAATGCATATAGCAAAGTGTGCATTAAAATGCACATATTAGTGAAAATAACATAAAAATGCATTCTATGAGACCAAATTGCTTGAATATTGTACATATTAGACAAAATTACTTAAAACGTGTATATTAGGATAAATTTGCACTAAAATGCTGGTAGACTTTCATGAAGGTTTAAAAACAAATTACAAAAAAATGCAAATTGACATGAGAAGGTAGAAAACTGAATTTAAGACTGGAAAAATAAGAAACCAACATTAACAGATTCATTCATCTCTACCTGTAATTTGAACTGGGCAGATCACCCTAAGTCTACCCCATTCCATTTTTCTTGACTCGCATGGTGTGTGTGTATGTGTGTACATATATAATTTAAGTATATGGATATCGTTTATGTATTTTGTTATGTGAAGCAGTTGATATGCTTTTATTGTACTTCTTGTATGTATATATAATCTATTGTAAACTGCTTTGAGATCTTTCAGATTGTGATTGGTTTATAAATCAAAATAATCCGTACTTCTAACTCATCTTCCTGTTCAAATACCCAAAATATCTTAGCGATGTCTTCTTCTGTCATTTGCCGAACAGGTCCACACACAGCAGCAGCTATTTTTATCACTGTATTCTGGTAGATTTCAGTACACGTGAGATTGTTTATTACTGCCTTTCATCACTGTAGTTAATTCTGCTACTTTTCTCAACTATGCTCTGTGTAGATTTTGTGGGGGATTTTTTTAAATGGAAGTCAGGGAAGAAATAAGGACTACACCCGGCTAAACTCCATGTGTTGATCATTGTGTGTGTGTTTGCTTTCGGCCCTAACATGTAAGATCAAACTATACAATTTCTGCGCCATAAAACACGATGTATAACTCAGATAGTTTGGGACCAGACACACAGGTCCCACTGCAAATGTGGCCACATATAATAAACAAACACACTGTATAATACAAACACACACATGTGGATAGCAGCATTATATGATCTAGTCGGTAAGTGGCATTAGGCTGATTTGCATCTGGGAGCAGACATGGTTTTCCTGTTCCTGTTCTGTCCGTGCCTAGCTGCCTGCTGTGTCCTCTAAGTCCTTCATTACATTTATGAACATCTACCTAACAGGCAGGACCGGTGCTAGGGCTTCTTGCGCCCTAGACGAACCACCTTCTGGCGCCCCCCGCCCCCCCACCAAAGCCTGCTTTAGCGGAAGGTAGGGGGTGGAGAGGCAAGCAGCAGTTTCTCCGCTGTAGCGGAGAGCTGTTGCTCGCCTGTCCCGCCACCCACCCACCCCGCCAAAGCCTGCTTTAGCGGGAGCCGGGGTGGTGGTGTAGGGGACAAGCAGCACCTCTCCGCTACAGCGGAGAAGCTGCTGCTAGCCCGTCCCGCCCAAGCCTGGCCAGCGCCCCCTCCATTTTGGCGCCCTAGGCAATTGCCTAGTTCGCCTAAATGGACGCGTCGGCCCTGCTAACAGGTTTGTTTCTGTAAAGCTGCAGGGAGAGATTGTTTGAAGTTTCTGTTGGATCAGAAGCCATCTCAATTAAGTACCAACCAACACACCCCGGAATATGCACAAATATGGTACACACACGTAAATGATAAGTAAGGCCGTTCATTAAACTATAGATGATATTCAGCCCATGTCAGGAACTTGTAAAGCAAATAACACTGTTGCTAGATGCATTTCTGGGAAAGAGTTTGGCATCCATCCCACTGTCGTTTATTACTCCACAGAAAGCAGCTGGAAAGGATAGCAATGCCAGTCATTGATTAAAAAATAAATGTCAGCTTACACTGTGATCTGCTGTAATAAACAGACAACAGTGTCCGTAGGTATTTCATTCAAAAGGCAAGGAAATATTGCTCATGCTTTTAATTAGTACGCGTTTCATGAGGTGGAGAAACTGTTGCTATTTGCATGCCCCAAACCCCACTACAGTGGCACCTTGGTTCTCAAATGCCTTGGTACTCAAACAACTTGGAACCCAAACACTGCAAACCCGGAAGTAAGTGTTCCGGTTTGCGAACTTTTTCCGGAAGCCGAATGTGCTCTGTTTTGAGTGTTATGCTTCCAATTTGAGTGCCACACTTCCGTTTTGAGTGTTACGCTGAGGTTTGTCTGTTTTTGCTATTTATTTTGCGTTTTTGTGTGTGGCTCTTTTTGTGTGTGATTGTGTAGAACACAGTTCAGCTACTGATTGATTGTGTGACTACAGTACATTGTTCATTGCTTTCATTTTATGAATCAATGGCCTCGTTAGATAGTAAAGTTCATGTTGTTAAATTGCTGTTTTAGGGGTGGTTTTTAAAAGTTTGGCACGGATTAATCCATTTTGCATTACTTTCTATGGGAAAGCGAGCCTTGGTTTTGAAACGCTTTGGTTTTGGAATGGATATCCGGAACGGATTAAGTTGGAGAACCAAGATACCACTGTACTCCCAATTTATTCTTGGGTGCATTCTCTGGATGAGAAAACTGAGCAGGCATTCAGGTAGCAAAGGAAGAAGAGAAGAGTTTGGATTTGATATCCTGCTTTTCACTACCCGAAGGAGTCTCAAAGCGGCTAACATTCTCCTTTCCCTTCCTCCCCCACAACAAACACTCTGTGAGGTGAGTGGGGCTGAGAGACTTCAAAGAAGTGTGACTAGCCCAAGGTCACCCAGCAGCTGCATGTGGAGGAGCGGAGACACAAACCTGGTTCACCAGATTACAAGTCTACCACACTGGCTGAAGGAAGGAAGGAAGGAAGGCTGAGGTTCTCTGCTGGTGCCCCTTAACACATGCAGCACCGAATCCAGTGGATACCAGAGCTAGCTTACAGGGTGGGTTATATCTGGGCCAGCAATCACATCCAGCACCCTTGAGGAGCTGTTGGTATTGGCAGAGGAGCTCATTCCTTCTGTTGCTACTGGTCTTTCTTGCCAGAGGCTAGACCTTTCACACCCAAAGCACGTCCACATCTACCACTGAGGCATGAACTTGCTGCACTTCCAGATGGCAGTTTACTGTGGATTTGACACTGCTCACAAATGTAGGTTTATCACAGTGCTCATACAGCACTGTCCTCAACAAAATGCCCAAGAGATCGCCACACCTCCTACAGACCAAACCCCTCCTCATTTCCCCACATACCCAATGACCATTGTGTCCTGCAGGAGAGGGCATTCTGCAGATACCATCCTATCAGGAGCTCTGTTATGCACAATATTAAAAACTCATGCACCTGCTAGCGCAAGAGCCATTGTGCTAGCAGACAGAGAATGATGAATGTAGCCCATACAGGCAATGACCAATCGAAATGTTTAACCCTGACCATCGCGCTGAACCCGGAAGTGACTTGAAAAATGGCAAAAATGGCCTTGAAAGAGCCCAGAAAGGACAGAAAAGGTGCGAAAACAGCACCTACTAATCCCAGGAGCCCTTGTGTCAACCGCTGAGGCCTGTGGAGAGTTGGAAGGTTTGGAGGGAGCAATTATTGGTGGAGTTTGGTGCAGTTTGGCAGTCTGGTAAGTGCTGCTGGTTTTAAAATAGTTTTTTCAAGGGTTCCCAGAGGTTTAGAATGCGTTTTCAGGCTTTTCCAACTGTGTTTCGGATATATGCCATTTCACTTAAACACATGGTGCCTCGAAATGTAACCCCCGCATAAATAGGGGGTCCCCCTGCCTGTATATATAAAGAAAGCAAGTTGTGAACACCAGCATTGTAGCTATAAAATGCATGTTAAAGGGCACATGCGGAAGAAGCACACTTTTAACAAATCAGATCATGGCCATTAATTACCCTTCTGTCCTTGTTTTTCCTTTGTGTATTATTTGAAGCAGAACTTACATATCACGGAATAACTATGTGGCAAGCCACATTCCTTGTACTCCCTTCCATTCATTTCAGATTCACCAGACCATTTTGCAGATCAGTTGGACTGGCCGAATTCCATATGGGGGCTCCCTTAGCTGCTAAGGGGGGGGGACTCTTGTCACAAATCAGTAATAGCGGTGTTCGTTCAATTCCAAGAGGAAAGGCAGCATGAAAAGCTGGGTTGGCAGATTTATTGATTACATTTCACCAGTGACCAGCAAGAGGCAAGCACTCTGAAAAATCCCCAAAGGTGATCATTAGCACTGAGTAACTGTCACTAAACATTAACACCAGCAGCAGACTGGAGCAAAGGGGGGAAAAAAGCACAATACTTTAAAGTCAAGACCCGAGTGGCACAGCCGGCAGTGCGGCCAGAAAGGGAGGGGAAGGGAAATTCCACTTGCATTAACGCTGCTGTGGGAGACGATGGAAGCACAATGACAGATGTGTAAGAGAGATCTTGCGAAACCCTCCCATTTAGCATTGCTGTATAGATCAGGCCTGCATAACTCATGAGGGAGGGAGGGAGGGAGCGTGGGATGGGCAAATCTGTCAATTTCATTTTCTCTCTGTTTCTCATTTTCCCAGTCTTAAATTCAGGCCCTTGCATTTCTACATCAGTTCACAATTATTATTATTTTTAAAAAGGCCTCATGAAAATTCACCAGCATTTTAGTGCAAAATTTGTGTGTACATTTTTTTTGGTAAGTGATTTTGCCTAACGTATGCATTTTTGCAAAGCACGTTCCCCTAATGCAATACATTTTGCATGGTTATATAATTGTTAAGCCTACCCAGCCTTGTAATTTTATAATGTACTTTTAATTTTAAAGTAGTTGATTTTATCTTTTTTTTTTACTTTATCATGTCTACTTGTTGTTTTTTTAAGTCAGTTGGTTTTATCATTATTTTCTTATGAACAGAAATTTCATTATGAATATTTTATACTATTTTCTGAAAATGGCTTGGAAATTTTATTAAGTGGCATATAAATCTTTCTGATTAAAACCAGAGGCCTTCCTGTTGGGCATGACCAACTATGAAATCCCCAATAAGGACAGGACATTTTTTTATGTATGCCACTACAGCTGCTAGGATTTTATTAGCTAAAAAATGGAAAATTGAACATTTACCAACGGTGGAAGATTGGCAAATGAAAATGATTGAATATATGGAACTCGTGGAATTGACCAGGAAACTCCGAGACCAGAGGGAAGAAGCGGTGCAGGAAGATTGGAAATTTTTTTAAAGACTATTTGAAATATCATGTAAAGATTGTTTTCAGAGAATGAAATCAGATGATATATTAGGTTACAGTTGGGAAGTAAGTTAGTTTTAAGATAGAAGATAAGAATTAGGTAATAATTTTTTTAATGTTAAATAAGATTAGAATTAGATTAGAACGCAGAAAGAGAGGACGTGAGGATGTCATTTAACAATATTAAGTAATAGTATGATTATAATTAAATAAGTGTTTTTGTTTTTGTTGTTCTTGTATTTTTTGTATTTGTATTATTTGTATTTTATTTTTGTTTTTTTTGAATTTTTTGTAGTGTTTTGTTTTTGTTGTATTATCAAAAATTTAATAAATTCCAAAAAATCTTTCTGATTAGTTATTATTACTATTAGATGATGATGATGATGGTGATGGTGATTTCTAACATTGAGGCCAGGGTTGAAGACTTGAAGGACAGATGGAAAGGAAGTTATATTTTTCAAATCTGAATATTCAGAATCTGATATTCAGAATCACCACCTTCAAGTGACGCTGGACGTGCCATTGGTGGCGATACTATTTTGTTTTTCTGCAGCTAGCCCTCTGCCGTGAAGCAGGAGAATTTCCTCACACTTCCTTTTCGCTGTAGCAGCAGAAACATACCCAGTGCACATGGGAAGTGAGCTAATTTTCTGGCTGTCCCTCCTCTAAACATAATAGTAGATCTGCCGTTGGTGTACATGGCCCATTACTCCTGGCAGGCGGGAGGAGGGGAAATCAAGGGACTTTAATTTCCCCTTCACCCTCAATAGACATTGCTCAGTCCGCCATATGAAAGTACTTTGTGGGGAGGCCACTTTGCTCCTTGGAGGGTTGCAGCAGAAGGCTGCGCTACATCAGCTTGGCTAGACTTCAAAGTCAACAAAGCTATCCTTGAAAGCAGTCCAGCTGCCCAGCAAGGGGCCTTAAGAGGTGAACGTGAGGGTTCATGGTTACCGGAAGGAGCGGAGACACAATATCCCTCTTGGCCTGAGACTAAACTGTGGGGTTGTCAAGCTGCGGCACAATTAGGAAATGCAATCCGGACGACGACGAGTGTGCCAGCAGAAAGGTCACACATAGATGCTTTGGCGACTATAAAAGTAAAACAGAAAAGGAGGAGGGTAAGACAAAGGAGCTTGTAGACCAAAACGGCTCAAGCTGAGCCATTTGCTACAGGGAAGGACAACAGCTGTTGCAGCTAAAGCAGGACAGGGGAACTTTTTCCAGGCTGAGGGCGACATTCTCTTTGTGGCAACTTTCTGAGGGCTGCTAGTGGGTGGAGTCAGAGAAAGAAGTTAACGCTTGTAACAGTTTGTATGTTACACTGGCATACCCTTCAAGTGTCCTTATTTTCCCCAGGATATTCCTGGAATTACAGAAGCCATCCCTGCTTCTGATTTGATCCCAGAATGTCCTTCCCACATACCCCCCTACAGTGCTGCCACTGAGCTCAGGGAGAAGGATGCGCCGGCGCTTGCGCTTGTAGTGGAACCCTCATAAAGCGGAACCCTCGCGTGTGGGGGAAGCAGTTCTCTGCCGGAGCAGAGGCGGTGGGTGTATGTGGCACTCTGGCTGGCCTCTCTCTGCCACTGCTGCCGCCGCCACCATCATGGCGGCTGGAGGGGCAGCATGGGTGAAGAAATCAAGGGAAGGGAGCGAGCAGCTGCCAGGTTGGGACTGTGGAAGGGGAGGCAGCCAGCTGACCATATGCTTTTTTATTGCCGATTTTAGTTAGTTAGCTTTGGACAGCGGTTGGTTTTACTCTGTTTGATTTTTAGAGATTCTTGTTTGCTTTTACGGTTTTCAATTTTTAGCATAAACTGCCTAGGGGATATTGCTAGCTGGGTGTCCAACTTTTTCCTCTGCAGAAGAGACTGCCTTAAGGAAAAATGACCAGACCCACTGACTCTGAAAACTTTGCAAGGAACTGAAACTTTCAAGAAGAACAGACTCGAAGAACCTAGCGTCTGAAGCGTCTTGTTAATTTTCTTCTATTGCTAGATGTGATTCCTCACCACCTTATGCAGCCTCAGGATGCTTTAGGAACCCCCTATTTGCAAAATAAGAATAACAACTAGAGCAATGTCATTCATAATGAGGGCAATACCTTAGTAGTGAAAACTTTTTTTTTTTTAAGATGTCTTCTGAAGGAGGAAGGTGGGGGAAGCTACCACCAAACACCACAATTTACAACATTTTGCGGATACTGACTTCCCCTTATATTTCCATACAGTTCTGAGATATTGGCAATTATTATTTAAGTCAAAAGGGAAAAAGAAGAATAATTTACACCATCCATCATTGTTTCCTTGCATGAATAAATTACAAGACACCGCAGCAAATCAATTGTGGGGAAAGAAACAGCCCATGCCAAACGGTGTGCTTGTGTGTATAATGTCCTTAATGTTTTCCATCCTCATACATCAAAACTACAGACTGAATTTGGCAAACCTGATGCAGGAGAAAGCTCATTATCCCAAGGTCTTGCAGGGCACCTAAAACCTAACTAGGGAGCCAGAGCATGTAATAGAGAAAAACCGGTGCTTCTAATCCCCAAGCACAGACCTCGCAACCTAAGGCGCCTTCTTATCCCTCCCAGGGCCGGCCCTACTTTTAGGCAGAGTTAGGCAGCTGCCTCAGGTGGCAGATGCTGGGGGTCAGGAGGGTAGTCACTCAGGATTCTTCCTAAGCAAGACTGCCCTGCACCCCCTAAATTAGCTGCTGTCTCCCAGGTCTAGAGAAGGATGCTGTCCTATCCCCACTGCCAAAATATGAGCTGAACACTGGCTGATTCTACATGTAGAAAGAGAGGAAATGATGATGACACAACCTTGATGGCAGAAAGTGAGGAGGAATTAAAGAGCCTTTTAATGAGGGTGAAAGAGGAGAGCACAAAATATGGTCTGAAGCTCAACATCAAAAAAAAACCTAAGATCATGGCCACTGGTCCCATCACCTCCTGGCAAATAGAAGGGGAAGAAATGGAGGCAGTGAGTGATATTACTTTCTTGGGTTGCATGTTCACTGCAGATGGTGACAGCAGTCACGAAATTAAAAGACGCCTGCTTCTTGGGAGAAAAACAATGACAAACCCAGACAGCATCTTAAAAAGCAGAGACATCACCTTGCCGACAAAGGTCCGTATAGTTAAAGCTATGGTTTTCCCAGTAGTGATGTATGGAAGTGAGAGCCGGACCATAAAGAAGGTTGATTGGCGAAGAATTGATGCTTTTGAATTCTGGTGCTGAAGGAGACTCTTGAGAGTCCCATGGACTGCAAGAAGATCAAACCTATCCATTCTTAAGGAAATCAGTCCTGAGTGCTCCCTGGAAGGACAGATCCTGAAGCTGAGGCTCCAATACTTTGGCCACCTCATGAGAAGAGAAGACTCCCTAGAAAAGACCCTGATGTTGGGAAAGATTGAGGGCACAAGGAGAAGGGGACAACAGAGGGTGAGATGGTTGGACAGTGTTCTCAAAGCTACCAACATGAGTTTGACCAAACTGCAGGAGGCAGTGGAAGACCGGAGTGCCTGTCGTGCTCTGGCCATGGGGTCATGAAGAGTCAGACACAATTAAATGACTAAACAACAAAGCAAAAGGTCTTGAACTGGTGCTGGTCTCTCACCAGCTCCACCTTTCACCAAAGCGTCTCACAGGCATCAGAATACCTGAAGTCTCAACCTGAGGCTCAGCTAACAACTTCCAACTTTATTCTGGGCTAACACTACTACAGCTCAAGTGCCATCCAGGATTAGGATTCCTGATCATACTGTTTGTCCACCTAACCTAGTGTTGTCTACTCTGACTGGTAGCAGATCTGCACGGTTTCAGAGAATGAAAGGACTTTTCCACCATTACCAGCCAGATTCTTTAAAAAAAGAAAGAAAAAAGAAATCAACCCACAACAGGAGATACAAAGAACTGATTTGGAATTTTGTGCCCGGACCCTAGATTCTCATTTTTTTCTAGTCTTAAATACAAGTGAAACTTGAAAAATTAGAATATCGTGGAAAAGTCCATTTATGTAAGCAATTGTTTTCATTATTTTGAGAAGGGTGGTCAGTCTGGGTGATTCCCTGAATTCCTTCCAATTCTTGGGCTTGTGTATCTGCAAGGGTAGAAGCTTGCCAAACCAGCTGAAGACAGTTGGGGTATAAATATTTGAACAAATCAAGGAGATGCTTCCAGTTAAGAATCCTCATAGCAACAAAACATCATTCCACACCCACACACCCCCAATTCCCATTCCCCTCTTCATTTTTTAAGAAGACTGGTTTCTTTCTTTCTTTTTCATTTCAAGTGAAAGTTAAACACTGATAAAGCACTTGGAGAATCAATCAGCTCAAAACATTTTGCCATGTGATGCCCACTTGAAAAGCTTACCGTGTGGAGGCTCCAGCCACGTGGTGAGGCGGTTGTCTGTTGCCTCCAGCCACGAGCTGAGCTGAGTGTTACAACGTTCCTGCAAGCGCTGAGACATCCGAGGAATCAGGGTGTGAACCCACCCTGCATTCTCTGCTGTTGGGCAAAAGAAACATTGCTCTTATCAGACTGTTATACAAATCAGCTCAGGAGATGTGCTGAGTTCCAGTTAACCTTCCCTTATGTCTCTGTGTCATACCCCCAATTCATAACCCCATTTCAGTCTTTTTTATTTATTTATCTATCTATCACAGTTGTGTAAGATATCTATTCTGCATTGCACTTGCAGCAATGAAGCCTCCATCATTGATTGGCTGAGTGCAGTGCAGGGTGGCACAGAAGGTCCAGATGTCTGGGGGAACAAAAGGATCTGCACAGTCCAGCTTCTGTGAGGGAAAGGGAAGGTGTTCCAGTTAGTCCGGTATCAAAGCAAAGCAAGGACAGGGAAGAGGCCCTGAGAGTTAAGGACAGGAAGTCCGAAGGCATGGAAGATGAAGGAAGGAAGGTAGTTATAAATGGGCCTGAGAAAGGTGAAGAAAGAACAGGAGGTGGGAGATGAGAATATATGAGGAGAAAAGCAGAGGAGTCAGGTCACTGAGGTAACCAGGCGCTCGTCAGAGAGATGACTAAAGAAATTTCACTTAAGATGATGTTAAACTGTGAGCTACATAGGAGGGAGAGAAGAGTACTGGGAAGGCTGTTCAAGAGAAAGGAAGTGGGGCAAAATAGACAATGACATGAAATGCAGGAACAGGAAGTTGGAAAAAAGAGGAGTCAAGAAGTATATAGAGCTGGGGCAGAACTACACATAGGGTCAATGGACAATTAGGGCTATGAACTACTGGCAGGCAGGAAGGCAAGGGAGGCTGCCCAGAGGGCATTGGACGACCACCTAGAGTCTAGACCCTAATAGAAGTGTGTCATCAGTGTCAACACTGTAACCAGGCAATGAGTCTAAGAAGCATTGAGTTGAGGGACTAAATTTGACTGTAGACTTCCAATTGGCTGCCCTTTCTTGTCAAGAGAGACAGAGAGAGAAAAATATCACCCACTCAGCAAAGCTCTAAAGTAACCTGGCTGAGGTTGGAAGAGGACCTTGGGGTGATTCTTTTAGGAACTAAATTAAATGCAACTGTGACCCTAAGCAGTTGGCAGGTTTGATTTGGGATGCAGGATGCTGCTAGATCATGATAAGCAAATGGTTGGAACCAAAGGGAATTAAAAGACTGCTTTGGTTTAATGGAGTAAATTTCTTTCAGCACTTAATCCATTGTCAGCACAACACTGACAATACAGTTTAACTTTTTAAACTGTGGGTTCCACAAATGCTAAGGGTCGGCTTTGCTGCTACACCAATATGGCATTTGAGGCAGGAATGGCTCCAAACTGTCCCCACATCACCTCACCTCAAGAAAAAGATGGCGGAGTTATGATTTATCCAGATACTAATAAGGACTCTGACTTTATCCATATGCTGAAGCATATGGATAAAGTAGAAAGGAAAGGAAAGAACATCTGAGCACAGAATTAGCTGCAGGCTTAGAATCACACGTATAATACTTCTCTTTCCGGAAATTACTGCCAAATCTAAAGAATACTTCCCCCCCATCAGGTTTTCATTAATTGTACTTCAATGGACACCACCCCCTCCACTGTGATCCTCCAACCCGGGGCAGGAAGGTCTGAAGATGCCACTTGTAACCTTTTTCAGTCAAATGTGGTTACACTGTCCCTTGTGATCAGTTGCAGGGAATTGGCTTACAGCCAATCATACAGTACTTGCAACCCCCCCTTCAAACCTTCCCACTCAATGTCAGTCAAAACTGGGCTTGCACTGCCTATGACTTACTAGGTTGGAATCAGGGTGGTCAACAGGGGAGCACAGGGGGTATACATATTCTGGGCCCCAGTCCAACAAGGGCCCCGGACTCTTAGCTTTCAATAGTAACAATCACAATCACAATAATAGTAATAGTAATAAAGCGAATGGACATCTAGAAAGAAAGTTAGAAAGCAAAATGTGAAGGCAATGTTCAAAGGCTTATTAGGAAGATAAGATGCTGCTGCTAAGGGTGCTTATTCATTTAATCACTGTTGCTAAGGAATGGGTAAGGAATGCTGGTGGAGTGGGAGGGTGTTACCCAGAGCAGCAGAAAAAAAAACAAAAACAGAAGATGCTCATTGTTTCTGTTAGTGTGATGCTGGACAGGGGATGAGAGCCTGTCTGTGTAGTGAGGTATGTTTGCTTAAGGACTTTCCTCTGTATCCACATTCTTTCATTCACTCCCCAAGTATGCGGCCTTTACAGTATAAAATACAATCGCTGGCTTTGGTATGCTTTACTTAGAAGTAACTCCCTTGGATAAATGAGGCTTCCTTCCTACTGAGAAAAAACCCACAATATTGCAATGCTCCACTCTCCTTGGGTTTCCGTTTCCCCCACTCAGCCACTGCTTGTCTGCCAGTCATCACTGGTTTACTTTTTATTAATATACAGTAACAAATATAAAATAATATAAAATATAAAAATGAACCAGCAAATATAAATACAGAATCAGGAAACACCTTAGAGCTACAGCAAGTTAAAAGTTCTATAGTCTTCACATTAATGCAGGGATACTTTTTTGTTTATCAAGGCTGGCAAAATGTGTGTGTGTTTTGCTAACAGTATTAGAATATTTGTTTCTACCTGTTGTATATTTTTATCTTGGTTTTCCTCCGAGGAGCTCTCCCCCCTATCTTTACAACAGCCCTGTGAGATAGCCTACACTGATAGTTCAGATACAAAAATTGTGAAACTGCACATACAAAGTGTGCAATAGGGCAGTGGTTCAGTCCATCTTCATTCTCATTGTTATCTTTTGTGGGGCTTTCAGACAATGCTGTAGCGCTTTCCATAATTTCTTCACTAGGTTCCCAGTTTTGGATCTCATGTTTTGATTTTTCATTTCAGTAATTCAGTGCTTAGGTTCTGCCTTCCACTTACTATCTGATCTGTGATGTGACAGTGGTTGTAGTTTGCCAGCATTCTGGACTTCCAGACTACCCAAATGCCTCCTCAGCTTCCATTTGGATTCACAGATGCCCTTCCATGCAGTCTGCATGGAAATGTCAGCACTTTTTCTTTAGAAAGGTGTGACCCTGAATGCGCAAATTGTGCTAGCTGTGCAGACCACCCCCAAATGTAACAATGCTGGTCTGTGCAACCAGAGCCTTAAAACACCCTAGGTGGGTCACAAATCTCCCCATACACACTCCCAGAAGTGATATGTGCCCATCTTCTATATGGAATAACTCCTAAAGCTGCCTTTGAACAGGCTTGATGTGGGTTGTGTGACAACACTGCACACAGGTCTAGGAATATGAGAAGACAGAGATGGTATTTTCTGAAAGCAGCTTGTACTTTTTTGTCCAAACCTTTGCAGAGGCAGTTTCATTTCAGAATCACCCCTGCTTTTTTGGGGGGGGGGATATCTGAGATTTATGACTTCCTGAAAATAAAAAAGCTTATAGGAATACTGACTTAAGCAACTTTACTGCACCGTACTAGTGACCTTAATATATTGGGACTGGCGATACCAAGGTATCGCTTTATCGCTGATTATGGTTCATCAGATTTTCTGACATCTGAGCAATAAATTAAATGGAAAGTACATTTGTAATGTGAAGTCCATGTCTACTTACTTAATCTAATCAAGACTCAAATACTTGCTTTAGCAGGCTAATAGCCTCTTGAAGAAACATGGGGCTGTTCCACATTTCATTTACGTGATGGATGGGATGGGGAGATGGATTAAATAGCGGATGAGCACCTTGGGATGAGAAGGAAAGCGACTGCGCTAGGCTGTATTTCAGCTACAATTAGGCCTTTTTCAAAGACCACAAAATTTAGCCCCTCAATGGTAAGCTGTTATCATTTATTATTGTTTACCAGCCAATTGCACAGGTGGCGCTGTGGGTTAAACCACAGAGTCTAGGGCTTGCTGATCAGAAGGTTGGCGGTTCGAATCCGTGCAAAGGGGTGAGCTCCTGTTGTTCGGTCCCAGCTCCTGCCTACCTAGCAGTTTGAAAGCACATCAAAGTGCAAGTAGATAAATAGGTACGGCTCCGGCGGGAAGGTAAACGGCATTTCCGTGCGCTGCTATGGTTCGCCAGAAGCGGCTTTGTCATGCTGGCCACATGACCCGGAAGCTGTCTGCGGACAAGCGGCATTTTTGCGAAAAGGACAGCAATAGGGAAATAAACTGGAGGAGTGTGGCAGAACACTTGCTTTGATGTGACACCATCTAACTGCACCACAAACAAATCAGAACAAATGCTCATTGGCTAGTCGATACCATATATCTCCTTGCAAACAAATCAGGATGAATGCTCAATAAACAGAACATGTGGACGTACCCCTGTTCTCCAAAGAAATAAAATGCAATAAACTCCTAAGGAACTTCTAGAGCCAATTTAGCCCATAGCAGTGAATTCCTTATGTTGGTTGTGGAATAAGTGCTTCCTTTTGTCTGTTCATTCATTTTCCTTGGGTTGTTAAAGTTCTAGTATTGTAAGACGGAGAGACAGAATCTCTGACCCCATCTGTACTATATATTTAAAGCAGAATCATAGCACTTTAAACAGTCATGGCTTCCCCCAAATAATCCAGAGAAGTGTAATTTATTGAGGGTGATGAGAGCTGTTAGGAGACCCTTATTTCCCTCACAGAATTATAATTCCCAGAATGGCTTATCCATCGATCCTCTTCCCAGGAAACTCTGGGCCACAGCTTTGCATGCAGGATGTCACAGGTTCAATCCCTGGCATCTCCAGGTTGGGCTGGGAATATCCCATTGGAAAACCCAGACAGTCAATAGCAGTCAGTGTAGACAATACTGAGTCAGATAGGCCAATGGCTTGATACAGTATAAGTCAACTATGTTCTTATGCCTGGGTTTGCAGTGCACCAACTGTCCTTGTTTTATCTCTTCCCCTAGCATTTGATGCAAGCACCAAATGTTAGCTTAAGGGGTGGGTGGGTCTTTTTTTTTTTTAATACTCCCATGAAGACGTAAATTGAATGATTTCTCCACTGCTATCATTTACATTTTAATGAGTTCTAAATCTGAAATGGAACAAGTCAAATGAAATCAGTATATAAACCACTATTTTTCATTAGAATTGGAATTATGCAAAATGTTATGGTCGCTCTTGACAAAAGACATTATCTAGCTTCAAAACAATGTGTAGGAACAATAAATTTTCTTAAGTATCCACACTCTGTAAAAAAAAAAAAAGGACACCGGTTTTGGCAGTATTGCAAAAAATAAAATAAAAAATAAAAATAAAAATGAATGAGACTGAAAACACCTTTTGCTAGCCAGCTAGGAGAGCTATTAAAGATGAAAAATGGGAAGTCTGTTTTCAGGTTGTGTGACCATGAACTCAAATGCTATTGATAATCCTGCCTTTTAATGGCACATGTTGCCTTAACTCTGTCCTTCCCTTTCGTAGAACTGCTATCAAGGCACTTTGTGCTAAAAAGAGATGCCCCCCCCCCCAAATTCTCCATGGGTGAAGTTTAATTCTGAGACCTGAATCAATTTTGCAAATCAAGCAGAATGACTCTCTCTCTCTCTCTCTCTCTCTCTCTCTCTCTCTCACTCACACACACACACATACACATTTCTTTCACATTATTATTTTTTGCTTTTTTTACCCATGGGAAGGGGCAAAGCCCTGCAGAAATCACTGGGGCTCCCATACTCCCATCCAGTAAACCCTGGGTGAGACCAAGGTATATCAAGCTCATCACTCTCCAATCTGCTCCCCTCTAGATGTTGCTGGACCAATTCCCGTGAGATGCAGCTGGCAGGTCCAATGATGGAAGTTGTCATCCAACAACACTGGAAAGTACCAGGCTGGGGAAGGCTCGCCCAGCCCAACATCCTGTTTCTTACAGTGGCCAGTCAGATGCCTCCAGGAAGCTCACAAGAAGGGCATGAAGCTACAAAATAGTCTTCTTCTGCTTGTGCCCCTCCTCCTCCTCCTTCCCCAGCAAGTGGTATTTACTCATCATCTTAAGTTCTACATCCACCCCTTGTAATGTTTAAGTGCACTCACTCATATCAGGAGAACACCCTGTTGCTTATTTCTCTGCTCTGCCATTGGCAGCCAATGCAGACATGCAGTGGGAGCTGGTAGTCTTGATAGTTAGACAGAGTACCAAATACCAATTGCAGTGGGAGATGCCTGTTGCCCTCATATTGTGCTTGCAGACTTCCCACAGGCAGCCTGATTGTCCTTCAGGGGAATGCAGGATTAGGCAGCCTTTGGTCTGATCCAGCAGGGCCATTGTCTCTTATGCACTAAGGAAATTCACCCGGCATTGCACAATGCTTCCAAGCACTTCTTTGCTAACATAAGGGGGAAATGGGAAAGCCAAATTCTGTGGCCAGTTGCACGTTCTGCACCTTTCCAATGCTCTCGCAGGATTGTAGCATACGTAATGGCTGTGGGTTCTAATGAATGGCATGATTATGCACTGCATTAGCTTTGCACGCCCTTGACATTAAGGAAGGTTTCTCACGCAATGTGTGGCACTCAAGTACACACATGCGTGTGTAGACCTTTAGCCTCCCCCTTAAATAAATTCAGAGAAGACTCAAATTTTGGTTTTGTTTTTGGAAGAATCTAGGCCACAACTTTATTGATTACAGCAAGTGGGTGGTTGCATAGGCTCTGGTTCGACTAGCTCCCTGCACCATTGCAGGTAGTGCTGACCCAGGGCACCAGCATAGGTCAGCCTAGGGTAAACACCTGGAACAGCAGAAAGCAGGGTCATGCTAGTCTACCACCCAGACGTCCCCCTGGACTCAGGCATGGGCACAACCCCTCTCAGGGTTGACCAAACCATTGAGTCCCTGGATTCCTTTAATGGAATACCCTTGGCAAGAGCGTTCTCCCATCCCTATCACCTGAACCAGAGCGTATCCACAACCTTACAAGTTGTGACGATTTGCTACACAGCAGGCAAAACCCAAATGGCAACAGCCAATCAGCCAAGTGGGGGAAATTCCTGCTGTGCCCCTGTCCCAACGACAGACGACACACGACGGCATAGCAAGGTCAAGCGCAAAAGCCCTAAATACAGGGAGAGGTGGGCGGGTGTTCCAATGCACTGGCCCAAAGAGGAAGCTCAGAGACACGTGCATGGGGCTTATGTAGGTCCCTCGATCTGATTTGCTAGTGTCCCATTGGTCAGAATACACCCAACATTGAGGGACCTACCAATAGGGTGTTGTGGCTGTCCAAACGTTCCCACCCATAACACAAGGGTTTGGTTGCCAGGTCACACCGCAACACGTGCCCTCTTTGAGGGAGGACCCGATCTTTAAAAAAACCACATGTGAGGTTGGCAGAGTGCACAAGATTACTGCTAATCTTTTTTAATGCATAAAAAGGAGTTGGGGAACAAGGCAGAGCAACTCCACCCTGGTGTCTCCACACGAAGCTTCCTGGTGATGTCCGTGCATGAAAAGATAAAAGTAAATTTTGACATGATGCGGTGAGAGAAACAACTCTTAGGATTAAAGCTCAGGTGAGCAAACATAACTGGCAATCCCAGAACAAATTTAAAGAAACACGTATTTGAATGTGGAATCAAAATTACAGCTCATTCCTCCTCCCCCCCCACCCCCGCTCCAAGCTGCATGGTTTGTGATTCTTATTATTATCCATTTCCAAAAGTCAGGGGACAACGCAACACTGTGGAACTGGTGACACAGTGTATATCTGGGAGATGCTGCTAATAAGTGTTCTTTGCACAAGAGGTCAGAGGGGCTCCTCCCTGCTCTAAGTTTTGAAAACAAACCAAGCTAATTCGGATGTTTTCCTTTTTTTAAAGTTCAAGCCCAGTGTCATCTTTTCCTTTTAAAGCTGTCACTTTGGAAATATAGCGGTGTTTCAATTTAGCAGAGATATATTGAAAGGAGGAGGAACCATGCACACAATTTTAATGTGTTTTTCAAGGTCTGCTGGTATTTGCTGTATTTGTTTTCAGCTAGAAGAGAAAATGAGATGGGAAACGGAAAGCAGAGCTGGGTGAACGGTTTATAAAATTAGTTTGAACTTCCCCCAAACTCAGAGATTTTTATGCATCTCAAACCTCTTTTTAATTTTTTTTTAATAAAAATCCTGGATCTCCCCTCTTGCTTCTCTGTTGTACCTCCAGAGCTCATTCTTTATGAAAGGGAAAACAAAAGACATTTCTGCACTGGTCTAAGCGTTCAGGTGTGTCCACTGCCTGGCATGTTGCATGCAATAAGGATGGAATCAGGGGTGTGACTTTTAGTGTTGTTTCTTATCCCCAGCGAAACTTCAAGGAATTCATACAAAGTTTCAGTTGTTAATTTTTTTTAAAAAAATAATATTCTTTATCCATATTGAAAGTTACATTTGCTACTCAACAGTTATATTCCAATTCAACGAAACTAGTGACTTCCCACTCACCCAACACTGGTGTTTACAACCCAATTTACACACAATTGCATTTTAAAGTTCTGTCTTATCTAATTTCATCCTCTGTAACCTGTTTCTTAACATAGTCTGCTATTTTCTTACACTTCAAACCCTGCTGTAGTCTTTGCATATAAGGAAACAACCTTTGAAATCTAGTGGAAATCTAGTGGAAGTTTAAGGCTTATTTCCACGTTACAGTATTTGCATTCGGGGGGGGGGGAGTGTTTGTAACCCCACTAACCCATTAAGGAAAATCAGGGGAATAAAGTCACAAAACCTGGGTGGGTTTCCCAGCATAAAGTTCTTTCCTGCCGTTTTCATGGGAGAATCATAAGGGGGCAGACACATGCATGCGCAGAAAGGGTGGGGGAGTAGCAGTGTCGTCCAGTGACTTTTAGTTGCTGGGCTACCCCATGCCCACTGGCATGAACCAAATTTAGTGTGAAGTGCTGGTATATCAGTCAAAAAGTCGCAGTTCCATAACACAACAGGCACTGTAGTGTGAAAGTAACACCATTAGAAAATGGGGTGGGGAAGTGGTAGGATAATAATCAAGAAAACTAACACACTATTTCCTGATTCAGGTACGTAGCTGTGTTGGTCTGAAGCAGTCGAAATATATAAAAAAATTAAAAAATTGTCCAATAGCACCTTAAAGGTAAAGGTAAAGGGACCCCCGGCAGTTCTCACTTTACAGGCTGAGGGAGCCAGCGTTTGTCCTCAGACAGTTTTTCCAGGTCATGTGGCCAGCAGGACTAAGCCACTTCTGTTACAACGGGACACCAACGCCAGAACAGCACACGGAAACGGCGTTACCTTCCCGCCGGAGCGGTACCTATTTATCTACTTGCACTTTTTGGCATGCTTTCGAACTGCTAGGTTGGCAGGAGCTGGGACCGAGCAACGGGAGCTCATCCTGTTGCGGGGATTCGAACCGCCAACCTTTTGATTGATTGGCAAGCCCAAGAGGCTCAGTGGTTTAGACCACAGCGCCACCCGCATCCCTAAGTAGCACCTTAGAGACCAACTCAAAAGCTTATACCAAGAACAAACTTAGTTGGTCTCTAAGGTGCTACTGGACATTTTTTTTACAAAAATTTAAATATGCACTATTTCCCAGATGCACATGCACTCTCTTCAGCTGACCCTTAAAAGAGTAGCACTCAGTTGCATGAGCCCCCCCTACCCCATTGCCTAAAGCGACAGAGTTGAGACACAGATTTGCCACAGTAGTGAGGACTAGGCCTGTAAGTCAAGACCTACAACGCTGCCTCATCAAAAGCCTTGAAAAAATGTTAACAACACAAAACTGTCTGCCATCTTTTCCTAGCAGGAAGAACAGGGCGGGTGGAGGGGGGAGGGGAAACCTCTTGAAATGAATTGGCAATCATAACGTTTTGTTGGCTAGCACAGCCTTTAACAATCAATGCACATCTTGTCCTGGCTTTATGACCTGTCTTTTATAAGAAGGGAAATCTTCCTAATAAGAAATTGGCTGAAATGCACTGTTGCCAACTCGTTAGGACTTCACTTCGGCGCCAGAAAGCATTCAGTCAAGAACAACTCTCCTCCAATATGCTCCATTAAAATGATTCCTATGTGCTTTGCAAAAACTACAATCAATGCTTTGCTCAGTTGCAGCAGTCATCCCTAAATGCAGTTAGCAAACTACAGACTGTCCTAGATTAGTTCAGTGTCATCGCTCTAACCACCAATCTTTATCTGCAGTAATGTTGAAAGGTCCTCTGAAAACCTAGTTAGGACTGCTTTTTTTATGTAAGTAATGATGGCACCCAAATGCAGAATGGGACAGAGGGTTGAAATTACCCACTATTCAGAAGAGTAATCAGGAGCTAAACCTAAAACTTTCTTGAAGTTTGATGCCGATCGCATTACATGCTTGCCCTCATATCACCACAGAATGTCATTGCAGACACATTATTGCCTGAGCTGGTCCTACGGTTAGGCAGTGTGACAGAACTTCCTCGTGCAGCTGTTTTGGGGTGTCATGAAAAGGGTATCAAATTGTTGGTTATTTAATGTAATGGGTCATTGTAGTTTGACTGACAAGGAGCATGAGAGGTGCTTGCAAGGTGTTCTGCCTCAGGTGCCAAACTAACTCGACCAATCACAGGTACTGTACTATGCACCTTCACTTGGCAGAGATAGGAGTTGGGAAATGAAGTTCCCTGCTTTGCTTCATGCAGCAAAATCTTGGAGGCTGCCCCAGCTTCTTACTGACACACTCATACTTTCCCAAAACTTATCCTTGGGAACAGTGCTGGTGCCAGGCTATTTTGTGCCCTAGGCAAGGCTAACTATTCTCACCTGCCCCCTCACTCAGTGATAACTTCAGTTTTCCAAAGCAGGTGTCTTTGTAGAAAAAATGAAAAGCACAAAGCTCCAAACTGCTAGATTTCCTTTAAACTGCAAGACTGCAAATACAACAGTCTTTTACTATCTTTCTCAAATACAAAAGGAAATGTTTTAGCGCACAAATAATCTCAAATAATTTTGGGCATTGTGATGTTTTAATTTAAGTTTCTTAAAAGTTCCAATTTCAAGCACTTCAAAATTGCCTTTGCAATTCCTCCAGGTCACTTACTGATGCTTGGGCGCATTAAATTGATATAGTTGTCAAGCCAACTAGTCTCTTTTGCAACGTTGTTGAGTTTGTTTTCCCCCCCCCCTTTTTTAAATACATTTGAGCTTTGAGAAACTGTATTCACCACCTTCCGCTGACACTGAAAGTTTGAGAAAGACCCTTAGAACAACAGAAATGTTAGGCACATTTTCCAGGACTTTTTGTTGTAGTAAGAAGAGAGGTACTCCTTGTGGAAGCATAGACTGTGGAAGTATTCAAGCTATTACTATAAGTCCACAGCACAGATCTTCAGCATCAATGTCTTTGTTTCCATTGTGCATCAATGGTTCCTCCAAATTCTTGCAGGTCTTAAGTACCTCTCCAGTAGATTTTTGTTGTTGTTGTTGCTGTTGATACTGTATATATCATAGAGGAAGCCAAATAGGGAATTATATTGTTGTAGCTATTAGAACCTCTCTTCAGCAGATTGTATGGCCATGTCTCAGACGGCATAGTAAAAACCTACTTTGAATTTCTGCTTTGGTCTTGCCATGCCCCTTCTCATATTCAAACTGCTGTTTCTTTCTCCTATGCTGTTTCTAATATGTTCTGTTCAAAGTTTGGTAGTATTTCTAGCTCCTTTGCAATGTCAGTAGCATCCATTAAAACTTGTTGAAAACGCTCATCACTTGCAGCCCATGGGGTAATTTGTTAGTCACTTGCAATTGGCTTGTAAAAAGGTAAAGGGGCCCCTGACCATTAGGTCCAGTCGTTTCCGACTCTGGGGTTGCGGCGCTCATCTCGCATTACTGGCTGAGGGAGCCAGTTTACAGCTTTTGGGTCATGTGGCCAGCATGACTAAGCCGCTTCTGGCGAACCAGAGCAGCGCACGGAAATGCCGTTTACCTTCCCGCGGTACCTACTTATCTACTTGCACTTTGATGTGCTTTTGAACTGCTAGGTTGGCAGGTGCAGGGACCGAGCAACGGGAGCTCACCCCGTTGTGGGGATTCAAACTGCCGACCTTCTGATCAGCAAGTCCTAGGCTCTGTGGTTTAACCCACAGCGCCACCCACGCTTATAGCTTGTACTTGGCTTGTAGCTGAATTTAAATCAGTTTCCATATTTTGTAATAGCTTGCTTGTAGGACTGACTTCAGCAAGGATGTTGTACCATGTAACAAGGGATACCGCAAACTTACAAACTGCATCAGCAAGGGGCTTAGCTTCAATTTGAAAAGTATTTCCAGATAAACCTTGTAGGCTTTTGTCATCAAAGATCTCCATTAAAGCATCATATAGGCAACCAATATGGTCTCCCGGTGGTTTCAAAGCATTGATCCAACTCTCCCATATTGTTTTGCTCAATGGCTTAACAGTTATGCCTAAATCTGATACATCAGTTAGAACTTGCCAATGCTGAGTCAATGCAGAGAAATAAGTATAGACTGAACCGAATTGAAGAAACTAGATCACAAGACAGAACAGAAACCATGACCCTCAAAGGTTAGCACTGCTCCCTTCTGAGAGCTGCACCTTAGGCGGCCGCCTAGTTGCCTAATGATAGCCCTGCTTGTGAAGAAGGCAGGGAAGGGAAGAACTTGCAACAGCACTGGAAGCAACTCCATCTCTGATAAGACTAGAGATTGTGGACATCCAGTGAAGCTGAATGTTGGAAGATGCAGGACAGATAAAAGAAAGTAACTATGTGCTGCATGAAGATGTGAACTATGGAACTGACTCCCGCAGGGGGCAGGGATTGCCACCAACTTGGAAGGTTTTGAAAGAGGACTGCACAAATTCATGGAAGACAGGGCCAGGAATGGCCACCAACCATGGGGCAGGAGGGAGTTAGAGATGACTTTCGTGCTGTTTCAAGATGTATGGAACTGCTGCAGTCAAGAGCAGGGCAAACCACGGTGGCTTGGTTGGGTTGTGGGGGGACACAGTGGTTTGCTTGGTCCCCAACTGCAGCATCTCTGCACGGATTGAAGGAGTGAGGAAATGGAATTTGAAAGGAATTTCTAAAGGAAAGGGAGTGATAAAAAATATTGCTTCTCCCACCTTTGCCCATAAGCCCCCCCCAAAAACTCATTAACCTTTTCCTGTCTCCTACTCCTGCAAGAAAATAACCGAAAACACAGTTCTGCATTTGCAGCCTGCAGATTGGATTGCAAAAGCAGGGTGGCATTCTTCTCAGAACTAAATCCACCTTTTAGTGCCCTTCAATAATCACCAAAGAGGGTTAATTTGCTGCTGCAAGCTTTTTTTTTTTTAAAGCAGCAAAACCACCGCCATCCCCCTGCATTTTGGCTCAGCCCTACTTATTTGTAAGACTTTATGATGTCAATGTGAAAAATCTTTGCTGTGCAAAAATTCCGTTTCCACCTTTGTGGATTAACATCAAAGTCACATGCACCAAGAGGGTTTCCCCCCCCCTCCATTTATAAAACAGAATGGAACTGAGAGAAGAATCAAGAGCATTTTTATTTCAACATAGCAAGTGATTTATTTATTTTTTAATTCTTTTTTTTTTTTTTTACTGAAAATCCAGGTGAAACTCGAGAGTGCATAACAACTACACATGGTGATGGGATAAAAAAAGAATGGCAAACATGAAAGGTCAAAACAACATGATATTTAAGCTCAAAAGTTGTGAAACGAACTGGGGGGGAAAGGAGAGCTCTCTCCCCCTTTTTGCAGAGTTCATAGTGAAGCTTCCCGTCTGCCATTCATCAGAGCAGAGATGGGGAATGTCTGGCCCACAGGCCACATGCAACCTGTTATGACTCTCCATGGTTTTGGGCAGATGTTTACCCCAGCACTACCTAGAGATGCCAGGGCTTGGACCTTCTGTTTCTAGAGCATGTGATCTACCACAAAACTACAGCTCTTTCTTCCCTTGCCTTCAACAACTTGGTTGGAAGATGCATAGCCCCAAGACACAAAGCGACAATACAGGAGAACCTCTACCTTCATAAGGTGATTGTTATGTACTGAGTTGAATAGGATCCAAAAATGCAGCAGCCTGATTGGTCCTAGAACAATAGGATTGAGATTGCAGCAGTCTGATTGGTCCGCAGGAGCCACCCAATCCAGCTACAGGGGGAAGTGAATCCGCAACCCGATTGGCATACAGGAGTATCCCGGAATTAGCCAATCACGTGGGGCCCATTGTGTAAACAGTGTATATAAAGCAAACGTTTTGGGGAAACTGTATTCCTCACTACTATGAGCTGAATGAAGAGCATGAAATTCACACTTGACTCCAAGTATATTTCAGTGATGTACTGTATACTTGCTCTGCAACTGATCCAATTATGCCATCAACAAATCTGAGGCCCTTCTTTGTGCTTCCGTTCCAACAGATTTGTGCCAGGTGGGAATGAGGGATGGTATCTTATCATTGGTGGCCCTCCTTTGGCGGCTGTTTTGTTGTCTGCTTTGAAAATAATAGTATTTCAGCAGTACATTGCATTTTGTAAAAAAACAAAACAAAACAGTTTTGGCTCTTCAAATGACTACTCCTTTTAAAACCATTCCTGTGCTTTTTGTGCCATGATCGTCTTTTTTTGCTATATTGTACTATGTGTTAAAGACTTGTGAATCACCCTTACTAGATCTTGATGTAGAGTGGTTCACACACACACACACACACACACACACACACAATAGAAATGCAATTAAGTAAACTAAAATGCTATAATTCAAAGAGGAAAGCCCTTTGAATGCAGTCAAAACAGATCCACTGGTGCTTCTCTCTCTCTCCCCCCCCAGCTTTAAAAATGTAAAACAGCAAGGCAGAGCCCAAAAATGCTCAGATGATATACTTTTATCTGAGACACGAGAGAGAACACAAAACCCCACAGGGAGGGAAGCTTCTGAACCCCAGTGGAAAAAAAAATATTCCCCAAACTCAGCACATCGAACTAGGCAATGAGAGCTGATGAAACCCCAAGTGACTGTTAGCGGAGGCAGGCAAATGTTTCAGTATCTGTAGGCTAGAGGGGGGTGGGAAATGGAGACACAGAGAAGGGAGGCAGATGCCAGCTCAGTCAGTGAGTAGTTCATGGAGGAGAAACTGGGCTAAGGCTCCATTGGGACCTGCCAGCCAGCTCTTGCAGCTGGATCAACGATGCTATAAGAGGGAATGAGGCAAAAAGAAGAAGAAAAAGAACAGAAAAAGGAAACCGGGTGTCATGGCAAAGGGATCTTTTAAAAATATCACAGTACCAGCCCTTGAACTATTTTGGCTACGGCATCTCTGCCGCCTTTGTTACTTGTCGGGGGGGGGGGGAGAGAGAGAGAGAGAGGCTAGCCCGTCGCCATGGCGACACGGCTCACGAAAGAACCATAGGAAAAGTAAGAATCCCTCACAGTTCCCGAGCCTGTTAAGCCCTGGCTGTTCCCAGGCCCCTTAAAGCCCATTGAAAATGCTAACTTGTTAGTCGGAGGGAAGGATGGAAGGGTAGCGAGTCCAAGTGCATAATTAACACAGCCAGAAAAGCGGCAACCCAGCAGCGCTAAAGAATGCAATGTTAACATTCCTGAAAATAGAAGGCAAATGGAGCCTTGAGTGGGAGCCAGTTTTCTAGGTAGAAAGAGATCTTACTTAGAGGTCCACCCCCCCCTCTTTTTACACTCGGCATACGTATCAGATGAGAGGGATACAATTAATGAATGTGGCCTGAAATTAAGGATCATGTAAACTGCGCTCAATATTTGGTATGGATACAGCAGCAGGTTTTTTGTTGTTGTTGTTGTTTTTACAAAAGTTGGGTGCCACCCCCACTCTCTGCAAGATTCCAGAGGGTTTCAGGCACTCGCCTTTGGAGGATTGAGAGACAGTGGAGAATATGGTTTATTCACCTATTTACACCTCAGTCTGCATGGAGCGAGTCCAAATCTTACAGCAATGCAGCTCCAGAGTCCAAGGCATCTCACTCAGCCAGCCTGCCCAAGATGGTTCACAGTCTTTCTTCCCCCCTCTTCTTCCCAGAACACCTTGCTTAAAAAAAAATTCTACCTGTCACTTCAAACATACTGTTGAGTAGTGGGTAGAAGGATGAAGACACAGCTCTTAAAACAACCAGCTCCGTATTTCAGCTCTGAGTCCTGGACTGAACAACAGCTTAGTCGTCTGGCTTACATAGTACTCAGTAACTCGCAACAGTAACCAATTTCCCTTAGCTATCCAATCACTGAACAACAATCTCAAGTCTTCATTTGCATGTTGGGGAGGACCTGAGTGGAAACAGCAGCACTGTGGGCAGATTCAGAACTGCAGCCATGGTGGCCAGAATGAGTACTGCAGTTAAACTTAATACATAACACATACACCCCATCACCTTGGTGCCATCTGTCTCCCCAGGACAAAGCGTTCTCCTCAGATGGCCCTTCAACATCTTTTGTCATGTTTACAGATTTGTTCTTCACTAGGCTAGCCAGGCTGGTTTGCAATAAGCCATCCCAGGGATTCCCTGCCTGGCACAGCTCTGCAGCTTGTACTTCCATGCATATCTCAATTAATCAAAATCCTTACCCTTTATTAATTTCTAGGGTTTAGGGGGGTCCCTCCCCCCAAATATATAACTATAGATATATAAGTGAGAACAGTCTTCCTCAACCAGGTGCCCTCCAGACAATGCAGGACTACAACTCCCATCATCCATCTCTGGCCTCATCATGGCCATGTGCAGACACACCTGAGCTGGAAATTGGCTGGAAGGTGACAGGGCAGGGATGGGAGCCTTGCCCCCTCCCTTTATGAGTAGATAAAGACCTAATCCACATTCATGCCATGTGTTTAAAGTGCCATGCTACCACTTTAAAGAGTCACGGCCTCCCCCAGAGAATTCTGGGAGGTGTAGTTTGTTAAGGGTGCTGAGTGTTCTCTCTCTCTCTCTCTCTCTCTCTCTCTCTCTCTCTCTCTCTCTCTCTCTCTCACACACACACACACACGAGGCCCCCATTCCCTTCAGAGAGCCACAATTGTTGGGAGTTCCCTGCAAAGGGGGATTGGTTGTCAAGCCACTCTGGGAATTGTAGTTCCATGAAAGGAATGGTGGTCGCCTAAGAATTCTCTGCACCCTTAGCAAACTACAGCTCCCAAGATTCTTTGGGGGAAGCCATGGCTGTGGCATCAAAGTACTTTAAGTGTATGGTGTGAATGTGGCCTTAGATAAACCCTGAGAGGGGGAGAAGTGGCCATATAACCGAGAAGCTCTGCAGCCTACAATGCCAGCAACTGGAAGCATTTACTACCCTGAAGGAGGAACACAAAGCAAAAGAGGAAAATATTCTGGACTCTGAGGTGAGAGAAGTCGGGTAAGAATTTTGAGTGGCAGAACTCCACAACTCTGTAGAAGGAGAGTGGAATAAATTTAGGGGGTGCATAAGGATTAATTAAATGAAGTGGCCAAACTACATTATTTGAAAGCTAAGCCCTGACAAGAGAAGAAGCTGACATTACCTGCAGGGATAACAGCCTCATCAGATCTCCTCTAAAACCCTAAGGCAGACTCTGGGCTCTGCAAAAAAACTCAACTGCTTAAAGTTGCCAGACATCTATTAAAGTGAATGTAAATTGTAACAGAGTTGAAATAAATTTTAAAAAATTAAAAAAATTGTCCAGTAGCACCTTAGAGACCCCCTAAGTTTGTTCTGGGTATAAGCTTTCATGGGCATGCACACTTCTTCAGATACACTGAAACAGAAGTCACCAGACCCTCATACAGTGGCACCTCGCTAGACGAATGCCTTGCTAGACGAAAAACTCGCTAGACGAAAGGCATTCGCTAACGAAAGGGTGACCCGCAAGATGAATTTCCCTATGGCCGCGACTCGCAAACCGAAAATGTTTTGTGGTTTTTCTTCTTCATAAAGCCGCGCTTCCTCCGACCGTGCTTCGCAAGATGAAATTTCCACTAATACGACAGCACTCGCGGAACAAATTAATTTTGTCTTGCGAGGCACCACTGTATATAGTGGGAGGGTGGGGTGGGGTCAATCATTGAGTCAATCACCCATCTCCTACTACCCTTCTGAGAAAAACCCCACCCTCCCACTATATATAAGGGTCTGGTGACTTCTGTTTCAGTGTATCTGAAGAAGTGTGCATGCACACGAAAGCTTATACCCAGAACAAACTTAGTTGGTCTCTAAGGTGCTACTGGACAATTTTTTTAAAATTTTTTAAAATTTATTTCAACTGTGTCAGACCAACATTGTTAGCTACCTGAATCTGTAACAGAGTTATTTCACTTATAGTTCATTCATTTCTTACTTTTATGTAGCACCTTTTCTTCCAATTAGTTCAGGGTGGCGCACATGCTTCTGCCTTCCCCATTTCATCCACACAACAACCCTGTGAGGTAAATTAGGCCGAGAGGCAGTGACTGGCCCAAAGTCACACAGTAAGATACATGGATGGACTCAAACGTGGTCTCCGAGGTCCTAGAGTCCAACACCCCAACATTTATACCACATTGGGTCACTATTTCCCCTTTAACCCATTGCTCAACCTTGGGATGCAGGAGGCTAGAAACAGATATACTGTATAAAAATAATTACACACACACACAGAGAGAGAACATATGGAGCCACACTGTGGTGCTGAAACCTTAAGACCCTAAATACAGCAAACCAATAATACTTCCTTCTACAGCTGATAATCTTCACAGGGAAAAAATATGATCTCTCTCCTCTTGCAAATCAACATAATCATGCCTTGCCTTCTTCAGAGCTTGCTTTCATTAGGAATCAGCAGCTCAAGGGGCAGAGCTGCAGTATTTACTGTGCTTTCTGTTGTGCTGGCTTCATAAAAGTCATCTCTCGGAATAAGGAAATGGTGACGCTGGGAGGGCTGGGGAAATGCAAATCATTATCAGGTGCTGCTTTCGCCTTGTTAGCATCATAGCAATTTATTCGAGGCAGAACTTTTCTCTTTTTCTTTTTCTTTTGATGGAAGTAGCCACCTGAACACTTACGGCAATTTGCAGGCTGGTGAAATAACATTGCCTTTCACTCACTGCTCTTCTGCTGGCGGGGAATAAAACATTGACAGGGAAGGAGGTGGAAGAAAGGGAATAACTTGCCTAAAGGATCGCATTTTATTATGTTGGGGAGAGTACCTTGTGGGGGGGCAGCAAAATTCGTAATTAACTTGCTGTAATTAATACACACCTGGCATAAAACTGCACACATGAAACACAGCCTTATATATGGTCCAAGGAATGATGGAGGGAACTGGACTCTCTCCATAAGCCAGAACTGCCTCCAGACAAACAGAAAAGCACCTCTTTTTGCCCAAACTCAAGAATCTCCCTTTGATGTATTGATGACTGGTCATCACCACCTTTGTACTCCTTAATGGCTCCCCCTCAGGTAATGCCCTGGTCTGCAAAATAAGCTTAGTCTGCCTTTTTACACTGCTAAATCCAACCACCTGTTAGCTCACCTTGTTTCTCTAAGCACTGATTAAACCCCAACACCCAGGAATCTAGGGGGCGGCAGGGCAACCACACACCTTTCACATTTTCCAAGGAACAGTAAGTTTGTTGAGACATTTTATTGTCTCACCCTCTGTTTTGATCTTCCTGCAGTAGCTCTGGAGCAGCAATTGCACTACTTCCAAGCCCTTTCCAAGAGAGCCAGTGTGGTGTAGTGGTTAAGAGCAGTAGACTCGTAATCTGGGGAACCGGGTTCGCGTCTCCGCTCCTCCACATGCAGCTGCTGGGTGACCTTGGGCTAGTCACACTTCTTTGAAGTCTCTCAGCCCCACTCACCTCACAGAGTGTTTGTTGTGGGGGAGGAAGGGAAAGGAGAATGTTAGCCGCTTTGAGACTCCTTCGGGTAGTGAAAAGCGGGATATCAAATCCAAACTCTTCTTCTTCTTCTTCTTCTTCTTCTTCTTCTTCTTCTTCTTCTTCTTCTTTCCCTTGTCATCTGCTATCCGCTGAACAACTTACAGCTGGTAGGGGCCCCAGAAGGCTGTAAGAAATCGCGCTGTGGGCCACATTTGGACCTGCCCACTTCCAGTAAAAAATAATAATAATACATAGACTTCTTGAATTTCTTTGCTGCCTTTTGAACTAAGAAACTATCAAATCAATTGAGTAAGTCTTGACACTTTCCATTGCCTTTCTTACAGTTGATACAAATGCCTAAAACTTATACAATAATAAAATTATTATTATCATTATTATTATTATTAGGATGGCCATTGTGGAGTCCTGCAGATATTGTGGACTTCATCAGCCCCAGTCAGCATGGACATTGAGCAGGGATGATGGACATGGGAATTCAACTATCCCTGGTTCACTGTGTCACAAAACACAGCAATAAAAGGCTTTAAACAAGAAAAGAAGTGACATACTTCCTGGACAGCCCCTTTCTTTCCCATCCAATAAAAACTAGACACTATTCTGTGACCTTTCAAAAGATTTACACAACAATCCTAAAATAATTACGCTGGCAGAGTAATAATGATATGATGCACGAGCCACTAGCCATTTGTTGTTATGCCTTTGATTAACATCATATTGACATTTTCAAGCCGATACAAAACAATGCTTAATTACCATTCTCTTATTATAAGGAGTTCTGCCATTCTGGGGTGTGTGGAAACAATAAATCACAAGTGAGAATGTTATAGCATCATCACGTTTTCCCATATGGGGCATTCTATCTACCGTATTGCTATCGCTTTGATGTATATTGCCACAGGACAGAGATAGTTTTATGTTTTCTCTTGTCCACGTAGACAGAAATGGGATTTGATTCTTGAAGGGCCCATAAACCCCTCAAGCAATAGGAATGGGGGAAAGTAGTCAAAAGAGCCCAAACTCCATCAAGCAATGGCTAGCTCCCATAGAAGCACTAGCAGTGATAGCTGCAGGAAGAGAAATGTCCTCATCTGAACTCCCAGGAGCTGAAAACCTTAACCCATATTTCAGCAGCAACGTATCTATAGGGATAGATCATGTCAGTTTCAGTTTCACACCTTTTTCATTCTCTAGTTCATTTAATCACATTTTTTTTTTTTTTTTTTTTTTTTTATTGTTGTCAGTTTGTTAAGTTACTGTTCCTTTCGTTTCTGGTTACAAAAAACAAAATTGCACTAATTTAAATGATGTTAGCCATACATATCCTTTCATCAATCCATATATACATAACACCCAAAGGGAGAAAGAACACAAAAACCAAAGAAAAAATAAAGAGAGAAACAAATCAAACACCCTCATCCCCCTCCCTCCCCCAAATACAACCTAAAAAAATAAAACAACAAGCATATTAGACCTGAAAAAAAAAACCATGTCAACCACAAAACTCAACCCTCTCGACTTCCTGTCAGTCCCAAACGTAAAATTCTCTCTTACTCATGAGTGTGTACCAACATATCTCCTTATCTTTCTAAAACACTTTACTTCACTACCATCTCGACCAGTGCCCCCATTTCCCTTCAATCTCTTATTTTCTTTCACCAAGGCTATTGAAAAGCTGGCATAGCCATCCTTCCCTTAGTGTACTTTTCAACATATATTTTATATCTCATCCAATTATCTAAAAATTTTTGCTTTGATCCCCCTCTTAAACTGTTAGTTATCTGGGCCATCTCGGCGAACTCTTGCAGTTTGTTATGCCACTCTATTAATGTAGGTGGCTCTTGTTCTTTCCACCTCTTTGCGATTATAATTCGGGCAGCCGCTGTAGCATACAGGAAGACCTCCCTTAATTTGACTGGGATTTCCTTATCTAAAATGCTCAATAGGAGAGAATCAGGCTTCTTAGGGAATGTGATCCCTAACATTTTCTTAATTTCCTCATAAATCTGATTCCAGAATGTTTTTATCTTCTGGCAAGCCCACCACATATGGAACAGATCTCCGTTAGTCCCCCCACATCTCCAGCACACATTAGTTGTTCCTTTATAAATTTTTGACAATTTTGAGGGTGTGAGGTACCACCTGTGTTGGATTTTCATCATGTTCTCTTTTATATTTGAAAAAGTCGTAAAGTTCATACTGACCCTCCAGAGGTGCTCCCACTCCCTCATCATTATCGGTCTTCCAATGTCTTGCGCCCATTTCACCATAGAGGACTTCACAGTTTCTTCCATTACTTCCCATTCCAATAATAGTTGGTACATTTTTGCAATTACTTTATGATTATTCTTTATTAAATCTGTCTCCAACCTTGTTGTCTCTTTAACAAACCCTGTTTTTTTTATCTTTCTGGAACACTCCATGTAATTGATGGTAATCCAACCATCCTCCCAACTGATCTTTTATCTCATCGTACTTTCTCAATTTAAGTTCTCCTTCATCCTCTATTAATAACATATTGTACGTGGGCCAATTAGTTCTCATATTTCTTCTTTTGAGTGCCTTTGCTTCTACAGGGGATAACCATTTTGGTGTTTTTGGTTCCAATAATCTTTTAAATTTTTCCCAGGTTTTAAATAGGGCGTTTCTGATTATGTGGCTTGTGAAGTCTTTATGAACTGCGTATTTTCCATAGTGTAGATATGCGTGCCATCCGTATCGAAGATCGAATCCTTCTAGATCTAACAATTCGTTATCTCGGAGTAGAAACCAATCTTTCAACCACGCAAAACATGCGGCTTCGTAATAAATTTTGAGATCGGGGAGTCCAAATCCACCCCTTTCTTTTTTATCTATAAGCACTTTATGTTTTATTCTTGGCCTCTTACCTGCCCATACAAATTTTGTTATCTCCTTATTCCACTCCTCTATTGGTGTTGTTTTCCCTATTATTGGGATGGTCTGATACAAAAAGAGCAATTTAGGTAATACATTTAATTTAATTGCTGCTATCCGTCCCAGAAAAGAGAATTTTAGTTTGTTCCAAAATATGAGGTCTCTTTTGATTCCTTCCCAGCATCTTTTGTAATTATCCTCAAAGAGGTTTATGTTTTTATTTGATAGCCAAATGCCCAGATATTTAATTTTGGCATATATTTTAAGTCGCGTTATCTTTTCAATTTTGTTTTTGTCCTCCACCGAGACATTTTTAACTAATAGTTTAGTCTTATTGTAGTTCAGTTTAAATCCGGAGACTCTGCCGAAGTCTTGCATAATTTCTAAAACTTTTACCAGGCTCCCTATTGGTTCTTCTGTAGTCACAATTAAATCATCCGCAAAGGCCTTTAACTTGTAGATGTTCTCCCCCAATCGGATACCTTTGATACCTTCTTCTTTTCTAAGTTGGTTGTTTAGTATTTCCATAGTCAGAATAAAGATCAATGGGGACATCGGACATCCTTGTCTCGTCCCCTTGTTAATCTCACACTCTTGTGATATATCTCCGTTTATAATAATTTTAGCTTTCTGTCTCTTGTAGATTGCATTAATACTATTGCAGAATTTATCCCCCATTGCCAATTGTTGTATCGTTGATGTCATAAATTTCCATGATAAGTTATCGAAAGCTTTCTCTGCATCCACTGCCATGAATGCAGCTGGTTTGTCAATTCTGGCATCTAAATATTCTAACAAATTTATTATTATTCTCATATTGTTTTGAATTTGTCTCCCGGGGAGAAACCCTGCTTGGTCCCTATGAATGATGCTCTGTAGTACTTTTTTTGTTCTTTCTGCTAAAATGGAAGCAAATAGCTTATAATCGTTGTTGAGGAGTGATATCGGTCTAAAGTTTGATATATTCAAATGATCCATTCCTTGCTTTGGGATTAGGGTGATATAACTTTCCCTCCAGGTTTCCGGAATATTTCCTCCATTCATGATGTTATTCATAATATCTTTAAGCGGTATCGCCACTATAGCTTCAAGACATTTATAATAACTAGCTGAAAGGCCATCTGGGCCCGGCGATTTCCCACTTTTAGCATTCTTTATTGCTTCCTGGATTTCAAACATTGTAATAGGGCCATTTAACCACTTCCTTTGTTCTTCTGATATTATCGGTATATTGGCTTGTTTTAGGTAATTTTTTATTTCTTCATCAGTTTCCTGTCCTTCTCTATAAAGTTCCTTATAGAAATCCACAAATCTTTTTTGGATATCTTCGGGGTTTATTATAATTTGGTCACCTATTTTTATTTTATTAATTATCCTTTCGTCTTCCTTTTTCTTTAATTGCCACGCCGTGAGTTTCCCTGGCTTATTGGCTTGTTCGAAATTTTTCTGTTTCATAAGTTTCGTTTTCCACTCCAACTCCTGATTAATTACCATTGAATATTGTGACTGTAATATTTTGATGTCTCTTTTTATTTCCTCGTCATCTGGTTTTTGATATAACTCCCTCTCTTTTTTCTTTAGTTCTTCCACTATACCCTGAATTTTCTTTTCCTTCTCTTTTTTTAAGTAGGCACTTTGCTGAATGAAAAAACCCCTGACCACTGCTTTCCCCGCATCCCATACCATGTTAAGGTCCATTTCGTCATTTAAATTCAGCTCAAAATATTCTTTTAGGGTTGCCTTAGCTTTTTCTACTATTTTTTCATCTTTTAATAGTGTTTCATTGAGCCTCCATCTTATTATTTTTTTTCTTTTCTCCTTTTAACCAAACTATCACCGCACTATGATCGGATATTGTTTTAGGGTGGATATCTGATTTATATATTTTGTTAATTAAGTCTTTAGAAATCCAAATAGCATCAATTCTGCCAGCTGTGTTATTAGGGTAGGAAAAATATGTATACTCCCTCTTGAGTGGGTTTTGACTCCTCCATGCATCTTCTAGGTTTAATGTTTCCGTTAGGGAGAAAAAAGTAGTTGGCAATTTTATCTGTTTCTTTTTGGATACCCTTGGCGTCCTGTCCCATTCCGGGGCGGCAACCCCATTTATGTCCCCCATTAAAATTATTTTTTCTCCAATGTATTCCATTAGTACCGCTTCCAGGGACTGGTAAAATTCCCTCTTCTTTTCATTTGGGGCATAGATGCCTACCACCGTCAACTTCTCACCTTGAATTGTTATTTTAATAATTACTACCCTACCTGCAGTGTCTTTATACAACAGCTCCGGTTCTAGTTGGGGTTTCGCATAGATTACCACCCCTCTTTTCTTATTTTGGTCTGATGAGACAAATTCTAATCCTAATTTTTTATTAGATAAAATTCTAATATGCTGTTGTGCGACGTGCGTTTCTTGAAGACATATCAGATCGAGTTTCTGCTTATATAATATATGCTCTATCTTATTTCTTTTGGATTTTTCATTTAAGCCATTGACATTCCATGTTAATATTTTCAAGTTCATATTCAACTTTTTGTTCAGTTTTTGAGGGGTCTCAATCGCCTTTATTTGTTTGTTTATTAATTTGTTAATGAGATATTGGTTGTACTTTTATTGTATAAGACCAAATCCGCAAGAAACAAAAAGTGAAAAAATAAAATAAAGATTATAATTCTATTAGAATGTACAGTTTACAATTTTCCCCAGTCCACAACGCTAACCTTCTTCTTCCTCCTGTTGTTTCCCCGCAGCCTCCGCTCCCTTCCCCTGATGTTTTTTACCTCCTAACTCATCTTTGTACGTTCTTCTGAATTTGTCTGCCTCTGCCCAGGTAGTGAATTTCCGTCTCTTCCCTTTGAAGTAAAAGGAGATCCCCTCCGGGAACTCCCACCTGTGCACTATAGATCTTTCTCTTAGTGCTTCAACGAGCGGTTTGTATTTGTCACGTTTTCTCAGCAATCTAGGTGGTACAATTTTATGGATAATGATTTCTGAGCCTGATATTCTAAGTTTTTTCTTACTACTCACTTGTAATATCTTATCCCTCAAGTCCATAGTAACACATGTGAGTAAGCAATCTCCTGGCCAGTTATTTTTCTTAGCGTAGCTCGATCTAATTCTGTACACCTTTTCTATACTTTGAGCTACCTCTAGGTCTTCCATTTCAAGCCATTTGGCCAACTCCATGGTTATTTTTTCCTCTATCTGTTCATTTAGCTCTTCTGGGATCGCTCTTAGCCTGAGGGTTTTTTCCCTCCTGTGCATCTCTATCAAAGCGATCGCATCTAACACTGCCTCATGGGTTTCCTTCATCTCTTCTACATCCTTCCTAACTTTGTCAACCTCTGTCTTCCTTTCCTTATTTTCCTTTTGAGTCTTTCTCACCCCTTCCTCCAGATTGATTGTTTTACCCTTCAGTTCCTGGACCGTTTTGGTAATCTCCAAATTTTTTATCACCAGTTCATTCATTTTTCCCGTAATCTCTGTGACCATCTTAGCGTTCTCATCAATCTTTAGCCCCATCCCATCCAGCTTCTGATCAATAGTTTTAGCATTGTCATTCATTTCCTTTTTCAGGTCTGAAATATCTTTTTTCAGTCCCATTATCAGTTCTTTCATTTCCATATTTAAGTTCAGTTCTGGAGTTGAACTTCTTCTGTTGGTATTTGCCACCGCTCCCGATGCCACAGAGATCGTGTTCCTCTTATTAATATTAGACATTCCCCTCTGATTTTACAGTGCAGGGGTTCTTTTCACTTATTAGGACATGCGCCAGAAGTGAAGAGGAAGAAAGGAAAAAAGAAAAAGAAAAGGCAAAAGAAGAAGGGAAAGGAGAAGAAAAAAAGAAAGAGGGAGGAAAAAAAGAGAAGAAAAGAGAAAAAAGAACAAAGAAGGGACAAAGAAGAAGAGGAGAAGAGATAGAGAGAAAAGGAAAAAAAGGGGGGAAAGGAAATAGAGAGAGAGAAGGAAAAAGGGGGTAAAAGAATAGGTAGAAGGGAGAACGTAAAAGAGAGGTGAGGAAGGAAAAGAGAGAGAAAAAAAGGAGAACGAAAAAGAGAGAAACAAAAAAAAAAAAGGAAAAAAAGCGATTATAACAATTCTGATAGAAAAAAGAGGAGTAAAAGAGGATAGGGAGCAAATGCTCAAATAATTAAACAAACCAAGGAGAACAGAGAAAGTAGATAAGGAGTGAAAAGTGCAAGTAGAAGAGAGGTATATAGAGAGAAAGATAGGGGAGGAGTTAAAGCGTTAGCCCCTAGCTCAAGGGGAGAGTTCCCCCATTACACTTAGAACAAATACCCAATATAGTCAATTCAGTCACAAATCAATTATCCTTTACAGGTGATACCTCCTGCTTCACTCCTAAAACTCTTAGAACATTCTGCTCCTCCCACACCAATTTTATCAACCCTTTGTCACATCAGTTTCTATTAGCATGAGGTACAGAGTATATAAAGACAGAGAGTTTTTACATTAATTTCAAAAATGCCTATGAGGGTGTTACAAAGTGTCTACTCTCTTATCCACCAATTGGTAACGTAGTCTCTGTCTTAATTCTTAAGTCTCCACAGAAAATAGTCCCTCATTGTCTTTCCCCAAAAATAAATGCAACAAAGTAACTTCTCTCTCAACCACCAGATGGCAGCGTTATATCCGTCTTTACTCTCTACAGGGGATAGTCCCTCAATGTCTTTCCTCGAGACAAAGTTTGTTACATTTAATCAAGGCACCATTTTAATCTTTTTCTTTGTCCTCCTCTTCAACTGTCCCAGAGAGTCCAAAAACTTGTAGACTTACAAAGTCCAAAAACTTAAAGACTTATAGACTTACAGACCCAGTCTCTTTCGTAGAATACAGCATGCAGACTCATTAAAGCGTATTCTGGAGTTCTTTGTACCGCTTCGTATCGCTATTTCAGGGTTCCGGTAGCGGAGAACAGCATTCTCATATCCTGGCTAGCATTTCCTCTCTCTTTAGTCTCAGTTCCATTAACTCCAATGAGTCAGCAAATTCTAGTTACCACGCCAACCAGAGTCATTTATAGGAAAACTTTTAGCGGGGGAGGTGATGAAAAACAGCACCCCTTCCCAGAGAAACCTTGGATATTAGGCACAAAATATAGTTACGTTTGGGGGTAACACCCCTTAACTTATTCTTTTCTCCTTCAGCCAAAGTTAAATTAGATGCCACTTCCTGCTTCCCACCTCCAGTCGCCAGGCAAGCGCTACAATAGGAGGGGGGAGCAACCCCCTATCCTTTAATCCTTTAGTCCTTTAATCCTTTAATCCTTTAATCCTTCAGTGAAGATAGGTTTTTGTTTTTTTTGCCTTCGCTTCTCTCCCTGTATACTTCTCTCAGCAACAGAGGGGTTTTACCGTCTTTGGCTTGTCTTACTTTGACTGGAATTCTCCCGCTGGTTGCAGCCGACTACAGGCTTTCTCGCTGGGCGGAGGGAGAGCTGCCCCTGGCGTCCCAGGTCCCGTCCCTCTCGAGCTCCAAGTCTCGATTTTCGGGGACCCCACCGACGTCGCAGCTCTTCCCTATTAGGTCCTGGATGCCCTCCACGGCCCCTTTAGAGGTTGCGAAGCCTTGCGAACCCCTTTTTCCACCAGCAACGAGTGCGCGTCTGGAGAACCCCAACGGCGCGCGGGCGGTTGCAAGTCGCGGGAAACCGGAAGTCTCTCATTTAATCACATTAAATGTGATTAAATGATTAAATGTGATTAAATGTGATCATTTAATCACATTTCTGCATCAGTTTGCTGGTTGGTTGTTATTTTTTTTAATAAAGAAATAAATTAGCATTTTAGTGTGTATTTTTTTGAAATATACACATTTTTTTCCTATGCAATTTTGCCCACTGCACACGTTATTTCCAGTTTTCCATAATATAATGGAATTTTTGTGTGCTGCTTCAACAATATGTGCATTTTATTCCCCCCCCCCCCCCCGGTCTACAAATTTCAGGTTGAGAAAATGCATTGCAGAATTTGGAGAAGTGCAGATTTCAAAGGACAGCACAGTGTTTTGACTTGCATATTGCTTGTGAAAGCGCATATACGGTAAAGGTAAAGGTAAAGGTAAAGGGACCCCTGAACGTTAGGTCCAGTCGCGGACGACTCTGGGGTTGCGGCGCTCATCTCGATTTACTGGCCGAGGGAGCCGGCGTACAGCTTCCGGGTCATGTGGCCAGCCTGTACTTTCACAATAAATTCTGAATCAGATTGAATGTGTCCCCCATCCCTATCACTTTGAGGCATTGCACATGAGGTTGCCTTAAAGACAAAAATATTTTGCCTGGTGCTTGTTGCTATTGGGTGGCACACAAATACTTAGAAGGAATAACAAGGACAAGAAGTAATAATGGAGTGGATGTGTCAGAGAACCAGCCTCCCCAGGAACATTTCCTGATGTTGTGATGGATCTCTTAGTTTGAGCCGATTCGTGAGATGTCACCACCAGCTAATCTTCATGGCAAGTGTATAGCAAGGGAAGCCAACACAGTACTCTCCAGATGTTCTTGCACCGAAACTCCCATCACATCCTCCAGTCGTTGGCTATGTTGGCTGGGGATGACCCACAACATCTGGCCGGCATGACATTGGCTACCCCTGATATATTGGCACTCATCTTGGTTGGAAGCCTATGAAGCAACCCTTCCAACCAGTATGAAGACCCAGCAGAAACAGTTCCCCGAGGAATGGTATAGGAAAGAGCTCTGAAGCAATTTAAAATAGTTTCCTTTTCTATGTGCTACATTTCTGCAAGCTGTCTTCTCTTGCTTCTCTAAAATGTAGGCCTGATGTTCCAATAATGGTTTTTTCCCCCTGCTATGAATTGACTTGGAAAGATCTGTGTGACCTATTCTTTAAGAAGAATATTTTATACGGTGGGGGTGGGGAATCCCTAGTTTGCTACAGTCAAACTACATTAATTTCCCTTTAAAGCTATCTTGCCTTGCTTTAGGCCTCTTAAGTACCCTGTATAAATGAATTAGGAATGACAGTTCCTCTAGCAAGGAGATAGGTGACCATGTTCTTTTCTTGTACAGTACATACTGTGTGAGGAAAAGAGAATAAAAGGCAGCATGTTAACAATGTGCATGTTATTTAAAGGCCTCCCCCCCGCAACCCCTCTGCTTTGTGAAAGCATAACAATTCCAGTGATTTATGCAGAAAGCCTTTGAAACAGGAAAAATAGGACTACAGATAACACTAAATTAAGTTCACAGCAATAAATATGCTTAGACCTGTTACTAGCCCGCAGATGTGCAGTGTGAATGAGAAAGAGAGAGAGAAAAAGAGGGGGGAGGCCATACTTATAATTTTACATACACATTTATAATGCACCAGACTCAAAAGCCTAGCCGAGCAAAGGTATTCAAGCAATCCTCTGCAGCGATTGTACACAGGTAAGAATGTTCTATAATAAGCTGGCGGTGCTATTGTAATGTGCCTGGATGCAATGTGTGGACTCTCTGAGAGCAGGCAGGCACATTCAAAGTTTCTTTCTGAGGCAACCCTCTCGCTGCATCTGGCACATTCTTATGCTTCCCGCAGTATGTGTTTGTGTTTGTGTGTGTGTACACATATATATACACATACATATATATACTGTATTAAAGAAAGCTGGTATAGTATAGCAGGCCAACCTACAATATCATACCCTCCAACATTTCTCCGATGAAAATAGGGACATCCTATTATTCCACAATAATAATTTTATTATTTATACCCCACCCACCTGACTGGGTTGTCCTGGTCACTCTGAGCAGCTTCCAACATATCTAAAAAGCATAATAAAACATTGAACATTTCCCTATACAGGGTTGCCTTCAGGTGTCTTCTGAAGATTGTATACAGTGGTACCTCGGGTTAAGAACTTAATTCATTCTGGAGGTCCGTTCTTAACCTGAAGCTATTCTTTAACCTGAGGTACCACTTTAGCTAATGGGGCCTCCCGCTGCCGCTGCGCCGCCACCACACGATTTCTGTTCTCATCCTGAATCAAAGTTCTTAACCCGAGGTACTATTTCTGGGTTAGCCGAGTCTGTAACCTGAAGCGTCTGTAACCTGAAGCGTCTGTAACCCGAGACACCACTGTACTTATCTCCTTGGTTCAAGGGTCCATACAGTCCAACATTTATCCGATGAAAATTGGGACATCCTACCATACCCTCCAATATTTGTCTGATGGAAATAGGGATGTCCTATGGAAAGGGATCAAATCAGAAACTGAGCTGGCTTTTGTAAGTCTGGGACTGCCCTTGGAAAATAGGGACACTTGGAGGGTCTGCAATATGGAAAGGGCAATGCTAGGTCTGTTTGTAAAGGAGGATTATAACATGGCAGTTGCGTTCATAGGTTCCCAAACATTCTGAAATGTAAGAAGAGCTGGCTGGATCAGACCAATGGGTTATCCAGTCCAGCATCCTGTTCTCACAGTGGCCAACCAGACACCTGGAAACCTGCCAACAGGACCTGAGACCTCTCCACTCCTGTGGTTTCCTGCAACTGGTATTCAGAAGCATTGCAGCCTCCAGTTGTGGAGACAATGGCGTAATGGAGAGGCGATGCACGAGGCTGCAGTGTGGGACTTCTTAAAAAGTGGGAGCAATCGTATCATTGGCCAGAGCAGCAGAGAAATGGATGGCACTCCTCTCTGGCCAAAGTGCCCATGTCTGCCACTAGCATGCTAAGCCACATGTCCCTTCTGCCATCTTGAAACTATCCAGCTCTATGGTGGCTGGTGCCCCTTGGGACTGGTGGGGCAGAAGGCAGGGAGCCAAACAGCAGGTGGCGACAGAGGCAGCAACAGGAGCCCAGGCCAGCTCATTCCAGTTTAGTTCTCATCTTCCTCCCTGCTGAGTTCTGCGTTGGGCAACAGTGAGATAAGGGGGAGGATGCTGGCCATTCCCTGGAGTGGTTGTTAAGCAGGAAAACAGGCTGGCAAACTTGGGAGGCCGGCTGAGAGCAGACTGAGGTTGGTGGGGCAGTGCCCCATTCGCCCTAATGGCCCAGCCCCCACTTCTCCACCTTCACTTCCATCCATGCTCAGAACTTGCAGCTGCCTATTTCCACACAGCGAAGCCAGAGCAGCAGCATTTATTTACCACAGCAGGCAAGCTTCATTCACACCACAGTGTTTTCTGCACACTTACAAAGCCTGCAGTTTCATCTCAGCTGCAAATCAAGTTTGCCTGGCGTGACCTTGATATTAACATTGTACCCACACCCAACCAGGCAGTTTCGCATTCATATATTCCCAGAGCCTCAAAGTGCCCCTATTTTCCAGGGACCGTCCTGGATTTACAGAAGCCATCCCGGTTCCTGATTTGATCCCAGAATGTCTTGCTTTTCCTTAGGACGTCCCTGTCCACAAACTGCATTCAGAAGGCGACAGAATCAGACCCTCCAAGTGTCCCTATTTTCCAGGGACAACTCTGATTTAGAGAAGCTGTCCCAGTTTCTGATTTGATCCAGGAATGTCCTGCTTTTCCTTTGGACGTCTCTATCTTCATCTGAGAAATATATGGAGTTATGCAACCACCGAGCCAAGGAGACAAGCAACTATACAGCTGTTAGAAGACATCTGAAGGCAGCCCTGTATAGGGAAGTTTTAAAAATGTTTAATGTTTTATTATGTTTTCATATATGTTGGAAGCAGCACAGAGTGGCTGGGGCATGGGGTATACATGTTGTTGTTGTTGTTGTTGTTGTCGTCATCACCATCACCAGTGCTTTTTTCTGGGGGTACGCAGGGGTACGCATATCCCTAAACATTTTGTGAATCTTTGTACTTTTGTCCATTTACTGTGTTTATTTTTGCAGATTTGAACTATAAAATGATGATTTTCTTGAGACAAAATGAGAGTACCCCTAAACATTTTTAAAGGGAAAAAAGCACTTCTTCTTCTTCTTCTTCTTCTTCTTCTTCTTCTTCTTCTTCTTCTTCTTCTTCTTTAGGATGTCCCTATTTTCATCAAAAGGGATGCAGGTGGTGCTGTGGTCTAAACCACAGAGCCTAGGGCTTGCCGATCAGAAGGTCAGCGGTTCGAATCCCCGTGACGGGGTGAGCTCCCATTGTTCGGACCCTGCTCCTGCCAACCTAGCAGTTCGAAAGCACGTCAAAGTGCAAGTAGATAAATAGGTACCGCTCTGGCGGGAAGGTAAACGGTGTTTCCGTGTACTGCTCTGGTTCGCCAGAAGCGGCATAGTCATGCTGGCCACATGACCCGGAAGCTGTCTGCGAACAAACGCCAGCTCCCTCGGCTTATAGAGCGAGATGAGCGCCGCAACCCCAGAGTCATCCACGACTGGACCTAACGATCAAGAGTACCTTTACCTTTATTTTCATCAGAGAAACGTTGGAGGGTATGAAATACTGCTCTACTTTCTATAATATGTTTGAACACCTCTGATAACTTTTTTGGAGTTGACATGAGCATTCAAGGGACTTTGTGTGTGGAAATGCCCCTCCTGAAATGCTCTCAAGCAGTATTGGGGTGAATGTAGTCCAGCTCACAGTTGGGGAGGGGGTGTTCCACAGTCCTTGGCACAGCATCTTTTCCCTCCAAGGGTGTGTGTGTGTGTCCTGGACGATTGTTGTGTGTGTGGAAGACAGAAGCGAGCAAATTCCCTAGTCTCAGGTTACTGTTGAGACTCACTGGGGGGGGGGGGAATGGCATGCTGTGGAGGTATTTTTACCATGATGTGGAATTTATATTCTACTGAAAAGCTACGGCTGGAATAATAAGGTTATGTTTCGGAGCAGGTTGAGACTGTATTGGTAATTTACGCTTAACTACATGTGCATAAAATAGCTGGGATTAAATCTGAAATGTAATTTAATTCCATTATTGGCCCTAACAGTTGACCAAAGCACCTGGTACAGGAGAGAGAGGGGGGGGGGAGAGAAAAAGAAAGAGGGAGAGGGAGAAAGAAAGATACCTTTCTGCGGGAATTCTAGAGACAGCGAAACAGTGGTGGCACCTCATCTTTCTCCACACTCCGTCTGAATTTCTCATGGTGAAGAGCATTGCACGCCTCAAATTAAGTGCTGGTTGCAGTAAAAATAAAACCCACTTCACAGTTCCTGCACCACTGTGGTGTGCTGGGATCAGTGTAACCGACATGTAATATGTGCAAGGAGTCCTATGCTGCCAAATCCTTGCGGACATGTTCTAAGGAGCTGTGATTAGCTGTGGGTTTCTGGTGTGCGTCCTCTCCAGATATGAAGACACGCCACCTTCCCCTTTCCCCTTTATATACCCACAGCTATAAACACCCGTTTATTCCCCATAAAGTATGAATCCGCTTTCACTCCCTGACAATGCCCTCTTCATGCACACTTCGGAAGGACAAGTCTCCGGTGCAAGTGCATAGCAAGCCGACACGGCGAGTCCAAAAAAAGGAAAGAAAAAAAGGATGCATGTTTATGGGTGACGGCAACAAAGCGGTGGGGGGGACGGACGGATGGTGACGAACAGTTTGCAAATGAAAAATAATTGCACCAGAAACCTGAAGGAAAGAAACTGGTTGGCTCCCTTTAGAGAGGGAAATATCATACTGCAGTCAAGCCTGACCCTGTCCCTTGAAAACCATTTCTCCGATTTGTTCAGGTCACAAGCGGGATGGAAATGAGCCTCCGTGCTGCTTCTTCACACATCCGGATTTAATAGACTTTTTTCCACTGATAAAAGAGCACTAATGAGTTCATTTTCAAGCTATTAAATTGGCTATAATAGCTAGTTCTACTGATGATTGCACAGAGACCTGCCCGTCACAGTGGGTTTTGTCTTTGGCTCTTAACCATTTGCTGTCCTTGGGTTAGGAGATAAATACATAATTTGGGGGGAAAAGAGAGAGAGAAAATGAAAGGGGGGAGGGACAGGAGGAGGTGGAGGAGGGAGAGAAAGACATGTCAAATGACAGAGGCCACAGACATTATTTCTCTGCCAAGCAGTTCATTGGTCTCACCTGCCTGTTTTGTCATTCTGGATTTTTGCAGGAAGCATTAAAGAGCATTTTTCAGTTACAGACGCACACACACACACACCCCTCTTTTGCCTGGAATCCCCACGGTGATCCAAAAAAGGATTAGAAGCCTGTGCAGCACAATTGCAGCTTTGATGGCTGGGAATACAGTACAGATTTTCAATCCCTTCTTCTGAAAATGTTTTTGTTGCAAAGTACAGGCCTTACTTCGTGTACTGCATGTGGAGCTCGAGGATTTCTCATTCTTCCTCCTTACTCTCGTTTTTTCTACCTTCCCCGTCATCGTCATCGTCCTCCTCCTCCATCCCGCCCTTGTTAAACGTGCAAATAAAATGCTGGGTTCAAGACTCCTGCCTTCAATTTACTGTAGGAAGCAACTCCCCCCCACCCCCACCCCCGTTTTTTGGTGGCATAGTCATACAAATGAATGCAATTAAGGAACCACTAGGTGATTTCACGTCTGGTTTAAGTACACATCACTTGCATTATTCCTTCAATCTATCAGTCTCCTTAAAGGCAGGCAATTAAAGGCAATTCGGCTTGCTGGCATAAACTCTGCCCTTCTCATTACTCTGGAGGGGGCTTTGTTTGGGATACCCTTTTAGCAATGCCGTCTGGCTGCTTTCTTTAGGGGCTGCTCAGTGTGGCAGCCTGCGGTGGCACAAGCTAGGAGAAAGAGCCGATCGCTGCCTTTGGTAATACACCAGAGATGCCTGAAGTGGTCCCTTCAAACATAATTGCTACTATGAGCAAAATATAACGAAAGGGGTGGGGGGGGGAGGATAAGCTCACGGATGCCAGTCCAAACTCAAATAAACTGTAGTTTACCCCTCAAAGAGTTACAATTCCCAGCGACTCTTAACAAACTACAAGAGGCCAGAATTCTTTGAGCGGGCAGGAAATGTGCTTCAAATGTGCTTTAAAAGTATACTGCGCACATGGTGTTTGGAATACTTTAATCCCACTGAAATCAGTCTAGCAAATTATCCATGACTATGCATGTTCTCCTTCATAGAGAGCACGGGTTGCGGTGGGGGCCAGTAAAACCACCCTTCCAGAGTGGGGATGGATCATAGATGGTCGCTGCTTTGATTGGGCATTTTGGTGTTGTTGGGGAGAAACTCATGTTGCAGTTTTGTTGATGGACAGACAGAGGGTCTAAAAGCCTCGGCACACCCTGCATTATTCCTCTTTGCTGCTTGCAACGGATCGCCCGCCCTCCCCCCCCTCGTTTTAGGCCTCTGCGTTGACCTTGCTATGCCTGTCATGGGGTCGTCTGCTGTTGTTGCAGGGGCCTGGTAGGAATTTTTCCAGTTGGCTGATTGGCTGGTGCCTTCTGGTTTTCGCCTACTGCGTAGCAATTAGTCACAACTTGTAAGGTTGGCGGTTAGGCATTGGTTTTGGTGTTCGTCGCTGGAGGGGTAAAGATTGGCTGTGTCTGCCCCTCCAATGCTGCTGCTGCTGCGTGGGAATTCCGTTAAAGGAATCCAGGGGCTCGCCATGCTTTTGTCCGTATCCCCCGGTCGGGGGCCAGGGCCACGCAAGAGCCCCTGGGAGCATTTGGGGAGAGTCGTTGGGTCTGACCCCCGGCTCCTATTCTCTTCCCAAAGTGTTTCCCCTTTACTGACGGTCGTCAGTTCTGTCCCCAGTGGGACAGATAGTCTAAACCAATGCCTATGCAACCACTTACATATCTTGTACTTTAATAAAGTTGTGGCCAAAAAAATTATGCCAAAAACCAAACCAAAATTAATGTCTGAGGTGTGAGTTATTTCCTGGAGGGTGGTTGGGGACCTCAACACGCAAACTTAAATCCCATTGATTTCAGTGGGACCAAAGCACAACTACCTTAGTCTGGATCCAATCACTTATCTGAACTTTTATCCCAATTTTGTTCTTCATTTGACCTTCCAACAATGGCGTCCTAGTGTTTATCAAATGAATGGTTTCATAAGCCCACCAAAACAAGAAACAAACAGTATCTTTTAAGAAATAACAGTATTTTTTTGGGGGGGGGAATAAAGTTGTCATTCTTGCCTGTTGTTCAAGATCCACCTTGAAAATACAGTGCAATCACAACGAGCACAAATTTCACTTGTGCAAATTAAAATATACACTATTGGCTTCGGTGGCAGCGGCCTTACCGGTGAAGTGGCTCTGAAATAAGTGGGGAGGCATTGGAGGCCGATGGAGGAAGAAAAAACATGGGCTTCTTGCTGCAGAAGTGAGGAAGAGGCGGACAGAGAGAGCTGCAGGCAAAAGAAAAAAGCTAGAGTGGATCTGGGGTGTAGCCATAACTTCTGCCTGCCATTTTCCCCCCTTTCACAGCTGAGGGAACCGGGTGTATTCTTTCTGCGTCCATTGCAGAAAATCAAATTTATGTGTTGTGAGTGAAGTATTAAGGTGTGCTGGACTAAAGTATTGAGCAATTAAGTTCCAACTCCGGCTTCAACTTCCATTCCTAACTTTTTTTAAAAAAAATGTGCGAAAGTACACAGAGGATTAAAACAATATATCAACTTGAGTTTCTATTTCTGACAAATTCAAGTTGTGGACTTGTGTGTAGCTGTGAATTTCATGCTCATTGAGTATCTTCTTCCAAGCTTAACTAATACTTTTTCACAGACAATCAACCTGCCTTTCCAATGACACATCCCTTGTTCAGCTTCAAAAACATTCTGAAGAAAGCCAACGGTTATGCTGATGCAATTCACAAACCTTATGGTCCCAGTTCAGTTTTTAACTAATTTGATTGGGCTATTTGACCTTTCCCTTTCTGATAAGGAGTCCTCTTCTGGTCCGTTTACAGCATGAAGTTGGGGGCTTACTTTTTTTTAAAAAAAATAAAGCTGCAGTTAATACAAAACAGAGCTTATCATCAAATTCATGAAACCTGCTCACCTTTCTCTTTACTATCACAACTGCGTAAATATGTGAATAATGTTCAAAACTAGTGAGTACTTCATATGAGGGAGCCACGACATGCTCTGCTTCCTAAGGAAGACTGATGCTGTTTTCTCAGGAACACCATTCATCTATTTAAAATAGTAACTACCTGCTCCTCAATGCAACAGCAATCCTAGAAAGGGTTCCATCAAAAAGTCAATGTACAAACATATACAATAAAACTGCAGAAATAAATGTGACGTGTCCATCCCGGCTACCAGAAAGAAAACAAAAAACAGCAACAAACAGGCACTAAAATCCAGAAAATGCCTTCAGAAAGACAGGAGTCTTCAGCTGCCAACTAAAAAACTCAGAAGCATTTTAGAGGAGCAAGAGCTGCTTGACTCGGATGCCATTGCCAAGAAATTAAACTATTCATCGGGATGTCAGGATCCCCTACCATAGGCAGTGCAGACTCTTGCACCAGTTCTAGCTAGAAAAAAGGATTCAATCTCTTCATGCTTCTCCAGATATGTATGCTCAGAAGCAAATTCCATTGACAGCTAGGAGACTTACTATGAATTTTAGTAATCTTTTGAATGTTTCTAAATACCTGCTTTTGTTGATAATTTTAATGTTTCATATTTTTTGGAAACTGCTTAGAGTTTTTCTTATAATAAAGGTGAAGGGACCCCTGACCATTAGGTCCAGTCGCGGACAACTCTGGGGTTGCGGCGCTCATCTCGCTTTACTGGCTGAGGGAGCCAGCGTACAACTTCCGGGTCATGTGGCCAGCATGACTAAAGCCGCTTCTGGCGAACCAGAGCAGTGCATGGAAATGCCGTTTACCTTCCCGCTAGAGCGGTACCTATTTATCTACTTGCACTTTTTTGGCATGTTTTTGAACTCTTAGGTTGGCAGGAGCTGGGACTGAGCAATGGGAGCTCACCCTGTCGCGGGGATTCAAACCGCCGACCTTCTGATCAGCAAGCCCTAGTCTCTGTGGTTTAACCCACAGTGCCACCCACGTCCCACTTTCTTACAATAAGTGGTATATAAATGTTGTTAAATAGAATAGAATAAAATAAAAGAAATCCTTAGCCAACCATCAGAGGTTAGGGGGGAAATGGTTTTATATGGGGTGGTGGTGCAGATAAGACCCCCAGACTAGGGGTCAGCTAAAGGCCACCTTTGCCTTACTCCTTCTCTTTAAAGCCTGAAATGTGTGCCTGCTGGTTGCCCAAGCCACTTACTGCACCTCATGACAGCCTTCTACAAAGAAGGGGTCAGTGAAATCTAGCAGGAAGGTTTGATACAGTCGGAAATTCAAGCCAAGTTAACTTGGGGGTGGGGGGAAGTGGCACCCGTTTCCTTCTAAGTCCTTGATTGTCTGGGCCAAACGAGACCAAGGACCTTAAAAGGTACTGCTGTTTGCAGGATAACTTGTCATTGTTGTCAAAGACTGACATGGGCCGGTATCAGGAAAAAACATCAATACAATTGACATTAATTAGTCCCTTTGGCAGGCACTCAACTCTCAGCCATTGTGCTACTCCTTAATAACTCCCCCAGCCAATCAGATTGCGCACCAAATCTAAGCCAATTTATAACAAACTGCTATCGCAAAATTGCAAAAATAGAAGCTAATCTAAAATTAAAAAGGCCTACAGCTGGAACGCTGAAAGAAAGTTTCTTTTTTCCCTTTGTTCGAAAGGTTGGGAGGAAGGTTAGCGTTTTGCTTTTCAAGTTTTTGCTGCTCTGTGCTTCGACGTTCACGTATTTTACCTGAACTCTCAAAACTTCCTCTAAGGTCCTCTATACGCACAAAATTTAGGGGAGGGGTTTGCACCAAACTTTCAGTACATACTGCTGGTTTTTTGTTTTTTGTTTTTAGAATAGAAGAGAAAATGATCCCAAACTGGAATAGCATCATCCCCTCTCTCCAGTGTTAGATGCATGCTGAATGTCTGCCAGAGGCCTTTTGATTGGGAAAATCTGCTACTTCCTTCAATGAAAGAGGTTAAAAAAAGAAACAACCTTATTGAACTGGATGCTGTTAGTTTTTGATTAGCATGTTATGCCTTCGTGTACAAAGCTAATAAAGATAAGAGGGGAAAACATGGCTTTCCGTTGTACTCTGAATTCAGCACGGCAGTGGTTAAACATGCACACTGATATATTTGAGTAGTTTATTTCTCCAGGCTTACAAATTTGATTACTATGGAGTATAAAGCTATTAAAAATATGACCTTTCTATACTGTACATCTTGGCAAGGAGCCAAATAATAACTTTGTTTGACTTGCTCAGTACAATAGAATGCCTATTCAGCTGGAAATAAAATGACTTTTTCTTGACTGAATATTATACCTGGAAGATTAAATGTTCATCATGAGTGTAAGACACATATCGAGACATTAATTCAGAGTCGCAAGAGCCCAGGTAGTTGAGAAACGACACCGCCCCCCCCTTTCTGACAGAGAGCAATGCGGACTTTGGCATATTCCCCCACCCCACCGCACCCCTGCTATCTGAGGAAACATCAGAGGCAAAATGGCGCAGATGCAACTAACCATAAACCCAAGTTATCTTACTTGGGATGGATGGATTTGTTCATGTTGGCCTCTCAACTTCCAGATCTTAAGTACAGATTGCTGCATTCCTGGACTCCTTTGGGTTGTCAGAAGTATATTAAAAAAAAAAAACCCCAAAGAACCACACCCAAGGGGCCAACCTGCTCCAAACAGCTCAATGAGTAGCAGCTATGGAATGTTGAGTGTCAGCTGAACTAGAAATCCAGAGGGAAGAGTGAAAGGTCTCGTGCCATTTGTACATCTAACATTTAAAACGTGAACAGATGAAATGCATCCGTAAGCGGAGGGCCAGGATTGGCTCCAATCCCCATTTAACAGTGGTGTAATGGAAAGGGAATGCCGAGGAGAGCAGTTCTGGGACATATCCCCCCCCCCCCCAAAAGCAGGACTGATTAGATTATCTGATAGAATGGTAGGTGGACCCTTGCTGTGCTATACACGATCATCTCCATATTGGAGTTTTGGTAAAATTAACCCGTGGAAATGTCTACCTAAAATACCCCACAGGATCATTTTCACCTCTATCAAGTGTTTCCTATGCACATGAATGCTGTCTAAATTTGGGCTCATTGCAGTGCACTAGCGAGTCGTTAAGTATTTTGGGAGTGCGAAAACACTGATTCACAGTTTCCATTTTGGGGGGAAAGGGGTAGCTATAGAAAGGAAGTGCAGCATATTTCACAGAGTCACAGCCGCAGGTGAAAGGGGCTACTTCCTTTCTGCATCTTATTTGTAAATTGACATTGATGGGCTTGTGCTTCTCACATGTAGGAGGATCAGCATTTGGGTAAAGCAATTAAAAAACAAAAAAAACGACATAGTAAGAAACCTTTATTTTTAAGAAAGAATCTAAGATTCCCTTAAGGTGGAATAGAAAGCAGACAATTTATTTCAATGGAATGTCCTAGGGCTGAGCGGAAGCATTGCTTTTCCATTTGAATTCTTGCAGAAAAGAAGCACATGTTCGAGCAGGGAGTGGCTTCCACTTTGTACACTCTCACCCAAAAGCCTTAGATGTAGCATCAGTCTTGGGCACTGTGGGGGGAAAAGGCGGCTTACAAAAAATAATGATGATGTCGTGCCACTTATTTCCCTTACAAAAAGCTACAGGTAGAGAAAGGAACATTGGATATAAGGTTGATGTTTTAGGTAGCAATCCTGGGAAGCCAGAGTGGTGTAGTGGTTAGAGTGTCAAAGCAGATCATGGGAGAGCAGGGTTCAAATCCCCTGGATGATCCAGGGCAGGGGTCCCCAAACTAAGGTCCGCGGGCCGGATACGGCCCGAGTGAGCCAATTATCCGGCCCGTGACAATCCCTGCCGGCCACTGGTGCCGCCCACTCTTGCCGGTGCGGCACGGCTGCCCATCTCCGGGTCAGCGGAGCACCGGAAATAGCTTGTGTGCATGCACAAGTGTCATTTCCGGCACACTTCCGGGTCGGAGGAGACCCATGCGCATGCACACAAGCTATTTTCGACGCTCCGCCGATCCGGTAGTGCACTGGAAATAGCGTGTGCGCACGTGTATGGGTGCGCACTCCCCTGCCCTCTGACCTGCCATGCGATCGGCGCCAGAAGAACCGGCCTGAGGCCGGGTAAATTTGCCGACCCCTGATCTAGGGCCAGTAAGTACCTCTCAGCCTAACCTACCTCATGGGCTTGTTGTGGGGATTAGCTGAGGAGGGGGAGAACCATGCACACTTTCTTGAGCTACTTGGAGAAAAAGGTGGGATATGAACCACCAACCAACCATGATGCTTGGTTCAATTCTAAATGTTCCCCTTGTTGAAAGAGCTTTAAAGAACCAATATGCATGACTGATCTTTGGAGCTGTTTGGGAGGAATATGCGACTTTCAATATTAGTCTGAGCAGCACAGAACATGGTCCAAACTGGGCCCAGAAAACTAGTGTAAACTCTTCAAAAAATATCATCATGGCAACATGCTAAATTGGGAGCCAGATCCACGCCTCAACATTCAGACCAGACTGGCACACTGGTAGACATGCACACACAAAATTCAGCATAGATGGGGAGGAAAGGCTTAGAAAACTTAATTGGAATTGGCTCTAAACAGCTACAGCTGAGGTTGGCAATATTGGTTCACTGCAATTGGCTTCTACTGATTTGCTCATAGAGGGCTTTGCAGTTTTTGTTATGCTGAGGACTCCTTTCCAACAGTGTTTTTGAACAGCATCGCTGCACAAAAACAAATGTTCAAAAGGAAGTTTTTGTGTGGCATGAGAGTTCAGTTGTTTTTAATAAGCCACACATTACAGGATATTTCCAGGCTACTGATTTATTATTTACTAAATTTATTTCCGGAACTATTTGGATTTTTCTGCTGCGGAAGGGACATAGCTCAGTGGCAAACCATCTATTAATTTGCAAAACTCCCCAGGTTCAGTCTCTAGCATCTCCAGGTGTAGCTGGAAGAGACTTATCCTGAATCTTGGAGAGCCACTGCCAGATAGTGCGGGCTGTACTGAGATAGATGGGCTAATGATCTGATTTGGTATCAGGCAGGTTCCTATGTTACTTGGTTGTGTGTATTTGCTTGCAAGGAAAGGACCGAAAGATCACTGCAGGTGTCCCTAACTGACTTACTCAAAGGAACACCTCCTATGAGCACTGAAGCTAGGGTGCCTCCTGCCACACCTATGCTTGAGTACAAACTGGATTTGCAATGTGTGCGTATGTATGTTCTGTTTCTCATCCGGACATTCTGGGATTCAGTGGATGTTGGCCTCCCAACTTGCTACAAACTCGTTTCAGACTCAGCAGGTTAAGATTCAAGTCCGTTGCCAAATAGCTATTAGAGTGGATCAATCAAGTGGAACATGATAGCAGGTGCAACAAAAGGAAGAAAAAGAATACGCACATTTTCTTTTCTTAAAAAATGAATCATGAAGACACCTGTACAGAGTGTAATAACTTATCTACTACTTTCAAACTAGGCAACGACAGGTGGGAGGAGGAGGGCAAGAAGAGTAAAAATGCCCATTTATTATTGTGACCATTTCTATTTTGGCTTGCTTCAGACACAGTGGATCCAAACCAGTTTTACCCACATGTAATAACTGCAAATGTGCTTCATTTCCCCATTCAAAATCATAAAGAGAATATGAATTAAATCTGATTTGAATTATTGGCTTAACTGAACAATAGCACGTGCCATTTGGCCACCACTATTTTGCATCTCCAACAGTGGCATGGCCACATTTGGGTTTTGCTTCAGGAGCAGAACATCTCAGGTGTTAATTCACAGAGCCCTTGCTCTTTACAGCCATTTCAGCAGATCAGACCATCCTTGGACAAGCACACCCACAGACAAATGCAATATGCTAATAGATTAACACAAAGAGATGTGTGCATGCACACGAAAGCTCATACCAAGAACAAACTTAGTTGGTCTCTAAGGTGCTACTGGAAGAAATTTTTTTTTTTGACTATGGCAGACCAACACGGCTACCTACCTGTATTTGCATTGCTGTGATGCTGTTTAGAACCCCTTTGTTAACATCTGCTGCATGATTAAGCTGCTTCTGGCGAAACAGAGCAGTGCACAGAAACGCCATTTACCTTCCCGCAGGAGCAGTACATATTTATCTACTTGCACTGTGGCATGCTTTCGTCCAAGGATGGTTGGCAGGAGCAGGGACCGAGCAACGGGAGCTCATCCTGTCGCAGGGATTCAAACCGTCAACCTTCTGATCAGCAAGCCCTAGGCTCTGTGGTTTAACCCACAGTGCCACCCGCATACACACACACACACACACACACACACACACACACACACCTCACACCCCACATGCAAACACACACACATCATTGAAAGCCCTATTGGTGGAAAGTCATTTAAACTAAATAAAGGACTTGCACCTTTCCCCTTTCTGCTTCCACTTCACATTCCTCAGCCTCGTTTTTTTCACAACAATGTTTGATCCAACAGGCTGTGGCAATGCTTGTAAACAAGCACCCACTATATTAAGGCATGGCGCTTGAACAAAAACCACAAGGGTTGCCAGAGTGAAGTAACATTTAAAATGTAATGTGGGGAAAGGAGGTTGAGGACAAAAGGAAAAGCCAGAAAATGGCACCAGGAACGTCAGCACCAACACACACAAATTTGCATTAGCAATAGGTCCCAACATCTGCTGAAAGCAGCAATCCCGAAAAATGTATTCCCAGATGAGCTAGGTACTTTTTGCCCAATATTCAGAGACCTGATCTGGAGATCATAGGAAGCTGCCTTATACTGAGTCAGACCAATGGTCCATCTAGGTCAGCATTGTCTAGACCGAGTGGCAGCAGTTCTCCAGGATTTCAGAGAAGGATCTCGGTCCTGTAAAACTGAAGGAGCATCTCCACCCCCATCGTTCAGCCCGGACACTGATGTCCAGCTCTGAGGGTCTTCTGGCAGTTCCCTCGCTGCGAGAAGTTATGTTACAGGGAACCAGGCAGAGGGCCTTCTTGGTAGTGGTGCCTGCCCAGCAGATGTCAAGGCAATAAGCAGCTATTTTACTTTTAAAAGACAACTGAAGGCAGCCCTGTTTCGGGATGTTTTTAATGCTTGATGCTGTATTGTTTTTAATATTCGGTTGGAAGCCGCCCAGAGTGGCTGGGGAAACCCAGCCAGATGGGCGGGGTATAAATAATAAATTATAATAATAATATTATTATTATCTCTCCCAGCCCTACCTGAAGATGCCGGGGATTGAACCCAGGACCTTCTGCATGGAAGGCAGAATCTCTACCACTGAGCTACGGCCCTCCCCAATATATACACTGGGAACTGTCATGTCTTCTGCATAGATTAGAAAGACTGAGCTGCTGCTTGTCCTTGATACCGCCATCCTCCGAGAATATCAGTGAATAACTGCATAATGGAGCAATAATAAACATATTAGGTGATACGCACCTCCAAGTGTTCCCTTCTGCTTTCTTTTGAATATGGAGAGGAGATATTTTTTCACACACACACACTGCATCCAGGATTGCAAAGGGGGCCTCATCAGTGCTTTTTAAATAACCGCATATAAATCCTAAACTCTATGGGTAGTATCCATGATTAATGGCATCCCTTCGACATTAGGCTGAGTCATTATCAGCCCGTTGCCTCTCAACACTTGCGATGCTGTTAATTATTGTTGTCTAGCTCGAAGGGATGTTTTCAAAACAGTCTCACTTTCCGCAACTGTAATGGCATTGTGAAGCCGGCATGCCAAAGCAGCAAGCTGCAACTGATACTTAACAAAAAAAGACAACCAAGAAGTTTAGAATAATTTAGTGGCACCTCAGATTATCAAGCTTTAAAAGCTGTTTTGAGATGGTATTAACTGTCAGCATTCTACTTTGGTCTCAATCTGGCAGGGCCGGAGGTGTCTGTCCCTATTACAAGAGCTATATCTTATGTTGCAAAGGGTATATGAACACCAATTTACAAGGGGATAGATTATGACTTTAAGTTTCTGGTTACAGACGGCCTTCTTGGTAGTGGCACCCACCCCGTGGAATGCCCTCCCATCAGATGTTAAGGAGATGAGTAATTATGTAACATTTAGGAAACATCTGAAGGCAGCCCTGTATAGGGAAGCTTTTTAAGGTTTAATGTTTTATTATTTTTGTATATATGCTGCAATTCACCCAGAGTGGCTGGGGAAACCCAATCAGATGGGTGAAGTAACAAACAACAACAATTTGTTGTTAAATTCCACATTTTTCTGCTTTATACTGTTTTTTTCTGCCATTTTAATTTCCTTACAGTTTTGCATTTTATCTTGATTTTAAACCAAACAATGTTTTGTAAGTCATCCTGATATTTCTTTTTGGCCCTTAGAAAATCACTCCAAAGTTAGTGTTCAACTATATGTTGTACGAAGCACACAACTGTTGCTGAAAATGGCACTCCTGCGCCATGTTCCCCTCTCTTCTGCTCGCAAGGCATAATACAGTGGCACCCCGGGTTGCGTACGTAATTGGTTCCGGGTTACACTTCGTAACCCGAAAAGTACGCAACCCAAACAAGCGCGCGAAAAACCCAGAAGTAGCAGTTCGCGCATGCGCGAACGCTTCTGCGCATGTGCGAACTGTGCAGAACGCTTCTGCACATCCGCGCTCCGGGTTGTGCTTCCGGGTTACCGGAGTTCATAACCTGAAAAGTACGTAACCCATAGCGCACGTAACCCAAGGTACGACTGTGTAGCTTATCTCACATCCTGAAGTCATCAAGTTACGCATTTCCTTGTCCCTGTCACTGACTGCTTTTGTTGGGTAGGGAGAAGGGCTCAATACAGTGATGTCAGGTCACCAAACAAGTTGCACATTGTATAGTGCGGCCGGGGGGGGGGGGGAGCAATATGATATAGGGCTGCTGTATTTGGTGGCAGACCCAGGTTTCTTGCACCATGTGGTTGGAAGGAATTTTAACTTGATGTCAAAACTCTCCATTGCTGCATTCTAGTTTCAGTATTTCTCTTTTTACCTCCCAAAGCAGCATGTTCAAGTTACTTTGTGTAGTATCTTTGCATTGGTAAGGAAAGTGTTACTCAAAATTGTGATGTAAAAAGGTAAAGGGTAAAGGGACCTCTGACCATTAAGTCCAGTTGCGGATGACTCTGGGGTTGCGGCACTGAGTAGGCATATTCTACTCCCAGGTATCTACTTGGTGGTGATACTTTATTTTATCAGTGTCTGATGAATAAACCTACCTTACTTCAGATTATCAAAGTGATAGAAGTGCCTTCTTGGTGGTGGCCCCAACTATAGAAATTTGTGTCCTGGGAAATGCAGAAGAGGAAGGAAAGCAGGACCCTAACAGATTTTATAGCATAGTTTAGTTTTTATTCTTCTGAGTATTTAGAACTCAGCATTTCAATAGAGATTAAGCGGAGCACCCAACAGTACCTATTTTGTGGGCTAACTGCAGAGACAGATGACTGCCGCCTGCTCTATGTAAGTTGCCCTCCAAATAAGTTTTAGAAATGTGAAGCTGGTGAAGAATTGGGGGTGGCTCACCTCTTGACAAATACAGATCAGGGGAAGCGTATTATGATGAAGCTTCGTTAGTACCTTGGCTCCATGCTACTTTCCAAGCTAAACTGAAGGTGATCAAAGACTGGATTGAGGAGCCAAAGTACAGTGGTACCTCGGGTTACGAACTTAATTCATTCCGGAGATCTGTTCTTAACCTGAAACTGTTCTTAACCTGTGGTACCACTTTAGCTAATGGGGGCTGCCACAGCTGCTGCGCCGCCGCTGTGCGATTTCTGTTCTCATCCTGAGGTAAAGTTCTTAACCCGAGGTACTACTTCCGGGTTAGCGGAGTCTGTAACTCGAAGTGTTTGTAACCCAAGGTGTCTGTAACCCGAGGTACCACTGTAAAAGCATTCTTCTCCAGCAAGCAAAATACTTTGCACCAGTGGAATGTTGTTGCACAAGAGCATGCAACTTGGTTCAACAATCAATTACACAATGTGTTTCCACTAGTGCAACCGTTGCCTTGGATTCTTCTGCCTGGCAACGTTGAAACTTGCCCTTGAACTAGCCGAGAATGTGGGGTACAAGCTCTGCAAGAGTGTGAGGTGGCCATGCCCATGGGGCGGCCCCAGAGGGTTGGCGAAAGGGGAATGGTAGCCCCTTGGTTAAAAAAAGTTAGCTTCCACTGCTTTAAAGAAAAGGAGCAAGATATTCTGCCATCTTCCTGCATGTGCGCCCAAGGTAGATAGGATGGATGCAGCACACCGTCGGGGAAACTCAACTCAGCATTTTCTGTGATATCAAAGAAGATGCTTTGATATCACAGTAGCGAATTCTGGAAGCACGGTGCCACCCGAAAGATGCACTTTGGGACTTGTCTGTTCCACAAGTCAGCATGAAAAGGATTCTTTCAAGACACCCAGTCTGCAAAAGCAAACAATTGCCTCACCTACGCTATCACAATTCAGTGATGCAGTTGCGATCCACATGACACCATTGCACCACTACCTTATACATATGCATATACTGATCATTCAGTTTGTAGTTATTTATTCTGTGCTAATTTTAGTGGCTTTGTTCATTTTTGCATCATGTGTTTCCTTGGTTTACATTTATTTTTTTTCCAACTTTGGCTGAATCCATTTCATTAGCAGTGGAACCAACATTGGCATATGGAAACAATGCAGTCTAAATAAACCAACAGACACTAATGTTGTCAATAAATAAATAAACTCCCCACTAACCCCAACAAAGCTTTCCACCCAAACCACTAGGCACACACCTCAAAACAAATGCATTTTAATTTCTCTGAATTGCTTGCTGCCTTCCCCCTTCTTTTGCCACACTTGGATGCATTGAAGTAAACCAGATGGTATTTATAGAAGCCAATTTCTATTGAAGCCCTTGAAAGATAGTCGCAGTGTTTCTCTGAGATCCAATGCATATTAACTGAAACTAATACATTTCTGAAATGGAATAGGTTGCTGCTACTGAACCAATTCGGGGTCTTTCATGGCTCATTTGCATAGTTTCAAACTACATTTGAAACAAATCAATATATATAATTATATGCGCCCCTGACACAGCAGCCCTCAAGCACAATGTTAGAATTCTCATGCGTGCATGGATCTTTGGGAAGAACGGAGGCCACCCCATTCTTCTCAGGGCTTGGGAATACTCAACCTAGTCAGAAGGTGGAACATTTCCAAACACTGAAGAGCATGTGATGGCCTTTGCTCCATGTCCAAAACGGAGTTTCACAGGGCTATGGAGCCAGAATGCCTGCCAAGTATTGTCAATTGGATGGTTCATTATTTGGCCATGTCCTGGCCTGGTTAAATATCCTAGGGATGATATGGCTCTCAACAGCTGCTAGCCATGATGTCTATGCTCTGTCCCCACCGCTGGAGGCATTAATCCTTTTGTATATTGGTTGCTGGAAACCACAGGAGGGGAGAGTTCTGTTGCGCTTGGATCCTGCTTGTGGGTTTCCTACTCTTTGGCTGGCCACTGTGAGAATGGAATGTTGGATTAAATGGTCCACTGGCCTAATCTAGCAGGATCTTCTCATGGAGTCAAGAAGACCCATATATAAGAGGCAATCTACCTTTTTACTGCCCCCTGGGACCATTCAGCAGCAGTGGCAGCAATGAAGGCCTCTTGCTCCTCAGCCTTACAGTGGTCGAGGTCACATGTGCATTCCTGCCTCACCCCACCCTGTGGCTGTCTCCAGGGGGCTTCTGTGCATTTCTCCTTGCAACAAAACCAGTTAAACCAAATGGACCAGCTTTTCCTACTGGTTACTACAGTGGCACAGATCAGGACAGGAACCAGCACTCCCACTAGCTTCACTGCATTAGCCATGAGAGAAATAGGAGCCTCCGATCTGGCTTGGCAAGCTTCCCAAACAGGGCAGGACACTGTAATTTATGCAACTAATATAACCATATAAGCACAATTCTCTCTGCTCATTGTTACTGGTCTAATGAATTAGTCCTTTAAAATGTTTGACTAGTACTTGACCAATATTTGAACTTGGATGCCTGGAACTTCTCTTCTCACCTCAGTCCTGTGCAACTAATGTGTGCACAGAATATTAAGTTGGAAAACAGAGCTTTGGATTTAGTTCTCCTAACCTGAATTTCATGGATCCTTTTAAAGGAAAAGTCTCTAATTTGAATTTTGCCCAGTCATCTAAGATGATGATGCATTTTGCCAGCTGGGAAATTTAAAAAGTAGAACCTGGGGGTGGGAGTGGAGAATTAGATTTTTTTCAAATCCAGATTTTCAAGAAAACTTGCTTAAATCAATTGGATCCATCTAGCCTCCTGCTAGATGGAGGATTTAGGACGCGGGTGGCGCTGTGGGTTAAACCACAGAGCCTAGGGCTTGCCGATCAGAAGGTTGGTGGTTCAAATCCCTGTGATGGGGTGAGCTCCTGTTGTTCGGTCCCAGCTCCTGCCAACCTAGCAGTTCAAAATCATGCCAAAAAAGTGCAAGTAGATAAATAGGTAGCGCTCCGGCAGGAAGGTAAACGGCGTTTCTGTGCGCTGCTCTGGTTCGCCAGAAGTGGCTTAGTCATGCTGGCCACATGACCCAGAAGCTGTCTGCGGACAAACGCTGGCTCCCTCGCCTATAGAGCGAGATGAGCACGCAACCACAGAGTCGTCCTGCTGCTATCTATGTCACCTGACAGAGTAACCCTCCATTCTGAGGTCTTGGACAGAAGATTTTTCTCAGCTGAGCTAACGGAGATACCAGGATAGAACAGGGGTCCTTCTGTATGCATTCATCACTATGCCGAGGAGGAGGTAGCTCATATAATATTTCCTGAAAGGAGAACTTAAAGCATTGTCCAGTGCAAGGCATCACACACAGTGTTTTATTTGAATGTTTCAGGTTTCAAGTGACATACATTTTCTTTAAAAAAAACAACAACCCACTGGTGTTTCAGTTTTTATTACACTCACAGAATTCAGAAAACAACAGAAATCTCTTACTTTTAGGAATGGGCTTCAGAGAACAGAAATTTCTCAAGGTAAAAAAAGTATGAAATTTCCCTTTTTATACAGCTCTAGTTTTTAAGCATCTCTTCTGAGAAGCTGCTGAAGTGACTCCAAGAGGCACTCAGTACTTCCTTTGGCCCACTTTCTAGAGAAATTGTTGTGCAGTCTCTTCTGTTTCACAAAAAATATAGTAATTGATAGCTCTTAGCAATGTAGTGTCCTAGTAGAACCTCTCACAAGTGCAACGAGACAGATTGCTTTGATGGTTTTAATGGTATTTTCTTGGGTTATTGCATTTTAACTTTTTGCAACCCAGCTTGAGATCACTCGTTGTGATGAAGGGCGAAGATACAGGAATTCCGATGAGAAATCTTATGGCTGGTACACCATTTCTACTAAGAGCAGACCTGCTTAAATTAATGGATCCAACACAGTCATGCTCATTAATTTCAATGGGTCTACTGTGAGTAAAACAAAGTTGACTATTACCCTTTAAACAAATTAAGTGTCCTGGCTAAGGTGAAAGATATCCACATTTTCTTCATTGCTGTAACACCAATCGTGACCACACCCCTGCAAGCCCAGGAAGTTTGACCAGGTTCCAAAGCAGAGAGGTCTTTTGCGTGTGAGAAACAACACCTCATATTGCCAAAACTTTGTTCTTTTTGGCCATAGATTCTCAAATTGATTCAGATATTGGAATCGAAACTGAACTTAAACTTGCAAAAATGAGAAACCGAGGGAAACCAACACTGACAAATTCATCCATCCCTATTGCCACCTTGGCCACAAAACTTAACTGCTGTAGCCTCTGGCTATGCCCTCTCTCTGGCTTTGGCACATCAAGGAGAGTCTCCCAGACAGCATCCATCTGGAATGCATCTCCAAAGTCCATAACCTCACTTGCAGGAGGTCCCAGGTTCAATCTCCAGCACCTCTGGTGTCAGGCTTCAAGAAAGTGGCTTCCTCCTTCCCTTTGGCCATGGATAAGCAGAAAAAAAGCAAAATGAGTCTCTTGCCATTTAAAGAGATTTGAATGATCACAGCTCAAGAACAAAGAGTTCATCTTGGAGAAAAGGTGCTCCCAATTAAGGTTTTCACCCTCTTTCCCCTTAGTCACTTCCTCTGCTTGCAACCTGATCTCGCAACCACCGTGCTTTTTGTGCAGTCACTTTATCTGCTCTGCGTGACTTTGGACTGATAGAGTCTGTTAGCTCTCTCTCTCTCCCAGTTCTTCTTCAACTTGCTGTTCACCCCCCAGTTCTTCCCAACTTTTGTCTTCAGAACTATGCCCCTTTGCAAACCACTGTTCCAAATCTATACTGCTCCGCTGCTCCTGGGCAGCTTCAGGATCCTGGTCAGGAGCAGGGGGAGGGGGAAGCTCCCACCATTCCTCATCGGAATTCCTGTACTCCTCAGCCTGGTCTCTGACATCTGGGTAGGGCTGGGAGAAACCCTTGCCTGAAAAGCTGGTGGGCCAGTGCCAGTCAGTATGGGCAATGCTGAGCTAGATGGACCAATGGTTTCACTCAGCATTAAGCAGCTTCCTGTGCCTAGCAAACACCACCGATGGGCGGAGTCCAAATCTGCTGCCAAACAATGGGCAAGTCCCCTTTCTGTTGGTAAGGTTCGAGACCAAGACACAGGATCAACAGCAAACACACCGAAATGAATAGCAGAGAAAGAGGCCTGCACAATTATCTGAGAACGAAATGAAAAATGTCAGCTGTGTAATAATGTGCGCCTCTGTGTGTAAGCCTTTTCTCCCTACTGATACAGATTGCACCACATCCCCGTGTTTTACTAGCTTAGGAGCACTTCACAAAAATGTGCAGTTAATGATTTATTAATAATTAGTTTAAATAATTTACTTTACAACTGAATTAACATGCCGGCAAAGTTGCACACCACTCAGAGCGGGAAGCAAATGCTTTTTAAGGGTCTAAGTAATTTAATTAGCATGTCCTTTCTCCCTCCCTCCCTCGCTCCTTCCCTGACTTTCTCTGCCGCTGATGTATCTGTTTGAGTCACAAAGTATGTTTTTTCTCTGTTGTTTAGAGGAAAGGGGAAAACATGGGGGGGGCCCTAATTTAGGGATGCGGGGAGAAATACGTTGGGGGGGAGTAGGTTTGTGTCATTTTTGGATAAAAGCTCAGCTGAGGTTTTAGACTGAACTTAGGTGGCTGGAGTTGATTTTTTGAAGCTGATAGCTTCAAAAGAAGACTTGGGATTGCATGATAATAATGGGCATTAAATTACCTTCTCTCCAGCAGAGTGTATCATTTGGAGTCAGGTCATAAACAGGGAAGGGAATCTTTGGTTCTCTTTTCCTTGATGTAGGGGCGCCTTGCAGCAGCGGCAGCAGAGAAAACTCTCTTCCCTGCTCTCGTTAGATGACATTATGATTCTCAAAGCACAGCGTTAAATCAGATGCTAAGTGGAGAAAGGAACAGACTTCTAATCATTGATAAAGATGGGATTCATTTGAATGAGAAAGAAGGCTTGATGGGCCGGGGAAAGGGTGACATGTGGGGTTTTTCTTTTCTTTTTGCTTTTACCTTTCAAAGCCATAAGTTCCAAATGTTAATTTAGATGCAAAACAACTACATACAGTTTCTTAATGTGATGCCCGGAGTCTCCCCTCCCCACACATGGGTTGGAGATGTACAAACAATGAATAATAGCAATTGTTGCAGCATTAGTCAAATAAATAAGCCATGGAGTCAGCCTGCTGTTCCAGGCTGATATCAAATGGAACACCATGCTGCTTCTCCATTGCTTTATGTGCACAGCACATGGGTACATGGGGAATCTAGGGGCATCACAAAATGAGCCGCCAGAAGCTCTATATTTACCTTTCCAAAGGGTAACAAGATTCCACAACCACAATTCTCTAAATCAGCGTATTAAAAAGAGGAAGGAAAACTTTCTATGTCCAGGGGACCATCAGGCCTCGCCATGAATCTGTATTGGGGTAGCCAATGTGCGGCACCCTCCAAATGTTGTTGGGCTGCAACTCCCGTCATCTCTCATGCTGGCGGGAGTCAGAGCCCCACAATATCTGGAGTTCACCAAGTTGGTGCTATAAGAACTGAGAGTGGATCCTAGACCACGAGGTGTGTCTCCTTTTTTTTTTTTTTTTAAGGAAAACTCTGGTACTTGGAGACATAGGGAAGTTGAACAAATTTTATTTTACAACAAAACTGGTAAAACAAAAGATGTGTCAGGACAGGAGACAGAATTCTTTCAAGAAACAGTAGACTTATATACAGGGTGATTCATAATGAAGTATACAGTTTCCATTTAACTGTATACTTCATTATGAATGACCCTGTATATGAAATTCAGTGGATGTTACAGGCTTCTAAACACACAGCTTATTTGCACTTCACTTTCTTAAACTAATTGCCAAGGTGTTACAGGTTAGGTCTTAATACTTTGGTTCTGAAACAAGGTGGTATAACAACAACAACAACAATTTATTATTTATACCCCGCCCATCTGGCTGGGTTTCCGAAGCCCCTCTGGGCAGCTCGCAACAGAATATTAAAAACACTTTCTGTTGACTTCCAAACCTTCCATAAATCTCACTCCTGAGGCTCCTCTTTTAGTATACCAGACCAGTGGATCCCCACACCCTTCTAACTGGTTTGGAATTTAGAGACCAACTAAGTTTGTTCTTGGTATGAGCTTTCGTGTGCATGCACACTTCTGCACACAAAAGCTCATACCAAGAACAAACTTAGTTGGTCTCTAAGGTGCTACTGGAAGGAATTTTTGTTTTGTTTTGTTTTGACTATGGCAGACCAACACCTACCTGTAACTGGTTTGGAATTGTTCTTCTCTCTCCAGATCTTTTCCTTTCTTACGGAACCAAGAGCCAAGAAGACTGGTCCCTCACAACTCCACTTCCCCTTTCTCAAATTCAGCTTCCCAGTTTTCACTTGTCTGTATACACTTAAAAGACACTAATCACTATATACTATATTTTACTCCAACACTCAGCTTAGAGACTTCCTTCTCTGGCTGTAGATCTTTATCTCACGGTGAATTACACACACAAAGTGCCGTCTCCACCCCACTCTGACTAGCTGTATCTGCAGCCAATCAGAGTGAGGCTCCAGGCCAACACTCTGTGAGCTACTCCCCTCTGGAGGAAATCTGCTGCTCCGCATGACCAAACTCTGATCTACCTGAGCTTCCCATCACAACCCCATGTGATATTCTCGTGCAACAGCGTAGCACAGGGGAAGATAGTCAGAGGTGGGAAAGCTGACTGCCATTGCATAGGAAGCTTCCTTATAAGAAGTCAGATCATTGGTTGGCGGTGGTGGCTGGGGCTCATTGGGACTTGTAGGGTGGAAGGCTGGGAGACCAACAGTAGGTGGAGCAAGAGTCAATGACAGTCAGGCCCAACAAATTCTAGTTCTGTCCCCATTCTTCTCCATGCTGAGATCTTCAAGGACTAAGGAAGAAGCAGCTGACAGTCACAAGCTGGCTGAAGACAGATGGATTTTGATAGGGCAGGGCCCCATTTTCTCTAATGGACCAACCTCTACAGTTGGTCCATCTACTTCAGTATCATTGTCAACACTGACTAGTAGCCTTACCTGGAGACACCTAAGGGCAGCATTCCCTTCTGGGCAACTTCAGAGGACCACATATCAGTGCTGAGCATTTATGCAAATTTTAGCTTGGTACAATAGACTAGTTTCTGCACATGCTCACACATGCTGTATCAGAATTATCAGACATGTTTCAATGAATTAAAAAACTTGGGGTGCAAAGCAGGGTTAGTGAGGAGTGTGGCCTGGGCTAGAGAGGGCTGGAGGCTCCCATTGGATTCCCACTCCTGATCTACAAGGACCACCTAAGCTTCAGATTCCGAAGGCTTATCTCTTTGAATCCTGTGATATAAATCCTCTAACCCTTCCATTGCAGATACCCTATTCTTGTGTGTGACAGCCCCACAAAAGTAGGGGCTGTTAATCCCCAAATTGTGTTTTTATAGACATACTCAAGATGGGAAGCCTCAATTTTAATTCCTAGAGACAATCTGTGCTGGCCCCAAGGGTTTGTCCGTGAAGCGAGGTCCAAGTCCAGTCCTGGGTCTATGGGTCCAAAGGAGGTCAGTCCGGCAGGGAGCAAGGCAGGGAGCAGGTCGAGGTTCAAGGCAGGTTCAGGCACAAGGTTGCAGGTTGAGCACACGCTTGCAACTAAGTTGCTCACGCAACTTGGGCTGGGTCTGGCTGGCTTTTATCTGGCCCTATGCTTAGGGCCGCCCCGATCCTCTGGAGACTCGCCTCTCCTCCGGGCCTGGAGGCGAGCACTCCTCCTGCAGGCACTTAACTCCCTTCGCCTCTCTGCCCTGAGCCTCTGTAGCTCAGGAGAGGCTGGTGGGTTACTGGACCCAGGGGCTGCCTCAGCTTCCTCTGAAGAGGCTGGGAGTGGAGCACCTGCAGGCAATGGGTCCTCCCTCCCATCAGGAGCCAGAGCAGACTCTGCTGATGCCTGCACCTGGGGATCCAGCACAGGTGGGGATCCTTCAGGCTCAAGCCCTGGCCCCGGCTCAGCTGGTTCTGGAGGCGGGGAATCCTGTGCAGGCTGGGATCCCTCAGGTTCAGCATCAGAGTCTGACTCCCAGGCCATCACACCATCCCCCCTCCCAGGCCTCCCCCTCAACCGAGGGGCCGGACCAGGCTTACTGGGGTAAACTGCATGGAAATCACGGAGGCAGGCAGGTGCGTGGACGTTTTCCGCTGGTTCCCATGAACGATCCTCTGGCCCATACCCCTTCCAGTCGATGAGGTATTGGAGCTTCCCCCTGCGGTATCGTGAGTCGAGAATGCGCTCTACCTCATACTCAGGCTCCCCCTCCACCAAAACTGGCTGCGGTCGTGGATTGTCTGGGTGGAACTCGTCGGGCGGGGCGACTGGACTGAGTAAGGACCGGTGGAATACTGGGTGAACCTTGAGCGATGGAGGTAACTGGAGGCGAAACGCCACCGGCGACACCTGCGCAGTGATGGTGAATGGGCCGGCAAACCGTGCATCCAGCTTTCGTGAGGGCCGAGAGGGATGCAGGTGACGGGTAGAGAGCCACACCCGATCGCCAACATGGAGTTCTGGCCCCTCCTGACGATGTCGGTCAGCCTGGGCCTTGTATGCGTCCTTGGCCTGGCGCAGTTGCTCCATCAATAATTGTTGCTGGGACTGAAGCTCCTGAAGCCAGTCTGTCACTGCGGGGACTGCGGAAGCTGGCAGCACGTCCGGGAAAAAACGTGGATGGTAGCCGTAGGAGGCCTGGAACGGAGTCTGCTGGGTGGAGGCGTTCACTGCATTGTTGTAGGCGAACTCCGCCAATGGCAAGTGATCGACCCAGTCATCCTGCTGGAAGCTGCAGTAACACCGGAGGTACTGCTCCAGCACCGCATTTGCCCGTTCCGTCTGGCCGTCGGTCTGCGGGTGGTGGGCCGAAGATAGACAGACCTCCGTCCCAAGGGTCTGGTGCAGGGCTCGCCAGAAGTGGGATGTGAACTGGACGCCGCGGTCAGAAACCACACGCTCGGGCAGGCCATGCAGGCGGAAGATGTGCTGCAGGTACAGTTGAGCCGTCTCCTTAGCTGTGGGTATGGACGGGCAGGGGGCACAGTGCACCATCTTAGTGAAATGGTCCGTGAAAACCAGGAGGCAGGTACAGTGACGAGATGGGGGCAAGTCCACCACAAAGTCCAGCGAGACCGTGTGCCAGGGACGAGGTGGGACTGGTAATGGCTGGAGCAGACCGGGGGGTCGCCCGGTAGGGCCCTTGGCCCGCCGGCAGACATCGCAACCAGCAACATAGCGTGCCACATCAGCCTTCAGGCGGGGCCACCAGAACTCCCGGCTTACCAGATGGGTGGTCCGGTACCGCCCAAAGTGCCCTGCTGCTGGGGCATCGTGGGACATCTGGAGAACCTCAGCCCGCAATGGTCCTGGTGGGATGTATAGACGACCCTGGTGCAGCAGTAGGCCCTGGTGCAGGGCCAGCCCCGGATATCGAGGGCATGACCCGTCAGACAGTTCCTGGAGCCGTTCCTGAGCCCAAGCGTCGACCCGTTGCTGTTCTCGCACCCGAGCCTGCAGCGGCTTGACCTCCTGAGTGGCCAGGAATGCGGCCGGTGGTAAGATAGTCGTCGGTACTGCCTGCTGTACAGTGTCTGCGACGTCCTCGGGTTTCCGGGACAGGGCATCCGCTTTCCGGTTTTGGGAGCTAGGGATGTAGCGGATCCGGAACTGGAACCGGGAGAAAAACAGCGCCCACCGGATCTGCCTCTGGTTCAACTTGCGGGTGGTCTGGAGGTACTCCAGATTCCGGTGGTCCGTTCTCACTTCCACCGGGTGTCGTGCCCCCTCAAGATGATGGCGCCAGACCTCAAAGGCCACCTTGATGGCCAGTAGTTCCCGCTCCCACACGGTATAGTTACGCTCCGCCGGAAGGAGCTGCCGGGAGTAGTAAGCGCAGGGTAACAGCGGTGCATCGGGTCCGTGTTGCTGAGACAGGATGGCACCGAGAGCCGTACTGGAGGCATCAGTCTCCACCACGAAGGGACGAGAGGGATCAGGATGCTGTAAAATCGGCGCCCTCTGGAAACAGGCTTTCAACCCCTGAAATGCCACTTCAGCCTCCTCATCCCAGGAGAAGGGCGTCTTGGGGCGCAGCAGTCGGGTTAATGGGGTGGTGCGATGAGCATAATCTGCAATGAAGGTTCGGTAATAGTTGGCGAACCCTAGGAACCGCTGTAAGTCCTTGCGGTTCCGGGGCGCTGCCCACTCTCGAACCGCAGCCACCTTCCCAGGGTCCATCTGCACCCCGTCAGGGGAGAGTCGGTGTCCAAGGAAGTCCACTGACCGCTGGTGGAACTCACACTTGCTGAGCTTGGCGTACAGGCGGTGCTCCCGCACGCGCTGCAACACGGACCGAACATGACTCTCATGACGAGCTGGGTCACGGGAATAAATCAGAATATCATCTAGGTACACCACCACGTATTTGTCTAGCAAGTCCTGGAACACGTGGTTGATGTACCGTTGAAACACGGCGGGCGCGTTGCATAATCCGAACGGCATAACCAGGTATTCAAACTGACCATACCGGGTCCCGAATGCCGTCTTCCACTCGTCCCCGGCACGAATCCGAATCAAGTTGTAGGCCCCTCGGAGGTCCAGTTTGGTGAACATCTGCGCCCCCTGCACCCGCTCCAGCAACTCTGCAATAAGGGGCAAGGGGTACCGGTCTGGGATGGTGATCTTATTCAGGGCCCGGTAGTCATGGCAGAGGCGAAGCTCCCCACACTTCTTCTTAACGAAGAGTACAGGAGCGGCAGTGGGTGAGGTAGAGGGCCTAATGAACCCGCGTTCCAGGTTCTTGCGAAGGAAGTCCTGCAAGGCTTCACGCTCTGGCTCCGAAAGAGAATATAGGCGGCTCACAGGCAGGGGCGCCCCAGGCTGTAGGTCTATGCCGCAGTCGAAGGACCGATGAGGCGGCAGCTGGTCTGCTCCCTGTTCCTCGAACACGTCTAGATAGTCCTGGTACACGGCAGGGAGCGTTGACACAGCCTGCCCCGTGGGGGCAGCTGCTACTAACTCGGACTGAGCATGGGAACCCGGGTCTGGGAAGCGTACAGTCCGATTGACCCAGTCGATCTGAACATTGTGCGACTCCAGCCAGTCCATCCCAAACACCAGGGGAAACCGGGGCATGGTGGCAATGTCCAGGGATCGCACCTCCCGGTGCTGCTGGTAGCACAGGACCAAGGGCTGGGTCTCCCGAGTAACAGCGCCCGAGCGCAGGAGCCGTCCGTCAATTGCCTCCACCTGTACCGGTTCCGGCTTGTTCTGAAGCGGCACCTGATGCTGAGTGGCGAAGGCAGAGTCCATATAGGAGCGGGTTGCCCCCGAATCCACCAGAGCATGGGTGAGAATCCAGGGTCCACCGGGGGGGTACAGACGTACCGGTATCATGAGGTGTTGCAATTCCACTGGTGAGGGCCCATCATGCAATGCTTGGGACCCCAGGTAGCCTGGGCCATCGGCTACTGGGGTTGGCCGTTTCCCTGCGGCTGGCGTTTCTCAGGGCAGGTTCGGGCGTAGTGTCCACTCCCACCACAGTAGAGACACAGGTTCCCCTCCCGACGCCGAGTCTTTTCCGAGGGGGAGAGGCGAGGCCGCACTGCCCCGAGCTGCATCGGCTCCTCCAATGACTCAGCTCTGGCCCCGGAACTGCAGGGAAGCACCGGCGCCGGGAGCCCGGGGTGCCGGCGGCCCCGGGCCTGGCGACGGTCCTCCAACCGATCGTCTATCTGCAGACTCCGTTGGATTAGGGCATCCAGTGTGGCAGGGCGATCCAACGTGGCCAGCTGATCCAGTATCTCATCTGAAAGTCCCTCGAGATACTGGTCCCGAAGTGCAGAGTCGTTCCAGGTCAAGTCCTGCGCCAGCAGCCGAAATTCCGTGGCGTAGGTGGCCACTGTGGACTTGCCCTGTTTCAACCGCCGAATTGCCCGATTGGCTTGACTCCCCTTCTGAGGGTTGGAGAACGTGGTTTCCAGGTGATTGCAAAACCCTGTATAGTCTGTCAGCAAGGGGGAGTCTTGCCGGAGCAGCGGCAACGCCCACTTGGCCGCCTGGTCCTTCAGCAAGCTGATCAGGAAGTGCACCTTGGTGCGGTCGTCGGGGAAATCCCGAGCTCGCCCCTGAATATACAGCTTGGCCTGGGCGAGAAACATGGGAAAGCTGGCTGGGGACCCATCAAATTTCTCTGGCAGGGCCACAGGGTACTTGCCAGGAGCTGGAGCGGCGGCCCCAGGAGCCGGTAAGGCATCCAAACGCTGCTGAAGCGCCGTAACCGCATTGCTTAGCTGCTGCACGGTGTGGGTCAAGGCCTGGTTCTCCTGGGCCAATGCCACCAGCGCAGCCGCCTGTTCAGCCATGGCTACTAGTCCCTCCCGAACGCACCCCAGCGAAGGGGGAGTGCGGGTGTGGCGTGAGCAAACTGTGCTGGCCCCAAGGGTTTGTCCGTGAAGCGAGGTCCAAGTCCAGTCCTGGGTCTATGGGTCCAAAGGAGGTCAGTCCGGCAGGGAGCAAGGCAGGGAGCAGGTCGAGGTTCAAGGCAGGTTCAGGCACAAGGTTGCAGGTTGAGCACACGCTTGCAACTAAGTTGCTCACGCAACTTGGGCTGGGTCTGGCTGGCTTTTATCTGGCCCTATGCTTAGGGCCGCCCCGATCCTCTGGAGACTCGCCTCTCCTCCGGGCCTGGAGGCGAGCACTCCTCCTGCAGGCACTTAACTCCCTTCGCCTCTCTGCCCTGAGCCTCTGTAGCTCAGGAGAGGCTGGTGGGTTACTGGACCCAGGGGCTGCCTCAGCTTCCTCTGAAGAGGCTGGGAGTGGAGCACCTGCAGGCAATGGGTCCTCCCTCCCATCAGGAGCCAGAGCAGACTCTGCTGATGCCTGCACCTGGGGATCCAGCACAGGTGGGGATCCTTCAGGCTCAAGCCCTGGCCCCGGCTCAGCTGGTTCTGGAGGCGGGGAATCCTGTGCAGGCTGGGATCCCTCAGGTTCAGCATCAGAGTCTGACTCCCAGGCCATCACACAATCTTAGCCCGAGAAGACTACGAAGACTACGGATTCCAGCCTCATTTCCACACCTGTAAGAATACAGTTAACTTGGAAGGGGGCATCTGAATTCTCTAAGGGTTGAGATCATGTTTAAACGACTTGGTGAACTGTCAGACATAACAAAGTAGAATGAATAAAATTAGCTAAGGTAAGTGGGTGGGGGTGAGGGCGGGGAAAGAGAAACTTATTTAAAGCCCAGGGTGAGAAATCAGGTTCATTATTCCAAAAAGAGACGGATTCCATTTTATTTTAAAACAAAATGGGAAATCCAACAATGCGGTCACCTTTAAGTAATGAAACCTAAATTCAACTCTGGTGTCTTTAAATAGGCTGGAAATACGGAGAAACACCCCCCAAAAGATGTTAACTTTGGCAAAGGTGATGACAAGGTTTGAATGGAGCGCAATTGAATGCAGATGGCATAATTGCAATCTCATTTAAGCTAATGATGTGAACAATCTAATACCAGTGCTTGCAAATGCTCTGGGTCTTTGTTCGCAACAGAGCCTATGTGTGGGCACTTGGTTTTATCACGCTAACAACACTTTTTTTTTTTTAGCACTTCACTGACTGCAGTCCTTATACCACCTTGGCATATAAGGACTTTTTTTTCCACGAACCAAACTTCTGCCAATATTCCAGGCTCCCAAGACACGACCAGGCAGTTTCCATTTGCCCAAGGTCAAGAGTACTCCTCATTCACCCTCACTGGAAGGGTACAATGCCAATTTCTGCTCCTGGGCATCTTCAAGCCACACAGTGAAATTACACAGTGGCCTGATTTGCAGATAGCAGCTAAGCCATGGTTTGTTTAACAACGCCATGCTTTTGTCTCACAGAAAATCAAGCAAGCTGTAACTTGTTCCTCCAAAGTTTGGGGTTCTCCCCCCCCCCAGCTATACTTGCTTCATGTACATAGCTTGGTGATCGTCTTAGGTGGAGCAATGCCAAGGTCCAACAAACTATAGCTTCAGGTGGTGATATGTTGACAAGAAACAAATAATAGTTACCATACGTCACTAGGCAGTGAAGGAGAAAAGGGGAAATTCTCTCTATACAAAATCAGAGCCAATTAGTAAATTTAGTTGTGTGCTTAAATACAAATACACAAGCAAAACTTAAAAAACCCATATTAATCCAACATGCACTCATACTTGTTTTGTTCATTAGTTTAAATACAATTACTCTAACATTACACGTTTTAAAAGAAATAGGCTTGGTAGACCACAATTCCTATTGAATTAGTGTCTTACAATTGCTGTATGCAACCAGAAATATTACAAAATCTATTTTAGGTTTATGGTATGTAGGCATAATTAGAGATCAAGAATTCAGAGACTCAGAAAACAAAAAAAATCTAATAAAAATAATGTGTTTGCCACAATGCATTTTGCAGGTGACAGCAAGGATATATCACCAAATTCCCCATATATAACAGGTATGTCCAAGGCATAATTTTTAAATGCAGGAAGTATTTCTCCAGGGCTTTGCTCAATCTGCAGCATGCTTGCAAGTTTGCCAAGCTGTTCTGCCCCTGATTTACTGTACTGCGAGCAGCACTCTGTCACTGTAACTAAGCTGGCTGCTTCGATCAGGGTTTTGCTCTCCCTTAGCATCTTGCTTACAGCAAAAAAATTATGCACTTGCTTGTATGTTACACATAAACACACACTATTTTTAGCCACCCACATCTATCATGGAAAGTTCCTATCAAGACTTTGTGGCTGAGGGAAGGGAAGAAATACAGGTGTCTTCTTTTGGACAGCACAGTATGTATACACACACACAAACACGTGTTGTAGATTGTCAAGAAGAACTAACACAGAAATGCACCAGAGCTTCCAAAAGCTGTCACAGTTTCTCTGGTCCAAATACCAGCATGAACACTCAGGGTAGACCATGACATGATGCTGAGGGTGGCAGACTTCCCTTGTCCATAATGTGTAGCTAGGAGTGATGAGACACCATTCAACACTGTCCTTTCTCCACAATGTTGGCTTGCGACAACTATGTCACACATTATGGAGACAGGGTGCCGAATGTGGCACAGCACTGCGAAGACACCTCATTCAAGATGCAGCATCTCTCGCCCTTGGCGATTCTGTTCAGTGGCATTCTCTAGCCAGCACAAACATGGAATTGTTTGGTTGTCAGGGTTGGGGCCAAATGAGAAGAGGTCAGAGGTGAGAAGGAAGTCTTTGATGTTACTCCATTGTCACAATGAGTGCAGCTTGGAGCAAAAGTTATATAGGACCAGCGAGGTCTCTATTGGTTTCACAAGTCACATGTTCCTGTGTAAGCTGTAATTCCAGCTCTGGCCACCATATGGGGTGGCATTGCAGCCCAGCAGAGATTGGCTGGCAATTCTTGAAAGCTGTCCTGGCGCTGCATAGAATAATGTCCCTGTGCACTGCCGCCTGACTCCTTGGTGCCTTATTTCCCTCTTCCAAAATTAAACTGCAGAACCATAAACGCCTCTTTCAATGGGAGTCCAAATTCACGCAAGTGGGTAGCTGTGTAGTGTCCACCTTAAATCCAGGCATGTGGATGAGGCTTGTGTGGGGAGGTAGTAGTCCTCATTTAACCTTCAAAACAACCCTGTGAGACTGAGACTGGCCCAAGCTCACCCAGTGAGCTTGATGGCTGAGTGGAGATTTGAACCATGGTCTGAGAATCTAACCACTGCACCACACTGTCCCTATCCTAAGCAGCCATACTGGTTAATCAATGCGGAAAGTCAATATTTGGTGCTGGAAAAAGAGAGGGAACGGTAAAAATAAACAACATTGAACAGGAATATAAAAAGACTTGAAGAAGCATAATCTCATCCCACTCACTCCAATTCCACAGTTGTTTCCTGTTTCCTGTTTTCACTTGTATCCAGATCAAAACGTTATCCCGCTGTGTTCTGTTTTGATCCTGACTCTAATGCATTTTCATGTTTTATTGCTCATGTTTTATAAGGTGGCTTTTATTTGGGTTGATTTTTTAAATACGAGATTTTAAATATCTTGCTGTAAGTCGCTTGTGAGCTTCTTGTAAGGGAGCAAAAAACCCAAAGAAGCAGCCATTAATAAATGAATAATTATAATAATAATCCCCCCAGATCACAACTCTCCTTTCCCTTTTGCTGAGTGTCTGGGGTCTGCTTCAGATTGACAGCTTCTGACGCAGAGATTCACACTCATGCTGGGAGTGGGGTGGAGAATCACATGTAAATGTGCCACACAGACACACAATTGTCTAATCTTCCAGGAGCCAGAATTTTTCAACCCGCACTTGTTGTCAGATTTAAATCAACAGGTTGTTGTTGTTGTTGTTGTTGTTGTTGTTGTTAAAATTTCAGATGCATGTTTTTCAGTGTGTGAACCTATTGTGAGATTGCCTGTGAGATTGCAAAAAGGTGGCAAATGATCAAAACAGACATGTATGAAAATAATTTCAAATGTCTGCCCTAGAAATTGTTTTCCTCCTGCAAAATTCCTTTTTTTAAAAAAAATAAGAATGCCTCCTGCAAAATTCCAACCAAAGATGCAGTATGTTTAAAGCATAATCCTCCCTCACAAAGAATCTTGGGAACTGTGGTTTACCCCTCACCGAGCTACAGGTCGCAGCACCCTTAACAAACTACAATTCCCAGGATTCTCTAGAGGGGGAAGCATGCTTTTCACGCACGGTGTGTATGCAGTTGCAGTTTCTGCAACGTAAAAATAAACATGACACAAAATTGTTTCCTTCCCCTTCCATGCTGTAGCTTCCCAGACAAGGACCATCCCTTCAGCATAGAAGGCGCCATAATTTCTGCTGTTCTCAGGTGTGACTGTGTGCGGAGTGTGCCTGGCACTAAATATGGGAGCTGCCTGGTCCCAGAGAAAAAGCCCATGCATCATACTAATGTTATCCTGCCATCTTCTGTATACCCTTAATCAGCCGGCAGCTGTGTTTTGCTTGATTCCAGAAATATAGCAGCTCTGTATATATCAAGCAGAAAAAAGAGGGGGTGCAAAAAGCCCTACTGCGCCACATATCTGTTTCCAAGTCCTGCAGTTATGAAGTGGGGCGGGAACGGCTATGGAGGGGGGCAGCCAACCCCTCTCCCCTCCGTGTGCCATTTCCGTTCTTTGTTGTTGCTCGGTTTTATTTATTGCTACCGCCCGATCCTTTCGAGGTATAATTAAAAAAGATAAATAACCATATCATCGCCCATAAAGATAAATGGATAGTTTGAGGCTTTTTTCGTATGTATTGCAATTCCTCCCTCCTATGCGGGAAAACGACGATTTCAGGCTTTTCATTCAGATCCTTTTTATAAGGGAAGTGGGGGCAGGGGACACACACCCTAAGAAGCTAGATTATTTTGATCCATCTCCCTTGCACCGGAGCAACTGATTTTATGACAAACACAATAAGGTCATCCGTTATCTGTCTTCAGTGGCTATCCTGGCGGGCAAATACTTGGCTTTGTGTTAGGAGGAAAACACCGAACACTTGCCTTGAAATGCACCACTGGAGACCGCCATTAGTACCATTAATTGATCCACACACCACTAGAGGACTTTCCATCAGGGATAACTGTCAAACGACAATAAATGTTAAAACTGATGGCCACTGATCTTGGGTGCTGGTCTTACCTCTCCAACCCCCAAATATTTCTGGCAACTTAAAAGAATTTTAGTTGAACATTTGCCTCTCAGCCAATGAAAATCAGACCCAAAGTCCACCTAAGGCCAGCATCCCATTACCAACAATAAGCAGACAGATGCTTCTATGGAGTCTACAAGCAAGTAGTGGAGGTCACGGTTCCCACCCATCTCTAGCACCTGAAATTCAGAGGCATGCTACCTCTAAACACAATGAAGCTAACATGGGTCCTGTAATTTCAGTGGGTCTACTGTGAGTAAAGGCTAGTGAACACAGCAAATGGCTTAGGTCCAAGCTATCTGGAAAACTGTATCCCTATTGGATGGATTTTGATAAGTAGGGGATGATATATTAAACTTATTTCCCCAGTCTCATGTGAGTGAGGTTTAGAACTTTAGTTAAAATATTACAATAACCTTGCAAAGTTAAAATGGAAACTAGAGACTAGGCTGCTTAGCCTTAAATACACTTATCCAGGCAGCCCCATCAGTCTTTCCCTCCTACAAAAATAACCAGGAAACAAACTGTGTACTAAGCCTAAGAAAATATAAAAATTACTCACATGTAAGTTTTGTCAGGATTCAGCAAACTACAGTGGTACCTCGGTTTAAGAACAGTCCTGTTTACGAACTATTCGGTTTATGAACTCTGCAAAACTGGAAGTCGTGTCCTGGTTTGCGAACTTTACCTCGGTCTAGGAACGTAATCCAAACAGTGGAAGGGCATCGGGGGTGGGAGGTCTCATTAGGGAAAGCACGCCTCGGTTTAAGAATGGTTTCGGTTCAAGGACGGACTTCCAGAATGGATTAAGTTCATAAACCGAGGTACCACTGTATGGTGAAGAATACAAGGCAGTTACTTTCTGCATACTAAAATTACTAAGATGGCGTTTGCTCTCAGGAGAGAGTAAATGACAAGTCCATCTCCATCAGCACAAAAACAAAAGGGAGAGTGATCTGGGGGCAAGGAGGAAATGCTAAGGATTAAAACCCTTTTCTAAATTTCCTGCCACTTAAATTAATGGGAAATGACATCACAGAGGTGTCCTCTCTAGGAATTCTGTTCTCTGAGTCTTAACCCATTTATACACTTGTACAGTAAACATAATTTGTCGTTTTGGCTGCAGATTTCCCTCACAATTCCCTCATACAAATCTGCCACCCTCACAGGCAGGATACAGGAGAGGGACTTGCTAGTGGCTGCTCCCAGACTTTGGAACTCTCTCCCCAGAGAAACTAGACTGGTTCCCTCCTTGCTGTCCTCCTGCTGTCAGGTGAAGACTTTCTTGTTCCAACAGGCTTTTGGGAACTGGCTGCTTTTAATTGAAGGACTGGTGCTGTGCTGATTTTTATTTTGTCATTATTTGTATGGTTTTAATAGATTCCATATATGTATTTACTCCTAACAATGTTTAATTAGTTGTTAATTATTGTTTTTTCTATGTCGAATCACCTGTTCAGTCAGCTGCACTGGATGACTCCATAATATTAAAAAGTCCCCTCTCACGCCTCCAACCATCATTTGTCCTAAACTAGAGAGCTCCAAATATATTCTGATAATTTTTGTTGCCATTCTCCACACCTTTTCCAGCTCTTACAATGCCCTTTTCAAGATGTGAAAAAAATCACAGACTATTCAAAATCAGACTGCACTTTAGATTGGTATAAAGGCATTCTGATACTGGTAGTCTTATTTTTAACTCATCTATGCCTGATTACCTGCATATAAGTGCTTTTTTGTGGCATTGTAGTATTTATAACTTACACTTTAACAGCCAAATCTACCGCACATATTTAGAAGGAAATGCCATCACAGTCGTACCTCAGAAGTCGAACGGAATCTGTTCCGGAAGTCCGTTCGACTTCCAAAACGTTCAGAAACCAAAGTACAGCTTCTGATTGGCTGCATGAAGCTTCTGCAACCAATCAGAAGCCATGGAAGCCCCGCCGGATGTTTGGCTTCCAGAATAAGTTCGCAAACTGGAACATTCACTTCCGGGTTTGCGGCGTTCGGGAGCCAAAACGTTCGAGAACTAAGCTGTTCGAAAACCAAGGTACCACTGTACTTTGTCCGAGTATTATGTCATACATTCCCAATAATCCTGGGAACTGTAGTTTACCCCCCACAGAGCTACAATTCCCTGCACCCTTAAGCTATGGTTCCTGGGATTCTTTGGTGATGGGGTGTGTGTGTGATTTAAATGTATGGTTCGCTCACAGCCTGTGTTTGTGCTGGTCCATTAGAGCAAATAGAGCACTGCTCCACTAACTCCAGTCTGCCCTCATCCAGCCCCCCAAGGCACTTTCTTACTTACAGCCAGTCCAAGGAGGGGGACAGCATTACCTCTCAGCTTCCTCAGTCTCCGTGTTGCCCCTTACAGAACTCAGTAGCTGGAAAATGGGGACAAAACTGGAATTAGTTTGCTCCACTGACTTGGGCTCTGCCTACTGTTTGGGCTACCTGAATTCTGCCCCATCAGTCCTGATGGTCACCAGCCACCGCTGAGATGGACCAATGCTCTGACTCGGTGTAAGCCAGCTTCCTATATCCCTGTGCATCAGTATATCCCTGCAGATATTCAATGACTCTAGCTACCTTTATAGGATAGGTAGATGACATCTCTAAAAGGCAATGATTTATTGACTATCTCTTTCTTTCTTCTGTTGTTTTTAAGGCTTGCGATCTTTCCCCTGGGGCCGCTCATTCTCACTAAGTGTCATTTGTAGTGGAAAACGCTACGTTTGCATTGGCTGGGATTTGTGCTTGCTTTCAGTATAGTCAGCATCCACGTTATGTGCCTTAAAAAAAAAAGTTGATGAAATATTTGACAAGTTAGCTGCTTTAGGGAGTTTCAGTTTTTGGGGAGGGGGAACGGGTGTGTGGTCATATTACCATGAACCAAAGAAGAAATGGTGTCTCTCTCTCTCATATATATATATATATATATATATATATATATATATATATATATATATGTACACACACACATACATACTGCAGGATAAACAGACATAAAATGTTTTATGCGCTCAAGCAAGATTCCTGAAGCCTAGCTATCGAAAAGCTTAACTAAGCCTCCCAGAATGAATATTCTGAAGGCAACCATTGTGATTTCAGAAAAATGAAGGCTGAACATAAGCAGCTCTCTGTTGTCATGAAGATACAGGTGTTTCTGTTATTTGTTACATTTATATGCCACTTGGTTTTTCGTCATAGATGCCAAATCGGCATACACAGAATTTCCAGGCACTCGCTTCTCCAGACATTGAACAAACCACAGACTTGGGTCACATCTACACCATACATATGAAGCACACTTACACCACTTCTCCTAAAGAATCCTAGGAACTGCAGCTTGTTAAGAGGGCTGGGAATTGTTAGGAGACTTCTCACAGAGCTGCAATACCGGGCACACAGTTCCCAGGATTCTTTTTTGGGGGGGCGGGTTTGAGAACAGAGATGTAGTGGTCTGGGGTCATGGGCAGCTGGAGACCTATCACTATTTCTGTGGCAGGGCCCATGTCCCCAGAGACCTCATGCCACCCACTCAGCATGAAAGGGGAGCCTTTTAGTCACTGAGAAGAAGTCTCCCCACCCTTTGTGCTGATTGGAGCCAATCAGAGTGAAAGGAGGTAAGTCAGCCATTGAGGATTGGCTCCTAGGTTCAATCTGGAGAAGGTGTGTGAGAAGCAGACCCCAAACAAGGTGCTTTGGTTTCAAGAGAGTGATGTGCAAGTTTTGATATGTACAATGGAACTTCAAGGAAAATATAACTTAACACCCCCTGAAAGAAGATATTGGAGCACCCCAAATCTGCCTATGCGCATGCGTAGAAAATAGTCAATACTTGGAGATCTGCAATGATTGCTGCCCAATTATTTTGATTGCATAATTAAAAGATTATTGACTAATCTTCTAAAGGGTGTGGCTGTGGGGGGCATGGTTGAGACTGTCATGAAAGGACCCTTCATTTCTGTATTTTGCCACTACACTATTCCACTCACTGTGGGGGAGTGGCAGATGAAATTGATGGAATATGTAGAATTAGCAAACCTAACTAATTGAATAAGGGAACAAGAAGAGTCTTCAAGGAAGAAAGAGTCTTCAAGGAAGATGGAAAATGCTTGTAGAATATTTGAAGAGCCATTGTAAACAGGTTAAAACATTAGCAGGGTTAGTGTAAATTCAGCAGTCTAAATTAAGTAAAGATATAATGAGAAAGGGGGGGGATAGGTAGTAATTATAATATGCAGTAGTAATGGATAATTATGGTAAAATGAACCATGGAAGGGAAGTATGGGTGTATTGATTGAATGTAACAGAAAATTATGAATAAAATTCTACTCATGGTGGGGGAAGGAGAGAGCCATGACTGGTCAAGTGGTATAAGAGTGCTTTCAATGTACGGTATGACCTTGCTCAGTGCCAGCAAATTCTCAACTCATTTTGCCTTCACTGGTGAACAACAGCATAAAAACTGAGGAAAGGTTCCTCAGAGCTACATCAAATCTCTTCTCTGGTACCTAAAGTGAGAAGCCAGGATATTCTACAAGACACTGATAGAGGACATTATTACCATTTAAATGGTTTCCCCCCCCCCCCCGCCCTTCTTTTCTTCTTCTCTGGAAAAAAAAAAAGATTTTCATTATTACAGTTTGGCTGACGAAGGCAAGATTGACCTGACTTTCACAAACTCGCAACTGACTTCTGCGCGGAGGTTATCTCAAGGGTACAAAATGGGAAGTGTGCCGTTTCTCCTCAGGTGCGCCAAGGTGAACGGCTCAGAATGCCTCCACAATCGCTCTCAGCTATTCTCATGTGAGACAGATTGCGCAGCTTCTGTTTGGCTTTGAGGACGTTGGCGTGCCAGTCACCGGGGCCAAGGAATGACAAATTACCTCTCTGCCAATATCAGAGCTGGGACAGTTCTCTCCACAGCCTCCACCAGATGGGCCTAATTAAACTATTAGCCAATGAGCGAGGTCTGATGGCTCCATTAGGAATCCTCCTGCGCTGAAAACAAACAGCTCAAAATAAACAGTTTCCCCTCAATTAAAGTGTGGCTTACATGCTTTTCCGGGCTATTGGTTAGTAGGCAGTGCTGCTACTGTGCTCTCTCTCTCTCTCTCTCTCTCTCTCTGATGATGGGGTCAGCATTTTGGGGGTAACAGTCAGTGTGGTATTAGGCTTGGACTGGGGAGAGCTGGGTTCAGCCACAAAGCTGAGTTGACCTTGAGCTGGCAGCGCTCCTTCTCTCAGCCTAATTTCATCAGGAAATAAAATGGGACACCTTAACATAACATATGCTACCCTGAACTTCTCAGAGGGAGGGTGGGATACACCTGTCAACAAATAATGTTCCCAATCCCAGTGAGAAGGCATGGCTAGCAATCAACAACATCAGAACCCATTCAACAGCTAATGTGAGGTCAGAATGCAGCTAGCTACGGGTGGTGGTCTTCAACACAGGAGGCCACATAGAGTAATAGAATTGTAGAGTTGGATGTTCTTCCTTTGTTTTCTGAGGCAGGATGCCTCTGAAGGCCAGTTGCTGAGCAGCACAACTTGGCAGAGCACTGGTGTGGACTAAAGTCCTGCTTATAGTGTTCCCATAGATGACACAACCTTGGTGGCAGAAAGTGAGGAGGAATTAAAGAACCTTTTAATGAGGGTGAAAGAGGAGAGCGCAAAATATGGCCTGAAGCTCAGTATATTAAAAAAACTAAGATCATGGCCACTGGTCCCATCACCTCCTGGCAAATAGAAGGGGAAGAAATGGAGGCAGTGAGAGATTTCACTTTCGTGGGCTCCATGATCACTGCAGATGGTGACAGCAGTCACGAAATTAGAAGATGCCTGCTTCTTGGGAGGAAAGCAATGACAAACCTAGAAAGCATCTTAAAAAGCAGAGACATCACCTTGCCAACAAATGGTCCGTATACTTAAAGCTATGGTTTTCCCATGGAAGTGAGAGCTGGACCATAAAGAAGACTGATCGCCGAAGAATTGATGCTTTTGAATGATGGTGCTGGAGGAGACTCTTGAGAGTTCCATGGACTGCAAGATCAAACTTATCCATTCTTAAAGAAATCAGCCCTGAGTGCTCACTGGAAGGGCAGATCCTGAAGTTGAGGCTCCAGTACTTTGGCCACCTCATGAGAAGAGAAGACTCCCTAGAAAAGACCCTGATGTTGGGAAAGATGGAGGGCACAAGGAGGAGGGGATGACAGAGGATGAGATGGTTGGACAGTGTTCTTGAAGTGACTAGCATGAGTTTGGCCAAACTGCGGGAGGCAGTGAAAGATAGGTGTGCCGGGCGTGCTCTGGTCCATGGGGTCACGAAGAGTCAGACATGACTGAACAACAACAGGCATCTTGTTGCACTGTGAGAACAATAGTTGTGGCCGTTCCCCCCCCCCCCCCAATCTCAAATGTTCACATGCACAACCTCAAGCTTTTGGAAGTCCTCCCATACCAAGTAAAGAAACGACTTTGTGGTTTCATTTTTTTAATTTTTTAAAAACTACATTGCCATTTCATGATTGTTCTGAAAAGGGCAAGGGCCACAGCAACCACAGATTTTGCAAGAAGCACATTCATCCCCCAGGATGACACACAACCCAAATCAATGACTCCAACGCACCCAGTTTCATGTCCTTCATACTTGTGAAGACCTTGAATCTTCACCAGTGCAGCACCAACTTTGTGCGGGGACCTGACTGTACTTGAAGGGGATTGGATTGCTCTGGATAAGTTATTTGGAAACTATATAGAGGCCTCCAAGAATAAAGTTCACCTTTGAGAGATGTAGAAATACCCCACTTTGGAATGGATCTACTGTACTAATCTTTCAGTGAAAAAAGAAAAAGATGGACCACCACATCATTTTAGTATTTGTGCTGAGCGATGCAGACCAAAATCCTTGGTGCAGTCAAGGATTGCTAACTCAGATTCTGATTTGCCACACTATCAACTTTTTTATTTTTTACTTTTTTAAAAAAGCTCAAATCCTAACCCTGACCAATGAGGTTTGATCTTCAAATATGCACTGGGTGAGACTCAGGAATCTCTAACAAATGAGCCCTATTTTGGACTTGAAAACCTTAAACAGCAACTTGCTAATGCTCACGCGGAATTACAACTCATTTGCTATTGATTCCACATTTACTCTTAAGTGGACCTTTGTAAAGATGCACTTATATGTCTTCATTAGGATAGAAAGGAAAACAAAGTTGTAGCTGGTCTGTGTTACTAAACAAACTGCATTGTGACTCCAGAAGTCTATTAAGTGTGGAGACGAGCAGAGCCTCCCCTTTCTCCTCTGCAGTGGCATAGCGAGCTGCTTTGCCACCCGGGGCAGCAAACGTGAAGGCACCCCTCCCTGGGGGCGGGGCGTCGCTCCGTAGCGCGCGTGCCCTGACATCATAATGCATGCACAGCCTCCTGGGTGGACTGCGCATGTGTGGATATGCGCAGTCCACCCAGGATGGCGGGCGTGATTGGCCGGCACCCCTTTTTGACCAGCGCCACGCCATGTTTTAAGGCTGCAGCGGGTCTGTGCTGCTGTTCTCCCGCTGCAGCCTTAAAACTTGGCGCGGCGCGGGTCAGAAGGGGTGCTGGCCAATCGCGCCCGCCATCTTGGGTGGACTGCGCATGTCCACCCAAGATGGCAGGCGCGATCGGCGGCACCCCTTCCGTGCGGTGAGGGAACTTTTAAGGCTGCAGTGCGCAAACAGCAGCACAGACGCTGTCCTGCTGTTTGCGCGTTGCAGCCTTTTAAAAGTTGCTGTGTCGCCGCTGCTGTCTATCGCGGGAGTGGGGCCCACCCCCAGAATGTCACCCCCAGGGTGGTACCCGGGGTGGGCCACCTCCCGCCCCCTTACTCCGCCCCTGCTCCTCTGTTATGGTTTCAGCATTCTGATATCCTTCTGGCTCAGTTTCATTTGTCATCCGATAGGAATTCCAGATCATCTACATATTAAAACACATACCACAAGTTCCAAGCCATTTCCCCGAAGAATAAAAAGAGGGTCGGGTTTTTTTTTAAGCACCTATAGGAGCACATTTGCAACACCTTGGGTTAAAAATGCAATGAAAATGAACAAAAGGAAGGAGGGGGGAAGGAGGCGGAGGAGGCAGGTGGCAAGGTGGCTGGTTTGGTGAACGTGCACCAGCGGGAATACCAGATGGACTCTGCCACTATGTTTGCACTACACTGACCTCCGCACTGCCTTGCTTTCTCTGTCCCAGTAAGACTCAGCAAGTGTTGTGACTCCATGCCACCCAATCAAGTTTCCCCATTAGAGCTGCAGCCAGTGCCTTGTACATGCAAGAAAAGAAAGCAACAAGGTCAAAGATAGCCCATGAGAGCAGCTCCTTCCCGACAGACCCTCTCAGGTGCTGAAATAAGCAGAGCGGGCCCTCTTGATAACTCCCCCACTCTCAGAAGCTTGGGGGGGTGGCAGCCTAGGGGAGGGGTGAGCCCCTAAGCTGTGGAACCCCTTCCCCACTGAGGTCCTTTAATTGTGGTGCTTTACTTCTGGCACTTTAATTGTGTAGCTTCTGGGGATGTTGAACATGTCCCTATTTACATTGGCTTTTGACACCCGAGGTGCATATTCTTAGGATCCCCCTTATTTTTATAACTGCGAGTTGTTTTAAACTGTTTTTAATATTGTGTTTTAATGTTGCAACCTGCCCTGGGACCTGGGGGGTGAAGGTTGGGTAATTAATAGCAATAATGAACTGGCTCTGAACTATGGTAGGGTTAGGGCTCGGTTCGTAGTGAACTTGGGCAGGGAGCTCTGAGTCGCACAATTCTGAATGCAGATCTTGAGGTCTCATATTTCAGCGATGCCCTGTGTGACACTGAAATTTGACGCCTCTTGGCTTCCATTCTACATAATAGTTGTGGCATCCTCTACAGTGCCCCCAAGGCTCTGCACCCAGCACCACTGAACCGGGCACACTCCCCCCAAATCTGTCTCTGCTGAATTTTGTCTTTCAGAGCTACCACTAAGTGAAGCTCTGGAGCCCTGGGTTGTTTTAGACTCTCCTGGCATACGTTTTTTAAAGCATGCTACTTATGGCACACTTCACTGTACTTTCAAGATAGAGCAGGATGCTTGCCTCAACTTGGGTTGTTGGTCCTTGTCAATTCATCACATTCCACTAAAGTTTTCTTCCCACCCCCACCCCCGAATGCTAAAAAACAAAACAAAAACCCCAACCACAATCGCCCACAAGTAGGAGAAAAGGGTTCACTTGAGATCAAATATTTTCTCCCCACTGGTTCTATTCAATTGAATTCACTCAAGTGGTGGTTAACAAACACTGCGGAGAATATGACATGTCAAATTAGCAGCTTTGCAAATCTCCTGTTAATTGTCAGCCTAATTAAAAAATTGCTAATTATAATGTTTATAACTTCAAATAACTGCTCAACTATAAAGCACTGGCTGTCAGGTGTAAACATGGGGACCAAAGTTGGGGAGGGGGGGGAGAGGAAGAGAGGGGGGGAATCAATCGACATCTGTTAATTTATCAGAGGCAGTACACTAAATTGAAAAATGGATTGCCTAATGCACTGTAAATCTGCATTACAATTAAAAAGACCAATTCATTTCAACACCTGTTTAATAAAAAGGATAATGACCATCTTTAGTGGGCAGCCCCAGGGTTTCTCCTGCCAATCAGACTTAAAATCTGTATTGCTTGCAGAAGACCATGGGCTGGCTGTGGGTTTTGCTGAACTTAAAAGGATATGCCAACAAGTCTTTCCTTAAAGAGATAAGCAATGGTGAAGGATTTGTCCAGAACTGATGTAATACATATTAATGATACAGCCGCAATAGACTGCAGAATAGAAATCCCAGCATCGCCAAAGAAGGAAGATATATTCAAGCTCGTAGTTACATTTTATTTCACAACTTCTTAACTTCCACGCAGGAAAATAAAATAAAAAAGGTATTGAAATTCAGATATCACCCTTTACCACAAGGCCACAACTTAATATGCATACAACACAAGAACATAAAAAGCTCTCTCTCTCTCTCTCCAACATTCTCATACATGCACCAAACTCTACTTGTCTCAATTTGGAAGCATTTTGTAATTTTTGTAATTACGAACTTTCTTGGAAAGTGTTCCAGACAAATATTATATGTTCTTCAGAAATAATTTCCAGGCTTGTAATATTGATTTTCCACACTGATAATTCAACACACACACACACACACACACACACACACACACACACACACATCTTCCTATTGCATCACTTGGAAACTCAGTTACCATCTATGTCAAAATAAACACACTGGGAGACAAGAGAGGGGCTTGGGGTCCATGCTAACTGAGAGAACGGACCCAAAGAGTGAAGAGAGAGCAGATAATGGCCATTGGTCAGGCAGGATGGGAGCTGGGAGTTGAACAATTTCTGGAGGGCACAGGTTCCCCTTCCCTGCATTAAACAAAAGGATGCTTGATCCTATAGCCTTTTCATGCACTTCACAGAGATCCACAGAGAGTACATGGTTAAGATTAGAGAATGTATGTGCCCAGCAGCTGGCAATGAACTTCTAAAGTAGTGACCACGTGTACTCAGAATCACATTTTGCATCCTGAACCAGAGAATATATTCCCTTTGAATAGGTATTCAGTTCAGAACACATCCAAGCGTTATGGAGGTAGCCAAACAATCTGTTATGAGATTCAGTGACACCACTAAGCAGATATCACATATGATAATCACCTGGGAGGTTTTAAAGGTCCAGCACAGGGTTAATTCCCCTTGAATTTTGGACCGTATGTTGTTATTTTCAAGAAAATCTAGTCCTCTGGGAATTATGAACTTGGTAAAACATATGAGTTCAAAAGACCAAGGTTTTTGTTTTTTGATTGGGTACTTTAATACTGAATGCCTCCAACAATGAATATGAACTTTTTGGTGAATCTTCCCCACTTCCCCTTAGGAGCACCCCCCAAAACACTGTACAAGAGTCTCTTTTGCTGTGTGTATAGGTAGCGTTTGGAAGCACAATCAATTATGTCCACACTGGAGCTAGGAAAAAACTGTATGTAAGGCTGTTTACACCATAGTCCTTAACTGAAATTACTCGTTTGTATTCAGGATTTGGGAAGAACTAATGGGTGCACTTTTGTCAAAGCCCCAAATACTAGGGTCATCTCTCACGATGCACCAGGAAGCTGCTCTAAGATCTTCACTATGCCTTACAAAAATTAAAGGATGTACTGAATTGCAGCCAATATGTACTTCTGCACCATAAGACCACCATGATCCTAGGCATGTTTATTTATAACTACAGCCTGAACCTACTACTGTATAGGGCAAATATATTTAAGATTGAGCTATGAATGGCTTACTGGAGCAATCAGTGTCCACGTTGCTATAGAATCTTTTGGGTTCTTTGATTATGTCTTAGGATAGGCATAGGCGACCTTCGACCCTCCAGATGTTTTGGCCTACAACTCCCATGATCCCTAGCTAACAGGACCAGTGGTCAGGGATGATGGGAACTGTAGTCCAAAACATCTGGAGGGCCGAAGGTTGCCTATGCCTGTCTTAGGGGAACCTTGTGAGATATAGCAATGTATGGTTAACTGTACAGTTTATGCAGTTTAAGAAAAGAAAAGAAAAGAAACCACTTCTGTTTGGCATGTTTGCTTTAGAAATTAAACCCCCTTCTCTTTTTCATTTAATAATAGATGCAGTTGGTTGGTGCTTCCTGACACAAGACAGCTGATGTCAGCATAAAGAATGCAGTTTTGTATGTGCGTTGTGTTAAAAGGAGATATAAAACTATTTTATATTAGTGGACACTTGCATTGCCACTTCACATCCTCCTCCTTCTCTTGCTCAATGCCCTGGAGTAATTATTCCTCTCTCATCCTGCCTGACCCTCAATTAAAGCCCTAATATTTCTTCTAAAGCATATGAAACCCATACCATTTGGCAGATGTAGGCAAACGCCCGGCTTTCAAGGCTATCCCATTAAAATTAATGTAGCAGCATGGAAGTCCATCTGGTACGTCCACAATGGCCAGGAGAAAGAGCTTTGATGAATTTACCATGCCTTGCCTCTCTCACAAACTCAAAGAGTTACCCGTAACAGGAGACATTCAAACCCTTTGCAAGCGACGCTGGGAATTACTTTTTTCAAAAGCGTCTCAAACTTTGCTAACTATGTAAATTCAATAAATAATAAATAAATAAAACTAACTTTCCTTCCAAGGAAGTTTGTATGTTTCAGAGCAAGTTTTCAATAATAATAATAATAATAATAATAATAAAATCTAACAAGACTTTCAGGAATCAAAAACCACCCCAGAAAGTTGGATATGGATGAATGCCAGGAGAGCCAGTTTTGGCCAACCATAAGTCTGGCCCCTGAAGCAAAGTGTCACCGGTTGCTGGCAACCCTACCAAATTTCAATCAGTTTTACTCAAATGGAAAAGGGCAAGAAGATTTTTTTTTTGTTTTTTTAAGACAAGAAAAGCTGAGAGAATTTCTTTCATTTCTCCTTTTCCCCCTAAGTAACTCAAGGTAGCATAGGCGACTTCTTCCTACCTTCCATTTGATCCTTCTAATCACTCTACGAGGCAGGTCAATCTCAGATATAAGATGGGGAGAAAACTTTATTCAGTTTGCATCTAAAGCTAAATTTATCAAATTCGCACTTTCCAAAACAATATTGGAACTGAAATGCAGCCGTCTTCAAAATTCACATTTATCTGAACTCTTGAGTGTAGTTGACAGAAATGGACAGATCCTTCCATCCCTGGTTCTGAAAAAAGTGGAATTATTATTATTATTATTATTATTATTATTATTATTATTATTCATAAACTATCTCCCAAAACATACAGAGTTATGGTCAGAATTATGGGTTCAGCCTCTGTAATAGTATAGTTCATGCCACAAAGTCTTGGCTGGGATAACTTTTTTGGGCTAAGCTGCTTACCACCCAGATGTTTGGCCTTCAAATTCAGATCTGGGCACCCCACACTTCATCTATGACTGTAGTTCCTTGCCCCCCCCCCCAAACACAGCCTGGTGCATATAGCTTCTGTTGCATATTTAGGGATGGGATATTAAAACTGATGATTCCATTTGATGGATGTCATAAAATCCCAGAACACACTGCTCATTTCCCCTCTTTTTTTAAAAAAACACCTACCGGTAACTTTGCCTCAAACCAAGCTTCCCACTGACACAGATGCTCCCTTCAACATCCCACACAATCACACATCAGGCCATTTAGGAAAATGTTAACGTCTTAATTCTGCTGATAATAAGGTGTCAAGAAAAGTTTTTTCTACATTTAGAAAGCAGTGGACTGCAAACTATGCATTTTTCAACAGGGCTAAAAAGTAAGTTTAGTTTCTGCAGCTAAATACTCAGTGGAATGTTTGTTAATAATTGGAGACTCCCCGGCAGTTTAAAACACGTCAGTTTGTAACGTTCTCTCATGAATCTAACCAGGCAGGTTTGCTACCAGTGTATCCAACAAATGGAAAGACACACACTTTTCACCAGGCAACTTTCTATAGTAATGATTCTGCTAAGTTTCTAACTCCCATTTGCTATTTCTGGGATTTCATTCAAAATTTTGTGCCTGCAATGATGGTAACTATCATTTCATCTGCAGGCTAAGTTTTATTTACAGATCTCTTATGCTCATTTGTATTTACACCCATGACTTTCATTCTGTACAATAACTTGCCATTCTGTACTACAGGGTTGGCCAAATGGTAGACACTCAGATCTCACCTCCCCAGTGCCCCTGACCAAATTATTTTCAGGATTGAAGAAGTAAAGGTGCTCCACATTTGCTTTCCAATTTTGCATCCAACATATATGCAGCGGACGCACATTTGCGTATAAAATGCTACCCCCCGAGGCAACAGTCCATAACTGTGAATTATTTGCTACTACTAAAGGGCACCAACATTATACGATGCCTGACTCCTCAGTAAGGTGTTCTGTTTACAAGGCAAGTACTGTCTAGTGATGGAGTGGAGTCTAAAATGTGGATTTCTGGACTTCAAGCATTACGCTTAAATGGTTCCATAGCCAGGGATGCACACATCTGTTTTGGACCACACAGCTATGGAGCCACTTCCCCCACCAATTTTCCTCCCTCAAACTTACCAAAGATAGAAGAGCAGCAGGAAAGGTTCCTGAAAACCACCACTACTGGGCCCCACAGCAAGCATGGATAGAGCATTGTGAGCATGATGTGCTACTAGGGCACTTCTGCATGGCAGTTCTTTTGTGGACTTGGTGCTGCTGATGCAGCTGACTCTAGCACCTTATTTTGCACAGGCCTGATTTTAAACAGACTCACTCTGCCCTGGATGTGCGACGGGTGGGTGGAAGGTCTATTTCTGCTTCATGCTGTGGTCCAAGGTCAGGGAGAAAAACTGGGGAAACTTGGGCACCCTGCTCTGCTATTTCAGTTCCCAGAATGCAAAGTGCTTCCCAGCTGCTGGCTAAGTCTGAACATTTCAAAACTGAGATTGATGAAGTGATTAAGCCACATTAAGTAATCAATTAATGTCTCGAGCCATAAACACTTCATAAGATCTCTATGCTATTCGGTGATAAGGAAAAGATAGATAAGCAGGCTGCAGGCTCAGGATCAGAGAAGAGAGACGGTTGCACGATCCTGGAGGATATAAAATGCACACAGTCTGTAGACTGATTTCTAGAGAGCTGGAATGGGGGTGCAATTAATGTGTGTACTGCTTGCATGGATATGGGACGCGGGTGGCGCTGTGGGTTAAACCACAGAGCCTAGGGCTTGCTGATCAGAAGGTCGGTGGTTCAAATCCCCGCGACGGGGTGAGCTCCCGTTGCTCGGTCCCAGCTCCTGCCAACCCAGCAGTTTGAAAGCACGTCAAAGTGCAAGTAGATAAATAGGTACTGCTCCGGTGGGAAGGTAAATGGCATTTCTGTGCGCTGCTCTGGTTTGCCAGAAGTGGCTTAGTCATGCTGGCCACATGACCCAGAAGCTGTATGCCAACTCCCTCGGCTAATAAAGCGAGATGAGCGCCGCAACCCCAGAGTCGTCCGCGACTGGACCTAATGGTCAGGGGTCCCTTTACCTTTACCTTTACCTTACTGTTTGCATGAGTCAGGAGCTGAGAGCCTGTGGCTCTGCAGACTTCATTACCCATTGGCCCAAGCCAATATAACCAATGATCAGGGATGTTGGTAGCTGGATCCCAGCAACATTTAGAGAGCCCAAGGAGAGCCATCCCTGGCATAGCTGCTGAATTGATATTGCTGAACTGCGCGTCCAAGTTCTAATATGGACTGACATTCTTTCCTGTTACAAGATGAATAGTTGGCACACATTTGGGAAAATAGGACAGTGCCCACCCCACTCTTCGCAAGGAAGAGGCAGGGGGCAGGTATCTTGCTGAGTCAACGTCTCAGCTTGCACTTAACCACGCAATTCATCTGCTGTGCCTTTTGTCCTTGCCTTGCCTCGGATTTCTGCATTAAAGAATCCAGTAGAAACCAAAACCTGAGTTTGAGTTCTCTATCTGGCAGGACACTGACCTCCAATATGAGCCACTCTTCACTCTCCCCTGCATTGTAGTGCTGAGTGGGAGCATTGGTTGCCTTTGAGTGTGTGCCCAGTTCGCATGGGACAAGACTGTGTCTCAACAGCCATAGGCAGTTGTGAACCGAGTCTACTGTACGTCCAAGGAATCCTTTGCAACATGACAATATATCAAGACAGACAAGATCAAGCACAGATTGTTCCCTGAAGGCATAAGGTTAAAGGTCTACCAGCCTAATTCACTGTATAATTTTGAGCAGCAACACCATTAAGAAAAACGAAACACCACCGTAATAACCATATATGATTCACTAGTGTTGGGACCGAATTGTCAGTTTGCTATATACGGTGTAATTTAATGTAGGTAAACTCTGTGTAGGTGTGGTGTGTGTATATATAAATATGCACGCCACACCATGCATTTAATTACAATCTACAGAGAGCCACTCAGAAAAAAGAGCAGCCCCATTCAAGAGAGTTCTGTGCTCTTCTAACTACTTTTATTCTCCTTTGAAAGATGGAGGAGTGTAGACGCCGTCAGCTGGGGATATTATCCCATTAGTCACTTGCATTTGGGTAATTCATTTGCAATATCCAATTATCCACTATGTTAATGTCCCACATCTGTGTGCAAACCTTGCCAATAAGCCCACATTGATTTATTTTTTTAAAAAAGATACCAAACATGGACTGTAGCAGAACAAAATCGCATTCTTCCCACCCAACAGATTTAACTAGCTGTAAACACTGGCAACGCTCTCTTTAACCAACACCAGATAGATATTTACTGTTCTTTCCCTAAAGATGCAGCCTTACCCTTGGCACATTTACTCAGAAGCAAGTCTCTTTGAAGTCAATGAAACTTACTTCCAGCCAGGTGTGATTAAATTTGCAGCCTGGACGGCAGAAAGCTTTCTCTGGTCAGCACTTGATTAATCTTCAAAGTAACCCCATTAGTAGAGTATAATCCAACTAGCAGCAAAACTAGTTGATGGTGATGAAATGAGCACTGATGGGAAAGGGAAACTCGGTATTTCTTTAACAGACAGGAGTATGAATAGATGTAATAAATAATAATAATAATAATAAGTGACTGATGTAGCTGGACTGACTGAATTTTTACCTACCATGCAGGTATTAAAAGAAGAGAGTCTCTAGCACAGGCATAGGCAAACTCAGCCCTCCAGGTGTTTTGGGACTACAACTCCCATCATCCCTAGCTAACAGGACCAGTGGTGAAGGATGATGGGAGTTGTAGTCCCAAAACATCAGGAGTGCCGAGTTTGCCTATGCCTGCTCTAGCAAAATAAAAAGTGACAACCCTGTTGTTAGACCCCTAACAAAACTGGCTCATTTTCTGAGGTGACAGGGAATGTTCACAAGCATTCAATGTACTGTGCTGTGTGAAAGGGCTAGTTAATGACTTTGCTCACACCATGGTCTAGCATTTCAGGATAAACCCCAATGAGTCCCAGGCTCATGTGCTTCCTTTACTCCCCCAGCATGCTTGCAAGAAGCAATTCAGAAGCTTTCGCTTCCATTTTGGACTCATTGTGATGTCCAAAACCAGACAAGCTGTCGTATACCTTTAATGGAATCAACCACCGTTTACGAAGCTTTTTATTTCACTAACCGTAGCTGTAAGCAAGACATAAACTAGGATTTATACATAACACTAATCTGCAGTTAATCTAAAATGGAAGCAGAAGCTTCTTGTCTTTTTATGGCCACACCAGAAAAGGAGAAAATGAGAGGGGGCTTTGCTGCAGCTCTTTCCCATACCACTAAAACCACAATTTACCTGTGAAATGGGCAACTGCTCAACAATGCAGTTGCTATGAGCAGAAATGGCAGATCAGTTTGGTGGAAAAGGGTATTATTCCCAGAGCCTAGTCTTCTTGTGACAGGAAGATATAAAAAGCATCACAACTCAATGAATGTTTGAAAATGTCATCCCAGGCAGCAGGTAGCAGTCAATTTTAGGCTCCTATATAATAACAGCACAGGGACCCAGGTGGCGCTGTGGGTTAAACCACAGAGCCTAGGGCTTGCTGATCAGAACGTTGGCGGTTCTAATCCCTGCCACGGGGTGAGCTCCTGTTGCTCGGTCCCAGCTCCTGCCCACCTTGCAGTTCAAAAGCACGTCAAAAAAGTGCAAGTAGATAAATAGGTACCCCTCCAGAGGGAAGGTAAACAGCATTTCCATGCGCTGCTCTGGTTCGCCAGAAGCGGCTTTGTCATGCCGGCCACATGACCCGGAAGCTGTATGCCGGCTCCCTTGGCCAGTAATGCGAGATGAGCGCCTCAACCCCAGAGTTGGACACGACTGGACATGATGGTCAGGGGTCCCTTTACCTTTACCTTTATAATAACAGCACAAGCCTAACCCTGTCTACTCAGAAGTAAGTCTCACTGCATTGAATAGGGTGAGGGCAGGTGAGGGCAGTTATGATTTCATCCCTAGTCTGCATCTTTACGATAATGTCACATGTACCCCTAAAGTACAGTGATCACCACTTGCATAAATTTATAGTTACAGAGCAATTAACCTCCAAGACTGTCCTTACGAAGTACGTTAATTTTTCTCCCCTCAAAGGCCTACAGAGAAACTCCCAAGTGAGTGGATCACTGACCTGGTAGAATGTGATGCTCTTATTACCCACCGGGCCAGGGGCTCATTTGATGATCTCTGCTTTGTGAGTCATTTACTTTTATGGGCCAAGGTTTCAGTCTTCAAAACTAGACTTTGAAGTAGCACCATCAAAGTAAAATGAGCCTAATCTGGAGGAAGTGGTTGCAAGACCGACAGTCCTAAGGCATTAAAAAAATATACATTATGAGAATTTTGATAGCTTAATATTCCGGCCATGTTCAATAACCTTATTTAAGAAAGCTCGTCCTAAGCTACTCACCACTTTGTGTTATGCAGTGCATGGAATTCTTTGGTCTGGGGGGAAGAGGAAATGCTTTTGTCCTAATGTGCTCCGGAAGCCTAGCTAATTGTCACTGATGCTTGTAAAAGCAGGAATCCCTAGTTACGCATCATTCCGCCAGGTATTTTCTATTTCCACCAGATTTCTGTAAAAGAAAGCATTATGGGCCATAGCTTCCCTTGATAGTCCCCTACATTATTTCAGGTGTATTTCATTTGCAAAGCATGAAAACAATGAAGGCGTTGGCAAGGGCTGAGGATCACAGGTCTGCATTCTTCTTCTTACAGGGCATGATAGCATGCAATAAGGGAGGGTCAGCGGTGTTATGGTGGTTACAGCACTGGACCAGGACAGGCATGGGCAAACTCGGCCCTCCAGATGTTTTGGGACTACAACTCCCATCATCCCTGGCCACTGGTCCTGTTAGGTGGGGATGATGGGAGTTGTAGTCCCAAAACATCTGGAGGGCCGAGTTTGCCTATGCCTGGACTAGGACCTGGGAGGCCATGGTTCAAATCCTTGCTGAGCCATGAAACTCACTGGGTGACCTTGGTCCAGTCACAGTCTCTCAACCTAACCTACCTCACAGAGTTGTTTTGAGGATAAAATGGGGGAGGAAGAGAACCATGTATGCCACATCTTGAGCTCCTTGTGTGACAAAACAATCAAGAAAGCAAGTAAGCAAAAACCAAAAAAACTAAAAAACCAGATTGCCTGTCCAATCCATTAATGTATTCCAGCCTGCTCACTACTATAGCATACCCTCCAACATTTCTCTGATGAAAATAGGGGCGTCCTATTCCATAATAATAATAATTGTATTATTTACACCCCTCCCATTGAAATGGGTTGCCCCAGCCACTCTGGGCAGCTTCCAACATATAAAAAACCATAATCAAACATTTAAAAAACTTCCCTATACAGGGATGCCTTCAGATGTCTCCTAAAGGTTATGTAGTTATCTCCTTGGCTCAGTTGTGTAGGTGTGTGTGTGTGTGTGTTGTGTCACATAACTCCATACCTTCCAACATTTCTCTGATGAAAATAGGGATATCCTAAGGAAAAGTGGGACATTCCAGGATCAAATCAGAAACCGAGGCAGCTTCTGTAAATCTGCAACTGTCCCTGGAAAACAGAGACACTTGGAGGGTCTGCTATAGACTGTAGAATGCTTTGTTGTCACTGCACAGATTGCATTCTTGGAAAACGACGCTGGACTTCTTGAGCAGCTTTCTGTCAGTTGGACTTCATTCTACTGGAGTTCAGAAAACAGCCCTCTCTGATCCTGGCCTGATCTGCCCATACTTTGGGTCCTGCTCGATTTAAGTATACTTTTTTTTTAATTAGATCACACTTATATTTAATATACAGGGTTTTTTTGCTAGTGGAGTTGGGCCAATAGGCGTAAGGAAGTGGAGAGAGAAATCCTGAAGCCAGCTTCTGTATGACTTAATTGGAGTTTTAAATCCGTTTTACTGTGTCCATCTTTGTATGCGCGTTTTAACAACAATTGTGAGTCACCATGAGAAACTGCGGGAGGCTGAGATTATGTATGCTGCAAAACAAACCAACAGCTTTAATCTAGCTGCTTAGCTCCCCCATCCAAAACTGGAAACCCCCCATTTAGCTCATAAATCAAACTGTTTGCTCTGCTCTGTAAATGAGCTGGAGTCTCTCCTTGCAAAGGTGGACATATCAGCTTGCTTGAGATGAAATAGCAAGTTAACCATGCACATGCTGAAGGGTGCTCTACTTTCTCAGCATGCAAATCAATTCTGCCTTTGTTTAAAACACACACACACACACACACACACACACACACGTGGGTGAATTAGTCCTGCCAGGGCTGGATAGAAAAGATGGATAGGAAGGTGGGAGGGTGGAGGTAGGAGAATGAGTCACTGGGTGGTGGTGGTGGTGAAGAATGGATATTTCGAATCATAGAGGTGAACAGGGCTTTGTATACCATCCCATTTAACCCACTGCTCAATAAACTGAGCTTAGAGCATCAGTAAGAGATGGCTGTTCCACCTCTGCTTGAAATCCTCCAGTGGGATGATACCTCACTGCCCCTCTAGGTAGAGATGGGGGACAAATTTGGATCTATAGTAAGATGCTCCCCCCCCCTTTGTATATGCTGAACCTACAGTAATGACGGAGGTTGTAATTCAGGGCTGTAACCCTTAGGAGGTTAGTAATTTGAGGACTTCCAAGGGCCCAAAAGTTTGTCTTATAGGTCCCAAAATTGTTCTTAAGACGTTCCACATTCCTCTATTTTGTTTGTGGACCCAACATGGTGTCAGATGTGTAGAACGAGGAGTGCACTGAACATGCATTGTGGCAGGTCGAAAGAGGCTCCAACTTCTTTTGAGGGGGTGTGTGTGTTAGGGGAGTATTTCCCCCCCCCCGAGACGTCAAACCAACTTGGAATTATTATTATTATTATTATTATTATTATTATTATTATTATTATTCTCATTATTAAATTATTTTGGAGCACCTTGGGTAATTTTTGAGATAATGCGAAGGAAGCTTTGGAAAGCTTGCCTGCCACTCTCTCACACAGCATTATGAAAGTTATTTAAAAGCAGTACACAAAAGATCCAGTAATATTTAGGCTCCAAACACAGAGAAAGCCAGGACTGCCACACTCCTTTGTACAAAGGAAGATATGGTTTAGCGTTCAGTCCTTATGAATGGATCGTGCCAAAGGCCGTCTTGGACTCAACTGCAACAGTATTCTCCCCAGTTTTGATGCACAGCAACTACTATTCAGAGGCATACAGCCCCCTGGTGGTGGAGGTACAGCATAGCCTTATCCTTCATGAATTTGCCTAACCCTATTTTAAGGAGGCAGTGAGAGATTTCACTTTCTTGGGCTCCATGATCACTGCAGATGGTGACAGCAGTCACGAAATTAAAAGACGCCTGCTTCTTGGGAGGAAAGCAATGACAAACCTAGACAGCATCTTAAAAAGCAGAGACATCACCTTGCCGACAAACGGTCCGTATAGTTAAAGCTATGGTTTTCCCAGTAGTAATGTATGGAAGTGAGAGCTGGACCATAAAGAAGGCAGATCGCCGAAGAATTGATGCTTTTGAATTATGGTGCTGGAGGAGACTCTTGAGAGTCCCATGGACTGCAAGAAGATCAAACTTATCCATCCTTAAAGAAATCAGCCCTGAGTGCTCACTGGAAGGACAGATCCTGAAGCTGAGGCTCCAGTACTTTGGCCACCTCATGAGAAGAGAAGACTCTCTGGAAAAGGCCCTAATGTTGGGAAAGATGGAGGCCACAAGGAGAAGGGGACGACAGAGGATGAGGTGGTTGGACAGTGTTCTCGAAGCGACTGGCATGAGTTTGGCCAAACTGCAGGAGGCAGTGGAGGATAGGGGTGCCTGGCGTGCTCTGGTCCATGGGGTCACGAAGAGTCGGACACGACTGAACGACTGAATAACAACAATTTTAAGGTTTTTCAGGTCCGTGGCCATTACCACCTCTTGTGGGAGCAAACTCCATAGTTCAACTATGCGCTGTGTGAAGAATCTGTGCGGAGACTGGACTACCCAATGGCATACATATAAAAGAGTGGTAACAATGTTGGCACCCATTCCCACTTTTATTACCTGTCATTGAATGGAAAAAGGTGTTGTACATCTCATTGCTGAAACACTCTCTCTCTCTCTCTCTCTCTCTCTCTCTCTCTCTCTCTCTCTCTCACACACACACACACACACACACACACACACACACTAAAAAAAACCTAAATGAAAATATGCACAGCAGAAAAATATATATGGATAAATTAAACTTCTCTTTGGGGGAGCCCTAAAGAAGAACAATTTTGCCACTGAGTGGATTTTCAACAGCTACGAGCTAAAGCATTTTACATACTGCACAGGATTTTTTTTGGGGGGGGGGGTGGAGGGGAGAGAACTAGACAACCCCTGAACTGTAGCTGCAGGAAATGGTGCCGCCAGAATTTCACAACTCATTTTCTTGGTATTAAGATGCTAAAGTGGTTTAAAGGAGATTTGTTCAAATGAGGCTTGGCAATTTTTCTGAATAATTTAATGCCCTAAATTAAACGTTTTTTGAAATTTTCGCATTGCTGAGCGGCCTCCTTCTTATGAGAGCCACCCGATTCCTTCCTCCTTTTTCGGAAGCGAAAGTTGTCAGAAGCAGATTGCATGAGTGGCGCAAGCAAATGGAAAACACTTCCGCCTGAATTACGCTCATTCAGAAAAGATTAAATAAGTGGGCCCCGTCATTTTGGAAAGTTCCCTTCAATGGGCTAGTTATACTTTTTCATTTTTTTTTTACAAGTCCAATTTTACAGCTCTGTCTGCAGGAATTCCCCTTCTTCTTTATTAAATGCACTGCACTGACGTCAAAGAGTTAACATCATCCTTTCCCACATTTACACTCCACCCCCCCCCCCCCCCGTAGCAATTACCATTTGCATAATTCAATTACAGTTATGGAAGAAGAAGAAGAAAAAAACCCTGCTTGGCACAGACAATCACCTGCCCCTTTAAACTGAAACATTATGAGCCAACCGTCTCCAATCTCTGCTGATTAACAACAGCATATTCCAAATTTATAGGGCCTATTACCAGCCATCTGAAGAGCAGACAGTGTGCCAAATCTCCCTTCCCAACTTCTCCAGGGATTCCCTTCTCAGATGCTCTTTTCACAACCGGTAAACAACACTTTATATCTTTTGCACAGATAGCAGATAATTACCATATGCTTCAAAACATGCTTGCTCCATTCACTTTCCCACAGTAAACTTCCTTCATTATGACAGTTAAGGGGCACCTAGGGATCTAAGCCTATAATGTAGACCCCTGTAGGCTTGGTGGTTTCAAAGGTCAGTGTCTATTACAATAAAAGTTCGGATCAGGAGTAAGCGACTTTGTAAGAAATTATTTTTATAAGCCAGCAGGAGAGAGGAGGAAGGAGATTTCGAGGCAGGTAAATGGGCGAGAAGAATCCACAAAACATCACCCTCAGTACCAAAGTATTTTTTTTATTTAAACACTGCGTGAAGTACAGTAACAAACACAAGGATAATGGGCTGGAAGAATAGCTACAAAGATTTATGGGGAGAAGTAGATAAAAGAACTCTCTAGTGCTGCTACATTTTCAGCAAGCTACATAGCTTTGCCAACTGAACATTTTGCTAATGTTTTCATCTGCGTTGAAAGGCATCCTTGCCCACCCCACAAGTTTTTTAAAAACATAAAGCATTGCCCTAATTCCCCATTAAATTGACGGGCTCTTGGCAAAATGGATGGATAGCCAATTCTGATCAGCTAACCATCCTTGATTAGCTAGCATCATTCTATAAAGTATTATGAAAAATGGTGAATATAGGGTCACAGGTAGGGGATAATAATGGAAACATGCAGGTTCAACATGGTGGGCATTATCAGTGATCAAAGATTGAGGAGAACATTCCCATTCCCTCAAAAAACACTTTTTTTGGCTTGAAAAGTGAAATGGAAGAAAATTCAGTGAGACTGATCTACATACAGTGGCGTAGCGAGGGCAGGGCATAGGGAGCGGTGTGCCCCTGGTTCCAGGGGAGGGGGGTGACACTTGGGCCAGCCACGCCCCACCGGCAGGCCCTGAGCAAGTCGCGGAGCGAGGCAGCCTCACCCCGCAGCCTGTTCGCAAACCTGCTCGGCGGCCTGTGAGCAAGCCGCAGAGCGAGGCCGCTTCGCCCCACGGCCCATCCGGGGCCCGCCTGCCAGCACCGCTATGGGGCTGCCGCGTGAGATGTGGGGCTGCAGCACGGCCTTACGCCTGCCGCTCACTATCGGCAGCCCTACGAGCTCACAAGGTCGCCACGGAAGCAGCAGAGCTGGCCCGGACGGGGTGCGCATGCGTGAAATCCGGCGCATGCTCAGTCCATCACTGGGCCGCCGTTGCTGCTCCTGCGGTGACCTTGCAAGAAGCTGAGCGATCAGTGGCTCATGGGGCTGCTGAGCACGAGTGGCAGGTGTAAGGCCGTGCTGCTTTTCGCGCGTGGCGGCTCGTACGGTCGCCACAGTGGCCCGGCGACGGAGCGCACATGTGTACTCCGTCCTGATGTTGCATCATGTCACAATGCAACATCACGATGCCCCACCCCCAGGGGGTGCCTCCATTCGCCGCCCCAGGTAGCGAGGAGGCTTCCTCCATGCCTGTCTACATAGAAGACTGTTAAGAAGATGATTTCTGGATGCTAGGGGCCAGAAAAGAGTCTTAGAACTTAGTTTGAGGTCCCCGAGTATGAAGGCACATACTGCAGTAACCTTAAGGAAACTAAGCATGTCTGGGTCAGGGGTCAGTGTCTGGATGGGAAGCTTATTTATGCTTCCTTGAATTCCATGGCAGAATAGGGCGGGGTGTAAATGTAAGTAAGTAAATAGCAGTACTGAGCTAGATGAACGAATGATCTGACTCAGGATAAAGCAGCTTCCTATGTCCTGAAGCAAGAGGAATTGTTTTTATTTGTTAGTTATTTTAAAAGCAGTGTCAAACAGACTAAAGAAATCATGGCTCCCCTGAGAAGAGAGACTGATTGTTAAACCATTCTGAAAACTAGCTCTGTGAGAAGAATAGGGGGCACCTTAATTACTCTTAGTACCCTTAGTTCCCAGGATTACTTGGGGGGAAGCCAAGGCAGTTTAAAGGGGTACAGTACTGCTTCAAATGTATAGGGCAGATGGGCCCTGTGTTTCTGTTCCCACTGCAGCTCAGTGGGATTAGTCTAAGGAAAGTGTGTATAGAACTTCGTATATAGATTATAATTGTTATTGTTTATTTGTTCTATTTTTTAAAGAGAGGATGGGTACCCAGTAGGCACCAACTTGGAATGTGTTATTATTTATTTACAGTATTTATAGCCTGATCTTCATTGAATGTTTGCAAACCTGGAGCAATTTAATCAGGGGTAAATTTTTTTAAAGGTTTAAATTGATTAGTCTGATTAATTGATTAAAAATGCTGCCATCTTAGATTTTGGGGTGTTTCATTTTAAAGTTTAAACACTGCCAGAAGGGAAAAACAATAAAAAGTGTGAGACTGATGAATTAACAGATTTTCAGCACCATTTGATGCCAGTGGGTTTATATAATTTAAACGCTCCTCTCACAAGGATTCTTTCGAACTAGTGATGACAATATAAACTAGAACAGTCCTAGGAGTGTTCATTAAACTTAGAAGAAACTTAAGGGTTAGATTTACTGTGTGAACGGGGAGCGTGGTGATTGAGGTTCTGCTTTTATCCTCATGGTCAGTACACAAGGGTAGTGTTGAGGAATGGCTGTACAGAACAAGGGAACTGGAGTGCCATGGATTCCCAGACTGGGAATCCTAAAATGCCAGATCCTCCTACAACAGAAATTGCTAGGAGGAGGAAACATGGACTCCCTGGTCCTTCTCACATGGATCTGCTGGCACTTTGGTTCACATTTCATGCCCTTATTGACCTCCCTGAACATCAAAATTTTCCACCTGGGCCCTTCTTAGGAGTGTTGCCACCCCCACTGGAGATCATGCGAATGGCTGCTGCCATCTGTGGTGCCCTGGCTATGGACCTCCCCCAGCCTCCCCCATTGGCTTTCCTTCTGCCCAGTGTTGTTCCTTAAGGTGTTACGGTAAGTTGAGGCATGTTTTATTCTCTCAGATACTTTAATGGTTCACATTTTAATTATCGGAAGGATGTTTTTATTTTAAAACGCAAGAAATGAAGCTCCCACTCTGCCATTTAAATTGTTTCATTGCATATAGGTAAAAAAAAAGGTAAAGGTAAGTCCAACCAAGGCCAACTATGGGGTTGCGGCGCTCATCTCGCTTTCAGGCCAAGGGAGCTGGCGTTTGCCCACAGACAGCTTTCCGGGTCATGTGGCCAGCATGACTAATCCGCTTCTGGCGCAACGGAACACTGTGACGGAAACCAAATCACACAAAAACGCCGTTTACTTTCCTGCTACAGCAATACCTATTTATCTGCTTGCACTGGCGTGCTTTCAAACTTCTAGGTTGGCAGGAGCTGGGGCAGAGCAACGGGAGCTCACTCCGTTGCGGGGATTTGAACCGCTGATCTTCCAATCGGCAAGCCCATGAGGCTCAGTGGTTTAGACCACAGTGCCACCTGTGTCCCGTGTCCATTGCCTATATACTGTACTGCTGTTTTTTTGGTCTTAATCTGCATTGCAAACCTCCACAGCACAGCTGTTAAAAGGGGCAGTGTGTGCATGTATATGTGCCTTAAATAGACATACATAAATAAATAAATTACATACTGTACTCTACGTGGAGTTAATCTATTGAGTACAATGACTGAAAGGCAGGCTCAGAAAGCAGATGCCGAAAGGGGTTTATAATGATCCTTGTCTGAGCACTTCTTAGGTTGTGCATTTTGTACAATAACAACAGAGCAGCCGAGCAGCCAATTTGTATGAAACCAGGAATATGTTTAAGTAGTGTTTGCCTTGTATAGGAGATCTGCAGTTAACAAGGCAGTGGGCGGCTTACAGGAAGAGATTCCCAAGGACCCATTGTTCTGCTGGGTCAGTGTATTGTGCCCATTATTGCCAGACATCTCTTGCTACCTTAAAGGAATATCCCTTATCAGAGAGGGTCACATCCGAGGGATGGCAGGACTTCGGAACCTCAGTTCTTCCTAAAACTCACCTGTGTTTTCAGTTTTGATCTTGGCAAAGTTCATTACGTACAATTTCAGAGGGAGGAAGAACTGGAACAAAAATTGAGCCACACTTTCTTACTCCATGCACACCTGTCTCGTCCAAAATATTTTTGAACATCTCTCGGGGGGAGGACATATTTAAGGTTATTGTTATAGCTGCTCTTCAGCTAAAGCTCTCAGAGCAGTTTAGAAACTAAAAATTTATTGATAGGTTAACAATAAAACTGATCAAAGCACAGTGACTAAAATATCCAACAGAAAAACCATGTGTGCACATCAAAACAATTAAATGTTAAGGGTGCTTGGATCAGTTTCCCCCTGAAAAGAAAGCATGAACAGAGCCTGGCAAACCTGCCTGGGGAGGCAATTCCAATGGAGAGGATCCTAAACGGAAAAGCTTCCATTTGTGGTTACTATACATAGCCTGTTCCTAGGGGTAGTGGGACGATGGAGCAAGAATGAAGTCAGGCAAGGCAGAGAAACGTAGCTGTGATTCCTGGATTGCAATGGGTTGGGCTGGATGATTCTTTGTGTCCCTTCCACACATGTACATGTATTTTGTGTGTGCCCGCTGATAGGGATTGGGGCAAAAGTTTGCAATTCTCATTAAAGGTAAAGGTAAAGGGACACCTGACCATTAGGTCCAGTTGCGGATGACTCTGGGGTTGCGGTGCTCATCTCGTGTTACTGGCCGAGGGAGCCGGCGTACAGCTTCAAGGTCATGTGGCCAGCATGACTAAGCCGCTTCTGGCAAACCAGAGCAGCGCATGGAAACGCAGTTTACCTTCCCGCCAGAGTGGTACCTATTTATCTACTTGCACTTTGACCGGCTTTCAAACTGCTGGGTTGGCAGGAGCAGGGACCGAGCAACGGGAGCTCACCCCGTTGCGGGGGATTCGAACTGCCGACTTTCTGATCAGCAAGCCCTAGGCTCTGTGGTTTAACCCACAGCGCCACCCGCATCCCGCAATTCTTATTAAGTGCTGCTAAATTTACATTTTCCAAAGCAACATGCAGACCAAAACTCAGAGACCCTTTGAAAGTCACACTGCTCTGAATTTTGCAATTCCGTTCTGCAGCCAAGCAATATGGACAAAAGCAAATATATTAGGGGAAAGTATACATAGGAAAATGCATGGGATTAGGGGAAATTGCTTCTGAAGATGAGTATATTAGGAAGAAGAGCATACAAAAAACAAACAGCCATAAATTTAAGATTAGAGAGAAACTGAAGCTGACAGATTTGTCCATCTTTACCAACAGACCTGCTGCTCACTCCATGGAACTGAATGGATAAGTAGGAACCAAGTCTATTTCTATGATGACATTGCCCCAGTTCACAGGTAAAGAGCCATATCCCAGCAATGTTATTTATTTTTCAGGACACTAGGATCTTTACCCTTTACAAAATCCAGGACCCTCTCAAATTTGCCTTCCCACAGACATGTTTCCATTCATGATGAGAATACTGTCTTAAGACTAATTTGCCTATACAAAACAACAACAACAACAACAACAAAACCAGTCAAGGCAGACAGTTTCAGTGTGCAACTATGTGTTGACCAAGTCTGAATTGAAATGGTTCAAAAGTGCACCTAGGTTACTTAGGTATACGCAAAGGCTTGCAGTAAACCTTGACAGTTACATAGGGAGAAGTAAACACAGCATGCCATGTTGTTTTATCCACTCACCAGCTAGATTACTACCTGGTAAAATAGGGCAACTGTCCTATTTATCCCTTAATTACAAGGCCCCTCTACTTGCTAATACCTTAAATTGCTTGGTAGGTGTCCTTGGCTCAGCAGGCAAGGTGGAATTTCTGTGATTATGGAAGAAAATAAGGAGAGGAGGTCCCCCCCCCATCCCCTGTGGTGGCTGCCAAGGCTAAGCAGAGATGCTAGTCTTTTGTTTGTTTGTCTGACAAAAGGTAACCAAAGCTAAGAGATACTTTACAAATTCTGGGATATGTTGCCCTATTATCATATTGTGGGTGGTCAAAATTATCAAAAGTTCTACGTCAAAAGCACGCCTGTCCTTGTCTCTCTGCTTCCAAACAACATTGCTCTAATCTGGAGAAAATTATGGAAAGGGGTCCAATGTACACCCTCCTTCATGTAGCCCCCACTGAAGTGGAAACTTGCATCCTTTGATGGGCATGGTGATGAACGTTTCCCTCTGGGACCGGCAGTTTGCTGTGTTTGACTAGTTGCCCACCGTTAGAGCCAGATAAGAACTCATTAATGTAATCCTAAAATAAGTAAAATAAAACAAAAGGCCAAAGAAGAGAGTGTCGTCTCAATACAGAATGCAGTCCTGCACCTATGCACGTATTACTTTTCCAGTGTGCAATGCTTATTTTGAGGACGCTGCCAAGCGCAGAAGAAAGTTTGGATGAGAATACCATCCATGCAGACATGTGAATGTGCAGAGCTTGCCAGGTTGGAACTATTGATTTTCTCCCCCCCCCTCCCAAATGTGTTATTATTTATTAATTTATATGGAATAAGAATTGGGAACCTGTGGGCACTGGTGGAGCAAGCTGATCCGGTGCCTGGGGCGGCGCGTGTGCCCTGCACCCAAGGGCGGGTTCAGCTGCCCGTGGGGGGTGGGGCCAGCTGCCCGTGGGGCAGGGTGAGCCAGGGCAAGATGCTCCGCAGGGCCTCTGAGGAGTCTCCCCGCCTCCTCCCACTCAGCTACCCTACAGCTGAGGGGGGAGGCGGCGGGCGGACCGTTTGGGGCAGCGCAGAGCCTGCGGGTGCCCAAGCCACCGCATAACTCCCAGGAGAGAAATGTGGCTTGGGTGCACTGCAGGCCCCACATTGAGTGCTGCCCGCCATTTTGTCATCCCCCCCCCCTCAGTGGTGGTGGCTTACCACCAACGCCCCCTCTTCCTCCGCCCCTGCCTGTGGGACTTCAGGTGTTGTTGGTTGGACTACAAGTCCCATCATACTTGGTCACCAGACTGAAGGGGTCCAAACAACATCTGGAGAGTCGCAGGTTTCCACAAACACAATGCAGAGCTACCAATGTGTATTGGTACCATTGTGTTTAATCAACACAGCAAAGTAGAATTAAGGAACTCTCATTTTACACAAGCATCAGCACAGAACATGAAGTATAAATCTAATAACCCCCCCCCCAGGTAGAATAAACCAAATAACTAAAAATCAAATAACTAGTGCATGCTAAATAGGCCCTTCCATATTACATTAATAGAATGTACTTCTTATTTTTTGCTACTTGCATCTTTTAGTCATCTGGTATACACGGATAAGCAAAGTAGAAATGCTATATAGCTTGGCAACGTTTCATTTATTTATTTGTTTTTTTGTTTGAAAAAAGAACATTTCTTTTGGGAACTCCTGCCCATCTCTAATGCTTAACTAGCCATTAGATTTTATTAGTAAGAATCAAGGAATGAATGGCATTAATGAGAACAGCATAAAACATTGACCTACTTTCATTAGATGAAAGCAAGCAGGCCTTCTTGGGTCTGCTGGGTTTTCTAATTTACTTGCCCTTTTAAAATGCTTGATATTTTTCTTAGCAAGTCCATAAAATACAGCGTGTGCTTAACTCTGAGTGTGTCGCAAATGGAGTTTGCCGTATAGCTTCTGATGGTGTTTCAGATGCTCGGACTTTTGGCTGAAGATGTTGGTTTTGGTGGGTAACAAGGAGAGGTCAGGGGGGGAAATCAGAACAAGGAAACCAGGAACTTCATGGCCGCACACTTAATGACAACTCCAACAAGACCCTACATTTCCCACACAATTATTTCACAGGCAATAAGTAGGGCAGCTGGTTTTCACATTGCCCAAAAAGAGGAAAAGAAAAGGACAACAGAGCTCACTGATTTCCACATGCTAATTTATAGATGGACGTATGGAATTCATTGCTACCATTCAAACAGAAATGCATCTCACCATAGCTGAGTAAGACTGACCAAGTGACCTGCTGCTTGCCCCCCTCAAGTCTGATGCCCAGGTGTTACCTGATGCCAAACTCCCTGCACGGCATCTCCCTTCTTGCCAGTTTTCTTGAAACCAGACTTGAGCCAGAGAGGCATTCAAGCAGGAGACATCTTCAAACAGACGACTGTCCTTGGCAAAAGAGGACAAATGGCCACCCTACTAAGAACCCAATTCACAATCCCAACAGGAGATTGCCTCTTTTCCAGTGTCTCAGAGACCCCACAGCACCAACAGAATCCTGATAACATCATCTATCTTCAGGGCTGTCTTTACCCGGGGGTGCAAGGGGTGCGGGGCACCCGGGCGCCAAATTTGGGGGGGGGCACCAGGCACCCGTCGCTGAAGCCACCTAAGATTATGTTACGTATTGTATTGAGCTACTATGCGGCAGCGGGGTCAGTGGCACCTTTGACATGACTGGTCTCATGCCGGCGGCAGGCAGGCGGCACGAGATCAGTCGTGTCAAAGGTGCCGCGAGTGAAACATTGCAAATTGCGTTTTAATTTCATCACTTACAGTTCAAATCCATTTAGAGAAATGGTTAAAAATAATAATGTTTATTTTCGCTAATTGTCGGTATTTTCTTTGACTAACTACTTAGTACTTAGGGCTCTACTACACATGCGTTTCAGCACGCGATTTTAGTTTTCAGTTTCCGCAAAAAGGCACCTAGAGCACATGCTATGAATTCCACGAGCTGCATTTTTCTGCATTTTACGACGAATGCTAAGCACATAAATGAGCAAATAAAAAAGTTTGTTTTAGCATAATAAAAGTTAATTTGGGGGCTAAACTAAATTGGGGGAGAGGGGTGCTGGGTGGATCTTTGCACTCTGGCGGCACATATGCTAAAGACGGCCCTGTCTATCTGTGTACTATGTTTAAGGGCACATGGCTCTTTCTAGAGGATGCTGCTGCTATTCTCAGTAGAATTCATTGAACTCCCTTCCTTACACTGGAGAACTGCCAAATTAGTCTGAACGCATTCTGGGAGCGAAGGAGGAGGAAGCAGTGAAAAATAGCAACACTTTTGGTGCGGAACTACCAAAATAAAATAAAAGACTGTCCATGTATGCAACGACAGCAGCAAGGATGCTCTTAGCCCAGAGGTGGAAAGAAGAAAAAGTACTGACCAGAGAAGAGTGGCAGACCAAGCTGATGGAATACGCTGAAATGGCAAGATTGACGGGAAATATCAGAAACCAGGAAGACCAATTATTTTCGAAAGACTGGAATAATTTTGTAATACATTTGAGAGACCACTGTAAAGAGTTGAAATCATTGGCAGATGCTGATGGAATACGCTGAAATGGCAAGATTGACGGGAAATATCAGAAACCAGGAAGACCAATTATTTTCGAAAGACTGGAATAATTTTGTAATACATTTGAGAGACCACTGTAAAGAGTTGAAATCATTGGCAGGAATACAACGACACTTGTAAAGTAACATGAATTTTGGATACTATAGCTATATAATAGATTATAGTACAAAATGCAGGAATAAAAATTAGAAATGGAACCCATGTAGGGAAGGAAGGAGAGCTGAAGGTTTGAGAGAACCATTTTTTCTTTTCTTTTATTTCTTTTTTGGAATTGTTATGTTTGTTATGTATAACCTTTATGTAAAACCATTTTTTAAAAAGAAAAATAGGGGGGGGGGAATAATGACACTTTCATTTGGGCAGGTATTTGGAGGCAAGGAATAGAGGCTAGTCCTTTTTTGCTGCTATTTTTAAATTCACATTATTGCTTAAAAGTTAACAAACCAGTTAATATGGATATATATCTAGAGCAGACCCTCCAAGTGTCCTTAATTTCAAGGGACAGTCCCGGATTTACAGAAGCCGACCCTGGGACGTCTCAATTTCCATCGGAGAAATGTTGGAGGGTATGCCATGGAAGTAATGGGAAGTGAATCTTGAGTGAATCCTATGCTTTGACATAAATGCAAACACAGGCAGAATTTTACACCCTTGACGCAGCAGGTCCTTTAACCTGGTAACGATCACACAAACAAGCACTTCATGTGAGAAAAAATTGCACCCTGCCTTTAGAAGATAGGACCATAGAAAACCGCCTTATACTGAATCAGGCCACTGGTCCATCTAGTTCAGTATTGCCTACACTGACTGGCAGAAGCTCTCCAGGGTTTCAGGCCAGGGTCTCCCCCAGCCCTACCTGGAGATGCCAGAAACTGAACCTGGGGCCACGTGAGGCCAATGATCAACCACTGAGCTATGGCCCTTTCCACGTCCTAGTCCTCAAGGTAGGTTTCCGCATTGAAACACAACACAAGAAACGAATCAGCCATCGAATGCCTGGTGCTCGTAAAATTTAGTTTCAGCGTGGCACCTACAGCACAGCAAATACGTCTGCGATGAGGAAAAATTATTGATGCTTCTTCCTCACTTCATTTCTCGCTCAGGTCCAGCTCAATATGTTAAGCTAAACTTGTAAACAGCCACTTTTGCCGGTGGCATAAAGATCTCCTCTAGGTGGCCAGGAAGGAACATTTATGAAACTTCATGATTTTGGTCTACAGTCTCCTAACAATTGCCAAGACCTTTCACAAACTACATCCCCCAGGATACTTTGGGGGAAAACATTGGTTGTTAAAATGGCATAAAATCAATATACATGTATGGAGTGGATGAGGCCCAAGAGATTTAACGGTGGGGGTGGGGGTCATATATGGTGTGCAGGGTGTGCCCAGCAAACCCATAAATCTTAATAAATTATCACACCCAATGATTTCATCAAATGCAGTGGTTACGTGATAATTTTGGTTTGTTTCATCTCCGATGAGAAGGCACATAATTAGTCACTGGTATATGATCAAATGAAATCGGGAGGCCTATATATACATATACATAGCAGTGGGGATTGTCTGGCACTGCGTGGGGTTTTTTAGGGGGGGTAACATCGTGTTTTTTAAACAGTGCAATCTATGATTTTGAAACCACCACAAGACATTTCAGTCGGCCATGTTGATTCAAAATGGTGCATGGCATCCAGAGATCAACAAAGATCCCCACCCTACCCAAGATTGGGAACCATTGGACAGAGGTTGGCAGCGATACCCAGGACCAGTGCTAGGGCTTCTTGCACCCTAGGCGGACCACCTTCTGGCGCCCCCCGCCGCCCGCCCCCTGCCAAAGCCTGCTTTAGCGGGAGGTGGGGGGTGTGTGGAGAGGCAAGCAGCAGTTTCTCCGCTGTAGCAGAGAAGCTGCTGCTCACCTGTCCTGCCGCCCATCCCCCGCCAAAGCCTGCTTTAGCGGGAGCCGGGGGTGGTGTAGGGGGCAAGCAGCACCTCTCCGCTACAGCGGAGAAGCTGCTGCTAGCCCGTCCCACCCAAGCCTGGCCAGCGCCCCCTCCATTTTGGCGCCCTAGGCAATTGCCTAGTTTGCCTAAATGGACGCGCCGGCCCTGGCGATACCTTGAGAGGCATCCAAATATATAGAGAACAAACAAAACAATGGACAGACAGGCGGGCAGACAGAAAACCTCTTTCCAAAATATACTGTAGATATTACACATGGCTCCCGACAGATTCTGGCTGACACTGGAGATTTCTCAGGCCTTCAGAATTTCTTAACTGAAGCAACTGCTGTGCTGCCATGAATAAGGCCTTTGTTCAGTTCAGCACAAGAGAGACGGAGAGTGAGAAGAAATTAGCTTGATTTCTGTGTGTCTGTCTTCCTTTGCCTTTCCTCTGCTCCTCACGCTTGATGTAAATATTTGCATCTGACTTTGCTGTAGATCTGGGGTTTTTTTGTTTTTTTGAAAAAGCACACATACCACATTTGCCGTTAATTCAGTCCTCATTTCCATATGCTTTTTTCAGTATGTCATTTCCTCTCTTTTGATCCAGTTCCATTTCTTTTCTTCCCTCGCAACCTCTTCTTTTCCCTTGCCTTCCTACACTTTCCTGTATTTTGAGCTGGATTTTATGGGTTGATAAAGGGTTGTTTGAAAAGCTTTCGGAGCCAGAGACGGCTGAAAAACACAGCCTTAGCAGATTGCTTAATCACATTTCTCACCTAGAACTGGTATAATAAGGGTGATCCATAGGGTGTGAATCAAGATGCTACAAGTGGAGATGAGCTAATGGACCTTGGCCAGCCTTAATTAGAGTTTTCAAGCCAAGGCCTTTTCCCCTCATCTGGTCACAAGAGTGTCAGCCTCTTGGTTTTATAATAGCTGTCAACTTGCTCTGAGCAGTTTATCTTCATATTTCGTATTTTTTCTGTGTTGGAAAACACTCTGGGCCCTTTGACATCAAAGCTGTGCTTGTTTCTAAGGGGGAAAATGGAGAGCTCCTTTATTCTCCATAACAGTGACTTTGTTTTACATAGCAGTGACTGTCCTGGGTTTAGGATCTTCTTCCTACCCAGCCCAGGAGACCGCTAACCTTAGGGTTGCCAGGCAACTCTTAATTTTAAGAGGCGTAATTTCACATCACTCCTCATTTCGCAACATGGGACTAACAACTGACCCCTTTCACCCCAAAATATTCCTACCACATCTGGCCTCTCTCATCAGCCAGGGTGCCTCCTGCCTCCCAGGAAGAACAAGAGCAGAGGGCCTTCTCGGCAGTGGCTCCTGCCCTGTGGAACGCCCTCCTAATGGATGTCAAGGAAATAAACAACTATCTGACTTTTAGAAGACACCTGAAGGCAGCCCTGTTTAGGGAAGTTTTTAATGTTTGGTGTTTTTAATGTTCTGTTGGGAGCTGCCTGGGGAAACCCAGCCACATGGGCAGGATATAAACAAATTATTATTATTATTATTATTATTATTATTATTATTATTATTATTATTATTATTATTACACCCTTAGTCCAGGTTTTGAGGCTGCAGCTCATGCAAAATCCTGCAGTGAGAAAGACTTTTGCCAGAAGATATCGCCGATGTTCAAAAACCTGCATATGCTACTGGGCCAGGTTCAAGATTCCTTAACTTGTGTCTAGGGTCCCTCAAGGATTGTGTGATCCTTGCCTGATCACTGAGGTCTTTGAGTGAGTCACTGTCAGTGATTTGCCCATAGCTCATGTCCACATGGAATCATGCATTCAGTATTGTGGGCCCACATTCTGCTTGAGGTCAAATAGGCTGTGAGGATATGGGACACATGAGGGGATGGAGGAGCCTTGAAGGAACCATGGGACTTCCCTGAAGGAGCTATGAGGGGATGGGTGGGTTGAAGGAATCATGAGAGGCTGGGGGGTCTGGGTGAGGTGTAAGGGCAGGGGAGTTGTCATGGATGGTGAGCAACATGATGGATGGTGGCAGTCCCTAGTTGTAGTAGTAGTGGGAATGATGATAATGACTATCATCATTACCTTGGTTTAAGAACAGCGTAGTTTATGAACAAATCTGATCAAGAACGCTGCAAACCTGGAAGTAGGTGTTTTGGTTTGTGAACTTTGCCTTGGAATAAGAGCATGTTTCGCTTCCTGTTGAGTGTGTTCCATTTGTAAATTGAGTCCCCCGCTGCTATGGGAAAGCACGCCTTGGTTTAAGAACGCTTTGGTTTAAGAACGGACTTCCGGAACAGATTAAGTTCGTAAACCAAGGTACCACTGTATAGGGTGTTGCCCAGCCAAGTCAAACTTAGAGACGACCTACTGAAATCTATGGACTTAGGTTATGTAACTCCATTGATCTGAGTGGGGTCTATGCCAAACTCAAACTGGGTGACCTGCTGCCATTTGTAAATGGCACTGACAAGAAGTGGGATTGGAACCATGCTTATGTTGTTAAGTTTCCTACTTCCTGTCGGTGCCATTTACAGAATGGGTGGCAGGCGGGTGCCTTCCTGGTCCACTCCCACAACTGAGATCTCAACACCCACTTTAAGCTGCATGGCTGGATTTTTGAAGTTCTTCCACCGCCACCCTTTGCACTTTAAAAATCCAAGATCAGCAGTTGCAGCAGCCTGAACCCTGAGCTTCATTTGCTCCCAACCCTCCAAGTGGGGTTTATGGTCTTGAAGTCCTTGGTCCTGAGGTTCTGCAACTAACGGAGCCCTGAAACCCACTTTCAGCTATTGTGTGTTGTCTACATGCCTTACAATGCAAAATAAAACCCATTAAATTGAAAATACACAAGGCAGAAACTGGTCTCATAAAGCTTCTTCAGAGAAACTTGACAGGAAACCCAACAGCCACCTGACGTATTTCCTTGTAAAAAGCATTCTCAGATCTTTGGCTGTCAAAGTAGAAAAAGCAGGTCTCTTGCATTCAACTGCTTATCAGCTCCTTTTCCTCTAAAAGTCTCTTCCTACGGCTGATTTGAAAGTTTATTTAGGTTATTTATGTACGGCTTCACATTTCAAAGAAAATCTAAAAACATCACAAATAAAGTCAAATACAAAAAAAAATGCAATACAAATTCCATGGGGGGCGGGGCGGGTAGCACACAAAACAATTACGATCTGTTCTTAATGTAGCTTTCAGATGACCTGGTTATTGAGCATTCATCCTGATTTATTTGTACAAAGTTGTGGTTTTTTTTTGGGGGGGGGGGAATCAGACAATGAGTATTTGTTTGTGGACATCAATTAAATGTTATCTGAAGTTTTCCAGCTCAATTTCCCCATCACTTTCCTTACTGCAAAACCGCCCGATTTCAGGTGGAAAACAGGTTTGTTGCACAAGAGCTCCGAAGCAACTTTGATCACACAACCTCAATTTGCTGGTATGTGATTCCACCCAAAGATAATGACAGTCTGAAAACACCTATAAACATTCAATATAACACGGAAACCGCTAATGTATAGAGACCATAATAACTACCAGCAGATCCAAAATACCCACATAGCAGATGAACTCTAACTTCTGCTATTGTTGCATCCCTCCTTTCTCAAGCTGACTGCACAGAAATCCTCCCATGTCCTGTCCTATTGCAACTTCGGGCAGATACACCAAAGCTTCTTCCATTCTTCTTCTACATCAAGATCTCTCAACATTTACAAGAGCTCCGCCTCCATCTTTTACCACTGAGTGCATGACAAGTTCTCCTGATCATCGTTCCCGGAGGAGATTCTATTTGCTTCATGCACATGGGGGGGGGCATAATCTGATCACATTGAGGGGTGCTTCTTTATCTACGAATAAATGTAAAGATCTGACAACATCTACAATCCAGAGCTATGGCTTCAGATTCTACTCAGAGACCACATTTGACAAGCTAACCATGCAATTGCCAATCAGAAGGTCGGTGGTTCGAATCCTCTCAACGGGGTGAGCTCCTGTTGTTCGGTCCCAGCTCCTGCACACCTAGCAGTTCGAAAGCACGTCAAAGTGCAAGTAGATAAATAGGTACCACTCCGACAGGAGGGTAAACGCTGTTTCTGTGTGCTGCTCCGGTTCGCCAGAAGCGGCTTTGTCATGCTGGCCACATGTCCCGGAAGCTGTATGCCGGCTCCCTTGGCCAGTAAAGTGAGATGAGCGCCACAACCCCAGAGTCATCTGCGACTGGACCTAACAGTCAGTGGTCCCTTTACCTTTAACCATGCAATGCGTAAATCAAATCTGACACGTTGATGAGTAACTCACAATCAGCTAAGCAGATTCTTGTGATGTGGTAGTAGAGGACTTGGTGGCTTTTGAATATGACAAAACATAACCAACACACACAGAAAACAACAACCCATAACTTTCAGAAATGCCAACAACATGTTGAAAGGGTTTCTTTTTTTCCACCAAAAACCAACCAGGAGAAAGAAATAAGGCTATCATTTCTCCCTATTTGATTTTGGCCTGAAGCCTTCACATTCAGGAGTTGTATTAGAAAGGTTTTAATATGCCGCTGGCTAGCTGCAATACAGCTTTCTGTTTTCTTTATTAACTTGTCTGTTATTCCCCCCCCTCCCTTCGATAGGTCTTCTTTTTTTCTTTTTTTTTTTAGGGGAGGGGGGGAGTTGCACTATTCTAGAGCAAAGAACTTCAGGTTTGTGCTAGTTAATGACCGTATATTTTCCTCTCTCCTTTCCCCCCCCCATGAGGGATAAATAAAAGGAACTGACCTAAATGAAGGTCTGCTTTTGCAACACCCGAACCTTTGTTTAGCACTTTTGACACACACACAAACACAGGAAAATTGCCCCGTCCATCCATATGCTCATCTTCATCCCTTCACCTACACCAGACGATTACCTCAGCAGCTCAGCTGTGTTATTGAGACATTTTCAGCGTGAAATTTGTTTTTCCTCACTGAACTTTAAGCGGAATTTCAAGTGCCAAGTCTCTAAAGCCAAGTGGGGCTATTAAGAGATAATTACTAATTATGCTAATTTGAGAAGTTGTGCTATTTCTTTCCCTGGTCATTTTATCTGCAAAGCTCTCCTGAGAGAACAGTCCCCATTCAATGCTAATAACCTTTCTCTGCTAAAGCCGCTCGTGGAGGACGGTGTGTCCTAAACCCGGGAATATTTTACAGTTAATCAGGATCTGTGGCAATGAATGAGAAGAGAGAAGAGGAGCAAGTTGAACTCATGCTAATGAGTCGCTTTATTAATTTTCCTCAGCACCAGAAGCGTTGGTGCCCTCTACGTCCTTATATTGATACATGTTTTGTTAGCGGTTTCCATTTGAAATGATCAGAATACGGAATGCTTTCAACGCTTTCCAACAGCTGTTAAGGGAGAATATTTCTGACCTGAGCTGGAAACAACTTGGAGGATATATTTAAAGCAGCTCAAAGGTAATGAGCACAATGGAGCAACGTACAGTGGTACCTCGACTTACAAATTACTCAACATCCGAATTTTTTGACTTACGAATGGACATCCGTTGGCGGTTTTAGATGGGGTTTACTTGACTTACGAATTTTAGATGCGGTTTACTCGACTTACGAATTTTTCTGAATTTTTTGTTTCCAATGCATTCCTATGGGGAAATCGCTTTTTTCGACTTACTTTTTTTTTGACATACGAATGTGCATTCGGAACCGATTAAATTCTTAAGTCGAGGTACCACTGTACCTGGCTGTTAACAAAAAGGTTGGTGGTTCGAGCCCACCTCAGGATGGCTGTGAGCAGGATCCCTGCATCGCAGTGGGTTGGACTAGATGTTCTTTGGTGTCCTTTCCAACTTCACAATTCAAAGTGTTGGTGCTGACCTTTAAAGCCCTAAATGGTCTCGGCCCAGTATACCTGAAGGAGCGTCTCCACCAGCCACAACACTGGAGGTCCAGCTCTAAGGGCCTTCTGGTGGTTCCCTCACTGTGAGAAGTGAAGCAATAACAACAACAACAACAATTTTTTATTTATACCCCGCCCTTCCCAATTTAAAAACCGGGCTCAGGGCGGCTAACAACAAATGTACAACATTGATTTAAAAACGACTTTAAAAAAAAACAGCTTAAAGACAGCATAAAGTACAACATAAATGTAGCATCGCCAGGGCTAACTGGCCAAGTTAGTCCTGCTAGGGCCAGCAAGGAAACCAGGGAAGAGTTTCAATGTGGGGTCTCAGAAGGATTTCTTCATAGAAAAAGTGAAGGGGGAAAAGGAATGAAGTATCAGACTAAATTGAAGGCCAGGCGGAATAGCTCTGTCTTACAGGCCCTGCAGAAGGAGATCAAATCCTGCAGGAACCTAGTCTCGTGGGACAGAGCATTCCACCAGGTCGGAGACATCACTGAAAAAGCCCTGGCCCTGGTGGAGGATAATCTGGCTTCTTTAGGACCTGGGACCCTTAAGCTATTATTATTCATGGACCTTAGGGTCCTCTGCGGGACATACCAGGAGAGGCGGTCCCATAAGTACAAGGCTCCTAGGCTACAGGGAACCAGGCAGAGGGCCTTCTTGGCAGTGGCGCCCACCCTCTGGAATGCTCTCCCATCAGATGTCAAGGAAATAAAAAACCATCTGACTTTTAGAAGACATCTGAAGGCAGCCCTGTTTAGGGAAGTTTTTAACGTTTGATTGTTTTATCACATTTTTAATATTCTGTTGGGAGCCACCCAGGGTGGCTGGGGAAACCCAACCAGATGGGCGGGGTATGAATAAGTTATTATTAAATTATTATTATTCTATGATTCTGTGACGTATATCCGTGACATGCTAATGCTAAACTCGGTTTGTTGCTGTAGCTCCAGTTAAGATCTCAGATCTGTGAACCAACCTGAGATCTTGTGATGAAGGGTGATCTATAAATCTAATAAATAACAAATAATCTTGGGGGAAGGGATGTAGCCCAGTGGTAGAGCATCTGTTTTGCATGCACAGAGTCCCAAATTTCAATCTCTGGCAGCATCTCCAGATAGCTCTGGGAAAGACTCCAGCCTGAAACCCTGGTGGTGGTTAGGGAAGGCAATATTGAGCTAGATCAACATCCTCCAACCTGGTCTCCTCCAGGTGTTTCAGTCATCATAGCCAATGATCAAACAGCCCCCAAAACACATGGAGGTCATACCAGCAGAATGTTCCAGGTGTGATCCCTTGGCATCTCCAGGAAGGAGCGGGAGAGGCCTCTCTCTGAAACTGGAGAGCAACTGCCAGTCAGTTTTGTGAATCCTGTGGCACTAAATGGGAGAGCAAGTTCTGTCGGAGGAGGAGGAGAAACCAGAGGTTGGGCATGGGGAAGGCTGAGGAGCTGACCTGGGGAAGGGCCCTGTTGCATTGTGGCTGGACAGCAGAGGAGGAGAGGGACAGCCATCTGAGTCCATCTCCACTCCACCAAAAATGAAGTTTCCATGGCAACGGAGGAGGCAGTTGTGAATCAGCAGGGCTGGCCTAATCAGAGGTGGAGGGACAGTTGCAGGGTTGGACTCAGGCCTCATTGCCAAGGATGTGCCATTGTTTGTACTGACATGAACAGACTTCACCCCATAGGAGTGCAGGCAGACCTGCCCAGCTTTCTTGCTTGTGATGAGAACTGCCTCACTCCGTCAATGACTGGTCGTCCCCCCATTCAGGAGCAGGAGAGGGCGTGTCAGTGTCCGGGACAGTATCTTAAGGGCTCATCTAGACTTCCCTTTGTGCCATGTTTCTATGCACAGACCTGCATTTTAAAGCTCTGTGTCCAAGCACTTTTTCTTTTCCCCCTGGTCCTTTCTCCATGAAAACATGCTCTTTACAGCAATCCGTGGGGAAAGCCCAATTGCTGCTTGTTCCGATTCAGCGTTAAAGAGCATGTTTTCATGGGGAAAGTGCTGGAACAAGCACACTTCGAGACAGAGCTTTAAAGTGCAGACCTCAGCCTAGAAAGCATGGGGCAAAAGGTAAATGTGGGAGAGCCCTTAGTCATGTACCTTTGAGCTCTGTCTAGACTTGTGTATTGTGCAGCCGGGCTAATGCTTAGACTGTGTGCTGACTTCTGGAAGGAAGTTTTTCATTTTGCTTGAGCAGTGGGTCTGCGTACCATGTCTGACAGTGGAAGTCAAGCTAAATACTGAGCTAGCTAGACCTATGAATGGCCTGAGTCGGTGTAAGGCAGTTTCTCATGCCAGTTTGGACAAGGATAATCTAGACCAGGGTTTCCCAAACTTGGGTCTCCAGCTGTTTTTGGACTACAATACCCACCATCCCTAGCTAGCAGGACCAGTAGTCAGGGATGATGGGAACTGTAGTCCAAAAACAGCTGGAGACCCAGTCCGGGAAACTCTAATCTAGATGGACCAATAGTTTGACTTGGTATATCACAGCTTATATGTGCACTGCACAGCCTTCTTTGGAGCACTGTAAGATGCTTGCTCCGATTGGGCAGGATGATGGCCATTGGTTGTTTGGCTTCATGAAGAGAAAGTGAATCCCGGAACACACAAAACCCTCTTCTTTTTCTGTGCACAGCAGTGGAAGATTGATAGTAAGACAAGGAGACCTTCAGGAAACCTTGCTTGCCATCACTGATCTCATTTAGGACAACGTAGACAATACAGAACTAGATGGACCAGTGATCTGAGTCACTATCCGGCAGCTTACTATGTTCCAAAATGTGTAGTAAAACTGTGGTTTAAACTTGCTGAGCTCAGCCCCATCCCCAGAGGGAATTTATAGACCTGCTTATTTATTTGACATTTTTTATACCTCACATCAATTCCCACTGGGCAGTTCATAAAACCTATAAATCAATAAAATAAAAAGTACAATCAAAAATAGATTTAAAAGCAATACCAATGCACCATCAAAACCACATAAAACCACCCATCAAAGCAAAAATAGCGAGTGAGCGAGCACAAGATCTGCATAAAACTCGTCTAAAAAATTGCAAGGGGGGGGGGACACAATTAGTGGCAAATATCTAAAGACACTCAAAACATACAACCTCAATGGCCTTGGAAAATAAGGAGGACCTCACCTGGTGCTGAAATGACCATAACATGTCAGTGGCAGGTAAGCCTTTCTGTGGAGGAGATTCTATGACCAGGCACCATCACATGTCTCACCTGAGAAGGCAGGACAACCTGGAGAAGGGTCTATGGTCTTATAAGCTGGATGGGGATGTAGCAGAGGAGATAACCTTTAAAAGCCCTAAACAGCTTGGAGAAAGGTTAACAGCAGCACTCTGAAGTGGGCCCAGAAACACACTGGAAGCCAGTGGAGATGATTAAGCATTTGCGATCACTTCTACTAACCTCCATTAATAAGTTCACTGTCCCATTTTGAATTACTTCCAAATTTCTGGATCGTTTTCTTAGGGAACTCCATGTAAAATGCATTGCAGTATCCTAACCAGGAGGTTACCAGAACATGGATAACTGTTCAAAGGCTTTCCCTGCTCATATAGGGTCATAGCTAATCTATCATTGTGGAAGCTGATAAAAGGTTCTCTGGGCTACTGAGGCCAGCTATGCCCCGATGCCAGGGCTTAAGAGCACCATCAAATTACAATTTCCCCTTTAACTGTGAAGGCCCAAAATGGGCTGAAAACCACTTAACTAACCACAGCACTGTCTTGTTTGGAATGAGTCCATTACAGCATCCAATATAGGTTTAGAACTGCCACTGCCTCACCTGAATCTGACAAAAAAAGAGAGGTGTACAGCCAGGTGTCACTGCTAATTGGCGATATCTCCGTTCATACCCTAGATGACATTATCCCAGTGTTTTCATACAAGATGTCAAACAGCAGGATATATACAGGTGAAACACGAAAAATTAGAATATCATGGAAAAGTCCATTTATGTAAGCAATTGTTTTCATTAGCTACTGGAGTTTAATATATGAGATAGACCCATGACATGCAAAGCGAGATATGTCAAGCCTTTATTTGTTATAATTGTGATGATTATGGCATACAACTGAAGAAAAACCCAAAGTTGAAATTGTTAATTTGGGGTTCTCATCAGCTGTCCGCCATAATCATCACAATTAAAACAAATAAAGGCTTGACATATCTCACTTTGCATGTCATGCTTCTATCTCATATTAGTTTCACCTTTTAAGTTGAATTACTGAAAGAAATGAACCTTTCCACAATATTCAAATTTTTTGAGTTTCACCTGTATATCATAGCTGTCAACCTTCCCTTTTTTGCAGTGGGAAATGGCACTGGAATTGGGGAATTTCCCACAAAAAAGGGAAAGTTGACAGCTATGTATATAGATATCAGTGGAAATCTATGGCATAATTGATGCAGGGCAGAATTAAATTTCCCCATCACTGCCTTCTGCAACCAACCAACCAACCAAGGGGAGCAGTCCAGAACCTCCAGCCTTTAACCCAGACAGACTATTCAGATATGATAGATGGCAGGGCTGGCCCATCCCACTGCACCACCTAAGGCAAAACATGATGTCGCTGCTCTTGCCCCCCCCCCCCAAGCCTTGGTTCCTGGAGTCACATAACTGCAGCAGCTTTTGGCAAAATCCTGTGAGAGTTCACCTCATGGGTGGGTCAGCCCTGATAGATGGCCTTGGAAATATTAGGACCAGTAATTTCCATAATTTTTGCAGGGTGGGTGACTGAATTAGCCTGGGGTGACTGAGAGCTTTCTTCCTTTCCTTTTTAAAACCAGCAAAAAACAAAAACAAAAAACCAAACAAAAAACAGCAAGTTGTCACTGCTTCAAGTTGCCCCTTGACCAATGCCTGGACAAAACACCCCTGGGGTATCTTGGTGTGTTATGATGCAGCATCAATTGACTTTCTTCACTAAACTGACTTATTACAGAAGAGACAAAGAAGGACGAGCACCTTGTAAATTTATTGAAAGGTGGAGCTTTTTCATAAACCACTAAAACAAGTAAGTTAAAGGTAATGTGTAACCTCATTCTTTATTCCCACTTACCCGATATTATCTGTTCCACAAACTCTCTGACAATTACATAAAGGTCGATAAGCTTAACTTTTAGATGCTTGCTATTCCGTTGCCATATATACTTTCAACAACTTTATCATTACAGCCAAAGCAAGTGCTAAATCTATGGAAAACGGCTATAACAGTATACTTAGATATGTCTAGTGTATTTTTATCAGACAGCACAAGTATTTCTGTAGATATTTCTAATGTTCAGCTTTTATAATTTTTATATTGTAGTCACAATCTTTGTGCTGTAACTTCCTTTTCTTTCTTTCTTTTTTTAAAATAACACCCAACCCTCTGACTGATGAATCTGGGGAGTTTGCTCCAAAATAGTGAAGTTCAAAATGATGCACAAACATAGATAGTCAGCATCTGCTTTGTTTGACCTCTCTGCTCCCAATCTGCATCATCATGGAATGCAAGCAGGTAGAAAACAGGTAAGAAAAATGCCAAGATATTGTAAGATGATGATCCCAGAGAAGGAAATACGAAATTGTGCTGTGGGTGGGGTGGGGTGGGATGGGGAGGGTATAGGAGAAGGCTTGCCTGGACCTCTTGGTCAACACTTCACAACATGAATCCTGCATTGCAGGGAAATGGATTGTATGACCCTCTGGGTACTTTCCTTCTCACTCTACAATTTTATTATCCTATGAATGTTGTAGACAAAGCATTTGCGCTTGGTGAAGTGAACCTTTTAAGTTGCAATGTCTGAACATTCCCTACTTGAAATGCTTCATGTTGAATTAGAAGCTCTCATTCCTTGCTCTGACATACCCATAAGTGGTTTTGCTTTGGTAGCAAGTAAACAGTAATTGCTACATAAATTATGGGACATTTGGTGAGAACTAGCTCTTCCTACATGGATAAATCTTATTGGTGCGCCCAGTCAGAGATGGAAACAGTGACTTAAAGTACTATTACAAAAAAGGAACAAGGAAATAAATATCAGATTCATATTCGTTCTAGCTTGTTCTCGGGCCGGCAACATTTATGTGCCCTTGTTAGTGCTTGCATTGTAAAGAGTAAGTTCAAAAGGGGTTTATCCTGGCCCCGCTGCAAGGCTACACAACAAATTTGAACCTGAGGCCAGCAACAAAGGAAGTCTGTGGATTTTAGTTCCAATGGAGCAGAACTACAGACCCCTTAGCATGATCCACACACAAAAGAAGCTTTCCAAGTTCTTTCAGGGAGGTCAAATTGGATGCTAAGGGCACGTCTAAGGCATTTTGCCGGTACTTAGCCCAAAGTATTCTGGCCTCTGTAGTTTACCCCTCACAGAGCTACAGTTCCCAGCACCCTTAACAAACAACAGTTCCCTGGATTCGGGGGGGGGGGCGTTAAATGTATGGTTTGTATGCAGTGTTAATTTCAAGCCACTTTCAAAGCCGTTTCAAATACAGGGCCTTTTTCAGCAACAGGAACAGATGGCAAAGGGGGCTTCTCAAAAGGTTGGGAATTTGCCCTTCCCTATGACCCAAGGTTAATCTGCCAGATGAGAGGTCATAGAGATGCTGCGTTCCCCCCACTTACCTTTTAGGAGATTAAAAACTAAATGGTGGTTTGGGCAGCATTGGGCTGGGAACTTTATCCACTGCTAGATGAACACACAAGGCAAGGGAGGTTGGGCATGTACGATAATAAGAATGGGAAAACAAAGTCAGGTTGTAAAAGAGGAGTAGGCAGGGGCCAGCTCAAGATCTGTGTTTCCTAATAAACTTGTCATGAGTTTCCTGAGCACCCTTGGAATCCTATGCAAGATACAACAGAATTCTCGGGCACACTTTTCATGTGTGATGCTGGCCCATCCTGAAAGAGCCTGGACTCTTCCGCTGACCTTGCTTGTGCATCAACGGCAAGCCACAAATCACGGTTTACTGTGCTGCAGGAGCTAAATTGTGCCTGCCTCACTCCTCTCGCTCCTCCTGGCTCATGCTGGGAGGAATCAAATCGCAGTCCCTGGCGGATGCAGGATGCTAAGTCAGAGGTCATGGCTTCCCCAGGCAACCCCAGTATGAGACAGCACAGCACACTGTGTACATGATTAAACCATTAACTATGGTTTACCATGCTGTGCAAAAGTGGGTCAAGCAAGGCAGGCTTCCCTTGGACTGTGCCTTGCCAAGAAGCCACCTAGTTTGCCTGTCTAGGTGCATCAGCTCTTGGGGAGAGGAAGGCTTGGGGAGCCAAAATGCAGCCCTCCAGGCTTCTTTGTGCCCCCGTGGGAGGACCCACCCCTCACTGGCTCTGCTGCACACCCAGCTTCAGTGTTTCTGACTGACTAGCATGTGCTCCTGAGCACTGATAAGGCCTCTTACTTCATACCCTCCAACATTTGTCTGATGAAAACAGGCACATCCCACTCCATAATGATAATTTTACTATTTATACTCCACACATCTTACTGGGTTGCCTCAGCCTTTCTGGGCAGCTTCCGAAATATATAAAAATATAATAAAGCATTAAACATTTAAAAAAGAAAAAAACCCTTCAGATGGCTCAGGGGTTGGGTAACTCCATACCCTCCAGTGAAAATAGGGACATCCTACCATACCCTCCAACATTTCTCCAATGAAAATAGGGATGTCCTACGGAAAAGTGGAACATTCCAGGATCAAATCAGAAACCGGGATGGCTTCTCTATATCAGGGATACCCAGGAAAATAGGAACACTTGCAGGGCGCACTAGACCATAGGGCGCTCCTCGTTTTTAGAGGAGGAAAGCCAGGGAATTTTTTTTTCTGGTTTTCCTCCTCTAAAAGCCCTGTTTTTCTGAGGATCAGCTAAAAGTTTTGCAGCTTTTTTTTGCAAAGGGGGAAAAGCAAAGCTCCTTTTGCAAAGGGGGAAAAGCAAAGAGGAAAAGCCCCATTTTTATGGGGTTCAACTCACATTTCTGCAGCTTCTAAAGGAAAGGGAGCCTTTTCTACAGTTTCCAGACAGATAATCTAATCAGCCAGTCACATGTCGCTGGGGAAACAAACAACCTCCCTCTGCAGCACATTCAACAATGGAGGGTGGGGCTGAAAGAGAGCCGGGACTCTTATCTCTCTCCCGATCTCTTGCTGATCAGCTGCTGAGGGGGGTCCTTTCAACACCCCCTTTTCTCTTTGTAAAATAAAAAGCATGATCCTCTTTTGGCCCCTGGGCAATTCAGCTCCAGGGACCACCATTCGCTCCATAAGACGCACAGATATTTCCCCTTACTTTTCAGGAGGGAAAAGGTGCGTCCTATGGAGCGAAAAATACAGTAGCTTATTGTACAATGGTAAAATTTGCACCCACTGCTCTGCCCTCTTTCACCCTGGCCCCTCCCCCTTTTAGCACAAGGATGCTCAGAAGGGACTGACCTTTGGGCATGAAAAAGTTTTCCCCACCCCAGATTAAAGTAAGGTTACCACAACCTGACAAGCAAAGCCCATTTCTGGTTCATCTGAGGCTGTGGACACACCAGATACTTAAAGCACATTTCCTCCTCCCAAGGAATCCTGGGAACCCTAGTTTATTAAGGTTGTTGGGAATGGTAGCTCCGCAAGGGAGGTGTGCTGGGCAGTGTAGCTCTCTACATGGTAAACTACAGTTCCTCTGATTCTTTTGGGAAGCAATGAGCTGCAAATGTGTGATATGAATGCAGCGTCAGTTTGGAAATCTTACCTCCAGAGTATATTTTTAATTCTTTAAGGATGTATAAACCACCCATCATCAGAAGATCTGGGGGCAGTTTATAGGATTATAAAGCAAGATAGACAGACAGACAAATGCCAGCGTGCTATATTAGAACAAAACAGTGCTAAGAGCAACAATTTTAAAGCAGCAACAACCTAAAACCAATGAATTAGAGAAACCCAAAACTCAAAAATGTTTTTTACAAGGCCTAAGAGAGTTAAAAGGTTCTTGACTGGCTCCAGAAAGAAAACAATGCCAGAGCTAGGCCAGTTCCCCATAGATGGGATGCCATGACCAACAATGCCTCTTCTCCCGTCGCCTCACCTGCGGACAAGAAAAGCGCCTGGAAGAAGATGTTGGCAGGTGATCTAAGGGTACGAGCATTTTTTTTTTCTTTTAATTGAGGCATTGATCTTCCCAACAATTACTTCAGCTCGGGTCACACAAAGAGATTCTGAAGGGGGTCTGATCTCTTTGCCCCATTTTACATGGATTGTATTCTGAACCGACTGCATGAATAACACAGCCAGGCTCACTGCAAGCCAACACCCGTTCTTTGTCAAGCTGGCAAAAGACCGATGCCTGCTCATTCTGGCTTGCATCCTGGAAATCATGCTAGGAAGCAAAAGGGGAAAAAAAGAACAACATTCAAAAGGCCGAGTGATCTGTGGGGGAGAGGCCAGCTTTACATCCTACACCCTCCTCCTTCTGCCTAATACTAGGATAATGGCTATTGTGAATGGGCTTTATGAATGGCTGGATAAAAAAGTGTGTGTGGGAGGGGGGAACCCTCTTCATGAAGAATGCAAAAGATATGAGGTGATTAATTACAGGGCTGAATTTCCACCTCAGCTTTTCCGCCGAGGTAACAAATGGATGAAGCGGGGTGGGGGGCACCGCCTGCACCTCAGATTGCTAATTAATCTATCAATTAACATAATAACATAATGGAATAAAAAGCAAGATTATATATACAGAAAGGAATTCAAAAGCAGGAGATTAAAACAGGCAGGGCTAGAGGTGGGACGGAGGAACGGCTGAAGGGTGTGTAAGCAGCCGTAATGTGAAAAGGGAAAGGTTATCGTGCGTCTGCATTTTGAAGCCTGCGGTTCCCGATTGCTGGTAATTAAACAACGGGAGAACCCCCAACCCAAAGCCAAGTTTACACTCCAATATTGGTCCTAGATTTCATGAGGCACACCGAGCCGGGTTCCTTTCAAAGCCAAGGGTAAAACTTTAATTGAGTTCTGTAATGTCAGGTGCTGAATGCGTTATGTAGGCTAACAGCCCACGTCACTAGAAGGCTGCTTGTGAACGCTTACATTAATGGGGATATTATTAGATGAAGTATTGAAGGATTCAGTCTGATTGTTGCCTGGCTGTGTTGATCAGCCCACAAGCTTTTGAGCTGCAGAACGCTCACTTTCTAGTGGGAGAAAAACGGGAAAGATGAAGGATAAGGATAAGGATAATTTTTTGCCTGCTGAGAGCCTGCGGCCACACCGAAAATAAAGCACTCATATCACTTTTAAAAGTCATGGCTTCCCTGCAAAGAATTTTGGGAACTTTAGTCTGTTAAGGTTCCCCTAACAACTCTCAGCTCCCTTAAACTACAGTTCCCAGCATTATTTAGCTGAAGCCGTGATTTTTATAGAACTGTCACGAGTGCTTTAAATATATGGTGTTGAAGTGACCCATGCAGACTTTAGCAAGCATTGAAACATACCGTACTTTCCCGTGTGGAATCGTCTTATACATGGGCAGTGCATAGGATGGGCATCTGATTGGTTGACGCTCCGACAGTTGGATGGGCGATTGGCAGCTTCTGCCGGCGATGGGACAGACGGGAGGCGGATTTTGCGATGCGTGTGGGTGAGCTTTTGTCAACAACCCTGGGTAATCCCCCCCCCCAAGCGCAACAACTCTGTGCCATCTCCCCCCAATTTTTTTAAAAATTTGAGTCCCTCAAAATAGGGGTAGTCTTATACATAGGGGACTTCTTATAGACGGAAAAGTACGGTCAGCAAATTTAGAGGCTAAATTGTCTTCTACTAAATAGGCTAATGGAGGAGGGGCCTGTTATGTATTAAAGTTCTCACCCTAGGCCACTAGGGGTGTGTGTATATAGTTCATTCTGCTACAGTTTTCACTCAGGTCCACACATGCAAATGAGGGATTGAAAAGTGACGTTCAGGGATTGGGTAACTACAGAAAGTTGTTACTGTTGCTTGTAGCTGAGTTCTATATTAGCAGGCTGCTGAGCCCTTCAGCTCACTTCTGTTCCAGCCTGAGAATAAACGAGAGCTGCTTGAAAATCACTGTGTCGTCTGCTTTGTCCACCCACTACTTAACAGGGCCAATCACCCCACCTCTCTCTGTCAGATGGTCAGATTTTCCATGCTGGCTGTGGGGGTCAAGGGGGCACTGTTTACATCTATCATGGAATCTGTCCAGGGTTGTGGAGGAGAGAGGGAGGGAGCAACCAGCCACCCTTTGACACCCTGCTCATTAACCTGCATTGAGTTCCTTGTCACCTCTGGCGAGCAGTTGAGTAAGTTGTTAAATGCAAGGCTGAATTAACATCTTAAGATGGCGCATTTTTGGTGGTTCCCCCAAGCTCTCAAGGTTCAGTCAGCCTTTACCAGGGATTGAGCTTTTAGTAGGCCCTGCCCTGTGGAACTCCTTGCTGGCAGAAGTTTGGTAGGATTCGCCCCTGCTTCCTTTCAGGCATTGCTGTTACTGTTCGGACAAACCTTTGGGAATGTGATTTTTATTTTTATTTTTTAAGTAACTTATTCATTCCATTATTGTAGGACTGTGTCTTTTGACGCTGAATATCACCTTGGTTTATTTTCCATGAAAATGCTGGTTATAAATACAGTATCTAAATAAATAAAGAATGTGAAAAATCAACAACAACAAGGAATGCAAAACCTGAGCAAGAAAGTGTGCCTGCTCAAGGAGTGTTGATGCACAAGAAAATGAGGACGGTTCCCGGCCAAAGCTGGATGTGGGCAAGATTATAAGAAGCATTTGCAGTATAAAGCTAGCCTCTTTGTTCAAAGCCCCTAATGTAATGTGAAAAAGAGTTGAGATTTCCAATTCCCATTCCTATCTCTTAAAGTATTAAGCCTAATTTCCTTTCACCATACATAGATCATCACGATCACTTTGGTCTTGTTCACTCACACACAAAAGAAGAAGATGAAGCCGTTAAAACTGTTCCTGAACTATAATAATTTTAATAATAACAATTTTATGTTATCTGACTGAGTTGCCACCACCTCATGCTGCTACAATCTAAGGTGGCCATGGCCTTATTTTAAATGAATTATTTTCAAAATACAAATATATGCAAATATATAAATGTACGGTACACAAATTGTCTGAAGAAAGCAGAATGAGAAAGGACCAAAGAAAAGGGGGGGGGGCAAATAAACACAGTGTTCCCGACAATATTTGTGGCTCAAACGTCTCCTTTTGTAGCATCAAGGGGTTCGTCTTTCAACAAAATAATTACAGTGGACGTTCGGGTTGTGAATGTGATCTGTGTGGAAGGCATGTTCGCAACCAGCAGCGTTTGCAACTCGCAGCGCCGCATCTGCGCACATGCGGGTCGTGATTCGGCACATGCGCGAGCGCCAAAACCCGGAAGTAACCTGTTCCGGTACTTCTGTATTCGGTGTGGTGTGCAACCCGAAAACATGCAATCTGAAGCGGCCGTAACCCGAGGTATCACTGTATCACTGCAGTTTTAATTGAATTTTTTAATTTGTATTTTAATCTGTTATTTTAAATTGATCGTTTTTATGTTTCTTGCTGTGATTTTAATTGATGTTAGCCGCCCTGAGCCCGGTTTTCTGGCTGGGAAGGGCGGGGTATAAATAAAATTATTATTATTATTATTATTATTATTATTATTATTATTATTATTATTATCCACCTGCTTACCTTCCTTCAATCTAATAATTTACAACAGTCTTACTATCAGAACATCATATTTTCACAATCCAGTTGTCTAATGTGGGAGCATGCATTTTTCTCCAGGTGTAGCTGATGGTGTTCCTGGCACTGGGCAATCGGGACAGATTCCGCCCCGCCCCAATATTCAGGGCCATTAGGCTCCGCCCCCTGGCTCTTTGCAGGGCCGCAAGGAGGCTTTTTCTGTGTGCTCTGTGAGGCTGCGGCCAAGAGTTGGAAGCATGGATGGTGAGATAAGCAAGGCGGAGGAGGGGCTTGGTGGGGCTGTGCACCTCCAGTTCCGCCTTCTGAGTTCCGGGCCCCCTCTGCAGTGGCGTAGGAAGGGGGTGCGGTCCGCCCTGTGTGTTATCACTGAGGGGGGTGACAAAATGGCAAAAAATGTGTTTTAAAAATTAAAAAATGGGCTCACAACACTTTTTAAATGAAAAAATAACTCACACACCCCCTTCCTATGCCACTGGTATGTAGGTGAGGCGGGGGGCACTGGGTGGGGGGAGAAGAAGAAGAAGAGGAGGAGGAGGAGGAGGAGGAGGAGGAGGAATTTGGATTTGATATTCTGCTTTTCACTACCCGAAGGAGTCTCAAAGTGGCTAACATTCTCCTTTCCCTTCCTCCCCCACAACAAACACTCTGTGAGGTGAGTGGGGCTGAGAGACTTCAGAGAAGTGTGACTAGCCCAAGATCACCCAGCAGCTGCATGTGGAGGAGCGGAGACGCGAACCCGGTTCACCAGATTACAAGTCTACCGCTCTTAACCACTACACCACACTGGAGCTGGTGAGCGGACTGCCTGCAAGCTCCACGCTGCTTTTTTGAGCAGCGCGGGGCTTGTGTCCGTCCACCGCCTCAGCTGCCCTACAGCTGAGGGGGAGGCTGCAGGGAGACTCCACGCAGCATGCCCTGCTTTGGTTCGCCCCGCCCCCATGGGCAGCTCTCCCCGCCCCCGGCACCCGAGCGGTTAGCTACGACACTGCCCCTCTGGCTTTTTTTAGGTTGTTGCTGCCAGGTGGCCAACCAGCCAGAGCTCTGCGCCAACCCATGGAAGGCTGCTGAAAGGTTGCCGGTGAGGGTGAGAGCAGCGCTGGCATAAGTACAACAACTCCAGGGGCCAAGTCAGTTTCTGCCCCCTGGCTCTTTGCACCGTGTAACATCAGGGCATAATGCACATGACATCATGTTGTACGGCATCACACACAGGCCCCTTTAATCCTATTAGGAAGATAGCACCTCTGATGGGACCCTGTCAGAGCCTGCCCACTTTCTCAAAGCCAAGCGCTTACCAGGCTACGTTCAACCAACATGGGATGGCTTTGGGGTTTGGGGAAACATCGCAGCATTTGGGGGAACAGTTGGAGACTATGCGAGACACAGGTTGTTGTTGTTTTTTTGCACATCTCTTTTCTCAGGGGCAGCAAATCTTTTCTGTCCATGGGCAGACACAGTAAATTAGGGCTGCCATACATCCCGAACATTACAGGGATTTCAATGGCGGAATTGATGTCCGGGGATGGGGTGAGGTGGGGGTTCCGAAAGGCGGGGCTTTGTCCTGGATCTTAGGCAAGTCAATTGAAAAATCTCGTTTTTGAAAGAAAAGGGGGGGGGGGGAGTGGATGGGAGACATAGTTTAGCAGTATCTGGAAGTCCAAAGGGTTCCTGAACCTGGTTTCAATCAATGAACTAAATCAGTTGATTCATAGCCAACTGGTAAAATGTGCCCCTTACATGTAAGTTAAGAGCATGTTATGTTTGGGGTTCTCTTAGATTAGGGGTCAGCAAACTTTTTCAGCAGGGGGCTGGTCCACTGTCCCTCAGACCTTGTGGGGGGGGGCGGACTATATTTTTTTTTGGGGGGGGGAAATGAATTCCTGTGCCCCACAAATAACCCAGAGATGCATTTTAAATAAAAGCACACATTCTACTCATGTAAAAATACCAGGCAGGCCCCACAAATAACCCAGAGATGCATTTTAAATAAAAGGACACATTCTACTCATGTAAAAACATGCTGATTCCCGGACCGTCCGTGGGCCGCATTTACAAGGCGATTGGGTCGCATCCGGCCCCCGGGCCTTAGTTTGGGGACCCCTGTCTTAGATCTACAGTTTTACTGTAATAGAGAAATGCAATACAGTCAAACCTCAGTTTTCGAACATCTCGGCTGCTGAACGTTTTGGAAGCTGAACGCCGAAAACCCGGAAGTGAATGCTTCCGTTTTCGAATGCGCCTTGGAAGTAGAACGGCTTCCGAGGCGCATTTCTCAATTTTCCCTATTGAATTCGCTGACCGTTTAGATGTCAGGCAAGCATCAGCTTTGGCTGGTTTTAAGCACCAGTTGAATACTTTTGTATTTACTGAAGCACAGGGCACTGGGGGCGGGAAGCAGGCGGGGGCAGGGCTGGCATGCGTTCTGGGGGCGTGGCGCACCCTCTGGGGGCGTGGTGCGCAGCTTGGGTGGGTGGGGGGCAGCCGAGATGGAACCCTACCGGGATCACACTGCCCGGGGCGCCCCACCAGTCCTACGCCAGTGCTGAAGCATTTGCTTATTATTACATAGCTTTCAAAGTTTGCATTTTTGTATCATGGCTTTTTCTGGTTTTAATGTATTGTTTTTATGAAAACGGTTGTAGAAACATCCTGGAAATTTCAAGGATAGGCAGTATATATAATGTTTTAATTAAAAATAATAAAAAGTAGGATTATGTCCCTTGCAGACGGCAGCTTTTCCTATGCTCAGCTATTTTAAATAGGATGGGGCAGACAGAAAATGATACAGGGCTCAGTTGTGATTAAGAGCAGATTTCGGCAGCTATTGCTTTCATGACAAGCTACATTTGCTGAAATTCCCTCTTCTACATATATTTTCAAGGTGCTGGGCTGGAGCCCTGACCTCTTTTTGCAATTGTCCAGCCTAATCAGAAAAATGGTTTACAAGGCTCAAAACTGACCATACTAACTGTAACCATTTTTTTGGAGCCACTGAGCGAGTTTTGAGCCAAGAAGAACAGAGACATTCAAAACATACATTGGAAATTCTAGGAGATTTCAACACCGCCCCCCCCCCAATTTCCTAGTACAAATTGGCAAAATGGATAAAGGATGGGGCAACATAGAATGACAAAAGGAAGCAACAGACCCACAAAAGGGCCAGTCTTTATGGGAGATGTTTCTTGAGAGAAGAAACTAAATAACATAGTGTCCCTGAGGAATGCTGCTACTAGCTGAAGCATATGGGTCTTTTTGAATATGCAATAGACTTTGTGGAACAAAAATGCTCAATCTTGCCTGTTTTTAGCCTTTGCCCCCCTCTCTTTTGCATTTTGTTTCTTTCTACAATATATCAAAGCCATTTTTGTCCGTTCTGCAGTGCAAACACCCTTCTGATTGCAGATCTCATTCTTGAAGTAATTTTCTTTAAAATGGGGAGGCAATAATGATGCGATTGGTTTTTCATTTCAAAGTTCGTCCGGACTGAACATTTGTTATCCCAATTGCCTCTTTTTATTTTTAGGAACAACAATGCTTATTCCCCTATACCTAATCAGAGATTATCACTATATTAACAGGTGTGAAAAACTAACATTTCTTCTGCTTCTCATGCTGTTTAGGGATTGAAGTGAGACAATAATGCCCCTTTGGACAACCACTCTATCCTGCTAATGCTTTTTTGTTTTCAGTTGTTTATGCAGTGTTTATTTTGGTGACTCGCTGTTTATCGTGGGAGAGTTTTATTTGCCCAAACGAAGAGCATATATTAAGACTTTAAAATGTTTAAAGAGGGAGAGAGAGAGAGAAGCAAACCAACATTTAAAGGATAGCGAAATCACTTCCAAGTCTGCTTAGATTTTCACTTTTTTTTTTTTTGGTCACACAATTTCCCCTCTCCACAAATCGGGGGGGGGGGGGAATAATCCAGAAAATTTCTTAGGGATTATTCTGTCAAATCAAGTGCCTGTCAAATCCTAAAACAGGTTCCATCTGGCGGAGAAACTATCAGAATAATTGTCTGGGCTTTCATCTGATGAATATGCATTGAGACAGCCAGAATGGAATTTACACTTTAATCTACATTATTTGGGTATGTTGATAAAAGAATGCTGCAGTGGGTGAAATTAATCTCAATCGGTGTATAACCAAACCTTCCTTTACCAAGGAATTACAATAGATTTTTACATCTATTTTTTATTATTATTGTATCCAAAGTATTTTTTTTTTTTTGTATTCTTGATGCCCCGAATAAAGTAGTGGTATGGGATATAAATGATCACTCCTAAAATTTGAACAAGAAAGCTTAAGATAGCCTTCCATTTTTGGTTAGAGGTATATTCTTCCCCCCGCTACTCCCCCAAAATTGGTGGTTTATCATTCTGCATATCTATCAACAGGCAAACATATTTTCAAAAGCAACAGCAGTTGTTCATTCAGAGAAACTCAGAGATTGCTGAACAGGTTCTTTTTCTTAGCCTTGTGCATTGTTCCAAATCAGTGTAATCTTCAGTAAAAAAAAAACACTGACTTGCTGCTGAAAAGGAAAATCCAACATATGTTGTTTGTAAATATATCAACATGACCATGACTGTTTTAATACTGCTTATATTTTCAGCCACGCATGTCAAATGTTAAAAACTGAACTCACAAAAGCTAAAGGTGTCACATCAAGGCCGATGACCTCATCCTTGCTCAGCTCATGTTTTGGGTCTTGCTGTTCATGTCCTACAGAGAGAGTGGAATATACAGGAACTTTTGCATAGCTTTCAAGCACAATGGAATCCTTGAAGGCCAAGGAGCTATGGCTATGGTCCTTGGCTGAGTTATCTGGGAGTAAAGCCCACCCAATTCAAGGATGGTTAGGACCGTGGGTAGAGACAGGGGGCGGGGGCAGCTGCGCATAGCTGTCAACCTTTCCCTTTTTTGCGGGAAATTCCCTTATAGCATTGGGAAACAGCAGGGAGGGTTGACAGCTCTAGTCAAGTAAATCAATACAAAATACTTAACTGAGGTTCTCCCCCCCAACATTGTCCTGGCTACGCCCACAGTTAGGGCTGATGCCTTAGAGCTCATCTACACTTCTGCGTATGCCATTCCCCCCCCCCAGGAAAACCCACTCTTTACTGCTAAATCAGAGACAACATCAATTTGGTTTTCTGAGGCTTAATGTTTGCTCTGATTCAGTGATGAAGAGCGGGTTTTCTGGGGGAAAGTGGCAGTGCTAATGGAAAACCTCTTAGACCAGTGTCTAGAAAGCATGGAAACAGTGGAAAACCTCTCAACCCCATGCTTTCTAGGGTTTCTAGGGTGAAGGCCTTCTGGCGGTTCCCTCCCTGCGAGAAGTGAGATTACAGGGAATCAGGCAGAGGGCCTTCTCGGTAGTGGCACCCACCCTGTGGAACGCCCTCCAATCAGATGTCAAGGAAATAAACAACTACAGTGCTCCCTCAGTTTAAGAACAGTCCTGTTTACGAACGATAGGTTTTACGAACTCCACAAAACCAGAAGTAGCATCCCGGTTTGTGAACTTTACCTCAGTCTAAGAACGGAATTCGAATGGTGGAAGGGCACCGGCAGCGGGAGGCCTCATTAGGGAAAGTGCGCCTTGGTTTAAGAATGGTTTTGGTTTAAGAACAGACTTCCGGAACGGATTAAGTTTGTAAACTGAGGCACCACTGTATCTGACTTTTAGAAGAAATCTGAAGCCAGCCCTGTTTAGAGAAGCTTTTAATATTTGATTAATTATTGTATTTTAATCTTTCTCTGGAATTAGGTGTCTGAAATGAAGAAAGCTACAGAGCGGTATCTGGAGTGGATGTTCCTGTGGGAGGACTGGGAGCTGAATTCACTTTTGGCAGTCAAAATAAATTGCTGGGCTAAGAATTATTTCATTCTAGATATGTATCTCATGCACCTAGATCCAGTTGGTGGATCTCAGGATTCCAGTCAAAAAAACAGAACGCATAGAATCAGTCCACTCTTAAGTGAGCCATTCTATCTATCATCTATCCATCATTTATTTATTTATCTGGCAAACACCACCTACTGAAACGGAAAAAAATACTAATGTAAAAATCCCTATTATCCTCCATATCTTGCTTTCCCTCACTCTCATCTCCTCTACTGTCGTAAGTTTAGACCACGACCTGCCCTTTCTATTGCTCATGTCACTCCGCAGAGCATCCATGCACACGGAGAGCAAAACAGCAGCAAACACCCTGAAATCTGGCTTAAGTAACCTGTCATCCACAAAGTGCTTTCCCCAGTCATGTTCAAACACATATAGGCAAGTGGTTGGAAAACAGTTAAGAGTGACGGCTTCCTATCACTTGAATAGCCAAGGAGGAATTTGTCTGCGATCTATGCTTGGTGGACCTGTCTCAGGGAGACTTCACAGCCACTTGTCTCAGGATATAGAATGCACACAGCTTCGTTGCATTTCTGGTACATTGTCTGTAACCAAAAAGTCACATGCCTGAATGAAACACCCAAAGTTCAGGTGGTGAGTACAGCTACGTCTTCTCCCTGTGAGGTAAATGCACAACTCTTCTTGGCACTTCCACTAGTCCAGAGCTGTTTGCAGGCCTCTGCACTTTTTAGGTATTTGTGCAAGCGATAGAGCAGAAATTAAAGTTGCTTTGCATTTTTTTTATCTCAGGCTGCCTAATTCACACTTCCTGAAATGAGACACGAACCAAAACACAGCCGTTCTTCAAAATTCACACTTTTCCCAATTTTGCAATGTGGTGCCCCAACTAATTAACGTGTACAAAAAAAATGGGGGGGGGGGGAGGTTGTGCGTTTGATGCATATAGCAGTGAAGACAGCATATGAAGTTGCGTTAAGTTAAAGAAAACCGCATGCAAATATGTGTGTGTTATTTAAAGGTCTATACCAACCCTTCCTTCAAAAGGCAAACCAAAGTGATAAAACATCACTGTTAAAAATAAAGATAAAAGTGCGTGTCAATACAACAACATACCCTCACAGCTAATAATTTCAGGGTGGCCAGGAACATTATCTTTCAACAATCAAATTGCTGGGTAAACAGAAATGTTTTAAAGTTGCTTCCAAAAGTTCATGAAGAGGGAGGCAGACCCACCTCACCAAGGAGGGCATTCCACACCTGTTAAGGAAAATTGCACACCTTGGGTTGCATCTAACATAGTGCTGAATAATACATTCCACCAGGGCAAGGATTTCTGCTTACACAACAGGACTCCCCCCTCCCACCCGCCAATCTTCTTCCAAGCACATCCCCTAAATCAGTTCTAGGGGTTCCCTCAACCATCTGGAGATTGGGGGAGGGTGCAGAAGAAGAGGTGGAAAGTCCCATTGTGCAAGCAGAAGAAGAAGAAGAAGAAGAAGAAGAGTTTGGATTTGATATCCCGCTTTTTACTACCCGAAGGAGTCTCAAAGCGGCTAACATTCTCCTTTCCCTTCCTCCCCCACAACAAACACTCTGTGAGGTGAGTGGGGCTGAGAGACTTCAGAGAAGTGTGACTAGCCCAAGGTCACCCAGCAGCTGTATGTGGAGGAGTGCAGACACGAACCCGGTCCCCCAGATTACGAGTCTGCCGCTCCTAACCACTACACCAAACTGGCATTGTGCTGATGGGGTACATGAGATGAATACCACCCAGAAATTTGGATGCATGGGCACTAAAGTGCTCCTGAATTTTTGTGAGAACTTGAACCCCCACACCCCCCCAAAAAAAAAACTGGTGCAGAAAGGTGGAAAGCCAATTTTAAGATTGGAAAACCAGGAAACAGAAATCGATAGATTTACCTACCCCTGCTTTGAACACACATCTTAAGAGCAAATAGGGAGAGCAAATGAAATACCAGTACAACCTGTTCTTCATCTCTGCACCTCCTGCCGACTTTGCAAAATTCTCCTGGGGAGTATTTAAGCTGGGCTTTAAGCGAAAGGATTCCAGCAATGGAAGACTACAGAAGAACAGTTTTGATGGAGGGTAGTTGAAGGCAAAGACAATTATACTATGTGAATTATACATGTGTTTGGGGTTGTTTGCATGGGGGGTGGGATTTGCAGGACTTTGTTTTAATAAATACCCACTGTGAAGAGAGCAGCTTCCTCGGCGCTTTTATATTTTAGGCATATATCTGGTGGCGACCAAGCTGCAATAGATTCAGGCAGTTTCTGCTGTGTCCTTTCCACATAGACCTTAGGTTAGCATTCTGCAAAGCCTTAGGAGGCTGTGTGTCTAAACAAATGAGGCAAAATAATTTGTCTTCTGCAGGGTGCTTATTTGTTATTATAAAATGAAGCTCCCCCCCCCTTTGCAATGTCCTAACTTAGATTCTTCTCCTCACTTTCCCCTTATTTTGCACAATCAGAAAGATGTTTGGAGTTTAGCCATCCCACCTCCAGAACTCCCACCTTTTCCTTTAAGATGCAGCAAAGTGACCCTTCCTCAAGGCACTACTTTAAATATTTTGCAACTTGTTCTTGGCCACTAATGCAACCAGTTCTCGTTTGGAGATAAGGGACTCTCTTAAGAGAGTACAGGACAAAGTGTCCTTTAAAAGAAGCAGGGACAAATGTGATGAATATTTAGGTCAGCTACCTATTCTCCGAGTACTAAAGGAATTGATTTGACCAAAACAATAGCTCTATTCAGGTGCTATGCCAGTGCAACTTGGGAGTAGGGGGACAAAAGTGCTGGTTATGTCCAAGGCTCCCCCCCCCAACCGGAACTCAACGGAACTCAGTTCCAGCACCTCTCACTTGGGCGCCATTGCCATTTTAAGAGAAAGAGGGAGGCGTTCCTGGTGAGTTCCAACAGTTCGTTTTCTACAAAATTAGCACTGAACATCAATGTTCTCCAGGTCCCCCTGTCCAAGAATTGTAAGGCAGCCAATTGCAGAGAACAGCCTCCTGCGCAAGTGTGGCCAAAATGGATATTTTGTATTCCTCCAGCCTAGATGACGTGGGGGACAGGTTAACAGGAAGCACAAGATCTCCAGTCTTGTGCTTCTGGCTATTTCACATTTTTATGAGATTGGCTGAACTGAATGTGATTAAACCAGGCTCTTCTACAAGTACACTATTTATCTAAGCCAAATTTACACTAAACTGAAGGTCTCGCCCTCTTTGCATTTTCATTTACTCCACACAGTCGGCAAAATGGTATCTTCTGTCTTTTCAGATTCGTGGGGTATTTCATTAGGGAGAACGGAAGGGGTACACTGGGAGAAAGACACATGACAAGCGACAAGCTTCTGAATTGGAAGCTGGCTTACACTTTCTCTTTAGCAGGGATGGGGAACCTGCAGATGTAGTTGGATTACAACTCCCACCATCCTCAACCATTGGTCACACTGGTTGAATCCATAGTCCATCAATGTCTGGAGGGCCACATGTTTTGCAGCCCTGTTCTACACGGGTAGACACAGACACCTGGGATTCTGCTGCTTTTCTATTCTGTCCGACAAAGAATTTCTTTCTACTTTGCCTTCAAATATTTAAATGCCAAATACAACTTTTAAGCACCGCCATGGTAGACTTTTGACTTTTAGCTAGCCCAGCCTCTGTCTCCTCTGCCTCATTCACACACACACACACACACACCCCTACCTCTTCAGGGAAAATACACACAGAAAAATCTGACTAAATCATGCCATAAATCACCATTCTATAAACATGCAAGTCACAGAGCCAGTAAAACTTGTGGGTGTCAAGTGCACTAAATTGTCTAGTGGAGATCAAAGGACAGCATGTAGGTGCCCAGAGGTCTCATGCCACAAAGAAGACCACCTCCACTGCAAATGTATTGCATCTAGGCAATACTTTGGAGCACCATCACCTGAACGAGCCTCAGTGAATTGCATGGGTCAGCAGTAGGCAGTGGTGAGGCAGAAGTGCCAAACTGCTTGGACCAACCCTCCAGCAATGTGCTCAGTCGTTCAGTCGTGTCCGACTCTTCATGACCCCATGGACCAGAGCACGCCAGGCACGCCTATCCTCCACTGCCTCCCACAGTTTGGCCAAACTCATGCTAGTTGCTTCAAGAACACTGTCCAACCATCTCATCCTCTGTCTTCTCCTTCTCCTTGTGCCCTCCATCTTTCCCAACATCAGGGTCTTTTCTAGGGAGTCTTTTCTTCTCACGAGGTGGCCAATACCCCATCTAAACAATAAATTCATCCCAGGACTAGGAGCAGAGCACATACATAATATCCCAAGAGATATGCATGTGTAACAATCAAGGGCTCTGTCACAGCTTTGGATGAATGTGTGGCAGTCATGCAGTCCCAATCTATGCATTCCCATCCCCAGGTACATCACATGAAGACGTTAAGTGAGGTGGAAGCAGTTTGCACACACACATTTCTGTGCTGAAAACAAATGCTTCCCAATTTAGAAAATGCAACAATAACTTCAAATTTCTTTAGAGCGTATCCCTGCTTTTACATTTGCACATCACCTACATCTTTTGATTAATGCTTAATTATTTATTTGATACATTTTTATCCTAATGTTCACAGCAATACAGTTCACAGATGTAAGGAGGGCAGTGCATGTATATGTAAATATACCAAAGACACATTGGGACCCTTGGATAACTGAGACTCCCAGTGTAAATTCCCCAGATTATACATACTCCCGTGTGGTCAACACACTGTGAAAATGCAGAAAGATTTTCCTGTAACATGTAACAGCCACCAATGCAATCAAGCACCTTGTTTGCATATTCACTCATCCCACCCCCCACTCCGGGATGAGTTGGTGTGGGTTTCTTTTTTTAAGTCAAGAATCCGTGCTCATAGCAGAAATGATGCATGCCATGTTGGCTGTGCAAACTGCAGAGAGCAAGATAAACTAAGTAGCCTGGCTGGCTTGTGGCTTTAAAACCACGTGGGTGACGACAACATTTTGAATATTATCGTGACTTTGAAAGACCAGATTGCAGAAGCAAACATCAGGTGTTTAGCATAAATAAATGGTACACCACATATTAATCAATATGTCTGGTGCAGTGGTTTGTAGCTGCAGGAAAATCTCCTGTCAATGACATTAGGGAACATTTATTCCCACTTTCCCCTTTAAACTTAAGATGTAAACAGCAAGCACTAAGGTGCCATCTAATTACTGTCTGCTCTGCTTAACAATAGAGACCTCTAATGTTTTCCCACTGCCTCTGCGGCTTCCAGGTTACCATTCATATAAATTGAAGCATGCAAAGAGCTGGTAATGACTGGCAGAGGGGGAGGAGACCGGTAATGGGAGCCATATCAGTGAATACGACATAATTAGGTGGTGACATTCATTTACTCCATCTTACAGTTTTTCATACGCAATATTCTAAATTTTAATAGTCTAGATTCCTTAACTGTACTTTGCACCCACTATTTTAGACTAGCACATATTTAGAACACACAGAAAGCTAGAATTCTCTGGCGAAAGACCCACTGAAAGCAGAGATTTTGCTTCAGTCTCCCCCAATTCCGAGTCCCTCATGTGGGACCTATATCGGACACTGTGCCCCACATTGGTTATGGCATCTACAAGCTACATATTATGAAATTCTCTGAAAATACCTATGGACAAAGGATAGCTCCCCCCCTCCTGTCCTGCTTAATTTGATTAGGAGGTTTGCAATCTGTATGGATTCAATAAGGCTAAACTGAACCATGTTTATGACCGCACAATCACATTGTGTTGACATTGGTCACAAGTGGGTCACTGTCTCTCACAATGAACATCGCCTTGCCCAGAAAATAATCTCAGCGAGCCTGCCTGCTTCTATCAGTGAGGCTGCTATTCACTGTAATCCAGCATTCAGCTTTAAAGCATCACGCCGAGAGGCCATCCCTCAGGCTCATGCCTAAAACACAAGAGGAGCAAGATCTCCACAGTTTAGATACCAAACCAACCTTTTGCAACTTCTAAGTAACTGGATATGTAGTCTGTCTAATTCAGCTTTCCCTATCCAACCCCTTGCACTGCCCAGCACCTTCAAGTGGCCTTGGCTGTCCATGGGGAATATTTCATATGGACTTGGAAGAGGCAAGGATGCCACTGATAATAACTTTCTCCTGAAGATACAAATCCATGCATACCGGCAGCCTGCAGGTTGAAACTGATCTTTGCACAGCTTGAACACCCCACCCACTTCCAGCCTGCAAAGCCTTTCTTCATCTGACTGGCTTATGTTTGCAGTCTTAATTGAGCACCCAGATGCAGAGCAGGGATCAGATACTCTCACAGAAAAGAAGCTAGCCATCAACCTCGAGCCATTTTACATGCCGGACTATTGCTCCCAAATCTCCGAAGCAACTGACATACGGAAGCAGCGAAACTTCTGCAGCAGTAATTCATAGATCCTCTGCTTCTCAACAACTCCCTTAACATGTGAGGCTTCAGAAGAATAACTTGCGGATCAGGAAATTGTGAATCTAGTTCTACTGGATTACTTTGGCTCGTGGGAGAAGGCGATTACCATGGAAGCAGGCTGAGAAGCATCCAAAGGTGATGCAGATCTTGGAATAAAGTATCTGGAGGAAATGCAGGCTAGCAGATAAAAAGCTGCAATAAGCATCAGGTCATGTGAGCTCCCAGTGGGATGCTTTCCTTTCAACACCAGACCCACAACATAATGTCACATTCCACAATGGAGACCACCACCCCCATGTAAAAGTGGTATCGTCCTGCAATACAGGAGGGTGGGGTATCTCTATGTTTCTTGAAGTTCAGAGGTGACTTGGATGTACCGAATTAATTGCATGGTTCCTAGGAAACTAGCCGTTTTCTCGGAAGTTGGAAGTGTTGCTAGCTTCCTCAGCTGCGAGAACGCAGCATTGCGCTGTGTCACCCTGCCTACTCAGCTGTGGCCATTTGACGGGAAAGTGGAAGAACATAATGGAAAGCAATGGTGGTAATCTGCTTATACACAGGAAGCTTCTTTGTGAGCATACATGCTCAGTTTACGAGTACTAAGCAAGTAGTGCTCTGATCCTATAGATATACAAAGCTGAAACAGGACAGCAGAGCTGTGGCCTTGGCATGTCCAAGCAAACTTGAAAAGCAAGCCCCACTCCTACAACGCCCAAGCTGAAATTTCCCAGGAAAGCTTCCCCTACATTTGCCAAGGTGCTTAATGCGCCGTGCCATGCTATGCTGACCACAATGCTCTGGGGGTGCCATGCACATTACCATCTCAGTTCCACCCCTTCCTCTTCAACCCTGTTGCCACGCCTCATGCTTGTCCATAAACCGCCGTGCCATTGCGCATTGCAGGCAAAGGTGTGACAACCCTGTGCTTTGGGCCTAGGCTAGCTAGAGGCACAGTGCCCCCGTCATGGTCTTCCGCTCACAAAGATGGCGGAAGCATCCTCAAAATTTATCTGCCCATTGACAAAATTATTAACGGCACCTTTTGTCACCCGTGTCAATGAGCAACTATATAAATTATACAAATAATCATTATATAACCATTATTATATAAACAATAAAATTATGATTATTATTAGTAGTAGTGTTATCTAGAACTGTGCACACATGGCATCTTGAAGTTTTCTACCCTATGTGTGGGGAGAAAAATGGTGGGGACCATTTCATCAAATTTCTCCGGGGGGGGGGGGGAGGAGAAATCTGGAGGTTTCTTGGGGACGGGGCCCATCATTAGTGTGGTTTATTCTCTCCCCCAGAAAAGCTTCTCTCTTGTTGCTACTGCAAGTGATAGCACCAGTGTTGGCCACACAGACTCCAATTTACATCTGCCCCTTGCTCAGGACTTCAGGTGGCAGCAGGGCAGACAGAGAGGAAAATAGTGACCACCACTAATTATAATAATGAATATATATATTCATGATGAATATCAACTGGGTTTTTTAAAAAAATATTTTTTATAAACCCAGTTTTTTTAAAAAATGTAATTTTCAGTGTTGGGATACATCTATATCCATCTTGTTTTATAAACTGTGGGTCTTCAGGAAGAGATCTATTTGTCAAATAAGCCCTTGCTACCTTTTATCTGAAAAGGTAACACAGATATAAAACTGTCCCAGAACATACCCAGTAGCTCTCTTAAATGACCGAATAATGCCCTAACATTTTTCAGGAGGGTGTGAGAAAAAGAAAATCTCATACATTTTCTAAATTTAATGTTACCTTCTGAATTTAATGTTACCCACATGCCAATCTCTTATTATTCCTGTTGACAATTTTATCTACTACTTGTTTAGTACCAGTTCATTGCAAAGCCTGACTTAAAAGTTGATGGCAAATTGGTAAGAGTTCACTTTGCCTGGTTTCCTACCGTTCGTCCCAAAGCAGTGGCTTTGATACACCTAACATGGATTCCAATAAACGCATAGGCCTCTTTCCCTCCATGGCTGTTGAATTCCCCCACACTGAACAAGGCAGCCCCCCCTCCCGTGGAGCTATTGTGGTCCCCCCCCCCAGTGACTCTCTCTTTGTTCTCCTCTCCTCAGGCAGGAGAATCCCCTCCCAATTTACTTCCTCCACTACTACGCATCGTTTCATCAGCGTTGCTGCCGTTTCAGGTTTTCCAGGAACACAAGCTGCTTCCACATTTTGTAATAATTTTTACCATCACCTTTTAAAAAAAACAATTTGACCAAAAGTAATGTGATATAGCCAAGGGCATAACACCCCCACCTCTCTCATTTCCATATTATTTTTCATTGAAGTCTTACTATAACCTAACATTTTGGAAGCTTTTTTTTTTTGTTCGAGGCAGGGAACTTGCCTTAAGAGATCCATCAAGCTGACGGATGAGCCTCTGTTCTTCATACCAACCAATTACATTTTTGAAGCCGAAATTAATAGCACTTTCATATACTGCAAGCAAAGCCTCCAACAGGCTATTAATAAATTAGTGATGTTATAAAGGCCAAGCAATATAAGCTGCCAAATTATTTGATGCATTCATACTAAAGGCATATTATTTGACAGTTGTGAGCCACCTTTGAAAAACTAGCAAATTGTTGCACTTCATCAGTCTCGGCAACTTGATTTTCTGCAAAAATTTGCTACGTTGTCGGTGTTCCTGGACAATGCAAACAGACAGGGAAAGATCAGATAAAGGAGGAGCGTGTGTGCTTTTATTCCCCACTATCAGAAGTTATACAACTTTTTTGCAAGAGTCAGAGGGGTTTTACATAGGAATGCGACGAGACCATTCAAGGCCCTTGGAGAATGACAGATTTGGCAGTGCCTATCAAACTTCCCCACTGCCCAGATAAATCATTTACACACACACACACACCACAAGTACAAAATTTGTAAACAGTTGGCAAGATGTGAGACAGAGTTGGGTTATAAAGCTGGGAAGAAATTCAAGTTCACTATTATTCACACAGCCCGGGTAATTCTGTAGAGGGTACTTGACCAATATGAAAGCAGCTTCCTTTCCTCCTCCTGAATTTAATTATTCACTGTTATTTAGCAATGTTCCTTTTCTGTAAAGGGCTAATGTGGGCTTCAGTGAAGTGCAGCAAGAGCAATGGGGTGGAGTATAACTTTGAAGACGGGGAAATAAAAGGGGGTTGTTTTGATGGAGGGAAATGTTTAAGCAGAATGCAGATTCTACGTTCAGTAGTTTTCTTCCTGGGCACGGCATTTCTGTCTGTCCTATTGTAAATAGGTAGCCCGTGCAGCACACGAAAACTAACAAAATATAAATGGGCGATGGTGGTGAAGAACAGAGAAACAGTGTTTCTTGCTGAGAAAGTTTTTCCTCTTGAAAAAGAAAAACACGCATAGATATAAAAAGGAAGAGGCATAGGGAAACCCATAGAGATTTCTCTTTCTATCATTTTGATCTTTCATTAAACATTTGTGCACTTTTTTTAAAAAAAACAAATAAATGCAGGCATTTCACACATGTCAGTATCAACTCAGGCACTCCCGTCACCAAATCTTTTAAATGCTCCATTCATCTCAGTTAATAAGCAAACTCTGCTAGAGTAGCCGGAATACAGGTGGAGGGCAAGACTTCAGCTGATCCAAGAGGTCTCACTCATTTGAAGAATCATTTCCTGAGTTTGGATACATGTACAATTACAAGGCTGAGAAACACAAAAACCCTTAAAAAACATGACCAAATCCCCCCCCCTTTTTTAAAAATACATACTGGGAGGGAAAACAGGTCAAGTACTCAAATAAGTGATTAATTTCCTTCATTGTACATTTTAACCTGAAGCCCATCTACCTTTGTTGTTGTTGCCAGAGTACTTCGTTTTATTGCTCTTTCCGACCTTCCCCATTCATTTTATTCTCATTTTTGCTAGAAAGAGGCAGCTCTACTATTGATGATATGGAATCGTGAATTCCACAATTTCCCCCTCATTCTAAATGTAAGTTCAGGCATTGCAAATTGCTACCTAAGACATCTCTAGAAATCAAAGGTGATTGCGGAAAGGAAGCCGGGGTGGGAGAGAGGGAAGGGAAAACCCAAAATAAGATGATGGGTATTAAAGTTTTAATCAATTTAATTTTAATTTTAATCTCCAAATCCCACTCCTTGCTCACAAGCTGTCGGGGTTGTGGACGTGTAAAGTAAGATAAGGTGTACATCCTGAAGCCCGACACCCAGCCTATTGTGTGTGTGGGAGGGAAGAGACATTTGTCCCCGAATCTAGCTCAAGATGGAACACGCACATTTATTACCTTGATGTAACAGGGAGAATGCACAATGGGGATCCGCATGGGCTCAGTAGCCTTTTCCTTAGCAGTTCTGAAATTTCATTAATTTTCACAGAAATTTCATTATGCCACATTTTTGTTCCCACACACACACACACTCTACCTGGCCGCATATATTTTTCTCTCTTGTTGCCAACCCTTTGTGTTTGCTCTGCCAGTGTTAACCTTGCCTCTCCTTCCAGACAGTAGCATTTAACTTTGTGTGTTTACTTCTCTCCCTGCAAATGCCTCAGATTTAGTCTAACCCCGGGGAGTCCACATGCAAACAATGAGTCAGCTTAATTGCTGCTGGGGTACAAGCAAACAAAGAAAAAATTCAACCCACCAACTAATATATATATGTGTGTGTGTGTGTGTTTTACTACTAAGTGGTGTCTGAAAGTTTTTTTTTTGTATACTTGCTTATATACACCTTTGCCATCTCCAAGGGCTTCGTGTCCCTAAACAAGCTATTTTTAGAAACCCTCACATGGCTGATGCCCAGTTTTGTACAATACATACTCCACAATTTCTCAGCATGCTTATCAAAATCTGCCGCATTTTAAAACTCATCACCCAAAAAACATCTCCCGAAAGCTGAGCTTTAAATCTAAACAACAACAAATTCTTCCAAAGCGCTGGACCCGTTTTCCAGAGTCAGCTCACACCACAGACTGACATTGCAATAAATTGCTGGAGAGAGAGAGAGAGAGAGAGAAATATAATTCTATAAATTTCGGCACTCATTTACTTTAGGCGGATTATGGAAAAGGATAACATATTTACCTATATCCAAGCTTCCCACCCCTCCTTCCAAACGATGAAGCAAATATATTGCATGCTTACAATCATGTGCCAGTTGGCTGACAGTAAGTATTACCTTGTTTCTAAACATCACTCCGTGCAAGTTCTATTGAAATCCATAGGGTTTGCTTTCAGATTACGGTTTCAGATTTCAAGAGGCAAGCAGAAAAACTTACACGTTATGCATCTGTGGAAAAGGCGTTTGGTAATGTTTGAATTTTAAAATCTTCTGAATGATTTAGAGTTATCCATTCACTTTTATAAAGACAACAGAACAAGCACACAACAAGAACATAATACGGCCCAAGCTAAGCACCTCTAATTTTAGTTGATCAGAGCAGGAAAAGTTACATGTATCCTTCTGTATCCCACTGAAATCAGTGTGACTTAAAGGAACTTAACTTTGGCTGGATCGGGCCCCATGAACTAAGCAATATTACTTTGACGTTTGCAAATCATGCGGCGGATTTACCTCAGAATCAGTCACAGAAGTTGAGAGGCTGCTCAGGCAGATCCTTTAGTTTTAAATATATACCGATTTTTTAAAAACTATTTCATCCAATGTAGAATCAAGGTTTCTCTTCTCCTGAGCAAATTCGCAATAGCAAAGTGCTTCTAAGAAGAGGCAGATACTTGGAGGTTGTAAATTACAATACTAACTTTACACCTTTGCAGTGTAAGGGAATCCTAGAAAGTATATCAGGGGGGAAATGAGGAAACAGTATTATCAAATGAAGATCAGCCATTTTAGCTTCACACGGGTGGTTAAATAAACACCACACCTTTGCAGCATTAAATGTCAATCCATCACACAGACATTTTAAGCAGAATTCTCAGTTTTTCCAAATATAATCAATGCACATTTGTCAGCCGAACAGCGAGTGTATATGAGCCTTTTTCTTTTCTTACGCTGTTCAAAGCAATGCTGAAATGTATCAAGGTATCACCAAGCATCTAAATGATGAAGTGGATGTAAGCAATTTCTGCAGAGATAGGTTGTTGCTTTTAGCACTCTAAAAGTAGTAGAGTATGCAGTAAAATATCCTTTGGAGCATCATTAAATGTGCATATCATTAGAAATATTTCACCATTTCCCAATAGAAAATGGTATGTATGTTACATAAAAGCACTTTCCCCCACTATACAATGTTGATGCATTTTTTTTCTTGAAAAGCAACAACAAATATTCCTTCATGTTGTTTATAGAGATCTGCTCTTATCTGCCGTTTATGCAATTATTGCTAAATAAACCACTTCTAAACCCTACTTGGGACTACTTAGCATCGTATTGCCTCTAAGGCAGACTGAACACCAATTTACAAAACTATTATCAAACTATCAAATTCAACAGGTTGAATATCAACTGGGTTTTAAATAATTTATTTTTTTATAAACCCAGGTTTTTTTTAAATGTAATTTCCATTGTTGGAATACATCTATATCCATCTTGTTTTATAAACTGTGGGTCTTCAGGAAGAGATCTATTTGTCAAATAAGCTCTTGCTACCTTTTATCCGAAAAGGTAACACAGATATAAAACGGTCCCAGAACATAGCTCTCTTAAATGACCGAATAATGCCCTAACATAGTTATTAAGTCTTTGAACTCCTAATACCATACTCCTATTAACTGTCCTCAAAGTAGCCAACATATGTCAAACTTGTTCTTTTCACTAGTAATCCTTTGTTGCTCAGTAGGCTAACACTAAAAGAGATTAAGTGGAAAGTGTAAGAAATGAGGGAATCTTCATTACAGGGGTTTTTTTCCCCCTTCAAATGTATTGGCTTAGAAACAGAGCAGCCTTGTGAAATTTGCATAGGAAGCAATCTTAACACAGAGATATTGGCTGAAATGAATTATTGATTCCGTTCAAGAGACAAATTTAGAATGTCACTAAGTTTAAAATTCCTAGAAAGCAGACACAGCTTAACTGACATGCACTTTGTACAACAGATACCTTACAGGTAGAATGTGAAATCTCAGGCAGAATAGCAAGTGCTGGTGTAAGAGTATGCAATGTTGGAGATTTAACAACTGAAAGAAACTCCAAAGTTTTATAGTTTTATTTGCGACAACACCCCCCCCCCCCTGATGCTTCAAATACTATTTCTGGAACTCAGGGCACTTCCAGAAGTTTCTTGTGCAACTGAAGTTACAAATAAGATTTTTTACTTAAAACCCAAAGAGGAGATTAAGAGGGCATATACAAAACTTTTCATTCACTGACCTTCCTACAGACATAACTGACAGTTTAATTTGTCCATGGCTGCCTGCTATGGAAAGTTTTAACTGACAGAAGATATAGCATAGAAACAGCCCAATTAAATAAGGATGGATTTGTTCATTCTAAGCATCTCCCAAAACTTGTCTAACCACCATATATACATATTGTGGCCTTGATAATACGTGAGGCAACAATTAAAACACAAACTTGTGCCACCTATATCTTAGGCCTCTGACAGACTGACAGCTTAATTCTCAGAGAGGGAAGAAACATTTCCATCCCAACTGCAAAAGGAGTCTTGAGGTGATTGAGTGAGCCGACATAAACTTATCTAAGACAACTCTAGACTAGGTGGAATTTGCTGCTCCGATAAGAGACTTTGGACTGAACATCTCTGCAGCAGAACACACTTCCCTGAGTGAGATTCTGCCTTACTTTGTGCCTGTCACTTGACTTTCCACTATGATTTCACAATATCTTTAATGGTAACTGTGAAGACAGCATTAGCAATCTGCCGGCACCGTCTCATCCTTCCTTTATGAGGAAACAGGACAGCTTTGGGAAAACCTTTAATCTCAGGCAGACTTTAGCTTTTTATGACATCCGGCAGCTTCTCTCCTTTCTTTTTTGGATTAGGATAATTATTCCTCTGCCGTTTATAGAACGCTGGTCCCCTTAGAGAATCAGAACAGCATTTGCACACTCCCTAACTTTAAAAAACAACAACAACAAACCTTGGCAGGAGAAGCCCATTCACAGCAAGGGCGAGAGAAATGATTGCTGCCAGGTGCAGTCTGTCCCCCGATTGGGGGCCTTTTAAAATTGCTCCCCCCTCCTCAACTACACAAACCCTGCTTCTTTGCTTATAAAATACAACCCCGTGAGGTGAAACGTGATCAAATGAGATGCCATTATCCTCACACCTTTTTAAAAACAAACGACCAGCTTGCAGCAAGAGTACATACTTACCGTGTCACAATCAACTGGGACGGAGATTATAGTTATTTTATTTTTTATTTTTTTAAAATGAGACAAATGAAAAACCTACAGTCTGGAAACCTTTCAGAGTCTCAGACTAGTCCAGATCCCCCACCACCCCGCTCCACTTTCACCCATTTTACGAATCATGTGATAATTTTTTTTACCTCTGACAGGGTCAAAGGAATCACCTGCTAGAGATGTTTTGACTTGCGCTGCGGAATCTGGCTGTGTTGATGCCAGCACATGGGAAGGAGGGAGAGAAAGCTCTTTCTCTTCCCATCACTCTTGGCTTTCGCCCTCCACAAATAACCCCCCACGTAAGATATATACTGTAACCCCCCCCCCCTCTTTACAAGCACACTCCGCCTGCCAGACATTTACCTGCCTGTTTGGGTGGTGGTGCGGGGAGGATTTCGGAGGTAAACGCAGGTGGCGTGAAACAACTGAGACACCCCATCCCCGAAACCAGACGCTCAGAAGATGCTCGGGCGGGGTTGCAACATCGGAACAAGAGTACCAAAAAGCCAACCCTTCGTCCCCGTCCCCGCAGTAAGTCGGCATAAGCAGGGCGTCCCCCGCCCCGCCAACCTCTCAAATATAAAACCAGGAACGAAACAGAAGGCTAAGGCAAAAGGGAAATTTTTGGGAAGGGGGGAGTGATAAAGAGGCAGCGCTTGCTTACCTTTCCTCTTCGACCGCCTCCTCCGCCTCCTCTTGGACTTGCATTTCAGTTGGCTCCCCGGCCCTCCCGGTGCTCGGCCGGTGCCTAGGACGGAGGTCATCGCCGGTAGTTGAGGCAACAAGGAGAAGCAGCGGCAGCGCGTTGGCTCCGCGCTCGCCTGTCTCGGGGACCGCGCAGCGAGAGCGAGAGAAGTCGGCTGCCTGCCTGCGACGCCCCCTCCCTGCTCCGGATCTCCCGTGGTGGTGGTTGTGCCGCTGCCGCCGCTTGCGAGGTCTGCGAAGCCGGATGGGACTTTTATGAACCAGCAAACCCAGAGCAGCTGCGCGCGGATCGTGCGCCTCTTTTATTATTATTATTTTTTCCTTTTGGCCAGCTGCGCTCAAGTGCCTGCGCTGCGACGCTTCCCAAGCTAGGGATGGAGAGCGCGCCGGGCGCAGGTAGAGTTTCCAAATAAATGAATTAAAGGCGACGACCGGGAGGCTCACCTGTGATCCCCTCCCTCTTCTTCCTCCTCGGCCGCTTTCCCTCACTCGCAAGGCGCCTTTGCTTTATCAGGGGCTGGAAATGCACGGCGCCCACTTTTTTTCTCTTTTTTTTCTCTCTCTCTCCTTTCTTTCTCTTTCTTTCTCTCGTTCTTTTTGTTTTTCCCTTTCCTTTCCTTTTTTTTTTTTTGCACCTCTCTGCTAGTTGTTTGGCCCCAGCAGCCACTTTGAAGGCGATCATGCAGGGAGCGCGTCTATTTGCTGCTGCAAAGTCTAATTAGATCCAATCACAACTGTCTCCTGGCTCTGACATCAGCAGCACCACCAGCAGAAGCGCGCGGCGCGCAACCCCCCCCCCCCCATCCCTACCACCAGCCACCCCCGGTCTCCATCCATCCATCCCTTGTCAGCTTGCACACTCAGCTCCCATTGGGGCTGATGGATGTGTCCGGGACCTGATAGGGAAAGAAGGCAGAACGGGCCCGGAGGGGAGTTGTTGTAGAGGGAATAAAAAAGAAGACACAAAAGCCCCACCGGCAGCTTGCCGGCCGGTGTACTACTACTAACCGGCGGGAGAGTTTATTATACAGTCGGGGGGAAAAGGAAGGTTGACAGCTATGGTCCGATCCCAGGATACATCCTCCCCCGTAACGCACCACTGCCCCATTTGGGAAAGAAGTGCGACCCGCGCAGTTGATGGTTTTTGTGCGCGTGCGCCTTACTCCCGAGTAATCGCGCAAAGAGATTTTCAGTCTGATGGTGCCGTTCTTGGCACGTCTAAGTCCCACTGCGTTCCACGAAACTTACCCAGGTGCAAGAATATAGCCATGAAAAGGACAGTAGCCTACACACACAAAAATGGCCAAAAATCCCCAGCCTCTTTCAGTGCTTAGTTTAGCCTACTGGAAACTCCCCCCCCTTTTTTTTACTCCCCTACTTGTAATTTATTTATTTTTACTCATAAGTTCCACTATGTTCCAAGGAATTCCATTTACAGTTTACAAACCACAGTACCAGAAAGTGCAATCCTTAGCTCAGTCACCAAACAAACCCCAAACCAAAAAGGCTTCCTATGCAGTTTCATTCCTAGCCTTGTTTACTGAGAAGTAGATCCCACTATGTTCACTGGGATTCACTCCCAGGTGAAAGTATAAAATACTTAATAAATGATACCGTACCAAAATACACACACACACACACACACAATCCTTCACGCAGCATGTCTGAATACACACACACACAATTTTCCTCGGGAAGGATTAGATGGATGGATGGATGGATGGGGTGCACGCAGGGAGAATATGGCAGCATGGGAATAACAGAATCTTAGATTTATGGACTTGGAAGGGATCCAAGGCGTCATCTAGTCCAGCCCTGTGCAATGCAGGAATTGCAGCTAAATAATCCCCGAGGGGGGGGGGTCCATCCTGTTTCAGAACCTCCAATGAAGGCAATGCCAGATTAAACCCCGTGGAGGCCCCTAGGCAGTCAAAGTCTGGGGGGTGGGGGTGGGGCTTGCAAATTATCTCCTAAAACTAAGAAAGCTTGATTGTAATTTTCTTTCAAGATCAAATCAAAATTATTTTGATCCGCTGTTGTGGGGCCACTAAAAGGTGTGGGGCTCATAGGCCAGTGCTGAACTCTGCCTCTTTGGTAATCCAACACTGATTGAAGGAGAGTCCTCCACCTTCCTAGGGAGTCTGTTCTGCAGTTAAACAGCTCTAAGGAAAATGCTTTACACTGAGTTCAGATTTTGGGGCCATCTAACTCACTATTAGGGACGTGGGTGGCCCTGTGGTCTAAACCACAGAGCCTAGGGCTTGCCGATAAGAAGGTCGGCGGTTCGAATCCCCGCGATGGGGTGAGCTCCCGTTGTTTGGTCCCAGCTGCTGCCCACCTAGCATTTTGAAAGCACGTCAAAGTGCAAGTAGATAAATAGGTACCGCTCCGGTGGTAAGGTAAACGGCATTTCCGTGCGCTGCTCTGGTTCTCCAGAAGCGGCTTAGTCATGCTGGCCACATGACCCAGAAGCTGTACGCCTGCTCCCTCGGCCAATAAAGCGAGATGAGCGCCGCAACCCCAGAGTCGGACACGACTGGAACTAATGGCCAGGGGTCCGTTTACCTTTACCTATATATATTGGAAGCTGCCCAGAGTGGCTGGGGCAACCCAATAAGATGTGTAGGGTATAAACAGTAAAATTATCATTATGGAATGGGACATCCCTATTTTCATCGGAGAAATGTTGGAGGTTATGCAACAGTCTGCAAAACTCTAGGCCAGAGGTGGGAAATGTTGTTGAACTCCAACTCCCACCGGCCACAGCAGCCAGAGTAGTCAGTGGTCAGGTATGATGACAGGAGTTGGAGTCCTGCAGCATTTGCAAGCTGACAGCTTCCCCATCCCTGCTTCCATCTGCTTTATGTGTTGTTGTTTTTTAACATGGGAAACAGGATGGGCTGCTGGCTGGGGCTGCTGGGTGTTGTAGCCCAATGTGCCATGCAAAAGGCTGTGCTTGCAGTGCAACGGCTGGATGAGGATTCATGTGTTAACTGAGGTCATGTAATTGCCTCAAGAAGTTTGGAGGCTGTGGTCGTTGGCATGTACTGTATGGAGATGGTGTAGATTCCCACCTCTCATCTTCATCATCATCTTCATCATCATCATCATCATCATTTACTTGCCCCTCCACCCATCGTCTTCCCAGTCTCCCTCCCTTCCCCCAGCTCTTCCCCCTTGTGGTGCTGTTGGAAGAAACAGCTGCCAGTTTCACTTCTGCGGTGAAACGGTGTCAAGTCAGGATTCATTAAAAAAAGAAAGAAATGGAGACGTGCCTGTTCCTTTCCATGCGGTGTTGTGCAGATGTTGCAAAAAAAAAAGAAGAAGCTTGCTGGCACAACTGGCACCCATCCCACAAGGAATACCCACCTGGAAGCACCCTAGATCTACTTACTCCATCCAGAAATAAGTCCCACTGTCTTCAGTACAGCTTATGCACAGGTATGTTTGAACAGGGTTGCAGCCCTAGATTCCTTTAATTCTCTATTTTGACACAGCTAGGGAGGAAATGTGCTATTCTGTACAGAACAGGGTGACCAGGGTTTTTATTATTATTGTTAAAGGACAAGGCTTATTTGTCTTCAGTGTCCAGTGAGATTCCAGCTGGTGCCAGATGTCTTCCTGGGGTGAGGAAAGCAGCACCCGTTGTGAAATAATAATAATAATAATAATAATAATAATAATAATAATAATAATAATAATATAATGAGCATTTATATACCACTAGGCTGTAATAAAACCTGAAAGTGGTTTAGGAAAATAATAAAATACAGTTAGCAGGGGAAACAGTTAGAAGCAAGAGTATTTAAAACAATAGAAAATAGTTAAAAGCAACAATAAGCTAAAACTAGATGAAAAAACTTGACAACTTCTACATGTCTGGGTAGGCTTGCCTGAACAAAAATGTTTTGAGCAGGCGCTGAAAGGAATACTGTGGAGATGCCTGCCTGTTGTCAATAGTTAGGGAGTTCCAAACTATATATGCTGCCACACTAAAAGGATTGCTTTCTTACAAATTCAGAACGGTATGACTTACTAAACCATAGTTTATGGCTTAGTGCTATGTACAAACATGGCTGATGAGCTGATAAGGGAAATCTTTTTTGGTTTTCTTAGTTCAGAGCAACGGATGAGGGGGGGGAAAGGAGATGAAGAGGTTCTAAACTGCTGTGTTTAGGAAACCGTGTGATGAGTTGATGGGTACGGAGAGGCTTAAGCAAGCCAAGAAAGAAGGACAGAGAGCAGGAAAACAGCTGTCGACTGAGAAACTCAGGAACCATGAAATATAAACGTTGGCAAAACAAAAGTTAGGCAACAGATTTAAAGGCACAGGGGGCAACAAAACTGGTTTCCTCTTTAACCAGTCTGCCTCACCACTGCTCTTTCCCAGGGGACACCTTTGGGATTCTAGGGCTGAACCAAACCAAGTAGAAATATCCTCACGCAAACAGTTACAGCTCAAATTCACTTGCCTATGAAATTTCCCCGCCATCACATTACCCCGTTGGGATCCTGCAGGATTTAAGAATGCTAGAGAAAGGGGAAAAAAAGGACACTCAAGCAATCAAAGATCAGGGAGGACAGGGATCAAGCTAGACCTGTTGGCATTCCCTCCTCCATATAACTATTTGAGGTACTGAATCCTGGTTCAGTGCCAGATCCCACAACTGCAAGGCTGTTCAGAAGATACTGGACTACAGAGGTTAGCAAATGAGCAACTTGTTCCAACAAATATTGGGAGCAGACTGGAGCGTTTAAGCCACTGTCCCCAGACCACCTCTTCCAGGCTCCCTTTCAGAGCCTTAAAGGGGCACCCCTATGGCTTGAAGATGGCCACTTCTTCTCCATTCCATAGCCTCCTTGCACTGCTGGACTGGTCATGTGCAGTGCAACCTTTGGAGGAGGTAAGATCCATGTCAGTGGTGAATGTGGCCATCCTACTAGAGTATCTTGTGCAGTATGCCCCCCACCCCATATAGTTGATCATCTGAGCAGTGCGGTTATCAAGCAGGGCACAGTGGTGAGATTTATACATTCCTGTCCATGCAGCAAACCTTTCTGATTTTCTCTCTCTTGTTGCTGCTGCCACCAAGGTCAATGGTTGCTGCTGCCACCAAAGGATCTTGAGGGGGCAGGGAAAATTGCTTGAGCCAGGGGTTAGCCACCCCCTGCCCTGCCCTATATTGTATTGTGCTTATATCATTGATTAGCTGGACTGGAGGGATGACGGCACAGCATTTTTCAAAACTATTCCAACCTGGTGGAGGAAAAGCTGTTAGAACCTGTTCTGCAACCATTCTATGAGGTGAGGGAAGCTGTCAGTTTGGCTGAGATAAAAACATCACATAGGATCTGGAGATAGGAGTGGTTTTGAGGAGCAGTTTGATTACTGAGAAATGATCCCAGCAGGTAAAGAAGGCAAGGGCCACAACTGAGGAAGGGTATCAATGGAGACAGCTTTCAGAAATACAGGAACTTGAGGGGAAAGTAGGTGAGTGAGAAGGCTATTTTGGGAGAAAGAGATGAGAAGAATGGAGACTGAGGCAATTTCACAACCTGATTTGAGTTAAAGAGTCAGTAATTGGGTTGCGGCTTGTTGTTGTTGTTATAGGAGAAAATGAGGGTGTGCAGTCTAATGGGCAAAACTATCTGGTAAATAAATAAAAAGGTAAAGGTACCCCCTGACCCCTAGGTCTAGTCGCAGACAACTCTGGGGTTGCGGCGCTCATCTCACTCTATAGGCCGAGGGAGCTGGCGTTCGTCTGCAGACAGCTTCCGGGTCATGTGGCCAGCATGACTAAGCCGCTTCTGGCGAACCAGAGCAGTGCGCGGAAACGCCGTTTACCTTCCCACCAGAGCGGTACCTATTTATCTACTTGCACTTTGATGTGCTTTCGAACTGCTAGGTGGGCAGGAGCTGGGACCGAACAACGGGACCTCACCCCGTCGCGGGGATTCGAACCGCTGACCTTCTGATCGGCAAGCCCTAGGCTCAGTGGTTTAGACCACAGCGCCACCCGCGTCCCTTGGTAAATAAATAGATCCTTGCAAAACAGCCATACAATATGTACTGAGAGTCACACCTGCTTTAATCATCAGTTCCCATGAAGACTGCATTTTAAGTTTCAGAATTCTAAACACAGAGAAGGTGGAAATGCTGGACACCTACTTAGCCCCTGTCTTCACCCAAAGGGAAACCAGGGCCCAACCTTTTGATAACAGAACAAATGATGCAAGGAGGGAGCTGCAACCCAATATAGGGAAAGAGGTAGTAATAAGGTGGCAATGAATTGAAATACCCAGGGCCTGTTAAGCTGCCTCCATCTGATAAGCCTGATAAGGGCCTGATAAGCTGCACCCATGGATGGTCATCTGTCATGTGTGAGCCAGTTGAGATTCCTGCACTGTAGGGGGTTGGGCTAGATGAGCCTTGGAATCCTTTACAACTCTTACAATTCTATGTCATGAAGCACCTGTCAAAGTATTTCTTCATCCATCTCCTTAAAAGAGTGATATTGGAAGCAAAATCTGCGAACTCGGAGGCAAGAAAAATTATGCTAAATTATTCACATTCTGATTAATCTTTCCTCTGCCTGCACTTAGTCTTGTGAGAACAGCCGGGCCATATTCATCGGGGCCCCCCTTTAGCCTTAAAAAAATAAAAAATAAAGTCAAAACTCTCTGGTCTCAATCTAGGTCATCTCCCCTGGTGTGAAATGGTTTACTCTCAGTAACTTTCCGGTTATTACAAACTTGTTATTTTGAGTCCTCGATGCCTGTGAAGCTTCGCTGAGTTCTTCCACCCCTCGCGCAAGCTTTCATTTGAAAGTAAAATTGTACTCACGTAGTCTGGGGACTTTGTTACTCTTTCGCACCTGCGCAGACAACACAGGTCCTATCCGTGTTGGCTCAGGAGGAAGTCCAATTGATTTCAGAGGAAAGGAAATGAGCCTCGTTGGTTTTTTATTTTTATTTTTATTTTACAAAAAAAAGTCACATGTAGCTTGTGTCCCACTTCAGAGGCCTGTCCTGTATTTGAAGAGCCTCCCAGTTCCAAGTCTAATTTCAACACAAGAAAACTTTAAAAGACAGAGTGGGAGCCTTGAAGGTGCTCATCAATGGTTAGTTAGCAGCACCTGGTCAGCAGACTGAGCAGACACATAAAACACCTGGTGTCTTTTAGTTATGGTGAGAGGCATTGCATTTCTACTAAAAAATCATAGCAATTATTTCTAAAGTTGTGCCTAAACAAATAAATTACTACATGCACATATTACACAAATTGATGTCCTCTTTTATTCTGGTGACATTTGTTGTTCAGTTGTTCCGTCGTGTCCGACTCTTCGTGACCCCATGGACCAGAGCACGCCAGGCACGCCTATCCTCCACTGCCTCTCGCAGTTTGGCCAAACTCATGCCAGTCGCTTCGAGAACACTGTCCAACCATCTCATCCTCTGTCGCCCCCTTCTCCTTGTGCCCTCCATCTTTCCCAACATCAGGGTCTTTTCCAGGGAGTTTTCTCTTCTCATGAGGTGGCCAAAGTACTGGAGCCTCAACTTCAGGATATGTCCTTCCAGTGAGCTCTCAGGGCTGATTTCTTTAAGGATGGATAAGTTTGATTTTTTTTGCAGTCCATGGGACTCTCAAGAGTCTCCTCCAGCACCATAATCCAAAAGCATCAATTCTTCGGCAATCAGTCTTCTTTATGGTCCAGCTCTCACTTCCATACATTCCATACATTACTACTGGGAAAACCATAGCTTTAACTATACGGACCTTTGTCAGCAAGGTGACATAAATCTTCTTTTGGGGGGGGGGAGAATGTATAGCTGGCCAGCCAGGTAGATTGTGTGTGTGGACCAATGATTCCTTTGTGGCCATTTCCACACCATACCTTTAAGGCACCAAGATATCACTTTAAATAGTAATGGCTTCCCCCTATGAATTCTGGGAGCTGTGGTTGGAAAGGGAGCTGAGAGTTGTTAGGATACCTCTATTGTCATCCCAGAGCTACAGTTTTCAGAGTGGTTTAAGAATCAACCCTTCTTCACAGGGAACACTGAGAGTTGTAGCTCTGAGAGTGGAATTTAGGGGTCTCTTAATAACTCCCAGGACTCTTAACAAACAAACGTGGCCCTCCTGGCTTGCCATACCTGGAACTGCTGAGCCAGCAGTTTAGTTTCAGTTCTGCATTATTTGCATTAACATTCTGTGTGGTTTCTCTCTCTCCACAAATGGTGTTATATCAAAAGAGTTGTTCTTACTCATTCTCCTTGCGACCACCTCTTCTTGATGTTTTTCAGAAAAGCAAAGTTTGATCCCCATTTTTGGAAATCCTCCGATGTTACCCCGATCTCTTTCACGTGGAGTGCACATATTGCTGGTGAGGCAAAAACCAGCTGTAAAAAGAAACACGGAAGTCCTTATTTTGGTAAGACCGGAGGTTAATTCGGGGCGATGTTTCGGTTAAAGAGTTAACTGAAGCCAAATTGCATAGCATTGTCTAGTGGCTGGTGAGGATGTAATGTTCAACATGCAATTTCTTTCTTCTGGAGTTAGAAAAGAATTTCCCTTTGATCATGGATCTGCCCTGAATGACTAGATTTGATAGTCTCCAAGGCAACATGAAAAGCGAAGGTACCTGTGTTTTGTACATAAGGGGTGGCAGGAGGGAGGGAAACACACATTCCAAAATCCACAGGTGGTTGATACAAGACAAAACATCTCAAATGAGAGCTACTGTGGCATAGTGGTTGGAGTGCTGGACTAGGACCTGGGAGACCAGGGTTCAAGTCCCCACTGAACTATGAAGCTCCCTGAGTGACCTCAGGACAGTTGCTGCCTCTCAGCCTTACCTATTTTACAGGGTTGTTGTGAGGATTAATGGCCTCTTACCTGGTCCAGAGGTGGCCACCCAGTGGCCCCTCACACACCCAGGGGACAAAATGACTTCACCATGGCAGCTGGCTGTTGGAATGCCTCCATGGCCGGCTGCCATCCTGGAGTCTGAAATTCCCCTATCAGGGGCAAGCTGAGGGGTGGAGCCTGGGTGGCAGGCCAGAGTGGAGAAGTCTTCACTCAGGTCCGCCACCTGGGAATAAAGGCCAACTGCGTCCAAGCGTGGCACCTCAGGTGTCAGCCCTCCGTCTGGAGGCTGATAATGATTATACAGTGGTACCTTGAGTTACAAACGCTTCAGGTTACAAACTCCGCTAACCTGGAAGAGTTATCTCGAGTTGAGAACTTTGCCCCAGGATGAGAATGCATCTCTAGTTAAGAACAGTTTCAGGTTAAGAACAGACCTTCAGAACGAACAGACCTTCGGAACGAATTAAGTTCGTAACTAGAGGTACCACTGTACACCCAATGCCTGAGCCAAAGCCTACCTACATCTGTAATCAATAAATGTTGTGGTCAGTTTTAAATTGTTTACCTGGGTTTTCCTCCTCTGGGAGTGGGAGAACCATGAATGCCACCTTAAGTTCCTTGGAGAAGAAAGTGGGATAGAAATACAATAGACTTTTGAGCTTTCTAGAACTTTTCATCAGACAGGAAGAAAAACAATGTAGGGTGGGTGGGATGAAGCAAAATGCCAAAGCACAAAAAATTAGGCTGGTTATTATTGATTGACTGGGTTTATATACCACCCTATACCCGGAGGTCTCAGGGCAGTTCACAGAAATGACCACAATCAGAATAAAAACAACAACCCAATAACACCCCCCCCCCCGGAAAAGAGCCACATTTTAAAAGGGTATAGGATGTCAAACAGATCAACCAAAGGCCTGAGTGGATTACAGTCACTTGTCCACGATGACTCTGTGCCTTCAGTTTTGCCTGGCAGTTCACCCCGTTGCCTCACCAGGTGGGAGGCAGGGTGGAGCAAGGGGAAAGAAGCTGAGGTCTCTAGGCTTGAAGAGATAAAGGATGCCGAAGAGCACTGAAGCAGGGCAGAAATGCAGCCCTGAGCTCATACAGGTGAGACACCAGAGCTTCCGGCTACAAAATTCCTGCATTAATCCACTCTTGCCCTACTTTCTCCCAAAGAGCTGCTGACGGTGTGACTATTTGCAGAGAGAGTGCCTATAGCTCGAGAGGCCAAGCGTCCAGGGGTTTCAGGAAAGAAAGAAGGGAGCGGATCCATACCCACTGGTTAACATTTGTCATCTGGAAGGAGGGGGAGAAATTACTCAGCGCCAAGCAAGCCAAGCAAGCCTTTCTCTCTTTGAAGTTGATCTGATTCTGTACATCAAGTGCATTGTTAGGTCCCTCCCCCCACTCTCTTTTTGCAGCAATTGCAATTTGCAGGGTTTGAGGCTTTGATAAAGACCTTGTGAACTCTCATTAACCTGCAAGCAAAATTCAAAGAACAGAAGGGGGACGGGACGGGGGGGGGGATGACGTTCTGGAATAGTAGCTGCCGGGGCTGCAACAACAGGCCAGGTTTAAACTCCGCAGTCATCTTCCCCTTTCCCTGAATGAAAGCTTTTTCACTTTCCTTGGCATTTTTGTATGAAATATATATAAAAAGGGACAGTACAAGAGAACTTAAGTAAGCTCAAAGTACGGCGCATGCAGACAGAGTGATGCACTTCTCGCTGGGAGGCCCTTATAATTTCAAACTAACGGAATGAACTTCGCTGGCGGACACAATATTAGAGGAAGGCAGAAGCAGAGGGGAATGAAAAGCTACGGTGAAATGGCAACTTTGTCATTGCTTCCCAAGTGATAGGAAGCTGTAGGTAAGAAGGAGAAACCTTTTTTTTTATTCCTTTCAGGGCAGCCTTCAGGGGAGCGCAGGCCAAAGTGGGTGGAGGAATGAGTATAAATGTTACCTTTGAGCAGTTGGCTAGCTTTTCTGCACACACTCACACGCCCTTCTGTGTCCTACACCCCGGCAGAACCACTCAATGAGGGTGTGAAGCAGGACCAATGATGGGGTGTAGCCTGGGAGTGCTGAATTTACATATAAGCTAAACAAGCTATATCTTAGGGCCCTCACTCTCTTGGGGACCCCCCAAAAAATTAAAGGAAAAAAACCTGGATGTACATTTCCAAAATATAAGATAAAAAACAAATAAAATAAAACCTACATACAAGCAACAGTGTTTTGTGTTGTGTAGGCTCCTATAATGTAAGTAATGGGCCCCGCCTGCTCCCTAAAATATCACTGGTTTGCTCATTTGTATGTATAGGGTGACTACATTCTGCATGTGCAAATGGCTTTAGATACCTATTAGATCCATAAATTACCATATAGCATATATTCCACACACAAAAAACAGTGACAATTTGTTGTTGACAAAGGACAGCTGGACATATAAAGGGCCCCATTACCTTCAGTAGTTTAGGGCCTCATCAAAGCTAAATCCGGCCCTGATCCCAAGTCACATACAGGGGCTTGGAGGGCAACAATTTGGCCCCACAGGGCTAAGGTGCCCCACCCCTGCTTTGGTGGAGAAGACCATCACCCAATCAGGTGGGGTGTAACTAGGAGCCACCCAACACCAGCGATCCTTAAAGACACATCTAGCCATATTTAGCTATAAGCTGAACAAAGCATTCGATAAAAGCTTTTCTCTTCAGCTGAGCACATGCAAGCAAGAGAAATAACTCTCGGGTCAGTGGGTGCAGCTCATCAGTTGCACTCCCTGGGGACTGAGTATATCACAGGAACGCAAGAGAGTTTTGCCTGCTCAGTCCAGCCGGTGTCTACAGGAAGCAGGTCAGCAAAATGCCGTGGCCCACAATAACAGAGGCAGCTGACAGGTCAATAGGATTACACAGGGACACTTATTATCCAAGCATGGCTGAAGCTGTGGTTCCAGTCACACAAGTCTAATCTGTCTTGGGAGTTTTACCTGGTTGAACTGGTGGGAAGATGGGGAGTCAGAAAACCTTCATGTTCTGGAGAACTCCGAGGCTATGTTCACACGGCAGGCGGTCTTGCTAAAAAGAGAATTCTGTCTTACTACCTCCATGATGTTCTTGACAACGTATCTGCTGTCACCGGAAATGTAGCTAGATTTTGTGCAATAGCCACAAGTCAAAGAAACCAAAAGATTACCGTATACAGCTCCACAAACAGCTCACCGTCAAATTCTTCTGTTTTTTAAAAACAAATCTTTTAATGGAGTATATATTTCCTTGGATACGTATTTTAAATCTATTTAATTCTGATTCTCCCCTGGCCCAAGTAGGACTAATTTAGCCAGCTAGCCCTGGTGACTATACAACGTTTATTGGATGGATTTCCCCCAAATTGATTTCTTTGAACTTTGAACTTTATTGTTATTCATGCTTTTAGACTGTATTTTATGCTGCTTTTATGTTGTATTACAATTAAGTGTTTTAAATTTGTTGTTAGCCACCCTGAGCCCGGGTTTCTTAACCGGGAAGGGCGGGGTATAAATAAAAATTTATTTATATATTTATTATTTAATTAGTATATTGATTGTTAAATTCCACTTTGACCGTTTTAATGTTTATGTAAAAATTATGCTGAAATTCTGGTTTTGCTATGCTGGCTGCTCAGCCGTAGCAATAATAATAAACAAACATATCTGCTGTTATCCCCTTTTCTCTTCACAATGATCCTGCCAGGGTGCAAGAGAGTTTGTAATTTGGGAAATGCTTTGCTTTCAAAAGTATTCAGCTAGTCCTTCTTACAGCCAGGAATGTGCCACACACTCACTCTTTTGGCGCACACTTAAAAATAAAGCCTCGTTCGTGTGCTTGAAGCAGATAATGTGTATGAAAAAAAAAGGCTCTTAAATAAAAAGACAAACTGGACAGACTCAAGTCAGGGTCAAGTCAGGAGAAAAAGATTCCCCAAACTCTGCCAACCAAAGATGTTATAGTTCAACATGGTTTTAACCATTCCCTCCCCCCCCAGCCCCCCCACGCTGGTACTAAATCAACTTCATTAGCATCATTCTTCAGGATTACAGGCTAAAGCACTTTCAGGAAAACGAAATTCTACATCAGTGCCTGGCTCAGTTTCCATCCATTTTTCATCCCAGAGATGTATTGGTATCTTATATAAATATGCCTTATTTAGAATCTAAAATTTATTTTATGCCTTCCTGTTGACAACCTGAGGCAATGGGTGGGTGGGTGGGGGGAAATAGCTGAACAAAGGGTCCTCTGTAGATATTTCATGTTTGCTGACTCACTAGATCATCTCCCATGACACTGAATTATTGGTTTCAGCCAGCACCGAAATACCAAGAGAAAGCTTCTCTTCTCTTTTATCTTCTTCAATTGTTCTCAGGTTTAAATGACTCACAACTTTTGAGAAAACAAACAGAAATCTCAAGAAAACAAAACTGTACATGCACTCAGGGGGGATACAAGCAAAGGAAGCTGCCTTATCGCGAACCAGAGCACTGCTCCATCTAGTGGAGTATTGTCTACTCTGGCTGGCAGCAGCTCTCCAGGGTTTCAGCCAAGGGTCTCTCTTAGCCCTACCTGGAGATGCCATGGACTGAACCCAAAACCTTTTGCATGCAAAGCAGTTGCCCTATGCTATATCCTCACACCCTAAGACCTTTTACTGAAGAAATTTGCAAAAATTAGCTTTCACCCCCCTAAAATGACACGTCCCACAGTTTCCCCCAGCTGTGTATGGAGCTGTCAGGGATCAAACCTATGTTCTGCCACTGAGCTATAATACTTTGCGATCTCTGAAGCAGTCATGGCAACTCACAAATGCACCTTGAGGCCTAGTTGCATCTCACATCAGCCATGAGGAGGTACACTGGCCCTGTTGCCCTGGCGACACAGCCGCCTCCGTCCTGCTGTACTCTGCTCAAGCCTGTCATTGGCTGTAGAGGTCTGATGGTTAGTCCCACTGAGTTCGATGGGATTTCCCCTTCATAACCACCGAGTTCAGCGGTGTGGCTAACAGTGGCGGAGCTTCATGCTCTGGCACTGGGGGACGGAGAGGAGGCGGGGTGGGTCTGGCGCACGTCCCAGGGGCGTGGTGCGCATCCTGGGGCGTGGCATGCTGCCTGTGGGGGTGTGGCGCCCAGTGCAGGTTGGGGGGTAGCTGTGATGGCACCCCACCAGGATCGCACTCCCCCCACACTCATCCTCCTCCGCCAGTGGCGACTGATTTCCAAGTTACCATGGTTAGGACCAGGCTGCCTACCCCTTCCCTTGGAAGCACCAGTTACCCATAGCAACTGTGGTCGGAAACCTGGAGTCTTGGGCCCAGAGCAAAAAGAATAGCATTTTTTTTTAAGGCAGATAGAATTAATGGCTTGGTATGTTAATCAATGTGATAAATGGAACGGAGCTGCGGGAAACATGTCAAGAACTTACCTGTGATGTTTAAATAAAGACAGGCTCGAAGAGGCATGCATTTCATTTAACGATGCATTTGAGCACTTCGCACCTGGGTGCCACTCATTTCTCTCCTTCTTTTGACTTACCAGCAACTTGGCTCCCCCCCCCTTTTTTGCTTTAAGTTATACGTGCGCATGAAACATTCCCTGGAAAGATGTGTGATGGGTGTTTCAGTGGATTTGACGAGAAATGACATGGGATTTGGAAACGGCTCTCTACTGCCCTTGAGGACTGGGCTCCCCTTAAGGATCAGAGTGACTAGGGCTGCAGCTTGGAGATTCTCGACGAACTGCTAACTCAGGAGAATAAGGTGGCGGCAGATTCGCCCACTGGCTTGCTTCCCCCATAGTCCATTTAAGTTGCCCTCCATTGCTGCCTTTTGTGTGGCACACCAGGGCTGAGATCCAGCCTAGGGGAGCACTGGCATGTTATGAGCTTTGGGGCTACTTTTGATGCAAAGTTGTTGGCTGTTTTCACTTGACCTTTACGCTCACTTAAATTTTGATAAGCTAAATGAACTGCTAAATTGTTGATATTCCCCCATTAGTGTTACTGTTGCATATTGTTATTGCACTACGGTATTTAGACTGTTTTTTTTTTAATTAAAAAAAATGTGAGCCGCTTTGAGCACGGGTGTATTTGTAGAAAATGTGGTATATAAATAAGTTGACTATGACTATTTACGTTTAAAAATCATATCCTGTCCTTCTGATGCCCACATAATGCTAAGGTCGACTGACAACTATTAATCCCAACTAGGTAATACAAGGTGGGTTTTTTTTTAAAAAAGGCAATATAATAAAAACAGGCAGAACAGTAGATTTCTTTGTTATCATTTATTTAGGAATCTTGCATACTTGTTCACATGCACATAACATTCAAAACCACGATTTATTATTATTATTATTATTAGAGATTTTCTTGGTTTACAAAAGTGTGTGCAATGTCTCTCGCATTTTCCATGTAACATTTTTACAGATCAATTTTGGTTGTTGAGAAAAAAAAACTTATAAAAACTCATTTGATAAAATGAATGCCTGCCTAAATGGTTTTCGTCTCCATTGATACACTATAAGAGACTGAGCCAACTGGGTTTCCTGGGGCACAGAGTGCCACAGTTTAGGTGCAGCCACAGAGAAGGCCCCTTCTCTGGTTCCCATCAGCTGAGCCTCATATATAGATGAGATGTTGAGAAGTGCCTCTCCGTCAGATGATGAAGTCCAGATGAGCTAATATGGAAGAAGGCTGCTTCTAAGGTATTGCCACAGCTCTGTCAGGCAAGGAATGTCCAGAGTGAGGAAGTAACTCTTTATTGTCAAAAGTACACTTAACAAGTTAGGGAAAGGCATGTCCACCAGTCCTATGTCTCTAAGCTACTCCTAGGTATGCACATTATGAGGCAATTGCCACAACAGAGAGGCCCCACCCTCAATCTCAGCTTATATATTTCCCCAACCTGAGTGGCACACAAGCAGGTGAAGACTCCGTCTGTGGGTAACCTGCTCCTCCTCCTCCTCCTCCTTCAGTCCTCACCTGGTCTTGGCAGACAGTGGAGCAGGAGAGTTGGGGGCAGGAGGAGGAGGAGATGTGGAAGCCTTTGACCCTCCACCAGCCTTACCTATCTCTCCCTCCTCCTGTGCCTGTTCTTGCCTCTCCGATCCTGCAGCTCCTGCAGCTTCTCCTGCCTCTATCATTTCCTGGCTGCTACAGGCACTGTGGGTTAAACCACAGAGCCTAGGGCTTGTCGGCGGTTTGAATCCCCACGATGGGGTGAGCTCTCACCTAGCAGTTTGAAAGCACATCAAAGTGCAAGTAGATAAATAGGTACCGCTCTGGCCAGAAGGTAAACGGCGTTTCCGTGCGCTGCTCTGGTTTGACAGAAGCGGCTTAGTCATGCTGGCCACATGACTCGGAAGCTGTCTGCGGACAAACGCTGGCTCCCTCGGCCTATAGAGCGAGATGAGCGCTGAAACCCCAAAGTTGTCCATGACTGGACCTAAAGGCCAGGGGTCCCTTTACCCTTTTTACAGGCTCCTCCAGTTCACTGATCCCTTCTTGCAAGTCAGTCTCTGACCCCCTTTCACCTGGTGCCTACTCATCAGCATCCAGCCACCGCTCCTCAGTGTCCAGCCAGTCCCTGACAGTGGGAAGAAACCACTTAGAACTTTAAAGATCATGACCAGCATTTTGAGCTGGGCCCAGAAACAAATTGGCAACCAATCCAGCCCTTTCAGGATAGGTGAAATATACATGATACATGTCCAACCACTGATCTCCCCCCCCCCACTCTGCTGCATTCTTTTTACTAATTCTTTCTTTGTACACTTTAAAGGTAGTTCAATGAAGAAGGCATTGCAGTAACCCAGTCCAGGTATAACTAAAAGCTGGTCTGACTTCACCAGGAACAGATGCTCTTGGTGCACCAGCCCAAGATGGGCAAAGGCATTGCTGGCTTGAAGGCATTATAGATGAGGTCCTTGCCATCTTCATCAGAAGCCCTTCTTTGTTTAGTAGCTTCATCACAGGGAGCACCAAAGCAAGAAGAAGAAGAAGAAGAAGAAGAGGAGGAGGAGGAGGAGTTTGGATTTGATGTCCCGCTTTATCACTACCCAAAGGAGTCTCAAAGCAGCTAACATTCTCCTTTCCCTTCCTCTCCCACAACAAACACTCTGTGAGGTGAGTAGGGGTGAGAGACTTCAGAGAAGTGTGACTAGCCCAAGGTCACCCAGCAGCTGCATGTGGAGGAGTGGAGACGCAAACCCAGTTCCCCAGATTGCAAGTCTACTGCTCTTAACCACTACACTACACTGGCTCTCTCGCTTTGATCCCAAACTGAACTGGTAATTCTCAGTAACAAGCAGTTATTACCTCTACAGCTGAAGCTCGGATGGAGCAAACAACAACAACAACAACCCTCTTTTGAAGGAGCGGTTTCTGATATTGCTGATGGCGGGAAGGAAAGCCAAAGACCACCCCCGTCTGATAACCTCCTTGACCTTCGCTTGCCTTAAGCAACTTCACAAATAATTTAGCAAACAGCAGGGAAGAGAGTGGCACCTTGACATTTTGGGCGAAGCAAGAACCAGCTTGGAGTTTGATGAACTGTGGCATATTTGCTGATGGTGGTGCTTACAGTCACATTGGTTTCCAGGAGACAGTTTGCTGTGCCTCTGAGGTCCCCGGGAGAAAGCTGACGACTCCTCTGAAGGGATATCCATTGTGTTTGGCCGCCGTCCCCTCCCCCCCTCTTCCAGAGGACGGTCACAAGTGATCCATGTAAATTGCCGTTTGAGTGCAATCAATAGATGTGACAGGCAGCCCGACGCTGGCATCCAGGGACATAATGAAGGTGCGACTGTGTAAGCGGCTAACAGATAACAATGCTATCGCAAATTATAGGGCAGTGGTGTATTGAATAAGTGCAGTGCAAAATGAGCGGTGCCGTGCAGGTCACGCTTCCCCTAGTACCGAAGTGTCTTTCGCTTGTGTCCTTCGTAATTGCAAGTGGCAGCAGGGCCCAGCTGAATACGATGGTGGGGGGCAGGTGGTCAGCCCTCATTTATTCTGCATTACAATGCAATTCACGCTGTTAACCACTCATCCGGCATGTGAGTGACCACCTCCCAAGTGGGCAAGACACCGAATCTCATTTAAATCAAGAATCCCCACCCCCACCCGTTGGAGGACTGAAATTGGGCAGATTATTCCATTGTGTGCAATTTCTGCACCAAGAAAGCAGATCCCCCCCCTTCACAATGGCTCCTTTTTGGCACTTGTTCACCTTCCTCCTCTGAAGGGTGAGACACACCCCTAGCCAGGAATTTTAATAAGATTAATAGCTCTGCTGGTGCATATGTTCATTAAACTAATGATTTCTGCTTTAAAGAAAAAACCCAAAAGGTTCTATGGAATGTTATTGGGTGCCTATTTGTGCATCTCACAGCATTTCTTAGGACTGTCCATTGATGGTCGACTTTTGAGTTGATTAAAAGTCTCCCTTTTTAATCGACTAGTCATTTAATTAAATTGATTCAATGCAAATGTCCATAAAATCAGAACTTCAGTAGGGATGTCTTTCTGGAGAGAGTGAATGGTGCACATGGGTTCTTTAGAATCTGATAAGCAGGAGGTACTACTGTTTAAAAAGGGCGCCACTCCTTACAGAAGTGTGTTTGCGGCATGAAATCCTATATGTGGGGGATGAATAGGAGGGCTCTAGAAATAGCTTGGAAAGAAGTGGGAGGGTCATAGCTCAGTGCTACAGCAACTGCCTTGCATGCAGAAGGTCCCAGGTTCTATTCTTGGCATCTCCAGGTAAGGCTGGGAGAGACTCCTGTCTGAAGCCCTGGAGAGCCACCAGCAGATAGTGTAGACCAGGGTTTCCAAAATGTGGGTCTCCAGCTGTTTTTGGACTATAGCTCCCATCATCCCTGACCACCGGTCCTGCTTGGTATGGATGATGGGAGTTGTAGTCCAAAAACAGCTGGAGACCCAGGTTTTGGAAACCCTGGTGTAGACAATACCAGTCTGCCTCAGCATAAAGCAGATTACTATGTTCCTAAGCAAAGGCATAGGAAATAAAATATATAATGAAACCAAATTAGGTCTAGATTTGAGGGTGATTTTCCATGGTCAGAAAAGCAAGGTATATTGTTATATGCTTGTTGTTGTTTTCTTATTTGCCCCTTGAAAATTCATTAAGTGAAAAGTACCTGAACATACCTATTGATTCCTAATATTATTTCGGAATACAGCCCTGTGAGAATCCTTTCTTTATTTGGGGCCTGACATTTGAGTTGAGCGTCAGCAGTTCTGTTCTGAAAATCTCGGCTCCCCAAGCTTTTCTGGTCTGATTCCCATTTATAGGTTTACGGATTAAGTTTAACATTTGACCCTGATCAAAACAGAGGAGGAAAACTTAAGGCACTCTGTGTACTCAGCTGATATTTCATTATCACTGATCAATGCTGCCTGCCATTTATGAGTTTATTTCCCCTTCTTTCAAATGTCAAGCTAGTTTTATTTATGGCTTTCTCTGCCCATCTTAACGATGATATGTGGTGTATGTCCCGTCCATTTAAAACACTTGCTCAAAAGGCCATTTCTCAATCAATTTCTAAACTAAATGACTAAAAACCCATCCAGTGCTTTAAGACTGGTTTCTCACATCATTGCATTATTGGCATCTGTCAGTCTTGGGAGGCAATGGAAGAGTGAAGTCAAGCTGTTGGAAGGTTGCGGTATCTGCTGTGGCTGTAGAGACCAATGTGGGAGAGACATGTTTTGTTGCAGCTGGGGCAGGTGAAAGCTGTGATCAGTTGTGCCACAGTTACAGCACAGAACAGCAATATTATAAATGGTGAAGAGGGTGCTTGGAAATAAGTACCGTCTAATCCAAAGGTAGCCACTGTCTATTTTCTGACACAATTCTATTCTCTAGGTCAGTAGCAGGGAACTTCTAGCCTGCAGGTCAATCTTGGGGGACCAGAAGGCCATTTCCCCCCAAATCATACCTGCCAACTTATCAACTGATGTCACTCATGATGAACAGGAAGGCAGGGTTAAAGCCTATGACAGCTGTGTGTGCAGGGAATATGTGACTGAAGCCAAATGGAGCAGGATTCAACCAAATTTGGCCCATGAGATGCACCTGGCCTTTGGCACTGCATGTGTGCATTTTTAGGACTCACTTTATTTCTGTGATTGTAAGTTGTTTTAAACTTTTTAATAATAACAATAACTTGTTGTTGTTGTTCAGTCATTCAGTCGTGTCCGACTCTTCGTGACCCCATGGACCAGAGCACGCCAGGCACGCCTATCCTCCACTGCCTCCTGCAGTTTGGCCAAACTCATGCCAGTCGCTTCGAGAACACTGTCCAACCATCTCATCCTCTGTCGCCCCCTTCTCCTTGTGCCCTCCATCTTTCCCAACACCAGGGTCTTTTCTAGGGAGTCTTCTCTTCTCATGAGGTGGCCAAAGTACTGGAACCTCAACTTCAGGATCTGTCCTTCCAGTGAGGACTCAGGGCTGATTTCTTTAAGGATGGATAAGTTGTTAACAACAACAACAACATTGTGCCTTAATTGTTGTAATCCTCTCTGGCACCTTAGGGTGAAGGGCAGGTAAATCACTGTCATTGCCATCATCATCATAGTAGTAGTAGTCGTCTGGGGGCATCAGTTCAGTTATAGCACCAAGGCATGCCCTGGTGTGACATCATTGTGTTCTGTGCCTCCTCCCCTCCCCTGTTCTCACTCCTTTCAAACTCCCTTCGATTAACAGCTTCCTGATTTTGGGCAAACCATTGTTGGTCATTACATCTGACACAGCAAGTACTTCAGACTGCAATAGGAACTAGTGTGGAACCACACATTACCTCAACAAATACAATTTTTCAAGCGACCCCCCCCCCCCTTTTTGCCGACACAAGCAGAGAGTGTGGAGCATTCTGTAAGACTGAATCAGTGAAAAAGGAAAGGGAGCTGCTTGACTGTTCTCTTGCTCGCCAATTCTCCCCTATAAATACTCCCCCTGAGTCAAGTCATTTTCTTCTCAGCTGGGCTTATTTCCAGCTTCAGAGACTAATATGGTGGAGGGAGGGAGGACATTTGCTGGAAAGATTGGGTGGGTGGGTGAAGGTTTAAACACCTCTTTCTCCTTGCCAGTTCTCTGCCACAAATGCCCATCCCTGTCCCCCTGACCAGGCATTTTCCTAATGAGCAAAAATGCAGGTTCGGAACCCCTGTGATTTCCTCATAATGTGTGGTTCTGCCCTGTTTAAACTGAAAGGGGAGTCATTTCCAGAATTCATTAAGGACAAATCCCCAAGGCTGCCTTTCTCAGCTGTTCCTGATGATCTCCATTACTGGGACAAAACAATGAGAAGCAATGCAAGGCTCGATCGCGAAAGCAAACAGACGATCAAAGCGCCACCAGCCAGTCACTCAGCAGCGCCAGATTTCCTTTTCTGGTGCTTCTTGTAAGGACCTGGTGCTAAGACAGGACAGATGCAACCCCCTCTTACTATTAAAATATAAGTTATTAATTGAGTGCCCAATATAAGTTATTAATTGAGAGCCCAAGGCTCCAAGCATCTTATAAAAGTATAAAATATAAGAAAATATTTCTTGCTGACTTGTACTCTATTTCCCATGGAAGTTCTCTACAGCAGGGGTAGTCAACATCATGCACTCTGGATGTGGTTGGACTCCAGCTCCCATGAGGCCCACCCAGCATGGCCAAAGGTCAGGGGTGATGGGTGCTCTGGTCTAACAACATCTGAACGGCACCATGTTGCCCTACAAAGTACAGCCTGCAAGCAGCCGGTTGGAAGGGCCAGAGGTGAGTATGGAGTCTAGATTGGTCCAAACTCAGCAAGTAAAGTTGACAGGGCAAGACGAAGGTCAAGGTCAGGCTGATTGTTTCAAAGCAAGGAAGACAGGATGAGAGACAGGCCTCTGCAAGACTACCGTAAGCAACATGAGCTATTATTGTCCTATTGCTGGAGTCCTTATTTTGAGTTCCCTAGCACTGTTCACACCCATGCCTGCACCCCTAAGGATGCTAACTAGGGAATAAGTCTTGCTGCACTCAGAGCTGAACTCTTACTGGCAGGGAGTTTCACAGGTTAGGGTCTGCTGTACTCAAGACTTGGTCCCTAGTGAGGGCCAACCAAAACTCAGGGGTGTGGAGAACCACTAGAGGTGGTGAGGATCTCGGTGATCAAGGTGAAACATGAGGAATCAGAAGGTCCATGAATGTGGATAGCTCAGCCGGTAGAGCATGAGCCTTGTAATCTCAGGGTTGTGGGTTCGAGCCCCATGTTGGGCAAAAGGTTCCTGCATTGCAGAGGGTTGGACTAGATGACCCTCATGGCTGTTTCCAATGTTACAATTCTATGATTTTGTGAACATGGGACTTCCTGCAGATGCTCTACCACTGAGGTATGGGTAGAGAATGCATATAGTCTGGGGAGGTATGGCTTGCAGCTGCAATCCCTTCCTTGCAGAGATGGTTTCAGGGTAGCACTGTTAGGATTCTTGCTCCATGCTTGCAGTCATGGGATTGTCGTTTATCACATAGCGGTGTATGTTTTCATTCCAGAGTGTGGGAAGTGACGGAGACAGGATGTTTTGGTATTACTATGTTCTGTGATGTTTGTTCTTTCTCTCTTTGCTGTCTGATGAGAAAGAGGAAGGAGCTAAGTCAGAATGCTCTGAGTGTATTATATGTAAAGTAGATTAGCCAAAATGCTGTGCTACTGAGTTTGTTACGCAAACCGCTAATACTCTGCAGGTTCCGTAAGTGTGCTGATGCTTCTTGGTATCAGTCGCTGTGATGTTCTGGGTGGAGAAAGCTTTTGAAGCTCCTGAACGACCAACCAGGAGGGAGAGAACATGTCAGTCGGGCATGTTTCTCTGCCATGGTCCTACATGCGAGTAGGACGATCCTAACATTAGCACAACTGGTTCGGCTGCACAGCAGGGGATGCCACAACAATGCTGTAGAATGGAGCGCGAGAGGCGGAGGGCGCCAAATTTCAGTGTCACACAGAGAGTCCAGAGTCCACTCCTGCTCCTTGCTGAAACTATGCTGTGTACACAATTGTCATCCAAACAGGCCTTAGGACTGTGCTGAATGGTTTTAGCCATGCTCTGTGACAGGGCAGCCAGGCCAGGCGCAAAGGAATTTAATAATTGTACAGAAGAGGAAATAGTGTTCGGCAAAGCACCCCCTGCTAAGATTCCCTATTCTGAGATCCCTGACCTCCTTTGTGCATGGACACCCTTGTCTTTTGCATGTTACTCTCTGCAGCTCTGCACTCATCTTTAAAACCATGGAGAAAATGATTAACTCCTAATGACTTTGCTGTTGCCTAGTCAGTTGTACATTGGCATTATGGTTGTGCCTCTAGAACTGGTAACGTCCGTAGGATAACAAAGGAATTTACTGCTGAAAGCTGATCATACGCGCAAGTTTTGAATCAGTGCAGGTTCCCCCTTCCTCCTCTCCTACTTAAAGACCTCTTGCAAAACCCATTCCATTCCATGTAATGCGCAGAGAGCCTTGTGATATTAATCATGCCATTCCACAGATTGGAAATAAGAATTATGCCACTTTTCTTGAGAAAATTAAATTTTTGACATTTGAAATAATATATTTACCAAGGTAGTTGGAGAATGGCTGTCACCAAAGCTATTTTCTGTCTGTTAAAAAGCACGCTTTAGTGTAAAAAATTGGATTTGTCTCCAGCGCCACAAAAGCGTGGCCAACATTGATTCTATTTAACATTTTATCAACTGAACTGGAGAAGAGATATTACCTCTTTGAGTACCAGCCAAAGGTCATGTAGCTAATGCTGACCTCTGTCAAACGTTACACATTGTACAGGAAGGATTGACAATTATTGTTCTACTGTATTTTGCCAGACACCAGGGGTCACAGCAATGGAATTGTTATGTTGTAGCACAGCAATAACTCAAAGCTTGTTTGCCTGTACTGTGTGCAGAGTTGGTAAGGTCAAATAATGTAGTCAATGTGCTAGGCTAGGACTGAAAATGGCATGGATTTGGGGGAACGGATTGGTTTGGTTGACTTTTAATTTCTTTTAAAAAAAATTTTATTGAGGGAGGAGCTCGTGATACACAGGACAAATTGTGAGGCTGTGTTGCCAAACAACGTTCTCAAGTACTTTAATAGCAACCTCCCCCAAGACGCATGCATCATGTAGGGACTGTTTGAAATTTCTTCTGTATTATGACTGCTCCTGCCGTGTCCATAATAAGTACTGCTGGCTTTTGGCATCTCATTTTTCCAACCTTAATTTCAGTTCACCCCATTTCAGCATCAATTTGTGATTCTTTTTCTTTTAAAAAAGTCCATACAATTTTTTCTTCTCCTCCTCCTCCTCCTCCTCCTCCTCCTCCTCCTCCTCCTCCTCCTCCTCTTCCTACCCAGTCTTCCACAGGAGATTTCGGTGGAGGGACGGTTGCAGAAATTTTAAAATTCAGAATTAAAAACACTTAAAATATTAAATTCACAAGAGTCTTGAACGCACATAAAAGCCAGGATAAATATGTTTTGTTGTTGTTGTTGTTGTTGTTGTTGTTGTTGTTGTTGTTGTTGTTGTTGTTGTACCCTACCCATCTGGCTGGGTTTTCCCCTGCCACTCTGGGTGCCTTCCAGCAAAATATAAAAACAATAAAACTTCAAACACCAAAAACTTCCCGATACAGGTGCACCATTTTGCCCAACATACACATTTTTGCAAGTAATTCCCCCTAATATGACAAAGCTTGGCACCACTATATATGCATTTTTGCGCATTTTTGAATAGGAGAACCGTATCACAAAATTCAGAGAAGTGCAAATTTTGAATGAGAGCTCTGTTGCAGTTTGCTCATTGGGTCAGGAAGTGCAAATTGGAATGAATTTCTTCCCCTTTCCTACTGGAGGGCCTCTGTCAGTCAGGACACACACTACTGAGCTAGATAGGTCTGTGGTCTTACTCAGTGTAAAACAGCTCCCTACACTCCTACCTTCTTATATAAGGATGTCTACCTCAGCCTTCATAGCTGGATGAATCACAAAGCATGCCTTAGGCAGGCTTGGTAAAAGTCCCACAGCCATTGTTTCCTGACAACGGGCCTCACTCCCATCAAATGGAGATGGGTGAATTTGGTCAACATGCCCTAAATGTTCCCTACTAAAAGGGGACAGTTTGTAAGGGAAGGATTGCATAGTGATTCCAGTGGTCAAAGTTGGTCAAAGGCAAGCAGGAGGTACTGTGTCCCAGTCGGAATCAGACCCCAGGCATTCCTGTACACAGGGCTTTGAATCCCTTTATGACAGGTGGGGGACTGGATTTGGCTGGTGGGACAATTATGCTCACAATTATGTCAGGTGATGCAATGCTCCGAAGCCCCAACAATCCTTTGGTTGCTGAGTTCAAAGTTTTGCACAGGGTTCTTTGGAAGCCCCTTGCAAAGAGCACCATACTTTGATGCTTTGATGTCCCAATGATCAGCTGATTGTTCATTGGACTGTGTCCCACTCTCCAACTACAAAGCTCAAACAAGAAGATAAAGTCCCTGCCAGAGAAGAATGGAAGATCAAGTTGATGGACTATACCAAAATGTTGACCGGAAGAGTCAGAAATCAGGAAGACGCAAATTTTAACAAGGAATGGGGATTTTTTTATTTTAAAAAAACTTATCTTAAAGGCCATTGTAAACAGTTAAAATAGTTAGCAGGACTGGAATACCACTTGTAGTTTAATGGTGAATTTTGCATACAATGGAGAGATAAAAGATTTATTATTATTATTATAAAAGATGCAGGAGGAAATGATTAAAAATAGGACCCACAAAGGGGAGGAGGGAAGTCCAAGAGATCCTTTGGAATCTTGTTTTTATGTTGTATGTTGGATATGCGACTGTAAAATTTTAATCTGAAAAACCAAATAAATAAATTTATCAATCAAGGTCCCTTAGCGAAACATAGAGCCCTGCCTTCTGCAGAGCCAGATCATTGATCCATCTAGCTCAGTACTGCCTACATGGGTTGGCAGCAGCTCTTCAGTCTTCAGGCAGGGGGCATTCACAGCCCTACCTGGAGATGCCAAGGTGGTATCTACATGTATCTACATCTGCCTGTGGTCTGCTGCTGAGCTGCAGCCTCTTCCCCCTGTTAGGTGAGTTAAGGATCAGGCCATGAAGCTGTGGGAAGAACTCCTGGAGCTTTGAGGTGCTACTAGTTGCATGATCCCATAAAGGACCTCGTCGAGATATGATATAAAAGGAAGTGGGGGAGGAAGACATAAAAATAGATAATAAAAGACATCTGGTAAGAACAATAGCCTCCAAACTAGCTGATAGAGGAGAGCAGAATCACTTATCACAATGAGGCCCTCTGCTATTTTTAAAGCAACTTAATTACTACTTTGGGAGGGGGAAGTTTAACACAGAAAAATACACATCTTTTGTAATGCAATGTGTTCTCTCATGTGCCCATGTCTGAAATAATGGGCCGCTGTGCGATAAACGCGTTTTAATTAATGCTAATTTTTTGTTCTGCGTCGGTAGTGAGATCATAAAGAAGGCGAGAGCTTTTTTTTAAAAAAAAGTATTTTAAAACACATACCATGATTGTTTATCAATAAACTCCACAGAATGCAAGATGAGATGCAGTGGTGTTAAGTCATAAACATTGACCAGCAAATTAAAGTTATAAAATATGTACAAACTGCGCCACCACTCACGATTATTGAACCATGCATGTCCTTGCCAGCTAAGCTGTCAGTAAATATTTTATCAGACACACACATTTAAGCTCGTGCAATTAAAGTTTAAAAAAATACTTAATCAACACACTGTTACATCTGGCTGCAAAACAAAACTAACAGCAATTATTGTTTAAAGATACGCTGTGTGGTATATGACATTACCCCAAGTGGAACTGGCATCAGAAAAAAAATCAGATGGCTCCACGGCTTGTCACTCAGGTGAGAACGAAAATATCAGCTTTGGTAATTAAAACTGTAATGAATACTGTAGCATTTGTTCCTTAAACTGAATTTCAAACAGAGAGTCTCTTTCTTTTCAGCTACAAAACAATGCTATAGAATAAATATACAATACAGAAAGTTTCTGACTAGTTTATGCTCTGAAGTGAGAAGACTAAGCGCCATGTTCAGGAATATAATGTGGTGCAGTGCTTCCTGGACTATACCACTTCAGTCTGAAGGTGGAGGGGGGTGCCAAATATGTGAATGCCTCCCCACATAAATACTTCAATACTTATGGAAAATTTGCATGAAAGGAAGATTCTCTCCTTCCCCTTCACTTCCTGACAGACCAGTTTTGACGTGTAAAGGGATTTCTACATGGAAGAATGTTCAAACACCTGATCCTTAACCTGTAGCCAGAGTGGTATAGACCAGGAAGGGCTGTTCCACGTTAGACCAGATCACAGAAACAAATAGCCCCAGGATGGCTGTTTCAAAAGTATCTAGAGTCATCTTTAGATATTCTATATTACAGGTAAGTAAATGCACGAGAGGCAGCACCAGAAGCAAGTGTGCTACCTCCAACACCCCACCATTCCAGGTATTAGAGGGTAAATGTCTGAAGAAGGGTACCTCCTATTGTTGAGGAGGCACCCGAACAATTTTTTGTTGTTGTTTAGTCATGTAATTGTGTATGAATCTTCGTGACATCATGGACCAGAGCACGCCAGGCACTCCTGTCTTCCACTGCCTCCTGCAGTTTGTTCAAACTCATGTCAGTCGCTTCGAGAACACTGTCCAACCATCTCATCCTCTGTCGTCCCCTTCTCCTTGTGCCCTCCATCTTTCCCAACTTTAGGGTCTTTTCCAGGGAGTCTTCTCTTCTTATGAGGTGGCCAAAGTATTGGAGCCTCAGCTTCAGGACCTGTCCTTCCATTGAGCACTCAGGGCTGATTTCCTTCAGAATGGATTGGTTTGATCTTCTTGCAGTCCATGGGACTCTCAAGAGTCTCCTCCAGCACCATAGTTCAAAAGCATCAATTCTTCAGCGATCAGCCTTCTTTATGGTCTAGCTCTCACTTCCATACATCACTACTGGGAAAACTATAGCCTTAACTATACATACCTTTGTCGGCAAGGTGATTTCTCTGCTTTTTAAATAATTTAGAACCCTGAACAATTTAGAACCCTGGAAAATCAGGATTCTAAGATATACATATAGAGCCTACATGAGTAGAGTAGGTTCCTGGCTGTAGACCGCCATCCTCCAGATTGCAGAGGGTGGCAGGAATGGTGACAGGGCAGAGCTAGCACAATTGTCCACACTGCCCTCTCTGGGCGGTTGCATAACTTCAGCTCAAAATGCCTGAAATTCATTTGCCTGAAATTAGAGAAATTCATGGAGAAGGCGATCTGTGGTCAGTAACCAGGATGCCTTTGTGCTACCTCAAGTATAGGAGGCAGTATGCCTCTGAATTCCAGCTGCTGGGAATCACAAACGTGGTGAGTGCAGATGAGCCAATGCCCGGCTTGAGGACTTCCCATAGTTGTCTGGCCATTGTGAGAACAGGATGCTGGACTAGATGGCTTGACCCAGAAGGGTACTTCTCATGCAGTTGTGAAGAGGGCTTATTCACACGGAAAAACATTCTTCTACAGTTTCTTGCTATGAAGAAGAGGCAACTTTTAGCAAACCATCACAGATCTATTTTTGACAGTCCCTTTGATGAGAATTGTTGTTCAGTCGTTCAGTCGTGTCCGACTCTTCATGACCCCATGGACCAGAGCACGCCAGGCACGCCTATCCTTCACTGCCTCTCGCAGTTTGGCCAAACTCATGTTAGTAGCTTCGAGAACACTGTCCAACCATCTCATCCTCTGTTGTCCCCTTCTCCTTGTGCCCTCCATCTTTCCCAACATCAGGGTCTTTTCTTGATGAGAATAGCTAGATTCTAATATTAGTTTAACACAAGAATGTTGCAAGACCTTTATTTCTTGACTTGGGAAGGAGTTAACACAATGGCTTTAGGTTGTGCGTTTTTTGCCTCTGTTAGGTTTTTATGCCCTTGGATTTTAATGGGATAGTTTTGTAAATTTATTTTTAATTCATTTGAGCTGTTGTGTTACAGTGGGCTACACATTCAAATGACTGAACTGCCCCACTTACAGCCCAGCAACCCTGAACTAATACTGAAGAGTGTCCTAGAACCCATAACAACAACAACAACAACAAAATCATTCAAAGACCTTCCTTGAAAATGAATGAATACAGAAAATGTATGAAGTAGTGAGATCTATTCATTGATATTCTACCAGCAAAAAGAGAGGTTAACTTTGTCAAATTATTCACTGTGATTCATTCATATGTTTCACTAATCTCCTGAATGCTCAGCCTGACTCTTCCTCTCGAAGTCTGGACTCTGACTTGGTCATATTTCACTCTCTTTCCCAATTCAGCTGATTATGGATTTGTAAGTGCTATGATGACATAAAAATTTAGGGCCATTCACACAATTGTTTGCCAGATGATAGATCCAATCACAGAGAACAAGGCTAACATTCTCAAACATGTAACGTGTATTGTAATTACAGACGAGGAGTCACAGTTGTATGTGTCCATTATGTGGAATATCCATCCCAAAGTCTGAGCAGAACTGCCTTGAACAGGGTTGCTCAAACAGCATAGGTGATCATGGGGATTCCTTTATGTGGAATTGATTCATCTTCAAAAATGTAGGCAGAGCTGGAGCTTGGTGGTTCACTTGTCAGGACAATCTGTCAGTTTCAGTTTCTCTCCTTCTCTCATTTTTCCAATCTGAAAGTCAGTTCTCAACCTTTCCACATTGTTTTGCAATTTATATAAAAAATTAGCACTTTAATGCGAATTTCTCCTAATATACACCTATTCTTATGCAACTTTGCCTAATATACACATTTTTGCAAAGCAATTCCCCCTAACATTTTTTGTATGCTATTTTCACTAGTAAATGCATTTTTATGCACACTTTACCCCAGTGCATGCTTTTTTGCACACATTACTTGGGTGGAGAAGTGGATTGCAAAATTCGGAGAAGTGCAAATTTCAGAGGGTGGCTGTGCTTTCGTTCACGTGTCGTTTCAAGAAGTTCAGATTAGGTAGGTATGCCTTTAGATGCAAACTAAATCATACTTCTCCCTCATCCCTAGCCAGGCACATATTTTGGGATGGAAACCCAGGGCCCCCACCAGCAGAATGAGAAGAAGTGCCCTCAAATGCAGTAGGAACAACTTACTACATTTTGAAGTAAACTAAGTACCACATGCTGCCATCTGAAGAGGGGGGAGGGGATACGGCCGTGACACCATGAAGTTCAAAGCCTAAAATTACCTAGCTGTATCACCAGAGCTCAGTCTTACCTGGATACTGTGCCCTTGTACCCAAAAACGCTGCAGCCTTAAGCCTGATGCATGCAGAGTTTAGGCTTTGAAATGGAGGGGCAGCGTAGGATAATGATTAAGCAAATGCGCTGGTGGAACCAATCACTGATTTAAATCTTGCTTAAGCCATGAGCTCATTTTGGCTTTTCAGTTATGGATGGATGCATCTGTCAATTTCAGTTTCTCTCAGTTTCTCGTTCTTAAATCTCATTCTTATTCTCAGCCTTAATTTCGCTTTGCCATTTTTCTGCACCAGTCTGTGATTCATTTTGTTTAAAGTCCGCAAGAGAATTTATCAGCATTTTAGTGCCAATTTCTCCTAATATACAAATGTTTGCAAGCAATTTACCTTAATGTAATGCATTTTTTTGTATATTGTTGTCTGTAATATATCCATTTAATGTACTTTAAAAAAATAATAATAATACATATTTCTGCACACTTTTTTTGGTTGCATAACTATATCACAATATTCAGAGAACTGCAAATTTTGAAGGATAGCTGTGTTTTTATTTGTGTATTGTTTTTGGAAGTACAGTTTAGGTTGGTTCACATTAATAGGTGAAGTGAACCGAATTTCTCCCTCATCTCTAACCTGTCATCTCAGTCCATCATATAGGAATGATAATATGCTGGTATATGTAAATGGAGTTGATAAAGATTGCTGCATAAATATGTGTAAAGCACTTTGAAGATTTAAGAAAAGTAGCATCTATTGATGCAATAGTATTACAATACTCTGGATATGCTAAGTTGGTAGGAGTGGGGGACAAATTTGATTGAGTTTGCATTTAAAGGAGAAACTTCCTCATTCACAGTTTCTGAAACATGTGAACTGAAACACATATTATTTCAATATTCACACATCTTCAAATCTTGCAAAGGAATGCATACAAAAAGGATAAAGCATGCATGCAAATGCATATATTAGTGAGAATAACAAACAACAATGCACCATATTCTGCAAACCTGCTTTGCAAAAATTAGGAGAAATCCACACTTCAATGCAGATATTTCCATGAGCACATAAAAAACAAACAAACCACAAACTGATCTCGGAATGTAGAGAGCTGAATTTAAGATTGGAAAGATGAGAAACCAAAATACACAAATTGGCCCATCTGTGTCAGTTGTGCTCTTTTTATGGAATGTAAATCCTCGTAAGCTGTGACTTTAAAAAAGCGTAATCTCTGCTGCCCATGTCCAGCTACTTGCCAGGAAAGCCACTGGTCCATAGGTTGAACCCATCTTCTCTGCACTAAATTCGCTGTTACCCAACAGCCTAGCCATGGTAACTGGTGTGTCTACTGACTAACTAATGGCGCTTGCAGGCAAAATAGAGTGGATTTATTTGTGATGCTAGAGCAGTACTAGAGGTGGTGGCTATGACACAGATACAAAGGAAAGCAAGGTCTCTTGACTTCTTAATAATTGCACAGAAAGGAGGTTTTCAGAGGATGATAAGAGGTGCCTGACTAAATTTGTTCCATTGTAAAGGAAGTAACAGTAAGACGAATAGTGATGTCAGCAAAGAACAGTGACTGAGACTTGAGCTTTACCTTTAGAAGGAATGTTAATAGGTGGTAAAGATCCATTAATCTAAAATTTTAATCTTAATTTTAAGTCTAAAAGTAAGTATCAATTCTATGAATTGGATTGTACTTTTGTTATACAATTCAACTTTCAATGCTATATCTGATTATGGATTGTTATTATCTGCTTTCTGGTCTTTGACCGTAATAAAGATATTTGATTTGATTTGATTTTGTTTTGTTCTTGCAGGTTCTGCTAGGATTGGGCCTCTAAAATGGGATGTCATCTCTGAAAACCTCAACCCCTGTTCAGATAAGCTCTCCTTCAGGGAACTGCAAATAGGAAACACACAAATATTTCTAAAATGAGTACCAGGGAACCACTTCCATGCATGCCTTTTGTCAATTGCATTTAAAAAGACATCTCAAGTTAATACGTCTTCACTTTCTTTATGGCGCATTTTGTTTTATGCTAAGCAGAAGCCAAAAAAGCCCCATTAATGAAGATGGTTTAATGCCTATGCATTATTATAATGGACTCCTTTGTTCTACACTTTCTCTCTGTGTCATAGACTAAGTCATTAATCAATGGGTGCTGAAAAAATAATTGTCTAGTTCTTTACAATCATCCATTGTTGAAACATTTGGAATTTTAAGATAAAGATGTAATGTCTGCTCTGGAAAAAAAAAAGTAGTTTAAGATTACCCTTCATGGAAGTGTGGGCATATTGTTAGAAATGCAAAGCAGATGACCTGGTTTTAATGTGTTTTAGAGCACTGTTGTTCAATTGCCTATTCAAATTGCACTGGAAAAGTAGACTTCATTAATGTCATGAAATAATGATTTTGTGTGTTATTTTATTATACTGGCACATTAATTAAATGGAAAAGCATCACAGAATTACACAGGGTTTAAAAATAGAAGGATAAGACCTTTTCTTTGGGTTTTCAAATTTGTAATAATAATAATAATAATAATAATAATAATAATAATAATAATGCTGATGAATAATCACTTTTAGCTCATTTCCAGTCGGCTCCTATGCTGTGTTAAGCACATCTAGGTCCACTGAAATCAGTGGGCTTAGGTGTGTCTGATTCTGCATAGGATTGCAGCCTTAATACCATTTAAAAATCATCATCTGCGTTTGGGCTTCTGACTGTGATGCAAGCTATAAACACTAAGGACGTCTTTCTGAGCGATTAGGCGGCAGCTGGAAACACATGGCTACACAGAGCCATTTTAGTGTCCAGGCAGGGATGTTTCCCTGCCTGACAACCTTCATACTGAAAGAGGAGATTTTACTGAAAACCTCTCTTAATAGAGAAAGAGAGGCAGAATTGACTGAGAACCCGCCTGTGGAGGGATACTATAAATTTTTCACAATTCCCATAAAGGTAAAAAAGGTAAAGGACCCCTGGACGATTAAGTCCACTCGAGACACCTAGCATAGATATGCCATTGTGCATGGACAGCCCTCTTTTTAAAAAGCAGCAGTGGCAATTGCCCTTGGGCAGGGAACGGGATTAAATTCAGACCCTCTCCCCCAACAGCTGATGGATGCAATTGCTGCTGTTCTAACATGAACTGAGTAGGGCTTAATTCTGAGTAGGAATTTATACAGTTGCAATATGGGGCTGCTATCCTACCCATGCTTTCCTGTGAGCAAGATTTTCTGTGAGGAAGTGACCACGTTCTTGTACATACTGAGATTTATTTCCATTTAAACGTGCATGAGATGCTTCTTGCGTTTTTCTGTAAGGGGGGGGGGGGAAGCTCTTGTCAACCACACCTGGTGATCTCAAAAGGCCGCACGATATTCATTAGTGTAGTATGAGAAGGCTGACGGGCATGGCGAGCCAAAGTGTTGAATCTATTGCACTACCTGCCTTGCCTTTTATTTTTTTATTTTGTAATTCAATCTTTATTGGCCTTTCATTTTAAGGATTGCTTTGTACAGTGGTACCTCCGGTTGCAAATGGGATCCGTTCCGGAGGTCCGGCTGCATCCTGAGGAATTCGCAACCGGAGGACCACTTCTGCGCATGTGCGTGGCATGGCATGGTTTAGTGTTTCTGAGCATGTGCGCGTGGCATAACCCAGAAAAATACTTCTGGCTTTGCCGTGTTCGCATCCCGAAGTTTACGTATCCAAAGGGATACGTAAGCAGAGGTACGTCTGTATTATCATTTTTAAAATTCATATTCTGCCTTTCCCCCAGAACTGGCTCACAAAAACATACATGAATAAAACCTGGAAAGCTGGAAACATAGAAAAGACAATAGTTAAAAAGTAATTAAACTATAATGGAATTAAAATGATATGAAAACAAAATACAGATAGTGAAAACAGTGCAGCCCTATTAAAAGATCTTCCCTCAAAAGCCGTCAGTTCCCCAAAGCTTGCGGGAATTAATCTGCCAATGAAAGGACAGCAAGGAGGGAGCCAGTCTAGCCTCTCTAGGAAGAGTGTTCCAAAGTCTGGGAGCAGCCACCAAAAAGGCCTTGCATTGCTTTTATGATGCTTCATTGCACTTCTAATATTGTATATGCCTTGATATTGTATATGCCTTCTTTTGGGGTGATTGGTGGGCTACTTAAAAATGAGGCTGAAGTTTAGATTTAGTTTTAAACTGTATTTTAATCTGTATTTTAATGAACTGTTTTATGTTTTTGTTGTGATTTTATTGGTGTTAGCCGCCCTGAGCCCTATTTGGCGGGGAAGGGCGGGGTATAAATAAAAATTTATTATTATTATATCTTCTTATGCGTGTTGGCAGCGTGTGAATATTTTTATGAATAAAGGAAAGTAAATAAATAAATAATAAACAAGTGATATAATTTACATAAATATTTATAAAATACAAGTAAAAACCACAATAAAAATCACCCATACAATTCCATAAGCCCCAGAGCAAACAACAGGGAAGGTAAGCAGTAAAACAGAAGGCTAGAAAAACAGCAACTCCTTGAGCAAATGGCCAGCAAAATAGAAAAAAGAAGTTTACTCATTTCTTAAAACTATGTAGTTTGGGAGTGGACTGTATTTCCCTTGGGATGGGGTTCCAAAGTTGGGGAAATGCTCTGCTCCATGTCACCCGCCTCCTAGCATCTTGTAGGAGTGGAAACATGAAAACTTGTGCCATCATAAATTTCTTCAAAACTCCTTGTGAAACTCTGTTCTAGTGCAACAGTCATCCAGCAATGTTAGTATAATAGTCGTAAATAAAAGGGGGAGAAAAGAAAACCCTGCTGTCTTCATCCTCTTTCCTTTTCAAATGTCCTGACCTCTTTAAGAAAAGGTTATTGTGTGTGTCACACATCATGGAGGAAAGGATAATTATGGTCCAGTTCTTAGCCATCTCCTATTGTTGACTTAATTTGAATTTTAAGATAAAGACATGCAACGTCTTGGAAAACATACACTGTGGCTTAACATTACCCTTTATGAAAATGTGGTCCTATTGTTGGAAATGCAAAGCAGATGACCTGGTGTTAATGTATTTTGCAGCATTGTTCAGTTTGCCTCTACAAACTGAATTGGTGGGGGGGGAGAAGATTGCATTAATACTGTAATGTAACAATGTGAATTTTAGTCCACCCAACTCGCAGATGAAGGAAAAAGAAAACCGTAAACTCTTATACAGTCTTTTAGACAAATAAACTGTGGTTGGTATTCAGCTAAGTTGGAGTCTAACAGCCTTTGGAGGGCACCATGTTGGTTGTTGTGACTGGCATTATTTTTTGAGTGCCCCCAAAAGAGACCCTTCCCAGCCCTAATTCCCAAGATACTGAGAACTGCCTAAACCGAACCCAAGACCTTCTGAATGCAATACACGGGGTCTGTTTTTGAGCTATGGTCCCACTGCTGTTGTCCAGGCAAGTCACAACCAACAACTTTGGTTACCTCTGTGTGTGCTGTATTTTCACTTTTCTTCCACTGATATAACTCAGAGTAAATGAGTTGTTAAAACATGTAGGCAGCAATCTTATACCCACTCACCAGGGAGTAAGCCCTATTGAACGTCTGAGTGAACATGTAGAGATTGCGCTGGCAAGACAACAAACTGAAGGGAAGACGAAGACGAAGACGAAAAAGAAGAAGTAGAAGAAGAGTTTGGATTTGATATCCTGCTTTATCACTACCCAAAGGAGTCTCAAAGTGGCTAACACTCTCCTTTCCCTTCCTCTCCCACAACAAACACTCTGTGAGGTGAGTGGGGCTGAGAAACTTCAAAGAAGTGTGACTAGCCCAAGGTCACCCAGCAGCTGCATGTGGAGGAGCAGAGACGCGAACCCAGTTCACCAGATTACGAGTCTACCACTCTTAACCACTACACCACACTGAGACAGAATTGAACCATACAACGTCCAGGCTGTAACTGAGTCAGTGGCATAGCAATGGGTGGGCGGTGGGGGCGGTTCGCTCCTGGTGCCATGTCTCTGGGCACCAGGCAAGGCATGCAGTTTGCCGGTGGAGGCACTCCAATGCCGTACGGATGGTGCCGGGATCCCCTGCTTGTGACTGCATGCATTGTACGTAGCGACGCTGTGCATGTGCGCTATGTAGCGATGCCCCATCCCCAGGTGCACATCATATTTGCCGCTCCAGGTGCCCGAGCAGTTCCTATACCACTGAACTGAGTCAGTAAAAGTGAATACATTTTCCAAAATAAATGCTTGTTTTTAAAGAGAGAAACATGACAGAACTTTTCAAACGAACAGGAAGTGCCAGCCTGAGAGACATTGCCTAGCTGTTGAAGAAAAGTAGTAACTGGAGTTCCTCTCTGAATAATGTACCAACAGGTTGGTTGGTATTTTTTTAATTAAATGGGCAACCCGAAGTCACTAACATTCATCAGAGTCTATTGCAGGCATAGGCAAACACGTCCCTCCTGATGTTTTGGGACTACAACTCCCATCATCCCTGACCACTGGTCCTGTTAGCTAGGGATGATGGGAGTTGTAGTCCCAAAAACATCTGGAGGGCTGAGTTTGCCTATGCCTGGTCTGCTGTATTCACCAAAGGCCATAACAATTTCATTGCAATTTGACAAACTGCAAACCAGAATATAGATAGAGCATATCACAATGATGTAAGACCATGGTTTAACGAAAGGGAGTCAGATTTCATAAGCTTCATCCACTAACTCATACTCATCTAAACTTCTTGTGATATTGTCTATCTCTCTCTTTCGTATCTTTATTGCAGCCGGAGCAAAAAGCACCACTTTATGTGCCACAAAACTGCTAGCGTCATTCAAAAGAAATCGAACTGTTTCTGCCTTAGGAAATCTGCTTCCAGGAATTAGTGAAGGTTTCAGGAACCAGTCTCTTGGATCCCTATACAAAGGATAGATTAACAAGTAATTTGTGATGTCTTCCACCTGTGATTGGCCACATATGCAGAGCCTGCCCTCATATGGAACCCTATTGCAGTGGCCATCCATGACTGCCATGGGCATCACTTGGAATTTGAGATCCATAAAGGCGTTTCTTAAGGTTTGGTCAAATAGCTTGCTCTGAAATGCATGTCAGAATGGCCCAACAAAAGAACTTCACAGGGAGACTTGCCCCTGAAACAGCTAAACCACAATTTAGTGGAGATCAAGGCTTTCTCTCCTAGGATGGGTGTTAAATTTGCATGGTGAAGATAGAAAGATTGTAGGGTGGTTCAGTCAAACTGTAAACGGTGGGGTCAAAAGATGATGAATTGGGAGTGTCCCCTTGTTCTATTGTCAATTCCTGCTGTTGCAGATGGTTCCACTGCTGGTCTTGTATACATTTGGTCTTTCCACAGGAATGCCAAAGATTACATCTTTTGCATGTTATGGCCTTTTGGTCCCACTGCTTACTTTTCTAAAAACAATGAAAAGTAAAACAGTTGTCATCCATGTTAACTATATATATATTTTCACTACCCATTTGGGCTGATTTTTTTGTCCTTCACGAAAATCCTTTGCTGACCTTATTCACAGACTTTGCCCACATTTGTGCCAATGTGAGTCCTGTACTATCCAGCCAAGGTTGAGATTTCACAGGGACTGTAGACAAATTTGTAAAATTTGGTCCTGCAAGTCCTCAAAGAAATGAAGTAATACAGAAAGAAAGTTTTGAGAAACTCATAATGAGAAAAGCATCCAGATTGTGTGAACTTCTCATTGTAGCCCATTGTATGAGTACAAAAATTAAAGTCCAGTCTTTAGATAATGATGTGAAAACTTCCAACTATATATTTAACCATGATTGGATTTCCCCTTCACTTTATTAGCAACCAAATAAATTTATTATGATAGAAGAACCTATTAGCATTTTTATAATTTTACTCGTGTCTAGCCAATGACATTGGGTCCCCCTAATTTGAGCAATCTTTTATTTAAATTTAACTACCTTTCCCATAGCAAACAACACCATTGACCTTAATGTCAGGCAACATTATCTGTTCAGTAATTTGCACCAATAGTCTCATTGTGTTCCTTTTAGCGCATGGGCTTATCAGAAGAAGTCAGGAGAGAGAAAAATCCACAGCTCTTTGTAGAAAAGAAATGGAAGTCATAAAACAAAGATAATATTATTAACAAGTCTATGGAAGAATTCTGTTTCAGCAGCAATTAAAAGGAAAAGGAAAAGATGGGTGCGAGCCAGTGAAAGAGAAAAAAATATTGTTCAAAGCCTAGCTAGCCAGCTCAAAACACGAGTCTCCTCTTTTGTTATTTCTCCTTGGGCTCCTTTCCCCCCCAAATGCCTCAAAAATGTGCCACCCTGTTGAAACCACTGTTATGGATCATTTGGTACAAGTCAGTGACTGGCACCTTCTTAGTTGCCTTCGTCAGATCCTGAGGTACCATATTTTTCAGTGTATAAGACTACGTTCCCCCCCCCTAAATGTTTAATCAGACATTGCACTCCCTACTGAGACCAGAAAGGCCAATTCTGTGATGTGCTCCTTTGCAGGGTGCCTAGGGGTACATTTGGGATGTTGAGGAGGTGCTGTGAGCACCATCCTTTCTGGTCCACTCTCCCCCCCCCCCAATCACCAACAGATAGAAAGCACACATCCAAACACACCAAAGATGGATCTAGGGGAGTGTGAATGGTTCAGTTGCATTGGGCTGGGAGATTCTGGAGTGCTGCAGTAGGCACCACAACTATGAAGTCTAATGGAAGCTGAGAGGTGGGGGCTCCCAGATTTTGTTGTCACGTAGGGCACCACTGAAATTTGAGATGCCAAGGTCCACCACTGCACACATACAGACAAATATATATTTTTGTTACTTTTCCACGAGATCTGGGTAAAAGTTGGATCCAGTAGAATTAAAATGGATCCTCTTGAATTTGCACGTTAAGTGGTACCCCCAACCTGCAAACAAGCAGAATCGAATTAAGCTCACCTTGATGAAAATTGTGTTTGAGAACACATGAATTTGCCTTCCAATTTCCCCCCCCCCTTTGAACATTTTGATGATGAATATTCTACAGATGTCCTGTGGCCGTCTAGCTGAAAAGAGCATGAAATAATCTGTGAATGGTGAAACTCATTTTGTGAGATGTCAAGAAGGTTGGAAATGGGCAAATGAGATCAGAACGTTTCCCAAACTTTGGAGGCACTTTGTGATTTATTGGGGAGTTTTTTGTTTAGTATTGGTGATCATTGCTATCCCACTTAAAAATGCACCAAATATTAAACAATATACCTAAGTTTAGCCAAGGAGAATCAATTCAGAGGTCTCACTCCATTTCCCATTTACTGCAAATTTCACGGCTGGAAATCTATTGTTGAACTTTGCTATTCAAGAGACACCTATTTTCCAAGTCCCAGAGAAGCAGTCCTGCTAGTATGTTGCAACAACAACAACAAAAAACCAAACTGATTTAGAGCTCCTGAAAAACTAGCAGTTTTAGTATGGCAGAATGTGGACTAGAGCCTGCTTCATCAGATGCAAGATTTATCAGGTGTCTTTTGCATACTAAAGAGCTAAAAAGTCAGTCCTCTATATGTACTAGCCTTTTTCAAATTTGTACCCTCCTGATAAATTAGGCTAGAATTTCCATCATCCCCAGGTTGTATTTACTATGTTTCCTAATCGTTTATTTCCATACAGTGGTTGCTGAATGCCTTGGTACTCGGACGCTTTGGCTCCCGAACGCAGCAAACCCGGGAGTGAGTGTTCTGGTTTGCGAATGTTTTTTGAAAGCTTAATGTCCGATGCGGCTTCCACAGCTTCCGACTGAGTGCAGGAAGCTCCTGAAGCCAATCGGAAGCTGCACATTGATTTTCGAACCATTTCGGGAGTCGAACAGACTTCCAGAACGGATTAAGTTCAATAACCAAGGTACGACTGTATTATATTTGAGCTTTCTCACAACATAAAAATAAATTTCTGGAAGTGCGGTACTGATTTCCATGTTACTTGGCTTCCAGAAGTATTCTGCTTGCGACCACATTAACACAGAAAATCACAGAAGTAAAGTGATGAAATTTGGGGCCATATACTGGCATACAGTTCTTTCCTGCTGTTTTCATGGGAGAATAATGGAGTAACAGAAGCACGCATGGACAGAAAGGTTGGAGGAATAGTCCAATGATTGTTTGCTGTTGTGCCCTGTCATGCCCACTGCTGTGAATGCCACTTTGTGTGACATGCCAGTGTATCAGTCAAAGAGCCACAGCTCCAGACTGCAAGAATGCACTGCAGTGTGGCAGGAACAGTAGAAAACATGACGGAAGCTCTAGCATTATCATCAGGAAAAATAATGCACCTCTAGTTGTCTGAAAGGGACGTGGGAGGCGTTGTGGTCTAAACCACTGAGCCTTTTGGGCTTGCTGATCAGAAGGTCGGCGGTTCGAATCCCCACTATGGGGTGAGCTCTCATTGCTCGGTCCCAGCTCCTGCCAACCTAGCAGTTCGAAAGTACGCCAAAAAGTGCAAGTAGATAAATAGGTACTGCTCCGGCGGGAAGGTAAACGCTGTTTTCATGCGCTGCTCTGGTTTCGGTGTTCCATTGCGCCAGAAGCGACTTAGTCATGCTGGTCACATGACCTGGAAAAAGTGTCTGCGGACAAACGCCGGCTCCCTTGGCCTGTAAAGCGAGATGAGCGCTGCAATCCCAGAGTCGTCTGCGACTGGACTTAACTGTCAGGGATCCTTTACCTTTAGTTGTCTGAATGCACCTCTAGCTGGTAGTGGTTGGTGAGGTGGCGCTGGTGACCTGAACTTCCATCATTGCCATCACTGTGGTATACCAGGCATGGGTTTGGGTGAGGTGGCAGCAGAGCTAATCCTGAAGTTCTGCTGGTGCATTTGCACCCTGTTGACCTCATTGGCACTCCACCCTCCTGGTATGCCACAGGGAGGCAGTGCTGGGAGTTCAAGTAAACAACTCTCCCATCTGAACTGTAGCCTCAGATATCTCGAGGGCACCCACTTGGGGAAGGCTGATATGCTCCTTTCCAGTTTTGCACAGATACCGCTTTTTAAAAAAAGAACCATTTGGAACTCAAGGAAGCAGCCGTCCTCCAATGAGACACGAGGCTACCCCGCTGGGAGCTGCTCTGGCTGGTATTTTATCCATTTACACAGAGTAGGATTATAATATTTAAGCACTAAAGTGTGATAAAGCAATACTTGGCAAAGTATATATTAGCTTCTTAAATATAAGCTTATAATCAGATATAATCACCATCTTAAACAAATACGTTCTCCGGTAGGTGAGGTTTCAGCACACAAAGCAGGGAAATAAGTTCACAGGAATTTAAACTGACACCTTCTCGTTTCTTTTGTCTTACTCGTAAAAGCAGTGCTATTGTTTCAGGGCAGAATGTGAGGAATATTAAGTGAAAGGTTGCCGAGAGGTAGCTGGCAGCCGCACCCTGCCATTCATTGTTATGCTGTAATGTGGTAGTTTTCGGCTAAATTCAGTTTTACCTCAGAAAACATACACCGTCTCAGGGAATAATGTTACTAGTCCCGTAAGATGACTCAGTAAAAATTGGGACCCACTTCTCTCTCTCTCTCTCTCTCTCTCTCTCTCTCTCTCTCTCACACACACACACACACACACACGCTGTAGATTTTATTTTGACAATATACCGCTTAAATACAATAGTCTCTAACCAATGCATAGAAACTCAATTAAAAATACTGCTGGAATAATAATTTTTAAAAGTCTCCACTAGGTGCTGGAAGTTCAGCAAGGAAGGGGCCTGTTTGAATGGCTACAGGTTCTCCAATCCTGGTCTAATGTTTATTGAGTGCCAGCAAGATTTCTTTTCTCAGCTACTCCCTTGATACTTACTTGTTTCTTTGACATCCTCCCCCCTAAATGTGAAATAAAATAAAATAAAATAAAATCTGGCATACATGTTGGAAATAATTAGCTTTTTCTTCAGTATTAGTGATTATTAATTTACCATGAAGGACAGTGGAATAAATGAAAGCACATCTGATGAGAGTGGCATGCCTAGTGAGAAGGAGTGTCTCTTGGGACCTCAAGTCAAATTTAACTTCTGGTTTCAAATATTTCAATACACTGTAAGCCAAATTAATCTGGTTGCTGCAGACTCCTTCCAAATAAATGCTCATCAACTATTTTATGTAATCATTATTTACTGTATGCACAACACTGTTTTTTTTAAAGCTTTTTTCTTTTCTTAAAAAAAAGCTTTAGTATAGAAAATAAATTGCTAGTGCATTACAGCTGGGGAGCCATTTAAAAGAGGCATGTTAAGCTAATGCTTTGATCAGTCTTAATTATCGCTGTGGCGTCTATGGTAGAACACAAGAGCCACAAACGACCTGAATCGTTCCTTAATGGTTTGCTTACTTTCTGATCACTTGATAACTGCAACTTCAGTACTCAAAGCTACAAACCTATAGTTTGGCAGAACAAACCAAAAGAGAACAAGGCAATAGTTAAGGGAAGGAATAGCTTATCATGGAAAAGAAACAGATCAGACCTTTGAAATAACCAATGAAGAAACAGGCAGAATTAGTAGACTGAAACCCAGAATTTTTGTGTTTTTATACAGGCAGCTCCGGATTAATACACATCCAAGTGACACACAATTGCTGGCACGTGCAAGAAGCTGAAGCCAGAAGTGACCCAAAAAGGTCATTAAAAGGGCGGAACAGGGGCAGGGCAGAACGTTTTACATGGGTCCTGCTGACACATGTGTGTGTCCGGAATGTAACCCCGGTGCAAAACAAGGGCTGCCTGTTTTGTAAATCGCCCTGTGATCCTCGGATGAAGGGTGGCATGGAAATCTAATAAAGAAATATATAAGGGCTGCAGGTGAGTTTTGAGTGGCTTTCAGGTAGGTGGGGCTGGAGAAGAAGAGCTGGCTGGAAGAAGAAGCCACCCAACCTGAAAGATGAGCATTCAGCTCTCTGGATTTGTTGGCAATGTTTGCCGTGTTTTCAAAGATGGCGTCATTGTAAGGATGTTTCATGCATTGACGTCCAAAGTTATTATCTTGATTTCACAAAGGAATGGCTTATATACAGTGGGGTGGGGCATTTCAGAAGTGCGTTCTGCGGACCATCATTGGTCCATGAGCTTCTTTCAGGTAGTCCATATGGATGAATGCAGCAGTCTAACTGCAAGATGAATGGGATGGACCAGAAGTGATGAAGAAGGCTCTCCTTCCTCAGAGAAATAAAGCAGTGACTGGAGGCAAGTCCCTCCAGAATTTTGCTTTTGTGAATCGTGCTGCAATAAAAAAATCAAACGGCATCTTGTACAGCCCTTATACAGTTGATGTGACAGGCAGAAAAACCATTAAGTGGTCCATCAAGATCCTTAGTAATTTTCAATTACAGGTAGGTAGCCGTGTTGGTCTGCCATAGTCTCTCCGTGGTTTTAAATTTGGTAATTAGTTGCAATAAGTTGTTTGGTAATCAGTTGCAATAAGTTGCTGAATTGCAACTAATTACCAAACTTAAAACCATGGAGAGACCTGGTCTGAACAAAGACATTGGATTCTTATCTCATTATACATGACAAAGCTATCTTTAGCCATCTCACCCCTTGCTTTCTCCTGTAAGACCAATTGCAGTCGTTAACAGTCGTCAACAGGTTTTCCACACCTATCAGCCGATCATCCATTCCCACCACCCTTCTGAGTAATACCCCTCCCCACTCTCTCACTATATATAAGGGTCTGGTGACTTCTGTTTCAGTGTATCTGAAGAAGTGTGCATGCACATGAAAGCTCATACCAAGAACAAACTTAGTTGGTCTCTAAGGTGCTACTGGAAGGATTTTTTTTATTAGTAATTTTCAAGTAATTGTGGGGGAAAATGTTTGGGGACCACTGCTCTAGAGAAGGAATCCCGGGGAACTCCCCTCCCCAGAGCTCCCAAGGTTCTGTTACGGAAATGTTGGGCTTGGCTTTCTTTTGATCTGAACATGGCATGTCTACTTCCAGAGCAAACCCTGCTCAGAGAATGTTACATTTACAGCCATACCTTGTGTTTGCTTCACATTGCGGCTTTTTAGGATACAAATGTGGCAAACCCGGAAGTGTTTACTTCTGGGTTCGTCACATGCGCAGAAGTGATCTGCGTGCTTCACCCATGCGCATTAGCAATGCTCTACTTACGGACTTTTCGGGGTGCAAACGGCACCCTGAAATGGATCGTGTTCATAAGTAGAGGTACCACTGTATGTGACAATTAAAGGAGAAGGGAATGGTAAGTTGCTTATTATAAATCTCACTTCATGCTTTTTTTTTTACTTCTTTAATACCTGCTATAGTTTGACAAGCCACTACCATTGTGCCCACAAGAAAACTGTGTGAGATTTAATCCTGTATTTTGATTTTAGGGGCAATTTGGAGCACTTGGCTGGCTGAATTCTCTGTCGAATGAGCTGTTCTGCTTGACAATCAAGTGACACAGGCTGGCCTGGACTTATCGGGGCTGAAATACCATTTTGGAACCACATTATAACTGTAACACACTGGGGAAGTGTAATTTCCTTTCCTCAGCATTAAAGAATAACCACATTGTTATCTAAGATGGAGAGCCTTGATGAACTCCCCATCTGCCGCTTTTGTGGAAATATGATGGGATGTGGGTTTGAGTTGAAAATCTAATTGTGAAGCAATTAGGGCTTCTGTGCCGTCACATGCCATGGACTGGATGCAACGCAAAGGAGAGGTCATTGGGTAGTCCTAGGCAAGGTTATCAAATATGTCCAATCCTCCAGTCACTCGATTTGATAAAGATTTTAAGACATATTAACTCACACGTGTGGGGAAAAGCACACCCTTCCTCACACAGAAACAACTGGAATGTGTTATTATATTGTGATTTATTTGATTTCTTACCTTCCGCTAAGGGCAGTCTACAACAATTTAAAATTCAGTCTCATAAAAGCTATTTAAAGCAAATTATAATTATAGGAATATATTATAATTCTAAGGCCTCAGTTCTGGTTTTAGCTGGCATCATCAACCACCAGTCTAACTTGGTTGCATGGGTTACCTGATATGGGCACAGCAAAATGCTGGGTGAGGCGGTTATTCATTGAACCTGCAAGGGAATGTTCAACTTTACAGTGGTGGGGGATAGTCCTCCATCACAAATTGAACATGAAAAAAGCCATGGGTTGTATCCAGTGCTGGTTTTTGTTTTTTGTTTTACTCAGAGTAGGTCCAGTGAAATTAATGAACCTAAGTTCATCATGTCTATTAACTTGAATGGGCCTGCTTGGTGCAGGATTAGCACTGGCTCCAACAGTCTTTCTCTGAAGGGGGGGGGAAGAGAACTGATATTAATAAGGCTGCCTCATTAAAAAGAACAAAAACTATTTTGGGAGGATTTTAAAAATAAAGCCGATGGAAGACAGCCATGGAATTTATTTCACAACTAGACTGGCAGTGTGTTTCTGTCAGCATAAGAGAAAAAGACATCTTGAATTGCCAAGAGTTGAAGACTGCCCAGATTCAGTTTTGAAAGGCAACCAAGACTGATCCAATGTGACGAGACAGTTCTCAAGGACCCAACCTCTGAACTGAGGGGAAATGTAAGGTTTCTGAAATGTTGATACGCCAAGGAATTCTAGGACTTTCTTTCTGTATACCTGCCACCAGGCCTTAGGGTTGTATTCAATTAGTTTTTACTCAGAATAGATCCATTGCAATTAATGAACATGACTAGGTCATTAGTTCCAATGGGTCTACTTTGAGTAAAAGTTGGTTGAACACCACCATCTGTAGCCCTCCATGCAGCTGATATCAAACATGAAGTTACAAAAATACCTATTGACGAACCTGCATTCAAATACCAGATGCAAATCAGGAAAATATTAGAGGGAAGGTTCTCAAGAGAGAAAGGATAGAAGCCAAAGCTTAGAATTCATTATAGGGTGGATGGGGTAGTTAAGGAAAGTCCTTCTTTATTAAAGACTGTTGTTGCATGTTAGTTTACCCCCAACAGAGCTACAATTACCAGCCCTCCAAACAAAGTGCAGTTCTTATAATTTTTTGGGGGGAAGCCATGTTCTTTAAATGTATGGTACAATCCCCATTACAGGAGAAGGTCTGCAACAGCTCAGTGGCAGGGCAGTTGCTTTATGTTCCCTGATTCAGTCCCTGGCTGAGGGAAGATTCCTGTCCTGAAACCCTGGAGAGCCACTGCCAGACAGTGATGGCAATACTGAGGGAGAGGGACCAATGCTCTGACGTAGAACCATAGAATCGTAGAATTGGAAGGGGCCACAAGAGTCATCTAGCCCAACCCCCTGTGGTGCAGGAATTTTTCACCCGTTGTGGGGATCGAACCCACAACCCTGGGATTCAGAGTCTAATGCCCTAGCGGCCGAGCTAGTGATCATGGCAGAAGACAGCTTCCTATTTGGCGGTGGTGCTTCCAGTCCCAATCCCAGTCACGATGTCCTGACTCCAGAATTTCCACTTCTGCTTGGGTACTTACAAGCACCACCCTCTACTGCAAGATAGGAAGGAAGACTGCGGGTGGGTGGATGGGTGGGTGGAGGGCACATGTCATGTGACCAGGAACCTGTTCTGGGGGGGGGGGGGGAGACTGCCAAGCAGGCAAGCCAATACGCACATTCACCATTGAACTGCTAAGGCCTTTCTCCTCTTCTGCATTCTAACAGCCTGTTGTTGTTGTTGTTGTTGTTGTTGTTGTTGTTGTTGTTGTTGTTCAGTTGTTCAGTCATGTCCGACTCTTCGTGACCCCCATGGACCAGAGCAAGCCAGGCACCCCTATCCTCCACTGCCTCCCGCTGTTTGGCCAAACTCATGCCAGTCGCTTCGAGAACACTGTCCAACCATCTCGTCCTCTGTCGTCCCCTTCTCCTTGTGCCCTCCATCTTTCCCAACATCAGGGTCTTTTCCAGGGAGTCTTCTCTTCTCATGAGGTGGCCAAAGTACTGGAGCATCAACTTCAGGATCTGCCCTTCCAGTGAGCACTCAAGATAGGGAAGTTTTTAAAGTTTGATGGATTATTGTATTTTAATATTTTGTTGGAAGCCGCCCAGAGTGGCTGGGGAAGCCCAGCCAGATGGGCTGGGTATAAACAATAAATTATTATTATTATCAAGATACATGGTGGACAACAGTCTTATTCATGGCTTGCCCTCACCCTACGAATCCCCAGTGGCAGTGTATGGGCACACATGCACCAACACCTTATGAGTTTATTTAGGGCTCTCTAAAAATCCAATCTCAAAAAAGAAAAGAAGAAGAAGCACACATAGTATGCTCATTATTATTGGCTCAAGTACAATATGAGTGGTTTACCTATGTCTAGCTTTCAACCCTCAAAGAAAGCTATTTTTCTTTTTGTGCTTCTGCTGCTGCAGACTAGCTATTTTTTTAAAAAAACAAAACCCGATTCTGCCCAAATTAACAATTGAACACCTCTTGTCATCAACATATATTCGGCAAGATACGTCTAAAAATAAAAATGAAAAATCCCTCCCATTAATATGCAAGCTTTACACCTCAATAGTTTTGTTCATATGGCATCTTTCGCTCTCTGTCATTCTGCATTAGCTTTCCTTCCTTGTATTTTTCAATCGAGAGGGAGCGGCTGCTGCCAATAACGTGTTCCAAACGCTGGAGCGTGGTAATGGTATGGCAACATCTGTTCTCCTACTTTGAAGGTGCACAGAGAGGTTAACTTTGCTTGCCGTGTAAAAGTTCCGATTTGCAGATGTTCTTGTCTTCAAAATGACAAAAAAAGGAGAGCTAACTGTTTAAAAATTAGGCAATACTTTTTTTCAGCCTGTCGGTGAAGTGTAATGTTCCTGAAATATGTTCAGCTTGTCTCCACTGCATCAAAGGTGTTAAGCCAGGTTTTTTTAAAAAAAAAAATTAAAAAAACCCAACCCAAACCAACAATGAACACCACAATCCATGTTTGTAATTATTGCATTTAACTGTTCAGCTTATCCTCCTGCCATGCTCTATGTGCACTTGTGTACATGCCACCTCAGGCAGCAGGCCAGAAGGTGGCTACGAAAGAACGGACCTTTTCCATAATATCAGCAGCCAGTGGCTCTTGTAACTGGGAGCTGCTTAGCCTACCTGCAATGGGGGCTGGTCCATTAGGGCAAAAGGGGGACTGCCCCACCAACCTCAGCCTGCCTTCAGCCAGTCCCCACTTCAGCCAGCCTTCTTACTTCCATCCAGGGCAGTGTGGTGGCTGCCAGCTTCATCCTCCATTGTCTCAGTGTTGTGTTTGTAGAACTCAGCAGAGAGGAGGATGAGTTGGCTCCACCTGATATTGGCTTTGGCGCCCCATACTGTTGACCTCCCTGTGTTCCACCCTACAGGGGTGGAGCAGATGCCCGCCCAGCCCAGGGCAGGCGCATTCCCGAGGGGCGCGGAGGGTGCCCACCGATCCCGCTTCCTTCCTCTCCCTGCTCACCTGCCTCCTTCCCGTCCTCTCCCCTGCCTGTCTGCCTCCTCAAGCCAGGAGCACGGGGCAATGGCACACCACCTACCCGTGACTCCCGCGCCTACCACCAGCCGTCAGGGGAAGGGGGGAGCTACTGCGCCATGCTGCTGGCTGGAGAAGGCAGGCAGGCAGGCAGGGGAAAGGATGGGAAGGAGACAGGTGAGTGGGAAGGGGAGAGGAAGGAACATGCAAAGCGTTTCAGCAGCTCCCCCCTTCCACCGACGGCTTGCAGTAGGCATGGGAGTCCGAGTCGTGGGTGGGTGGCGCACCAAATGTCACCGCCGCTCAGGGATGACACCTGGAGCGGTGTGCCCCCCGCACCCACCTTCCTCTGCCAGGGCCACCCTACCAGTCCCAATGAGCACCAGCCACGACTGCCTGTTTGCTGTGACATTGCAGAAGATACTAAGGTTCCCTTCCAAATATGAAAACTCCGGCATGCTGATTGTGTGTATACATTTACCTGGGTTTGATTTGAATTGAATTTGGCTTAGGGAAATACCCTGCCACCCCACCCCACCCCGTAGACACTCACACAACCTTAATGCAAGGCAAGCCCTGATTTAAATCCAGTGTCTACACCATAAACCTCACGTTCTTTACATTTAAAAGTAGAAACAGTGACTAGAAGCAAGGCGATAAATAAAACAACCTTGAAAGAGAAGCGGCTCGCACCCAGTGCACTCTCTAATCACTGCAATTCACTGTGAATTCATTTGAAAAGACTAAAATCTGTCACGTTTAATTAGTTTTAAGCACTCACATTCTCCACAAGTGTTCTGAAAAAAATCTGCTTCCATATACACATATGTAACCTCTGAAACTAGACGTTGCCTGAAATATTTGAAATGATCTACACCCCCAGATAATGATTTTCATTCTCAACATTTTCATAGGATACATTCATTTTAAAAATAATAATAATAATAAATAGACTTTGCGTCCTGTCTCCTTGGCTGGCTGGTGCAGCTCTTCTTGCACAAAAATTGCACACATGTGCATTCTACAACCTTTCCACACAACATGCATTAATGCAGTGTCGCTTGTAAAGCTAGCATTTTTGCAAACTTGGTTTGCGTTAGCTACTATATGCTGCCCAGCTTTCCAGGGGTGGCTTGCAACAAGAATAAAAGCAAATTAAGACACACCAATAAAACAGATTAATATTACATATTTATTAAGAGATTTCTGTAGCGCACTTCATCGTAAATGGTCACAGGGTGATTTACCAAAAAACAAAACAAAAAATCCCACAAAAAAATCCCACCCTTCATAAGATAATATAAACACACAATACATAACAAACTAAAAAAAGTATTAGAATAATTCTCATAAATTATGTAAATTGCCTAATTAAAATCACCATAAAATGATATAACCCACCAGGAATGAAACATTTAAAAGCAGCGTAAAAACCTAGTGCAGAAATATTTTTGTTTAGTGTTGGAACAGAATGAGGACAGGTTTTCCCCTGGTGTGCACAAAGCCTCTAAACTTGCACCTGCCTTGGCCATGAGGTGGTTTGGGTGGCTACCTCCCCACCCCCACTTCAAAAGTACACAGAGCTGATAGAGGAAGTTGGAAGAGAGACACGCTCTCTCAGCTTTCCAAGACTTGGATTTTAATAATAATAATAATAATAATAATAATAATAATAATAATAATAATAATAATAATTCATCGTTTTCCCATGCAGCTTCTCTTCCTTTCTCTGATTTGGGGAAGGGAGAAGATGAGGGACCAGAGGAGCTGGCAAGCATAGCACTTGCTCAAAAATCTAGATGTGCCCATGGACCCCTAGATTAAGGGTACAGTCCTATTCTGCTAGTCTGCGAAGGGCACTAGGATTTGGTGGATGAGGGACTTGCTGGCAGGGATGATCTGATGTGACCGGAAAATGAAACTTGTGAATGAGTCTAACAACAACAACAACAACAACAACAACAACAACAACAACAATGCAATTAGTTTCAGTTACAGCTGTCTTAATACAAAGAAATTTCAGAAACAGACTGAAAAGAGAAGTGGCTGAATTGCAACTAATCACCAAACTTAAAACCATGGAAAAACCTGGTCTGAACAAACACATTGGATTCTTATCTCATTATACATGAAGAAGCGTGCATGCACACGAAAGCTCATACCAAGAACGAACTTAGTTGGTCTCTAAGGTGCTACTGGAAAGAATGCAATTAGTGTTTACAATTATTTTAAGGCACAGTGCATTATTCTTTTTATTGAGGTGCATAAGCAATTCACACAAAATAGCCATAGCTGCTGTTACATTCATTCTTGTGGACTCTGTAGCTCTTCTTCAGAAATTGTTGGACTCAGAATCCCACCTGCTCCAGCCAGCAAGGCCAATGGTCAAGAAGGATGATGGGAGCTGTGGTTCAACAGCATTTGGAGGGTAATAGGTTCTCCACCTGAGTTATATTTTCCCAGAGGTAAAAGCCACATGCCTCCATGCGCTAAGATATAACATGCGATGGAGTGCATGCCACTTGTTCCATGATGATAAAACAACGATGCTTTACGAAAAGCAGTTCTAGAAGTCTGGTTCCAGAAAAGCACCTATAATATAATTTCCCAAACATGATTTCTGCTTTTTTATATGTACACCAGAAACATAGACGAAACAAAAACTTCCTTTCCCCACTCTGCCATTCCCTTCCATCTTTTTCGGTTCCACCTCCCTGCTGTTTTTTTATATCGAGGCCATGTTTTGCAAGGCCCCGCAGATGCGCTGCTTCTTTACACAGCTGTCTGATGCATTACTCAGGTGGGAGCCCTGGTGGTGTTTCGTAATGGAAGTAAATACAGGAATTAGAAAAGGGGGAAAAATCAATTTAGCTATAAAAGCAGAAGTGTCAGTACAGAATTCGTTTCAGTACCGATGGCCCTAGGTTGCCAGAACACACACACACGCACACACGCACACACACACACACAGAGGGAGCTCTATAAAACAACAAAAGGGATAATAACCAGCAGCGTGTCTTTTGTGTCATTCAAAAACAATTGGGCAAGAGGAAAAAAGGAACACCCTATGGATATCGCAGGTACTTTCATGTCCTGCAGGGGTGGCAAATGTCTTTTGGCAAATAGGTGGCCTAACCGGATAAAGGTCTGATTGAAAGGGAAATATGTCACAGCGAGACATGTCCGCCAGAGGCGTCTTGTTGGGTGGAATCACCCGAGTGCGGAGGGGAAACGACACAACCTATATGTGACGGGATGCGACATGTAGTGCAATGAGAGCGCTGGCAAAGTGCAGGGAATGCATTGTGACACATCGATGCACCCCCTTTGACTGTCAGGAGCAGAGGAAGCTGCAGCCGCGGTTAGAGGAGCATCTGCGGATCCTGGCGCAGAAGACTTTTTAAAGAATTGTCCTCCAAGTAGCGAGGGAAGTGAATTAATTTATACGTCGGCGTGCGGGAGACGCCGCAGCCCCTATTATCGTGGCCGTCCACTCTGTAGCGCATTATATCTTCAGCTAGATTTAATTTAGCAGGGAGAAATCTCAATCTGTCATAGCTGCAGTGTATTCTTCCTTCTCTTTTATGTCCCTGTTCAGAAGAGGCATGTTAATTAGCTGGGGAGAGCTGCAAGGCCCCCACGAAGCAAGGCGGATATGGTGCATATTCATGATTAGGCTGCCGGTCTGAATTGTATTTGACTTACGAGGCTGGTTGAGGCGTCTCTGTCTCCCAAATGCTGAGAAATCAGCATGTATGTTGCCCATCATGGAGTCAACAGGGTGCCCAACGTTGTATCACTTGGAGTGGGATTCCTGTGTGCAGATTCTGAAAAGCTACAGGAGGAGCCTCGTCACTGGATGGTGCTCTCTGACTACTTTGCAAACGGTGTAAATCTGAGTTAAAAGGAGGGCGTTATCAATAAACTTTTATCAGTACTGGCAGTGGCTCCTGTCATTCAGCCAGGGTTGATCCTAACAAGTGGAGCCTGGGGGAAAGGGATGGTCAGATCTGTTTCTCTTTCCGTTTCTGTTCATTTCTCATTTCTCCTTGCTTCACTTCGTTTCTCTACATTTCCACATTAGCTGGTGATTTATTTATTTTTAAGGTCCACATAAAAATTCATCTGTATTTCACTGCAAATTTCTACAAAAAAAATTTTTTGTACGCAATTTTGCCTTAATAGACACATTTTTGCAAAGCAACAGTCCCTACCACAGTGCATTTTTGCATGCTCTTTTCATTCTTGCTGGTGGCATCCACCTGTCTCGGGAGACAATAGAGGAGTGTGCCTTTGGATGTGAAGTCAAACCACTGGGGAGACAGTGCCTGCTGTGGCTGTAGATACTGATAAGATACTGATAAGGGAGAGAGACATGCTTTGCTGCTGCTTAGGCAGATGCAAGTGCCCGGTTTTCCTGTTGCAGATGCACCATGGTGTTTCTTCTCTCTGCGGTCCTATAACTGCACAGAACGATGCCTCAACACCTTCCACAACACCTTCCATCATGAAGATTTTGGGCATCACATGGCAGGACAGAGTCTCAAACAAAGACATGCTCTCCCAAGCCCACATTCCCAGCATGTTTGCACTCCTGTCTCAACGACATCTACATTGTCTTTGTCATGTCCACAGAATGGAAGATGGCAGGACTCCCAAGGAAGTGCTCAACGTGGATCTGCTAAATTCATAACAATATTTTTTAATATGCTGCTCTCTCTCTCTCTCTCTTTTTCTTATGGTGGATGGTCTTTTTTTTCTTTCTTTTTTATTAAAGATTTTCTTGGTTTACAAAGTGTGTGTAATGTCTCTCGTATTTTTCCATAAAACATTTTTACAGATCAATTTTAGTTGTTGAGACATTAGGGAGAGAGGAGGGGAAGGAAGTGGGTGGGATGGGTGGAATGGGGAGATGATGTTTCTATTTTCCTTTTGTTTATTCTTTTCCTGCTTGTGAGTTTGTAGCTGCCGTGTTCCAACAGACTTGGTATGGAAAACTTCAGGCCCTTGAGCTAAATGGTGGCCCTCTAGAGTTCTCTCTGTGGCCCTTGGGCCTCTCTCCAGGTCATGCTTCACTCTCCATGCTCGGAGCCCTTGCATGTTTCTGCCTGGCTGGAACGTAAACTGTGACGGTACCTCTTCTTGCCTGCCTGTGTAGAGGATGGAGAGATGGATGAGTGTGCATAGAAACCTCTGGATTTTGCATGACTGGAAAGTAGCTTATGGTGCTAAGGTCAAATCCATTGCTATACCCACTTATTTCCCTGGCTCAGCTCATTTTGGGGCCCTGAACACACCCACTTCAGTTCCTGGAATTGTAGCGCCTGGTAACTTGTGCATGGAGGAATGGCACTCTGGGTCTGAAAGGGCTCTCCATCACAGAGATAGATTGATAGATAAACAGATACCCATAGAAGTCACCACATTTCCTTAAATACATACATCACCACCATTAAGGAAATTAAAGCAAAGCTAGGTTTTCACCCTTACCTTCTACCTCCTTATGCAGACATTTCTTTCTCCCCGTAATGAAAGGATGTTGCTGGCATTCTTATCTATCCACTCGTCCTTTCTTCAGTAAGGGCCCTTTCTGTGAAAACATTTCACTAGCATCTCTGTTTGGAAGCCATCTGAGTTCCCAGGAGTGTCTTGACGTTTATTTTATTATATCTTATCAATGAAAATGCATATAAGTAATCCGTGGTTTCTAAACTGAAGATGGAGGTTGGGTTTCATTATAACCAGGCTGCAGAATAATGTTTTTCAAGTGACACATTGAGAGCCGTTACATTTGTACCTGTAGCCACATTTCTGATAAACGGCATCTTTTCTTCAAAACTGACAATGTAAAGCAAAGTAATGGAGGCCGCAGCAATACCCCCAACGTGATGGTATCACTTTCCTTAAAATAAATCGGAAGAAGGAATGAAGAATCTCAAGAACCTCATTTTAAAACATTGTAAGTGAAGGCAGAAAATATAGTGCTGGGGCTTTTATGCATGGTGTCGCTGGATTGAGAAAGCGAGTGTATTTTCTACAGTGTATTCCAATACGCTGTACTTAACTACAGATACTGGAAGTTCAAACTGAGATTAGCTGTAGCAGCAAGTTATGAGAAGTTGTGTTGGTGGTATTACATCTGAAGAATAATGTATTATAATTTCTGAGTGTTCCCAAAGAGTTTTCATCACTCATGGTAGGTTTGGGGTCCCAGACCCCTCATTATGATAGCTACTCTCCTCTGAACGTGCTCCAGTTTGTCAAGGTCATTCTTAAATGTGGCACCCAGAACAAGAAATGCTACTGGCTACAGCTGACTCTTGATATCAGATTATAAATCTTCTTCAAATGATTCTATGTAACACCCCTAAGTTATTGTTTGATTCTAGATGGTAGCAGCCATTGCGACACTACAGCTTCATAGCCCTACAATAACTTAAAATTCACTTTCATGTCCACCACTCTTGCGACAATTCCCATTGAAGCCAAGAGAATTTGCTTCAGAAGTAGTGTCTCTGTCCCACCAGGAATCCTCAACAGACCTTTTTCTGGCCTAATAAGCAGTCTGGTACGGTATTTTTTTTAACTCATCAAGATATAAATGATTCACTAGTTAGGTAGGGGTGTTTTTAATACAGTACATCATATATCCTAGGACATCTGCTTTCAGGGGAGAACATTCTGGTTTGAAGGGCTGGAAAATTCAAAGAGGGAGTCTCTTAGGGCTTTGTGAAGAGCACCTAAACACTCTAGTAAGTTCCACTGACAACCATGGGACTTAATCCTTGCTGTGATAGAGACAGTTTTGCCTGTTGTCTGGCAATGTCTCATTATGAGGCTCTCCAAGTAGCATGAGGCTGGGGGATTAAGACACAGCAGATTTTTTTTTTTTTTTTGCAAATATTCTGTGTGACAGATCTACCCAAATTAAAGCAAATGCAAAACCACCATGAAACCTACTTGGGAGATGGGAATGATAGTTTATTTCCCTTAGTTTGCCTGTGCTTGCTTAGCCTAAGTCTCTGCATAGACAACACACTATTGGTGGAACATATTGAAGATGGTACAACAGCAACACACTGTGTGCAGCTGGAACACCAGCTCCTGCTTTAGAGGTCCTGCTTTGGAGGACCTTTCCCCATCTATTGCAGTACATCTATATCTCCTCCCACTGTCTATCATCTATCACCAACTATCAAGGCTGTTGTACCTACATTAAAGATCCAGCACTGAACAGGCATTGGACCTTGCCTTCCTTTGTCCCATTGGCTAGAGTTCATCTGGAGCTGGACTGTTTTCAGGAACATAGGAAGGAGCCTTATACAGAGTCAGACCATTAGTTGATCTAGCTCTGCATGGTTTGCACTCAATGGCTGTGGCTCTCCAGAATTTTGGACAGGTTTTTCTCCCAACCATATCTGGAGATGCTGAGAATAGAACTGTTGATGGGATAAAACACCCCTAGCTCTGACCCCCAACTCTGTCAGCCTGTCTGGCTCACCTTCCCTTTCCCACTCCATGGGCCCACTTTGAAAGGTGGGGCTCTCTACCACCAATCACATTGCGCCACTACATTTTACTCAGGTGGATTGCCCCACCCACCTGTCAAAAGCCATTGCGCTTGCGAATCCTGTTCTGTGATGTTTCTTTCGATCTCAAATTTGGAGGTTGAAAGGATCAAAGGGCAGGGGAAGGCTTTCCAAGGCTCTCTCCAGCCTTCCTTTTATGCTCTACAATCAGAGCTTGAAAGGAGGGGCACAGGACAGGGATTTTGACAGGTTGGTGGTGTAACCCACCTGCCAATTATGCCTGGAACACATTTTGCCATGCTGTTTGAGGCAAACTCACTCCCCTGGCATTGCTTTATGGCAGACCCTGCTCTTCTGTTGGAGTCCAGGGACGTCCTTAAAGCACTTCTCCTTGAAGCAGGTGATGGTGGCAACAGGGAGAGGCAAAGGAGGCTGTACTGCACAGGATCCTTCAGCCTTTCCTCCACTTGGTTGCTGTCACTTGCTTAAGGGAAAAGGTCCCACCCAGCAGCTGAGATCACCAGTGGTGTCAGATGGTGGCTGGGTGGGCAGAGTTTGGGGCAATGGCCTTGCAGGCTAAATTGGATCCCCTGGAAACCAAGATTGACCCATGGGCCACAGGCTCTCTATCACAGATCTACTCCTTAACTCTTCCTAACTAAGGTGTTTCAGGCTTGGGCATGTCCCTCTGTGGCCAAATTCATTTACCTTGGTCTTCTGCTGTATTTTCCCCTGCAGATGATGCCACTTGACTTCATAATATAATGTCACTGGTTATGATGAGCATCTCTCAAACTGAGCGGAGTGTGGAGAATTTCTGTTGAGAATGTCTTGAGCTTATTGATTTCCAGCCAAAGGCTTAAGAACATTCATCATTTACTTTGCAGTGTTTTGCCTTTCTTGAATGCATTACATTCTTTCTTATAAGCCTACGGAGTGCTTTACAGCAGAAATTGTAACAGAGTTCCTTGATGCCTCCTCTGCTTCTGCACTTCAGGTTCTGTTACCCCTTCAAGCATTTCACATGATTTCTCGGCACTTGCTAGCATACTGCCTTGTTAACTCCAATTTTTGTTTCTCACGGGTTGTTTGTTCATACTTACACTCTGACTCGCTGGTAGCCCTCTGCCACTGCTCTTCCTCTGGCTGTGAATCTGCCACTCGGTGATTTTAGCAACTCCTTCCATAGCCTCGTCGAATGCTCTGCACCAATTTCACAAACCCGTTCGAAATTGTCCTCTGTCAGTTCATCAGCAGAACATGATGTGACGAGGGGCCTTTTTTGACAACCTTCAACTTAACCTTCAATGATGCTATTAGGAAGTGGTGATCGCTGCCAAGATCAGGGGTTCGGATTTTTCAGCGGCACATTTTCACATTGCATTCCAATCTTTTGGCTTGTGAACCTGAGTTGCACTTGGAAGGGGGGGGGGAGCGGGAATCATGGATCAGGAAATGAACAAAGTATGTGAATGGCAGCCTAAACCCCTGAATGTCTGTTCAGAAGCAAATCTAACTGTGTCTGTTGGAATTTGCTCCTAAGTAAGCATGCACAGGGATGTAAACTTGGCTGTCCTGTGCTGCAAACAAAGATGCTAAGGGAATGGTGGAGCCATAGGCGGATTCAGATAAACCCTTTCACATAGGCAATGGATGCATGAGGTAGTGTGCCTATTCCTCACACCCCACCTATGCAGATGTGCCTGTTGGCTATGCCCCCTGCAAAGGATTTCTCTGCCCAGTTGGGGGAATCCTAGCCAATCAGGGATCTTCAACAGGTGGAGGAAGGTACACAGTCTTCTACATCACATGTTTGTCATGTGTACATGAGGCTCGGGATGTGTGACTTGAAGAAGAGACGCTCTGGTAGCTTTTTCTAAACTAGATTTGATCCAGCTTCCAGCCAGTGGTCTAGAGGGTAGGTTTGTAGGAATGGAGAGGGCCAGTTCAATCCATTGGAATGATGGGTCACTTTTAGGTTCTAATCTGGAAGAAAGGCTTTCCCTTCCAGATTCATGAAGTGATTTAACCTGTTAATTTCAGCCACTTAGGAACTCAGGTGTTCTGAGAATTTAAAACTGTACAGAGTTTGGGGGAACTAAAGCATTTTTTTCATCCTAATCCCCCAAAGCAGTTTTAAAAGCAAACAAAACTTAAACCAAATATAAAAAAAGTGTGTGTGTGTGATATATATATATTCAAGATTTTGTAGTTATGCACCCTTATGGGGAAAATATATATAATATTGCTTAAATTTCTGGAGGTTAATAGCCTTCTTTCATGATTAGGGTTCTATTCACTGCAATAGTAGGCTTGGTAATTATAGCCTGCAAGCTGAGGGCATGCGATAATGACTACCTGCAAATGTTTACAAGCTGAGAGAAATAGTGAAATATGGCTCTCTTTCTCTCTTTCTCAGGAGATAGTAAAACGCCTTTCAAAATGTACTATATACTTAAGAAAGAATGTTTAGCTGTGCAGTACAATGCCAGGCCCTGCTAGATTTGAACTCCACTTATCAAGCAACCTGCGAGCCTGGGCCACCGAGACTAAGAATTGCATAGATCAACTCTGCTTTCTGCCTCATGGAGATTCTGTGACTTTGGAAGAAGTTAAGATGAGTTGCCGGCTGATACCCAGGCCACCACGGATTGTACACATGACCAAATCTGCAGCCAACAATACTATACAGCTCCCAGGATGCATCCTGCCTGTCAGAGTTTTGCCTCCCAACTGATGTGGTGGGCCTGGTAAGATCTGCAAAGCATGCATTGTCTTAACCTCCTTAATAATAGTGAAAGGTGATAGCTCCGTGTCATGAAGAAGGTCCCAGATTCAACTAGCTACCAATAAATTTCCAGGCCCAATTCAAAGTGCTGGTTTTGACCTAGAAAGCCTTAAATGGCTCAGGACCACAATAGCTCAAGGACCGCCTCTTCCCATATGAACCTACCCTGTCCCTGAGATCATCTTCTGAGGCCCTCCTTCATGTGCCTCCTCCTTGAGAGGTCCAGAGGGTGGCAACACGAGAATGGGCCTTCTCTGCAGTGGCTCCCCATCTGTGGAATGCTCTCCCCAGGGAAGTTCGCCTGGTGCCTTCATTATACACCTTTGGGTGCCAGGCAAAAAATTCCTTTTTAACCAGGCCTTTGGTTGATCTGATTGACTTCCTATGCCCTTTTAAAATGTGCTGGGGGGGGCTATTGGGTTGTTTTTAATTTTTATTACGTATTTTGGGGTTTTATATCTTGAATTTATTCTGTGAACAGCCCTGAGCCCCCTGGGTATAGGGCAGTATATAAATTCAATAAACAACAACAACAACAACCCCCAGCATCTCCAGGTAGGACTGGGGAATGTCTCTTGCCTGAAATCTCAAAGAACCAATGCCACTCAGTTAGGAATGCAGTATCTGCTGCCTACAGAATTTCCATTTCCATTTAACAGCAGCAGGAGAAGGTCCCTTCTGCCTGGAACCTGCCACTAGCCCTTCTCCTACTACCCTCAGTGCGGGGAAAAGAACTAATCTCATTTGTTTTGACAGGAAGTTGAAAGGAGGGCAACGGAACCAAGAAATGAACAGGAAGAGAGATGCTTCAGTGCTGGCTTTGCTACATTTGGCTTGTTTGAGACAGGGGTGGGAAATCACAGACCAAGGGCCACATTCCCTTCTGGGCATCTTCCCAGGGGCCCCATAGTAGTGAGTGTGGCCAGAGGCAAAAGTGGGTGGAGTAATGAATCAAAACTGCAGCTTTATACAGTAGGTTACTTTTGCGCACCCCTTCATGGATCACTGCCTTGTCGTGGCGAAGGGGCTTGAATTACTCAGGGAAGCTATGGACAGGTCAAGATGGACAGGTCATAGTAGAGAGTTTGGACCAAACGTGATCCACCTGGAGTAGGAACTGGCAAGCCACTCCAGTATCCCTGCCAAGAAAACTCCATGGACAAAGACAACAGGCATATAAAAGATATGACGCTGGAAGATGAGCCCCTCAGGTCGGAAGGCGTCCAACATGCTACTGGGGAAGAGCGGAGTACAAGTAGATCCAGAGCTGATGAAGCGGCTGGGCCAAAGCCGAAAGGACGCTCAGTTGCGGATATGCCTGGAAGCGAAAGGAAAGTCCAATGCTGTAAAGAAAAGTATTGCATAGGAACCTGGAATGTAAGAACCATGAACCTTGGTAAGTTGGATGTGGTAAAAAATGAGATGGCAAGAATAAACATTGACATCCTAGGCATCAGTGAACTAAAATGGACAGGAATGGGCGAATTCAGTTCGGATGACTATCATATCTACTACTGTGGGCAGGAATCCCGTAAAAGAAATGGAGTGGCCCTCATAGTCAACAAAAGAGTGGCGAAAGCTGTACTGGGATGCAATTTCAAAAATGATAGAATGATCTCGATACGAATCCAAGGCAGACCTTTTAACATCACAGTAATCCAAGTTTATGCACCAACTACCAGTGCTGAAGAAACTGAAATTGATCAATTCTATGAAGACTTACAACACCTTATAGAAATGACACCAAAGAAGGATGTTCTTCTCATTATAGGGGATTGGAATGCTAAAGTAGGAAGTCAAGAGATAAAAGGAACAACTGGCAAGTTTGGCCTTGGAGTTCAAAATGAAGCAGGGCAAAGGCTAATAGAGTTCTGTCAAGAGAACAAGCTGGTCATCACAAACACTCTTTTCCAACAACACAAGAGACGACTCTACACATGGACATCACCAGATGGGCAACATCGAAATCAGATTGATTATATTCTCTGCAGCCAAAGATGGAGAAGCTCTATACACTCAGCAAAAACAAGACCTGGAGCTGACTGTGGCTCAGATCACCAGCTTCTTATAGCAAAATTCCAGCTTAAACTGAAGAAAGTAGGAAAAACCACTGGGCCAGTAAGATACAATCTAAATCAAATTCCTTATGAATACACAGTTGAAGTGAAGAACAGGTTTAAGGATTTAGATTTGGTGGATAGAGTGCCTGAAGAACTATGGATGGAGGCTCGTAACATTATACAGGAGACAGCAACGAAAACCATCCCAATGAAAAAGAAATGCAAGAAAGCAAAGTGGCTGTCCAATGAGGCCTTACAAATAGCGGGGGAGAGAAGGCAAGCAAAATGCGAGGGAGATCGTGAAAGATACAGGAAATTGAATGCAGATTTCCAAAGAATAGCAAGGAGAGACAAGAGGGCCTTTCTAAACGAGCAATGCAGAGAAATAGAGGAAAATAACAGAATGGGAAAAACCAGAGACTTGTTCAAGAAAATTGGAGATATGAAAGGAAGATTTCGTACAAAGATTACCACAATTAAGGACAAAAGAGGAAAGGACCTAACAGAAGCAGAAGACATCAAGAAGAGGTGGCAAGAATACACAGAGGAATTATACCAGAAAGATATGGAGGTCTCATACACCCCAGGTAATGTGGTTGCTGACCTTGAGCCAGACATCCTGGAGAGTGAAGTCAAATGGGCCTTAGAAAGCCTCGCTAACAACAAGGCCAGTGGAAGTGATGATATTCCAGCTGAACTATTTAAAATTTTAAAAGATGATGCTGTTAAGGTGCTGCACTCAATATGCCAGCAAGTTTGGAAAACTCAGCAGTGGCCAGAGGATTGGAGAAGATCAGTCTACATCCCAGTCCCAAAGAAGGGCAGTGCCAAAGAATGCTCCAACTACCGCACAATTGCACTCATTTCACACGCTAGCAAGGTTATGCTTAAAATTCTACAAGGCAGGCTTAAGCAGTATGTGGACCGAGAACTCCCAGAAGTGCAAGCTGGATTTCGAAGGGGCAGAGGAACCAGAGACCAAATTGCAAACATGCGCTGGATTATGGAGAAAGCTAGAGAGTTCCAGAAAAACATCTACTTCTGCTTCATTGACTACACAAAAGCATTTGACTGTGTCGACCACAGCAAACTATGGCAAGTTCTTAAAGAAATGGGAGTGCCGGATCACCTCATTTGTCTCCTGAGAAATCTCTATGTGGGACAAGAAGCTACAGTTAGAACTGGATATGGAACAACTAATTGGTTCAAAATTGGGAAAGGAGTACGACAAGGCTGTATATTGTCCCCCTGCTTATTTAACTTATATGCAGAATTCATCATGCGAAAGGCTGGACTGGATGAATCCCAAACCGGAATTAAGATTGCCGGAAAAAATATCAACAACCTCAGATATGCTGATGATACTACCTTGATGGCAGAAAGTGAGGAGGAATTAAAGAACCTTTTAATGAGGGTGAAAGAGGAGAGCGCAAAATATGGTCTGAAGCTCAACATCAAAAAAACTAAGATCATGGCCACTGGTCCCATCACCCCCTGGCAAATAGAAGGGGAAGAAATGGAGGCAGTGAGAGATTTCACTTTCTTGGGTTCCATGATCACTGCAGATGGTGACAGCAGTCACGAAATTAGAAGACGCCTGCTTCTTGGGAGAAAAGCAATGACAAACCTAGACAGCATCTTAAAAAGCAGAGACATCACCTTGCCGACAAAGGTCCGTATAGTTAAAGCTATGGTTTTCCCAGTAGTAATGTACAGAAGTGAGAGCTGGACCATAAAGAAGGCTGATCGCCGAAGAATTGATGCTTTTGAATTATGGTGCTGGAGGAGACTCTTGAGAGTCCCATGGACTGCAAGAAGATCAAACCTTTCCATTCTCAAAGAAATCAGCCCTGAGTGCTCACTAGAAGGACAGATCCTGAAGTTGAGGCTCCAGTACTTTGGCCACCTCATGAGAAGAGAAGACTCCCTAGAAAAGACCCTGATGTTGGGAAAGATGGAGGGCACAAGGAGAAGGGGACGACAGAGGATTAGATGGTTGGACAGTGTTCTCGAAGCTACTAACATGAGTTTGGCCAAACTGCGGGAGGCAGTGAAGGATAGGCGTGCCTGGCGTGCTCTGGTCCATGGGGTCACGAAGAGTCGGACACGACTGAACGACTGAACAACAACAACAACAACACTTTTGCGCAAATTCTCGTATTCCTCTCTATTCTATATCCAGACCAAGAAATGGCAACACAAGAGTTTGATGGCACATTCCGGCCCAGCAAAGACACTGAAAAAGAGTGCAAAGTAGGGCAGGTGAAGGGAGTGGCCTTGGGAGAGTCTTGAGGGCCAAGTTAAAAGGGCTGGAGGGCCACACCTGGCCCCTGGAGCTTGAGGTTCCCCACCCAAGATTTAATATTATATTGAAATATTTGAGTCGCAACCAGCATGGCAGCCAATGTAAGTGAAGTAGTTAGAAAGTCAAATGAGAACCTGAGAGACCAGAGTTCAAATCCTCACCTGGCTATGAAACTCGCTTTGTAACTGTGGGCCACTCACTGTCTCTCAGCATAAGCAACCTCACGAGTGGAATATAAATGCAATATATAAAATAAAATAGAGAAACCTTGCAACATTCGTTATGGCCCTGATCATTTCCTAATACTATGGCAGTAAGATGAATTAGTATCCACAAGGAGGCAATGTTCTCTCTTGGACCATGGCTATGTATTCAGGCCCAGCCTTTGTGAGAAGATGGATCTCCTGCACCAAGCACCAGTCTCTCCCAGAATCCCTCTTGGTGAGCCTTTTGCAGATCACAGATTGAATTTTGAACTGCAGCCTTAACGCTCTGGGGAATACCTAAAACATAGTGTCTCTGCCTGGCGAGCCTCCTATCCGTTTCTCCCCTGCCATCCCCCCGATATATAAATGGGCTCTTTCCAAATATAGTGGTGGTTTGTGTGTCGAAACCTGCTGTTCGACGAGCCCAGCTGTACGCATCTCATTATCCCAGTGCTGATTACAAGATCCCATTGACCACAAGCTGCCTGTCTGCCTGTCAAGATGGCATGATTACTATATAATCAATCTCTAATCCAATCAGAAGTCTCACTGCCTGCAACTGATAAAGGACTCAGCAGGGGACTGATGAGGCCAAAACCTTGGTATCTCCAACGGGACACCTGCAGAACGAGAGGTGCTGTAACTAAGCAGGCAGATACTGGAGAAAGCAATTAAAGTGGTTTGTAAAGAATTCTGATAAACAGCATTTAAAGAGAGGCAAGGTGGGGGGGGACTGAGGCATCTAAGCGACAGCTCTGAAGAACACTGAAGAATATTTTCTCCATTTCCACTTAACCTTCACCCAAATGCAGGATTACTTCCCCCTCTCCCCCTTCTAAAGGATCATCCATGGCTTAACCTTTACTTGAGGGGGAACGATGTAGTTGGCAAAAGTTCCACACTCTGGTGGCATTTCATCCCCCAGCAGGAACCCCTCCTGTGCCATTTAGATTTCACACTCTTCAATTCTAGAGCTTTTCCAGACAGAGGGAAATATAATGTGATTACACATTTGCAAATTACAGTGCTGTGTAATCAGCGATTTCCCCCTCCCTCGCCCCCTTTTAACTTCTTGACCCAAATTAAATATCTCCTTTATCTTTTGCGTCCCTGTCTAATTCCGAAGTTTAAAACAAAGAACGTACTTAAACTGTTAAAAGAAAAATAAAGTAAAAAGTAGACGGAGACAATCTAAATGTGAACGTAGCGCTCCATATATTAATGATCATCTATTGTCTGCTTCAGGGGACAGCTTATGATGATTTCAGTTCCTTAATAGTGACTTATTATCACTCACTTTCAAAACTTAAGTAAAACGCATCCGGAGAAAATTGCTGGATTGTAATATGAATGTGTGTTGGGATTTTATGGGCAGCTGAGTCTGACTATTGGTGCACCAAGCACAGAACAGGGGTCCTCAACATGGCACCCATGGGTGCCAGTGTGCTTGCCAGCACCTCTTATAGTTCCTGTGAAAGGTCTCAGAAAATACCCCTTTAAAAAAACCTCACCAACCTCTCCTGTCTTGAACATCTTCCCTTAAATATGCCCACATTTCATTGGGTGCCAGGTTTGGATGTTCCACTTTCCCTTCTTCTGAAAAGAGCAGAGCGCAAAAAAAAACTCTCTCTGGAAGTGAGTGTGGTGATTGCCTCCTCCCACCTTGTTGGGGTTGGCATTCCTGCACTATTTCGCACCTTCTTTACTGCTCTTATAGATGTGGCAGCCGTTATGATGCAAACTCACGGCAGAGACTCTCAGAAGAACATGAGCCTGCTGGATCAGGCCAATAGCCCATCTAGTCCATCATCCTGTTCTTACAGTGACCGACCAGATGGCTATGAGACCCTGAGGAGCAGGACCTGAGCACAAGAACACTAGTAGTCATGTCACCCATGGTGCTTTCTCAACTTTCCAAATATGCCCACAGTCCCAAAAAGATTGGTGGCCCTTGGACTAGTCTGCCTGGAGCCAGCTCTTCAAGGACTCTTTCTCACTTCTTTTAACTGGAGATTCTGAGGATCAAATCTGGGACATTTTGCCCTGTGGTGGAGCTAGATGGACTCAGTATAAGCTAGCTTTTTGTATTCATATGTATGCAAAGCAATTGCTCTGTCATGAAGTTATGCTCCCCCTCTTTTAATTGAATACTCAACTCACCTGGGGCGAGTAGTCTCAATCTGGAGCAGTCTATCGTCTGTCTCATCTCACCAAGAGGTAGGGTTTTTTTGGGGGGGGATGTGATGTGATTAAGGCAGCTTTTCAATATGAACCTACCAAAACTGCATTTTTTTTGAGACACAGCCATCCTTCAAAATTTTCACATCTCTGATTTTTGCATTGTAGTCCTACAGCCGAGTAATATGCATAAAAATGGGCGTATTTAGCAACAATGACGTATAGAAACGCATTACATCTGGGGAATTTTTTTTTTTTTTGCAAGGATGTCTCTATTGGGCAAAATAGCATGCAGAACTGTGTTTTTATCTGGATAAATTCACACTGAATGCTGATGAATTTTCAGGACAATAGAAGGAAATCCCAAATTGCTGCTGAAATGTGGAGAACTGAATTTAAGATTGGACAAATGAGGAGCTGTGAGGACCGAAATTGACAGAGCCACCCATAACCCCTTAGCAATGGACAGCGAGGATGGGAGTTGAAGGAGCTACAAGGAGGTGCAGGTGGGGCGGGTGGGTGGGGTTGGCAAGCAATGCAAGCAGGGGCACAGCCCCTAGTAGTAGTGCAAATCTGCTGGAGGGCACCAGGTTGGCAAAGAAAGAAGTAGCCAAGACTGGAATAGATGGAGGAGTGGCCAGTCTCAGTATATGGCAGTCTCATGTCTGGTTTCCCCGGAGTACTTGACACCCATTTGAGTTACCTGGAGCAAAGCTTATATTTACCAATGTGCACAATAAAGCTGAGATATCATAATAAATAATGCTAATCTTTCTTCAGAATGTTATTTCTCCCCCCCCCCAAAAAAAGCATCTATTTTTGATCTAATCGTTTCCCTGGTTTCAAAGCTTCTAATCAGCAAACAATAGACAGCATCACAGAGAAATAATCTAATTGTCACAGCTGTAGCATTGTGTAAAAGAAAGCTTTCAAAACTACTTTTTGACTTGGCGATTTAAGGAGGGCTATTGTTGGTGGCTTAGGATGCTTAAAAATAACGGGAGGGGGGGAATAAGAAAAGAATCAAGTACATAGAGGGTTTTTAAAAGCCTTCACTTCAAAGTCTATACAGACTTCTGAAAACCATCTTTATCCCCCCAAACCTGATACATAGGCTTTAAATTCAGCATGAACAAAAGTCGTTTCTGTCAAGGAGAGCTGACAATACCTCTCTTTTTTTTTTGGTGGTAGAAATATGGAAAATATCTGTACTTCATAGACTATGACCTTCATAACTCAATTTATGGGTCATTTCCTCGTTCGTGGGAATATTCAGGGCCATAATTGTAAAGAAGAGAAAAAGAGAGGGAGAAATACATTTTTGGGAGATTCTTTTTCCAAGACCCCCATTTTTATTAAAAGCAGAAATAACATTAGATGAAAATCGTTCTGCTGATAATTTTAATGAAATATGAAGTGCTTTGAATATAGTTTATTGCAGGCAATATAGAAGGGAAAGGCTGTGGTTTCTAACTGTCTCATTTAATGAAGGAGTCCCACAGTGATTGGCCAGGCTGCCTTGTGGAAAATGTGGACCTAGGAATTCCAAATAGTTCTTTGCTTCCATGTCGGAATACGTTTCACGGATCCGCCATGGATTCATAATTATTTGGTTATTTTATGAGTTTTTCGAGGTCTACTTTTGGTATAACTGCGCGCAAAAGCGAAAGTGAAAGCATGAATGAATAGTGTGGTTCACTTATGAGATTAATCCGCCTTTATTTTATAGTTCCGGTCATGTTCAAAGTTGTTAATGAGCGTTAAACTTGCTTCCCGCCTTTTTGGAGGGCAGCAACAGTGATTTTATTGGTTGAGGCATTAATGATGATGTCACGTTTGTTCCCTAATAAAAGGCAGAGGCACCCCGCTTAGGCAGGTTCGCGCGTTCACGTTCAGTTTGGGTTAGTCAGCCACGTTCTTTTTTTAGTTGGGTTTTAGTTGAAGTCAAGTTTAGTTTAAGGGATTAGGAGCGGGCTGGACGGGTTGGATGGGTTTTTCTTTAGTTAGAGTTAGATCGCGGAAGATCATTCGGTTTTAGTTTTAGATAGGTTCTTTTAGGTTAGCCTAGGGTTAGGCCCGCGGAAGATATTTCGGTTTTAGTTTATTTAGTTAGCCTCGCGGAAGATTGGGCGCGCAGGGACTTTAAGCTTAGGAGAACTTAGCTTAGGGGACGAGCCTATGCGGGTTCTGCCGAAGCCACTAAAGATACAACCGGTGTCTGTCTTCCTTTGGGGTTAAAGGGGGGAGTAAAGTAAAATTTTTAATTTCTTTGAGTTGGTCCGTCTATTCAGAGTCAGGGTATATATTTTATTTCACGAGGCAACTTTTCATTAAAGAAGGCAATTAGGAACTCACACACCATCGGAGTCTTCAATTGGCTTACTCATCATCCTTCAGACTGTGAGACTTGGCCGGCGACCGTGCTCAAAAGCACGCGGAACGCTGGCCGCTTTCCCCGCAACTGGTACCTCGTGCATAACCAGTCCAAGGCCGTGCACGAGGAGCTCCAGCACCCAAACCCCGACACTTCCAGTTAAGGTTCATTTATAGAAATGGGGGGTGGGGTGGGGGTGGTATGCAGACAGCCAAACTATCCCAGGGAGAGTTTCTCCCCCTGGAATACTTTGGTCATCATCATCACTATTGTTATTAGGCTTGGATATGCAGCGAAGAGTGTAGTTAATTTTTTTTGTAAGCTACAGATAGCACAGTTAGCTGAATTCTCCTTGATATATCATCCAATCAGAGAATTTTACATTATGAGACAAAGCCAAGCATGTCGCAAATGAGCCTCAATTAAATGTCGAAGGGAAATCAAGGCTCCAGTACTAGATCAGAGAATTCTTAACTTCAGCATCTCAATGGTCTGGTAGGGAAATAATCACCCGAAATCTAAGGAAGTCAGGAGAAAAAGCACACCTATACAGATTAGAGATCTGCTCCATTTCCGTTCTTTCCTTGTGGTTGTAGTACTCCGTAATGTACAGAGTACTGTGGTACTCTGTACTGTGCAGAGTACTGTAGTACTCTGTAGAAACTGGAGCAGTTATATCCAACCCAGGTATAATTTGGAATTCAATGTCTCTTCCTCCGCCTCTCTAATATACAGTAACTTACAAGTGAGACCTAGTGAGGCAGCCATACAAAATCCCGGTAGGCCTCTGCTCTGGAAGGGGTTAAGAGTGTGCGTTGAGCTGGAAACAAGGAGCTGTGGGACAAAGCCAGCAGTGGAATCAAAGTTCAAACCAGGACACAGGATCGAGAAGCAAGTGAGGAGTCAGGGCCAAAGAGCATGCCATGGCTGAAGGACAGAATAGAAGACAGGATTGAAAAGCAAACCAGGATCTTTCCGGCGGCGACGCCATCGCCGGGTGGTCGAAGGCTGCCTCGGTCTCGAGGCGCCTTGTCCATCCCGGGGGTCAGGAGCCGCGCTACCGCAGCGCGCGGCTCCGTTTGGGGTGCGGGAAGAGCGTCCCGCACCCTGGGCTCCCCGGCTGTGCCCGCGGAGGCTCCGAACCCTTCCCCTGCTCCCCCTGTAAAGGGGGAGTGGGGGTGAAGGGACAACCGGAGCCGGGCTTCAGGGGACATGCCCCAACCGGGATGCAAATGCGGCGACAAAGCCCGCGGTGAGCGTCCAAGTTCTACCTGCGAAGAATGGAGCTAAAAACCCGGTGGTCGTGAGTAAAGATTTGGATTAAAAATCGCGTTTTTGGAACGATCCGGGGGGAAGGGGAAAGGTAGCCTGCCTCCCTCCCTTCGAGCCGAAGAATGTAACCAAATGAGGGTTTACTGCTACAGAACTGGTTTCAATGTAGCTAAAATTGACACATGAGACTGGCAAACTCTTTTTTCGGGCAGTTAATTAGAGGAAAATATCTCCATTTAAAGTTGCGGTGTTTGCGCTTCAGCACAGAAAAATGGCGTTGAACAAAGAGGAGAGCAGAAATACAACACCCACTTCCTCCTCCTCTGCCAGTATGCTGGGTTTTGTCCTTGAACTGGTATTGAACTCTGGACTAACAGATGAACAGAGACTCATTGCCTTGAAGGTGGAACTTGTTTATAGAAAAGTCAAAGTCTTGTGTGGGGATCTGAAAGGGAACCAATTGCCCACAGAGGAGGCTTTTAAAACTTTTGACACTTATGAAGAATGTCTTGCTAATGAGCTGAGAGAGTGGATGGAAAGATGGAGAGAACTGAGTGAGCAACTTCGGAGAAGAAATTCGCTTTTTGGGGGTGGCAGCCCCAAGGCGACGTTAAGATTTGTTATATCCAGTCCCCGGGGTGTGAGCTCGGGGGCCAGGGACAGAGAATTAAGGTATTTACAAGAAGAAAAGGAACGTTACAAAGAACCGAAGAAGCAGGGAGATGATGAGATGGACACCTCTGAACTCGTGGCAAGAAGAGACATGGACTGTGCCTGGATCTGTGGACGTTGGGAGAGAGAAGTTACACGGATGTTCAGTGCCGATGCCACCAGGAGAAGAACAATGGACAGAGGGGGTGTGGGGTGAAGTCTTAAACAAAATTTAAAGTAGTCTAACACGGCAAATCGAAAGTGGAGGGTGAATACTGTCAACAATACTCTGTTATATTTTTGTTTGTATATGAAAGGAGATATTTCAAGTTTTTATGTTATTAGCAGTAATCTTAAGGATAGAAGAATTAGATTTGATGCGAGGAGCAAGATTAAGACTTAGATTAAGTTAAGAAATTGATAAGATTGAATTAAGAAGAACTAGGATGAGGTATTATTATGGTGATGTATTTACTAGTAAGGTGTTGAAAAGATAATTTGATGTAAATATATAATTGAACTAATTTTTTTTTTTTTTTTTTTTTTTTTTTTTCAGAAGAAATGGTTATAAAATAGATTAAGGATATAAAATCGAAGGTGAAAAGGCAGGGGAAGTCAATGGTCAAGATATGGAAAAAGAAATTTTTCTTTTTAGAAAGATACTATAAGAATCTTGACACTGTTTGTATTTGTCATATTTGTTTTGTATTTGTGGGTGTGGGTGAGGGTATATGTTGTTTGGAAAAATGCCAATAAATTCTTATAAAAAAAAAAAAAATGAAAAGCAAACCAGGATCAAAGCAAAAGCTGAGTGATAGGACTGAGGAGCAAACTGTCATGGCCCAGACTTTGAGCTCAGAGTTGGGGGATTAGTGAGCCAAGTCTGAGACTGCCATGCTCCTGCCTGTGAAACTGAACCAGGCTCCTGTCACTGATGGTAGGCTGATGATCAGGAGCCAGCTGAGACTGGAGTGTGTGGACAGAAACCTCCAGACCTAGGGCAAGGTCTCTGGCAGCATCCCAGAGCCCTTGTGATGCCTTCCCAAAGCTGGGCATGTGGGGGTTTGGGGAAGGAGGAACGAGAGCACTGTCTCCTTACTGGGATTTGGGAAGGTCAAGGTCCTGCAACCTTCTCAGACCCTGGCAAGCAGCCCTTCACCTCATGGACAATTTCACCTTTGCACATGGACCCCCAGAACTGAACCCTTGCATAAGTGGCTGGCCCACTGTACTGCCCTGGGAAACTTTGGATTGGATAACAGGATATAAATTAATTAAAGAATAATAATTCAATAATAAGAAATGGAGACTATGAATCTGGAGTCAGGACCATCTTCAAGTCAGGGACTTGACCCTTTAAGAATACATACTTTAAGCAAGAGGGTGGAACTGGAAGCAGAGGCACATAAGCACTCAGTTCAACTTCAGTTACAGGTAGGTAGCCGTGTTGGTCTGCCATAGTCAAAACAAACAAACAAAAAAATTCCTTCCAGTAGCACCTTAGAAAACAACTAAGTTTGTTCTTGGTATGCGCTTTCGTGTGCATGCACACTTCTTCAGATACACTGAGACGGAAGTCACCAAACCCTTAAATACAGTGAGTTCCGTCTCAGTGTATCTGAAGAAGTGTGCATGCACACGAAAGCTCAGGCCAAGAACAAACTTAGTTGGTCTCTAAGGTGCTACTGGAAGGAATTTTTTATTTTATTTAGTTCAACTTCAGTTTTTGATGCAACAAGTAGTTTACTAGGAGCTGTCCACAGTGCTGCAACCTCCATCCTGCCGTTCTGATTGGCTGCCTGCTGGTTGCTATCATGCCTTGTGGGTACTACTTACATACAGACTGGAATACAAGCTAGCAGAGTTAGCAGACTGGAATACAAGCTAGCAGAGCAAAGGATACAGAGACACGCTGAGCTCCGCAAGACTGTGCTGCTCAACCAAGTTTTAACTGGGATGATAATCCCTATCATAGCCCTTCCTGTCCAGAAAGGTTTGATTCATAGCCTAGTCAGTCCAACTGGGGATACCAAACAAGGCAGATGCTGCAACCTGAATTTCAGTGTCTCGCCAGACAGAGGAGATTCACGGTGCCTTAAAAATGCTACTACAAATGGAGGTTGCAATTGTGGATAGCTTGTGTAAAACTTTGAGCATTTATTTCCAAGTGCCTGATTTCAGCCAATTGTATGCTAAAGTTCCATGTTCCACTGCTCCTCACGTGACTTTCTTGGTTTCCAGAGATGAGAGCTGTACCTTTAGTACAGGCCAGAGCAATCAATCCAGGGGAATTGTGAAAACAGACACTTAGTGTGAAGTGCAAGGATTAACACTGATTTAATTCCACAGACTTCCCATGGCAGTTTTTCATAGCCAAGTATGTAAACAGATTCAGCACTCAATAATCTAAACATCATCAGATAAAAATGGGGCAAAAACCAGCCCAGAATCCTTAAAACCAAGAAAACACAGAAAACAATAAATAGGCTTCAAATACTTAGATAACGTGAGGCATATTAGGCCAGTTGTCGAATGCCTTGCCCAAAATATGTAAGGTAGATATTTAGTAAGAATACTTTATATTCAATAGCAAACCTTTGTTCTCTTATTTCCATGCATTCATAGGCCTATCAGTAGGAATGTTTTTTTATGTAGGAAAAAAAAATATTGAACATGAAAATTTTGGTGATAGAGATTGTGACACTTCTCGTTTTAAAGAGCTACCATGTTCGAAATATAGCAGGGTGCAAACAATATTAAATCTTGCTTCAATTTCACTGGTGGTGGTTATGGGGAAACCTGATTGGGAGCAAGCTCATTTCAGTATATATGTTCCCAGAACATGACATGAATTTGTGTATAGGATATATGTATTGAAATTATTCAGAGAATTGAAAGAACCTTATCTGCATTATTGGCTGACATACTATTATGGAAATGTATCTACTCTCAGCATACATTCCGTCGCATGAATTGATCAGCTCATGTTTAGCGATTTGGCTTCGCACGTTAACTCACAGTTAGTATAGATATTTCGGGTGATAGGATACTCTTTGGAACACATATCAATACGCCTGCTTTAAAATGAAAGCAGCTTAGGGAATAAGAAATTGGGGGGGGGGGTTAGAGTCTAGGTAGGGCCATCATAGCATCTCTTTCCAGGGCAACTTAGGGGAAATTTCAGAAACAGCCTCTGGGACAGTGGTGTTGTAGGCAAAGGAACGACCTTGGAACCAGGAAGCTGAAATGAATGGATAGTGTTGTATGAATGGCTTTGAAAGAGACAAATTCATGGGGGATAAGGCTACCAGTGGCTACTATCACAATGGCTATGTTCTACCTTCACTGCCAGAGGCAATATGCCTCGGAATGCTAGTTGCTGGGAATCACAGGTAGTTATTGCTGCACTAAGGTTCTTCTTAGAGAGCCAGTGTGGTGTAGTGGTTAAGAGCGGTAGACTCATAATCTGGTGAACCGGGTTCGCGTCTCCGCTCCTCCGCATGCAGCTACTGGGTGACCTTGGGCTAGTCACACTTCTCTGAAGTCTCTCAGCCTCACTCACCTCACAGAGTGTTTGTTGTGGGGGAGGAAGGGAAAGGAGAATGTTGGCCACTTTGAGACTCCTTTGGGTAGTGATAAAGCGGGATATCAAATCCAAACTCTTCTACTCTTCTTGTGATCTTACAATGGGCATCTGGTTGGCTACTGTGAAAATAGAGGACTGGACTAGATGGACCATTGGCCTGATCAAGCAAGGCTCCTTTGATGTCCTTGTATAGACATGTAGATTTAATGTCTACATCTTATTTAAAGAAGAGTTTTGTGAAAGCTGGAAGGTTTTATATTTCAGCACCAATACAAACTGCTGTAGTAATCTCTCTCTCTCTCTCTCTCTCTCTCTCTCTCTCTCTCTCTCTCTCTCTCTCTTGTAGGGGAGAGGGAAACCTTGACCTCCCAAGAACTGAAGATGAAACATCCTAGGGGTTAACTCCAGATTCCTCTTTGCACAGACTAAAACAAAAGTTTCATAAGGTGCATCAGCTCCCTCTAACAACCCAGAGGAGTAATGCACCACCATTCTTCCCAAGGTGTATGAGACGTATCCTTCCTGCAGTCGAAACAATTAAGCGCAAAGCCTTTTGTGGGTGTTCTTGCTCCTTTGAAGCCAACCCTTGTCCTGAACAGAAGCTTCATTTTGACAAAAGGTCTCAAAAGACACTTTCCCCTCCCCCCTCCCCCTCCCCACTCTGCAGAAAGGTCATTTCATTTTCTGCATTTCATGGCCAAAACTTTCCACCAAGCTCTTAGGGCGCACGGAATCCTGCTACCCATGCAATTTTGCTAATCCCAAACACCAGATTAAGAGAGAGTGTTAAATCAAGCAAGAAATGGAGTTTTAGTTTGGAAGTGGCTTTTCTAATGAAAGATTGCTCGGCGGCATGAAGAGGCAATCCCAGGAGGGAGTTTTAAGTGGGATTCCCAAATCAAGTGTGCCGAAAACAGGACCACGCAAATTACAACCTGTGATGAAGAGCAGCGGTCTAAAAGAGCTTCCCTTGAGATGCTGTGCTCAGAATTATTGCCTTGTTGCTCGTTGAAGACAAATATTGACAGTTGGCTGAGCAGAGGCATTACTGGGAAAGAATGTTACAGGGACCTGAACTGGGTAACACTCGTGGTCTGCAGTTGAGACCCTGCTAGCCAAGTTGCATGGGCTACTTGCAAAAAATAGTCCCTATAGGCACCTCTTTCCAGCAAACCACTGTCCTGATTTTGACTCCATTCTTGCCTTTTGTGAGATACACAAACAGGAAGGTGAATCAGTCCATCTAGCCCAGAGTTGTCTACCCTGACTGACATTGGCTCTCTGGGTTTCAAACAGGGATCTCTGCCAGCCCTACCTAGAGATGCCAGGCTTTGAACCTGAGACATTCTGCATGCAAAACAGATGCTCTACCTCTGAGCTACAGTCCTTATGTATTGAGGTGCTTTGTTGAGATGCCTTCTTGAAATTAGAGATTCTACCAAAATTCTCCTTATCTGAATTCCTTTCTTTCTTTCAAAAATCCTGCTTACTTAGTTTTTATTCCAAAGTGGATTCCTTTTCTGGAGAGGGTCTGTGGCTCAGTGGCAGAGCACATGCTTTGCATGCAGAATGCCTTACGATCAATCTGTGGCATCCCTACTTAGGGTTAAAGACCCCTGAAGAACTACTGCCAGTCCGGAGACAGCACTAAGGTAGGTGAACTAATGGTCTGACTTACTATAAGGCAGTATGGCACTTAAGCTTGTCTTAAAGTTAGATAAGGGGTAAAGGGACAACATTGACTTCTGCTCCTGGTAGGCAGTAAGAAGCCTCTGCATTGCCTTGTCAGTATAAGAAACCCGAGCCTTTTTCAGATTTGTATTTGTGCAGAGAAGAGATAGGGAAACTGTGACCCTCCAGGCTGTTGCATAAAGAAGGTTCCCTTCAGATCTTCTGCTGAACACATTTCCCTACCATCAGTTTTATTCTTCACAAATGGACTATTTGCTTAATCAGTAGAGTAATAGGAATGCTTGGACGTCTGTCTTTGCAAATTCTGAAGCAATCTACCCTAAACCCAGTAGTGGTCGGTAAGAATAAGAAACTGGAAGAAACTGAAATAGTCAGATTCATCTGAACCTACTTGCTACAAAGACTTGCATTTCCGTGGCGAAGGGGTGGGGAAAGTATTTCAGAGACTGTTCCTTTCCAAATAAACTTTCATTCTAGCACATTTTTCTTTTTAATCAGTTTAGTTCAGTGCAGTGCATTCTGCTTCTCCAAGAAAACTGGAATAAACTTGCAAATTGCTTCATATTTATAGCATGAACCAGAAACAGAAAAAAAGTACAGGTTAAGAAACCTGTAAAACATAGCTGTCAACTTTTCCCTTTTCTTGCAAGGAATCCTATTCGGAATAAGGGAATTTTCCTTTAAAAAAAGGGAAAAGTTGACAGCTATGCCTGTAAATGGATGTAGAAGTCCATTTCTCTCTCTCTCTCTCTCTCTCTCTCTCTCTCTCTCTCTCTCTCTCTCTCTCTCTCTCTCTCTCTCTCATTTATTTACAAAGGCATCATGGCTATATCTACAGTATATCTTTATCTATATCTATATCTACAGGCACACGCACACATTTTTTCACTTTATGCCTTTGCAAATTCCTCATTTGTGATACTTTCCTGAGAATGAAGTATTCTTTCATGTCCCCCGATGAATACAGCAAACGCAGGTTATTATAAAGGCTCTCTGGCATCTCATTCTGACCCTTATTTCTTTATAATTGCTGCCTATTTATAGAAGAACAGCTGAACTGCATCTTTCAATTTGGATTCAAGGCTGTGGCGCCACCAAAAAAAATAAAATAAAAAATAAAAACCCCTCACACAAAACCCAGCTTTGGATTTAATTCCTGAGCTGAGAACTGCAATGTATGGAGGGTGAAATGTCAGGGGAGACAGACAGAGAGGGGGGGAGTGTTGGGGGGGGGGAATAAGTGCCATACAACTGGAAAAGAGATTTGTTAAACCATTTGAGAGCTGCATGCATTGTGCTGAATTTTGCCTGTCTTTATCCAACATAGCCACCTATAAGAATACCTAAGCCTTAGTATTTATATAGTGCCATGGAACGCACAATGCAATTTGCATACATTATCCTGGCGATACTTTCATGCCACCTGTCAGGTAGATCATTATTATTACCCCCATGTTGCAAATGGGGATCTGAGGCTGGAAAAGAGTAACTAAAAAAGAGTTGAATAAGGCTACCTAGTGAGTTTGTGGTGGAGGTAAGATTTGAAAAGGGGATATCCCAGCTCTAAACCATTACTGCATCTCCGTATAAAAACACCAGATCTAGGTCACATTGACGCATCCCTCTCGCGATTCTTTATTTGCTCTAAGGTGATGGCTTGCTTAAAAACATAACTCCCCTCTCCAGGTGTGCTGGGTTTCATGTTACCACGAGACAAAACCAAGAAAGGAATTCTTTAAAGATTTGCTCGTTTACTTAGTTTTATTACTTGTCCTTTACCGCAAGGGCGCTTGGTGGGTTACGGCAATGATGCATACAATTATAAAACAAACAAACCGCAAAACAATACAAACGTGAAAACAAGTAAAGACAGTTCCATATATGAAAACAATACAAGCATTTAAAACCAATTCCACGTATGAAGATAGTTAGATGCAGACTGGGATAAAGATCTCCACTTTCAAAGCTCAGTGTACAAAATGTGTGAGAGGGAAATAACGTGCCGTTTTTGGACTGAGTCTGAGGTAACCTTTGTAAGCAAGCAAGCAAGTAAATTTAAGTATGCAAGTATCACCATTCCAGTTTACAACAAAAGGAAAATTAATAATAATAATAATAATAATAATAATAATAATAATAATAAGCCTAATGATAAAGCAAGAACAGCATAAGAGCCCTAGAGGCATTCTGAGTCAGGCCAAAAAGCCTTTCTGATCATGTTTTCAGAGGGACTACTCAGAGGGCTACACAGCACCACTCTCTTCAATTGTGCTCCCCAGCAACTTGTATTGAGAGAAAAAAAGCTTGAAAGAAAATTCAGAAAAATTCAGAAACTTAAGAGAGGGGGAAGATTCAGCAGGACTGGGGCTGTCTGTGTGCACACTGTGACTCTCAGCTTCTAATCCTGTCCTGGAGGGCCCTCCTTCTCCTGACATCCCTTGATTGCTCACGTCTCCTGTTTCTATCAGCTCCCAGCTTGTCCCTTCTTCTGACTACCCCTCAGTGTCCCACCACCAGTCTCCAGCCTCTAAGGTGCCATATTTGGAACTCTCCCTGGGGGGGCCGCTCTTGAGAGGCAGGCTCCCACTAGTCTTTTTCATCTAGCCAGTCCATACCCCTCCCTGTCCTGATCCAGCCCGTCCCTGGCATTAGGGCTGCCATACGTCCAGATTTTTCTGGACATTACCAGGATTTCAAAGGCAGAAGTGATGTCCGGAGGGAATTTCCAGAAGGCGATGATTTGTCCTGGATCTTTGGCAAGTAGCAGCTTTCATGGTACCCTGGTTTTTACTTTTTGAATTATGGCAGTCCTACCTGACATTGAGCATTGGTCTGACTCCCTACATCCCTGTGTTCTTCCAGCTAGTGCTACTGATAAATTTCTTTAGGGTATGTGTGATTTTCACTTTCTAAGAGTTGTGAAGGTTCTTAGTTTGACAAGAGAGAGAGAGAGAGAGAGAGAGCGCTGAGATGGAGTGATTTTCAAAAAAAAAAAAAAATGAGAAAAGTCTGTCACACCTTTTCCAGTAACATATGCAAAGAATACAAGGAAACATGCTTCATATTAGCTGGTGGAAGACACCTATTTTTAGTTGTTTTCCTAGTTTATATTCTACTTCTCTGCTTCCTTTTTCTTAATGCCTGAGTGGCACCCTTGGGGGGAAATTCTCATCTTCATTAGAACTACCCTAAGGATTAAGTTGTCAAGCAACAACTTGAAGAATAATTATGTGCCCCGTGCCCAAATGCGTTCAGGTACTCACAGATTCAGTAGAATATGTAATACTATATATAACATCCAGCAAGAGGATTATTCCCCTCTGATGTTGTTGTGACCACAGATGATAGGCCCCCCCCAACATAAATGTGTAAAAAGAGTAATGGCATCTTAAAGGTGGGGGCTCACATCCAACTGAAAGGTGGAATTCAACCAGTTTTTACTCAGATCCATGGAAATTAATGGACATGACAAACTGAGGCCTATTAGTTCCACTAGGTCTACTCTGAGGAAAACCTCCTTGAATACCACCCAAACCTAGTTGTGCCCTTTATATGGCAATGAATGTTTGCCATGATTTGCTTGTAGAGTGTTTATAAAGGTAAAGGGACCCCTGACCATTAGGTCCAGTCATGTCCGACTCTGAGGTTGCGGTGCTCATCTCGCATTACTGGCCGAGGGAGCCGGCGTACAGCTTCCGGGTCGTGTGGCCAGCATGACAAAGCCGCTTCTGGCGAACCAGAGCAGCGCACGGAAACACCATTTACCTTTCCGCTGGAGTGGTACCTACCGGTATTTATCTACTTGCACTTTGACGTGCTTTTGAACTGCTAGGTTGTAGTGTTAGGTTGTATCAAACTGAGGCCGCACCCACACCATATATTTAAAGCACAATGATGCTACTTTAAAAAGTCATTGCTTCCTTCAAAGAATTTTAGCAGCTCTCCAGGAAAGTAGTAGTAGTTACTATTATTATTGTTGTTGTCTTATAATGCAATCTTGCAATATTTACCTGGAAGTTATTCTCATTAAGTTCAGTGGGGTTTACTCACCACTAACAGTGGTGCTGTGGTCTAAACCACTGAGCCTCTTGGGCTTGCCGATCAGAAGGTCAGCGGTTCTAATCCCCGCAACGGGCTGAGCTCCCATTGTTTGGTCCCAGCTCCTGCCAACCTAGCAGTTCGAAAGCACGCCAAAAAGTGCAAGTAGATTAATAGGTACCGCTCTGGCGGGAAGGTAAACGGCGCTTCCGTGCGCTGCTCTGATTTCAGTGTTCCGTTGCACCAGAAGCAGCTTAGTCATGCTGGTCACATGACCCAGAGAAACTGTCTGCGGACAAACGCCGGCTCCCTTGGCCTGTAAAGCGAGCTGAGCGCCGCAACCACAGAGTTGTCTTGTGACCGGACTTAACTGTCAGGGGTCCTTCACCTTTTTTTTTAACGGTGTATAAAGGATTTCTTTAAACTGGTTCATTCCCCACCCCCTGCTTTTTATTCTAAACCAAAAAGCCACCAACATGGAGCCCTCCAGATATGGTTGAATTACAACTCCCATCAACCTCAGCTGGAATGGCCCATACTCAGGGACTATGGGGGTTGTAGCCCTGCAATTTCTGAAGGGTGCCATTTTGGCTATATTCAGGGGCTGATGCGAACACACCTTGTTTATAAAGAAGATGCTTCCAGTTAAGGTCTGGAATGGCTCACAGCACTTTCAACTAGCTGGTCTGATCCTGCAGGCTCTTCTGACATTCTTCTGTTCCCTGACAAAGCTCAAACACTACGCATGATTTCTTCAAGTGGGTTATTCCACCCTTTTCATTTGCTGCTGCTGCTCAAATTTTCTTTTGCTTAAATTATAGTTTCAGTCAGATCTACATCATTTTCTCTTTTAAAAATGACCTGCAGATATGCTAAACATTGTTTAAGATGGAACCCCCTGCCCAATCTCCCTCATGCTCACACTATAAAACGGGTTCAGACAAAGGATGTGAAAAATAATACGGGGGCTATAAAACCCTTAGATGCAGTTAGGGTCTATGTAATGTAATTACCAATTTTATTGAGCATATCCACATCGTAGGAGAGTGAAGGAGGTTCCTGGGCAGCACTTAGTAAACTCCCTAAAGATCTATTCCATCATGTATGGATGGCCGTCTGCAGCTCCTCTGTTTTCCTTGAGATTGGAAGGTATTGCCCGTTTTCCATAGAGATGCACTGGAACATGGAAACCAGCATCTATGGGTGAATCTCAATGGACCAGTTATCAAGTGGGTAACTTACCACAATGTACAAGTAACCACTTGGTAAATATGTCTAATATGTATCGTCTTGCTCAGTGGTAAGAATTGCTATTGTTCCTGCATTATTTTGGGTTTTCCGTCAGGGTAGAGACATATGGTTTTGAGCTGGCAAAGCCAGGTAGCTGAAATTTCAGCAGCTGGGAGTTTTGTGTGTGGGAGGGAGAGGGATGCATATGTTTTAGTTTTAGATATTTTAAAATATTATATGGATCGTGTTTCCTATCTTGTCCACTTCCCTGGGCTCCAAGGGAAGGAATGGTGATATCAAAATTAAAGAAATACATAATACCTTTAAAAAATGTCTTCCCCTCTTCCAATTAGAATCAAATGCAGTATGTCAGTGGTAATAACATTCACTTGAAATGTTTCTGGATTCTGCTTTCCATAGCTGCCAAACCCTCCACTTCAGAAAGAGAAGCTCACCAACCTCTTTTTCATCTCTGCTTGTCTCCTCAAAACTCTATCTCCTTTCACAATAATCCTCTCCGTATTTCTCTCTCCCTCTTTCCCGTTCCCTGGGAAAGGTCTGGCTAGTCCTGTAATATCATCACCCATTCCAAATGTTTGTGTGCTGTCAGCTCTCCTAGATTTGCTACTAAGCTTCTTCCATTTGTATATAAGCACTTTAATAACCTCACTCCTTTTTATCTCCCCCTCCTTTCACATTAGTATTTCTAAATCCTAAAGTTAATCTGACCTTTCTTTAACTCATTTTCACTGAAAGTGTCAGCTTTTCTGATGATCCATTCTTCATTTCCATTTCGGGGGGTTTGTTTCCATCATTCCGGCTTCTTAAGTCCTAGTTTTATTATCCCACTTTCCATCTTCTGAATTTGTTCATTAACATGACCAATCCAGGAATAATGTGATGGGGAGATGGGATGGGATGTTTTCATTTTCCTCTTCCTGATCTGAATCCCTTCCCACTTTGATTCTGCCTGCAAGAAGCCCATCTTCCTGGGATTCCTAGTAACCAGCTTTAAATGTGCTGCAGATGGGCTAAGGCCAGTTTCTAACGAGGTGGTACTCTGATGGTGAGTATCTCATGCTTAAAATGTGGCAGGACCACTTTTGCAATCAAATCCCAAACCATAACTTAACCTGCACCGCAATCATTCAGGAGTACAGTGATACCTCGGTTTATGAACTGAATCCGTTCCGGAAGTCTGTTCTTAAACCAAAACCGTTCTTAAACCGAGGCGCGCTTTCCCTAATGAGGCCTCCTGCCGCCGGTGCCCTTCCACCATTCGGCTTCCGTTCTTAGACCGAGGTAAAGTTCGCAAACTGGGACACTACTTCTGGTTTTGTGGAGTTCGTAAACTGAATCGTTCTTAAACCGGACTGTTCTTAAACCGAGGTACCACTGTAGTTGAGGAATTTGTTCTTTATGGATCCCAGTATAAGTTTGGTCTGAACTTTATTTGTACAACAATATGCTATGAGGTGAAATAATCTTAGGAGTTGACTGAAGATGTGAAAGTAGTCATTTCTACTTTTGAATCTTGTGCTCAGAAAGCATTCCTTCACTTTCTGGGGAAATCTCTTCATTCTATTTGTGTGTGTGTGTGTGTGTGTGTGTCCGCACGCGTACACACACAGCTTTCTTCTGGCAGCCATATCTCCTGTGGTCCAAAATGGGCACGGAGCCTTCCTTAGTCAACTCTGAGGATAAAAGTGAACCTCAGAGGCCTTGTCTCATAATCTGCTAGCTCCATTTCACAAATTGAAAGCAGGTGAGTTGCCTAAGCGGATTATGCAGTGAATAATTGGATGCTGCAGCAGAAAACGGTGTGGGCCAAAAGCTGCCAAACAGCTAACTGGTACCCCTTGGGGATCTCATGGAAGTTTTGCACAAGGAAGGTTGTAAGATTCTTTTTGCACAAAATGAGATAGCAGGATTGTGTCAAACCCCACCCCTTTTCTACAATCACAGCAGGGGAACAATAATTAAGGTATGCTCTCATTATTTGTTTCTTCTTTCATATTGAATAGATATAGATCAGCACAGGTAAACGAATAAACACAAAGGTCCTTTTACGGACCATGACCCTGATCTACCTCTATGTATGCAAAGTAGCCGGGTGGTACCTATGAATGCCTTGGTGTACCTGTTTCAGTTTCTCATTTTTCGACCTTAAATTCAGCTTACTGCATTTTAACATCAATTCATGATTTCTTTTTAATTAAAAAAATGACCTCACAAAAAAACTGCATGCAGTTTCATTCACATGTCTCCCAAAACATACCATACATTTTGTATTCATTGTTGTTGCCTAATAGACATAGCTGTCAACCCTGCCCTTGGCAGAACACCCACCTCCACCAGTGCTGCAGGTTGCAGCAGTGCTCCTTTCCTCCTACAAGGTGAGATCATCCCTTTTCAGCAAAGTATCCATCACCTAATACAAGGGGACAAAATTCCAGACTGCTTATGTGGTGCTTGATTGAGCATTGCTTTAGTATTGCACAGAAGGGGAAAATCAGATGCTTTTTAATCGCCCAGAAAGGCCCAAAGTCTAAACTTATGCAGAAACGTCGCCTTTGCTAAGTGCCAAATAGCCGTTGCAGCAGTTAGATGCTCAGCAATAGTTTGTGGGGGGAAATTATTGCCGTTTAAGGCAATTTTTCTCCTTTATGGGGGCAGGGGTAGGAACAGCTCTTTTACATAAATATAATGCTGCAGGCCTCACTCGTTCCACTTCTCTCTCCCCATTTTACATTATTGATGGCATAATTTTTCATTAGGCATTTTTCTATACTTATTAGAAATTCAGAAGCGTGCCCTTTTATTTAGAAGAAACAATGAGTTCTTAGCAATCGTCCCACATTACACACACTCACACCCTGAATTGATAACACTAAATAGCTGGAAAACTCCTTTCTGTTATACAGACTCTTTACCTCCTGTGCTACTCAAGCCACCCTATTTATTTGTGGGTACTGGAAGTAGGGCACCTTTCCTCTGTAGCATCCATTTTTGGAAGAACATCCAAGGGGGGTGAGAAACACTTTGCATACCTGGAACCTCCTTTCTCTTTTTATTATCATTTCAAATTGATCCTACATTACCCAGTATGATTCTTTGGACCAGGCTGTTTGAGATCCACGTGAAACAAGAAACAGTGAAAATATGCCGTTTCACTTCTGGTGTAGTGGTTAAGAGCGGTAGACTCACAATCTGGTGAACTGGGTTCATGTCTCCACTCCACTTGCAGCAGCTGGGTGACCTTGGGCTAGTCACACTTCTCTGAAGTCTCTCAGCCCCACTCACCTCACAGAGTGTTTGTTGTGGGGGAGGAAGGGAAAAGGAGATTGTTAGCTGCTTTGAGACTCCTTAGGGTAAAAAAGCAGGATATCAAATCCAAATTCTTCTTCTTCTTCTTCCTCTCCCCCCACCCCCCTGCACCTGAAGTTAGGATTAGTAACTTCAGTTAGTTCAAAATATGTCAGCAAGGCTGCTTATGGGGACAGGGTAACATGAGCACATCACATCAGTGCTTGGCCACCCGGAGTAGCCCCTTCTCTGTTTCTGGATCCAACCAATGTGCAGGTGTTTTTTTTTTTTTTAAATGTTGGCTTGGGAGTGGAGCACCCAAAAGACTGTTCCTCTCTACATATTCCCAAGATCTTTTTTGAAAGTCCTCCTCAAACTGCCCCTGCCAGGTGAGAGGGCCTTTTCAGTGGTGGTATCTCACCATTGCTATCTTGTTAATTCATTGCATGTATGTATGTATGTATGTATGTATAAATAAATAAATAAATAAATGTATTTTTACCCCGCCCACTCTGGGCGGCTCCCAACAAAATACCAAAAACACAGTAAAACATCAGACATTTAATAACTTCCCTAAACAGGGCTGCTTTCAGATGTCTTCTAAAAGTCAGATAGTTGTTTATTTCCTTGACATCTGATGGGAGGGCAAGTTTTTATGTAATATTGCTTTCACAAAATATGTGTGTTTGTTTTGTATACTCTGCCTCATTGTGGGCTTGTTTTTAATGAAGAGTGGTTGAAAAACTCTCTAAATAAATAGAAATGAAATAAATTATGAAAGCAAATGCTCAAACACATAACGTATTATAGGTGGAAAATTAAGGCTATGTAGGCCCTTACCTGGGAGCAATTCCCACTGAACTCAACACGCATTACTTATGAGTAGACATGTATAGAATTGTACTGCACAACAAGTTTAGTGTTGCCATGCTATTTGTGAATAACTATGTAATTTTCATTTTTTTAGAATATTTCATTAAATATTCTGTGCGTTTCTGAAAGGATTTTTGTTTCTTGATTGGATGTTTTTGTTAATATATTTAAATACCAATTCTTTAATATTAAATGCAATATGTTTCCTGCATAATTATTAGAGGCACAATACGCACTTTCCACCATGGGTGTTGCTATCATTGCTGCACCTGCGGGGGATGAATTTCACCTCATCTTTGAAAAGCAAATAAGTAGCATTTACTTTCATGAAAGGAATCTGTGGGAAGGCAAAATAGCTTTAGCAGCTATTTTGAAAGAAAAGAACAAAACAATCAAATATTCCCATAACTTAATCCCCCCCCAAAATAAAGTAGATGTTTTATTCTAAACATCTGATTTTTTTTAAAAAATAAGCAAGTTCATTAGATGAAAACTGATTCTGCAGTCTATTTATATATTTAGGGCATTGATACTTTGCTCTTTAACATGGTTTTTGTGGGAGATTTTATGCAGCCAAACATAACTGTGTATAATTAGCAGTAAAGAAGGAGCTAAGGACCACAGAGCTGTAAATTTCTAGAGAAGCCATGGCTAGGTCACACTTCCTCACCTTTGAAGAGGGAGGAAGCATTGTTTGTTTTCTGTTCCTCTCTCTTTCCCTCTTCTGTATTTTGCAACCAAGAATACCTCACCTGTATTGTTTCTGCTGTAGCACTGAATGATGCATGAGTGAGATCTGTGATTACTGTAAGTAAAGCATTTAAACTTACCAAAGTTTGTGGTCCATTCGCTCTGAGAGGGGTAGAAGCGGAAAAGAACGGTGAGAGCTTAATACTGGGACATTTAAAGGTCCAACAACATATATTTCCTGTTGTAACGTGGGAATCGTGATTCAGCAAGTGATTTCAGCTCTAACATAGCAGGCAGGAGACAGCTTCTTCATGTAACATTCTTTATTCAGACAAACAAGACTGGGGAACTGAGGAGAGGGGTGCTACATTTATAGGGACAGAAAGACTGGCTAGAAAGGATACATTTTGGAGGTAACAATCTCAAGCAATCACAGAGCTACCTTTTGGTGGGAACCAGTAAGACTGAGGATCCAAATGCAGCAACTTGAATGAACCAATGGTAGCTGTTCCTTCTGGAACAGGAAGGCAGTTACTTTCCCCTAATGTGAATACAGACAATAGCAATACAGATATGATAACCCTTGAATCAATATACAACATTTCCCACACTTTGAAAATGCTGCATAGATCTGTTTAAACTCTGCCGGGGGCAACACTTTTGTTTGTTTTTAAATTCAGGCAGTCAGCCATTTTTCTTTCTAGCTCCCAACACACATGGGACTTTGGGATTAACTGTTGTCCCCCTGTTATTTCCAATCAGTTCTCAGGGCAGTATTAAGCAGTATGTTGACAGGGGTCCCAAACAGGATTTGCTGAGACCAAACATCCCACCCCTGCATGTGTCCATCCTAATGATATTTAGTCTTCCATAGCTAAGATCTTAAGCAATCTGAATACGGTGTGTCAGCGAAGCTCAGATGCTGACAGGAGCAGAAGAAGCAGGAACAGGGAGAGGACAGTTAGAAGCGGAAGGCAGAGAGGAGGGGGAGAGCAACTGTAATCTGAGCTCTGAACAAAAGGGAGAAGAAAGACAGGGTCAGGGCGACAGGCGGTTGTGTGAAAGCTCCAATAGTGAGTCAGACATCGGAATGCAGGAAACATTCTCTCTCAAATCTCGTAGGATCTCGAAAGTGGCTGAGACGCGCGAAAGATACTGGAAGAGAAAGTGGGGGCTTCTGTGCTGGGGAAGGGGGAGGAGCTCCCCATCTTCTGGGGAGGACGATGAGTAGAGGAGCTCCATCCTAGTTTGTTGTTTTCACAATAAATCTGAAATAATTAACAGCCAGAGTCATCTCGCGTTTGTGGGAGAGACCAAGCCATAACACAGTGGTACCTTGGTTCTCAAACTTAATCCGTTCTGGAAGTCCGTTCCAAAACCAAAGTGTTCCAATACCAAGGCACGCTTTCCCATAGAAAGTAATGCAAAATGGATTAATCCGTTTCAGACTTTGAATAACAATCCCCAATACAGCAATTTAACATGAACTTTACTAACTAACGAGACCACCGATCCATAAAATTAAAGCAATAAGCAATGTACTGTAGCCACACAATCAATCAGTAGCTGAACTGGGTTCCACACAGTCAAACACACACACACACACACACAAAACAAAGAGCCACAAAAATGCAAAATAAATCTCAAAAACAGACAGACCTCAGCATAACACTCCAAATGGAAGTGTGGCACTCCCAACAAAAGTGTGGCACTCAAATCGGAGGTGTAACAATCAAACTGTCAGTGTAACACTCCAAATGGAAACGGAAGTGTGGCACTCAAATCGGAAGCGTAACACTCAAAACGGAGCATGTTCGACTTCCAAAAAAAGTTCCCAAACCGGGACACTTACTTCTGGGTTTGCAGTGTTTGGGTTCCAAGTTGTCTGAGAACCAAGGCACCATTGTATAGCCCTTCAGTGGGGGAATGTGGGAGGCTGCCTTATACTGAGTCAAACTATTGGTCCATCTAGCTCAATATTGTCTACACGGACTAGCAAGTGGCAGTCTAGGGTTTTGGACAGGGAGTCTTTCCCAGACCTACCTGGAGATGCTGGGGACCTTGAAGCTGAGATCTTCTGCATGGCAAGCAGATGATTTACTGCTAAACTATGCCCCCTTTCCATGACTCCACCTATACTCCCAAACTGCCGCTTTTCACCTCCCTGAACCTCCTTTGGAAAGCCTTCACCTTTGCTCGTTAGTCCTCAGCCCCAAATGAGCTAGGACCTAAACTAAATTTACTTACTCTGTTATCTAGCTCAGTATTGTATGCAGTGATCTCCAGGCAGGATTTTTTCGCTACTCTAAATGTGGCTTGAACCTGGAACCTTGTGCTTTCAAAGAATGTACTTTACTGCTGAGTTCTGGCCCTTCCTCAGAGTGGTTAAGGAACGGATCAAGGAACGGAACCAGTTGCTGTTCCTGGACTGACTTTGCCAGTTGGAGTACTCAGGGTGAGTATATTCATTTTCAGTGTGTGTTGAAAGGGTTTGACTATCACCATAAGCATAAGCACTGAATCAGTCTGAATAACATTATTAGCATATTTCTGGACAAATCTCTCTCCTGCCTCCTCACCCCTCCATCCTGGCCACCATGCACTTTGTCTATCCCTGCTGATGTCTCCAATATTCCTTCTCATAAAAAGATGATGGCTTGACAAACAGTACATTTATTCTATTAGCATGATTATTCCACATTTTAGCGAGCTTCAGCATAATGGAAATGGGCCTGTTCATAGGCTGATAAGTGTATATTAATCCATTACAACTTACAGTAATATAAATTATAAATTTTCCCAACTATAAATACCATTTTATAAAAATGCAATTACACAATTAACAACCCCATTCTTTCTTTCACCCTTATGCTAAGAGCTCTAAATGCAGCTCTGTTCGAATTATATAGTGGTAACCTGTTTTGACTGTGGCGACGGATGCCAGAGAGCCCTGAAGTGCCTTCTTTTGAGAGAGCTCCAGTAATTAAGGTCACCTTGACAAAATATCAGAGTCCTGCTAGCTGCTTCACTAACACCTTTGAAACATGCCTGGCCTGGGTTCAGTAGCATTCATATATTCCTTTACCTGGTCATCACTCTTGAATCCGTTTTCAGTCTTCTTCCAAAGTTCTCAGTGCTTCTACCTGCAATGGGTCTCATGGCCACCCTCAGGTATGAGAGCCCCCCTCTGCTGGGCACTCACCTACATCTGATGAGCTTACCTGCTGGCAATGAACAGAGGAACAAAAGAAGATGCCTTATTGGTCCATCTACCCCAATATTGTCTACAGCAGGGGTTGGCAAGGTTTACTGGCCATGGGCTGGATCACTCCCACGGAGATCATCCGTGGGCCGGACTGGCGCAGCGCGATGCTGGAAATCGCATCTGTGCATGTCCGCAGCACTGGAAATCGCTTCTGCACACGCCAAGATGCCAAAAATCGCACCTGTGCAGAAGCGATTTTCGGCGTCTGGACATGCACAGACACGATTTCTGGTATTTGCACATGTGCATACACCATTTCCGGTGCCACTCAGCAAGTCCCTGCGCTGTGCTGGTTTAGCGCAGCACGTGGGGGACTTGCTAAACGGGTGGCTCGGTTTGCAGGCAGCTCGTGGGTTGGTAAAACGGTCTTCGTGGACCGCACATTGCTGACTCCTGGTCTACAGTAACTGGCAACGGCTCTCCAGTAATTCAGACAAGGGGCATTTATACCCTGCCTAGTGACACCAGGGGTTGAACCTGCAGCCCTTTTCTTAACCTGCTGTGGGTGCCTGTGATCCATACACCATATTAATTACTATGACCCCAGCATTGCATTGCTGAATGGCATAGTAGGGAACTAGAATGGTGTGCAGCTTGCAGATCCAGCCATCCTGGCCTCATCCCATTTCTGTCCTCCATGACTTCTTCTAATCCTCTTTTAAAGCCATCTGAGTTGATGACCATCACTGTCTCCTGTGGAAGTGAGTTCCATGGTCTAACAATGCACTGTCTAAGATATGTATTATCCATCCCCTTAAAGACCATCAATATGGCAGGTGGGCAGGCTGGGATGCATATGACATTTCCCTACCCCTGGGATATTGTCTGGAAGACAGAATAAGCTACTGATAATACAGAACCTTGTGGCCATCTCTGAGCTACCCCAGTCATTTTATAATGACTCCTGGCTGCTTCCCATCCTCGCTTGCTGCCAGCAATTCAAACTCATCCATTCCAGAGCTTTCACCTATTTCAAATCAAGATTGACATTATGAACTTGGTAGCAGGTCTCTCGGAGGTATATTTCATCTCCAGAATGTATACCACTATGCGCTTGAGAGAACACAAAAAGGTGGCCATGTTTCATTCTAATGGATTTCCCATTCCGGTGCTTAATGCTGATGTTTTCTCAGAGCTGAGCCATGATTGTACAAAGGCTGGCCAGAGTGGTAGATGGTTTTGCTTCTGTGACTAGTATGCTATAACACTCCATAAATGCGACAGTCGTGTCTGTGATACAAGGATTCTCAATGTAGCAAACCCAACTGCTTTCAGATCTCCATTTACATGGAGCCATGTGTGGTGCAGTGGTCAGAGAGCCGGGTTAGGGCCTGGAAGACCCAGGTTCAAATCCCCACTCAGCCATGAGGCCCACTGGGTGACCTTGGGCCAGTCACAGCCTTTCAGCCTGGCTTGTGAGTTTAAGTGAGGAAGGAAGAAACCACACACACACACACACACACACACCCTTGAGCTCCTTGGAGGAAGGGTGGGGTATGAATGCAACAATAAACATTTCTGAAAAGCTGAAAACTCTGCTTGATTTCATTAGAATTGACTAGACATCTGGGGTTATGGGGCTCCCCCCTCATAATAAAGAGAATCAAGTCAAGTGGCTATTAAATTTGCCACACCCTAAAGGAAAATCTTGCAGAACTATATTTCTAGTAATGTATGGAAGTGAGAGCTGGACCATAAAGAAGGCTGATCGCCGAAGAATTGATGCTTTTGAATTATGGTGCTGGAGGAGACTCTTGAGAGTCCCATGGACTACAAGAAGATCAAACCTATCCATTCTCAAGGAAATCGGCCCTGAGTGCTCACTAGAAGGACAGATCCTGAAGTTGAGGCTCCAGTACTTTGGCCACCTCATGAGAAGGGAAGACTCCCTGGAAAAGACCCTGATGTTGGGAAAGATGGAGGGCACAAGGAGAAGGGGACGACAGAGGATGAGATGGTTGGACAGTGTTCTCGAAGCTACTAACATGAGTTTGGCCAAACTGCAAGAGGCAGTGAAGGATAGGCATGCCTGGCGTGCTCTGGTCCATGGGGTCACGAAGAGTCGGACACGACTGAACGACTGAACAACAACAAAGGAAAATATTGCAGAAGTATATTTCCCCACCACTGTCCTTTCCCTTGAATTTGTGCTCTTGGCAACATGGGCATAGAATGGGAGTGACTGGGGACAGAGCCTTTCTGCTGGTAATGTCTTCATTATAGAATGGTCATCTCTGGAAGTTTTGGCCAGCAGAAACTTTGCTTACCATTGAGGCAGCAAGTGAAGACCTTTTATTCCTCCAGGATGTTTTTAATGGATGGTTGCTTCTATTATTGCTTTCATTAAAAAAACAAACACATGATTTTGGACTACTGCTGCAGGTTTTAAATATTGTTTTATGGTGGGTTTTATCACTTGGTGTCAGAACTAGTTGCAAACCATGTTGGTTGTTTTAACAGAAAGGCAGGAGTGAGATATCCGAAGGAAATGAATAAAACCACCCAAATATGTATACCCGATAATAGCCAGGAAAATCCTGGTCCAAATCCACTCTGCAGAGCATCTTCCAGCAGTCCAGGATGCCTCTTGGTAATGAGGTGAGATGCCTTCCTAATTGACAGGAAGACCAAGTCATTAAATCTGGGTAGAATGCAAAACTGTAAGTGGCTCTTAGCTGGTGAAATAGCCTCAGAATCGAAGGCTATAAACACAGGGTGTGGGGAAGATTCCAAGCACCCTCCGTACAGGGCTGGCAGGCTACAGATGGAATAGGGGGAGCAGGAGTTCAACAGAGATGCTAGAACCGTGTGTGTGTGTGTGTGTGTGTGTGTGTGTGTGTTGCACTATCAGCCAAGCTTGATGAAATCTTCCCCTGGTCCAATTATTGATGTTCATAGCAAAACATGGATTTGCATTTTCCTATAGGCAGTTTTTACACTCCTGCTGATTCTGTTTGAGCATCTGTCTGTTGTTGGGGTGGCGGAGATCCACAGCAGATGGGTCTTCTTTTTCATAGCTCAGGGATCTGTTTAGCATTTACAGCTAGCTGGTGAGAAACAAAATTCTCTTTCCAATGCAACACATCTGCTGCTGGAGAAGAGAGATGTTGCAAGGTGGGGCTCACCGGTGGGGCATGTTCTAAAGATGTCAAGGTGGTAACTGTGAGTGAGACACATGTTTTGAGTGTGACACATAGATCTCTTTGGTACATTGTATTCTAACCCCAAGAGGCAGGACAGATGTTAGGGACAGAAGAAGTGTAAATATTCACTGGAACTTTAGAAACAATTACATTTCACGTTTAAGGCAAATATCCTATTGTGTTGATACAACTAATACTTCAATCAGCAAGCTTAAATAGGGAATACAAGTCACAAAAGTGACACAAGAGTAAAATGATATACATTGAGGCAAAATATCCTAACTACACACACATGCTTATGAAGTCAGAACTGGTGGTGAGTGATGAGGAAAGAGATGTTGGGGTCATAGTGGGTAGCTTGATGAAGATGCCAGCCTAAGTATGTGGCACCTGTGAAAAAGGTGAATACCATGTTAGGGATCATTAGGAAAGGGATTGAAAATAAAACAGCCAATACCTTAATTCCATCAAACAAATCTCTGGTGCAACCACACGTAGAATACCACCAACAGTTCTTGTAACATCACCTCAAAAAGAATAGCGGAGAGCTGAAAATGGTTCAGAAAGGGCAACCAAAATGACCAAGGAGCTGGAGAAACTCCCGTATGAAGAAAGATTAAAATGTTTTGGTTTAGAAAAGAGACAAGTAAAGGGGAAACATGATAGGGGTGTATAGGATTATCCATGGTAAGAAGAAAATAGATAATACTGTACTAGAACCCAGGTGTCAGGGTTGAGCCAGATGAGGAGGAGTGGTGGCAAGCCCCGCCCCCCGCCCCCGGCGAGGCTGCACCCACAGAAGAACCTGGGGAAATGGAGGAGTTCATACCTGGAGAAGACTGGTGGCGGCACTCCTCGGAAGAGGAAGAGTCAGATTTTCTCTCCCTTGTGGGGAGAGAAACCGGCAGGGCCCCTCCCCTCCTCCCTTCTCAGCTGTAGAGCGTACAGCTGAGAGACGCAGGGAACAATTAGAGGCAGCTGCAACTCATAAGAGACGTGGTTACAGGCCGGCTACTTAAGAAAGGCCGGCTGCTCCCTTCGCTAGCACCTGCAACTGCTGTGCTGAGTGTGTGGTTGCTCTTGCTTGTTCTGTTCCTGTCTCCTGGCTTGTTCCTGACTGACTTGGCTGGTTCCTGACTTGGACTGTTGTTGACTTCGGCTTCTCCTGACCCCGTGCTGATACCTGACTTCAGCTGGCTTCTGACCCGGACTGTTCGACCTTGGCTTATCTGACTCTGACTGCTGCACTTCAGCACGCCAACTTGTTGGCGCCCTAACACCAGGGTCATCGAATGAAGCTGAATATTGGAAGGTTCAGGATCAACAAATGGAAGGACTTTTTCACACACGGCATGGTGGAACATGCTCCCACAAGAAGTAACAAGGGGCCACCCACTTGGGTGGCTTTAAGATAAAATTGGAGAATGTTATGGAGCCATAAGGGTATCAATGGCTACTAACCACTATGGCCATTTCCTACCTCCACTCTTGTAGGCAGGATGCCCTTGAATGCCAGATGTTAGCAATCCCAGTTGGGGAGAGTGCTGTTACACTCAATCCCTGCTCACAGGCTTCCCATGGGAAACTAGTTGGCTACTATGAGAGCAGGATGCTGAGTAGATGGGCTTTTAGGCTGGATCCAGCAAGGCTTTTCTTATGGTTTTTTTTACGGTGTGCAAACTCAGTATAATCAGCTCAGTATTTCTGAGCATGGACAGAGAGCATTTGGAAGTCTGCTTTTCTTGCATTGTACCCTGCCTAGTAATGTTAAATTTTTATTTATTTAACAAGATTTATCAACCACTTACCAGTAATCAACAGAAACCCCTAGGCAGTTTACATAAGACATTTAAAATACTGATTCAAACAAGCGTTAAAGATGAATGAACATAGGATTTATGTTCATACAATTTATCAAGATATAAATAAAACTAGTAGTTTTAAAACACATACACATAATAACATTCGATGTGAAAATATTTCAAGGGAGAATTCGCTTGACTGCAATAAAGTATTTGAGGAATTTCAGAGGAAGCAAAGAGAACGCAGAGAAGACTAACAAAATTTCTTAGGAGATTCTTCACCATTCTAAGAAGAGCGATGCAGAGGATGAATACATATATTGGTTCCAGTTTCTCGTTTTTCCAATCTTAAATACAGTTCACTCAATTTTTGTACCTCTTTAAAAACAAATTCACACAAATATCCATACACATTGTCATGCATATTTTAATATATTTCATAATATTTACATACCTCTTGAGTGTAAGTGAGAAAAACCTTCACAGTGGTTAATAAATGCATTTTTGTTGCCCAATATATGCATTTTGGCAAGAAATTTTCCCTAACATAATGCATTTTTTCTACACACACACCCCACCAATATATGCATTTTTTTGTGCAGACTTTCCACTCCAATATACACTTTTGGGAACAGCATCACAAAATGTAGAGAGGTGTGAATTTCAATGGATAGCTATGTTTCAGTTTGCATATTGCTCTGGGAAATGTTCATTTGGTAGACTCGCAATCAAATGCAAAACCAATGAATTTCCCCTGCCGTCTCTAAGGCCACCTGCTGAGGTTTATGTGGACCTCTCTTTCTTTCAGCATAGTGTTTGGGTTTTTTTTTTTTAAGAATATAAATGCTGAGCCTGAAGCACTGTTACCTGATCAGTAGCCCTGGGGATGCAACAAGCTCAAAGTCCACATCAATGTTCATCCTGTTTCTGCTGAGCTTTCCAAAAAAAACCATATTCATTTGTGCTACTGGCTTTGCAACGTGAACAACTCATCACTCTGAAAGGCACTCGCCAACTCATTTAGTGCGAGTCAGACACCACGTCCATTGATTATTCAATAGCCATTGTTTCAATTACCATCAAACTGCCTCAGATTTAGCCTATTAAACTAGATGAAAAATGCTCCTGAGCAAACCTGCAAATCTCCAGTTCTGGTAATATCTCAAGATGGCAGGTATTATGTAGCTACAAGTATGAACTCATACCAAACTCTTGGGGCTGCTTCAAGCATCACATGTTCACAATTTTTCTATGTGCAATAGCAATCGGCCACCATCAGTGAGATAAGCTGGACCACAAATGAGTTGCACACAACTATTTGGTGCATCCTGTCCATATTACAGTGGACCCTCCGGATACGAACTTAATTGGTTCCGGGGGTCCGTTCACACCCCGAAAATTATGTAAATAGAGGCGCTCTTCTGCGCGTGCACATGGTGCAATTGAGTGCTTCTGGGCATGCAGGCACAGTGAAACCCGGAAGTATACACTTCTGGGTTTGCCGTGGCCATAACCTGAAGATTCCCTATCCAGAGGGATACGTAAGAAGAGGTATGACTGTACAACACAAGCTAAGCCTACCAAGGCTCCTAGGAAGGGATGGGAAACACCTCTGTCTAAAACCTTGGAAAGTCACTGCAGAACTGGGGAGATTTAAACTCTTTCCCCTCCCATCCCAGGCATGCTGAGATCCTATCATACCTCACCCGTTCTGTGATGGCCAGCTAACTGGTGCTTGAAACAACTGAGTGCACAGACCCATGTGCCTGCTACTCCTTAGATATTTCCAGCACCAATCAGGTGCTGGGCAGCAGGGAGAGGGAAGAAATATGATGGGATCTTATGCATCTTCCTCCTCAGCTGATTGGCACTGAGAACCACAGAGTAATACACAGATCTCTGTTTCTCAACCTATTTTATATTACGCTTACTCAAGCACCAGAGTTCTCTTCAACAAGAAGTAGAAATGATCAATGTTGGATCTAGCAATTGCCTAGCAACTCTCTGGATTGGTTTTACCAGGCCTCACCACTCCACAGGCTTGCCTGGCAGTTGAAAAGACCAACATTAAACACTTCAGTTCTTTTTTCTCTTTTTTTTACTAAAGAGGGCACTAAAACTTGAGCATACATAATCCAAAACAGGGTTGATCCCAAAGCCTCATGGTGTTCTGGTATAAGTATACTAAGCCTGCCTCTCCTCTTGATCCAGTGTGGTCTTTCAAGTTTCAGCAGTGGTCCGTGTAAGACAGGCATAGGCAATCTCAGCCCTCCATATGTTTTGGGACTACAACTCCCATCATCCCTAGCTAACAGGACCAGTGGTCAGGGATGATGGGAATTGTAGTCCCAAAACATCTGGAGGGCCGAGTTTGCCTATGCCTGGTGTAAGACACCCAGTGCGGGGGAACCGGTCATGCTGCCCTAAATCTGCCTCTGATGGGGCAACAGATGCTGCAGTCTTGCCCTCCCCAGCTTCAACAACTGACCGTAAGCATTTGAGTACATTTCTTCTCAAGGCCACCACAGTTGCTTGACACTTCAGAAGTGCCAATACATTTTTGCCAGAACCAGAGAGTTTGTAAGGAATCATTTCATATTCTGTATTTTCACTTTGGTGTTTGTTTCCACGAGGACATCCTGTGTTTGCCATGCATTTGATCACATCCACTGTAATTTTTGCATTGAAGCAATTTCATTTCTAGGGTTTGGAGAGGCTACTTTAAGTGGGCACTAATTCTGGAGTGGGCACTTCAAAATTGGCAGCAGCTGGGTGACTGGCACTGGCAGCGAGTCCTTATTCTGTCACATCTCAGAGAGCGTTAGCTTGAGGAACAGCTGTTGTACAAAACACAGGATGCACATATGGAGTATTAGCTGTGTGGCTTAGTTCAGTTTTAGAGCATTTCTCAGAGGCCATTAATTCAATAGAAGGCATGTCCTGTCACTTCCTTGCTACTTCTGAACATTTTACTCTTTAGATGTTTCATAAGTGCTAAATAAATCAAAACAGCCCAATGGGTTAAAGAAGAGCCGTGTAAAGTGAACACCAAAAGATTAGGGCAAGATTTGCAACTGCCCACAGTTTCCAGCTTCACTTTCTTTGAATAGGATGGACCAGTCACTATTTCTCCCTTCCTGTTTTTAGAGCACTCAGAACTGCTTGCAGCGGCAGCATGCAAGAGGGAGAAGAGGTGCCTTGTCCAATGCTCTTGCTTCTGTTGCTAGTGGTAAATACAACCTGAGGGCTGGTAGGCCACTGCCAATGGCTTGGTGGGCCTGATTTGGCGTACAGGTCATAGGCTCACCACCCCTGTGTTAAAGGCACAGAATTCAAAGTTGATAAAGTAAGAATTGAACTCCACAAGCCCTCAGATGCCTCTAGACTAGTGTTTCCCAAACTTGGGTTTCTAGCTGTTTTTGGACTACAACTCCCATCGCCTCTACCTAGGAAGATCAGTGGTCAGGGATGATGGGAACTGTAGTCCAAAATTGGAGATCCAAGTTTGGGAAACACTGCTCTAGACCAAGGTGCAAACTGAATGCAGGTGGTTCAGGTGACCCTGGCTTCCCCAACCATGGTGGACCAGTTTAATAGGTGGATGGACCCCCATTCACTGTCAATCATTTGACATCACTATGCTGTTAGGTGGCCAGCTGCACTACAAAAGAAAATCCGAATCAAGTGAAGCTTGAAGTTATTGCCTATCAGTTGACAGGCGATGACTCCAAGCCAGCTTTCTTCAGGGATTGGCTGCATGAACAAGTTCCTGACCTGAGACTTTTAATGGGCATTCAGTGCAAACTTTTCATTCAAGTTCTGCTTATGACACAACAATTAAAAGCTTCCCTTAACTAGGCCCAGCTAAATAGGAAATAAACATATCCCATTTGAATTGTGCTGCTGAGGGCTCACCGAGCTGCAGTGATTATTTTGACAGCCATACAAAAAATGTCCTGTTTACTGAATCAGAAGTGACATTGGATGACGCTGTGATGTTAAAAACAAGAAATGTTGCCTTAAGCCTTAAAGTGACAGTATAGTGACAATTTCATTTTCTTTCCCCCAGGTGCTGCTGCATTTTCATTGCAACCATACTCTCTGATTTCTTCTCTCTCGCTCTCTTTTTGCATTTGTCTTAGAGGGAAAAGAACAGGTTTTGTAATACAGCACAATTCACACACGAAACTCCTGAAGTTGAATGAATGTTGACATTCACCTGTGAATGTTGACAATCCAATATGATTTCTGTGAGAAAATGTGTGTGTGCATGCGCGCACATACACACACACACACACACTTCACAAACAAGCAAAATGTCAACACTCTCATTCAGGAGACTCTCAGCATTTGTATATCCAATATCTGCGGACATTCCCCAAAGCAGTCTGAGATTCAACATATCTTGGATGTTCACTAGTCCTAGTGGGGTATTCTATCCCACACATGAGGGGAAGAGCACAGGCAAACCCATTGACCCCCACCTTCTCCACTGTATCACTGTAGCCAGCAACATCATCTTGCCTTTGTTTGGAAGGCAAACTTCTGCAGCGGATAAAATTTGTTGCACATGGAAGCTCGCTGTGTGGCTTAGAACTCTCATATTCCAAGGATGTATATTGTGCCAGGAGCCTACATGAGAAGAGGGCCACTGCTGCAGAAATTCATCCCTCCAACATGTGGAGAGTGATGGGGCTGGCAATGGAAGAGGTGGAGCTCATGTACTTGTTCCCACTCTCCCTCGCTCATGTGAAGGACTTGAGAGGTGCCTTGTGATTATAGTGCCCCATAAAGGCACTAAGAAGGACAAATGAAACCTGGTTAGTCTTACCTGATGATTTATGGCAGGCTTCCTCAAACTCGGCCCTCCAGATGTTTTTGGCCTACAACTCCCATGATCCCTAGCTAGTAGGACCAGTGGTCAGGGATGATGGGAATTGTAGTCTCAAAACATCTGGAAGGCCGAGTTTGAGCAAGCCTGATTTATTGGCTTGTGGTGATGCATAGGTGGGCTTCTTTTCTGGTGGCACTGGCATTCTCTGCTGAAATAGGAGATGAAATAGGAGATTTCTCTGCTGAAATAGGAGATATTGGCATTCCACCAGCTTTAAAAGATACAGTCATACCTCGGGTTGCGCTCACTTTGGGATACAAACGTGTTGAACCCGGATGTATTGGAATGTGTTACTTCTGGGTTTCGGTGTTTGCGCATGCGCAGAAGCAGTGAAACACAACCCACATGTGCACACACGTGGCACTGCGGGTTACAAATGCTGCGGGTTGTGAACGCGCCTCCCGCACGGATCACGTTCACAACCTGAGCGTCCACTGTATATCTATTTTCAAAGACATTCCCTTGAACTCTCAACTTGAGCCACCTGATTATTCTGTATTTTAACAGTTTTTATTTTCTGTAAACCGCTTAGAAGCAAATTCTGGCATTAAGCAGCATCATGACGATGATGAGAATTATTTGTTAACAACAAAAAAGAATAATAGCAAGCATACTGCTTAATGCCAAAATATTGGTAATATTAGCCATTATTATTATTATTATTCATAATAATATATTAGTCAAGATATATGTCTTAAAATACAATACAATAAATAAGAGTGTGATAGCTGAAGCTTTCCAGTATGGCTCAAGCACAGAGGGGGAGAAACTCAATTCAGTTCACATCTAAAGCAGAAACCACATAATTCAAACTTTTTGAAACAAGACACAAACCAAAACAGAATCATCTTTCAGAATTTACACTTCTCTGAATTTTGCAATGCAGTTCTCCAGCGAAGTAATATGTACAAAAAATAATAATAATTCAGTACTGGGGCAAAGTGTGCATACAAATGTATGCATTAGTGAAACTAATAAACAAAAATGCATTACAGGTATATTGGGGGAAATTGCTTTTGTAAAATGTATATATTAGGCGAACATGTATATTTGGAGAAATTCACACTGCTGTTGAGTTTTCATGAGAATCGTGTTTCTTTTTATAAAAAAAGAAATATCACAAACTGATGTGCCCCCCCCCCATGGCTCAGGTGCATGGCTTATAATCACTAGAAGACATGCATTCAGTGTAGTGGCCCCAATCCTGTGGAACTCCCTCCCAATTGAAATTATACAGCTTTCCTTCTTGCTGCACTTCAGGCATATAGCTAAAACTTGTAAGGCAGTGTTCAGGTTTATGATACATTTTTGGTTTTTTTGTTCCATTTTCTGTGGGTTGTGTGGTGTAGTGGTTAGGGTGCCAGACCAGGACCTGGGAGACCAGTGTTCAAATCCCCACTTGGCCATGAATGAAGCTCACTGGGTGACCATGGGCTAGTCATTCTCCATCAGCCTAACCTAACTGAGGAGGGGGATAATTGTGTATACAGTTGTACCTTGGTTATCAAATGGAATCCATTCTGGAAGTCTGTTTGACTTCTGAAAACGTTCAGAAACCAAGGCATGGCTTCTGATTGGCTGCAGGGCAGGAGCTTCCTGCACTCAATCGGAAGCCACAGAATCTGTGTGGGACGTTTGGCTTCCAAAAAAAGTTCACAACTCACTTCCGTGTTTGCATTCGACAACCAAGGTATGACTGTACCACCTTGAGCTCCTCGAAGGAAAAGGTGGAATATAAACTCAATAAACAAATAAAGGTACACCACTTAGAAATGTGAACAATTCAACAGTATAGAAATGCCTTAAACGAAACAAACAACTCCCAGAATTAATCAATCTGAAGATCCCTCTTTACCACGAATGTCTTCCTGCCTCCCTCCACCCCTTTGAGCCTCTGCTCTGTGTTTCTTCATAATCTTCAGGCTTCAGTTTAATAAATAAAACACAGATGGATTCAGTGTCCCTGTCCCCCCCCCCTTTTGCCACATCCTCTCTGGCTCTTATTGCTAGTCAGTGCCTCATTACTCGAAGCCGAAACCTCACTCCATCCACGCAGCCTGTTCGAAGGCGCACACTCTCTGGGTCAGATCATTAGAGAAGCTTTAATCCTTTAGAACATTTTTTTCAATACTCTTTACACCAGGGACTTACTTGTACAAATCCTCTTTACACAAGACAAGAATAACACAGGAAGAAACTATTTGTCTCTGATCTCTGCAAAGGAGGAGAGCAAACCTGAGTCCTCAGGGGGGCTTTCTCTCACTTAAACTAACCAGGAGGGGATTAATCAAAGAGATCTTGACTGCCTGGTATACAGCCAGCTTCAGAGCTGCAACTGTCCTGATCAATGGCTAGCAGAACAACAGAATCACAACTGCTGGTGTTTTGAAGGGAAGGAAACTGCACAGTTCCCTTTGACTCCAGGCCAAAATAAAATAAAATAAGGAATGCTGTCGTCCTGGAAGACAGCGGCTTAACAGCACAACCTTATGCATTTCTACCCAAAAGAAAGTTCTATTACTTTTAATGGGATTTGCTCACAGGGGTGTATAGGAATACACCCTAACTTACTCCACTAGCACAGGGGTCCTCATTTTAATTTTGCATGGGGGCACATTTGAAAATATATGATGTAGAACAACATGCCCATTTCAGATAAGAAAAAAACCACTGATTTTTACTGCTCCCCCCAAAACCCAAATCACAAAATCATAGTAATAATAATAATAAAAAATAATAATTATTTATTATTTGTACCCCACCCATCTGGACAAGTCCTCCAATACAGGCACATCCAAATTCGAACCACCCCGAAAAAGGTCATTTAAAAAAATTAAAAATGGGAGAGGCAGAGGGCACCAACATGTCTGTCTGTCTGTCTGTCTGAGGACAGTGAGGTATCCATGGACCCCCGAGTTAGCACATCTGGAGAAGCATGCAGAGTACTTCAAGAATCAGATCTTTCGATAAGCAGAAAGGCTACTTTTATAAAACTACTTTTATAAGGAGCCTCGGCACACACTAGAGATGAGGAGACAGTAGAAATGGTGCCCAAAGGCCTCTTCCCAAATATCTTATGGACCAGACCTGAAGCCAGAAGCATGCCTCACAATACCAGTTGCTGGGAATCACAGGTGAGCAGAGTGCTATAGGAACCACATCCACCTTGCAGGCTTCTCACAGGCATCTGGTTGGCCACTGTGAGAACAGGAGGCTGACCCAGATGTACCACTAAGGGGTTCTTATGCTCAGACACATGGGAGTATGGTCCAAAATGCATCTGCAAGTGAAAGAACCTTCAAATCCAGGCAAAACATCCAGCCTTTGCCAGTTCTGCAAGAACTCAACAACATTTTCTTTCCTGCTTATTGACTGGAGCTTGGGAAGGACATGTTCTGGATATAAATCCAGGCAAGCAGCTTTCTGTGTGTGCCTTGCTTATAATGGTGACTGTGAGGTATGTGAGGGGCTTGCAGACCTCAAGTGAATTAGTTCCCATTTAATAGAGAGCACAACTAACAGCCCATTCTAAATATAACTGATATTTAAGATGTCACATTCTAATTCTAGTTTGATGGGGGCTTTCTCTGGCAACAGGGGAGGGGGGGAAACATCTCAGCACACTGAAGCAAGTTGTTCATGACTGACGATGGTCAGCCGTTATAGTTGCCATGGCAAAAACTGGGATTTGTTTTGCATTTTTTTAACTTTATTCCCCAACTTGACTTTTCCACCCACTGCGATTCGTGAAAGCCTGAGATCCTCGAACAGGAAACTAGTCAAAGGTTGTTGACAATGACAAGATCTCCCAATAATTTTTAATTTGAATAATGAAAGGCAGTTGACTGCAGCAGCACTGGAGAAGAAGAAAAGCAACCTGTGATATTAAATAAAGACTATTTAAAAAACAAAACAAAAGACACCAGCAGAAAGCTCAAGGTTTTAAGGCACTGGTTTTTTTGCTTTTTGTAAAAATGGGATATGCACTGCTGCGATTTTTCAGCAGATGATTCCAGGAAGCTCAGCCTACCGGATCACAATTAATTCCCTTTTATGTGCCAAAAATATATCCTGCAACCTTTTGACCATTCTCAAAATATGGCAACCCCATCTTACTTCTTAGATGGCCAAGGGGGCATTTGTGATGCCTCTTTCCTTCATTTCTAAAAAGAATATCTCCAAAGGTCCACACTCTGCAGCCTTCCTGGGTGCCAAAGCTTCAGTTAAAGTCTAGGGAAAGACACCATGAGGCAACTCCTCTTGTGGGTCCCCCCCTCCCCCCCGCCTCAGATCAGGCAGCGTGGGCAGCCAAAGAGGCTGCAGAAGGCTGGAAAAAAACAGGTGATGGAAAGGGAACATGCACACACATCACTCTCATCCACTTTGCAGTCGCAAAGTAAGCTCCCAGTGAAACTCTAAAAAGAATTTCTAAGTAAATCCTCAAGTGTTCTGAGAACAAGGCAGAAAAATGGAAACCTCTTTTGCAGACAAATTGGAAGACAGATTTCAGCATAGCACTATTTGGGGGTAAAGGGTAATCCTTTGCAACAGGGAACCCACTCATATGTGTTTTCTGCAGTAGCCAGGAAACCCGCAAGATGCTCGTAGGGAACCCACCACCAGGGCTTGGAGATGACAGCCCCCTCTCTTTGTTGTTCCCCTATATGGAGGCTCTATATCAAGGATATCACAAGGCATCAAACTTGGGTGCTTGCAAAGGCTACCAGCCATGCTTGACTCCTTGTGAGCAGGGTCAAGGTGAGCAGGAGCCCATACTCCAAACTACCACAAACAGGAGGTGAGTAGGCCTGCTTTGCCTACTGTCTGCTGCTACTTCCACCGCTGTTCCACATATGGGTCACTTTTGCCAGTGGAAGGTGGGAGACAACATTTGCCAGTTCCCCTCACTCTGTGAGTCCTCTAGCAGCACCTCCTACCCTGTTCCTCTGTTGGAGAAATGTGAGCAGATTGGAACCTTCTACCACCTGTGGCAGTCGTGTGGAGATTTTAGAAGACAATCACCCAGGAGATTAACACAATTACCCAGCAGTCAGTTCTTTGTCCCCCACAATAACCTCTGTTGACGGTTTTGGATGGGGAGAACAGAGACTTACTGCATAAAGCTATTTATTACATTTCCATTGGTGGCAGCAAGGCAACCTAGTGGCAAGCAACTGGAAGAGCCTGGATAATTTATTGAAAGACTGTTGGCATCAACAGATTTGCCCAGCCGCTCTTGTGGAGAAACTTAACAAAGAAGTATGGGCTTTAAATAGAGGGCAGGGGGAGGCAGGTTACAACAATTAAAACACAATAGTCACAACAATGATTTCATTGATATTTAGTATGCATTTATTGCATTGTTTATAATTTTGTTGTTCAGTCGTTCAGTTGTGTCCGACTCTTTGTGACCCCATGGACCAGAGCACACCAGGCACGCCTATCCTTCACTGCCTCTCGCAGTTTGGCCAAACTCATATTAGTAGCTTCGAGAACACTGTCCAACCACCTCGTCCTCTGTCGTCCCCTTCTCCTTGTGCCCTCCACCTTTCCCAACATCAGGGTCTTTTCCAGGGAGTCTTCTCTTCTCATGAGGTGGCCAAAGTACTGGAGCCTCAACTTCAGGATCTGTCCTTCTAGTGAGCACTCATTTATCACTTGTTTATAATAGCCTTTGGCAAAATGATCTTAGTTAAATCTTGAATTTTTGATCTGAGAGTCAGTGTGGGGACCAGGGATGTTAATTTTGTTTCTGTAATGATTGTTATTGTAATCAAAATGGGGGGGGAGTGTGAATTATAGGTTCACATTTAAATATGAACTCAAAGGCCTTCAGTGGATTGAAGGAGTCTTTCGACCCACAGAAGGCAATGTGCTAATCCATCCCAATATAATTAAGAGTCCTTCCTAGACCCCTGGAAACCACACACACACACACACACACACACAAAGAGCAAGAGCAGAAATGGAATATACGCATTTCACAAGCATAGATTAGTTGTTTGTTTATTCTTGTTTGTGGATGCGAAGTGTCTACCAAACGGTATCTCTCATTTCCAAGGCACCAATTTGAGTTAATGCATTTGGATTTAAAATTGCGCAAACTCATTTTATTCATTTTAAGTAGAGGTTTCAAAAACGAGGATATTATGGGAAATAAAATGCTCATTTTTGAGGTGTTGACTGGATGGCAATTACTGGGCATGCACAGAGCAGTAAACAGAAAGCATGCAATAGAGACTAAAAGAACTTGCATTCTGATGGACAAAATGATTACAGGAAAGTGATGATAGTTTTGATTGTGCTATTCTTTGGCTCTTAAGAAAGTGATGGAACCAGGCACTGTTTACATTGCGCTCCATTTATTCTTCAAGTGCACAAAGCAGACTAAGGACGATTCCCTGCTGCCAGTGCCATCATAATGGCAGCAGAGACGTTAACAAATCAGAGCAAGGGGCACAATCCAGTTATGTGTACAGTTAGGTCCTGTACATCAGTGGTGACTGGTGCTCATTAGGAGCTGGTAGGGCAGAAGTCTGGCAGACCAACAGTAGGTGGAGCCAGAGCTAATGATAAGCAGAACTAATTTGAGTTTGCTCCCATTCTGCTCCCTGCTGAGAGCCAGTGTGGTGTAGTGGTTAAGAACGGTAGACTTGTAATCTGGTGAACTGGGTTCGCGTCTCCGCTCCTCCACATGCAGCTGCTGGGTGACCTTGGGCTAGTCACACTTCTTTGAAGTCTCTCAGCCCCACTCACCTCACAGAGTGTTTGTTGTGGGGGAGGAAGGGAAAGGAGAATGTTAGCTGCTTTGAGACTCCTTTGGGTAGTGATAAAGCGGGATATCAAATCCAAACTCCTCCTCCTCCTCCTCCTCCTCCTCCTCCTCCTCCTCTTCTTCTTCTTCTTCTTCTTCTTCTTCTTCTTCTTCTTCTTCATCTGCTTCTTCTCTACCAGGGAGAAATGAGACTAAGGAGGAGGAAGATGCCAGCCAGCGCCCCTTCATGGAAGCAAGAAAGAGGAGGCTGGCAGGGCTTTGCTTTTTGTGCTTTGCTTGGTGAGGGGTAGAGAGACTGGCTGGGAAAATACTACTGACAAGCACAAAACCTTTTATAAGCCAGGATCAGTGGCAGATTTTAGCTTCTCAAATATCAGTGGTGCCAACTCTCTCGCTCTGTTCTACAGTGTTGGTGCCCCCTTCAGCATGGCACCCAGTGTGACCGTACTGCTCACACTACCTTAAAACTGCCTCTGCCATGGTTGAGCTTATAATGGGGGTGAGGCTTTCAAAACTGGAGGACTTCATATTTTGAACTCCCCTAATTCCAAATTAAAAAGCAGAGACATCACCTTGCCGACAAAGGTCCGTATAGTTAAAGCTATGGTTTTCCCAGTAGTGATGTATGGAAGTGAGAGCTGGACCATAAAGAAGGCTGATCATCGAAGAATTGATGCTTTTGAATTATGGTGCTGGAGGAGACTCTTGAGAGTCCCATGGACTGCAAGAAGATCAAACCTATCCATTCTTAAGGAAATCAGCCCTGAGTGCTCACTGGAAGGACAGATCCTGAAGCTGAGGCGCCAATACTTTGGCCACCTCATGAGGAGAGAAGACTCCCTGGAAAAGACCCTGATGTTGGGAAAGATTGAGGGCACAAGGAGAAGGGGACGACAGAGGATGAGATGGTTGGACAGTGTTCTCAAAGCTACTAACATGAGTCTGACCAAACTACGGGAGGCAGTAGAAGACAGGCGTGCCTGGCGTGCTCTGTTCCATGGGGTCACGAAGAGTCGGACATGACTAAACGATTAAACAACAACAAATTCCAAATTCACCTCATCACTATAGCCAAGGGCTTCTTATGTCTTTCACAGACAGTACTGATGTCTTCCTTTGGCCTCCATTTTGGCCCCTTATGCATCTAATTTAACTGTGACCCTCCAGCATTCCAAATCATCTGTATTCCACCATTCCAAGTGGAGCTTATTTTAGCCAATGGGGGAGGGGGGAAATATCCAGACAAACGTTCTACTTCCCATGATTTTGCAGCAGAACTACTCACGAGAAACAAATAGTGCCACAACCCAATTCAGTTAATTATATGAGCTTCTGGCTACTATTTTTTTCTGATTAAATTTACATGAATTTGCATAAAACAGTATTTCTGAATCAAGAAGCATGGTTTATTTTTAAATGATGCCCACATGTCCCGTGGCAGACACCATCTTAAGAGAGGCATTCATCCAGTGCTGAACAAGGCTGGTCATGGCCAGCATGGTGAAGTGGGCTAGAACCTTGGTGACCAGAGTTCGAATCCCAACTCAGCCAAAATCCTACTTCACAGGGTTGTTGTGAGGTTAAAATGAGGAAGGGGGAAACCATGGATGCAACTTGCAACTCTTTCAAGAGAAGGCGGGGTACAAATGTAGTAAATAAAATAAGTATCTCATATAACCAACTATTTATATCTCTATGCTACCAATTATTCTAATTATTTTAATTAATGAGGCAATTTTAATCAGTTATTCCAACTGATGAATTGATTGGTCTCCCAGCCCTAAAAATAGGTCGTTAAAATTTCTTCCTCTTATGAAAGTCTTAAGTCACATACGCTCAAGACTGACACTATTATTATTATTATTACTCTTTTTGGTATGAGTTAGTCATTGCCTGGTACTTGGCTAAGTTTCTGCCTCACTTTGCTGCATTCCTCAACTTGGGAAAGTTTTCTCCTTGCCGTGGTTTGCTTATGCAGCTCTTCATAAGTTAAGGTAACCTAGCCTACTCAGGTCATTGCAGAACTTTTTTTTTTATACGATGGTAATAAAGTAAGCTCTGCACAGCTGAAAGCAAAGGGTGTCAGAGTTCAGGAACAGCTGGCACGCCCCCATAACCAGTTAGAAGCTGTACTCTGAAGCTGCTACTTTGTTTTCCAGAGTCATGTTCCTTTTTTTAAAAAAAAAACAACTACCTAGTCCTCATCATCAGAGCATGATTTTTTCCTGAGTCCAATTTGTCATTATCAGGTCTGTGCAAATTTACATTATTAAAGGGATGCAAAGACAGCAAGAGCAAAAACCTGAAATAAAACAAAACAAAACCATGACTCTGGTTAGATCAAACCTACATAAGAAATTTTGCTTTAGCATAGAATCATAGAGTTGGAAGAGACCATGAGGGCCATCCAGTCCAGCCCCCTACAATCTTTTTGCCCAATGTGGGGCTTGAACCTACTTCCCCAAGATTAAGAGTCTCATGCTTTACCAACTGAGCTGTCCAGCAACACTAGCTGGGCTTCCAGCCCCTCTTGTGTCCTTCCACGAGAGTTCATCATGTCCAGCCATCTCTCTCCTCATGCCTCTTACAGCAGTAGGGAAAGCTTATGTTTTGCATGCAGAAGGTGCCAGGTTCAATTCCTGGTGCCTCCAATTTGTGCTGGGAGAGAGATCCCTGTGTGAAACCCCGGAGAGCAGCTGCCAGTCAGGGCGGACAATACTGATTTTCATGGACCAACGGTCAGACTCGGTTTAAGGCAGCAGCCTATGTGCCTATGGTAGTAACCGTGTTGGTTTCGGTGATTACAATCCTATGTCTGCATACTCGACAGCAAGTCCCACTGAGCAAATCAGATCAGGCTGTTCCTCTCATGAGTAAGTAGGCTTAGATTTTATCACAAATTGCTTGCCAACAATTTCAACCTGACCTCCCTAGGGACATAGATAATGTGGAAATAGGGACCATTCTTAATCAAATGCTGCCACCAGTGCTGGACACAAATGTAGTCCTCATCAACTAAGGCCCCATCTGCACTATTCTAAGCAGTATCATACCACTTTAAACCACCATGGCTTACCCCAAAGTATCCCGGAGACTGTAGTTTGTCCCCAGCTACAATTCCCAGAGTTCCCTGGGAAGAGGGTCTGCTAGTTTAACCACTATGAAAATTATAGCTTTGTAAGGGGAATAGGGCTCTCCTAACAACTCTCAACACTGTCAACAAACCACAGCTCCCAGGATTCTTTGGGAGAAGCCATGACTGTTTAAAGTGGGATGATACCACTTTAAATGCATAGTGCAGATGGGGCCTAATTGGTGATACTGCTGCTTGGTTCCTTGGGAAGGAAGACTGAATGTAGTTCCTCCTGTCTGCAGAACAGCTGCAGAACAGGTGTTGACTGCCTGACTGGAGAAGAAAAAGAAGAGAAGAGTTTGGATTTGATATCCCACTTTATCACTACCAGAAGGAGTCTCAAAGCAGCTAACATTCTCCTTTTCCTTCCTCCCCTACAACAAACACTCTGTGAGGTGAGTGGGGCTGAGAGACTTCAGAGAAGTGTGACTAGCCCAAGGTCACCCAGCAGCTGCATGTGGAGGAGTGGAGATGCGAACCCGGTTCACCAGATTATGAGTCTACCACTCTTAACCACTACGCCACACTGGAGCTACTCACCCACAGTTGTGGCTTGTGTGCATTGTTGGACAGGATCCTTTGTCTGCTTGTCTGGAATATGTCTGGTTCCAGAATGGTTTCTATGGTGAAATCTGAATCTGTAGCTCTCCAGAGGTTGCTGAACTACAACTCCCATCCTCCCTCATCATTGGCCATGTTGGTTAGGGCCGATGGGAGTTAGTTCAGCAACGTCTGGAGGGTTGCAAGGTAGCAGTTCTTGGTTTAATATATCACAATTTATTATTCACTGAAAAAAAGAGCTCATTTTGCCATCCCTATAGGCAAGCTGTGGCCCTCTAGATTCCGCTGGACTACAATTCCCATGATTCCTGACCATTGGCCATGCTGCCTGGGGTTGATGGGAGTTGGGGTACAACAGCATATGGAATTCCACATTTTCTTTGTCCCTGATGCAAAGGAACAAAATCCATCCACGCATTCAGTTTTAACTTTCCATCTGGCATCTTTTTACAGCAAAGTGGTGGGAGAACAGGTAACCTTCAACGAGAAGCTGCCAAATTTCTATTTTTAATGCATAATAGGTGATCAGGGCATGTATTTTGAGCAGGTTTCCCCCCCACACCTTATCCCATGTTGTTTTAAATACATGGCTTATTTTTAAACCCCACGGAATGTTGTAATTTATGAGCAACGAAAAGAACATTAAGTATGCTTAATATATGTCATATTTTTAGTTCACACCTTTATATAAATGAAAATGCTTTTCGCCGTTTTTTTTGCAGCGGTATAAATAAAGCATTTTTTTAAAAAAAAACAACAACTAACATTCCACCAGAATCAAGACTAATCATCGGTTAAGAACATAAGTAGAGACTTGCCAGATAGGCGAAAGACTCATCCAGTCCAGCATCATGTTCTTATAATGGCAAATCCAGTGCTTGTAGGAAACCTGCAAGCACCTGAGCACAAAAGCTCTCTCCCCTCCTGCAGTTCCCAGCAACTGGTATTCAGAAGCAATATTCCCTCCATCTGTGGAAACAAGACCAAAACCACCATGGCTAGAAGAAGCCACTGGTAGTCTTATTCTCAATAAATGTGTGCAAACCTGTTTTAAATCCATCCAGGTTAGTGACTATCACCTGCCTCTTGCGGGAGCAAATCCCATAGTTTAACAGTGCTATGTGTGAAGAAGTACTTTCTTTTGTCTGCCTTGACTCTCCCAATGTTTTGTTTCATTGAACGCCCACGAGTTCTAGTGAGACAAGGAGGGAAACCTCCCTCTGTCTGCTTTTTCCACGCCAAACAATTTTTAAATATATAAACTTCTATGATGACCCCTCTTGCTTTCCTTTTCTTTCAATCGAAAAAGATATTGGGGGTTATTGGGTTGTTGTTTTTATTTTGATTATGTATTTTGTGGTTTTATATTTTGATTTTATTCTGCGAACTGCCCTGAAACCTATGGATATACGGTGGTATATTAACAACAACAACAACAACAACAACAACAACAATAATAATAATAATGTAACCTTACCTCGTAGAATAATTGCTCCAGTTCCTTGAACATTTTGATGGTCTTTTCCAAATCTTTTTTTCAATTCTACGGTATCCTTTCTGAGGCAAGGCACTCCAAACTGTACGCAGTATTCCAAATGCAGTTGAACCATTGTTGTTGTTTGGTCGTTTAGTTGTGTCTGACTCTTCGTGACCCCACGGACCAGAGCACGCCAGGCACTCCTGTCTGTCGACATCCTGGGGTTAGTCCCAGCTGGATTGTTTCCTTCTCAAGCATGCCGCTGTGAAGATCCATCGACCTATGGAGAGCCAGTGTGGTGTAGTGGTTAAGAGCGGCAGACTCATAATCTGGTGAACCGGGTTCGCGCCTCCGCTCCTCCACATGCAGCTGCTGGGCTAGTCACACTTCTCTGAAGTCTCTCAGCCCCACTCACCTCACAGAGTGTTTGTTGTGGGGGAGTTACAGGTGGGTAGCCGTGCTGGTCTGCCATAGTCGAAACAAAATAGAAAATTCTTTCCAGTAGCACCTTAGAGACCAACTGAGTTTGTTCTTGGTATGAGCTTTCGTGTGCATGCACACTTCTTCAGATACACTGAAACAGAAGTCACCAGATCCTTAAATATGTTGTGGGGGAGGAAGGGAAAGGAGAATGTTAGCCGCTTTGAGACTCCTTTGGGTAGTGAAAAGCGGGATATCAAATCCAAACTCCTCTTCTTCTTCTTCTTCCAACATACAGGTGAAACTCGAAAAAATAGAATATCGTGGAAAAGTCCATTTATGCAAGCAATTGTTTTCATTAGCTACTGGAGTTTAATATATGAGATAGATTCGTGACATGCAAAGCGAGATATGTCAAGCCTTTGTTTGTTATAATTGTGATGATTATGGCGTACAGCTGATGTAAACCCCAAAGTTAAAATTGTTAATTTGGGGTTCTCACCAGATGTACGCCATAATCATCACAATTATAACAAATAAAGGCATGACATAGCTCGCTTTGCATGTCACGAGTCTATCTCATATATTAGTTTCACCTTTTGAGTTGAATTACTGAAAGAAACGAACCTTTCCACGATATTCTGATTTTTCGAGTTTCACCTGTAAATCAGTGACTCAAGCCTCCCAGACTTGAGCACACTATACTCAGCAATGTGAACTGCACAACAGAAGAGGCTGAGGCTTGTGGATACATACTAAGAGCTGCGGATTTATTAAACATAAATCAAGACAAAGAAACATGTCGTCTCTCCTTGCCGTCTTATCGGAGAGAGAGTCAAAAACAAAAGCAATACAGCAGAAGTTCCACTTACGCCAGAAAACTGTGCTGGAATGTAAACAGACATGTGACATGTAACAATCCCATGTCTGCAGCTAAAGGTGGAATGGAAACTCCCAACACTGTCTTCCACTGCCTCCCACAGTTTGGTCAAACTCATGTTGGTAGCTTCGAGAACACTGTCCAACCATCTATTCCTCTGTCGTCCCCTTCTCCTGTTGTCGAATCATAGATGTGTATAATGACGTGATACTGGCAGTTTTGTTTCAATTCCTTTCTTAATGACCCCTAGCATGGAATTCACCTTTTTCAGAGCTGCCACACAGTAGTTTGATTCTGCCCCCCCCCTCAGTCTGCATCACTTTACTCTTCCTTACATTTTATCACATTTGCCATTTGACTGCCCATTCACTCAGTTTGGAGAGATCCTTCCGGCACGCTTCACAATCCACTTTTGTTTTTGCCACCCTGAACAGTTTAGTATTAGCAGAGAACTTTGCCACCTCACTACTCAACCTTAGCTCCAGGCCACTTATGAACACGTTAACAATCATGGGTCCCAGTATTAATTCTTGGGGAAACCCACTTCTTATATCTCTCCACTATGTGAACTGTTCATTTACTCCTACTCTCTGTATCCTATTCTTTACCCAGATACTAATCCAGAAGAAGACCTGTCCTCTCATCTCATAACGGCTTCGCTCACTCACCAATCTTCTTTACTGAAGGGTTTTTGTTTGTTTGTTTGTTAAGTGTGCAATGTCTACTGGATCAGCCCTGTCCACACTCCCAAAGAACACTAAGACTTTAGCCTTGAGGAACCCGTGCTGGTTTTACACCATCAAGACTTCTTCTTCTGTATGCTTTTCAATTCTGCCTTTAATAATCCTTTCTAACTGCTCCCCCCCCCCCCCGAGAACAAATATTAAACTAACTGGCCTGTAATTTCTAGAATCTCCACTGGAGTTATAATTGTCCACTTTCCATTTGTGAGGTATGGAGGGTGATCTTAGGGTTGTTACATATTTTTGTTAGATGATCAGCAATTTCACAATTGCTAAGTGTGGGAATACGTTTTGGGTTTTCCCGCGCGATAGCCGCTTTACTAATCCTTCCGCGCAACGCGCAGCAGGAAAGAAGATCCGGCCGGAGATTGGTGCCTGGATCCCTCCGCGCCTCCCCGAGAGTGCGCCAGGAAGCCTCCTGGTAACGGTTGCAAGGCTGGTTTCCCGCCCAGAAACACTCCTTATTGCAGTGCTGTTATTGGTTGATGCTTATTTGATGACGCTGTATAATTTGCCAATAAATAGCCCTGCCTCTGTTAGCTCGGCGACGAGACGAGCAGAGCGACAGAGAGACAGAGAGCTCGCTCGCATTGAGTGCACTTGAAACCACCGACTGCAGTCTTTTTATTTGGCCTCCTCCTGCTTCTTCGGCCACACCTTTTGCTTTGCTTCTTGCTGCCTATCCTATCCTCTTTAGACCTTTTGCAACTCCCGAAACTCCTTACGACCTTAAAGAACCCTCATAACCAGCGGACCTTCATAACCAGCCGGAGCAGGCTCTCAGATGACTGGTTATCCCGGAAACTGGTTATCCCGACAGCTAAGAACTCTCGGGTGGATGTGATCTGGACTCAGTGATTTGCTTATGTTATCTGGACTCAGTGATTTTGCTTATTGCCCAGGAATTCATTTGTTGTTGCCACTTTTTATCTCAGTTCCTCAGACGTTCTTCCCAAGAAAGTTGATTCAGGAACAGGGATTTGCCCTACAGCTTTGCCACTGGAGACAATTTATTCTGCTCTCTGCAATCTGTTTCCCCTCCTCCTTTAGCTGAGAAAAAGCTTGTTGTCCAAAGGTCCAGATGCCTCCCTATGCAGTTCTCTGCTCTTAATGTATTTTTTTTTATTGCCATTAATGTCTTTAGTGATGTGCTCCTCACATTCTTTTCTTCTTCTTTGCATCCCTCTCTAGTCTCTGTCATATTTTTTCTGCATTTCACCCACAAGTCCGCTCCATCTCCTTTTAAATATTCTAATATAAATTCATACTGTATTTAAATATGTATTTTCAAGCATACTGTATCTGCAAATACACATTTCTAAATGTATTTGATCTCAAAAACATACACTTATAAACATTTCTGATAAATTTTGTGAGCTAAGAACCAGTTTAGAAGTTGAGAACTGCAGGGCTTGAGAATATCAGAGCTGAGAACTGCATTCAGGAAATGCAAATACCATTGGATATTGAAGTTCTGAACCACATCTTTGCCCAGGAGGTGCAGATCAGGTGAGCTTGTATTGAAATCTGCAAATAATGAATTCCTCAAGCATCCCTAGATCCCTACCAGCAACCTAGTGTATACAACTATAAGGGCGCTTCTGATCAGCTGATTCTTAAAAGCACAAATAACTCTGCCTAGTCAGCGTGTTTGTGGCCATGAGCATGCAGTGGTGGAGCTAATCTGGCACTCCCCTCCATGCAACTCTGACCTCACTGCCACCTTGCCCTGCTCCAGGTGAGCTGCAGCTGTGCTAGTGATAATGATGATGGCAATAATAATAATAATAATAATAATAATAATAATAATAATAGAAATAAAAAAATTATTATTTGTACCCCGCCCATCCGACTGGGCCTCCCCAGCCAACAGAATATTACAGACACAATAAAACATCAAACATTAAAAACTTCCCTACACAGGGCTGCCTTCAGATGTCTTCTAAAAATCAGATAGTTCTTTTTTCCTTGACATCCATTGGGAGGGCGTTCCACAGGGTGGGTGCCACTACCAAGAAGGCCCTCTACCTGGTTCCCTGTAACCTCACTTCTCACAGTGAGGGAACTGCCAGAAGGCCCTCGGAGCTGGACCTCAGTGTCCGGGCAGAATGATGGGGGTGGAGACGCTGCTTCAGGTATACTGGACCGAGGCCGTTTAGGGCTTTAAAGGTCAGCACCAACGCTTTGAATTGTGCTTGGAAACGTACTGGGAGCCAATGTTGGTCTTTCAGGACCGGTGTTATATGGTTTCGGTGGCCGCTCCCAGTCACCAGTCTAGCTGCTGCATTCTGGATTAATTGCAGTTTCCGAGTCACCTTCAAAGGTAGCCCCACGTACAGCGCATTGCAGAAGTCCAAGCGGGAGATAACTAGAGCATGCACCACTCTGGCAAGACAGTGATGAGAGGTTTGGCGGCTCCACCCCATCCCACCAGCTGCTGCTGGCAATGTGGTAGCTATTTCAGTCCTGCTTAGACAGGCCTGCAGGTAATCAGTGTTGCTTGTTCAGAAAGAAACAGTAAATCTTGCCCCCCAAGCAGAGTGGAGGAAGCAGAGTGGAGGACTCACATTCAGTTTCTCATTTTCTCTTTTGCAGGCCAGAATGAAATAACCCAGGGCATCCAGTTCATCTCGGGGCTAACACCATCCACTTTGCAGAGTTACCCCAGGGATGCGCATGGCCAATTGACCTTAATATCAGAAATTTTCAAAGTGATGCTGAGCACACATTTGTGCAGCCCAGCCCGTCCCAAAGGTCCTTACAAATTGATTTCCAAATTGGAAATGGACATTGACCATGGCGAGATGTTTCAGCGGCACAGAGCAGATGAGATGGGGAGCAAAGAATCCTGGGCCAAAGTGGGGGAGATGGCAGAGGGGATTTAGGGAAGCAAACAGCAATTTTCTGAGAGCTCCGTATGGAATCCAGCCAAGCCAGATCCTCTCTAAAGCATTCCAGAAAGAGGAAGAAGTTTGTGGGTGATATGAAGCTGCTGCAACCAGTACTATATGCTGCGAAACAAACAGAAGTGGTAAAATATTGTTTTTCTCACCTGTAGCTGTTAGGGCCTTCCCTGCTTTTTTTTTTTTAAAAATATTTCTTTTATTTGCTTTTCTGTTATGTCTCATCATCAATACATGCTATGCTACTGTCATACATTTTTTAAAAAAGATACCATAGGTATAAAACATAAACGTATGATAGCGGTAATAACGTATCTAATTTCTTCCAAGATTCTTTAAATCCTCCATGTCTTAAATTATACTTCCCTTCCACTCTTTCCATGGTTTCCTATCTACTATCCTTTTAACTGTGTTTTCATATTCTCTAAATTATTTTCATTACCTTACATAATCTCACGTTATAACATCTATTGCTGAGTATTTTTTCAGCCTGATATGATTATTTTCTTGTTATAATATTTTTTCCATATAATCTGTATATAATACCCAATCCTCCTTCAGTCTCATATCATCTTTATTTCTTTATCTGTCTTACTGGCTAGTTCTATGTAATCTAATATTTTGAGGTGCCATTCTTCTCTTGATGGTACTGTATCTGTTCTCCATTTTTGTGCAAATAGAATTCAAGTGGCTGGTGAACTGGGTTCGCATCTCTGCTCCTCCACATGCAGCTGCTGGGTGACCTTGGGCTAGTCACACTTCTCTGAAGTCTCTCAGCACCACTCACTTCACAGAGTGTTTGTTGTGGGGGAGGAAGGGAAAGGAGACTCCTTTGGCTAGTGATAAAGCGGGATATCAAATCAAAACTCCTCCTCTTCTTCTTCTTCTTCTTCTTCTTCTTCTTCTTCTTCTTCTTCTTCTTCTTCTTCTTCTTCTTCATACATCCATAATGTAATTTGGTGTTTTTTTTTGGGGGGGGGATTTCTGTCGTTACTATTCCCAGAAGAAAAGCTTCTGGATTTGGGGGGAATGTTCTTTTAAACATTTTCTTAAGTTCATTACACACCATATCCCAGAATTCTTTTGTTATCCTACACGACCACCATAAATGATAGAATGTACCAACTGTTTCTTTACATTTCCGACATTTGTCACTTTTAGATTTGAACATCTTGGCTAACCTGCTTGGTGTCAGATGCCACCTGTGGATCATTTTTAAATAGTTCTCTTTTAGTGAATAACAGAAAGTAAAGTTATTTATTTTCCACAGTTGCTCCCATAGATTTAAGTCAATATTGTGACCCACATCTTGTGCCCAACTGATCAAGGATGGTTTCACTAGTTCTTCTTTCGTTTCCCACTCAAGTAATATTTTATGCATTTTAGATAGGTTATTTTTACCTTAGATCTTAGGGGCAAAATGAGACACAGAGCTGCTGTTGTCTGTGACTGCCATGCATCTTCTGCAACATCTACTTTCAGATTTCCTGGACTCTTTGTTTTTCTCATAAGATCTACATATGTTTTGCCTGAGGAGGAATTTCCACTTGATACCCCCACAAATCTCTTCAAATGCCACCTTCATCATGACCCAGCGGTGAGCCAGAGATGCAATGTGGGTGGCATATTGATTCCTGAAGCCAGACATTCTGAGGAATTCAGTATTTCCAGAATCATATTTGATATGGCCTAATGTACACCTCTTGAACTACTCAGCATCCAACCGGCATAGTATTTTTTTCCTAATTTTCCTAAGTGTTTCTCAGCAGTTTTGGGTGAAAACACACATTCTGCTGCATATTTTCAGATAAAATATGCAATATGCGTTTAGATTTTCATGGATTAAAAATAATAATTGCCAATTGTAGTTCAAATAGAATGGAATTCTGGGTAAAATCACATGAAAGTGACCAGGACCAGGAAGGGATAAACTCATCCACAAAGTTTAGAAATTCCTTGATGAGCTCCATTGATCTTGCTGAAATTCTTTTCAGTTCCCTCAGAGTTTCTGCAGGAGCGGGCAACTCCACCCAGATTGTCGGCGGGTTTTGTGGTATGTTGAATGGCAGGAGATACATTCAAAAATAAAATAAATGTCCATTTCCCATGTGGATCTGCCCTACTGCTGCAGGAGACCAGAGCACTGGCCTAGGTGGACCTTGAGCCTGTTTCAGTGAGGCAATTGTCAACTTTTTGAAACACAAAAAAGTGCTGCAGCACCCTAGAGACATATGAGCTGTCATAGGCAAGAGTGAACTTCACCCAACGTGGGATGCAAGACTAAGAAGTTGGTTGAGCCGCCAGCACTTGAGTTGACAGAAGTGAATGGCTATTCTTCCGAACCAAGGAAGGGAAGCAAGAACAAAAGGGACTGCATCAAATAATACATGCAAATTGAACTCCGTGTATGCTTATTTTTTATTTTTATTTTAAAGTCCCTGCAGTGATTCATTATTATCAGTAGGTGAAATATTAACAGCCTGCATATGCTTCCAGATAGCCTGTTTTCCTCTTGCATTAAGAGAATAAATCACTACCTAGTGCTATTACACTCCGACAGCAGCAGGCCTACAATGGGTTTTGACTGAACAATATCAATAAAGCTCATGGAAAGATTTGCTGCCTAACTGCCGGCGGCAGGAGAAATTAAAATGGCGGGCCTCCCTCGCCGGGCTTTCTTCTCAGATCAAAGCCAAACAACAGAACGGCAGTGCCCAAACTGGAAAAGTCACCTCAAAAACTTCTTCGTGAGAGTTTCTACCTTATTTCTTTTTGGGGGGGGAGGGGGAAGAGAGAGATTGGGCAACTTTGATTAGCTAGCCCAAGAGCATTTTTTTCCTCCTCTCAGAGATAGCCAGGAAGGTCAGATGTCCCTTTCCTAAAAGCTTTCTGTTTTAAGACTCCTTTCATTTCAAAGCATTGCTAATGTTCAGATCTGCACCAAAAGACTGGAACAAAAGGCCAAAAGGATCTCCTCCGCGACGTCACTGATGAAAACAGGAGCACTTTGTAGCAGTCCTAATATCACACCTGAGCTCTGTCTGCGCTTGCCCATGATACAACGCCCCTGAGCTTTTCTCTACCTACGGTTCCTTCACGCTATTTATTTCGAGAATTTATGTGCCAAGCATTGCTTTTTTAAAAAATGTGCAAGGCGGTGTACAGACCTCACCCCCTATCCCAGCAACCCAGCAGAACAATCCTAATCATTGCTATCAAAGCTGCCAAAATAAGGCAACCCCCCCACCTCCAAATCCAACATAGTATCAAATCATAACCACAACTAACTTACATGACATCCGGAAATGCCCAGGCAGATGGGGAAAACAGATGTTTGCCTGCTACTGGAATGGCATAGAAGTTGGCACCAGGAGAGCCTTTCTATGGAGGGTATTCCACAGAAGGGGCACAAACAAGAAATACCTGTTTCCTCTCTCATGTCAGGTGGTGGTTGTGGAGACCATCAGGTGATGACAACAGAGTTTGGTATAAAAGTCAACATTGTTATGTTTGGCAAAGAGAAAATATAAACAGCCAAACATTAACACCACAGATTGGCAAAGCACACACACATGTGGTATATTTAAGTAGCACAATTCCGTGTTGACTTCTAGGAGGGAAAGAAGACAGACTAGCTATCAGAAGTGGATCGCCAGTTGGGGCAGAGCTGCGCCCTCAGCTTCCTGACTGGTGGGTCATTGTAGCTCACCAGAAGGGAGAGGCAGCAGGGAAGACTGGGGGAGGGTTGGCAGATGTCATGTCTAAATCTGTCCAAATTAAACGCTTTCAACCAGGATAAACTGTTTTTCCTGAAATGCATGAAACACCAATCAACAATAGCATCATAGGATCATAGCATTATCAGAACATATGAAGAGCCTGCTGGATCAGGCCAATGCCCCCATCTAGTCGAGTGTCTTGTTCTCAGAGTGGCCACCAAGATGCCTGTGAGAAACTCAAAAGCAGGATTTGAGCACAAGAGCACTCTCTTGTGCCTTTGTTGTTGTTGTTCAGTCGTTCAGTCATGTCCGACTCTTCGTGACCCCATGGACCAGAGCATGCCAGGCACGCCTATCCTTCACTGCCTCTCGTAGTTTGGCCAAACTCATGTCAGTAGCTTCGAGAACACTGTCCAACCATCTCATCCTCTGTCGTCCCCTTCTCCTTGTGCCCTCCATCTTTCCCAACATCAGGGTCTTTTCTAGGGAGTCTTCTCTTCTCATGAGGTGGCCAAAGTACTGGAGCCTCAACTTCAGGATCTGTCCTTCTAGTGAGCACTCAGGGCTGATTTCTTTGAGAATGGATAGGTTTGATCTTCTTGCAGTCCATGGGACTCTCAAGAGTCTCCTCCAGCACCATAATTCAAAAGCATCAATTCTTCGGCGATCAGCCTTCTTGATGGTCCAGCTCTCACTTCCGTACATTACCACTGGGAAAACCATAGCTTTAACTATACGGACCTTTGTCGGCAAGGTGATGTCTCTGCTTTTTAAGATGCTGTCTAGTGCCTTACTGCTTTACTGCCACTGATAGTCTTATCCTCCTTGATCAGGATGGGTTTTCTTCTCCTCCAAAAGCACTTTGTGGTGTGATAGGGCCAAAGTCTGTTGCTCAAAGACATAAAATGGTGGACATTTCACTTGACAAATTCAAGGCCTCAGAGAGGCCTGAGTCACTCTCTTGACAGAGGGGACTTTTTCCCCTTCAAAAATCCTGCACATAATGTTTCCTATCTTCTTCTTCTTCTTCTTCTTCTTCTTCTTCTTCTTCTTCTTCTTCTTCTTCTTCTTCTTCTTCTTCTTCTTCTTCTTCTTCTTTTCTTTAAAAAAGAGGCTCTTAATTTATTGGGCTCTTATATAACCATAACAAAGCTCATCAATCCGATTCAACAGCTGGGCCCTCAGGGCTTATGGTAACCAGTGTGAAATGGATAGCATAGCAGGACGTTTCCTCAGGGAACATGCACGGTTGTCAATATTACAAAGATGAATTAAAATGTACATCCCAGCATTATTTTCCTTTTAACTCCACCGGTTAAGCAAACAGATTATTCTGCTGAAATGTTAACAAAGTGTACTTTTGCTGTTCAACAGGATAAACTTGTTCAGTGGATAGAGTTGGGCCTCTGTTTCAATTCTTCTGCATTCATTACCTTCCTGGTATGCTTTTCTTAGTGATGAAATGGTGAAAGGATAGAATGAGGTGAGAAAAGTGCTGTAAGGATGAGTGTATGCTAGTTTTTTGGGGACTCTTAACTCTCATCAGCCCCAACCAGAATGGCTGGTGATCATCAATGATGGGAGTTGCAGTCCAACAACATCAAAAAGACCACAGGCTCCTCACCCCTGGCAGGCATGGTCCTTTTACCTGGAGAGACACCCCATACCCTCCAACATTGCTCAGGGATATTCTACACTACATCAATATCACTAGCTCCAACACCCACCTGTGACCCCCATAACCTCCTTGCCCCCAGCACAACCCTCCAACTCCAGCTCCTTACTGGCCTGCCTATACCCCACCAGCTATATCTTTCCAACCCACCCCACCCCACCCATGTATGTTCATCATGCAAGCATAACACCCAAACAGGGAAGGAGGAAGAGAGAGGGAGGACCGGGAGGAGGAAGAAGAGGATATTGCTTAAATTTCAAGGCAAGCCTACTAAGGTACATCCAGATGACCTGTTTACTGAGGATGTATCCTGATTTGTTTGCACATAGCTCACGTGGAGGTTAGACTTTGGTCTTTACTGAGTATTTGTTCTGATTTGTTTGTGGAGAGGTTATATGACAAAGGACGCTCATCCCAAATTCATCCTGAGTTGTTTGGGGCACCCCACAATGTTTTCCTATTTGTCGTTTGTTCAACCCACACTTTCCAATACCTCCAAAGTTTGTTCTGCTAGGGCGACAGAACCCTTTTAACCCACTTTTACTGGGCAAACTACAAATTATGGTATGTGCTTGAATGCCTCCCCCAAAAAATTAACAGTCAGGGTACCCTTAATTTCAGCATTGACAACATACCTGGAGCAAACTGAGAGCAATACTTCATTTTCCGATACTTGGAAAATGAAAATAAGCCCTTTTTTTGGGGGGGAGGAATAGCCTTCATGGGGGGGGGAGGACACACACACACCCCTGCTTCAACATAATTCAGCATTTGCATTCAGAAGCTTTATTTGTATGCCTGCCCTTTCCCAGACACGTAAGCAAATAGAGATATGATTTGAGAGGGGTAATGACAGTCTTGTGCTTCTAATGCATTTGCCCAAAGGTGTACTTACGCATATGCTTCCTATTCATTTCTGTTCTCTATTGCACATTCCCCTCCATTTAATTATTCCATTGATTGTAATTAAGCTCCCTCTAAGCTTGCGAGTGTGGCATGCATTTTCGAAATGAATTGGAGGGAGCTGATACGCCTCGCAAGCACCACTAAACCCTCACAGGTTAGAAAAGGCACTTTGTCTGGGAAAACAAATGCATTGTGTCTTTCTTTCTTTCTTTCTTTCTTTCTTTCTTTCTTTCTTTCTTTCTTTCTTTCTTTCTTTCTTTCTTGAACTATTCCCAGGCCTTTTATACCTTTCTGCTTTTTCTTCCATCTATGGGAAGTAAAGTGCTTAACTGCACATTAAGACTGAAATGATGACCGCAGCAGCATCATTCCTACGGCCATTACTCTTTCATGAAATTAAAATATGTATACAGAGTCTCTCTCTCTCTCTCTCTCTCTCTCTCTCTCTCTCTCTCTCTCTCTGTGTGTGTGTGTGTGTGTCATAGATAGGAATTTGAGATAGTTACTATTGCCATTTGGATTCTCCTCACCCTAGAGACACCATCTGTCCCTGTCTTCATAGGTAAGAGCAGAGATGTGAAGAGACTTTATCTCCTCTGAGAAGGTTGACCTGCCTTATTTTGATTCAGGGGTGCAGGCCCTCTTGTGGCAGAGGCCTTTTGCATGGCTGTACCATCTCAGAATGCACCCAGCATTTGCTCATTTGAAAGCACCAGAGGAAGCTCGCCGCCAGTACCCTCATTCCTGCAACCAATTCCTAATGCCCTCAGTCACATTGGCCAACCACGCATCATTTCCCTGATTGGAAAGATGCACACCATCTTCACGGAATAGGGCCACATCGCTGGTTTTTATGGTGGGATGCTCAATCACCCGACCTCTTAGCGCCACCACTCTCTGAGCAACCGCTCGATTCACAAGTTTCCTGACCCTGTTAACAGCAGCTGGGCGGTAATGTTGTGCCATACACGCCTCTGCAAAAGGGACGACCAAAAGAATGTAACGTCCGGGACAAGGGAGGCCAGCTCATCAAGGTCCTCAAGGATTTTCCAAATCAAGTCCACGCCTTTCCGAAAGGCCAAAGGAACATGTCCTCGACCTCGGGCAGTTTAAATAGCCTGCGCCACTCCCCTGGATTGTCCGGATTGGACAGCCTTGGGTTGACGTGGCCGAGGACCATCCAATGGCGCAGGCCCCATGTGCGTGGGGAGGGCTTGCTCCCAGCCCGCAACGTCATCTCCCCAGAGACAGGAAATGGCTTTATCCTGAGTCAGCCACTGGTCCAACTAGCTGAGGGCTGTTTGCAACGACTGGCAGTGGCTCTCCACAATTTCAGGCAGGGACTGTAAGTTCAAGTCAGATCAGTTCCCCTCTAAACACAACAGGGGTATGCCCAGCTGTGCCTTGAGATGTTGACCCCGCCACCTTCTGCATGCAAAGCAGATGCTCTGCCACTGAGCCATGGCCTATCTGCAAATGTCAAGAAGAAGAAGAAGAAGAAGAGTTTGGATTTGATATCCCGCTTTTCACTACCCGAAGGAGTCTCAAAGCGGCTCACATTCTCCTTTCCCTTCCTCCCCCACAACAAACACTCTGTGAGGTGAGTGGGGCTGAGAGACTTCCGAGAAGTGTGACTAGCCCAAGGTCACCCAGCAGCTGCATGTGGAGGAGTGGAGACACGAACCCGGTTCCCCAGATTATGAGTCTACCGCTCTTAACCACTACACCACACTGGCTCTCAAAACCTCCCCCTACATGGAAAACCTATCTGAAGTCTTCTGTTTGTGTACTGCCTATCTGGATTTTACGAACTCCATCTGAAGTCATTCTTTGAGTACACCCACCATAGGGTATTTTCATTGGTGGAGCCCTATTTATGGAATACTCTCCTAGAAAGACTGCCTTTTAACAAAAAATCCAGGAACTGAGTCTTTCCCAATTATTTTCTGCTGCTTTTTAATACCTACCTACCTACCTACCATCTATCATCTATCTATCTATATATATATTATAGGCTGCCTTTATGAGTAGTACCCGCCAGGTGGTTTACACAATCACAGATGTTATTCGGACAATAATCATCAAATCGTACAGTTGGAAGGGACCACTAGGGTCATCTAGTCCAACCCCCTGCAATGCAGGAATCGTTTGCCCAATGTGGGGCTCAAACGTAAGAATCTCATGCTCCATTGACTGAGCTGAAACAGAGCACAATACAAAACCTTCCATAAAACCACAACATTAATATAACATTAAAAGAGCACTGGGCAAATTCACGGAAGGCAAAACTATCAGTGGCTACTAGACATTCTGGTTCTACCTCCACTGCTGAAGTGCTGGGAATCACTGAGGGAGTGGGGTGGGGAGAGTGCTCTTGCACCAAGGCAGCTTCTTCTTATGGGTTTGCCATAGGCACCTTGTTGGTCACTGGGAGTACATGGGCCATTCATCTGACCCAGCAGGTTATGCTCTTAGGTTCCGATGATAACCAGCAATAATAAATACACATGCAGCCCTCCTATGGAACACAAAATCCCTGCTGTTGCTTTTATTCTATGTTGTATTTTTAAAAACCACATTTTCTTCTTTTCTTCTTCTTCTTTTTTTACAATTTCGTTTATATAAGTCACCTTGGGAACTTGTTGAAGGGCAGCCTATAAATGCTTAAAATATAAAGGGCTAAAATAAATGCATAAAATCATCTGTGTAACCTGTTCCTCCTTCCAGTTGTGAACTCAGCTGCTGAGTGGGCCACTGAGAAAGAAGAGGGTTGCGTGCTTGAAGATAACTCATAAGCTTGCGTAAGTACAAAAATATATATATTACCCACAATGAGGATGCTGGGGTCAGGGGACAAAAACCAGTAGGGTGCAGGTGAAATGGAATGGAGAATTCTGGGAAAGGATATGGCTGGTTGGCACCGGAAGTGGCAGCTGGCTTGTTGTTGCTGACTGGGAGAGAGACGTCCTGACTACCCCCCACCCACAAACTCTTCTTCCCAGTAAGCAACAGTATGTTTCCAAGCACAATTCAAAGTGTTGGTGTTGATTAGCCCTAAACAGCCTCGGCCCAGTATACCTAAAGGAGCGCCTCCACCCCTGTCGTTCAGCCCAGAAACTGAGGTCCAACTCCAAGGGCTTTCTGGTGGTTCCCTCCCGGTGAGAAGTGAGGTACAGGAAACCAGGTAGAGGGTCTTCTTGGTAGTGGAAGGCCCTCCCATCAGATGTCAGGGAAATAAACAACTACCTGACTTTTAGAAGACATCTGAAGACAGCCCTGCTTAGGGAAGTTTTTAATGTTTGATGTTTTATTCTGTTTTTAATCTGTTGGAATAATAATAACCACAGTGGCACACCTGCTAACAGTAGAACTCATGGATATACAATGAAACAGAATGTTGGGAGATTCAGGGCAGATAAAAGACAGTATTTATTCATGCGGCACATAGTTAAACTATGAAACCTGCTCCCACAGGAGGCAGGAATGGCTTTGAAAGTGGATTGGAGAAAATTTATTGAGGCTATCAGTGGCTACCAGCCACAAGGGTTATGCTCTGCCTCCACAATTACCAGTTGCTGGAAACCACAAGAGGGGAAAGTGCTCTTGTGCCTAGGCCCTGCTTGTGGGCTTCCCACATGCATTTGGGTGGCTACTGTGAGAACAGAATACTGAACTAGATGGACCATGGGTCTGTTCTGTGTTCTAGTGTAGTGGCTCCACGCCATCTGGCAAGCCACTTCTGGCTTGAACACTGAACAGGAGCACAATGCTACATATTGTGGCGACTCCCATTCTTCCATGTCTAACTTAAATCTCTTCCAATCGCCTCAAGAGTTCTATAGCATGTAGCCCTGCTCAAGGGCACACCAATGCTATGGACTTTTTGTGAACCATTCCGTGAATATTTTCTACTGCTCCTTTCTCTGCTTCTTCCTCCCAGCCAATAAATACTTAGGACCCATTCACACCATCCATTTAAAGCACTACGATTGCATTTTAAACTGTCATGGCTTCCCCCAAAGAATTGTGGGGGCCGTGGTTTGCTAAGAGTGCTGAGAGTTGTTAGGAGAACCCTCTTCTGCTCACAGAGCTACAGTTCCCAGAATGGTTTAACAATCAGTCCCTCTTCACAGGGAATTCTGGGAAATGTAGCTCTGGGAGGAGAATAGGGGCCTCCTAACAACTCTCAACTCCCAGAATTCTTTGGGGGAAGGCACAACAGTTTAGAGTTGCATCATAGTGCTTTAAATGATTGGGGTGAATGTGGTCATTGGCACCAGACTGTAGCTGTTTTGCTGGCAACCGTCCCCCCCCACCCCCCGCACATACCACCACTGAACCGATTTGGGTGTCTTCTGCAGGATTTATGCCATCATGGCTGTTGATTCCTCCATTTGTGGCTTCTGGGCTTAAGTGCTGCATTTCTCTACATGTTAGCGTGAAACCAGAGAACTTTATATATTAAAAACCCCTACAATTTGCTCAGTGCACATTGCGAGCCCAGCATGTATCACGTTTCCGAGCTTCTGATCAGGCGTCTTGCACACAGCCTCTCTTTATCGCATTGTGCCATAATTATACGTGCATTTAAATTTCCACCTTGGTAAGTGTTCTCGGTGGGTTTTCAAATATCCATGTGTGTGTTCCGTTGCAATATGTGTTATTAAGTCTCATTCCAGCCATTTTAAATATTAGTGGCATAAGAGTTTCAGGTGAGTGAGTGCCAGGGGACCGAGCTTTTATGCTGTGTGTCGGGATGCAGATTCTTTGGGAAGGAACATTAACGGAAGTGTTTGTTTAAGTGAAACGACCTCACTGCACTAAGCAATCAGGCTGTTTGCCTTTCTCGGGATGATTTCTAATAGCATTGTTACTGCATCGGGAAAATTAATTAAAGCAAATTGTTTGGCACGTGGGGGACTGGCAGGCAGATCAACATGTTATTTAACCTGAGGCAGCAGTTGCTTTCCTACATTGCCATGTTATTTAGATAAGAAGTTGGATTTTCATTGTGAACCTGAGAGCAGTCTAAGATTGTCCTTGTGACGCTCTTGTTGGACGAATCTTGCCACGTCAATCACGGGGAAAGAGGCAAGACAGAAATGGAAAAGCGATAAACAAAATATAAACATCCAAGCAAGATTTTGAATTCCACCCATTTCCCAGAGTGATGGATGGATGGGCCTAGTTCCATTCCGTGTCACGAGTCTTTTGTAGCCTGTTTCCTCTGAATTTTAAAATTGTACAAACATACACTATATCTGACCGCTTTGATATCAAGTGGAGCATGATTTTCTTGGTCATTTCCCTTTTCCTTCATTAAATTTTGAACTGTGGGCCAATGACCTTCTGGAGCAAAGTGGCGATGTTAGCTTCCAATCCTGCAAGCACTCAGCCTGGCTTTGAATAAGTTGCAAAGCCTTCCAAAGTTTCAGAAGAGATGCCATAAATATGCAATGTGCAGTTGAGTAAGATGGCGCTCTGGTTTTAGCTCTGTATGACAATGGCTTTTGAAAGATGCTGTCATTGAGAAAGATGTGGAATTTCATGAAATGTCACCACCATTTTGCAATTCTTAATTTTTGCCTCAAAGACGTCACAACTGTTTTGACATTTCCCAACATTAGAGCATCGTAAACTCCAATTTTCATTCAAGAGAAATGTCATTTCCATTTTATTCAAAAACTGTGAAACTTATTTTTAATTTTTCATTCATATAGCAAGTACTGTTTTGACCAGTTATAATGACAATGCCAATTAGGATTTTCCAGCACATGGAAATTTTGAAATGACATCCTCAATGCCTTTCGTCTGAATATTAAACAGCAACAATGTCTACTTCTGTTTTCATTTCAGTTAATGGTGTCTTCCGTTACATTCAGAAGCCCCTTCTCAGATTCCAAAGACAACGGTGTGAACGCTTCACACATTCATTGCAAATACAATTAGCAAAAAGATATATATTTTTTAAAAATGATACATGTTCTCCAAGCACAGTATTGTATGCACATGAGACTGCTCTTCTCTCCAGTTACACTAGACATAAATGAAAGGTGTGAGCTTTGAATGGAGTCTCATGAACTAATTGAATTTCCTTAGTAGCAGTAATGAAATCAGACAGTTTGAAATTACAGGGTCACCACAAAGACATTGGGAGCAAAATGGTCCTTCTGTCTACTCCTGCACACAGCTGCAATCCAGACACTACTTGCAAATCCCTCAGTTGTATCTAGTTGTGTCATCCTTGAAAAAAGTGACAAATGGGATGCCACAGGGTTCTGTCCTGGGCCTGTTGTTGTTCAACATCCTTATAAATGACTTGAATGAAGGAATCAAGAGGATGCTCATCCAATTTGCAGATGACACCAAACTGGGAAGGGTAGCTAATGCCACAGAAGACAGAATTGGGATCCAAGATGACCTTAACGGATTGGAGAACTGAGCCAAAACAAAATGAATTTCAATAGGGACAAACATAAGGTTCTACACTTACTCAGGAAGAACCAACTGCACAAATATAAGATGGGGGAACACCTGACTTTCCAGTAGTACATGAGAAAAAGATCTAGAAGTCTTAGTATCCCACAAACCTGAGTCAACAGTGTGATGCAGCAGCAAAAAAGTGAAAGCTATTGTAGGCTGCAGCAACAAAAGTACAGTGTCCCGATCAATAGCACCACTCTATTCTGCCTTGGTCAGACCACATCTGGAGTACTGTGCCCAGTTCTGGGAACCACAATTCAAAAAGGATATTGACAAGCTGAAACATGTGCAGAGGAGGGCAACCAAGATGGTTAAGGATCTGGAAACCAAGCCTTATGAGAAACGTCTGAGGGTGTTGTGTATGTTTGGCCTGGAAAAGAGGAGACTGAGAGGAGATGTGATATAGCCATCTTCAAATATCTCAAAGGCTATCACATGGAAGATGGAGCAAGCTTGTTTTCACCTGCTTTGGAGGATAGGACCCGAACCAATGGCTTCATGTTATAAGAAAAGGAGAGTCCAACTAAACATCAGGAAGCACTTTCTGACAGTAAGAGCTGGTCGACAGTGGAACAGACTCCTAAGAGAGGCGGTGGACTCTCCTTCCTTGGAAGTTTTTAATCTGAGGTTTGATGGCCATCTGTCAGGATGTTTTAGTTGAGATTCCTGCATTGTAGGGGGTTACACTAGATGAGTCACTTCCAACTCTACAATTCTGTTATTCTAGTTTAAGAGGTTCAGTTTCTCCCCCCCCCCCACACACTTCCTTTCCTTATTGATATGAATCATTTTCTGTTTACGTACAGAATCTATATTTAACACTGGGCCTTATTTAGCAAGTATGCTTATTTTAAGAGAGACACAGTGGTTTGTTTGCCTTACTTAGGAACCAGGACCCAAAGCAATGCTTATGGAAGGAGATTGATACAAAAGGAATTTCCCAGTCCTTCTTCCCCAGTTGAGTCTCTAAGTTCTCCTCAGGAAAGCCATGCATCAAGGAAGGGTTGCAGATGGTGGAGGAATCGAAAAGAATGAGGCAGATATAATCTGCATCTTAAAACACACACACACACACACACACACACACAAACAAACAATGGAGAAAACCTGTTACACGGACCCAGCTCATATATTCTATATAGCTTATTTTATATATTTATTTTAAATGCAGAATTTGTGACGTTACCCATGTGAAGAAGAATAAGAATAAGTGAATATTTTTTAAAATGGCTGTGGACAGTACACTCTGCAAAAGCACATAGTATATCTTGCATTCCTATTATCTGGGAATAAGTCCCGTTAAACTCTGTGGGGCTTACTTCTGGGTAGCTATGTATGTATAGGATTGGAGGTAATTATTCTGAATTGGAGAAGATCTTTTCTGGGGGGAAATGATGCTCAGTTCCTATTTCTGCAGAGTGCTGAGCTGCCTGCGCTCCCCTTAAAAGCCAGGGAATGACAAACTTTGGCACCATAGTTAGTTTCTTTAATCACTGGTTTATAATGAGGTTCTTTTTCCACTCCATGTGCAATGCCTAATTCCACTCTAGTTGTCAATGCTAGGTGCTGTTACTTTCACTGACTACAGCAAATGGATGGATGGATAGATAGATAGATAAATAAATAGATAGAGAGACAGATAAACAAACAAGCACAGCTAGAAAAATCTCCAAGAAAACCTTTCTGGAACAAGTACTTTAGAAAGTTTTTTTTTTTTTTTTAAGTCTTATCAAGCTCTTCAAAAATTTGGAATGCTTATCTCTGGGTACACCTTGCAGTCTCACCAGCAGCCCAGTAACCAAAACAAACAAAATGTTTTTTAAAAGAAGAACAATCTTTTCCTGTATTTTATGTTGACAGTCAAGATGATGAGAAGGAAACCTCGATCATTTTTAGGTTACAATTAGAGAAAGTTAAATCATTGTTCCTATCTATAAAGCCAAAATGCTTCTCTACCCAATTGCTGATGAGATCATCTTATGATTCTTTTTATCAATAACAGAAAGTTTCGAAGAATAGCTTTTACATTGGGGCAGTGAATAGAGTACATCCGGGTTTAACGTCCTTTCCATTTTCATAGATGAATCCCACAATGCAAGATTTAAAATGAGGGCCAAGCATCCCTTCTGGGAGAGATAAACTGAATTTTCTCCCGTGTGTGAGATTAGTTTACCAGATTAAAATCGAGCAAAAGGTCATAAGAATTATAATTGATAATGCAGAGCTATAATTGGGAAGGCAAAGAAAATCTGATAAAGGGTCAGAATGTGTGAGTGGTAAAATCATAGATTAAGAATTATTTTTTTTGGGGGGGGGAGTTGCATTCCAGGCACAATCTGCATGTAGGGCAACTTTGCCCAGTAGTGTTGGGCCTGGAAATTGGTGGGGTCACATATCTCCATCATATCCTTGCAAGGTCTCGTGGGCTTGCATATCCCCCACAACACCCATCCTTACTTCTTCTGGAATGTGCACTGCTCTATAAATGGTATTCACCTACCGACACCCTGCTCTCACATCAAGGCTGGGCATGCACAGCCACACATCACAGCTGGACTAGATCTTTCCCCTAATTGATTAATTCAGGGGGAAGGGTTCAATTTTAATCAACTAAGACAAATGCTTATCAGTGAGGCTGAGAGTTAAGTGCACATTTGTTTATTTTTGAAGGTTATTTTTGGTGTGGGCTTGCTAGTGTAATTAAGGGAATGAAAACAACAAAAGGTGACCTTTTCTTCTAAAACCGAATGGTAAGTTGCAATTTAATAAACAAAAGCTTCCTAGCCCCCTTCCATCAGTACCTCTGATGGGAAACCTGTTATGGTAACGTGCTAATGCATTTGAATTTCACCAGCACATTCATTGGCTTAGAGGCAGCGATCAACAGCAAATGCTTCCATCATTTGACAGCGCTCCTTAAAATTTGTGAAGCTTCTGTGCAGAAAGGATGAGGACTTCCTGTTATGTATACTTAGAAGTTTAACTTCTGTCCCTAAAGCAGTGGTTTCTAAAATGCATTCCAGTGAAATTTTGGAAGTTCCTTGGAAGCTTATCAGGGATTCTTCAACGAGGTTGGTAATGGCAGACAAGATTCCCTGAAAGACACATCGCCAAGCACTACCAATCTTCCCCTGCAGTGTGCAACCACTGGTGAGTATTCGGTGTGTTTTAGGATGGACTCCCTGTTCATGAGAAGCCAAACAATCTTGGCCTGAATGAAATGAGTGAGCATTTTACAACACTCCCAAGAATGCTCTATGATCATAGAATCATAGAGTTGGAAGAGACCACAAGGGCCATCCAGTCCAACCCCCTGCCATGCAGGAAACACCATCAAAGCATTCCTGACAGATGGCTGACAAGCCTCTGCTTAAAGACCTCCAAAGAAGGAGACTCCACCACACTCCTTGGTAGCAAATTCCACTGTCCAACAGCTCTCACTGTCAGATACTCATATAATACTCATATGATACTCATATAAGCTATCATATACTAAGTCAAACCATTGGTCCATCCAGTAAATTTTCCACAACCTGATGTTTTGGGTTACAGTGTCCATCATCCTTGACCACTGGCCATGCTGGCTTGGGCTGATAGGATTTGGAGTCCAAAAATCTGGAGGGGCACACTGATCTAGCTCAATATCATTGACACTGACTGGCAGCAGTTTTCCAGGCAGGAATCTTTTAAAGTCCTACTTGGAGATACCAGAGGTTGAACCTGGGACCCTCTGCTTTCATAGCAGATACTCTGTCACTGAACTTCACAAGCTGGTGTGGAATGGGAGTTGATAGACTCCAACTCCCATCATCCCTGACCATGGGATGGGAGGTGGTTTAAAGTAGTTTCTGTGTAAAATGGAGATTTCCCAAAATCGACCAGATTCAGATGAAAATCATTTTTCCTCCCACTTACAAGGTAGAGGCAAGAGGTTTACTGCTGTTGGCGTCTTTAGAAACAGCATGTATTCTTCATAATTCTTGAGAAATTGGGCTGTATATTTCTCGCTAATAAAAAAATAAGCTGATTACTTCTCCCTAGAATACCAAATGTGGAGTATTGTTTCGTAACCCTGCATCATTTTTATCATGCTGTTATTGCTCTTTACATTCTGCCATAAACATCTCAGTAGGGCTGTTAGTTCTTTTAAAGCATTGCAGTTTTAAGTTTTAGGTGCAACAATTAATAGTCTGGAGGTGTTGTTTCTCATATGTTTATGAAAACTGGTGTGCAGCATGTTTACACGTCAAGAGCACTCTTGTGTTATCCCCCCCACCCTGCCCCAGACATAACCACGAGTCCTAGGTTCACATCCAATTCAAACTGAATCTATTTGAATAACACATTAATTAAGAAGGCATTTATTAGATATCTGAAATTAACATGTTTTTTTGACGAACCAATTCAGAGGAAAGCGTCTTGCCTCTATGCGATTTCACAGAAATCTGAGAATGATTCTAGGCAATTTTAACCTAGTTAGGGCCATTCCTACCACAACATCCATTACTAGAAGCTTCCAGCCTTATTGCATTGATGGGCATCTTGGGGAGTATGATACCACCCAGAAATCTCCCTATATGCAGCACTTAACCAAGATAGAGTTGTTCATTCCATCCTGTCCCATTTACAACCTGCTTCAGGACTTTTTGGTCCAAGGACTCCATTCCCTTCTGGGCCACCTTTTGAGGGTCTCATGCCAGTAGTTGGAGGGGCCAGAGCCAAAAGTAGATGGGGTGGTGAAAATAAAAAAAATACCTTTGTACTGTAGGAAAATTTCTGCACACACTCATACACCCTTCTCTAGTCTCCATCCAGAGAGAGGCATTAGAGTTGAAGGTCAAATGCATGGTGTGGCCTGGAAGTCATTTCAAGGGCCAGATAGAGAGGCTTGGAGGGCCACATATTGCCCCCTGAGCCTGAGGATTCCTACCATTGACACTGGGAATGAGGAAGCCAGTAGACAGAGTTCCATCCATGATTAGAGAGCAAAGGCTGCAGGGAAACCTCAAAGTCTCCTGGGCCCATGTAGGATGTGCAAGGCATCGGATCCTCATGGGTATTGTAACTGATCATCAGAAGCATGCCAGGAACGATAAGTCTTTTGAACTTATCTGGAACAGTTTTGGAGCCTGAGACCTTTACATGTGCTCAGAAATGAAGCTGAACATCCCCGATTGTTCAGCGGGTGAATCTGAATTCTGTTTGGATCTTTCTCACTTTTATGTGCTGCTGTAATTTTGAACCCCCACCCCGTGCCAATTAGTAAACTACAACCAAGAGTGCTTCATTTTCATCCAGCTGTTCCTTGGAAGCCTTCTCTAAGGACACTGATAGTTTGACATGCTCTGTCCTTTTCGCAACTCTAATTTGTTTGTGCCTCTGTGAAGTTTAATTACGCCTTTTCATCCTGCTGCTGCTTTTGTTTCATTAGCCTGTGTATCATGAGCAATTTTAAATAGTTATGACTGCAGCATGAGAGCCTTTCTAGATATGTCTAAGTGCCTCTTTTAAGCTTTTCCATGCACTGCCAACAAACCGCGTATCCATATGAGCTTTCCTTGATATAGGTGGAGTTGGGCTTTGTGGGGGTGGCTGGATTCTGAGCTTGCCACCACCAGGGCGAAGGAGACCTCTCTGCAGCAATCCCACAAGGACTGCGTTGAGAGGCCAGAGTGTGGAAAGCAGAGCATTTGTAATGGCTGAACCAAAATGCATTTACTTATTTGTATTTTCTTTGTTGCTTTTCAATAGAATTATATGCAAAGCAATGCAGGGAGGGGAAACAATAATATACATAGGAAGATGCCTTATACTGAGGGAAACCACTGATCAATCTAAGTCAGCATTGTCTACACTGGTAGCAAATTTCCAGGGGTTCAGGCAGGGTTCTCTCCCAGCCCTACCTGGAGATAACCGGGGATTGAACCTGGGACTTTATACATGCAAAGTAGATGCTCTGCCACTGAGCTATGGTCCTTCCTCATGATGGCATCACATCATGAGATACATGATTCTAAATCTTATGGGGGAGAAGAGAAGTCAACACAAGGCTGCCATTTCTAGTGGCAGCCCTGTACCACACTCAAAAGGCAATTCTGTCCTAAGACGGTTTTTCACTTTGAAAGGCTTCACAACTTAGGTGCTACCACTGAAAAGGCACCGCTCAGGGTCATAGCTGATCTTTCTTCAACATCCAAAAGGTCACCAAACAAGGCTGTATTTATAAATTTTAATGGATGAGAAAGAAACATATGAGAAGATCATCATCAGCTCTGATTATCTTTGAAAAGGGGACCTTCTTCCTACAAACAATGTCAGTGTTAATTGTTTGCTTGGTGCTGTTTGTGTATATGGCAGCAGTTCCTAGCTCTCGTTGCAATTGCAGGAGTACTTACAAATTATTGCATTAAAAAGAAAAGGTTGTGTGCCCGGTGTTCAAAACCTGCCTTGTGAAAAGGAACGATAGCATTCAACTATTAAGATTTTCATCTGTTTTGTGGTGAGGCCCAACCAGTCAACTTGGTACTTTCTGTACCAGAGATTTTACAAAACTTTGAAACAGTTTGCCTTTGGTTTGCCTCAATCCCTTCATCTTTCCAGTCCACCAACATCCCTGAACTGCCAGTAATCAAAGTAAATGCAGCATTTTACAGGCACAGACGGAGAAGTATTGCCAGCAGAGGGAGGCTGTGTACAAGGGCGGGCTCCTTTGAGAATGCTCTGCTGCTCTTTCCAACTTTGGTTTTATGTGTCTATAATATTCATATCCCACCTTTTACTATAGAGAGGGTTAAGGTTGCCAGAGAGCAGCAGATGAAACATTAAGTTTGTTTTTAAACTTGTTTGGGGGTCGTGAAACTGGTCTGGTCTGACCTTACAATTTCCCTTTGCACTTAATGGAGGATTTGGGGCATTGAATATCCATGGAATCAATCAAGACATGTCATGCTACAGAGAGTTATGAGTGTAACACATTCATAGTGATATATGGGGCCAAAGATGCTCCTGGCAAACACATCCAAAGGAACCAATCATGGAGAGCTGGTTGTAAATCAGGTTGTGATTTGGCCCTTGGACTACAGCCGCAAAGCCAGATATCTGTTATAAAATACATGCCAAGCTCTGCCGTAAATTTAAACAAAACCAGCATGAATTTTCCTTTAATCAGCGCATGCCACCTATGCCGATGGGGGCTAGCAGTCCTTGCAAGTCGGATGGATGGCCGTTGTCTGCAAAATTCGTAGCATGAGACAAATCACCAGGGAAGGGACTATAAATGGCATGCCTGTATTAATGCACTTGTTTCAGAATGCAATTTAGATGCTAATTGATGCTAATTTGGCTCAGCACTGGTGCAAGTCAAGTTGCACCATTTCTGTAGACACTGGAACGTTGCTAAGGGGATGATGATTGGAAGTTATGTGTAGCCTAATGAATCTGAGGCTCGGGAGCAATTCAGTTTATAATGCCATGTTTGTTGGCCTTCACTGATTATTATACTCACTTGCTAATTAGCTCAAGGTATAATCAGCAAAGGACGTTAGCAAGCACTCCTATGAGTAAAGGTCTTGCTGGCTTGAGTGCCACTGGAACATGCCCATGGGTATGCATCAGACTGCTTAAGGCAGGGAGGTGGGCGGAGACCACCTCCAGGACCAAGATCTTGAAGGAAGGAAGATTCAGAAATGTCCTAAGCTGGTGGGGTGCAGAACCTACAGAGCACTAGTTGCAACCTTCAACTGTATGACCAGGAACAATGGGACAGTCAATGGCTGTAACAATGACCAGGACAGATGGCTCAGATAACTCTTTGCCAATGATGACAGTATCAGGGTAGGAAGCACGGACTCTCAGCACCAGGGACAGCTCCAAAGCAGGAGACAAGCTGTTGCTTTTCTCTAGCTCAGCTCTAAAACAACTTTCGGGGATTTTTTTTATGTGGTGCAAGCCTGAAAAAGGATAGCCCAAGTTTCATCTACTAATGTGAATGGCATTGTACTTAACAGAGCAGCACTTTCCTTGGGGCCATCACTTAGCAGTTTCCCTACATTCTTCCTAATGCCTCAGGTGGGCATTAGCTGAATTTGAAGCACTCCTGAAATTGTGCTAATAGTGACCTCCCAAGTCATTGTTTTGGGTGAAGCAATATGAGGCGGGTTTGGGGAAAGTTATCCTTGCAAGGTAGAGTGGTGATTCTAAAGCAATGCTCTACTGCTCTGATCACAAGATCTGCAGGCAAAAACAGGGAGCTTAAAGAAGGCAGGGCAACTGGCTGTTTGTTCATGTATGGAGTTCAAGATGAAGGTCATTTCCTTAACTAAACTCACTGCTGGAGTGCCACCATGGCCAAATAGTCATAAGCCAGGGTTGGACAACCTGTGGCCCTCCAGACGTTGTTGGACTCCAACTCTCATCAGCCTCAGCTAGCATGGCCAATGGGAACTGGAGCACAACAGCACCTGCAGGATTCCATGTTGGTTACTCCTGGTCAGCAGCCAGGAGAACTGCTATTGGAATTTAGACATGGGCCTGACAATGAAACCCTGTTCACACATTACAGCTTACTACAGTTAATGCAATGGTTTGGCCATTGGAATACATCTGAATGGCCTTTGCTTTCCTTCATATTGCATAATATACAGATCTCTAAAAAACACATGAGTCACAGCGAGACTGGTTTTTTTTTAATTTAAAAAAGTGAAAGGAGTGTGTTTTGCACTGGGAATGGAAAGCTGTGAAAGTCATAGCAAGGTTCAGCTCTTAGTGATGACAGCCTACAGTTTTATGGTCTGTTTTGGTCCCTCCCCATCCAGATTTAATAGGAATATAGAATAAAAATAAATGTAAAGTTCATAAGCTTGCTGGTATGAGTATTGGCACAAGGTTGTGAACTTCACATCTATTTATGTGCATAAACTATTTTGTGGCAAACATCAAAACACATTTGTAAGTTGCAATCTGTTCATAGATAAAGAGAAAGAAGGAGAGGGAGAGGGAAAGGGAGAGAGAATAGGATAATTTACTTACCATAAGCAAGTTGGTCAACATCATTTTTAACAAGGTTCACTGTATGGGTGCTGTGCTGGTGCTTGATATATGTTAATATAATCTGCATAGTCAGTAAAACAGCAGGGTCAACTTGTTCTGGGCTTGGTGCCAAAGTGTTGTCCTCGGTTACCACCACAGAAGTGTGTGTGCCAAAGCATTATAAGAAGACTGGGGGGAAAGGCCATGGCTGGTGACATCTTGGGGAAATGAGCATAAAATATTACCAGATTGATTGCTGGCTCAGGTGCAGATGTGGTGGCAAAGGAATGGCTGTCAGTTACGTTAACACTACCCTGCTGTAGAGTGAAAGGCAGGAATGTCTGTAGCTGGAAAGGCAAAACCAGACCAGTCTTGTGTGAACCTACTGTGCATCAGAGTACAGGAAGAACCCAAGTAGATTAGCTATTATCATCATAAGGACATTGACCTATGGACTCTACTGTTTATCATCAGCACAGCACATTTTCTGTTGGAATTGTGCTACAGCATTTTATGGTGCTTTGGAATGGACCCGTTTCTCCCAATTCCCAGGTGGAGCACCGAGGCAAATAGCAAGTTGCCTAATGACATACATGGGTACTATGGCAGAGGTGAAATATGAACCCAGCAATCCCAGGTTTGAATCCAGTTCTGCATGACTGGACTTGTTCTCACACTAAGATGATTTCTCCAAAGGCAAAATAATGTGTGAGACAAGTTTGCTCTCAGAAGTGACCCACATCCTGTCCATGGGTTCACTAGCCCCAAATGCAAGTCTCTGGAATTGCCATTCACCTGCAAAAGTGGTCTTCCTTCCTGTTCCCTTTTCCTGCACATTCACCTGAAAAAGTGACTACATCCCCACCAACCGTTCTAAGTTCAGATGGCCCTACTAGCTTCTCCTCCTGTGACCCATGGAACAGAGCAAGGGAATAAATCACATTCTGCTCAGCCAATCTGAGAATGGAACAACAACAACGGTCCTCATGAAAATTCACCAGCATTTTAGTATGGCTCTCTATAATATGCAAAATTTTAGTATGTCATTTTGCCTAATATACTCACTTTTGCAAACCAGTTCCCCCTGACATTTTGTATGCTGTTTTCACTAATTTTGGGGCGCATTATATAGCTAGGGAACTCCATTGCACAATTCAGAGAAGTGTGAATTTCAAAGGACTGCTGTGTTTCAGATAATACATTGTTTTAGAAAGTGTGATTTCAGTGGATTCACCTTTAAATGTGAATTTCTTCCCCTTTCCTATGCATGGTTATATATTTCTTTCACATATATCCACACTGGGGGGAGGGAGCTATAATTAAGCCTCTGAGATGCATCTGAGATAAGAGTTTGTTTTTAAAAGAACGAAGGTTTCATAAGTAACCCTTTGAAAGGTTAGTTTCTAAAAAAAAGTATAATGCAAAATGAAATTAAAAATAATAATCACCTTCTCTGCCTCCCCACCACCTGTCATATTTCAGAGGGGGGGGGTTGCTAAGATGGTACAATGAATGAGCCAAGGAGGTGTTTTTCTCCCACCTGAAAGCCCAAGCTAATAGCAGATAATAAGAATTGTGTGTGTCTCTTATTGTTAGCACTCACTGTAAAAAGCCACTCCATTTGCCCTCCAATCATTCCTTTATTCATTTCTGGGAGAAAATAGGTCCTATTGAAACATGTTGGATTGTGCCATTAATTATGTTACACATGCAATGTAACAGAGGAAATCTCTGCAAAAGATAATGGGTGGATATTTTTCCTCTCTAGATCTTCATAAGTAAATGCAGTGCCTGATCGTTACATATTTGTGTAGAAAGGGGTTAAGACCCTTCTTAGATCATATTTTTGTTTTGGTTTATTACGCGTTCTTTCAACCAGAATCAGAGTAATCCATTCTCAAAATGTTTCTTTTTGACTTCATACACTCTGGTCCTGTGAGTAGGCACAAAGTTGTAAAAGTGCCTTGTGGTGACTGAGCATTTCCTAATTGGAAGAGCTCCTTAGCTGGTTGTGTTGCATGGATGGCTAGACTCAGTTATGAACAGGCATGTTTTACAAATAAAGTATTTGAACAGCACACTGATGGGGGAATGGGTAGTTCAGGTGGAAAGGGCAGAGGCAAGCTGACAGATTTGGGCTACTTAGGTTCACACTGGTATGATTTTGGGAAGCATCCAGAAAGCATGATTATTCTGCCACACAGTTACAACATATTGAGCAGGGAAGACTTATGCATCTTATGTTTAAAGACTATCTCAAGGCAAATCTTTCAAAATGTAGTATAAACACTGACAATTAGGAAACACTGACCTGTGAGCACTCCAACTGGAGAGCAGCCTTTGCCAAAGTCCCCGCTGTGGAAGGATGTGTGGATCCAGAATTGGCCTCCACAGTCACCTACGGACTCACTGTTAAGACCGTGTTCACAGAAGACAATCTTACTTGAGTATGAGTGATCTCTGAAGAAGAAAGAAGATTAGAATGTAGGCAGGTGCTATCAGTGGAGTCCGGTGAGGGATTCTGAAAACAAAATTGTTGGTATACGTCAGGCACATCCAATTCCCAAGAGACTGCGATCTACTCCCAGTATATATATATATATATATATATAAAAACTGGCAGTGATCCACCCATTGTCATTGGCAAGAGTTGTTGAGCTTTTTTTGGGGGGGGGGAATGAGAACCCATAGTTGTTTAGCTTTTGGGGGGGTGAGGACAGAGTTGCTGAGCTTTTTTTGGGATCAACTGAAAACATCCAGTGATCGACCTAGAACGCCTTCACGATAAACCAGTAGATCACAATCAACCTGTTGGACATGTTATTCCAACAACATTTTATCTAGTGTAGCATCTACAGAGTGGTTTGTGCTCTTTTAGTATGCCATGCACATCGTCAGACAATGGTAACTCCGATCAGCGTTGGAAGCATAAGAGCACATGATCAGCATGCTGGATCAGGTCAATGGCCCATCTAGTCCAGCATCCTGTTCTCACAACGACCAACCAGATGTCCATGGGAAGCTTGCAAGCAGGACATGAGCACAACAGTGTTTTGCCCACCTGCGATTCCTAGTGATTGGTATACAGAAGCTTCGCGCCTCTGACAGTGGAGGTGGAACATAATCGTACTGTTTAGTAGCCATTGACAGCATGAATCAGTTATTTGGTGGGGCCGAGGAACTAAATCATTCCCCCTGCAGGTCATCAATGCAAGGCAATTGAGGGGGAAACCATGATCCAATTGGATATAACGAGAGCGTCAATGATAGAGATAAATATGTCATTTTCATTTTCTCCAATTTTCTCAATGTTTCAATCATAAATTTGTTTTTTTTTAACAATTTACTTAATATTTGCAACACATGCAAACATATGATTCCTTATTGGCAAGTCATTCACTCTGCAGGTATGGACGTCTGATCCCAGTGCTGTGGCTAGCCAGTCCACACATATGCTTACTGCCTCTCAAGAAGTTCTGGTAAGGATAATAATTTTGTTCACACCTTGATCTCCTCAAAGTGGCAGTTGGTGGTTCCAACAAATGTAGAGTTTCACAGGCCATCACGGCTTATCATATGTCAGATAGGTGCTCCAGACTAAACTGCAACTTTCTTTTGGTGATTTGCAAGTGATACATTTAGGTATTAATTACTATCAAAATACCGAGTCAATCATTTCAACTAATTGCAAGGAAATCAAAATGTTTTGATAACCTGATGCTATTTTCAAGATTTCTGCCCCAATCAAGCAAGAGTGACTGGCACATGGAAACCGGCTTCCGTGATGACAATTTTGTTAATTTCCATAAATCCATAACTCTTCTATAAATTGATCGTATTGATGGAGATGTTAACAGGATGCTGCAGGAGAGACACACTACCCTCAGGCTGGTCCTGAACCTGGATCTATGCATTTGATGATCCTGGTTGGCATGAAAAAATATGCTAAAGAAAAATTTAAATATATACAAATATTCCTGCTGACGTAGTTGTGTTCATAGGTTACAAGATGAAACTGAAATGTCTAAAGCTATTTAAACATCAGTAACTTTTCATTCTACTAGATTTTGAAATATCTGTTCTGCCCCCTTTTTCTTTCCAAATCAGTTAATTATATAATTTTATTTATCAGTGATTATAAGAGAAAAGCATTCAAGGTACAAAATAGAAAAAACACATGATACAAATCTATATAAATATATAAATGCATTCAATCTATTTTCAGCTAAAGTCCTCTTCAGTCTGAATTAGTGACAAATACTGAATATCAAACATTTATTGAACACCAAATGCAATCAGATTGTGATTCAAAGGAGAAGATGCACATTGTTGTACTGTCAAAATAAAATAAAAATAAAAATAATCATTTCAGTAGCACCTTAGAGACCAACTAAGTTTGTTCCTGGTATGAGCTTTCGTGTGCACACTTCTTCCTGTATTGTGACAGGATACAATATCCTTTCCCTGAGGTTTCTAATTGTTGTTTTTAAAACACATTGGGTAACCAAATTTCAACTATTTCTAACATATATAACTCTTTCCTGGTGTTTAATCACTGCAGTTGGTTTTAATGCACCTATTATTCTTGAGGGTGAGAGTGGGGACTCTGCTATATCTCTGCTGACGAGACAGATAATGGCATTTTGCTTTCTTTCTTGTGCACAGCTAGGAAGAGCAAATTCTGCTCACATCAGAGAACTGCATATACAGGTCTGGACTTTCCCCACCATTCCTCCACCCACCAGAGCAGAATGTGTTTAAGTGAAATTAACAAAATGTGAAGTGCCATCCAATTTGTTAACGTCACCAGTTCCTTCTTTTTTTCCTTTCTTGCACATTCTTCACCAATCCACTGCAGGCTCAGCTGCCTAGCTTGGATCTAGGAAGTGAAGAGAGAAAATGCAATTAACATAATGCATCAGTAATGCCGCGATGAAATAAAAGGAGACGGGCCAGAGGCAAATGTTTCCCCCCACTGAATTCAAGATATAAGCCCTCATCTGCACTACATGTTTAAAGCAGTATTATACCATATTAAAAAGTAATGGCTTCCCCCACCCAGAATCCTTGAAACAGTTGTTTGTTAAGGATGCTGAGGGTTTGTTAGGAGACACCCTTATTCCCCTCACAGAGCTACAATTCCCATACTGGCTTAGCACTCACTGCCTCTTCACAGAGAACTCAGTGCTTTGAGATAAAGTCTGCGGCAACTCATCAGAGGGAATTCTCAATTCTTAGCATGGAGTAGTGGTTAGAGCGTTGGACTAGAACCTGGGAGGCCAGGCCTCAAATCGCCACTCAGTCATTAAGCTCACTGGGTCACCTTGGACTTTGGGTTTCTCAGCCTCACATGGTTGTTGTGTGGATTAACTGAGGAGATAAAGAACCGTGTGCTGCCCTAAGCGCCTTGCCGGAAAAAGGTGGGCTATACTGTGGTTGGCATCTGTCTGTCAATGAAGTGCACCTCCAGGGGTGAAGCCAAATTGCTGTGTTAACAGCACCGAGGTGACCCCCCCAGGGGCGCAAGCCTGGGCAGTGTGAATGGAGCTATAAATACAATGAATGAATGAATGAATGAATGAATGAATGAATGAATGAAATACATTAAGTGGATGGATATTGGCACCTTGGCTCTGGGATGCTCACCCCCCATCAGAAGCAATACTAGTGGAAGAAGAAGAAGAAGAAGAAGAAGAAGAAGAAGAAGAAGAAGAAGAAGAAGAAGAAGAGTTTGGATTTGATATCCTGCTTTATCACTATCCGAAGGAGTCTCAAAGCGGCTAACATTCTCCTTTCCCTTCCTCCCCCACAACAAACACTCTTGTGAGGTGAGTGGGGCTGAGAGACTTCAGAGAAGTGTGACTAGCCCAACGTCACCCAGCAGCTGCATGTGGAGGAGCGGAGACGCGAACCCGGTTCACCAGATTACGAGTCTACCGCTCTTAACCACTACACCACACTGGCTACTTAACCACTACTCCACACTAGTGGAGTTTTGATAGCAGGCATTTTGGTTCAGGGGTGCTCTGCAGTTGGCTGCCGTTTGCTATACTGCTAGCACAACATCTGTTATTATCTTAAGTTACATTTAAACGAAATGTCCTTTAATTATATTGGTGTTTTTCATCTGTAGTCGTGCGAACAATGATGATGAATAAGGGAGCATGAGCAGTTCCTGCTCCCCTTTATGTTTCCATCAGAATTCTCTGACATCCCATCCCTACCTCTCTGCAAACATCCTGCTAAGCTCGTAGCAAGTGGACACATCTAAACGCCAGCTGAAAAAAGTTTTTGTCCAGCTAAGCCTTTGGATAAACTTTTGGTTTGTGATTTATGTTAGAAGGATGCTCCCCCCTTTTAGATATTTATTGTTGCTGTTCTACTATCTGTTTAGTGTAATGCCATGATTTTATGGTTGTGTTTATTTAAGATGGCTGCTTCAATGATTTATTATGTGAAGCCAACCCTGACTCTGCATAGGAGGAAGGGTAGGGTATGAAAAAGAACTGACAAGTAAACAGCTAAAGGGTTGTTGTTGTTTTAAATCAAGCTCATTCAAGGGTGGTAATGATATGTCAAATATGACTGTGTACTATTAACATCGTTCATTATTAAGAAACAGTATCTATCTATCCATTGCATAGTTCTAAGTTAATTTTACATTACGCTTGACTTTTAGAAACCTACCATGAACTTACCTGTTGTTGTTGGGGTTTTTTAAAACCCCAAGGTGTATTTCAGGAAGGTGTTAATTGTAGGAAGAAGGGAATTATTTTCTTACTTCTTACAGCTAAGAATGCCTTAGATGCTAAAATATGCATTGACACTTGGGTTTGTTGACAGGGCTGAATATAGATATGAGGAAATCCACTAGGTTTTTATTATTATTATTAATTTCTTTTCTGCAAGCAAGGCAGGCAACTCTAATGATGAAAGGCATTGTGTGCTTGGAGTCCAGACAGACATACTTTTCATTTCAACATGGGCTCTTTTTGGCCAGACTGGGTAAGGAGGACTTCAGCTCTTATATGGCAGACAAACCATAAGATCCAAACCCCCCCAAGCTCAGGCCAAGAGAGGAAAAGGGGAAGTGCCAATCTTCTTTTTACACCTCCCTTTCCAGTCCTTTTGTGTGTGGGGGGGATTTCTGTTCCCTTTGGCCCTAATGGGAGAGAAAAAAAATCTGCACACCACCCCAAGGGCAGTCTATCTTCTGTTGGGATTCTGTGGGCAATGATACTGTGATTAAACAGAGATTTCTTCCGTGCTGCAAAATGTTTCAGCTATGTGTGTGTGAATTATCTATTTCACGCGCAATCAAAACATGGAATTTAAATCCTTTTACTACTGCCCACTACCACCACCACTAATACAATAATAGCCATATGATTTCCTTCTTGTTCTGGAGGTGTGAGGAGAATGGGAGGACCTTGGAGCCAAAGTCTCTCCCAGTCTACCTCCAACATCTCCCTGGAATCCCCCTTTTTGTGATCTGCATAGCCATAGGAACAGACAAAGCTGCATTTTGCTGACTCAGACCATTGATCCATCTAACACAGTATTATCCACACCGACCAGCATTGGCACTTTAGGGTTTCAGACAAACAGCCTCTCTCAGTCCTACTTGGAGATTCCAGGAATTGAACTACGTGCAATGCAGATGCTCTGCTAATGAGCCGCGTCCCTTTCCTCAGTCAGTGGTCAGGGTGATTGGGCTCATAGTTCAGCATCCTCTGGAGGAGCACAGGTTCCCCATCTCTGCTTCAGGTGCTGACATCCTAAGCCATGTAGGGCTCCACACCATAGGTCAAAATCAACACTTTGAATTGGGCCTTGAAATAACTAGTGAGCTTATGGTGATAGGAAGCGATAAGATGTCAACGTTCCCCTTCTGATCTGTGATGGCTCATTCACACATGCAAATTGCCCCTTGATACTGAATGAATCAACTGATTAACCAGCATGTGTGAACCCGCCCACTGAGCACAATATGGCATTTAGGTCTATTTTTCTGTCTCAGGCCTTTATTTCTGCATGTGGCATTCAGTTCATGAACTCTCCCTGCTTCCCTGGTACCCTGGCGAGCATCCCATTTATTTCAGATTCAGTGTGTGCCTTTTTCACAAAGATACAAAGCCCCAGCCTGCCTGAAATATATATCATTGGCATTCACTCCCTGCAAGGCCATTACAAATGACTTGAGAATGATAAGGCAGTAGCTCCCGTCGTGTTTAATGTGTTTGACCATGAAGCGTTCATGTAACAGAATGCAGGGCCTTTGCATTTTAACTGACAGTATTTAGTATAAAATATGTTCTTGCACCGCAACCATATATACCCTCCAACGTTTAAAAGATGAAAAGAGGGACAGGCTAGCAATACCCCTCTGTACCCACGCGGTAGGCTGCACTCATTCATTTTGCAGTAGCTTGTCCCACTCTGATTTAAAAGCCAAGGAGGTGTTAACACCAACTATATTAAAGATAAATTAGGGGGGGGGGGAACTACCACTGCCTTGCAGTCATTTCAGGCTGCCCCCTGGCCCTTCTTACAGGGCTGTTCACCACTCAGGGCAGTTACCTTGTCCTCCTACATCACCACTGTTAACAATGTCCTGGCATAGTTACCACATTCACACCGAAGAATTCTGGGGGCTGTAGTTTGTCAAGGGTGCTGAGAGTTGTCATGGCTTCCCCTCCAGAGAGTTACAGTTCTCAAAGAGATTTAACCAGTGCTTTTTTCCTGGGGGGACGCAGGGGGACACATACCCCTAAACATTTTGTGAATCTAAGTTTGGCCTCATTGAGGGGCATTATTTCAATATGAGTAGGAAAATGAGAGTGCCCCTAAACATTTATTATAATTATAATTATTATTTTAGAAAAAAGCACTGGATTAACAATCCAGCTCTTGACTGGGGGCTCTGTGCTGGTCACTTCAAGGAATCCCACTCTGTGTAGAACTAGCACTGCATACAACCCTCTGCATTGAAAACTGTGAGTGCATATTTGCTAAGTCAGAAGATGCCCAGTTTGACCCAGGAGATGCTCTCATTACATCAAGGAGAACCTTGGAAAGTATTCCTAACATTGTTTTTACATACTGATGTTGTTTTACCCTTTTGCACTTCTTCGGCTTTTGCTCATTGCTTGCTCTCAAGCATTTTCAGCTTGCTCAAAATATCTACTATTTGGATCCAATGCAGGCTGTCATCCAAGAGTGTGTGTGTGTGTGTGGGGGGGACCTTCCTGGAATCAGAATATTTGACTCCATTTCCCCCACCCTTCCAGGGATTTGCAAATTCTACTTTTTAAAGCCAGAGGCTGGTAGAAGGGTATATACAGAACGTGTCCCCATTTCACCCCATGGATTCATTGGCCTAGCAAATCTCATGCTTGAACCTTCTCCCTCCCCAACCTTTTAGATTAATAACACCAACTGCAATCCACACATAACCTGAGAATCTATTGTTTTGTCTTCCTTCTATGGAATGAATGGAATCTTTTCTAACTCTGTGTTCTAGGGAAGACTCTGATGCTCAAAAGTTTCCTTTGTTCTTTTTTTGAAGGTGTGCATGGCATCAGCCTTTATTCTCTCCCAAAGTATGGCTTGATTCTTCAAGTTTTCCATGTCTTCAAAGACTGTGCAAGATAAAAAAAGGAAGGAAGGAAGGAATGAAATCAGGTCCATCCAGTTGAGATTTTTCCTCCTTTTCCTCCTCCTTAAAAAAAAAAAAAGCAAAGGCAGGGCAGGCTAGCTACATACTTTTGCATTGTGTTATGAATCAGAGAGTTCTTGCCATTTAAGGAAAGCAAAATGTATTAAATTCAGTGGAAGAGAACCTCTGGATCCCAAGTATAAATGCATTTGCAAAAAAGAAAAGAAAAAAAGAAGTCCCACTGATTTCAGCAGAAATCAGTGGGACTTCTTTTGTTTTCTTGTTGGTATGTGGTATGATACAGATTGTAGCGTGATATTGACATTATTTGTTTCATTCATTCACACACACACACACACACACACACACACACACACACACTTACTGTTCACCTGAATAAGCTGTAAGCCACTTTAGGTATACTTTTCTGGGAAAATGGCATAGAAATAAACAGATGGGTGGTGGAGGTGATAATATCACAAAGGAGGGAGAATGCTTGTTTTTAATGCAGAAGGCTCCAGCATTTTCAAAGAGGACTGGGAAACCTTGGACAGCTCCTGCCACTCATTGTTGACAATACTAGATAAATGAATAGTCTGGCATTGTACACAGTAGATTCCGATGACTAAGTCACTTAAATGACACAGATGGAGTCCAGGGAGAAAATAAATCCTGGTAACACTTTAATGGGCAAACTTGAAGAAAAACTGGGTATAAACTGAGCAGAAGGGCACAAGGCCTCTTAGTTGAGGCCTTGTACATAGTAACTAAACCTACAGAGGAAAATTCACTCAGAAATACACAGCGAATCAGAGCACATGCTACCTCAGCAAGCATAATTCCAATCTGCCTGGTTGCTAAGTGCCTGGTTAGGTGACTTACTCATAACATAATTAACCCTTAATTTAAAATGTGAATTATCCCTTGCTGTTGCATCTCTTACCCAGCACCTCCCATAAACCTAATTTAATAGCGTCCATAGAATTGTCCTTACATGCCTAATGCAAGTATTACAGTATGCTGGACACCACGGCACACTTAGAAGTCTGGAGTATTGGCAACTGGGCTTGCAACAATTTTTTTTTTTGGGGGGGGGGGTCTAGATATGCCATTTATAGACTTGTAGAGCTGGAAGGGACACCAAGGATCATCTAGTTCAATCTCCTGCACTGCAGTTTTCTATGTGGAGAGTTCCCACTTGCACACTTTGTTGTTGTTGTTTAGTCATTTCGCCGTGTCCAACTCGTCGTCACCCCATGGACCAGAGCACGCCAGGCACTCCTGTCTTCCACTGCCTCCCGCAGTTTGGCCAAACTCATGCTAGTCGCTTCGAGAACATCGTCCAACCATCTCGTCTTCTGTCGTCCCCTTCTCCTTGTGCCCTCCATCTTTCCCAACATCTTTTCCAGGGAGTCTTCTCTTCTTATGAGGTGACCAAAGTACTGGAGCCTCAGCTTCGGGATCTGTCCTTCCAGTGAGCACTCAGGGCTGATTTCCTTCAGAATGGATAGGTTTGATCTTCTTGCAGTCCACGGGACCCTCAAAAGTCTCCTCCAGCACCATAATTCAAAAGCATCAATTCTTCAGTTATCAGCCTTCTTTATGGTCTTGCACACTAGTGACATGTTTATCACCTCAATGGGAATTGGCCTTAATTTGTACAGACAGGAGAACGGTGAGATGCAATAGATATTTTGGTTCAAATGTAGTGTTTGGCCAAATATAATGTTTGGATGCTTTGTTTTATCTTTATTTAATTGGACATTTTAATCTATTATCTATTGCATTTACACCCCACTTTTCCTGCAAGGAAGCCAGGGCTTGGCACATGATCATTTGCCCCCCTTCATTCACACAACAACCCTATGTGGTAGGTCAGACTGACACAACTGAGTTGGGATTTGAAATTCGGTCTCCCTAGTCCTTCTCCATCCATTAACACCAAAGAAAACACCTGCCTGAGGGATTAAGAAAGATAAACTAAAAGTTATCCTGATAAAAATAAATTAAAATTGCAAATCGCACTAGCAAGTAGTGGACTTAGAAACAAGTTAAGTCCCCCCCCCCCTTTATTAGACTATCCTGCATTGGTTGCTGTGGAGAAAATGACATTTCTGAAAATCTGAAGCCTGCAGACAAAAGATAGTATTTTACTCAAGCGTCAGTATGATAACAGTGATAGTAAATCTGGCGTTTGAAGTGCTGAACATGAAAACCCCTCAAAGGAGGAGGTTCTTTATTTTTCTCCATGGGCTTTACCTAATACACCTCTGTGACTCAGGGTGAGATAAACATGGAGTTGACTCTATAGCCAAGACAGTGCTGTGCCTATTTACATCACAGCATTATCTCATAGCTTCGAGTTGCCCATCTGGTGCATATATTGATCTGCAGGCCACAGCATCCTAATAGTTCTGAGGCTCACCAAAAAGTGTGATGGGACTGTATCAGACTACACTCAATTCATATTTCAGATTAAAATGTGCAGTTAAGAAAACAACATGAGTTTTTGACCAAAGAAAGAAAGAAAGAAAGAAAGAAAGAAAGGGAAAGTATCAGGATCATAGCTGTCAACTTTTCCCTTTTCTTGCGGGGAATCCTATTCGGAATAAGGGAATTTCCCTTAAAAAAAAGAGGAAAAAGTTGACAGCTATGATCAGGATAGGTGAATTATAATAGTCATTTGCCTGCAATCTGATAATTCTTCATTCAGCACCATAATCAGGTGTGCTTCTCTTCCCCCACTTTGCTGAAAAACATTGGCCAAATAAGACCCAGTGTTAGGGCGCCAACAGGTTGGCACACTGAAGGGCAGCAGTTGGCTGCAGAGAAAGTCGAGGTCCAACAGACCGGGTCAGGAACCAGCCAAGGTCAGGTATCAGCACCAGGGTCAGGAGAAGCCAGAGTCAGGAACAGTCCAAGTCAGGAACCAGCCAAGTCAGGAATAAGCCAAGTCAGGAACACAGGAACAGGACAAGCAAGAACAACCACACGCTTCAGCACAGCAGTTGCAGGTGCTGATGAATGGAGTGGCTGGCCTTCCTTAAGTAGCCGGCTCATGACCACGCCTCTTACGAGCTGCAGCTGCCTCTAATTGTTCCCTACATCTCTCAGCTCTACGTTCTGCAGCTGAGAAGGGAGGATGGGAGGGGGCCAGCCAGTTCCTCTCCTCACAAGGGCCTGATTCTGGCTCGACTTCCTCCTCCTCCTGTTCAGGTCTTTCCACTTCCCTGTCTGATTATTCCTCTTCTGAGGAGTGCCGCCACCAGTCTTTTCCGGGTATGAACTCCTCCATTTCCCCAGATTCTTCTGTGGGTGCAGCCTTGCCGGGGGGGGGGGGGCTTGCCACCACTCCTCCTCATCCGGCTCAACCCTGACACCCAGATTCAAATCCCCACCTTACTGTTTACAGGCACTTATCCAGCCATTAACATCCATATTTGGGTAGGGGGGAGATAAGGCATGGGAAAAGCTGGCCAACATTAACCAAAGGTGGGCCAACCGTAAGGTGGGGAAATCACTCAGAAACTGATAATTTAAATCACCAGTGGGGAATCTCAGGCCTTGTGGCCCAATGCAACTCTCCAAACCTCACCATCTGGACCTTAGGACTCTCAGCAGACCACACACACTCGCCAGCCACACCTCCTCTCCCCAGACCTCGCTGCTCACTGGCTTTGCTGGGTCTGGCTGGGATGTGTCCCTGTACTCAGGGGTGTGCAAATGTGTGTAGAAACTAGTACGAATAGGGAATTTGCATTTGTTGCTCCACCCACTTTTGTATCTAGCCCCAGCCACCACTGGCATGTGGACCTCAGAAGGTGGCCCAGCAGGAAATGTGGCCCATGGACTGAAAGAGGGTCTCCACCACTGATATAAATAAATTAGAGAGGGCAAGCTGGAAGGGTTATTTATTTATTTATTTATTTAGTTAGTAAAGTATTTGATTTCTTAATTATGTATTTACTGCATTTATATCCTGGTGCTCATGGACTACATACTTTCTCCCACCCTCTTCCATTTTATCATCACAACAACCCCATTAGGCTGAGATTAAAGTGACCAGCTCAAGGTCACTCTATAAGCCTGGATGGGGATTCGAACCTGAGTACACCACCTCTAACCAGTACACCACACTGCCTCTCTAGATGAGGAATGCCAAGTGAATGATGCAGGGTAACTTCCCAATTCAGAATTATTTTGAGTATGCAAGGAACACCCATCATGCAAAGTTGCATTTGTAACATTGATTTTCTCCTCTTCTCTGTAAAATAAGATAATTCTGTCCTGGATCTTCTCTGCCCTTAAAGGCAGAACTGCTTCATATGCCACCTGGTTCATCAAATGCCCTAGAAAGAATATTTATCTGTAATTACATAGCAGGAAGTTGCTAAGCAATGTGTAATGCATTTCACACAGCACTCTATCCTAGGTATCTAACATAGGAGAAACACTGTCCATTTTTTGTTGCCTGGACACCTTTTTATTTGCCTTTCAGTAAACCTCCAGATTTTCTTAGCATCAAAGTTATGTTTGGCCATCGATTACCGGAAGGGATTATGAGGCAAAGTGACAATTACGAATTGAGATAAGAATGGGAAACATTTTGAAGAGATTTGTTAATGCATTACTTGAGGGCGAATATAAAAGAAGCCATGAATTCTCTACAAGTGTTGCTGTATTCTAAATTTCTTACAGCTGAGAGAGCGAGAGCGCACACATACATTGTTTATAGTAGTTCTTGCAATTTAAACTTATTTTCTTTCTGGTTAATTACCACTCGGTTGCTGCAACACTGTAGTTAACTTTCACACTTAAGTGGAAAACATGCCTTCATTTTTGTTCTGCTGAATAAAAGTCTGTCGGTGAAAGGTTAGTGTTATTGCCATCAACATGCTGTATCCAATCACAGTGAATTAACTGTCCACTCTCATCCCTCAGAAGCCCAGCAAGTGAAAAGCATATAATTAATCCTAGATATGATGTTGTTGTTTAGTTGTCTTAGTCATGCGCCACTCTCCATGACCCCATGAACCAGAGCAGTTCATGGATTTTTCTTGGCAAAATACTGGAGTGGTTTGCCAGTTCCTTCTCCAGGTAGATCACATTTAGTCTAAACTCTCAGCTATGACCTGTCCATCTTGGGGGGCCCTGCACGGCATAGCTCATAGCTTCTTGGAGTTATTCAAGCATGTGTGTGTGTGTGTGTGTGTGTGTATTCAGAGGTTGGTAACTGAAATTTCTTGCAGTGATGACCAGCACAGAAATCTCTCCCTCCTCTCTCTCACACACATAATCTATCTCGTGTGTGTGTGTGTGTGTGTGAGAGAGAGAGAGAGAGAGAGAGAGAGAGAGAGATTTCTATGCCAGTCATCACTGTAAGCAATTTCAGTTTCCAACTTCTGAATTTAATAGTGACTGGTTCAGATGACACAGAATAAACCTTTTGACTTTTGCTCCAGCCGTCTTGGGAGTCCTTGGAATCAGTGATTGGCCAGATCTGGCAATGGCCCAGGACCCTAGAGCTCAGAAGGACCCCTCACTGGCTTGGCCTGCCAACCACCCTTTAACCCAATGGGCCTGGATGGTGGGGTGCTTTGCTTGAGAGTCAAACTACCCACTGGTTACTTATGAATATTTCAGCAGCCTTTCCCAACCTGGTGTGCTTCATTTGGCATGGACTCCAGCTCTCATGAGCCCCAGCCAGCCACTGGCCAATAGTCCAAGATTTGTAGCCCAACAACATCTGGAGGGTACTAGTTCTGGGGAGACTGCTTTATAGCATGCAAATTATTCAGTTATTCATGATATTGTGTATCCATGATCAGAAAGGCTGTGTAATCCACTCTGAAGACCTTCTTATGAAGAGAGCAATCAAAGAACAAACAAGTCTCATTTTTTCATCTCTGTAAAAATCACATAATATTCACTTCCACAGTCCAGTTTCTAACTCTTCCCTATCACACAGACATGTACAAATCTCATACGGAATGCCATTAGATGTGCCGTGTGTAATGCCATTAGATCATATTGTTAGGCTTCAGAAAATTCAGAAGGCGGATTAGAAATGATGATTCTCAAATAGTTCTCCACATGTCAGAATACGGACAGCCTGAAATGGTCTAATTATGAAGGCTGAATGCTCTGTGCCCCACCGGCATACTGTGGTTTTCAAATGAAGTAGAAATTCTGAAATATATTCCTTCTGCATTTTATGTGCGACATCGCTGTGCATGTGCCAGCTACTGTCATAGAAAACAATGAACCTTTTCTTTGCATAATATTGATTAACTGTGTTTTTAATATTTTTTAAATTAATGTTAATGGTTTTTTTGTTAATCTTTGAGTGAATTCTACATGTGTTTTAGAGCACCGATTCCCAATTAACTAAGTACGGCGGAACACACACACACACACACACAATTTTTCAAAAGCCAAGCCATGCACCCTCTACTTTTGAATATTTTGACATCTCTATGGTAATTTTTGTTATGTGAATGGTGCTGTGGACCCCCTGGGATCCACGGACCACCAATTGGGAACAACTGCTTTAGAGTATGTAACTGAATTCACAGAACCCTCAACAGGCAGGTATCTTGGTTGTTGTTTTTTACATAACACTTTGAAATTTCACTACAGTAGAAGCAGATGAGTCTTTCACCTGCAAGCAGAAAGAGGTGCTTTTTTCAGAGTGATTAATTTGAAAAGCTTTAACAGCTCATAAACATGAATATTGTTAAGCCTCTTCCTGCGAGCTTTTTACATGGGCAAATTTCCTGTTTAATTGAATGTTTAATCTGCCTTGTTGCGGTGTGTTCTAATAAGAACAACAACTGTTCTTCTGGAGTGCCTTTCAAGCTATGTATCCCAAGGCCTTTTGAAACGGCGTGTGCATCTCAGAGAGATATCCTACGAATAGCAGAAAGCCAGGCACATAAATTAGGCAGTAATGGGAGCAGTGCGCTTTCCCCCATTGAAAGAGATGGCAAAGCTTCCACCGATTTCAGTGGATGCAAATTTGCAGCCTAACTTTGTGTTTCCAGAATGACACTTCCAAGCCCTGTGGCATTTGGAGCCAAGATGTCAGGCAGATCTAAGGACACATTCTCAAGATCGAGTAATGTTTAAGAATTATACCTCTGTAGACCAGATACAGTGTGCAAATATCAAGGCTGCTGACACATTTCATAAAGAAACTGGGATTGTTGCTTCTGATGCCTAATTGGGTCCTAGGGCTGATCCAACAGAACCTTTTTATGTAACTGCAAGATAAATGCATTTTATTGGTGCAATTGGTGCAGGACCTGGGGACATACAGTACAGGGTACCACTCTAGTGGGGGGTGACTTACTAGATTTTAAAATAAGTGAAGGGGGTGGGAAATAAAATCCAGATTCAAATCTCCACCTTACTGTTTACAGGCACTTGCACTATTGGTTTAAGATTGCCCCTGAGGAAGGAAAGACATATTTCTGAAATGCATCAGGCTTTAATAGATAGTAGCAAGCTTGATTTCTGATATCCTTATTGAGTAGCAGAACAGGATAGCTGGTCCCTCTCATCTCCATCTTTTCCTTCTCTTCCTCTCCTTGTCCTGCCGACTTTTATCTTATTTTATTTTCCAAGCCACACAATTAGAGCAAGGAAATAGCTCTTTGCAGTCCTGGACGGGACTCTGGCCACATTCCAACAATACTGTTGCTCGCTGGAGGCTAAAGATGGCCAGCTCCGTTTCTTTCCACCCAGTAACAGTTTCACATGTGTTCATTCAAAGGTCTGTGTTCAGCTCTATTTCAACATTGATCTGTTTTTAAATAAACCTCAAGTAAAGATCAGAAGGGGGAAATCATATCTAAATATATATTTCAACACAAAATAATTCTAGAGATATTTTAATCCTAAAATGTTCAGTCTCAAAACACCTTGCCACATTTCAAGCTGAGAATTCTACTGCAAAATCCAGAGGTGTGTGAAATCTGAAGAATAATTATATTGTGAGCTGCAGATTTAGCTGGGAAGTGCAAGCCAGGGTAGTTCGTGTTTGAATTTGCAGGAATCTAATTCTTCAAGCATCCCTACTTGAAGGCATCCTGAGTGATGTCACCATAGCGTGCACCACAACACAGATGCACCCCTGGGTTTCAAAACACTGGGTCTGCTTTTCGCAAGTATTTTTTTAAAAAAGTCAAAGAAATTTTAACTATCCTATATAAATCTGGATTAGCAACAGGAGAATATCACAATGATTATTCTCTTGAAAAAATAAACCATTTTTTAAAAAGTCACCCATTTAGGATCCAAAAGATTTAATTCCCCCCACATAGCTTGTACCCAATAAAGTCATTACACAAACTGAATGACTTGTGCTCATGCAATGGAACTTCCTGTTTCTATTTTCCACCTGTACCTCCTCCTCAGTCGGCTCTAGGTTCCCCTCCCACAACGCTCCAGAGCAGATTTGAGGTGTGTGGTTGACACACAGGGAGGGAAAGTCCCATTGCAGAAACAGAAGTTGTTCCTTTCACGCAGTGACTTCATTGGATCTGATCACCCTATACATATTCTCACTCACCCACAATTTGTATTCTGCGCTGGGTGTTGTTTTGGGACTGCTGTTGATGGCAGATAACAAGGCCCACCTCTCCAAATGCTAAACACACAGTCTATTTTGAGCGCACAAAACCCTCACGGATCAGGCTAATGTTATAATTGTGAGATATTTAATGATGCCTCTGAAACTCTGAAACCTCTTGGCATGCTGTCTAAATAATCAAGCATTTTGGGGGGAAGATGAAGCGACGCTCTTCTGCTAAGTGATATCAATCTTAATGTAATTAGTCCTTAGCAGTATGGCCCTTCATTATTTTTTTCTATTTTTGCCACAGTTATCTTCATTTTCTCTTCATTCCACAGCATCTCTTCATCTGTCAGCCCGACAAGAACTTTCTCAAAGACAAACAATGCTAATGAAACACTGATGTGCCTCAATCAATGTCTTCCCCTTCCCACGTCTTGAAGGGAATCTTACTGGGCCGCTAATTCTGCAGTAGGTTTTTCTCTCCCCCCGCCTCCCCTTCTCTACCATGCATGGCATCTGAGGCATGGAACAGAAATGATTTCAGTAGTTTTCAAATAGCTTTTTATCTGGCTAACCGGAAGCAATCCATGACATGGTTGAGCATCCCCAGAGGCAATGTTTCAGGTGGTTAAAACTAGCACAGATTATATAAAAAAATCCCACTCATTGAATTGAGATTATAATGGACAAAACAACAGTGACTAGTTAGCCAAATTCAGAACATATCATTATTTTTAACTCAGAGTTTCTTAATATGAGATACGATGGCTCTCGTTTTGCTGGCTCTCGTACTCAGAAATTCGGAGCTAACAGTCATTCTGAACAGAATCATTGGGGGGGGGAGTTTATGTCTTCAAAATATATATGTGGGAGGAAATGATGGTATGCTCTCCAGTTCCTTCAGCAGTGAGAAATTTGAGGGGCAGCACTTCTTGGGCACCCAAAGAGCTTCATGGCAGAGCGGGGATTTGAACCCTGATCTCCTAGATCCAACACTCTAACTCCTACACCACTTATTGGAAAGTGGCACACAGGTGAGGTCCACATGTTGGAGAACGATGACAGCACTTACCTCACTGCCTGGCATACCCTCCAACATTTCTCCAATGAAAATAGGGACATCCCATTCCATAATGATAATGATTTATACACCAACCATCTTACTGGGTTGCCCCAGCCATCTGGGCAGATTCCAACATATAGTCGTACCTAGGAAGTCAAACGGAATCCATTCTGGAAGTCCATTCAACTTTCAAAATGTTCGGAAACCAAAGTGCAGCTTCTGATTGGCTGCAGGAAGCTCCTGCAGCCAATTGGAAGTCACGGAAGCCCCGTCAGACATTCGGATTCCAAAGAACGTTTGCAAACCGGAAAACTCACATCTGGGTTTGTGGCGTTTGGGAGCCAAAACGTTCAACTTGCAAGGTGTTCAGGATCCAAGGTATGATTGTATATAAAAACATAATAAAGCATTTTTAAAAGCTGGAGACCTGCAGTCTCATATGGCTCAACTAAAATCCCTGAGGCAGGAATTGAGTCAGAGAGGGGTGAATCTTTCTGAAGATTTTTTGATTATAAACAGTCTAGATCAAAGTTATGATTCGGTAGCTGCACAGTTAGCAGTTCTACCAACAGCCCAGCTCACTGTTGATCATGTGTCTGCTGTTTTGATGAACGAAGTGGATCGAAGAATGGCTGTAAATCACAGACAAGGACAAGCTAGCAGCGCTTCAGCACAAAGCCCGGATAGTGTTACTGTCTTAAAGGCACAGTGTTGCTACAATTGTGGAGAGCTGGGGCATGTGCAAAGATTCTGCAGAAAGCGTGCAAAAGCCAAGCGTGGTTCCAGAGGCAGAGGGGGAGGCAAAGCCCAGGGACCCTCTCAACCAAAGGCTATGATTACACGTTGTACCAGTCAGCGTGTGCAGTCAGCATTCGTGATAGATTCGGGCGCTACACGGCATATCTGCAGAAACAAGAGTTTGTTTGTCCAGCTTGAGTTGCAGAAGGGCACGATTCATCAAGCAGACAGAGGCTCACTTCAAAGTGAAGGACATGGAACTGTTTTCCTGAAAAGCCTGAATACAACAATAAAGAATGTACTGTTTGCTCCAGATTTAGCTGATAACCTGCTGAGCATGTCACACACACCACCACGTTCCAAATTGAGCTGGGAGCGAGAGCGCCCGGCTAACTGCCCAGCGGCACTCTGGGGCCAGTAAAAACCCTTGAGCTGATGTGGGGAGAAGGAGGAGAGGAGAAGGAGAAGGAAGAGAGAGAAAGAGGAAGAAAAAAAAGAGAGGAGCCCCGAGCTTGCCGCACTGCTGCCGCTGCTGAAGAAGAGAGGTGGGAGAGCACCAGGAGGGCAAGGACACCAGGAGCCCAGGCCTGACCCAAGCCGACTCCAGTGGCTAACACTCAAAGAGAGCAGGCCAAGGTCCAGAGGAAGGCCATGTGACAGAGGAGACCATGGAAGAGAAGATATTACTTTTTTTTAAGTGTCTCTGGATTCTTTGAAAAAAGTCTGCTAACTTTACCCTACTCCCATCACAGAGCTATAATTCCCAGAGTTCTCTGGGAAGAGGGATTGGTTGTTAAACCACTCTGAGGACTGAAGCTCTTTGAGAATGGTACCCTTAAATTAATTAATTAATTTTGTTTGGGTTTTTGGCAATAATTTAGGCCACAACTTTATTGAAATACAAATTCGGTGAGTGGTTGTGTAGGCATTGGTTCAGACTAGCTGTCCGCCGGGACAGAGCTGACATCCAGTCAGCGTCGGGAGAATGCCAACTGGGGAGAGTTAAGGAGGCTGGGGGCAAAGCCTCCCTCTCCCCAGAGGTCCCGGGGGCTCTGGCTACGGCCCTATTCTCGACCGGGGGTTCGGACAAAGCATAAAGAGCTGCTGGATTCCTTTACCGGAATTCCCTGTACCATTATGACCATGATACTGGAGGTGGGCACCACCCATCCAGTAATCAACACAATAACTAATGCCTAACCGCCAACCTTACAAGTTGTGACAAGTTGCTACTGCAGTAGGCGAAAACAAAATGGCAACAGCCAATCAGCCAGATGGAAAAATTCCTACTGGGCCTGTGCCCCAAAAGCAGACAACCCCATGACAGGCACTTGCAAGGTCAAGAGCAGAGGCCTATGAAAAGAGGGGGGGAGGGGGTGATCCGAGCTTGCAGCCAAGAGAGAGATCACCCTGCGTGCAGAGGAATATAAAGGACGCTGAGCTGTCCATCACAAGTTGATACATTTCCCTTTGCCCAGCAACACCTCCTGACCCTATTGCAGCTAAGGCCGGCTAGCGGCCCCACCCCACTGGACAGGGAGGTGTCTTGCCAGGCCCGACCGCAACATGTGCTCTTACTCAAGGTAGAACCCGATTTCCCAGAATTCTTTGAGGACACCTTGAGGATACCTTGAAGCGGTATCATAGTTCTTTAAATGTATGTTGCGAATGCGTCCAGTGATTAAGCTGTTGATCTAGAATAAAATGAGAGGAGGGGAAAGAAGACTTTGAAATGACGCTGCACACCGGCAGCTCATTGCTTTCAATTCACTTGCTGAGCCTTTTGACAATCCTTGAAATGGCCCCTGTACTTTAGAGGTGTTTCACGTGGGACGGCAGGGATTTAGCAAAGAATGCTTGGGACGTATGAAAAACATAGCAAAAGAAGGAAAGAGAAAAGGCCATGTGATCTGCACTTTCCCAAAGGTAAGAGCCAGACATTGTTTCCCCCCAATTAATAGAGCATTTAGCCCAGATGATGTAAATAAACTGATGCTTTCTGTGCCCTGACCAACACCACTGTTTTTATTCTCAGTTACAGGTAGGTAGCCGTGTTGGTCTGCCATAGCCAAAACAAAATAAAATAAAAAAATTCCTTCCAGTAGCACCTTAGAGACCAACTAAGTCTGTTCTTGGTATGAGCTTTCGTGTGCATGCACACTTCTACCAAGAACAAACCTAGTTGGTCTCTAAGGTGCTACTGGAAGGAATTTTTTATTTTATTTTTTTTATTCTCAGTGTTAGTAAAAGCCCATTTTGCAGATAGCAAACTCAGTCTTTTACAGCAAAATGCAGCAAAAAGCAAGTGTGGTTGGAAAGTAACATCTAAGGTTTTATTTATAAAGCAAATAACAAAACAACAAGACAACTCTCACATCCATCTTCTTCAACAGAGGGGTAAAAAGGAGAGAGAGGGAGGAGACATTTAAACAGTCCCCATACTCATGCATCAATTAAGTAATTAAAGGCAACCTGCAACATTATGCAATGTGAGAATGAGACATTGCAATACTGACATGTTGACGTGCCGGGTGTCCCCGGTTCCCCCTTGGCAGTGGCAGTGGCAGCCTCAGCAACCTGGAGCCAGACTGGTAGCGCAGTTGGCTCTGGCTTGCTTCAGGAGCTGCTCGCTGCTGTGGTGCTCGCCATTTTGCCTCACCAGCAGTCCCCATATGATGTGTCTTGTGCCATGGAACCAATCACACAACATTCATTCCCTACTAATAAATCTACAACACTTAAAATATAAATACAGGGACATTAAATGAAATCCGGGGACATCCCGGGGACGGATTTTGTCCAGGGACAGGTTTGTAAATCCGGGGACTGTTCCCAGGAAAAGGGGACGTCTGGTAACCATAGAGCAGGGATGTCTCAACTCCAATTCAGTAGTAAAATGCAGGTTTTTCAGGGGAAAGCCCCAGGACAAATAATAAAATAAAATAAAATAAAATAAAATAAAATAAAATAAAATAAAATAAAATAAAATAAAATAAAATAAAATAAAATAAAATAAAATAAAATAAAATAAAATAAAATAAAATCTGCTTAGACACAGGCCTGGAAAGCCTGGACTTGTGTCTGGAAAGTGTGGAGCAAATGTAAGTCCTGTTAAATTCAATGGGTCTACTCCAAGCATGAACAAGTCTGGATCCAAGCAATCAAGAGCAACTCTTCATTATTTTATCCAACATTCCAAAGAGTGTGAGAGGATCCTTTTGCCCTGCTTCTGTCCTCATTTGTCTAATAGTTATTTTGTTTTCGAGTTCTTAGTTACAATGCCTTGGCTTTAATTACCTGAATAAATTTTAATGCAATTAAGAAGTCGAATCCCCCTTTGCATTCAGGTGATTATGCGCAGGTAATTATGCAGTGCCTGAGGTGCAATTTGCATACCATTACTACTGTAGTGAGACGGGCTTTCTGCATGTAAAGTAAAGGAATAGGTTGGGGTTTTCTTAAAAGCCTTTTTCTGTTTTCGTTCGTCCACTACCCAAGTGAAATGAGTCAAGATGATGAGCCTGGCCTCTGAGCTACAGCTCTATGTGTGCTGCAGAGAGATGTTGCTTCTGCATTCACATCAGCAGTGAGAGCAGAGCCTGCTTGACTGTAGGGCGGTTGTTGTCGTCAGCATGCAGAACTTTTCGTTGCACGGAGAACTTCTCCTGTGTATGCGATCGATTTTCATTTATTTCACTTGAGCAATTGGTAGGCCACTGACTATATATAATAATAATAACTTGTTTTCAAATCATTTTTATTAGACGTTTTCAGCATGAAAGGCAATAAAAGTCAAAATAATCTTAGAGAGGAGGGAAGAATTAAAGAGCAGAAGGAAGACAGAAGGAAAGAAGAAGGAAAAAACATAAAAATTTCTCTGTCAACAATGTATCTTAATGTGATGGCCTGGGAGTCAGACTCTGATGCTGAACCTGAGGGATCCCAGCCTGCACGGGATTCCCCGCCTCCAGAACCAGCTGAGCCGGGGCCAGGGCTTGAGCCTGAAGGATCCCCACCTGTGCTGGATCCCCAGGTGCAGGCATCAGCAGAGTCTGCTCTGGCTCCTGATGGGAGGGAAGACCCATTGCCTGCAGGTGCTCCACTCCCAGCCTCTTCAGAGGAAGCTGAGGCATCCCCTGGGTCCAGTAACCCACCATCCTCTCCTGAGCTACAGAGGCTCAGGGCAGAGAGGCGAAGGGAGTTAAGTGTCTGCAGGAGGAGTGCTCGCCTCCAGGCCCGGAGGAGAGGCGAGTCTCCGGAGGATCGGGACCGCCCTAAGCATAGGGCCAGATAAAAGCCAGCCAGACCCAGCCCAAGTTGCGTGAGCAACTTAGTTGCAAGCGTGTGCTCAACCTGCAACCTTGTGCCTGAACCTGCCTTGGACCTTGATCTGCTCCCTGCCTCGCTCCCTGCCGGATTGACCTCCTTTGGACCCCTAGACCCAGGACTGGATTTGGACCTCGCTTCATGGACAAACCCTTGGGGCCAGCACACATGGGAGCCTCTCCTTCTCCCACCTTGAAAGATCATCTCTATCCTGCTTCTCATGCAAGAATGTGTGTGTGTGTGCATTCAGCAGCCCTGCAGGATCAGGCCAAAGGCCTGTCAAATCCAGCAGATGTTTCGGATATGAGTGCAACAGCACTCTCCCCAACTGCAACTGCCTGGTAGTCAATAGCCATTGATAGTTTTATCCTCCATACATATAAATAACCAGCGTATAAACTTACCAAGAACCATAATCACCACACCACCCTTGAATTACAACGCCCATCACCCCCAACTATTGGCCATACTGGCTGGGCTTGACGTGAGTTAATTCAACAGCATCTGAATTACCACAGGTTTCCTATAAGGACTGAGTATGTTCAACGATCATAGAATCTTCATTATCTGTTATGGGGATGGAATGGAATGGAATATCCTGGGGAAGGGTATGGCTGGCTGGAACCCCAAACAGGAGCACTCCACGCTGCAAAATGGTGCTTTGGGCTCCACTTGTTCTGTGCGTCTTTTGTATCACAACCCAGCAGATCACATTCGCGAAAGGTTAGACCCTATTCTATAGGGTGGGCGTGAAATAAAAGGGGTGGGGAGCAGTTAACAAATGCTAGAAGATGATTGGCGACAGAGTCCTGTCTGTTCCTAATTTTTCAGTGTGCAATCTCTGCAGTGATTTGATTCCCTCCACTGACTTCGGGATGCTCGTGTCATTTTGCAGCAGCAAAGCAGTAGAAGAAAGAAAGACTTGTCTGGATTTCAATCTCCATGGGAAGCTACTAGCTTATTAGCTTTTCTACAGTGCTCCTTGCCGATCCGGTTGTTGTTGCGATTCTAATCATGGACAAGCCTAATAGATTTTGATTTATACAAAACATATTCAGGAAGCAGGACTTGTTGGTCTGAAAGGACTCTGATCTGATACAATTTAAAGGGGGGGAGCAAACAGCCTTTGCTAACCCATACATCTTCTAATTACACGGCGACGATGCCTTCCCGTTTGAGAAGCAATTGTTGTCAGGTGAAAGGCAGCGCCAAAATGCATAATGTTGAAGAATTAGCACCTCAGTCCTTGCAGTTCCTTTCATCTGTCAAAGCCCCCTAAGTGTTTCAAAAAAGAAATTGGTGATAATAATGGACTCTGGTTGGATTTTTCTCCCAAGATAATTGCACTGTCATTTCTGAATAACCTTAGAGGTGATTTAACTTTTCGGCTTTACTATTTTTATTTTATTTTATTTTCAAGGAAATATCGCGGGACTTCCGAAAGAGGGAGGAAGAACCTATAGCCACAAATGATGTGTTTATAGCACATTGGCAGAGCACCAAAACATAAGGGGAAGTTTGGCGTAGTGGGTAGAGTGGAGGACATGAGGGGCAGTGGAGGTTCACTGGATGGCTCTCACAATGTTGTTGGGAAGTAAAATCGAATTGTCCCTACCTAGTCTGTACTGTGCTCCTTGGAGGAAGTCTCAGATCTCTCAGTAGTATTGATGTAGAATTCCAACAGAAAGAAAAAAGGGAGTTGGAATACTGCAGTTTTCATGTTTGTCCAAGGTCAGGAATGGAAATCACAAAAATAAATATGAGATGTATTCAGTATAGGGTGTGTGTTTTTTAAACTCCCCAAATATTACATAAATAATTATGTTATTTCCCCCACTGTTTTTTTTTCTTTAATGTTTCCCTTCCATTGAAATTTTGTTATGTAAAGGTTCTGACATAGCGAATAGTGAGAGGATAAAGTTTAGCAGCAACCAAACTGGAATGGAAGGGAAGTGGTGATGATTGTGATGGGCCCAGGATGGAATGGAAATTGATATCCCCTGACATCTCTACTCAATAGCTATTGCTGTTGTTTGTTTGACTGGCTGAAATGTGTCCTTCAACTCCAATAGTGCAATTTGCTTGCTTGCATGCATGCATGGAGGTGTGTGTGAAAAATGTGTGCAGAAACTAGCCTACTGCAGAAAGGTCAGTTTTATATTAATTGCTTTGACCACTTTTGCCTCTGTCCCTACCCATCACTGGCCTGTGGCCCCTAGAAGCTTGCCCAGAATGGAATGCAGCCCTCAGGCTGGAAATGGTACCATGGCATCACCACACTTACAATATTCCCCTCAGGGAATTATTTGGTGAGTAGGACAACGAAATATTTGTACACATAAAGAGCAACAAATTGGTCTCTTTTGGTAGGGGAGTCACCTTACATTTTTGCTCTACAAAATTTGTTTAGTTCTGAGGAAGCCTGGATCTCTTTGGAAGCTTGTCAAAGGTTCCTCAATGAAATCAGCAATGGTGGGGAACTTCCCTTAAAGAAAACATGGTAGATATATGCCATTACTGATATTCCTTGCAATGAGTAAACGCAAAGGAATTCTGGTTAAGGGTCCTGGGGTATTCTCAGCTCACATATGGCAATGGGGACAGCCCATAATCTGGACCATGCCCTGATTAAATGAATGTCTGTTCTTGAATCCTCCATTGAACCCTATTGCAATAGGCAGAGTTCCGTGGCAATCTGGATGCCCCATGATGAGCTTCTCATGGAGTGCTTTTGGTTTTGAAAAGCAGCATCCAAGTGCTTCCATCAGTCAGGAAAACAACCTTGAACTAAGCAATGGTGATAGAAATATAAATGCTCTTTTTACAGTTCCTTCTTGCTAGGATGGGTGGCCCTGTCCTTTGCCCCCCCCCAAAAAAACCCCTGATTCTCTCAACCATCCAAGAACTAAGGAAAGATTTAAGTGGATCCAGATGAGTTGCTGGAGGAGATTCAGCCTTAACCCTTAACTAACAGTGGCAGCATTTCATCTGCACAAGAATGCAATGGCAGCCTGCAGACAAGTCTTAAGGGGGGAAGACACCTGAACTGTCAAAACACAAGTAAGCACTGTCAAAGCATGTCTATGAGGACTACATTAAGATGTCAAAAATGAAAGAGATGTCAATGCAGGCTCTGCTACCTGCACAAACAAACAAAACCTTAAATTAAACACAAGGGACTTGACTTGTCTCTAGCATACTATCATGCAGGGGGTGACTTTGGCATATGTACAGAGATGTGGAGCTCTAAATGGCATTCTGGTGGTGTGCGGGCATTGGGTGTAATTCAGCTGAGAAAGAGAGACATTTCTGCCTGAATAATTGCACCACAGAATGCCTCCTTAAGAACGTAAGAAAAGCCCTCCTGGATCAGGCCCATCTAGTCTAGCATCTAGTCTCCCCTACATTTCAAGGAAGTTGGTTTGCACATTCACATGCCAAGCATTTACTGCATGGTAAGCAAATTTATTTATTTTGTTTCATAAAATGTATACGCTGCTTGATTGAAACAAACAAACACACACACACACACACACACACACACACACACAAACAACAACAACAACAACAACAACTGTCATGTGTGCATGTGCGAACCAGCCCTTACCTTTGATGAAATGCGAAGAGCTATTTTAGGTACATACATATACAAGAGCTATTTTAGGTTCATACATTCCCAGCGCTTAAAACTTTTACAAGTGCTTTTCTTTTAACAAATTCCCATGATTTACCACACTCTATCTGCAACCCACCCATCAGTTTCCAAAGTGGTTTTCCATTGGCATTGATGCCTGCTCTTCACAACATGCATGTCCAAAGATATGCAGTATTGGCTGTGTGAATCTTTGCATCCAGTTCTTGTCCTGTTCCCTTATCTTTGCATTGAATCTGATATCCTGAAAAATCTTATTTACATATAATACGTGGGGATCTTTTTTAAAAAATAAAAAATAAAATCCCCATGTCTGCGTCTCAACATCATTTCAATAAAATTATATATATTTAAAATTCCTCTCTGTTCAGTCTGATTATTTAGAATTGCAGTCCACATGCTGTCTAATTCTCATTCAAAATCATCACTGATACAGAAGAGTGATGCTCTTTACCACAATTGTTTAAAAGAATAAAATGGGGGTATTTAAGTGGCTAATCATACAGTTTCGCTGGGAAGATATGAGCATTCAAATTATATGGTGATAAACTGATCAGAAAGAAATGCTGGCAGTTCTGATATTGCGCTAAAAATGAGAAACAAAGGGAAGATGCTCTGGTTCACATCTGCAGCATTTATTGAACTAATAATTACATTTTAAACCACTTTGCTCTATTTTCTTTTTTATTAAAAGAATGGATTGTATGCAGAGTTGTGCTCCAGAACATGTATTAGTATTAATCATGAGTCTCCCGTTGCAAACAAAAGAATGTTTAATTTTCAAAATTAGAAATTGACAGAACTAGTTTATTTCTGTTTCATGGGGGAGGATAGAAATGTTATAGATATATAGCCTTCAACTTTCTCTCCTGTTTCATTCTGAAACCCATGGATGTGCTCAGAAAAAGTACAGGCAGATGCAAGCAGATCAATACCATGGAGAGCTCCTGGTGGATCAATATTCAGGGTAGGTTGAATGCTGTTAGGCCAGAGGGAAGAACCTGTGCCCAGGGGCCAAATGTGACTCTACAGATCCCTCTCTCCAGCCCTCAGGACATTTCCTTGGGCACTCCCCATCCTTCCCAAGTTAGACCCCTCATCACTTCTGCTCCACACGCTTCTTGAGGGCTTTTGCCTGACTGAAATGTGTGGTAATACCACTTGCCTACCTGGATGCAGAACAGAGACGTGTGTGTATCTAGAAACCTCTGGATTTTGCATCCCTGAAATGTAGTCTATTGTGCAAAGGTAAGAGCTGTGTCCACCTCTCCATCCACTTTTGCCTCTGGTCCTGCCCAGCAGTGGCATGCAGTCTCCACATGGTTGCTCATGAGGGTATGTGGCAAGAGAGGGCTGGATTTGTTGTCTCACCACTGTTCTGAAACTGACTGAAGCTTTAGATCAGCCTTCCCCAATCTTGGTGCCCTGAAGATGTTTGGAGCTACTATTTCCACCATCCCTTGTCAGCATAGCCAAGGACCAAGGATGGTGACAGTTGTAGTCTAGATGATCTGAAGCAGGCACCCCCAAACTTGGCCCAGATATTTTGGGACTACAGTTCCCATCATCCCTGCCCACTGGTCTTGTTAGCTAGGGATGATGGGAGTTGTAGTCCCAAAACATCTGGAGGGCCGAGTTTGGGGATGCCTGATCTGAAAGGTATCAAGTTGGAGAAGGCATACCTTTTCTCCACCAGAAAGAAGTTGAGTGGAGTTGGTTTTCAAGGGGAGGAGGAAGTGGATGGGAAAGAAGGGAAGTACGAAATGAATTTGAGCTGCCTCAGCAAGGGCAACGAGGAGGGGGAAGAAGAAGATGATTAAGAAGGCAGAAGGGTCTACAGTTGCCATCCCTAGTTGTGAGCCAGTAGAATGGGAAGGGGTAAGGAGCCAGAGCCCTGAAAAGGAGGCAGGAGAGGATACTGTACTGTACACTAGAAGACAGGAGAGAAAACACTGTGTATAAAACAGAGTAGGGGGCAACAAAACTATTTGAGTAAGTTCTCCACCAGGGGGATGCTCTGAGAAGAAGAGGTCACATGCACTTCTGATGATTCCTTGGACGTAACTAATCAGTCAAAGAACTTCACATTTCCATAGTAGTAACTGAGACTCTGCCTGCTTCCACTACTCCCCCTCCCCATGCTTACAGACAGGGGAGGGAAACTCCCCATGGCTTTGCCCACCTTGTTCACCCTGCAAGACCTGTTATTTTGTTTAGTGAGCTGCTTTCCTGACCACAAACATTTAAATCCTGGAAACTTAAAAACAACAACATGCAGCTATTGAAACATCCACCAGGTCAATTGTTTTGGGCTAATGGTGCAAATGTAAAAGGGAGACGGCACTTGGATAATGCCAGGTAATTTATTTCATTGGCGGTGCCAGTGCATTGCAGCAGTTGTGAATGCCCATTCCAGGTGGCTTGGGCTGAGCCATCCCTCATTTTTTTTCAGTCCGTCTCCCACTTAGAAACAGATAGGGCACCTTTATCGTTAACATTCTGTGCGGGCCACATTACTTGACTTTTACATTATTGCTCGCACTATTACCATGCATGCATTATTTATATGGTTGGCTATCAAAGAAAAAAGGCAAGCAATTTACTTGTCAAAACATATTAGAATGCATGACTTTAAATCAAAGTTGCAAAGGTTGGATACAAAGCTATAATAAATGCACTTTGGCTAATATGCCAGTGCCACGAACTGGGGACGGTCAATGCATTGACTTGAGAAACCTATAATCATTTCTATGAGTAAGTATTTTTGAGTGATTGTGTTCCACTTTTAATTGGATAATATCCAACTTTCATTTGCAGAGTCACTTTTCCATTGTTTGCTTTGGGAAGAAGGGTCTCTAATCTTGTGGCTTTAATGTTCTTAGTAGATGATAATCATTGGAGTCTAATTGTTTAGAAGAGACTCACAAGAGCAATTTCAGGTACTTAGAATGCAAATGTTGGCTGGGCAACTTTTTTCAATGTGCCAACTCACCAATGAGATTTTGCTTATGATTGAGACTCAGTCGACTGCCTTTTCTCCAGCCTATCCATAAAACCTATCCCAAAGTAAGTGGCAAACTCAGAAGAACTCACCATGTACAACAACAAACTTTATTTGCATAGCCTACAGGCCATTGCATCAAAAAGACACATATTACAGATACTGATAAAAACCATATATAACCAATAAAATGAGCTGAATCGGGATTTGGCACAATTAAAACAAGAATAAATGAGATCTTAATTATGAGGGGGGCACTGTTATCATTCAGCTGGCAGCCCTCAATTTCATGGCCCTCTCAACAAATCTGGCTACCTTCTCCGTTGTCTGGGTATTCTGGTCTGCCAGGAGGAAAAACAGTATTTCCTCGGACGGGCGGTCCGGAATGGCAAGTATAAGCGGCATGACGATCTCTTCCCTCAAGTCTTTATATAAGGGGCAAGACAGGAGTACATGTGATACAGTCTCCACACTACCAACTTCACAGGGGCAGAGTCGATTCTGGAATGGTGTTTCTGAGAATCGGCCTTCAAGAACAGTGGAAGGTAGCATATCTAATCTGGCCAACGTAAAAGCTCGTCTATATTTTGGAATAGTTAAATTGGATAGGTATGCTGCCTGGGAGTCCAGGTAGGAGGGGGGAAGATGAATGTACCATGCACTGAATTTCTTAATGATGGCCAGGTTATTTTGCTGTTTGATATTCTTCAGGTGCTAGTTTATGAGGCTTTTTGCCTTGGATAGGCCCATTGTGAGTAAATGCTGTGCATGCAAGCCACACGAGAGGAGTTTTTGGTGTACAGCCTTTACCGGCAAATTCAGAAGTGCAGGGTCACGCCCCTTCTAAGATTATACAATAATCTTATAACTATACAATAGTATTCATTAGGGATACATTGCAAGGATCAATGTAGTAAGTGTTGCCTTCCAGTTACTATTTTACCATTTTCTGTGCACATAAATGGGCAAATGACTTGAAGTATTCCAATATCTTCCTTCTTTCATATCAACTTTGATTATATATTCTGTGAAGTTTCATTGTGCATAACAGAATTTGCACACTGTTCTCTTGAAACTGAAGCACCTTGTGTTTTCAGTGCTCATAAAGGCTTAGCTTCGGAGTTAAAAAGCTGAGTGGGTGGTTCAAGGACACTGGAGACAGGGACCATGCTGTGGAAACAGTAATGGGCCATTGACTTCAAGTTTAGGCAACCAACTGACAAATGGATGTCATCCCTCAGCAAAAGTCAAAGGCCAATCTTACCTCTGAGAGGAATACTTCATCCTAGGGAACTCTGAGACTCGTAGTTCTCTGGGGAGAAAGGGGGTCTTCTAACAACTCTCAGCAATGTTAAAAAACAACATTTCCCAGGATTCTCTGGGGGAAACCATTCCTGTTTAAAGTGGTATGATAGTGTATTTAAAATATAGTGCACATGAGATCCATATCTTATTCCCCAGGAAGCAAGCAATCAACTCATTAATAGTCATCAATTGGGAGCAGGTAACTGTGGCCCTTCAGATGTTGTTAGACTTTAAGTCCAAACAGCTGCAGCTGGTATGGTCAGTGGTTAGGGAGGATGAGTGTTGCAGTCAAGCAACATCAGGGGGGTCTGTAGGTTCTCCACCCATCATTCAGGGCATGAAGAAGGTCCAATGTTTGGTGTCTCCAGTTTTTTGTGTTTTTTAAAGTTTTTTTTTTTTTTTAAGGAATTAGGTAACATTTAATGGGACATCTGCCTGGGATTCTAGAGGGTTGTTCCAAGTGAGACAATGCTGGGTCCAATGAACATATACTAGGCTAAAGTGGGGAAATGGTCTGGTATAAGACAACTTCCTTATGTTCCAACCTGACTTGAGAAATAAGCCATTTTGTGAAGCTAGCAAAAAAGGTTACATGACTTCTTCTTCTTCTTCTTCTTCTTCTTCTTCTTCTTCTTCTTCTTCTTCTTCTTCTTCTTCTTCTATCACTCGTAGCCGAGTAAGATTGTCTTCCATAAACATGGTTTTAACAATGCGTCCGTAAGTGACTGTGGAGGCCAATTCTGAACCTACACATCCTTCCACAGTGGGGACATTGGTTCCTGGGCAGGAGTTGATCACGGTGTGGATTTGCCAAGCTTGCCTTCTTCTTAGCACATTTCTCCATGACACCTTTGTTAAAGGCTGTTCTCCAACTGGAGTGCTCGCAGGCCAATGCTTCCTAGTTGTCAGTGTTTATACTACTTTTTTTTTAGATTTGCCTTGAGACAGTCTTTAAACCTCTTTTGTTGACCACCAGCATTACGCTTTCCATTTTTAAGTTTGGAATAGAGTAGCTACTTTGAAAGACGATAATCAGGCATCGACACAACATGACCAGTCCAACGAAGTTGATGTTGAAGAATCATTGCTTCAACACTGGTGATCTTTGCTTCTTCCAATACACTGGTATTAGTTTGCCTGTCTTCCCAAGTGATGTGTAAATTTTTTCAGATGACCTCCAAACCATCCCAAATATCTTCGCAGAAGCTTATGAAAAGCTTGGCCTATCGCTCAACATCCCCCCCCCCCAAAAAAAAAACCAAAGTGCTGCACCAACAAGTACAAAATAACCCCTCTGCAGCACCACAAATCCAACTTAATGGTGTAACGTTGGAAAATGTTGATCACTTCTCCTACCAACACTTTGAATTGTGCTCGGAAACGTACTGGGAGCCAATGCAGATCTCTCAGGACCTGTGTTATATGGTCCCAATGGCCACTCCCAGTCACCAGTCTAGCTGCCGCATTCTGGATTAATTGCAGTTTCCAGGTCACCTTCAAAGGTAGCCCCACGTAGAACGCATTGCAGTAGTCCAAGCGAGAGATAATTAGAGCATGCACCACTCTGGTGAGACAGTCCGCAGGCAGGTAGGGTCTCAACCTGCGTACCAGATGGAACTGGCTGGACACAGGATTAACCTGCACCTCCATGGACAGCTGTGAGTCCAAAATGACTCCCAGGCTGTGCACCTGGTCCTTCGGGGACACAGTTACCCCATTCAGGACCAGGGAGTCCTACTTGTGCTCTTACTATTTGTGCTCATTTCATTTACCATATTAAGCAAAGCAGCCTTTAGAAATCATCTGCAGAGGAGAAAGGCTCAACTCTTTCCAAACCTACATTGTGATCTTCTATCTTTCTTTATAACAGGAAGCAGTAACTACCAAAGTTCTTTACAGTAAGGAGGATAGTCTCCGTTGTATTATATTTAGATTTCTTGCTGCTGCTTCGGGAACAATGGGAGAGGGAGATGGGGAGAGAGCAAGTCAAAGACAGAGAGACAGGGGGAATTATGCTGGACAAAAAAAGGAAAGTTGCAAGGTTTAGAAAGGCTTTTTGCTTCATGGAGATTGATGGACATTTGCAGGCATATGCAAATAGGTTTAGTCAGCTCATCATTGAAAACAACATTGGAGATAAAGATAAGAAAAATGGCATTTCCTTGCTGCTGGATAGTGCAAGACGTATGATGTCTGGCTGGATTTTCTGTCTCCCAGTCAGCTTGATAAAGCCACAAAATTATCTGTAAGAGACAATGACTAAATGCCAACTGCTTTCTGTAAATAAATGATTACACTTTTAACGAACAGAGATGGGGAAGGGGCAGATGAGCAGGGGAGGCAGGAGATCACAAAGTTCACTTTATTTTAAACTAGTGAAATGTCACTCATCATGATTAATTTGATTTTAAAAAAATATTTAGAATGATTTATAGAGTGCTAAGAGTGAAGTCCAAACCACAAACCCTGCATAATTCAGAGTAAGCACCACTGAATTCAGTAGGACATCTGTGTAGACACGGTTGGGGTTGGACTGTAAGTCACAAAGTTCTCTAAACAGTGTACATAATAAATTTAAGACACAATTAATGCCAACACAACTCTTTTGGTAAACATATAAATAAGATATTTATCAATAAAAACCACAGATAAGATCAGTAAAAAGTACAAACTTGATGAATGGGATGTGTGTGGAGCTCAGGGATGAAGAATCTTTGGTTCTCTAGACGTTGTTAGACTCCATAATCCATATTTCCTGATCTTTGGCTGTGATGGCTGGGACTGATGGGAGTTGGAATCCACCAAAGATTGTTCACCTGTGGTGTAAGAAGATCCTCTCTGCTTTAATCCATCATCTTCCTGTAAAAAGCTGCACCATTTATGGTGCAATTCTATACGTATCTATTCAAAAGTACACCCCACTAAGTTCAATTCTACTTAGTCCCAGGTTAAGTGTGTATTGCATCCCACCCTGCTTTTTTTTAACCATCTTCACAGAATTTTCTACCTTTTGATGACCACACCATCAATACTACTGTAAATTCATCTCACATTCAAAACATGGCCTCTGATTCATTCCTTCAGATTGAGGGAACAGCCACGATTTTCTGAACTCGAGGGGAATTTTCAAGAAGGCTGGTATAGGGAACCAGACAAGAACACTTTTCACACCGGGAAATGCCAAATAATTAAACCACAAGCAGGGGGCCTACTCTGTCGAGTATTTAGCATAATTGCTAATCCACTCTTGACTGGATTCACATCTGTTTCCCTTAGTGAGGATGTCCATAGGGAAACAGCAAGGGATGACATACAACACCCATGCTCCTAGAAGGAAGGTGCTCATGGTAACACCAATGTCAATGTTATTTCTAGATCCCCTACTCATAGAATGCTCAAAGCAGTTTACAGGGAAAGAGATGAAATATAACTGTAGCACAAAGATCAGCAAGAAATTATTTACTATATTTTGACCCTGCCCCTCAGGACAAAGCAATTGAACAAACATAATAAAACATCTGCCTACAGCTCCCTTCCTGCGTCACACACTCCTTGGCATGAGTAGGTTAGGCTGAGAGACTGGGACTAGCCCAAGGTTATCCAACGAGCTTCATGGCTTGAGTGGGGATCTGAACCCTGGTCTCCCAAGTCCTAGTCCAACACTCTAACCACCACTCCACATTGCCTCCAATATCCTTGTACATTCTGTAGTGTGTGGTGCCATGAGTAGAATTTCTCCCGATGATCTAAGTGGATCTCACAGGTCTGTACATGGGGGGCAAATGGTCTTAAATTGTCTTTCTGGTACTTGCCCATTTTTTTTTTATAAAAAATATTAGCCTGAATTTTCCACCAGTAGCTAACACCCTTGGTTCATCCTTCACAATACTCAAACTTGCTATTGTGACTTATGATTGGAAAAACTGAATTTATTAAGAGATGAGGTAGATGTAGCGAGGTACGCTGTAACTCAGCTTCCCAGTCTCTCTAGAGCAAAATAATTACTGTTCTCTAAGGGGCAGAGTTGAGTGAATGAGAGACTACGTTTGACTTTGACAGCTGACTAGCATCCCTGAACTAAGCCTGGATGATCCCTATCAGTCAATTTGAAGATCAGCCTCCCATATCTAATATCTAAACATGAAGCAAAGTCTAGTGATTTGGGTCTATCTGGAGTTGGGTAAGAGAAGGGTAAGAAGAGGGCACCAGAGCATATGGAAACTACAGATCAATTAGCAATAAACAAACAAAGTTGGCAAGTTTGCATTGAATTCACAATGTTTTGAAAAGGAAACATTCACTGTGCGCTTTTAATTCAACGTCCTCTTTTTTTTGCTTTGCTTTATCCAGAGGATTCAGAATTGTGTCTCCTTAGCAAAAAAGGAAAGGAGAGAGGAAAGAATAAGGCTGTAATCCTGTGCATCAGTCTTCCCTGACATATTGCATGACTGGAGGGCACCAGGTTGGTGAAAGCATCTATGCATACTTACCTGGGAGTAAGTCTCACTTCCATAATACTAAAACCCACTGAAGAAGAGAGACGGACTGCTAAAACACTCCCAGAATTGTAGCTCTGTGAAGGGAATATGGCTTTCCTAACAACCCTCAGCAACCTTAACAAACCATAGCTCCCAGAATCCATTTTTTGTTTTGTTTGGAGTGATCTGAATTATCTCATTGATTATTTTCCGTTTTTGACTGCTACAGACAGCAGAATGCAAGTAGGAATGGGAATGAAGCTTGGTTTGCTTCTCATTTTAATATGGACCTGCCTAATTTGATCTTCCTAAAACAATAAACAAAGCAAAAAAAAGCTATGCTTCAGAATCTGTACTTCTCTGAATTTTACAACACAGTTCTCAAGCCAGAAATATGTAGGGGGGCGGGATGCATATATTGGGGGCAGGTGTGCATAAAAATTCAAATATTAGTGGAAATAATGGCATGCAAAAAAAAAAAATGTGTGCATTAGGAGAAATGCAGGTGAATTAGGCCTTTCAGGGGGTAGTGGGAAGAAACCGCAATCTGAGGCAGAAATGTGGGATTGGGAAAATGAGAAAATGAGAGAAACCAAAGTTATACTATAGTACTCACTCCCACAGGAAGAGATGATTAGGCACCAATGTGAGTGCTTTAAGAGAGGACAGGATGAATTCATGGTGGAGAAGGCTATAAATAGCTACTTGCCACAATGACTCTGCTCTGTCTGCAAAGTCAGAGACAGTAATGCTTCTAAATACCAGTTGCTGCAACCCACAGAGCGCTCTTGTGTTCGAGTCCTGCTTGTGGTTTCCCACAGGCCACTGTTGGCCACTGTGAGAACAGGATGCATTGGTTTCATCCAACCAGGTTCTTCTTACCTTCTTGTCTTTTAAATAAAGGAGCCAACAAATAGTTGTGGTCAGCAAAATCTTGGTGCCATCCTAATTTCCATACATTAGCTTTTTATTCTTCTTCAAATGGTCCAAAGGAACTGGCTGTGGGCGCAATAAATTAGCAAACTCATAAGCACTGATACTCTAATACTAAGCACAATACATTTGATTGGAATGGGGCAGGAGAAACCAATTTATGGACAGAAAATCAGATTAGTCTGATTAGGAATGCAACCTAAATTTGTGATCAAAGAAAATCCCCCCCCCGAAAGGTTTTTTTTCCCCCTTTTGAATGACGGGTTGTATATGTCACATGTAAGATAAGTCATTCTCTGCCTTTGCATCGTTTTTCAGTTATTGTATGCACAGCAAGATAACTGAGAAGGGCGGGTGTAAAGAAGGGAGAGAGATGAGTAAATAAAAAAATAAAAATCAAACTGTGTTTTTTAAGTAATTTCTCACAGCTGGAGGCAGCTGTGTCTGACTCCAGGCTATAAATGGCTTAGGAGAAAAATATATATTTAGTATCATTATTATTCTTCAGTAATGCACGAGGCGTAATTATCTTTCACAAGATTTGCTAGATGGACAGTACTCTGTTAGTAGGAAGCGTTTTAATAGATGCTTCCCAAATGAAGAGGGCAATAGCCACACAAATGGCCACAATGGAAGCATAGAAGGAAACATGACTGGGACACAAAGATGTGACTAAGAGAAAGAGATTTAACTAGCCCTTCAGAAGAGTAGTGGGTGACATTAATATCCAGCTAACTCATGAATCCTCATTTTTGCCATCACATGGTGATTGTGCCTAAGACTGGTCTAGCCAGGAACAAACAGGGAAATGCTTTCATGAAGGAAAACCTTTAGTAGGCTCGTGAATCTTATGTTCTGATGGCAGCAGCTTGTAATCTTGTGTGCTGGGAGTAGTTTCAGGTGGGGCATCTTCTGGGCTACCTTAAGTTGAAACACCTCTGCTCGTTTCTGGAAGGCAGTTCTTCTCCTTGGCCTGTGGTCTTTGAGGTTCCACAGGGTTCAATCTCGCCGGCCACGCTATTCAACCTCTGCCTGAAGCCACTGATTTGGGTTGAGGATCCTCCTGAATGCTGATGACACTCAGCTCTGCACATCAGATCCTAGAAAGTCAACAGAACTCCTAGATCAGTGCACGCTGGCTGAGATGTTCTGTTCCATTCAAACTGGCGGGAAATGGAACATGCTGGATGGAAACGGAACATGCTGGATGGAACGACTGTTCTACAAGCCTTTGATTGGGGTAATTTAAGTGATTTTCTATCTGGATGGCTCAGAGTGCTTTTTTACCATCTTTGGTTGATGTGCCACTCGCAGCCCTTCATCATAACATCTGATCTCACCAGAGTAATCGATGGCTTACTTTCTTCCAGGATATAACAACACAATAAGAGTCTTGTTCGCTCAGACCAAAAGTCTCTCTAATCCAGACCACTGTTTCCCACAGTGGAAGAAGAAGAAGAAGAAGAAGAAGAAGAAGAAGAAGAAGAAGAAGAAGAAGAAGAAGAAGAGTTTGGATTTGATATCCTGCTTTATCACTACCCGAAGGAGTCTCAAAGCGGCTAACATTCTCCTTTCCCTTCCTCTCCACAACACACACTCTGTGAGGTGAGTGGGGCTGAGAGACTTCAAAGAAGTGTGACTAGCCCAAGGTCACCCAGCAGCTGCATGTGGAGGAGTGGAGACGCGAACCCGGTTCCCCAGATAACGAGTCTACCGCTCTTAAACACTACACCACACTGGCTCTCAAGGAGGTGGACAAGGAGGCATCACCTCAGCCACAGTGGCATAACGTGGGGAGCTAAGCGGCTGTGGCCCTGGGTGCAATATTTTGAGGGGGCGCAACCAGGCATCCCCATGACAGGCTCCCTCATTGAGGCCAGAAACGCCAGGAGGGGAGCCGCACCCAGGGCCTAGCTCCAGCCTACGAGGGAACTGCAGAGGCAGCTTCCTTGCACAACGGTACAACAGTGCCAGCTGGCTGCAGCTCCACTCCTGGGTCAAGCCTGACCTGGGGCAGAAGCGGCAGAGAGGAGGAGAGACGGTGGCAACATCACCTCCTCTCCTCTGCTGGGCAAAGCCACACAGGTGGCATGAGCACGCCCTTCAAATGCAGTGGCGAGGGCTGGGCTGGTGCGGCTGCAGGGGGTCCCCCCGTCCTTCGTGTGCCCCAGGCAGCAGTAGCATATGTTATACCACTGCTCAGCCAGCCCTGTTTTGTGACAGAACTAGATGTTTGGTGGTTGAAACAACATTCCCAGCAACCCTAAAACCTGCATAGTTAAACTGTAAAATTCGCTCCCACAAGAGGCAGTGATGGTTACCAACTTAAAAGGTAAAGGTACCCCTGACAGTTAAGTCCAGTCACGAATGACTCTGGGGTTGCGGTGCTCATCTCGTTTTACTGGCCGAGGGAGCCAGTGTTTGTCCGCAGACAGCTTCCGGGTCATATGGCCAGCTCCGGTGAACCAGAGCAGCACACGGAAACGCCGTTTACCTTCCCACCGGAGTGGTACCTATTTATCTACTTGCACTTTGACGTTATTTCAAACTGCTAGGTTGGCAGGAGCTGGGACCGAACAACGGGAGCTGACCCCATCGCGGGGATTCGAACCGCCCACCTTCTGATCGGCAAGCCCTAGGCTCTGTGGTTTAGATCACAGTGCCACTTAAAAGAGAATCAGACAAATTCATGGAGGAGAAGGCTGTTGATGGCTACTAGCCATGACGGCTGTGCTCTGTCTCCACGGCTGAAAGCAGTAATGCTTCTGAAGTTTCTGGAAGGCCACTGTGAGAACAGGATGCTGGACTAGGTGGGCCCATTGGCCTGATCAGCAGGCTCTTCTTATGTTAATCTAGAGCTTTTCTTATGGTACAAAGATAAAAATGAGTGGAAATATTTGGAATATTCCCCTGAGGTGATTTTTGTATTTCATTTCCTTGTGGGAAACCATTTTATTTGAAACTGCCATCCCATCTTTTTTCCTCATGGGGCAACTTCGGCCATTTTCCTACTGGAGAATTGGCTAGCTTCTGAAATCAAATGGTGGCGGCAGCTTTACCATTTGAGAGAGCTCCATAAATCAGCCCTGAAGCGATTCTTTTTGGGGATGGTGCGTGAAACCAGTTTGCAATTCGTTGTGAATTAATTCCATCAACCCACAGTTGAATATTGAAACAGGCATGGGTTTCATCTTGCTAAATTTGATTTCCGCTGTAATGAGAAGGTATGTGTTGTTGTTGCAGCTGGTTGTTTTTGCTTTTCAGGATGAGCGCCATGCTGTAAAATCCCTCGAAGCTCCTAAGAGCTTTGGGGTAATTAAGTTAATCTGCAACAGATTTATTTTGGGAGCGTATCTGATTTGCCATTTGCTGATGACGGACATCTTCCAAGGGCATTGCTGCACAGTGCTTAGGCCGCAGGGTGAGCGGCAGAGAGATGCTATCTGAGTTGCCAGTCAACTATTCTGTTACTGTTCTAGCTTCTGTGCCATTATTTCTGGGAAGATCTCCTGAGAATGCCTGAACTTTCCAGGTAAACTCCAGGTAAGGGGTTCCCAGAAAGCATGCCAACATGTTAAAAACTGACATCTTCTGATTGTAAGCATCAGCCTTCACTAACCTTGGCTCAAGAGAGTTCACCAGGCTGACGAAGGCTGATTACATTAATGGTGACCTTCCCCCTCAGTTGATTTATTGTTGCTGACCTGTGCCTGACTCCAGCTCGGACATATAATCCAAAACTTATGGCGTATACAGGCTAGGAATTTAAACACACACACACACACACACACACACACACACACACAGAAATACAAAGTGAATACTGGATGCCCATGTATACCCCACATATACATACCTGTATATGACTTCTTTTATACTGAACATCCTTTGCCATTTTGTTGCACCTGGAGCCAGGATAGTGTCAGGAGTGGTGGAAGGCACCAGCTGAGGAACCACTTAGGGAACCCCCGGGGGAAGAAGGCTGACAGCTAGGGATCCAGTGGTGGGATGACAACGAGTGGTCAGAGGGAGAATAAGAGTATAGCATCAATAGGAGTATAGCATCTAGATCAAGGGAAGTAATAGTACCACTGTATTCCACTCTGGTCAGACCTCACCTGGAATACTGCGTCCAGTTCTGGGCACCACAGTTCAAGAAGGATACTGACAAGCTGTAACGTGTCCAGAGGAGGGCAACCAAAATGGTCAAAGGCCTGGAAACGATGCCTTATGAGGAACGGCTTAGGGAGCTGGGTATGTTTAGCCTGGAGAAGAGAAGGTTAAGGGGTGATATGATAGCCATGTTCAAATATATAAAAGGATGTCATATAGAGGAGGGTGAAAGGTTGTTTTCTGCTGTTCCAGAGAAGTGGACATGGGGCAATGGAATCAAACTACAAGAAAGATTTCACCTAAACATTAGGAAGAACTTCCTGACGGTAAGAGCTGTCCGACAGTGGAATTTGCTGCCAAGGAGTGTGGTGGAGTCTCCTTCTTTAGAGGTCTTTAAGTGAAGGCTTGACAGCCATCTGTCAGGAATGCTTTGATGGTGTTTCCTGCTTGACAGGGGGTTGGACTGGATGGCCCTTGTGGTCTCTTCCAACTCTATGATTCTATTCTATGAATAATGGTGGTCAGAGGCAAAAGCAGCAGACGGGGAGGACATGGTGTCAGAAACGGAAGTGGTGACAGAGTTTAGTGAACAGGAAGAGGCTGCAGCAGAGCACAGTTCAGACAGAAGTAGAAGCCATGTGTGCAAACAGCTCCTGTCCCCCTGGTCTCCTAGAACATGCAGAGAAATGAAACAAGCAGAGCAACGTGTGCAGATGCAGCCTAAGACTGTGTGGGAAAGACCCTGGAGAGGAGGAGTCCTAGTGGGCACAGAGAAGAAGGGGACTTTCAGTCCTCACGACTGCTTCTTTGGGGCACGAAAGAGTTGCTAGGCCAGAGTTGTGGTTTGTTTCCTTGAATAAAGAATTAACTTCACTGGCCTCAGTTGATTTATTGTTTTGTTGCTGACCTGTGCCTGACTCCAGCTCGGACATATAGTCCAAAACTTATGGCGTATACAAGCTAGGATTTTTTTTTTAAACACACACATACGCACACAGAAATACAAAGTGAATATTGGATGCCATTGCCCATGTATACCCCACATATACATATATGACCTCATACTTTTATACTGAACATCCTTTGCCATTTTGTTGCTTATTCACTCAGTCTGGGACACTGGGGAGATGTTTCTCCTGCTCAGGCCAATGTAGAGGCAGGTCCTTTGAAAAAAATGTCCACTCTTTCAGTCACACCCTTCGAGTCAAAAGCAGCCATTGTCTTTGCCCTGTCTGCAGGTAATCGATGAACTGAATTGAGTATTGAAAATGAGAATTTGACATGAATGCAGTAATGACTCAGGAGATCTGGATATAAACAAGGCTCCCTCTTTCCCCTCGGCTGTCAAATTGCAGTATGGATCAGTCTTAACCCAGGTGGCAGACTGCCCTTTCATTCTGATGATTGGGCAATAGGAACTAATTAAAAAATAAACCCTCTAAAGTCGCTTCCAGGAGGTAGCTGCCATTTCACATTCTTTTCAACTTGACTGGGCCACGCAACAAATCGTTTCTGTGCATCTTCCTTCCCACTCAGAAAGAACATTCAGTTTGGGGTTCCAATGGGACCATATTCCCACCATACATGCAAAGCTTTGTGATACCACTTTACATAGCTGTGGTTTCCCCAAAAGAATTCTGAGAGCTGCAGTTGGTTTCGGGTGCTGAGAGTTGTCAAGAGACCGCCTCTTCCCCTCACAGAGCTCCCTGTGAGAAGGGATTGATGCTTAAACCACTCTGATGCCTCCTCCTTGTTTCTCAGTGGCTCAATTTCAGCCACAGTTGTGATGGCCCCTCCCCAGCTGAGTTTGTTATTAGAAGGGGTGACTTGGGTGAGGTGCGGGGCAAAGGAGACCCAGAGCTTGTGAAGCTCTGGCATATTTTGCAGTCTTATTTCAAAATTGCCTAGCTCTCAGCAGGCAAAGACAATGCCTTTCAGCATAATTATTATCTTCTGTTGCTTGAGCATGCTGTGAAAAAAAAAAGATTATGGTGAGGAAGAGATAAAGTATCCTTGACACAAATTAGTATTTAACATACATTTTAAATCCAGCTTCTGCTGCCATCTGTATTTCTTTGAGACTTCCGTCAGTTCCTAATGGAAGCAGTGTCATTTTTTTTTATCTCCCCAGTAGAGAGTAAAAATATCTAGCTTTGTGTGTGTTTAAATTAAACCTTCTGTTTTGCTGTAAAACAAACAAACAAAAACATTTTAGTCATCATCTGATAATCTGGAATTATGTTAAATGACAGTTCTTTGCCCTCAACCTTTGGGAGAATTGGACTTTTAACAAGTGGAGAACGAGAGTGAATGTGTTTTTCTGGATGTTTGTGGTTGAAAATAAATCTGTTGCTCTGTAGTTCACTTATCTTGCCTAGCTAGAATACCGGGCATGCTACACCTTGCAGACAAATGATGACAACTTTTTAATCGAGCGGAGGAAATACATTAAAATGTGCTAAAATGTTTAACACAGTCCGTCAATGTCTCTGCGTCATGTTTCTGTCTCCAGTCACTTCCTCAAAGAAATGACATATTGGATTTTCCTTTTACAGGACCGAGGGGAAATGTAGATGGGTTGTTTCTCTTCTAAGAAGAAATCTGATCTCTCCCTACTTTATTATCTGAGACTGCAAAACTAAGCCAAATGTAGCCCTCCAGTTTTTATACTCAGGTCTCACCAAGGATGGGGAATCTGTGGCCCTTCAGATGTTGTGGGACTAGAGCTCCCATTGTTCTTCACTGTTGGCTGGCAGCGGTTGATGGGTTTTAGAGTCCCACAACATCTGTAGGGCCATTAGTTCCCTGTTTAGGGAAGCTTTTAATGTTTGATGGACTACTGTATTTTAATATTTTGTTGGAAGCCGCCTAGAGTGGCTGGAGAAACCCAACCAGATGGGCGGGCTATAAAGAATAAATAAATAAATAAATTATTATTATTATTGCCCATTCATTCTCAACTCCCTCCTCAACCTGGGACCAAGCGCATTTGATTGGCCAGCATCCATGGTTAATGAGTTGTTTGTAGACTGGCATGTCACAAGTTGGGCAGGCACTAGTCCTGCCCTTGAGTGGCCTGGAAGGCTTCTAAAGGAGCAAGACCTTGGACTAGAGCTGTGTACTCCAGCATCTCTGAGAGGCCTCTAAGGAAGGCCTTCTCCCCTTCTCAGCTGGAACAATTATAGGAGAACTGTTTGCTTTAAGTAGGTGGAGGCATTGATGGGGGCAGGAAGAAAGGTGCAGACTGGAGGGAGGCACAAGGCTCAATGGCAGAGTTAGATGTCAAGTTATTTTTCTCAGGGCTGCCCAAGTTTTAGTCTCTCTTGTGCAGTATGTTGGGGAACATGAGACCTCTGATGCAAATACTCTTCAGAGTATTTACAATGTCTAAGAGTTGGCCGAAAGCCACCGAGAACATCTGCTCCACTTCTGAGAAGATATGAGCCTGGTTGTCCTTATGAATTAACAACTCATCCTTCCAACATGTGGCTTGGTCAGTTCTGAGAGTCATCTCAGGTTCAGCAGGTTCCTCTTGCAACACATTTGCTTCCTAATTGAGGCACACTGCGATCAAGAATACAGAATTTGATCCGTGGAGGTTCTCTCCTGCCACATGCCTTGCTTGTGTCATGGTTGACCTATCATTGTGCTGTGATTAGGATAGCCTCTTAAGATTACTAGGCCTATTGTTACCACCCAATTGTATGGGAAGGGTGGGGCAATACATCCACACACTCCGTATGCAAGGACTGTAGAAGCATCCAAGAAGGCTGGGATCGGCATCCTTAGGGACCAATAACATGGTGAGTGGGTGATGGTTAGATGCAGGTTGCTGCTGCAGGAAGAGGAAGGAAACCACAGGAGGGAGAAACACTCTTGTGTACAGTTCCTACTTGTAGTCTTCTCATAGGCGTCTGGGATGGTACTGTGAGAACAGGATGCTGGCTTAGATGAGCCACAGGCCAGGAGGCTCTTTTTTATGTCCTTATGCAGTGGTTTCCCCAATGGGCAGCTAACACAGAACTGCACACAATCCCAAGGACTAGATCTGCCTTCTGGTAGTTGTCCCCTCCTAGGCCAATGGACCTCCACAATGGGAGAGAAATAGTGACAGAACTATTCTAATTGGTGCAAATTGCCTCTTTTAATTTTCTCCAATGCCTATAGATGGCAGGGACCGTGCTGAGGAGGGCTGGTGGGCACCACCCCCTCCCCCTCCCCCTCATCCTGAATCTTCCCAGGAACAGGAGGACAGTATAGATTTGGAACAGTGGTTTGCAGAAGGGCATAGTTCAGAAGGCAGAAGCTGGGAAATACTCGATGGGGAACAGCTAGAAGAAGAAGAAACACTGGGAGAGAGAGGGTTAGCAGATTCACAGTCATTGGACAGCATTCCACCACCGCCCTCCCCAAAGTCGAGAAGAGCTCAGAAAGTCTCAGAACAAAAAGCGCAGAGGGTATAAACTCAGATTGCAAGATGTAGGAGTGACGTAGATTAACAGGGGTGGAGGGCGGGAGGGAGCCTTAATTGGGAGCACTGCCATTCTAGGGAGGCATGTTCTTTTGTCTCTCACTGTGATTATTAAAGAATCTAACAGATAAGAAGAAATATCAACAACCTCAGATATGCTGATGACACAACCTTGATGGCAGAAAGTGAGGAGGAATTAAAGAACCTTTTAATGAGGGTGAAAGAGGAGAGCGCAAAATATGGTCTGAAGCTCAACATCAAAAAAACTAAGATCATGGCTACTGGTCCCATCACCTCCTGGCAAATAGAAGGGGAAGAAATGGAGGCAGTGAGAGATTTCACTTTCTTGGGCTCCATGATCACTGCAGATGGTGACAGCAGTCACAAAATTAAAAGACGCCTGCTTCTTGGGAGGAAAGCAATGACAAACCTAGACAGCATCTTAAAAAGCAGAGACATCACCTTGCCGACAAAGGTCCGTATAGTTCAAGCAATGTTTTTCCCAGTAGTAATGTATGGAAGTGAGAGCTGGACCATAAAGAAGTCTGATCGCCGAAGAATTGATTCTTTTGAATTATGGTGCTGCAGGAGACTCTTGAGAGTCCCATGGACTGCAAAAAGATCAAACTTATCCATCCTTAAAGAAATCAGCCCTGAGTGCTCACTGGAAGGACAGATCCTGAAGCTGAGGCTCCAATACTTTGGCCACCTCATGAGAAGAGAAGACTCCCTAGAAAAGACCCTGATGTTGGGAAAGATGGAGGGCACAAGGAGAAGGGGACGACAGAGGATGAGATGGTTGGACAGTGTTCTCGAAGCAACTGGCATGAGTTTGGCCAAACTGCGGGAGGCAGCGGAGGATAGGGGTGCCTGGCGTGCTCTGGTCCATGGGGTCACGAAGAGTCGGACACGACTGAACGACTGAACAACAACAACAACAAAACAGATAATACATTCCTTTCGTTTGATCTACTTATTTACTGCCACGAGGGGAGGAAGCCGATTCCCCGAAGCCTGGCAGTAGATCAGAATTCCTCTGAGGAACTGTGGGCAAATAAAATGGCAGTGTTATGTTGGGGAATTGTGGGTAGTTAAATGGTTGCTGTACTGGGTGAAGTGCTAGAATTGTTGTTGCTGTTGTGTTATGGAAGGTATTGCATAGGTGCTTTCCAAATCACTGCTAGGTGTTGGAGCATGCCGTGGTGTGTGACATCGAGCCTGCCCCAGGATCTTGGAGGAGAGGAGAGATGCAACCAGCATCCTAAAACATTCTCCTCAGGAATTAATGCTACTGCGAGGGAGAGAGGAAACTCACACACTTATGGTTTGAATTTTACATTGGGTTTCAGTAGCTTTGCCGAGGAACCCCCTCTCAAACGCCGGATTGCCAAGTCAGCATTTCAAACAAGGGACAGAAATACCCCTCATTTAAGATAATGAGCAATGCACTTTCTGACATCTCTCAACCCTTTCCTGCTCTCCCAGCCGTCTAAGCCCGGCCTGCCGGTGCAGAGTTTCATAATGAAGCGCACATCACATTCCTGCTGAATCAATATTTGAATGCTGCTCCAGGCCATTTTCAGTCATCAGCAAGTTTGATCGCTCTTATTTTAATATTATTAACAAATGGTTTCCTCGTACCGCTGTTTGAACATACGTGCAGTGTTTATTGTCACTTTCCACGCAGGATTTGCATTCCCCTCCCTGCTACGAATATTAAAAGCAGAACCCTTACCTGGAGAAAGACATTGATGAGTGGTCTCCGAATGCAAACACCGAAGAATTATGAAAGAGGGAGACAAAACGCAAGCAATTTAGCTTGTTTATAAATTACATGCTGAACACAGAAGAATGACTGTGTCTCTCTCGAGCTCCCCCCCCACACACTCCTTCTTCTCCCCCCCCCACCCCCAAGGAACAAAACAAAGTGTGTGTGTCTGGAAACAGCAAAAGTGAAAAGGCATTCAAGCAGGTGCCATTTCAAGGTAGTTTTAATCCATTTTCAAATGCCTTCACGAATCACTTTGTCAACACAATTATTCTTCGGCTGCAGAGGTGGCATTACCTGAAGTTTGAATGAGAGAGTGAGAGATAAAAAGAAAGGAAAAACACACATGCACCAAATATTTTTTGGGGGGGGGGAATTGAAAAGAAATATTGCTTACAAATAGCATGAACTAATTCCCCCACTCCCCAAACACACTCACTCGAGGTTCTATCTGGTGACATCCCAATTTAGGAAGGAGTTTTAATATTTTTTAAATTTCAGCTTATTATTACATTTATAGCCCACCTTTTTCTCCAAAGGACCTCAAGGCGGCGTACCCTCTTCTCTCTTGCCATTTTATCCTCACAACAGCCCTGCGAGGTAGGTTAGGCTGGAATATAGGGACTGACCCAAGTTCACCCAGTGATATTGACATGGTATTTGTTGTATGGCAGCTGCAAGGTTCACCTGATTAATTGGTCAGATTAAAAAACAAACACCATTAATTAAATTGGAAACATCTTTATAAAATATGTTTTTAAACATAAGTACAGTGGTACCTCGTTTAAGAACTTAATTCATTCTGGAGATCCATTCTTAACCTGAAACTGTTTTTAACCTGAGGTACTACTTTAGCTAATGGGGCCTCCCACCACTGCTGCACAATTTTTGTTCTCATCCTGAAGCAAAGTTCTTAACCTGAGGTACTATTTCTGGGTTAGCGGAGTATGTAATCTGAAGCGTCTGTAACCTGAAGCGCCTGTAATCCAAGGTACCACTGTACCAACTAAAAACTGGAATGGTGAGGGTGACATCCCTGTTAATTCTGGGAGGGAAAATATTGTTTGGTTAACGAAGGCCGCATTCTCTTCAAGGCAACCTTTCAAGGGCCACATGTCAGTGGCGGGTGGGGCCAGAGGCAAAACTGATCCAAGCAACAAATGCATATGTCTCCTTCGTATAAGGGCTGCCATACATCCAGATTTTCCCAGAGATTACCAGGAATTCAAAGGCAGAATTGACATCGGGTTTTGTGTGTGTGTGTGTGTTCTGAAAGGTGGCACTTTGTCCTGGATCTTAGGCAAGTCAATCTTTTGGTTTAAAAAAGAAAGAAAGAAAGAAAAAGCTCAACGACTTTCGGGGGTATCCTGGCAACCCTACTTCATATCTACAAAAATGCAAACGCAACACGGTGGCTAATAACTGTTAGTAAATATATAATCGGTATGATGTCATTCAAAATATACGAATAAGCCACTTCAATATAATATATATATCATACAACTCACCTCACAAACTATACAAGTGACTGCAAGTTGTTATGTGTATCAGAGTCAAACAAAGGTTCAAACAACCAATGAAGAGTGAGGAACGGCAAACTGTCTGTCAAAGGGAGACGTCTCACACAAGTCTCAAAGGAAGACATTTCTCCGAAGTCTCAAAAGGACAGTGCATCCGGAATAGTTCAACTGTTTTGAAATAAAGTATGAAATATACATACTAGTGAAGATCATACTAGTGGATCAGTCATCACTGGATAATGTAGCTAGTATGTATATTTCATTGTTAATTATTTGCTGATGAAGACTTTATTATCATTGGTTGTTCGAACCTTTGTTTGACTCTGATACACATAACAACTTGCAGTCACTTGTATATTTTGTGAGCTGTGTTGTATGATTAATAATAATAATAATAATAATAATATTTATTATTTGTACCCCGCCCATCTGGCTGGATTTCCCCAGCCACTCTGGGCGGCTTCCAACAAAAATCAAATACATTAAAATATCACACATTAAAAGCTTTGAACTGGCTTATTCGTATATTTTGAATGACATCATACCGATTATATATTTACTAACAGTTATTAGCCAGCGTGTTGCGCTTGCATTTTTGTAGATTGTCACATTTTGCAACACAGGGGTTTGTAACAAAATAGAAAATTCTTTCCAGTAGCACCTTAGAGACCAACTGAGTTTGTTCTTGGTATGAGCTTTCGTTTCGTATCCGAAGAAGTGTGCATGCACACGAAAGCTCATACCAAGAACAAACTCAGTTGGTCTCTAAGGTGCTACTGGAAAGAATTTTCTATTTTGTTTCGACTATGGCAGACCAGCACGGCTACCCACCTGTAACAGGGGTTTGTGTTTGTTCAAGCCCTACTTCATATAGTAGGCCTGTTTTAAACGCACTCACATGTTGCTCTCTGTCGCCCATCCAGACACATCAGGGGCGTTATTAGAGTTTGAAAGGACATCCCAGTAGGGAAACTCATTTCCTTATGTTATTCATATTGCTCCTGAAATGCTCAGCTCTTTATTTGTGTTGCTAAAATTGGTTTTTACTTTACATCTGAGGTGAGGAACTTGTGTCTGTCTGTAGACTCTAGCTCCCATTAGCCCTGGCCAGCATAGCCAATGGTGATGGATGATGGGAGTTGTAGTCCAGCCATATCTGGAGGGCTATGGGTTTACTATCCATGCTAGATGTGCACATCTGGAACACTGGGAGAGGACACATTTCCTTGGGTTAACTCTGGCTGATAATTACCTTAAAGAAAAACATTATTCTGAAGCATGCTGACGCTATAATGCTTTAGGAGATGTCAATTTATATCAGAAGAGAAGCTCGGAGACAATTCGAAGACCGACACCCCCCCCCCCCACTAAAGCACCACAGTGATGCTTTAAAATAAATAAAAGATAAATTTCAAAAGCCTTCTCTTGATTGAAGGAATCAAGCCTTATATTTTATTGAAATGTTTTGAAAATGGCTAGAACCTTGATTAAAAAGATGTTATCTGAAAGGCACATCTGTTTGGGAGGAGTGTGCGAAGTGTTTCATTTGACACTCACACCTTTTGCCGTCTTATTTTAAAGAAGTTTTCATCCCCAGTAGTCTCTGAGCAAGCGGGGGGGGGGGGGAGACCAACACCCTGCTGTTTGCCTTTATAATTCCACAATGTGTTCTGAAGATCCACAATTCAGAAACCTTGTTGAATCTCAGTAGGGCAGGGTCTGGTCAATGCCTAGAGATTGTCTGAGATTCCAAGGCATATTACCTTGAGTTCTACAATGAGAGAAAGATGGGGAATAAATGTAATTAACAGGAATAAACATACAGTATACCTGTCTTCCACTCCAGTTGGTTGTTTTGTAAGCAAGACTTCAAACGTCAGGTGCATCTATCCTCTCCAGGAAATCTTTCAGGACTGCAAAAAATAAAATAAAAAAATAATTATTTCCATATATGTCTCAAGGAAATATAATAAAAACAGCTTTTTAAAAGGTACAAAAAATAGCAGACGATTAGTTTAAAAACAATACAGAATGGACTTCTGGGAAGTAAAAATAGTGGGCTCAGGAAATTCCTTGGGAATCTTCAGTGAAAACTCTTCAGTACCAAACAATTTGTAAATTCCCATCTCTGCACTTATTTGTAGGTGTGGGTGGAATCCTCACAAAAGTTTGCATTGAAATAAGCATTTAAATCCACATTTTTTAGCCTATTTACTCTGAAAGTTCACAGCTCTAAATGTGCTTTCTCTCAAAAATACAGATTTCCAAAGTGCATTTTCTCTCAACATGCACATTTGAAAAGACATATTTTTTTAAAAAAACAACAACTGCATGTTGTTTTAAGAGCTGTGTCACATTTCTAGCAGTATGTTCTTTCAATATACACATTTATCTCAAAATATGCACTTTTAAAATGGGTTTAATTCCCCCCCCAAAAAAAACTTTCACAACATTTAGGGTAGCACAAAACCTCCTTAATAGCTATGCTACCGTCAAGTCAGTTTATATCAGAATTTGCTAAGGTCAAATTCTGCAAGCCCTCCAAGCTTCGCTTCTCCAGAACTGGTAGCTCTTACTTTTCAGTTAAAGGAAACCCAAGTTTTGCTTCCAATGATGCATTCCTCCACTGGAGGCGAGTGCATTTGGTTGAATGAGGGACTTCCCCACCAATCTCAGTTTACCCTCAGCTAGCCCCCACCTGCCCATCTTCTTTCTTACTAGCTGTCCAGGGAGTTGTGCTGGCTATCAACTTCCTCCTTAGTCTCAGACCTCATCGACACCATGCATTTAAAGCACTTCATGGCCTCCCCCAGACTCTTGGGAACTGTATTTAGTTAAGGGGTGCTGATAGTAATTGTTGGGAAGCCACTGTCTCCCACCCTCCACCCCATGAAACAGAGAGGGTTTGTCCTTCTTACTTCAGGCTTTGTTCACAGCAGGGAGACATCAAACCAAACAGGGAGCAAAACTCCCTCAGAACTACACAGCCAATTGGAGCAAGAGCTACCTCAGTAAACACCAGGCCACTATGCCCATAAACTACTATCAATATTCTCCAGCAATGTACAGGTGAAAGGAAGGATTGAGCTTGTGTTGTCCTTGGTTCACATGAGGATGAGATTGAAGATGAGCAGTCTCAGACTCATGTGAACTGAGGGTGGAGGTACCTAGGATGGGGGGTGGAGGACTTGTGGGCCTCTGGATACTGTTGGACCACAATTCCCATCATCCCTGACCAATGGCCATGCTGCCTGCAGCATGATGGGAGTTGTGGTGCAACAGCATCCAGAGGTTCACAGGCTCCCATCCCATCCCTAGAATGTGTCCCAGAATCCTCTGCAGTGTGTAAAGCAGGTGCTCTAGTCATGGCAAATGTTCAGGATTCCTTCGCTCAACCCTAGAATAAAGTTGCTGCATTTCCCCAAAGGTTAAAATAAGTTTGAAAAGCAATGCATTAAGAACTGGATTTTTGAGATCAACACTCCTGCAACGTGATTATGTCTTCAGCATTAGCATGAAGAATATGCAATATAGGTTTTTGAAATATATGCAATATAAACCTTATAAATGTTGTGTATTAATATCTACAAAGAAGGTGAAACAGAGTTAAGAACAACCAAACTATGATCAAGAGGGGGGGAAAGAGACCATTTATAAGAATGTAGCTCATTTTTAAAAAGATGTAAATGATTTGGCTATGTATAAAACTTATATTTCCTTGCTAGAAAGGAGGTTAGCATTCATACAGAGCTATGTATATTGCCTATTTTATGGATTAGAATTCCTCCACACATCAGTTAAACCATAAATGGATAATAGAGGAAAATTCTTTTTTTACAGATGGAGGATGAGACTAAATGGATCCTGTCTCGGCTGTAATGGATAGCGTAGTTAAAATTTCCCCCCAAAATCAGCACATTTTTAGGCAGTCAATTCGATAAAACATCCCTCACAGTGATTCACCAAAAAAATAAAATAAAATAATCCTCTTTTAGCAGCCTAACATTGGCAGAATAAATATTAATGAGACAAAAGCAATTTTGATCAAAGTTGTCCCGAACTTTTAACAACCTCTCCTGCAACACTCAGGACTGGGCATGGTGGCAACAATAGAGCTAGGGGCAAAGTGGAGCTCTGAAACACCCCAAGAAAGCTTTGGTCTCCCTCCTCTTGAATAATTATCACAGGGGCATAGGAATCTGCCTTATATGGAATCAGACCCTTGGTCTATCTAGCTCAGTACTGTCTACACTGACTGGCAGCAGCTCTCCAGGATTTCAGACATGGGTCTCTTCTAGCCCAACCTGAAGTTGCTGAAGATTCAACCTGGGATCTTCTGCATTCAAAACAGATGCTCTACCACTGAGCACCTGCCCTTCCCCAACCTATTTTAATTAGCGATGCTTGAGAAATTTTATCTTTGCAAATTCCAATGTGAACTGACCTGATCTTCACCTCCTAGACTAGCATGTGAATTGGAACTTGGTTATCTTGGTTATTTACCAGCTTCCAGACTCTGATACAGTTCTCAGCAATCTCTCTCTCTCTCTCTCTCTCTCTCTCTCTCTCTCTCTCTCTCTCTCTCTCTCTCTCTCTCTCTCTCTCTCTCAGAAATGCACATGTGGAGACATTTGAAATGAACATGTGAAATGTGAATGCAGGTTTTCATGCAGGGTTGTTCTTTTATAATTACAGTTTAATGTTGAAATGGAATGGAATGAGTTTGCAGTGAGGTAAAATAAAGGTACTGTGAAAGTAAAGGACCCCTGGATGGTTAAGTCCAGTCAAAGGCGACCAGGGGGTGCGGCACTCACCTTTCTTTGAGGACAAGGGAGCTGGTGTTTGTCCACAGTCATGTGGCCAGCATGACTTAACCGCTGGCACAATGGAACACCGTGATGGAAGCCAGAGTTCACGGAAACACCCTTTACCTTCCCGCCACAGTGGTACCAATTTATCTACTTGCACTGGCGTGCTTTCGAACTGCTAGGTTGGCAGGAGTTGGGACAGAGCAATGGGAACTCACCCTGTTGCGGGGATTTGAACCGCCAACCTTCTGATTGGCAAGCCCAAGGGGCTTAGTGGTTTAGACCACAGCGCCACCCGCGTCCCTTAGGTTTACAGCGAACCCATGTGAAAGGGGTATGAATCAGAATGTGTATCTATTCCTACTTTCAATAAAGGACTCCTGATGCCTGATTTGCATGTTTTTGTTGCATCAAGTGTGGTTACACATTGTGGCCTCATCCAGGACTATGGCCATCTCAATGCAAATCTGGATATATATGTTCTCCAGTGCTGCCAGATGTCTGGGCTCAATGTTTTGGGCCTGAACTGAAACTGGAACATGCAGAATATGTTTCTGAATTAACCAAGCAAAATATGAAAGGCCATCAAAGGAGTCAATATTTCACATCCCATTCTATTCAGCACCAGAACAGGGCTCTGAGGCCTGAGCACACCTATGGCAGTCCGTTAAGTAAGATCTTAGCCTCAGATCCTGAGATTCTGAGTCTGAGAACCTCAGAGGGGTTGAGAAAATGGCTTCTGGGTGGAGGAACCATCATGGGCTGAAGGAGAAGCAGTCCCCATAAGCATGGCAGTAGTTTTTTTTTTTTTAAATCTGAAAAGACTCACAACCATTTGCATTGTGCACTTTCCCCCTTATGAACACAAACCCAGTAGATAGCAGAGAACCATAGTAATAAAATTTTAGAGTTCAAAGGGACCTTTTAGAGACCTCTTTTTAAATAAATAAATAAATAAATAAATACATAAATAAATAAAAGCTGGTATTCAAAATGCTTTTTAAATCGTTAATTTCACAACAAGCCATGAGAAATTTACTGCCTGTTTCAACAAGTTAGCAAAGAGAGGTCTGGGAACAGGAGCTTCCTGGAGCAATGATTAAGCAATAATTAAGGGAAAGGACCAAACAACAACAACAACAATTTTTTATTTCTACCCCACCCATCAGGCTCCCAACAGAATATTAAAAAATACAATAAAACATCAAACATTAAAAACTTCCCTAAACAGGGGTGCCTTCAGATGTCTTCTAAAAGTCAGATAGTTGTTTATTTCCTTGACATCTGATAGGAGGGCGTTCCACAGGGTGGGCACCACTACCGAGAAGGCCCCCTGGCTGGTTCAATCTAGTCCAATCCCTCTTTCAATCTTGCAATTACAGCAACCTCAACAGATGGCTGAACACCTTGCTTAAATGCCTCCAATGAGCAGCATTCTCCAACAGCATTCTCTGCTGTTGAACAGCTCTGGGTGTCCAGAAGTTTCTCCCAATGCAATCTGCTCCCTTGCAGTTTCCATCCGCTGGTTCTCTGGAATGACAAAGAAGAGGCCTGCTCCATGCTGTGCATGACAACATCGGTCAAAACCCTCTCCTCTCAGCAATCCAACTCCCTATCAGCATGTATAATAAGCTGCTGATAACAAAACTGGGCAGTCCTGTGATAATTTATGAGAAGCGCATCGGACGCTTCCAAATAGGCTTTATAATGCTAAGTATTGTTATTATAAATGGGCTTTAAATGTTCTAAATTCTGCTGTCAGCATTAGATGCCTAATTATTCTTCAGATGTATTGTCAACCAAGAGAGATATTTAATGTGCAAGAGCCTAATGGAGTAAAGAGCCCTTCACTTCAGATTTACCAAATGTGCTTATCAGCTGTTTTCTCCAGTGGGTGAAATGATGCAGTGTGACCTTGAGCAAAAACTTAAAAAAAAAACAATAAAACTTTTTTTTTTTTAAGAAATGGGAAAGAAAAGAGATGTGGTTTTGTTTTGCAACCTTACCAGAGAAAGGAGCTTTCCATCTTAGAAAATAAATGGTTTAAGTATAAAAGCAACTCTGCTTGTGTTTCCACACTTTTTTTGTGGAGTGGGGATCAGAAACTCAGTGGTTTGAATTTTTCGTTTTCATTTTGGCATTTCCACTGTTAGCAGCAAAAAATGTATAGGCTTTTGAAAAGGAACAACTATGCCACTGCATGATCGGTCAATGGTTAAAATATGGGAGATATCGATAATGGGCAGTGGGAGGATCTTACTACATTAAAAGTAGCCAAGGGCATTGCTAGGTTTGAGGGGGTCTCTCAGGACCACATGTCCCCTCTGGGTACTCCTCTCCCCCCCTCTGCCTGCTGTTCTCTGCCCATGGCTGCTCCTTTCTTGCATTAGATCCAGAGTGGGGAACTTGATCTGTCCCCTCCCACCCCCTTCACATGCCAACTTTGATAGATGACATCCTTTTGCATAGTGTTCTGCTTTGCACTTTACAAGTCCTGAAGATCAGTGTTGAGCACAGGAGCATTGGCGGTGCTGCTGATCAGCTGATCAGCACACACAAAAACGCAAGCATTACACAGTGAATGTTTGGATATATTCCTTCCTGCTCTGTATGAGGCCTGAAACAAGAAAGACAAGGGGCTCGTCCCAAACTTCCTCTTGTCCCACTGCTTTCCCCCAGGGAAAACCGCTCTTTAGTGCTCAGTTGGAACAAACAGCAGTTCGGGTTTTCTCTGTATTTATGTTTGCTCCAATTGTGGGCTAAAGAGCGGGTTTTCCCTGGGAAAGGAGCAGGGCTGGAGGAAAACTGCTTGGACTTCGGCTTTCTAGGTATGGAACAAGATGAGGTGTGGATGAGCCCAAAGCTTCTTTGTTCCTTTCTTCTCAACTCATATACAAATTGTTCAGCTTATCCAGTAAAGTGTTATCAGGTTTCTTTTCTCTCTGGACTTTCTCTCTGTGTTATTTAAGTGACTTTGTCAGGAAGTACAAGAAGTGTAGGGTTGAGATATGATTTGTGAGGTTGCTGCTTTCAATGGGAGACACATATTTGGCATCACATCTAGTTCAGGCAAACTGCGCTGCCGACAACCATCTCCATAACTGAAGGAATGCATCATCCTGGGTATTATTCTTGTAGTTTTAGGGGAAATGAATAAAGTTTTCCAAATTTTGTGCTTTTGCAGCAAACCTTGAACAAACTTTGGCCCACCTGGAACACAATTTACTTGAATTTCATTTAAGATGGAAAGCGGGGTGGCGTTCTTAGCTACTTTTCCCGTGACAAGGAAGAAGAAGAGAGTAGAATTTATTTGACAGGTGACTGCAATGCAAGCAATCATAAAACTTTTATTAAATTTAAGCCTCCTAATAACTTGCTGCCCGCTGAAACAAAGAAGCCGTGGCATTGAGAAAGAGCTATCAAAATGGAATGGGGGGGGGATTACACTTAAAGATACGACGGAAAGATATCTGGATAACAAAGCAAAAAATAAAATTAATTTCTGAAAGTGTGCAGTAGCAGAGCTTTTCCACATGACTAGAGACGTATTATTGAACTAATAAAAATAGCGGCGTTATTGAGAAATAATGGAATAGTTTTAGCTCCGCATAAATATTTAAATCTGAAAAAAATGTCTTTACAGTTAAGTTTAGGAAAACCATCACCTTATCATTATTTTATACCATAACCATTATGGTATGAAGAAGAGTGAATACATGGGACTGGGTGGCTGGGAATGCTACATTGATTCAGATCACTTGTATTTTGATGGTTTCCACTCTATACATGAACATACATAATAGTTTCCTTGCTTTTTTCCCTATGCAGCCAGAGCCGCAGTGTTTTGCTTCCAAGGACAGGAACCTTAGAAGCTGCCTTATACTGAGTCAGACTGTTGGTCCACCTGGGCCAGTATTGCCTACACTGGCCGGCAGCAGCTCTCCAGGGTATCAGACAGGGCTCTTTCTAACCCTACATGGAGATGCCAGAGGTGGACCTTGGAACCTTCTGCATACAAGGCTGAGCTATGATTCTTCCCAGTGGGTTGGAGAGTTATTGTCCCATCTTCGATTACTGTGATTGGCAGAAGTTCTACAATATCTCAGGCACTGCCCCCTGGATCTTCTGCCTTTTTCCCCATTCAAGGATGCTAGAGACTAAATCTGCCATCTTTGGTACAAGAGTACATGCTTTATGTAGGACACAACATCCCTCAAAAAATGCACTTCTCTCCCTATGAGGAAATTCAGCCAATACTAATATGTAACTTCCCTTTTGTGGGTGTAGCCACTTGGTAACTAGGAGTGGGGACACAGGTGGCTGGTCCAACCTCAGCCAGCCCCCACCTGCCTGCCTCCTTACTTGTAACCCTTCCAGTGGGCGGTCTGAGCTCCCTCTTCCTTCCTTTCGGCATTGCTGCCCTTGTAGAACTCAACAGAAAGGAGAATATCAGCAGCCATAGAATTAGCAGACTCTGCCATTGGCTCCGGTGCCACCTCCTGCCAGTCTCCCTCCTTTCCACCCTACCAACCCCAATGGGCACCAGCCACCCACTGAATAGGAAGGAATTTATTTGGCCCACTTTTTGCAGTGGACCAACCTGATCCAACACTCCCAAACTTCCTCGTATATCAGAATGCTGTTCTCAGTCAAAATATGCACTCCTTTGGGTGTTGCAAGGTATTTTGGGTGCACAAAAAAGGCTCAGGATTACAATACCATAAGGACTGCCTCTTCCACTATGAACTGTCCCCAAACCCTGCAATCCTCATCTGAGGCGCTTCTTCATGTGTCTCCTCCGTGCGAGATCTGGAGGGTGACAACATGAGAACTGGGCCTTTTCTGTGTTGGCTCCCTGCTTGTGGAATGCTCTCCCCAGTTAGGCTCACCTGGCACCTTCATTACAAATCTTTAGGCGCCAGGAAAAATCTTTCCTCTTTGTCTAATTGAACAACCTATGGCCTTTAAAACTGTGTGTGTGTGTGTGTGTGTGTGTGTGTGTTACTATCATATGTCTTTTGTGTTTTTATATTATGTGAACTGCCCTGTAATCCTCAGATTGTGCAAACCGCCCTGTGACCATTGAAAGAAGGGTGGTATAGAAATTTAATAAATAATATTAATAATAGTAAATTAAAAAGTGTGAAAGCTATGGTTTTCCCAGTAGTAATGTACGGAAGTGAGAGCTGGACCATAAAGAAGGCTGATCGCCGAAGAATTGATGCTTTTGAATTATGGTGCTGGAGGAGACTCTTGAGAGTCCCATGGACTGCAAGAAGATCAAACCTATCCATTCTCAAAGAAATCAGCCCCGGGTGCTGACTAGAAGGACAGATCCTGAAGTTGAGGCTCCAGTACTTTGGCCACCTCATGAGAAGAGAAGACTCCCTAGAAAAGACCCTGATGTTGGGGGAAATGGAGGGCACAAGGAGAAGGGGACAACAGAGGATGAGATGGTTGGACAGTGTTCTCGAAGCTACTAACATGAGTTTGGCCAAACTGCAAGAGGCAGTGAAGGATAGGCGTGCCTGGCGTGCCCTGGTCCATGGGGTCACGAAGAGTCGGACACGACTGAACGACTGAACAACAACAACAACAAAAAGTGTGAATGTATGTTTTGCATTCAGAACATCCCAGTTGAATCTTGAGTGCATCCAGTTAAATTATTGTGAGTAGCAGGGATAGGAAAGATATCTGCCTGAAGGCCTTAAGAGTCACTATCAGTCAGAGTACATAATACTGGGCTAGATGGACCAATAGTCAAACTCAGTATATGAATCAATACCATGATGGTAAGTTATCGCATGACAAATGTGATCTGTATTCAGGCACTCACTCTTTCTTCCTATCAGGTAGGTTTAGTATACTTAAGTGCTGTGATGTGCAGTTGGCCGACAGATATCTAGTGTATCTTAAAATATATTAGGAGTGGCCCATAAAAATCTGTGGACTGTGTAACTACCCTGTCAAGGCAGCAAAGAACCTTTGCAAACATAAGTGGAAAGAAGTCCGATTCAATGGAGATTTATCTTCTTAAAGCACTCTGGAGGGGAAAGGATAATGTGTCAGTAGACAAATATGTACTATGCATTGCCATGTACTTCCAGGTGTTTTTCAAATTAGCAGCTTCCATTTCTCTGCCAGGGCTGGTCTTCATCATGATTTTGGAAGATGCAGTTTGAAATTTGCTTACCTGGAGGAAAAATATAATGGGAAAAAATTGTGAAACCTGAAGAGAGTGCTTGAAATTTCATAAATATCTTTGATGTCTTACAGCCTCCCTGCTAGAAGGGTAGCACAGTTTGCCCAGTGACATTTACACATGAGTGTGGCTTAACCTTCCTTACAGAACCTGCAAGTCCATACTTTGTTTGAGAACCTACCCGACCATACATCCAAGTGAACCCTCCTACTAGTACCCTCCTGCTGAGGTAGATCAGTCACCTGTATTTTATTCATCAAGTGGTAAGGAAGATTTCATATTTCGTAAAATGTGTGATAACATGAGCATCTCTATGATCTCATGGATATGCCTGGGACTCCTTTTAAATTTGATTTTGAGCCAGAATAAAAAGTCAATGTTTAGTCACACTGTCTCGTGTTGCCTGGGGTCACTTACAAATGTACAAGTGGGGAGAGACCATAGCATACATTTTGACTCCTGTGGGTCCCATTTCTATCCCTGGCATCTCCAAGGAAGGCCAGGAAAGACCCCTGTGTGAATTCCTGGGGTACCACTCCAAATTAATATAGATCAGCCTTCCATGGCCTGGTTCCCTCCAGATGTTTCAAAGCACAACTCCCATCAGTTCCAGCCAGCTTGGAAACTGGTCAGGAGTGAAGGGAGTTTCAGCCTAGAACATATGCAGTACACCAAGCTAAAGACTAGTGTAGACAGTTGTGAGTTGGATGGGCCAGTGGTCTGTCTTCATTTATGGCAGTTTCCTATCTCTGCCATCCAGAAATGTTATAATGGAGCTACATACTTCTGCAGTGAAAATGCATCCCATTCCCATTATGTAGCCACAACTGAGTGAACTTACAAAACAGATGTGGCAAACTGGAGAACACATTTTTGTGACCATTTGCAGGGACATTTTGCCAGAGTTCTGCTTGTGTTTCAAGCAGGCAAGCACTTGTGTCTTTGCCACTGGGGAAAGAGGTGAAGTAAATGTGCAAAGTCTTCTTGGGAAGTTCTGTCCAAAGCATCAAAAACAAAGCCTTAAGCGAAAGTCTAATCTTTAAAATTAGTCTTCTATAGAAAGCTGCCTTGTTCTCTGAGAACATGCCTTGTAAACCATGCAAACACCCTCTTCTGTGGATAGCTGTAAACAATAGGCGGGATTAGTCTGAAGAGATTGGCTTTATCTGTACGATCCAAATTAAAGACTGTCTCTAATCCATCCCAGAGGGAAGATACCATGTCTTTACAAATCAAAAGCCTTAATGTTCTTCAGCCAAAACCCTGCTTAGCTTTTGATCAGAAAGATGGTGAGTGGGATTATTTCTGCACAGAGGTCAGCTCATATTGCTTCAGCGGTAGCAAAAACAGACCAAAAGGAAGCATCTTGAACCTTCCAGTCACTGGATTAAGCACATGGTGTCTAAGAATGGTCGTTGCCAAGTTGACATGTACTTTTTTCTTCATTCAAGGGCAGTCTTTGTGGTATTTATGCATTGCATAACATATATAAATCACAAGCCCAGCTCAGTGGGCCATGAACCCAAGCTGCTCCTATTGACTGATGGATTGATTGATTGTTGCTCCTATTGTCATATACTGATTGATGGATTGTTTTGGATTTACCTGCTTCAAGTCCTTGGGATGGGATGGAGTGTAGCAGTTTGCTAGTTATTTGCACCTTTTCTTTTTTATCCCCAGCCACCAAAAGCTACCCTTGTGCTCCACTCCTAGAAAAGTTAACCCAAGAGGTCAAGGCATCAGAAACACAATGATCTACTCATATTTTCTGTTCACTTCATATTCTTCAAGCCTTTCTAAGATGGTACAAATAGAGAGTCAGGCTATCAATGGCGATGTTCTGCCTCCAATTTTGGAAGCGATATGCCTCTGAGTACCAGTTTCTGGGAACAGCAGATGGGGAGCTCTGTTGCACACAGGTCCTTCTCGAGGGCTTCCCATAGGCATCTGGTTGGCCCATGTGAGAACACAGTGCTGGACCAGATGGGCAGATCCAGCAGGGCTTTTCTTATTTTCTTGACACAAGAGCTTCATACTTCACCAGGAAGGCTCTTAACTTTGACTAAATTGCTCATTGTGCAGAGACAAGTGGAACAATGCTTAAAAATGCATGGGACAATGGGTCAGATTTTGCGGTGGAGGAAACCCGCTAACATGCAAAATCCAGTTCGCAAGGGAACGCAGAAAGGTGTTCAGATGAGGGATCCCCCCCCCCTCCTGGAGGCTGTCCATCAGGAGGGAGGAACTTCATGCATGGGATGGGGTCCAATATGGTCCTTGAGACATCTCTGCCTGACCCTCAGGGCTTTTTCTAAGCCACATCCATTGTTAAGTCTGCTCCCCTTTGTGCTTTGGCCTGTTTGGCAAGTGTCCTTGGACTGTGATAATGTCTGTTGTTTGCCCGGATGGAGGATGGAGATGTGTGTCTGGAAACCTCTGACTTCTGGAATGTACCCTACCGTACAAAATTATAAAGCCACCTTTACTCTGTGCTTCCCACTTTTACATCTGGCGATACTGACATAAGGCCCCTGAATGCTTGGAATAATGGAATCTGGCCCTCGGGGTGAAAAAGGTTTTGCCTGGTGCCCCAGAAGTGGGCATGCCTTAGAAATGGTGCAAGGCATGGTGCTATTACTCGAATGAGCTTTTGCTATCCTTATGGCTATGCCCAATTACATGAAGCATGCTTGGTATGGGCCAGGAATGAAGGCAGAGACGGTGTTCCTCCAGATGTTGTTGGACTACAGCGTTCATCATCCCTGACAACTGGGTTTGCTGGCTGGGGCTGATGGGAATTGGACTCTAATAACCTCTAGAGCAGGCATAGGCAAACTCGGCCCTCCAGATGTTTTGGGACTACAACTCCCATCACCCCTAGCTAACAGGACCAATGGACAGGGATGATGGGAATTGTAGTCTCAAAACATCTGGCGAGCCGAGTTTGCCTATGCCTGCTCTAGAGGGCTTCAGGTTCCACATCCCTGGTCTGGGCCATGTATGGTTTTATAGACATGGAGACTGAGGATCTGTTTTTGCAAGCCATTGCACAGCTAATAATAATGAAAGACTAGATCCCTCAGTACTTATCTGCTGCAGTGTATGACCCAGATGTACATACTATATTGAGTTTCTCTGCTTATGAAGTGTCAAATTCCCTAAGCAGCACATTCCTTATAATTGAGAATTGTGATGGGATGCAGGAGCCAGGCCTTGTAGCTGCTACATAATTTTAGACACGTGGATGAAAAGTCTATATTAGAATGACGTCAAGCTAACTGTCTTTCCCTTTGAGAGGTGAAAGTGCTGTGAAGTCTCTTAGCCGATAAAAATCAGGTCTGCACAAATCCCTGTCTTCAGAACGCTCAGATAATTTGACTGCTTTTGCTGAATTCCATGGGCTGTTTTAAGACTGACATTTGGTACCTCTTAATCTTTCTAACACCAGACCTCACCTGTATAATCTAATGCTATCTAAATGTACGAGATTGCAATTTCTGAACAGAAGTGTGCGTTTACAGAAGGAGCCAATGAAATAAAATTTCACTCTCTCGCTCAGAATCTAACAACTTGGCATACTGACGATAAAACTCAGCACTCCGGATGAGAAGCCAGTAGCACAGCCACACGCAGCTTCAGGCTTGTTCACATATTACAGTGAAAACAGGTGCAAGCTGTACAGTGAAAATGTGTACAACTGTTTGTTTGAGAGAGCGTACACGTGTTGATTTGTACAGCCCACCTGTTGTGCACACAGGTACGCAGACTGTACGCTCATTGAACGTTACATATGAATAAATATAGGAGCATATTGCTCAACAGTGATGTGTGATGAATTTTTTCACGGGGGAACACTTTGGGCCAGAGGCACCAACTTGCAAGGGCAATGGGGGAGGGAGTCGCACATGTAACATCACATTGTCATGCTGGTAAGCATCGTGCCTCCCTCCCTAAGCTGGTCAGAAGCTTTCTGGGCTTCTTACAACACGCCACTATAGTTCTACCATTAAAACGTAAAGGGACCCCTGACCATTAGGTCCAGTCGCGGACGACTTTGGGGTTCTGACACTCATCTTGCTTTACTGGCCGAGGGAGCCGGCATTTGTCCGCAGACAGTTTTTCCGGGTCATGTGGCCAGCATGATGAAGCCACAGCATGACGAAGCCAGAGCAGTGCATGGAAACGCTGTTTACCTTCCCACCGGAGCGGTACCTATTTATCTACTTGGACTTTGATGTGCTTTCGAACTGCTAGGTTGACAGGAGCTGGGACCGAGCAATGGGAGTTCACCCCGATGTGGGGATTTGAACAGTTGACCTTCTGATCGGCAAGCCCTAGGCTCAGTGGTTTAGACCACAGCACCACCCGCATCCCTAAATTACTAGTACAGTAAAGGTAAAGGTAAAGGGACCCCTGACCATTAGGTCCAGTCGCAGGGATTTGAACAGTCAACCTTCTGATCAGCAAGACCTAGGCTCTGTGGTTTAACCCACAGCACCACCGGCGTCTACAATTAGGGGACAGATAAAAACACAAGATGAGCTGACTGGATGGGGCCAAAGACCCATCTAAATCAGCATCCTGCTCTCACAGTGGCCTCCTGTGAGAAGCCTGGTAGCAGGACTTTGGTGCAACCACACTCTTATTTACATAAAAAATAATTACTTTCTCCCCATTAATGTGATTGATTAGCAATTCACAAAAGGGAATGTGTCTATAGAGCTCTCTCTCTCTCTCTCTCTCTCTCTCTCTCTCTCTCTCTCTCTCTGTGTGTGTGTGTGTGCGTGCGTGCGTGCGTGTGTCCAAGCCACTCCACTCAATCTGCTTTGCACCTCAAGTGCTTTTACCTGTCTGGAATGTGCCCTTGAAATCTGATAATGCCTCTTGCCTGGAGGGAGGACAGAGAAGGCCGTGTGCAGAAACAAGCCTAGTGTTCAACCCATTTCTGTCATGCGGCCTTCAGAAGGTTTCCAGGAAAGGGATGTGGCCCTTGGGCTGAGAAAGGTTCCCCGCTCCTGTTCTGTCCTCAGCATTTGTCAAAACATGTGAAGCTGCCCTCATTCTCAGGCAGCAGCACGGGAGGGAGAAAAAATACGATTTCATGCTAACTACTCATTACCATGCCTCCCACTCGATTTTAGTTGTGCAGTTTTAGGGAGGATTTATGATTTCGTACGGAGCAGGAAATAGATGGGAAGGAGTCCTTTTTACCTTTGCTGCGTTGGCTTCCTTTTAGTGCTCATTATTCAGCAAATATACGACACACGCTACTGCCAAGTTAATTTGCAGTGTAATAATGAACTATTAATTAACTTCCCCAAACCCACCTGTTTCTTCAAACAATTAGCGGCAATAAAGTAATTAACAAAATCCAATATTGCATCCTTTGCTTCAAATTTATAGGCCCACTCACAACATGCCATGTTTCCAATGCAGAGGTTTAATCTGCACCCCAGAAGGCATTTGTGGTGGTGCCAGTGCTCTTTTCGCCTCAGGCAGATTCATTGGCAAACTGAAGTACAGAGCCCACTCTCAATAAGTAAGGTCCCCTTCTCTTGAACCCTTCACGGGATGAGCAACAACTTCCTTGCTCAGGCTTAGCCTACATCCGCATGATACATTTAAAGCACTATCATACCACTTTAAACAGTTGCAGTTCCCCCAAAGAAAGTAGTTTGTTACAGTTGCTTATAGTCATCAGGAGGCCTGTATTAGGAGACCTCGCAGATTCCCTGAGTGGTTTAGCAGTCAATTCCTCTTCCCTAACTCTGGGAACTGCTGCTCCCTAAGGGGATCTCTCAGAACCCTGAAGAAACTACAGCTCCCAGGATTATTTGCGGGGAGCCGTGGCGGTTTAAAGTGGTATGATACTGCTTTAAATGTATAGGGCAGACTGGCTTCCCCTATGAAAATCACTTCCCCCAAGCAGCCCCCTATTACTTAAACAACATTCCACCAAATACCCACATTTCTTCCACTGTGTGTATTTGGGTCACCAACATGGCACTCTTACCGAGATGTCACCCTCAGACACCTCTTTGGTGCTTAGCAAACCCTGCCTATCCCTCCCATTTTTTTTAAAGACTTCTTTTTCTTTTCTTGTTTGTTCATTTGGTTGCCTGGTGTGTGTGTGTGTGTGTGTGAGAGAGAGAGAGAGAGAGAGAGATTCTCCCCAACCTCTGCGTTTGATTTAGTTTTGGGGTGTGTAGGTGTTTTAGGTGCATTCATATGTGCATTTATCCAATGATCATTTTTTGTTATTAAATCAGTATTAAGATTCCCCCTCAAGGCTCATCACAGTTTGCTATACATGATCCTTCAGAGAGGATTCCTTGGGGCTTCTCTATACCGTTATTTTCTTGATTTGGAAAAATGGTAGCCGTTTCCGCTGGTGTTTTATCATCATAATCAATAACTATGTTTACTGCCAGAGTACTTAGAGACGGAATCAGAAGAGAGCCCAGGAGGACTGTGTAAAATCAGGTCTGCAGTCTATTCTTTGTCTCAGGAAACTTGTATCTGAAGGAAATAAGAAGCATCTGAATTGGTGGTGGTTGTTTTTTTTTGGGGGGGGGGGGTTAAGCAGCAACACAAGTTTATTAATAGGCCTGAAATTATTGTTGGCCTGTTTCTGTTAGGCTTTTCTTTAAAATTGATGTGGTCAATGGTGCTACTCAGAGGTCTGTGTTTGTAGCCCTGAACTGAATGATAGCTCACCTGTGAGCTTTTGATAATTTGAATAATTGGAGGCAGAGTTTACTTGCTGCACTGAATGCAGCGATGCGATTGGGTAATTGGTTATTTTGAAAGCTGTATTTAAGTTACCCAAATGTTTCATATGGCTGTGTAGTGTGAACTGTTGAGGAATGGTGGCGAGAGGGGTGTATTGCATGTATTTAAAAAATAAAAAGCAAGTGAATATATTGCGGGCAAGTTTGTTATTTCAGCGTCCCTGCTGCTGCAGACACTCAGTTGGTGCGGATGCCCAACAGTTTCAGCTTTCAGGGGGGGGAAATACAATAATCAAATTACTGAGGGTGTGAAGGCTGGGCGAAAAAGAAATGTTTCTGCTTGGCACTCAATGCTATGTAACGATGGTAAGAATGTTTGTGAACATTCCATAGCATTGTTGCAGCAAAAGTGAAATTAAGCTTCTAAATAATTCTACTTGCTTGCATCATCACTGAGGGATGAGGATTTGTAATAGGCTTTCTGATGGGATCTTTATTACCACCAGGATTTCATTAAAATGACAACAATCAACAAATATACTTGATTTCCTTTTTCTCTTTGTCACTACATTGTGCTTCCTAGCTTCTGTGTGAGCAGGGGGCAATATATATATATATATATATATATATATATATATATATATATATATATATATATATATATGGTAACTCCTCATGTAAACTACCAAGGTGCCATCATTCAAATAGCAAAACAGCTGAGAACGAATAAATCTTTTTTTAATGTGCACTGAGCCTGCATTAAAAAAATACAGATGTACTGTATGCATATGAAATTTTTGATTAAAATGTCTCTCACCAGCCTGTCTCTTTAATTAAATAAAACCTGCTTGATATTAATCAAGGCATAAAGAATTTATGCCCCAAATCCAGATTAATTAAAAGCCCGGAAGCTTGAAGAACTTACTGCATATAAATACTAAAATAAATCAATCCAAACATAATATTTATGGATATGGGTTGGTGTATTTATTCTTAAAAATATAAATATTTTGTGGAATTATTGATTGGTAAACGCACCAAGGAAACATGCTGGTTATTAGAATTTATATTTGCGCACAAAGTTGTACAAACAGTTTGATTTACACATTTCCCTTTTAGAAGCCTTTTAAAAATAAATAAATAAATTATAGCTGGTATTCAAAATGCTTTTTAAATTGTTAATTTCACAATAAGCCACGAGAAATTTACTGCCTGTTTCAACAAGTTAGCAAAGAGAGGCCTGGGAACAGGAGCTTCCTGGAGCACTGATTAAGCATAATAATAATAATAATAATAATAATAATAATAATAATAATAAATAAATAAATAAATAAATACCCCGCCCATCTGGCTGGGTTTCCCCAGCCACTCTGGGCAGTTCCCAACAGAATTGATGATGATGATGATGATGATGATGATAAAGCAATAAAACACCAGAAATTAAAAGCTTCCCTAAACAGGGCTGCCTTCAGATGTCTTCTAAAAGTTAGGTAGTTGTTTATTTCCTTGATATCTGATGGGAGGGCGTTCCACAGGGCAAGCGCCACTACCGAGAAGGCCCTCTGCCTGGTTCCCTGTAACTTGGCTTCTCGCAGCGAGGGAACTGCCAGAACGCCCTCGAAGCTGGACCTCAGTGTCTGGGCTGAATAATGTGGGTGGAGACGCTCCTTCAGGTATACTGGGCTTAGGCCGTTTAGGGCTTTAAAGGTCAGCACCAACACTTTGAATTGTGCTTGGAAACGTACTGGGAGCCAATGTAGGTCTTTCAGGACCGGTGTTATATGGTCTCGGCGGCCGCTCCCAGACACCAGTCCAGCTGCCACATTCTAGATTAGTTGTAGTTTCTGGGTCACCATCAAAGGTAGCCCCACGTAGAGCGCATTGCAGTAGTCCAATAGGAGAGCAGATACTTTGTATGAAGGAGGTCCCAGGTTCAATGCCCAGCATCTCTAGGTAGGACTTGGAAACAACTCTTGCCCTGAAAGATTGGAAGGACATTTCCAGCCTCCCAGAAGCTGCTAAGCAAGGCAGAGGGCTTAAAAGCTTTTTTCACCTTGCTTACCAGGCTCTGGGAGGGTCGCACAAGGCCTCTGGGAGGCTCCCGCAAGATCTCAGATGAGGCAGGGTGACTGATGGCCAGCTTGATCTCTCCCTCCTTTTAATCTTTAAACTAGATTGAGACTAGGCAGCCCTTCAGATGGCAGACTTCACAACAGCCCTTTGGATAGAGGAGTGTCCTCTGTGAAGTAGAAAACACATCCACCCAAGGCACCTGTTACCTGATCTTAAAGATGGAGAAGTCAGGGATTGAACCTGGGATATTCTGCTCTGCTACTGACCTAATGGTTTCTTCTATTAACTAGGAACTGCCTGTTGCCTGTTGCCTCCATCTGCCGAGTTTCTACCTTTCCTCTCCCTTGTAACATTGACACTTGCCCTGCTTCTAGGGCTCTTTCAATATGGCAAAAGGCCCCCAACCTACCCCCTTCCAGGATGTGAGTCTAAGCAGCAGGACAAGTCCTGTTTAAAAAGCTCAGCATTTGCATGCAATGACCCCTCTAACCGGCAAGTGGACATGCTCCAAGACAGAAGAAGGAAAGCCATCTCTGCAGCTAGGACAAAAGCAACAACAGCTTCTGCCCACAGCCACGACCATCGGTGATCACAACCCTGCATATTAATTCCCGACCAATGACAAAAACCCCACAATAATATTCAAACAATTCTTCCCCTTGCCAGAGATTCTTAGGACAACAATGGGTGCCAGTTCCTACAGCTGTGAAGACAATGCATGTCATTGCCAGAGCTGTCAAATACCAAATTTGACACCTGTTTGCATTGAGCGGACGTGGCATGGATGGCGGTGGAATAATTGCCTTGCTGAACACAAGGGGGAGGGAGGTTGCATACATACGAAGTGCATCTGCATTGTGCTGGGCCTTCCTTCCCATTGATCAAGGATGTTTTCCCTCCCTCTGGCTTGGCTCTGCATGCCGATAACACTTTGCTAGAGCCTGGCCGGATCAGATCCTCCTGTGATTTTTTTAAAATGTAGGATCTGCACTCCCTGACCTGGTTTTTAAAAAAATATATTATTATTATTATTATTTGCAGTCTGTTTCCGGTTCAGGTAACCCACCTGAAATCTCTAATTTGACATCTGTGTGTACCAGCTGGTAATGAGAATTTGGATTCCGAGCATCCCTGGTTTTTAATCTGGTGCATTAGACTTGTTAATAAGGATAGATGGAAAGCAGGTGTAGCAGTGGTTGAGGGGTTACTGGCAGGCATAATTGCTCCTGCTATTGTTCATAGCTCACCCCCCATATCCTGCTCAGTTTGTTTTCAGGGCTGCTAAGCTGGAAAACAGACAATTCTCCTCCCCACTCCGATGCGTATATCTCCACAATTTACAAAGTGGAAACCAGGAGCTGGGAAAACTTCCAGGGGTTATGTTATTGCCTTCCAACAAAGTGGAGGCTTTGTCATTGAGCTGTGTTTATACGAACGTTGGGAACTCTCTAAACCAGGCTTCCTCAACCTTGGCCTCCAGATGTTTTTGGCCTACAACTCCCATGATCCCTAGCTAGCAGGACCAGTGGTCAGGGATGATGGGAATTGTAGTCTCAGAACATCTGGAGGGCCGAGGTTGAGGAAGCCTGCTCTAAAGGCAGCGCTCATGCCAAACTGAAAGGGTGAACGTTTTCCCGGAAATACTTTGAGCAGTAAAAGGAAAAATAAAAATCATTTTGACGATTTGCTCAGCATTCTGAAAAACATAAGCACATCAAAACTCTGTCAAAAGGCCTGCCTAGTAGAGAAACCTTGTTACCTTTGGAGGGTTCACAAGCAGAACATGACAACAATGGCCTTCACCCACTTGTGACTCCCAGAAACTGGTATAAAAAGATTGGCCAGCTAGGTAGGCCCAGGGCACACCCAGGCCATACATTTAAAGCACTATGATGCCACTTTAAATAGTCATGGCTTCCCCAAAGGTTTGTGGGGAAACTTTGGGGTGCTGGTGCTGAGAGTTGTTCCCTCACAGAGCTACCAGTTCCCAGATTTCCCTGGGAAGAGAGACTGGTTGTTAAACAGCTCTGGAAATTGTACAGGGGCAGACTTGGATAGTATGGTGCCCTGTGAACAGCCAAAATAGAGTGCCCTCAAACAGATCTTCTCGATTATGGATCTTTCAGTTTTCTGCCCCCTCACCTCAGCACTCTGTGAGGGGAGCCTGCCTGCACCACCCTAAATCTGGCACTGAATTGTGGTTCTGTGAGGAGAACAACCATCAGCACCCAAAACAAACTACTACTACTACTAGTAGTAGTAGTAGTAGTAGTATTGCTACTGTTCTACCATGCCCATCTGACTGGGTTTTCCCAGCCACTCTGGGCAGCTTCCAATAGGGTATACAAAAACACAACAGCAATATGGTGGACAGACTACCAACACAGTCACTGCCGTTTAAGGAAACTGATGAGGAAATGTGGCAAATGGAACATAATATCAGAAAAATGAGAAACTGAGTGAAGTTGAAAATGGGCAGATTCATCCATACCTAGTGTGTGCATATATGGCTGCGGAAAGTGTGATTTCCATTCCAGCCTTCTCGTAATTTCCACCCCCTCCCACCTCTCTGCTCATGCTGATGAATCTCATGAGTAGTATATATCATCAGGAGGACAATCAAATGTAACCATTTCAGAAAGGTAATCAGCACTCCAGAACATGCCTATCTGCCTTCTCTCTGCGACTGGCATTTGGGATGTGGCTTGATCAGTACGAAACAGGCAGAATTCCAATGGCTTTTTAAGTTCCTGATTAATGTGATATTTTGTCGTTGCTGTTTCTGTAACATTAACTTTTTTAACCTTAATTGGCAAAAGTATTGCTGTGCGGCAAGGATAATCAAAGGCAAAATCAATCTCACTTGTTTATGAGGGGAATTATTCACTATGCATTTGGTATTTTGAATTATTTAGAGGCTACTTTGTTTCACCACTGCTAATTGATTCAATAAATGGTGTTTCAGAGGCCTCGGAAGGCTGTTGCAAATCAAAAGTGGGGATTTAGGAGGCACTCGTGGTAACCATTACCAGGTGCAATCGAAAGTACCCATTCTGGAAGGCTGTTTGCCTGAACTGAACAGTGGAAGAGGAAGAAGTTTGTACTTGAAATTGCTAGCTGGCAATGGCGGATGTGTCTGAAATGACCCAAGGCAAACACCTCAAACCAGTGAATCTGGTGCACAAATGAAACTTCATGCTCAAAGCCTTTGCAGATGCTGAAGAGCAAGTACCATTCTCTTATATAGATTCTTTGGAGAATGCCTTGTCCTATCTAAGTCTCTTGCTTGTTACTTATTGTGCTTCACCCATTGGAGATCAAGCTGACAAGGACCTCTGAGGGGTTTGAGCTATTCCACCAAAGATTTGTTGTGTTTATTTGATCAGTATGTACTCATTGGGGGGGGGGATTGATGCAAACTCATGCAGAAGTGGTGTGACTTGAAAGTAAGACTGAAAAAACAAGAAACTGAGAGAAACCAAAATTGGCAAATTTGTCTAGCCTTATCCTCTGTAGAATATTTGTCCATCCATGAATTTTAGGTACCACCATAGATCCAATTTTAATTAATGACATCTAACATTACTTTCATAAAAAGCTAAAGGGACCCCTGATCATATTGCTCAAATAAACAATGGCTTTGGCCTTGCCTTCTCCCGCCATCCATTTATGGCGTCCTTCATCCAACAGGATGCGCCAAGAACTGTGTATCATTCAGTATTAACTGGACTATACACTGTCAAAAGAGAATTTTCTAAGGTTTTTCTTCTTCTTCTTCCTGGACTGCTGGGGGAATTCCACCACACCCAGAGAATGTTCAGCCCCCCCCCGAGCACTCTCACAATTTTATTACCAATAAATAAAGGGGAGAATCTTGGGAGGCCATTTTTTTTTTGCTCAGGCTGAGTTTAAAATCATGCTGTTGTTTCGGGAAAAAGCAAAATTGGAAACCTGTGATGAAGAGCAGAATGGCTACGACTTTGGGAGGGAGGAGGCATGATGAATGGAAACAACTGTGTGTGTGTGTGTGTGTGTATGTGGTGAATATCAGCTGCCTTTTGTTTTATAGCACAACTTCGCTGCCTGGAGGGACTGGAAGGAAAATGAAGCTTTTACCATTTCACTGAATAAACATCTGCATATATTTCAGAAACTGTCATTTGTCCACTTTCACTCCTTAAAAAAAAATGGTAGGCAAGTGTTGTTGTAATTCTGCTTTTTTTAAATCTCTCTCTCTCTCTCTCTCTGTGTGTGTGTGTGTGTGTGTGAACAACAGAAAATCAGAATAATACAATTGTTACTAAGGAATAAAATCAGGTAATCCAAACTAGAAACCTATCAATCCCATATTTTTGTGCCTAGGTTGATTAGATTTATATAATTAGATTTTTAAAAAAAAAACAAAAACAAAAAACCACACCCTCCTGCAGTTTCCAGCAAATGGTATTCAGAAGCATTACTGCCACTCACTATGGAGGCAGAGCAGGTAAAGGACCCCTGGATGGTTAAGTCCAGTCAAAGGCGACTATGGGGTTGCGGCCCTCATCTTACTTTCAGCCCAAGGAAGCCAACGTTTGTCCACAGGCAGCTTTCCAAGTCATGTGGTCAGCATGACTAAACTGTTTCTGGTGTAATGGGACACCGTAATGGAAGCCGGAGCTCCTGGAAACGCCGTTTACCTTCCTGCCACAGTGGTATCTATTTATCTACTTGCACTGGCATGCTTTCAAACTGCTAGGTTGGCAGAAGCTGGGACAGAGCAATGGGAACTCACCCCGTCGTGTGAATTCAAGCTGCCGACCTTCCAATCAGCAAGCCCAAGAGGCTCAGTAGTTTAGACAACAGTGCCAACTGCGTCCCTGGAGGCAGAGCATAGTCATCATGACTAGTGGCCATGTAGCAGCTAGTAGCAATGTTCCTTTAGCCTGAATGGGCCAGCCTTCCCTGTCTCCCAGTGTATTAGCAATGACATTCAAGGTCTAGAATTGGGGGACTATGTATTCAGGAAATAAAATAACCCTAGCTTTTATTAGCTGAGTTGGAAGCTTCCTTGTCCTAATCCAGAAGTAAATAGAAACCAGAACAGAGATGTCTTAGCAAACCTCTTCCTAAGTGGAAACAAGACCAGGTAATTTGGATCACAAAAAAGCTAGTAAGGAGAATTTCAGAACCATCCATATTTTTTTGGTTTGGGGGGTGGGTGGGTGGCAGAGCAGAATATCCTCAATAAAGTTTGTACAGGAAAAGTTTTGCCCATTGCTGAAACACAGAAAAACTTCTCAATTCATCCAATAGATTTCATCTCAATCTCTTAAGCAGGTTGTCTGAGTCCACAGGGCCTTTCACATGCTAATTTATGGGAACACAAAATCTCACACTCATAATGTAGGTGCTAATTGGTGTATTTCTAGAAATCTCCCACCTTCCCTTTCCCCCTGCATTGGTGATGGAGGGGTAGGAGAGATCCAGAATACACGCAACCAAAGGATGCTGGTCCTGTTGGAACACCATAGTTGTCATTCGGTCAGTTATACATAATGCCATAGGTATTATTATTTGCGTGTTCAGACCTTTTAACCTCACACAAATAAATTTAGACAAGACTCAAATTTTGGTTTGGTTTTTGGCAGAATTAAGGCCACAACTTTATTGATTACAGAAAGTGAGTGGTTGCATAGGCTCTGGTTCAAATAGCTCCCTGCTCCGCAGGTAGCGCTGACCCAGGGTTCCAGCATAGGTCAACCAATGGTGAATACCTGGATAAGCAGAAAGTTGGGAACATGCTCTCTCCACCACCCAAATGTCCCCCTGGACTCAGGCATAGGCACAACCCCTTCTCAGGGGTTGACCAAACCAATGAGTCTCTGGAGTCCTTTAACAGAATACCCTTCGCATAGGGATGGCGAGAGCGTTCTCCCATCCCTATCACCTGAACCAGAGCCTATCCGCAACCTTACAAGTTGTGACGATTTGCTCCGCGGCAGGCGAAACCCAAATGGCAACAGCCAATCAGTCATGTGGGGAAAATTCCTGCCGTGCCCCTGTCCCAATGACAGACGACACACGACGGCATAGCAAGGTCAAGCGCAAAAGCCCTAAAAGTAGGGAGAGGTGGGCAGGTGTTCCGATGCACTGGCCCAAAGAGGAAGCTCTGGGTCATGTGCATGGGTATATATAGGTCCCTTGATCCATTTGGACAGCGTCCCATTGGCCTGGTTGAACCATGCATCGAGGGACCTACCAATCGGGTGTTGTGGCTGACCAATCTTACCCACCCACAACACAGGGTTTGGTTGCCAGGTCTCACCGCAATACATGCCCTCTTTAAGGGAGGACCTGATTTAATATAATATGCAATCAGGAGGCTGCTTGGTGAGATTGGTGTAGCATAACTTTATATTCCTACTGTAGTTTAGGGCTCATCCAGACTTCCTTTAGTTCAGCATTTCTAGGCACAGATCCAGGCTTTGAAGCTCCATGTCTGAGTGCTTTTCTGTTTTTGCACCAGCACTTTTCCCAGGAGAACTCGTGTTTTACCACTGAACTGGAGCAAATAACAATGGAGGTTTCTGCAATTTGGTGTTTGCACTGATTCAGTGGTAAAACATGAGTTTTCCTGGGGAAAGTGTTGTGTGTGTATGTGGAGAAACCCACTTGGACATGGAGCTTTAAAACCCATATCTGTGCCTGGAAAGTACAGCACAAGAGCAAGTCTGGATGAGCCCAGTCCTTTTTTCTGGGGGGATGCAGGGGGATGCATACCCCTAAACATTTTGTAAATCTAAGTTTGGCCTCATTGAGGGGCAATATTTCAATATAAGTCAGAAAAAGGAGAGTACCCCTAAACATTTCTTTTTTGGGGGGGAGCACTGGATGAGCCTAACCTAGCCAGGTCAAAGAAAGGGGTAGTGGATGCTGAAGCAAGAGAAGAAGATACTTGTGAGGTGAAGGAGATCAAGAACTAGGGAAGGAGGCCAAAATGTATAGGAAGGAATGGGAAATGGTTCAGGTTCTACCTTCTGCAGCAGCAGAGAACACACTTGCTCCACCGTCCATGGGACAACCCTTTACAGGGGCACCATTGCGCCCTCAGGATTGTGGGTGCCCACTGCCATAATGCGAACATGTGACGTCACAAGCACACGCTTGCACAGAGTGCATGTGATGTAACATGCACGATGTGCAACGTTGTGTTTTGGGAGGGGGAGCTTCTCTTCCTCCTCCTCTCCGCAGCCAGCAAGGCACCCAGAGAGAGAGAGAGAGAGAGAGAGAGAGAGAGAGAGAGAGAGAGAGAGAGAGAGAGAGAGAGAGAAGGGTGCCTCGCTGGCTGCAGAGGGCAGGGCCGAACTGCTTCTCTCTCTGAGGCGGCACTACAGAGGCTGGCTTTGTGCCTCTCTCTGGCTTTGCTCATTGACTGTGTGGGTTCCCAGCCCCCACAATTATATTATTGTGGGTGCCCAAGCACTCACGCCCCCTTGTAGCTGACTCCTATGGCCCTTTAGATATCTATCAAACCTCCTCTCAGTCTTCTCTTCTCCAAACTAAACATACCCAGCTCCCTCAACCATTGTTCATAAGGCTTGGTTTCCAGACCCTTGATCTTCTTGGCTGGCCTCTCCCTGCACACATTCCAGATTCTCATTATCTTTCTTAAACTGTGGTGCCCAGAACTGGACAGTGTTCCAGACTTGAGCAGTTAAAGGGCTCTAGTGTGATGAATCCATTTTTAGAAAAAGAAGAAGAACCTGGTTTTTCCTGTAGGTTTGGGGTGAATGAATTACTAACGAGAGAACCTATAAACACCCCATAAGCAGGTCAGGATGAATGCAGAATGAACGCTCATTGTCATATATCCACCCCACAAACAAATCAGAATAAATAATAAAGGCAGGTGGTCCTGAGGGACCCTGTATTTTCCAGATACAGATAGCCTACTCCCTCCTGCCCACTTGTGAAAACCGAGTGCTAGATTAGATGTACCATGGGCCTGATCCAGCAAGTTATTCTTAACTCCTAACTTTGAAAGGCAGTGGAAGTTTGTTCAAAATAACTGTTAATAGTAAGTTGGTTTGTTAAGCAAAAGGTCAGACTGGCCTCCAGCTGGCCTAGGGCCATTGTAGAAATGCCTTATTTCATATTATTATCTATACAAAAGCAACCCACAGTAGTAAAGATTTAATTAAAAGAGAAAATCAGTGAATATATACCTCAACTTTCTCTTCTCCCCAGCTCTCCACACCTGCTAAAATCCCTTCCGTACATAGACGCTCCCTGCAGAAAAAAAACCTGACTTATCTCATAGGCTGGAGACAAAATCTACCGTACCTTCCAACCTTCTGTAAGTAGGCGATTTGTTGCATACCCCATCCCACTGCTTCTAACAGTGGGGAAGACGCAGTCCAGACAAGTCCTGCAGCTGTTTTATTTAATTCAAAACATTTCCTCTAGTTTTCCCAAGCAATTCCCTTAGCTGAGAAAAGTTCCCAGCAACTTGCGAGACATTGCTGGAAGACATTTCTGTTTGCATTGTACGCTAGGCAAACAATGCTGCAATCAGATCTGTGGCATTGCTCAGCAGACATGTAGCAAAAGCAAATGTTAGCTTTTTTTTTTTTGTCTGTTTAGCAGCTATTACATTTGATAACATTGGTGTCTGCAATCTAAACATAAGTTGCAGCCCCGAGGCCCCCATTACATTAGTATATGTTTATCAGGTGTAACATCCGGTCTAGGTTGTTACTAAAAGGGTTTATGTGGATACATTACATTGCATCTCAATGAAGGCAAACAGGAATAATGAGTGTGGGGAGAGAGAATCAAGTCTCTTCTGAACGCTATTGTGTAGATCAGAGGTGACAAATGTCTACATCCCGTATTTTCACCTATCAGGCTACATTCCACTATTCATTTGTTGTTGTTGTTGTTCATTCGTTCAGTCGTGTCCGACTCTTCGTGACCCCATGGACCAGAGCACGCCAGGCACACCTATCTTTCACTGCCTCCCGCAGTTTGGCCAAACTCATGCTAGTCGCTTCGAGAACACTGTCCAGCCATCTCATCCTCTGTCGTCCCCTTCTCCTTGTGCCCTCCATCTTTCCCAACATCAGGGTCTTTTCCAGGGAGTCTTCTCTTCTCATGAGGTGGCCAAAGTACCAGAGTCTCAACTTCAGGATCTGCCCTTCCAGTGAGCTCTCAGGGCTATTCACTATTCACTTACCTGGAAGCAAACCCCTTTGGACACAATGGAGCTTACTCCTGAGTAGACATTTTTGGTGTACTCCTACAACGGGTGCAAGATCCAGTAGCGGTCAACCCCACGTTGACATTTGTCAATCACATGATGTTTATATGACATCAAGTCATTGAAAGTTCAAGCCAAAGGACTGCAAAGGAAAGTTTGGGTGAGTTTAAGATAAGAAGAAGAAAACTAGAAACTGAGAGAAACAAAAATGTGCCCATCCCTAGTGAGATGTGTGATTGTGTGTGAGATGCATGTCTGGCCACATCTACAGCTTTGTAGCTCTGTATCAATACAACTCGTTTTTATATATAATAATAATTTTTATTGGTTTTAACCATTTTTTCAAACTTAACATACAACATTGTAATATGATTTTAAAAAATAGCAATTGGCTATGTAAGCCTGAAACTTCCTTCCCCCAAATATTGGTTTTCATATTTATTCTCTAATCATGCAACTAATTGTTTTTGTTATTATTAAATCAAATCCTTTTATGAATAAATTATAAATATCTTAATAATAAATGATAATTTTATCCTTACAAAACTTCTTGCAACCCTACTAACAATGTAAGTTGTTGGCAGTTGTCCTTCAAGTATAACATAGATTTATCCCAGGCTTTCAGAAAGTTCTGGGTGTCCATACAACTCTTTGTACCTTCAACAAACTACAGTTCCTAGGGTTATTTGGGGGAAACCATGGCTGATAAAATAGTATAATAGTGCTTTAAATGTCTGGTGCAGATGTGACCTTTGTGTATGTAGTCTGTATATATTGGGGGAGTGGGGTGTTGGCCCCACCCACTTTGGCCCCACCCTTTCCACTTTGGCCCCACCCACTCCTTCAGAAGCTGCCTAACAACAAGGGTGGCTCTCCATTCAAAAATGTCAGCATCCCTCATGTAGGCTGCATACTCTAGGCTGTGAATGCAGCAGAGTACTGATTGCAGGGTTCAGAGTGGATAACGATAGCTCAGCATGTTGTAAGAGGTACAAAGTTTATTTCCGAAGTGTCAAAAAAAAGGGAGGAAAAAATGCCATTGGACTAAGGAAGAGGATCGGACATGGCTCAGAGGACTTGCCTGAATTTAGGTAGGCATCTTTCGGGAGCTAATCCGACAAGAATCTACACCTTTGACATTCACCCGCTGCTACTAATTGAAAAAATATCAATCACAGGTTTCAATAAGAATGCTGAATTTGTCCTGTGGAAGGGCTGAATCGACCAAAGCCTGAGCCTTTGTTCGGAGGTAGAGAGGCTGCCAAGAAATTGTCTTTATTTTACCTTTTATCAGGAAATCTTGCCAAGTGGCTGAGAATTATCCTGTTAAAAAAAGGCATAACTGCAATAAAAGAATCCACAGTTTCTGTAGCTAAAGATTTGGCTGATTAGGTCAAGCCAATATTTCAACTTCAGTTTTCTCCGCAAGGGAAACCTGTGGCCTTAAAGGTTCCTCCTCTCTTCAGATCCTGTCTCTCCCCTTACTTCCTCCTGTCTCACCCTCTTCCTCTAGTCTTATCAGAAGGAGAAGGGGGCATTCGTTTGTTTTTGTTTTTGTTGTGTATTTTGTATTGTTTTTTTCCTTGTACTTTTATGCTGTGGACCATCCTGAGATCAATGGGTGGAGGGTGGTATACAAATTTAATAAATGGATATATAAATAAATCCTCTCCCTCTTTATAATGGTGCTGGGGGTGTGGTTAGGGCCACATGTGCACTACATATTGAAAGCAGTAAGATAACACTTTAAACAGTCATGTCTTTCCCGAAAAGAATCATGTGAACTGTACTTTGTTAAGGGTGCTGAGTAGCAATGGAGGAGAAATTCGATTCAGTATGCAAATCAAAATTGATCAGATTCACACTTTCTGAGATGATATGCAAGGAGCTTGGCTCTTGGAAGCCCATCTTAATCTTGCTAATGCCCACTTCCCTGTACTGGTAATGCCACAGAGGGCTGGCCAGTTGACACTGGCTCATGACAGGGCCTTTTCAGTGGTGGTTCCCCATGTGTTGTATGCCCTCCCTGGTTAGATGTTTCTGTCTCCCTCTACAAAATTTCAGTAGAACTTAAAAACATTCCAGCCAGTCATCTGCTGGCTGAAAGATACTGTTCCTCACAACCTTGAAATTATTATAACTCTGAGGTTATGTTACCGGTATTTAGATGTTTCAAATTGTTTGTTTGTTTGTTGTTGTTGTTTTAAAAAATAGTTTTGTTTCTCTACTTTGGTGTTAACCACCCTAGGAGGGAGCATGGGAGAGAAATGCCATAAATAAGCAAATGCATAAATTGCTGATAAATAGCCCAAGGACAGTTCTGATTTTCATTGTTTTGAAAAATCTGTTGCCTGCCTAGCAACCAGTCTAGAATGGACCTTTCCCTCCCCCTTCTTCTTCCTTCCACCCCTCCCTCTTCCCATTTACGAACTTGGAGGCCTGTTAGATGCCCTGAAGGACAACAAAGTCTAACACATGGCACACAGTGGAATATGAGTGATGATGACACTAAAGACGGCGCCTGATGGGTATTGGGAATGACCCCCTTCTGACTGCAAGGCAAGTGGATTCAGGGTGCCGGAATTACTTTTTTAATTGCTCTCCCAACTAATGGCAAATGTCCTAATGAGATCAAAACCATTACACTTCTCTTTCATCTGTTCTCGCATAATTTGTAAAGGGAGCTGCTTGCTGTCAGAAGACAAATTCCAAACGCCGTGTAATAATTACAAAATTGAGTAAAGTAAGACTTGAAGCAATCTGTTTTTATTTGTGTGTGTGTGTGTGTGTGTGTGTGTGTGTGTATAATGCCTGAGACTGGTGCTGGATTAAGGAGCCCTGTGCTGAACTGCATCCTGGGATACCACGATGCTCTGATGATCTTTCCATCTCAGGGCTGTGCCAGTCAACTGGGATTTTACAGACTTGACCCAGAAAACTGTTGCGGATGGTAAAAGAGAGAGGGACAACATAATTACAGGCCACTTAACTTTGAAAATTACAACTTGGACCATCATGGAGGAGAGCTGCTCAACTTCTGTGCATTATTCCAACCCAATGGTCCCTGAGCTAGCCCCTATCAACAATCTTGCGATGCAGTCTGGGAACAGCGGGCTCTGCAGCCCTTCCAGATGTTGGACTACAACTCCCAGCATTCATCACCACTGGCTATGCTAGTTGAGGCTGATGGGAGTTGGGATACAACATCTGGAGGGCCACAGGTTTCCCCATCCCTGACATATAATGTTATCCACCCAGCCATCACCCAGCACTGCTGTGAAGAGTCTACCTTCATCTCACCTTGTAAGATAGAGGCCTTGCTGCAAGAATTTGGTGACCTCCTTCCCACCGAAATCTCAGCCCCTTTTATTTTTGTCAGCAAAAGTTTTGCTACCAGGAAAGGTTCTGGATATCTATAGTGCAGCTGTACTGTCTACCAATATGCCAGATACCGGTGCCCAAATTTCTGCCATCGGCACAGGCATCTCGGACAATGAGGTCCATTTGTGAGGAGTTAACATAACTGTAAATGAACTTAGACCACACATTTTATAGTACTTTAAGAATAGTTGGAAATCTTCGAGATTATGTCAAGTGCTGTTATTCTAAGTACTGAAGTGTTGACATTTTCCTTGTTTCATTATGTTACTAGATAAGTCAAAAATTCCTAGGTTCAGAACTTAGAAACACAGGACACTGGAGTCACTTTTATTATGTATTTTGTGTTCTGGTTTTATATTTTTACATTGTAAACCACCCTGTGATCTACGGACGAAGGGCAGTATACAAATTTAATGAATAATCATAATTTTTAAAATCCCTCACCCTAGAGCATATTGGCAACACATAATAATAATAATAATAATAATAATAATAATAATAATAATAATTGTACCCCGCCCATCTGACTGGCTTGCCCCAGCCACTCTGGGCAGCTTCCAACAAATATAAAAGCATACTAAAACATCAAACATTAAAAACTTCCTGATACAAAAAAAAAGCTACAAAAAAGAATTCAGCTGGGGAAGGACTGAGGGGTTTTCAAGAGGCATCTAAAGCACAGACCAGCAGGAGTTCATCTGAAATGCAAGGGCAACAGTTTCCCACAATCCCGGGGCAACCACACAAAAGGCCCTGTTCCCACTAACTACACAATGAAAGTCTCACACTGCCATCGAGGCTTCATTTGCTGAGCACAGAGGCCGGGCAAGGCGATCTCTGGGGTAACATCACAGTTGCCAAATAAACCATATTTCACCAGTTGCATCATTCTTGGTACTCCCCTTTGTCGCGGGCACTTCAACCCTGTACAGTACCCCCGTACGTTTCATGGTCTATGAGTGCTGCACCAACGACAAATGGTCCCCAGCTGCAACCCACCAGACTGCTAACCGGACCTGCTTGCTTTATTTACCACAGACGAGGATTATGTGAATAAAGAAGTTGTTTATTGTGTACAAAAGCTTGTGGTTTCTGATAAATAAACGGTGTTCAATAAGCTTATAAAGATGGTACTATACCGGCCTATTACCTCTAAATGATACCGGCCTATTACCTCTAACAGTCAACTAATTAACAATAACAACACGTTTCACAATAACTGTTTATCCTCGCTGCTAACTTCCACCAATGCTACACCTTAGACTCTTAGACCCAGCTCTCACTCCTGACTCACTCTCTGCTCAACTTACTTCTCCCACCAACTCTCTCCAACTGACCACAGGGAGGGGTTTTTTATACCCAGGTTGAGCCCGCCCCTTTGGGTTCTAACTGACACAAAATTTAACCCCTACCTTGCTTAGTCTTGGCTTTGGGCTAGTTCTCCACACCCTTTCTATCTTTTTCAGTAAACATTCAAGAGGGTATATCTTTCCCAATTCCACCCCACTCTCTCTCTCACACACATCCATGGCTCAATGGCAGAAACTCCAGCACCAAATGTGAAATCACTCCACGGTGTCTCCTGTATCGTATGAGCAAGGAAAGACTTTGATTAACCATGTCTTTCAACGTTAATGATGATGTTCTACATAGCGGAACATCTCTGAAAGAAAACGAGTACACAAGATGGCTCAAGTTCATCTTTGTAATGTTACTATAACTATAACACTCACGCGTGTGCACACACATGTATATATGAACTTGTTCATAATCATAATAATTATTCCCGGGGATAATTCCAAGGCTACAATCTTTATTTCTGAATTTGCTCAGGGTATGTACCATGGGGAATGGGGGGAGGGAAATGGTGATTTAATAACATGTTGTGCTATTTATAGCAATAATTACTGAGCATGGAGGAATATTGTTCCTTTTCACAATGAAACAGGACAGCTTTATCTCTCTGAATGACTTGGGGAACCATCCAAAACTCTGCAATAATGAGAGGTTTGGTTGAAGAGACATCCTGTTTACACAGCATTTGATTGACATGATACTACATGGGCAAAGAAAAGTACTATGAATTTGTTTGTTCATAACAATCTGGATTGATGTTCTCTTAAAAGTTTGTTTCCTGCGCTTTACATACAATTTCATACACTTAGGATGCCAGTTACCCTGCCTACTTTGCGAGCCACACATTTGCAGCCCACCCTGCCTCCAAGGAGTTAAAGAGAATATGTGGTTCACACACCCCTTTATCTTCAGAACAACCCTATGAGGTGGGCTAGAACAAAAGCAAATGGTTGCCCCGTGGTCACAGAGTGAGCTTCTTGGGAGACTGAGGTTTTGAACCCAGGTCTCTGCAACCAAGTCAAGTACTTTACTGGTTCTTTAACGCTCCATGGATGAGACCAAGCTTGCAAATTTTCAGAACTGCCACATTTCTCCTTTAAGATGTCCTGAACATGTAATAGTGTGCTTGTGACTAATATTTAGTAAAAGCCTCAAAATACAAGTCTGTAAATTATCGACTCAACTCACATGTGGGTAATTTGTGAGTGTATGCAAAACCTGTGATTTGTTTACTCATTTAATATTCCAAATTTCTTCCGCGGAACTCAAAGCATAGGATTCCAAAGCAGCCTTCTATTCCGCTGATAGAAATGGATGAGCAGCAGGCACCAAAAACATCTGGAGGACAAGAAGTTAGCAAAGGCTAATTTGGATGACCTCAGCAAATGTTTTCCTGCAGATGTCGACTCGTATAGGAGACAGTCACAGTATCCCCACTTGCAGTAAATACCAATATTGGGTGGAGCCAGTTTCTATCAGGATTGTAGAATGAGGAAAACAGGTTAACTTTTTTAAAATTTTGTTTTGACTATGGCCTTTCCCATTGGTCAGCCCGATTCCACTCTCCATGTCTGCTAATTGTTCTGAACAAATGATGGACGAAAACAATGCAGTTCATGTTATCTCGTTTGGCCGGCCCTTCATAGAGTTCATCTAGTCCAAGCCCCTGCAATGCAGGAAACTTTTGCCCAATGTGGGGCTTGAACCCATGACCCCGGGATGCTCTACCAACTGAACCACCCCCAGTCTTCTACCTCTACTGACTGTAGCCTATGCGATACTTGATAACCCTTCACACTTCCCCAGGCAGTTCCAGGTAAGCAATGAAAGACAGGGGAACTCTTGGACACCGCACCACATGTCTTCACTAAGCAAGAACCTCATCCACGGTGGGGAATGATACATGCTCTTGTTTTGAAAGCACGCATTTAACAGTGCTGTCCTTCTCTTTGGGAGAGGAACCATTGCTAAGTTCAGTGACAGAGCATCACTTTATGCCAGTGGAGAGAGAGGGGAGGGGGCTGTTGTGCTCAGGTCCTGCTTCCTGGCTTCTCATAGACATCTAGATGGCCACCATGAGAACGGGATGCTGAACTACATTGGCCACTGACCTGTTCCAACAGTTCTCTTATGTTCTGGAGTTTCCTCTTTCCTTTCTTGCCAGCCACGAGGTCTGTCCTTATGTAGCAAGCAGCCGCATTATTGTTTCCGAGGGAAGGAAGCGTCACATCATTTTTTTGACATTGCAAGATATGACCCGTTGCTTTAATTAGCATTTTCCTTTTTCTTTTTCTTTTACAGGCCACAATCTGAAATGACAGCAAATCTTCAGCATGTTCTCTGCTCTTTCGCTCTCTCTCTCTCTCTCTCACTCTCTTCCCTTCAGTAGCAAATGCAATTCAGAGCCCGCTGTAGAGCTCTTTAAGTTTGGAATTAACTATGCGGCATTACCATAAATGGCGCCTGCATAATTTTACAGATATTTGTAAACTTTAATATATTCACTTTAACTTGGCTTTCAGATGGAAAGCATGAAAAATCAATTCCCCAAGCTGTGCAAATATGAATGAAAGGAAAAGCATAATTTGTGTTTGATCCTGCTGAGATATATCCAGGAACTGAAAAGGGCGGGGGGTGGGAGTTGAGAGATTGTAATTCACAGAATTTTAAGCAACTTACAAAATGTCCTACTACTTTGCATCATTACCATGATTGCATAAAGCAGCAGAAAAAAAGGAAGAGCACTCTGCAGAGATGTAAATGAACTGTCTCCATTCCCAGGATTTGGCTTCGGCGTAGCACCTGAGCGGCGATGCCAAAATGTCTCATTATCATTCTTGACTTTGAGAAAAGCAAGCACCATTCACCTATTTGGCCCTGGGAAAATTTTGATGCTTGACTTCAGGGCAGACTGGAACTACTGGCTTGGCCATAACTGCCACCAGCCATTCCCAAAACATTCTAGGTAGGATGCCAAGAGAGACACCAGGGAGGACCGTCAGAGATCAGCTCCTACGAACAGATGCTGAGAGGATTTATAAGGCCCTCAAGGCAAACCCCAGCTGCCTTCTCCTCATTTCCAACACTGGTGCCTCTGCAATATTTGACGTTACCAATTTCCACACAGCAAACATATCCTCACCCAAGAACGCACCAGCCGTGGGGTGTCGTGCAGCTCACCAAAAAGGGATATAAATTTGCAGGTTCTCATTTTTATGCATAGATGCCAATTTTTAAACAATTCCGCAAATTGAAACAGAGGTGTGTTTGTGTGTGTGTGTGTGTGTGTGTGTGTGTATTGAGCAAGTGACCTGCTGCTGTGGCTACTCTGTCTGCTGTTCAGGTGATAACTGTGGACTTGAAGGCTCCTGCTGTCTTCCCTAATGGTCCTGTGGACTGCCACCTGCCAATTCTTTGAATAGATGGATGTCTTCTCCAAGGCAGGGTGCATGGACCTTGGGAGAAGCGACAAGCCGCCGTGGTTAATTTTGCAGTGCAGGAGCTCATCATGTCAACCGTCACAGCCACAGTCCTAAGGGGAGAGGAGAGAGGAGGAACAACTGCCCCAAATGCCCCCCCCTCTCATTCTGGAGGCTTCCTCGCAGTGGAAGGTTACAAGGGAGTGCCGTTCTAAGGTGATTGAAAACAATTGATGGAACAATTCTGCGGCGTCCATTTAATGTGTGTGCCAATGAATTGGTTCGAATGCTCTCTCCTCCTCCTCCTGGAATACAAGGACCCTCTAATATCTAAAAGTAAGAGGCATCAGGAAGCAGGGGGTTACAGATTGATAAGAGTTGCATTTCCCCCCTCGCTGCTTTGTCTACCGAGCCAGTCCTATCCATAATACCAGCCACTTGGTAAACTAATCAATATTGTAAGTGCCCGAGGTTTCGGATTCTACAAGCACAGATAACTAATGAAAATGCCTTCGTGCTGGAGATGAGAAAAACAAATGTGTCAATAAAAGAAGGGGAAAGGACCTTGCAGCTCTTGGGGAAGGGGGAATTGAATGACACATTTAGTTTTATTTGCTTGTTTCATATGGGATCTCGCAGCTGTTGTTTTAATGCTACAGCAATTTATGTCCTTGCTATATTACCATTGTAAAGAGCTTCACCAGAGGCCTTGTCTCGATGCCTGAACCATTGGGTGGGTGGCCTCTTCAGTGGTGGTGCCCTGATTCTGGGACCCTAAAGCCATTGTATGAAACCCATTTTTTACTAGCTTTCGGACAGCAAAGCAAAACAGGTCTCCTTGGCCACCTAGAATAAATACTCCGAAGTTGTTTTATTGCCGCTGTTACCTGGTTTCTATTTAGTTCTTGCCTTTATGATACTTTATGGTAGATTGCTTTTATTCCCCTTAAGCTGCCTCATGGGCCTTTTTTAGTAGATGGGCAAGACATAAATGTTTACAGCAAAGTAAATAAAACTGGGGTTGCCGACTCCCCCTGCCCTCGGCATGACTCCATAACAAAACCACCTTACCCCACATGTGCCCACTCAACCACTTTGGTCAGTGGAATTGGCACTAATACAGGTGCCACGTAATACTGGTTCTGCACCTGTAAGAACTCAGCTGTTTAGTGCAGCAGCCCCTGAACTTTGGAACTCTCTGCCTATTGAGATCAGAGAGGCGCCTTCACTGTACACTATCCCGCACCCGCTAAAAATATTATTGTTTAGAAAAGCTTGTCCAGATGCTTAGAAAGTTGAGGCAATTTTACTATGTTTTGGCATATTAACTTTTGCATTTTGTGAATTTCTCTTGATTTTACTGTTTTACCTTTTTATAAACTGCTCTGATTCTTTTATAACAGGCATGTCCAACAGGTAGATCGTGATCTACCGGTAGATCACTGGACGTCTGTGGTAGATCACCAGTAGATCAGTGGCTCCCCCCAAAGAAGCTAAAAAACTTTGGCTCCCCTAAAAAAATCTCAACATCTTTGCCCTGCACCCCTAAAATGACCTGAACCACCAAAAACAGGGCTTTCATCCCTAAAAAAAGCTCAACATCGCTTTTCTCTTCCCTAAAGAAGCTCAACAACTTTTACATGAACCCCCCAAAACAGTGCTTTCCTTCCTAAATAAAAGCTCAACAACTTTGACTGAACCCCACAAAAGGGGGTAGATCACTGCCAGTTTTTAATTCTGTGAGTAGATCACAGTCTCTTGGAAGTTGGCCACCCCTGTTTTATAATAATTGTTGAATTTTCAAAAATTTAACATATATACTTCAATACATAACAAATTTGTCTTTTCTCGACTTCCCACCCCATTTTCGATAATGTTTTGATTTCTCTCCTTCTGCTGCACATTGCATTCTCTTTCTTATAACAATGCTGTATTCTCTAATGCCTTCTGTTGCTCATAGTGCAATTCCTGCTTGCTATTTTGTCAGACTAGAATATTTCCTTAAATAGTCTGAAAAGGGCTTCTGTTCTTCCACAAAACAATCTTTTTTAAACAACAACAACAGCAACAATCAAGCGGCGTATAAATTTTATGAAATAATAAATAAATAAATAAATAAATTGCAGGCAAAAACTGGTGTTGGTTCCCCAGGTGTATTTCTGCTTCCCAGGTGGCTGTTAAAAGCGCCTGAGCTTTTCTTCTTTTTCTTCAGCAGGGCATCATGATATGGGCAGCTGCACAGCAGTCAGAATTTTTATTTGCCAGCATGGCAGGGACAGTGAACCTCAGACCTGGGGAGCCAAATGAGCCCCCTTTCCGGCCATTGAAAGTCTCCCCAAGCTGCATACGCCAGGCTGGAAGGTGTCCTTGAACTCTTCAGTGGGAAACCACAAAGTGCATTTTCCTGAACCATCTGTTATTCTCAACGCTGCCCTCTACTGACTGGAGGCCTGCAAGGTTGCTTATCCGCAACATATTCAGCTACCAATATTCAGTGATTTTGTCTTGGGTTTGCTTGTTGCAGATTAAGGAGAAATTGGGACGAGAGCTGCCTTGCATAAGTTATGTGACTCTCTTATTAACTGGAAAGGACGGGGTGTGGAAGAAAGAAGAGAACAATCAATATGTGTTTTTTAAGAAAAGAAATGTATTTCTTATCTTCCAGTGCCTATGCTATCAGTAGGAAGGGAAAAAAAACAGTTACCTGAAGCCATCTAACCAACTTTCACAAGGTTAGTGTGGGTTTTGCAAAACACCTGAGAAAATGTGTGTGCATTTGGAGAATGTGTGTATTCATTAGTATTTAGCTGCAGTGTGTACCTTTTAATTTGGTTGTCAGGGGAGACAGGAACAGGATGCAATAATTAAGGATAAAAGATGGGGAATGGAAGCTTTATTAAAGGATATATTGAAGATGGGGATTTGATCTGAGATTAGATTATGATTGGAGTTGTTAATGCAGCTGTGGCTCTCTTGAGTGACAGAGCAGTAGATGAATTGAAGAGGCAATTATAAGTACAGGACTCTCTGTAATCTTTACAATCCCAACCTCACTGTCACATCTGCTTAAATTAATTTCAATGAAAGCTGCAAATTTACAGCTTTCCCGGATTGGAAAATGTTTGTTTGTTTATTGTCCTCTGGAAATATTCTCAGGGGAAGCTGTGGGCAGCGGGCAACGTGGGGAAGGAGGGGGGGTTAGGGGAGAGCCATTTTGTTCGCCTGCTTGTATATTTTTGACTCACTGAATTAATAAGAAGAGATTAATCTGAAGGCTGGCGCCTTTATGAAAACTGATTGATTTTCGGCAGCCTGGTGCTATTATGATTATCTTCTGGAAGGTCAAAGGGAAAGCATGTAAAAGTCACAGCTGATTCATGAGTTCCATATATTAAGAAGAGGATAAGGCAAAAGAGGGAGGAGTTTGTTGATCCGCGCTACAAGTGAGGACCACTTTGCCTTCATTGCTGAGAGTGAAATTCGAGGGAAAGGATTTTAAACAACTTTGGACATAGTTATTTAAAGATGTCTGTTCAGGAGAGATAGCAATAGTTCATTACTATGCATGCTGAAAACCTATTTTAAGGAGCTCTTTTGGCGCACAAAGATTAATTTACCACCACATTTTCTACCACCCCCATCCCTCACTACTAATATAAATGATGGTTGTAGTTTAAATTGGTATTATATTTTGATAGCCTAGTTTTGAATGTACTGAAGAATATGTTGCATAAAATATGTGGAGACCCGGTGGGTGGGGGGGGGGGGAACCACCCCTCCAGAAACTGAGGCCTGAAACACTGTTCTTTTTTTTTTTTTTTTTTGGCTCATAGGGTAGGAACAAAATGTAAGCATTTAAACCAAAATTACTGCTTGAAAAGATTATTGAATGCATTCGTCACTTATGGACACTAAGGAAAAAATATATATACACATTTATTCCTGAACAGGTCAGGGAACATATATGCATGGAAGGGTGTTTCTTCTGGTTAAAAAAAAAAGTAAGTGCACATGTTTTCTGGTGTGTGCAGTTTTAATTTACTCCAGGGATGGGGAACGTATGACTGCAGTTGGGCTGCAGCTGCCATTATCCCTGGCCATTGGCCAAGCTGGCTGGGGCAGATGGGCGTTGTAGTTCGGCAACATCTGGATGGCACCACGTTCGCTATTCTGACATACAGAGATATGGAGAGATTTGTGTTGGCGGGAGCAGAGAAGACATAAGAGTGCACTTGTTGTGATTTTCAGGATTTAGTTGCAAGAGGAAAGTGTCTGACCTCAAAGATGTCTATGGTAGACCAAGAAGATATCTGGGTTTGGGCAGGAGGAATGGAGGAGAGGCACCTGATCCGTCATTTCCATTCTTAAGAACATAAGATGAGCCTGACAGATGAAGCCAGTGGCCCATCTAGTCCAGCATCTTGTCCTCACAGTGGCCAACCAGATGCCTGCAGGAAACCTGCATACAGACCCAAGCCCCAGAGCACTGCTCCCTCCTTTCATTTCCAACAACTGTTATGCAGAAACATTACTGCCTGTCAGGCTTCAGGGAAGCTGATCCCTCCCACGGTGGCAGCCAAAAAGCAGATAAACAAGAAGAATTCTTACCGAGTGATTTATTCAAAATTCACAGAGAGAAACGAAGGAATGCAGTCTTCCCTAGATGATGGCATTGCTCCGAGTAAAGTCCCACCCCACCCCCGTCTCTCCTATTCTACGTCACCCTGCGTTGGCTAATCTGAGCTTTCTGCCTCTGAGCTTTCTGTTCTACTACTCTCAATGCCCTTCTGGTCCTGGTAGAGGGGGGGGGTCAGGAATGCTTTCCAAAGACACCGAGTCTGTCGGCTGTCTCTCCCCTGGTGCTTCTTCTTCCTGCTGCTCCTCTCCCAATATTTCCCAGCTTCTCCCCTCTGCAGCCTCTGAACTATGCCCTTCTGCAAACCACTGTTCTAAATCTATACTGTCTTACTGTTCTCGAGAAGGTTCAGGAGAAGGGGGGTGGTCCCCACCGTTCCTCCTACGTCCAGCCCCTGACACTGCCTCCAACTGTGGTGGCAGTGCATAGCCATCATGACTAGTAATCATATATAGTCTTACCCCCTGTAGATTTGCCCAATCCTCTTTTAAAGAGCATCACTGCCTTCTGTGGGAATGAGTTTGATAGTTTAACTATGCACTGCATGAAGAAATGCTTCCTTTTATCTGTCCTTAATCTCCCAACATTGAATGTCCATGACTTCTAGTATTATAAGAGAGGGAGAAATATTTCTCTCTCTCCATGCTATGCCTCATTTTATAAATTTCTACCATGTTACTTTCCCCTTACCTTTTCTCTAAATTAAAAAATGATCATCCCAAATGCTGCAGACCTCACAGGAGAGTCCCTCCATTCCTTTGCTTTTAATGCCAAGGATGCTTTTACCAGCACTTCTATCTGCATAGAAGTCAACAAGGGATTTTTTTTTAAAAAAATAATGTGTTCTTTTGATGTTCTGCACATTAAATATGTTCTGCTGCAAGGTTGCTTGGGTTTCTATTCATTTTTGCTTAGTTTCCTTCCATTCTCATTTTAAATTGCCATAGACTTTAGAAGGGCTGAAGGGAGGGAAGGAAGAAAATGTCGATCGTATAGATGGGTCAACTACAGGCAATCAAGGTTTAGATCTGAACTGCTGCCAACTGGCATCTACCCATCACTTCACTTAATAGGAGAGAAATCCCTCTCCATCTGCTGGGAATATGCTGAAGAGCTGTCAACATCAACCACAAGACATTATGAGAGATTGAAAGGTCAAAGCCCTTTCAGAAGTACAAATTCACAATGATTTCATTATATTAATACCCTGACCTCTCATCATTGACATCATCACCTTCCACAGAAGACTTGACCAAAAAAGGCTTGCTTTTAGTGCTTGAAAACTAATAAAGGAAATGAAAACAAGAGGAACATTTGGCTTTGGCGGGAGGAAATCTGTTCATCTCCCCATCCATTAATGGAAGAGGGGAAGTTGCTATTTTAATTTTGCTTTCATAGTAATCTATACCAGGCATTCTTAAAGTGTGCTAGAATGCACTCTGCACAACACCAAAATTCAGTGCCCCACCCCGCCTCTCACCTTCTATTCTATGTCACTGTTGCCGTGTCCCCTGCAGCACCCTCTTGACTTGGCACCCAGAGTGGGTGAACCAGTCACACTGGGGAGAGTCTCCGTGGTCAAATACAGAGGCCCAGGGTGCATTATGTGGCCTGTGGACCAGAGGTTGCCCATCCTTTCTTTAAAATGGGTGACACACTTGGTGATGGCCATCAGGGGATGGCTTTTCCCACTCTCCAAGCTTAGGTGTTTTCATAAGGGAATGCTTAATGGGGTACTTTGACTTGATCAATTCATAAGCTGTATGTTTACTTATATGCTTTATGTTTATTCTGTATACAACATCAAAGTCTCACATCGAATATAACTGATCTATAGAAACGATCTGAAAATAGAGACTACGCATGTACTTTTGTGACCCCCAAAAATCTTTAATAAAAACCAAAAAAGAGAGAAATTAACCATCAATTTTTAGTGCTACATTGCAGTGATATTATGTCTTATTGTGTATTATTGCATTATTGCAATTAGACTTTGATTTTTGTGTGTGTGTGCAAATCACTTTGAGTACAGATTTATTTGTGGAAAATGCAGCATATAAATTAATTTGCTATTGTTGTTTTTTAGTTGTTTAGTCGTGTCCAACTCTTCGTGACCCCATGGACCAGAGCACGCCAGGCACTCCTGTCTTCCACTGCCTCCCGCAGTTTGGTCAGACTCATGTTGGTAGCTTCGAGAACACTGTCCAACCATCTCATCCTCTGTTGTCCCCTTCTCCTTGTGCCCCCCATCTTTCCCAACATCAGGGTCTTTTCCAGGGAGTCTTCTCTTCTCATGAGGTGGCCAAAGTATTGGAGCTTCAGCTTCAGGATCTGTCCTTCCAGTGAGCACTCAGGGCTGATTTCCTTCAGAATGGATAGGTTTGATCTTCTTGCAGTCCATGGGACTCTCAATTTGCTATAATGAAAAGAAATGAAATCAAAACTAAGGTCAACTTAACGTGATGTTGCCAGCTATCCCATAAACACTGAAATCTTTAAAAATAAATAAATGTCCAAGAAGTAGAATGACTTCTTGACAACCGAGGAAGCCCAACGGCCTGCAAAATGGGTAGAATAGTGAAATAAAAAAATAATCTTATTCTTAACAGCCCTAATGATTGGGTTTTGCCAATCTTCAGAAAAAAACTATATATAGAAAGGTTGAAAGAGGATTAAATCTGCAGTAACTGAGGGCAACTAAAGAGATTAAGAAATGAACATAAAGTTTAATTAATTCAATAGACGGGGAGCTACTTAGTAGTTTCATTACTTATAGCAGATATCTCATAATCTAAGAAAAACGAGCACTTTTAAAATTCTAAGATGGCTCATTTGCTGATGGTGGTTGCATTGGGTGGAACACACTGGAAGGTACCCCTTGACTTGAAACAGAGAATCCAGCAAGCAGGGCTGAGGTGACTTTCTCCATGCCCCATGGGGTGCTCTTAAAGACACAGTGGGAGCAGCAGTGATGGAAGGCTGTTGCTTCTGGTTGACACTGTGTGAAACAGGAATGATAGACTGGAGGCCACATTCCTGGCATACCTTTAAAGCACTATGATGTCATTTTAAACAGTCATGGCTTCCCCCCAAAGAATCCTGGGAGCTGGGAGTTGTTAGGAGGCCCCCTACTCCCCTCACAAAGTACTAGGAAGAGGGGATGATCATTAAACCTCTTTGGAAATTGAAACTCTATGAGGGGAATTCAGTGCAGGAGTCTCCTAACAACTCTCAGCACCTTTAACAAACCACAGCTTGCAGAATTCTTCGTGGGAAGCTGTGAGGGATCCTATTCCCTCCCCTTCAATGCTTCCCCAACAGTGACTCTCCCTAAGTTTCACTGACAACTAGGATGAATCCTTCAGTGTTCATATGGGAGTTGTCTCTGGGGGTACCTCAGGGCTCTACGTTTGAATACCTCTTGCCACCTATGGGATCTCCCTACCAGGGTTCCCAACTACTGCAGTTTGCCTCCCCTTTAGGCAAATCAGTGGCACACTTGGCTTCACTGTCCAGCCCTCTGTATGACAGGAGAATAAGCAAACAGTTTCCTCTTCCTCAGGAAAGCTTTGTTCTCTCCTCTTAGTCACACCTCTTAAGGTACTGATCCACTGCCACAGTCAGTGAACGTTTAAGCACATTTAACTTTATTAGGTAACTTGAAAACATGGATGTCTCGGGTTATTACTGGTACAAATCTTCTACTCATGTAATTCAGCTTTGTTATAATATTTCCTGCATCCCTTTAGCAATGGTAATGACCTTTCCTCCCATTCCCCAAAGCCTAACCTCTCATTTTCTCTCTCTAATCCTCCACCCCCAACTGCCTTTCAAGGTTGTTCCCCCTCCTTTTAGAATGCCCACTAGCTCCGCCTCCCAGGGAACACCTACCTAACATGGGAGTGATAGGTTAACCCATGATGAACCTGAATCATCAGCAGGCATTATTCCGCCACAGAAGCCACGACTGCTTTAAATGGATGGTGTGAATGTGCCTTAATCCAGCAGGGTTCTTACTATTCCAAGACATAGTCTGGGGTGGAGATGACAGGGACGACCGATGGTACAGAAATCCCAGTACTGGTAGGTAGTTGAAACAATATCTTTAGACAGGAACAACACCACCCACTGAACATTCACATTTCTTGGTGTGTGGGGAGCAGGGGGGAAATTCTGCTCCTGGCCTCCCCATATTGAAACAGACAAAGAGCCATAATCCATACACTGCCTGTTCAGATATCACAGGTTACTAAAGCAATCATTACCTCAATAATACTTCAATTTGCAGAAGTCAACTGAAAGGTACAGCCTTGCTATTCAGCTCTAGGTCTTGTATGGAGAAAAGAGCTCTTCAGAAAAGAGCCCTCTTATGGCACAAGCAGCAGTTAATGATAACAGTTTTTCCTCTGTTTGTTCTTCACCTCTTTTTTCATTTTTTTTAAAAAGGAAAAACATAGGTGAGTTTTGTGTTCGTATGCATAAGCATATCCACCTGTGTATCACGTATTGTGTTGCCTTGGCCGATGCACATCTGAGTGTACACACAACTTCTTACACACAGAGAATAAACATAATGGGCCATAGGGGTTTGGCGGGGGGGGGGGATGTGGAAAATATTCCCACTTCTGCACCCATTTTGGCTGGTTCTGGAGACACTGGATCAAGCCTTACAGCCGATTGTCCTTGTCACAATGCAAAATTTGCATGTGTGTGTGTGTGTGTGTGTGCGCGCAAACGATCGAAACCCAGAAATGAGTGTTCTGGTTTTTGAACGTTCTTTTGGAAGCTGAACTTCCAATAGGGCTTCTGTGGCTTCCTATTGGCTGCAGGAGCTTCCTGCAGCCAATCAGAAGCCTCGCTTTGGTTTTCAAATGTTTTGGAAGTCGAACGGACTTCCGGAATGGATTCCGTTAGACTTCCAAGGTACAACTGTATTCTAAATATATATCCCAAAGACATCACAGTCTCCATTGCAAGGAAACTGAGCTCTGGGTCGGCACAGACCCCCCTGGAGTCTCTCGCCACACAGCGATTGCGGTGGCGCATTACAATACTACGAATGCATACCTTAGTAATTGTGCCACCCTTTTGTGGGTGTACTTCATAGTTCTACATGAATCCAAAGACCCCAAAATGCCCACCCCACAAGTAGTCCAGAAGTGATTAACAAATATTGGGAGGCCATTTCTTAATAGCAATGTTGAAGTTGCCGCCTGATAATCAACATCCTGTGTTCACGCTTACTAAGGTTTCCCGACTAGATGAGAAATCAGGTTCTGAAATCAACAGACTGCAAACAACTGCTCTTTAATCAACAGATTTCTCAAGGAGGCTTTGAGTATCCAGGCTCTGCAGGCTTGCATTAAAAGCCCACCAGCAAATCAGACAAAAATGATTAAAAAGGTCTGATTCAAAATCTTCCTGCAACAGCGAGGTGGGTGGGAGAGATGAGAGTGAAATGAGCAAGAGTTACTTTTGAGCAGTTATGACAGACTGCATTGGGCTGATTCTTATTAATGTTCACCTTAGGCGGCAGGATAATAGGCAAAGTATCCCACCTTTGTCTAAGAATTTTCCCTTTATCACTAACCTGGCCCTGGTTCCTTTTGATCTCCACTTCTATTAACTTGCATCCTTAGGAAATCTGAACCCTGTGAATTTGATTGCGTTTTATGCAGTGCACAAAGGTCTCCTACCTAATCCATTTCTCCTACCCAATTTTTGCATTTTAAAAAAAAACATATTTGTTCCATCAAGCCATTCTCTGGCTGAATACACTTTCTGGGTCACACTAATGTATGAAGGAATTTTGAAAGGCACCATATTTACAAACAGTTGTAGTGCTCGCTCGTTATATTTAACGAGTGTACAGTCTGTGTACCTGTGTACACAGTAGATGAGCTGTATATTTGTATGGGTATCCACATGTAGCATTCAATAACTGTATACAAGCTGAGTGATACAAATTGCGTACTATTGTACGCAAATACTTATATAAGTACAGCTTGTACCTGTTTTTGGTGTAATGTGTGCTCAAGCCTTCAGTGTTTCTTGCTCGCACTCAGTAGGACTGTTCCTATTGTTACAATCAATGAATGTACAACATGTGTTGTGTGCAAATAGTTGAGCTGTACACTTGTACAGTTATTCAGAAGCAATGTTCAATCAGTGTACAGTCAGCATAACTGTCAGCACAATAATCGAGTTGTACAAATCAACAAGTATACACTAACACAGGCGTTTTCAGACATTTAACTGAAAACAGGTACAAGCTGTTTCTACATATGTACAAGTGTTTGTGTGCAAAGGCTGTACACTAGTTGAATGTAACATGTGAATAATTGCACCAGTGTACAGCTCAACTCATACAGGCACATAGATTCTACACTCATTAAATGTAACATGTCAACACCTGTACATGTGTAGAGACAGCCTGTACCCTAAATGAGACCAATGAATGGCTGGGGTTATGGAGCTGTAAGGAAGAAGCCAAGTGGATAAACAGGGGCAGTCTAAGGCTTCTGATTTTGCCCCTCCTGCCTCAGACTGCAGTGAGGGCAACAGCTGCTTGGACCAAAGGTTCCAGTGTAGAGAAATTTAGTTTTTCTTTATCTATCCTCCCCTGGAGCCCTACCTCTCTCCCTGCCCTCAGCCTCAGTCCCATGCACACCCTGAATAGGAGGGAGGATTAAACCCACAGGTCACGAAATATGCACACAAGAAGGATGGAAGCAGACTCATGCCTTGCACCCTGCACTTATCAACCTGATGTGATGAAGTTTTTAGCAGCCGAGCCCCCTTTGTTTCCTTTAGAGTAGGCCCACGTTTCCACAGTGAACAGAGAGAGCAGATATTCTGTGGTCCTTCATGCTGGGTTGAGATCTTCCCTCAAGTTTCCTGGATATCTTCAGCCCTCCAGCATTTTTCTCCTTATTTCTTAGGGTGAAATTTTGAGCTGGGGTGTGTGTGTTGCCACACACCTTTCTCTAACTTATGAGGCTGCTGGACATTGGTCAGGGTGCCCCACCCCCCACCCACGCCCCACTTTAAAGTCCCACTCTTCACACACCACCATGAGGCTCTCTCTGCAATGTCCCACCAGCAGTGAACTTCATGAAAGATCCTAACAGGATAATTAAATGTTAAAGAAGCATGGCAGGGGGTTGGACTGGATGGCCCTTGTGGGCTCTTCCAACTCTATGATTCTAAGAAGCAGAGAACACCTTGACCCACTAAGAGTAGAAATGCCCCCCCCCCTGTCTCCAAGAGTGGATAGGATGTAGTCCCATTGTATGGAAGAAATGTCAAAAGTAGAAGTTACATCATTTTCACAGGCCCCCACTCAAACTTTGGAAAAAGCAAGCTCCATTCATTTCATACTTTACGCACTTGCAAACTATGCTTAACATCAGATATCCACAACCTTATTTATTAGCTACAGTAAGCCTGGAGGTCTTTTGTAGGAAGCAAGCTGTGAATCATCTGGAGAGCAGTTGACATGCAGGACTTGGTGGTTTTGCTGCAAATTAGATGAGGTTATTATCATGGCATCATCTTAGAGTCTTTGTTTATAGACTACTTAGAGTCTGGGAGTGAGGAAATTTACAAACTGAGTGCAGAACTTGAGCACGCCACAACCGACAAATAAATTATGTTAACTTTTGGAATTAAATTAACCACTAAAACATGCAGCCTCATTAGTTGTGGTAATGAGACACTTGGTGAGATATGCCTAGTCTTTCAGACAGAGAGCTAGGATCACTGTTGCAAAATAGCCAGGGTTGTGGAAAATAAATAAATGGATCACATTTTTAAAAATCAAAATAAAATATTTCTTTTGCTCTGACCTCATCTTTGTGGTATTTGGTGCTCGGTGCTGATTATCAAGCCGTCAGAGTCAGGAGAGGTCACCAAGGTATTGAACCAGTGTTTGAAGGCTGTGGTGGACTAGAAGATGACCAATAAACTGAGGCTGAATCCTGATAGGACAGAAGCCAGTCCTGGATGAGATTGCACTCACCCAGAATGAACAGGTATATAGTCTTGGGTGGGGTGGGGTAATCATTGATCCAGCCTTGCCACCAGAGGTCCAAGTGGCTTGAGTTAACATGAAGTGCCATCTGTATTGTGCCATTGAATTAATCCTTTGGATTAATGTACTCTACATGAAGTTGCCCGTAAAGACGTTCCAGTGCTAGCTATACAGAATGTTGTGGCAAGAATGTTCTCTATAGGGAAACAACCACGGATCATGTAAAGACAGATCATAAAAAATAAATCTTCATTGGCTGCCCATTACATTGAATTTTAGGTACTGATGAAGCCCTAAACCAGTTGTGGTCCAGGTATCTGAAGGTCTGGGTATCAGCCTGCCTCGGTCCTTAGATCTTGGGCAGAAGCCCTTCTTGGTGTTTTACCACCATGGGAAGTTCATTGGGTGGGTCATGATAGTGTCTTCCCAATGGTCATTCTTCAAACCTGTCTGTTCATGCAGATATTATATGGGATGTTAGATCACTGCTACAGTTGGCATTTTGGATTTTTTAAATAAAATAAAATCCTATATTTAATTTATATTATGACCTGCATTGATTTTGTTTGTATTGTTGCTTTAATTCTTTGTTTCAATTTTTTAAAGTGATGCTTACTATTATCCAACACAGGTCAATTGATGAAGGGCAGGTTTAAAATGCCAGTACTGCTACTGATGATGACGACGTTGGTGATGTTTTTGAAGATATAACCACACATGTAACCACACAGCTTCAGGATGGCCACTTGACTGTCAATTTTAGTTCCATCTCTTCCTGGCACAGAATAACTTGGGAGACTGGCTATGCCCACCCAAGAACATGGGTAACATTTTGCTGAGTGAAATGCCACACCAGGATGCTATAGTTAATTTGCAATGCAGTAGTGCTCTATAATGAACTGTATTCTGCCAGAGATAGGGATGTGGAATTTAACTGTCTAACATACTGGTGGAAATAAATCACCCCTCTCTGTCAGCATATTGGGTTCCAGGAACAAAGCAAAATGAAGTTTGTAACAATGGAGAGCCTCATCTGAAAGCATCATGCAAAGAGAGGAACAGCTAAAAATCGATCCCCGGAGGCACAATAATGTGGAAATAATTAAATGTCTTCCCCCAAAATGTCAGTCTTTAATTTAATTTTCCTTTTAATCTTTAGAAAAGCTCCATCAGTGGCAATAGGCACTCAGAAAAAGAGTGCCGTGTCCTATAAATCGCCTTAAAGACAAATGAAAAAGCTTGGCTCGGCTGTCATTAGGATTGTGTTTAGCACACATTCTGATGCATTTACCCCTTTGGCCTTTGCCGCATCTCCTCCGCTAACCTGCTTCTTCCCAGAGCAAAGTTATTATCCTGTTTCCAGTGTACACAAAATAGAAGGACATGCCACTAATTTGTTATCGGGCTTTGAATGACTTGTACTGGCCCCTTAAACAGGCATTTACCTGCCATAGACCATTTGTTTAGCACTTAATATATGGCAAAGGGGGGTTCATGAAAGGGGCTATGATTGATTGCAGGAAACGATCTTCCCCAGCAGTCGTATTTGTCAGAGGACACCGAGAGAATTCCCAATAAGGATGTGGAGGCTAACATAGGGTGGAGGGAACATCTTTCAGCTGCTGCAAGTGCTTTCGTAACATGGTTGGAGAACCTGTGGCTCTCAGTGTGGGATGTGATCCATGGGCAGCAGTCAAGTACAACATTCCTTGTAATGCTAAAGTGGACATGCAAGAGAATGTTTGGTCCAGCCAGTCGAAACCTCCTGTTCCTCCTGGCCTGGCGCATCTTTCCTCTTGCATGTGACCAGAGGTGGGCGTGACCTTACCTGTCCAGGTAACAAAAGGACGAGTCACGCAGTACCTCTCCCTTTCCCCCCCTCTTTTTCCTTTTGTTTGCTTCCAGCTAGGACTGCTCTGTATACTTTCAGCCAACAGCCACAGGAATTATCCCCCATATGGGGTAAATCCACATGTTGCTATTTGTAACTTTAAGTCTTTAAGCCTGCCTTCAGAGGGGGTTGTGCCCGTGCCTGAGTTCAGGGTGGCATTTGGGTGGCGGACATAGTCTGTTCCTGGCTTTCCACTTATCCAGGTGTTCACCCTTAGCTGACCTATGCTGGAACACTGGGTCAGTTCTACCTGCATGGCAGGGAGTTAGTCGAACCAGAGTCTCTGCAACCACTCACTTTCTGTAATCAATAAAGTTGTGGCCTAAATTCTGCCAAAAACCAAAATAAAATTTGAGTCAAGTGTGAATTTATTTAGGGGGGAGGTTTCTGGGTCTGAACACGCAAATGCTGGAGAGAAGGCCTTTTTTCCCCAGTCTGCTGCTAGGTGGAAAATCCATTTCCTGTCGAGAGTTATTTAATAGGGTAGGACAAGAGTGGATACAACAGTGCACTGTGTTACGATGAACCTCTAAGGTGAGTGAGGCGACGCAGCGAGGAGTCCTTGGAGACAGCGGCAGTCGCAAGCAATTCTGAGGACACAATGCCTCGCTTCTTGTTATTCCGCATGAGGCCTAAAGAAAAGAGGTTATAGAGGAAGTGACATTGTGAAAGGCAGGTTGGCACAAGGCATATTTCTCTGCCTTACGGCAGTCTCTTTGTGGAAGGTCATTTGTTTTGAAGACAGCTCTGTGCATGTTTCGATATATAATTTCCCTTGTATACAACGCTTAGGTGGAAGTCTGCATTTAAAAGAAGGGTCTCCCATATCTTTTTTGGCAGCTGTACAGCACTCATCAGGAGTGCTGTCAAGGAACCAAGAAATCAAGTCCTTTTGAGATGGAGGGAAAAAATCATGACTGCAAAATCAATGTGTTCCTATTGTTGTTTTGGTCTCTTATTAACAAAGTTTGGCGCTGTCTAAAGATCAATCAATCGTGGGGTCACTTTTACATGAAGGACATAGGGTTTTATATCTGCTATGGATCTTTCATCCCACTCTACATTCCTGAATATAAAATAAATTTAAGTAAAAAAGTAATTATCGCAGAGGACAACCCGTGAGCTGTCACCTAAAACAGTTGATTTTATATATATAATATATATATATATAAATCAGCATGAAATGCAAAATGTTCACTTTGAATCTGACTTGTGTATGCACAATTTTACATTATTCTTATTTTTAATTGTGAGTGTTTAAGGTATCATGTTTTGATTGTGGCATGTGTGTATACATATATATATAATGAAGACTCAAATGTTGTCAGATACTATAAAGAGGAATGACACATATTCATCCCTGACAATGCTAAATGCCAATGCAGCTTAGTTTCCAAATACTCTTGGATACTAAATACGGGTGCCAACTATCAAAAAATTAATCTTTCAGAACAGGAAAAAATTTTTAGATCTCCCCATCACTCTTAGACCACTGGTGCTTCATTTCAGTTGTGCTTTGCTGAATGGCCAACCATTTCAAAGAAAGTGTCCTTTCAAGATGATCAGGTGACAGCAAAAACTGCAAGGTATTTAGCAGGGGCAATTAGAATAAGATCTATTATTTGATTATTGATGTAAACCTCCAAAATGTATTTTGTATGGTTAAGTTTTTACCTCTATCTTCAGTACATTTTATTTTATTGCTATGGCTAGTAGTGGTTGATGCAAATAAAAATTCTTCTTCTTCTTCTTCTTCTTCTTCTTCTTCTTCTTCTTCTTCTTCTTCTTCTTCTTCTTCTTCTTCTTCTTCTTCTTTGCTGAATGGTTACATTTCCCTCAAATGCTCCGTATGAAAACATTAATTCATTAAACGTAACAAGCAACCCATAATACAGGACCACGTACTTTTGTAAATATGGTTCCTAACATAAAAGTCTCTGAATGTAATATAATATTGCCAGACGTACATTAATCATAGAGGTCGCTTAAAAGACTTATACGACTTTTATTACTTTCAGAGACTTTTATGTTAGGAACCATGTTTACAAAAGTATGTGGTCCTGTATTATGGGTTGTTTGTTACATTTAATGAATTAGTGCCTTGGTTGTTTATTGGTCTACGTGTTGCCTTTCATTGTTACAGTCTAAGGGTTTGCAACACAGGGGTTAATTGGTTGTTGACCGTATGAAAACATGGCAGCAGAATTTTGTTTTGTTGGTATGTGCTTTAGTTTACAAATTGCTCAAGACACCATGAAGACAAGCCAGGGGAAAAAAGCAAGTTCAAATGTTCTTTGAGTGGGGATAGGATATTTTTTGTTCGTTTGTTTGTTTGTTTCAGTCAAAATGTATGCAAGCTGTGTGTTTCTGACATAAAGTGCAAGCAAAGTGATAAGAAGCCTTCCTAGCGCCCATTCTAGCGTCCACAGTGAGGAAAAAAGTTGGCCTTAAGTGGCATTTGGAGTGAGAAGAATTTAGTTACTTTCAAATACAGTCTCTTCTTACCGGAGGTATAAGTTGGCTGGAGAGACAGCAAATCCAATTCCTTCCGTTTCGATTCTAGGTTACTCCACAATGTGTGTTATATTTACCCTGCTCAACGCAACTTAAGATCAGATTCGTGCAAGATGGTGGGTTTGTTTTCTGGGTGAGCCTAAAAATATAAATGTGCGAATGGCAGTGGAGCTATGGGTTAACACAGCAAACACATGTTCCCATGACAGGGGTGTAGGTGTTATGCAGCATTAACTTCCTGTACCAGAATGAAATGAGGGTCCTATTACTGTCACTAGTCAGCATGAAGCTTTAAGACTATGGCAGGGAGCAGAGCCATCTCGGAAGGTCCCCGAGTGTGGTGCCCAGCTCTCCATGATGCAGTATCTCAGTCTCTTGAGACTTTAGCTGGACAACTCTCTACATTTTTAGGGGGAAATCTGAAGGTGGGTGCTGCTTAACCCTTAATCTGTGTCCCACAGATTCTCCCTTGCAAATGTCCCCACAGGTTAGGGGAAGCCAACATAATGCCCCTGAGATGTTTGTTGGACTCCAACTCAAATCAGCTCCGATCAGTGTGGTAGGTGGTCAAAAGTCATGGGAGCTGTAGAATGACAACATATGAGGGAACGCCATATTGAGTACACCTGCCACAGAACATCTCCCTGTCAGGACGACTTATTCCTTGCAGGTACAGCCTGAAGTTCACCTTATGGCCTAGATGCAATGTGTTTGCCTCGTTAGGTTCAGGCCTGTCCTCATACATCACACCAGTACACCCATCAAAGACCCAGGAGTGACTGTAGTTTTGTTTTTTATCGAGGGTATATCTAGGTTAGATTACCGCAACACATTCTTTGTTGTGCTGCCTCTGGAGATGGTTTGGAAACTTCAGCTGGTGCAGAATTCGGTGACTAGGTTGCTCACTGGGTACAATGGTTTGAGCAATCCTGGCCCAACTGCTCTGGCTGCTCATTAGTTTCCGGGCCCAATTCAAAGTGCTGGTTTTGACCTATAAAGCCTTAAATGGCTCAGGACCACAATACCTCCAGGACCGCCTCTCCCCATATGAACTGACCCAGACCCTGTCATCATCATCTGAGGTCCTTCTTTGTGTGCCTCCTCCACGAGAGGCCTGGAGGGCGGCAACACCAGAATGGGGCTTTTCTCCAGTGGCTCCCTATTTGTGGAATGCTCTCCTCAAGGAAGCTTGCCTGGAGCCTTCATTTTACACCATTAGGTACCAAGCGAAAATGTTCCTCTTCAACCAGGCCTTTGGCTGATTAGCATCCTATATTCTTTTAAATGTGGTGGTTTTTTTATTATTTGCAGGGGAGGTGCGTTTGTTTTGTTTTATTATGCATTTTGTGGTTTTATCTTGTATTTTTATGCTGTGAACCACCCCGAGAACTTCAGAGGGAGGAAGGTATACTAATTTAATAGAGAATAATAGCAGCAGCAGCAGCAGCAGCAGCAGCAGCAGCAGGAAGAAGAAGAAGAAGAAGAAGAAGAAGAAGAAGAAGAAGAAGAAGAAGAAGAAGAAGAAGAAGAAGAACAATAACAACAACACTTCCTGGGATGGGTTTCGTGTTGTGTTAAGTGGGGAAAGATCCAAAGTTTTGTATTTTCTTTAGAAGAGATGATCTGCTCTGTTTTCATCTCTAAAATTATGCAGATATAGATATTGAGAAAACTGGGAGGGAAACTGGCATCTATACTGCTCTGAGGTGTTTGGATGAAGAGAGAGAGAGAGAGAGAGAGAGAGAGAGAGAGAGAGAGAGAGAGAGAATAGTTGATTGGCCACTAGTATAGCTTAAGTATGGTAAATGAGGAAAAATAATAATCATAACAAATAATTGCACCAAAAATCAAAAGCTATAAAATCTGACTTCCATAGAAGCATTTTACACATACCCTCTTGTGTCATCTGTAAGATGACAGTCAACATGCTTAAGGTTACCTAGGAAACTCCATCAACAATGGTGTGATATTCCAGGCAATCTTACTAAGTGTTACTTAAATTAAAAGAAATCTCAATTCTTTAGTCATTCCAATTATCCTAGTTAAATTGAAAGAGATCTCCAACTTTTCCAATTAGGAATTTACCGACACACGCACGCACACACACACACACTCACTCACGCACGCACATATGTAAATGCAAAAACTCAACAGAAGGTAAATACAGATTTGTGAAAGCTGAGTGAAGTGTCTGATATCTTGCTGTTGCAATAGAAGGCGACAGTGCAATATGTTATCGCTTTTATCTAACTTCCCCCAATCCACTCTGGAAACCATCAGCAATTTATAACCGTTAGGGAATCTGTGGAGAGAGCACTTGAAAATTAGACAGAAACACGACATGCAAATCAACCTATGGGGAAAAAATAATTCTTATAATAAAAACCTACTCATGGTGGGGGGGAGAAGGGGAATCCACAAGTGTTTGTCTTTCATCTGCAGATCTGCCTGAGAGTGTAAGACTGCAGAATTAATCAAGGCTTCATCCAGAGCCAATATGGTGCATCCAATACGGCTTTAGGGTAGGTTTTTTTTGAGCAGTTGGGATTATTTCACATTCTGACTTTAGCTGACCTGGATTAATTTGCGAGTCAGAACGCAGATATATATGAAATTTCGCACTTCCTGAATATTCTGACACCACTCTTGGCTAAAAGAAAAAAAGAAAAACACCTCTATTTTGGGCTCACAATGCCTACCTGCAGCAGAATTTCACCAAAGCCAAAGGAAGATGCTAGATGAAGGGAGTCTGGGAACTGGGTTTTGCATTGGGTGAAGACAGCACACCACTTACCCACACCAGTGATTCCCGGTAAGGGAAGGTGGGGTGGTCACTCTGACACACGAGCAGCCCAGCTATGGAAGAGGGACTTCCTGATTACAAGTGCAGTGCAGTGAGTGAATGGTAGATATGGTGCAATTGGAAAACATGGAAATATGCTAAAAACATTTGATTCACACGAGCATGGAATCCTTGAATAACGTTATACAAGTTCTACCCAAGAGGCAGTGCCTCCATGAGTGAATTTTTCTCTCCTCTTGGACAGTCTGTTCTCCAGCCAGCTATGGGTATGAAGGTCCTACTTGATCCATCACTGAAGTTGATTATTTAATTAGAACCCTGTTTTCATAGAATCATAGAATCAAAGAATCATAGAGTTGGAAGAGACCGCAAGGGCCATCCAGTCCAACCCCCTGCCAAACAGGAAACACCATCAAAGCATTCCTGACAGATGGCTGTCAAGCCTCTGCTTAAAGACCTCCATAGAAGGAGACTCCACCACACTCCTTGGTAGCAAATTCCACTGCCGAACAGCTCTCACTGTCAGGAAGTTCTTCTAATGTTTAGGTGGAATCTTCTTTCTTGTAGTTTAAATCCATTGCCCCGTGTCCGCTTCTCTGGAGCAGCAGAAAACAACCTTCCACCCTCCTCTATATGACATCCTTTTATATATTTGAACATGGCTATCATATCACCCCTTAACCTTCTCTTCTCCAGGCTAAACATACCCAGCTCCCTAAGCCGTTCCTCATAAGGCATCGTTTCCAGGCCTTTGACCATTTTGGTTGCCCTCTTCTGGACACGTTCACTCTCCCCAATTGCCATCCTTGTATGAAAAGACCAATCCAGCCTCTTATTAATGCCATGCTGAAAATAGCTTCTCCTCCGCCCCCAATTTTCCTAGAGATAACTCAGTCCCAACCAGCGGGGTGGCAAGGGCTCTTGTTCTGCATGGGATGTGCTCTGCTGCAAACATGGATTTTGCACAAAGGAAACGCTGACACCACCCGAAGCAACTGCAGAGCACACACAACCGCTTGCAGTGATGGAGAGTTACTTTTAAAATAACATCTGTTCATTATAATGAATATGTTTTTGCTCTGTGCAGGAACCTTAGCTGGCAGTTATACAATGTTGATCACAAAACTAATTAACCTACTCATCTGCCAACCCCCCGCCCCTGTCAAAAACCAAAAAAAACCCAAAACCACCCTCATGTATTTGCGCAACAGCTTTAAAATGAAGCTGAATAAGAATGTGCTGTATATTATCAGACTGCATTAAAGGAGTTGTAATTCTTTGTTATTGAGCCGTAAAAGCCCCCGCTATCTATACGGCTGCCCAAATGGGCAGGGAGCATCATTAACTCTTGCTTAGTTCTTTGTTGTGCTACAGGCTGAGATTCTAACCACATCTAGAGCCACAACAGGGAGCAGATTTTTCACATATATGCTCATGCCTTCTTAAAAGCACCCGCGGCCCCCCCCTTTTGGACAATGGGTTAATAAGACATGACAAACAAGACATCCTTTGCAAACCCTATTAAGAAAATGTGGAACAATAAGAAAACCATCAAAAATAAAAACATGCGGGAAAGGAGAAGGGGATATGGTTACTATAATCCAGGGATGTCTAACTGGTCAATCACGATCTACTGGTAGATCCCTGTGAGGTTTTGGTAGATCGCAGTCAATCTCTGGCTCCCTTTCCTTAGCGTTGCTGACTCCTGCCACGCCCCCTTCTCCATTGTTGTATGATCTCTGGAAGGGAAGACAGAGCTTTGTTGTCTGTGCTGCTGTTTTGATCCATAGCGATCTTTTTGTGAGTGACATTACCCCTTTGTCCCTTGCCTTTAAACCCCCCCCCAATGGAACTCCTCCCCCCCAATCTTTTCTCCTCCAACTTTGAGCTGAACCTCCCAAAAACGGACTTTCCTTCCCCAAAAAAGCGCAACAGCTTTGAGCTGAATCCCCCCCAAAACAGGGGTAGATCACTGCCAGTTTTTAATTCTGAAAGTACATTGCAGTCTCTTGAGAGTTGGCCACCCCTGATAATCTATACTCACTGCAATGTCAACATCCCTGAAAGAGATTGAATAGGATAGGAAAAGCATTGTTGGCAAAGCCATTTCTCCTGCCCTCCCACCCTTAGGTTAGGCTCTTTATTTCTTGACCTTGCTATGGACCTCGGTTGGTCGCCTTGGTTGTCCAAGGGGCCTGGTAGGAATTTTTTCCCACTTGGCAAATGGGCACCGGCCATTTGGTTTTTCGCCTACCTCGTAGCAAATCGTCACAACTTTGTAAGGTTTGGTGGTTAGGCACTGGAGTATTAGATTGAAGGTGAGGGGAGGTAGTGGCCATCTCCTACCCCTCCTATTTCAAGGATATTCCATTAAAGAAATCCAAGGGGGTGTGGTCCCGTCTGAAGCCCCATGGCTAGGGCCATGGCACGACACCTAGCAGTGACCCTGGGGAAGTTCCTCATTGATGTGCATCAGCAGGGCTCCCCCTACTTGTGGTTAACCCTTCCAAGACTCCTGCAGACAGGCAGGAGTCAGATATAGTCATGTGGTTTCCAATGCCTAAGCTAATACCACTCACATTCTGTAACCAATAAAGTTGTTGCCTTTTTCGCCCATTAACCTAAAATACTGTGTCATGTGTCTTTTATTCCACTTCCCAGGAGGGTTTGGGACCTTGCCATGCAATGGATTTGAAGGAGAAGGAGTGTTCTTACAGCAGCCAACCAGATGTCTAAGGAAAGGTGACAAGCAGGACCTGAATGCAACAGCACTCTCCCCTTCTGTTGTTTTCAGCAAATAGGACTGAGAAGTACTGCTGCCTCCAACTGCAGAAGAGTAGAGCATAGCCATCATGGCTAGCAGCCACTGATCACTTTTACCGCCATGAATCTGTCTTGGCAGCAAAATATTAAGAAAATCCCATTCCTCTCTGTGGCTATTTCACACAGAAGGTCCCAAGTATTTGGCATGTCCAGACAGGACTGAGAACAGGAAGAAGAAGAGGAAGAGGAAGAGGAAGAGGAAGAGGAAGAAGAAGAAGAAGAAGAAGAAGAAGAAGAAGAAGAAGAAGAACCCCACCCATCTGACTGTGTTGCCCTAGCCACTCTGGGTGGCTTCCAACAGATATAAAAACACAATAAAACATCAAACATTAAAAACTGCCCTACACAGGGCTGCCTTCAGATTTCTTCTGAAAGTTGTATAGTTATCTATCTCCTCGGCATCTGGTGGGTAGGCGTTTCCCCAATAAAAATGGTTAGGGGGGGTCCAAGTAGGCCTCGCCCTGCATGGTGCATGTATAGCAATTGAATGACAATGCTCATAAACTTTGGGGGCTCTGGCACCTCAAATATTTTATGGGTGGGGTGTTGAAGGGACCTCAGTCCCTAGGAGTTGGCTCCTATGACTGGGAAAGACTCTGATGAGCTATGGATAGACTATCCAACCTTTGGTCCTTAGAAATTGCTGGACTGCAACTACCAGGAATTGCTATGGATAGACTATCCAACCTTTGGTCCTTAGAAATTGCTGGACTGCAACTACCAGAAATTAGAGTGCTTCTTCCTCTCAGTGTCTGTTTCTTTCCTGAAAGGCTCAGTTTCTGGTTGATTCCCAAAAGCACATTGAAGTTGACAGTTGCCCTTCTGACATCTTTTTTTGCCTCCATGGCACTGACTGTGTGCAGTTCTTTGTTGCCTGTGTCTGTCACTGTAATAGGGCCTAAACAATGTCATGCATTGCCCAAACGGTTGACAGAGTGGCACCCTTTCTGGCTCAATAATAGAACCTGAAATATCACGTAGCGAAATGGCACAGGGTTTGTGCTTCTTGGGTGGAACAGTTTGACATCTGCTAGAGGCTCTTCCTCCAAGCTGAAAGAAAAGAAATAAATTTAATCCTGTAACATATTGTTGCAAGATAAAGAAATTAGCTATTAAAATTTGATCATACAATTAAGCCATAGCCCATTCTGTTGAAAGCTCTATGATGAAATAATGGACTGCACTGAAAGTTACCGGTGGATGGTTGTGGAAAGCCAGTGGCTCGTGGAAGTTTTAATAAAGGGGATTTTCTTCTTTATGGATATGAAATGAGAATGTGGCTTTTATCAACAAGGACTCCTCTTTGAAATATGGCTCTGGTAAGTGTAAGGAAGGTAGATAGCTATTCTCTTTTCACCTGAGGCCCACATTCACATATCCTCCAACACAACATTTGGGGGGGAGAGACATGGAAAAGTAACAATAACCCTACCCCACCAAAATGGACTGGTTAGCAAAAATGATTGAATACTATCATCTAGCAAAACTAACAGGGAGATTAAGAGGAAATACCACTCCAAAAATTAACAAAGAATGGTCAACCTTTAGAGAATACCGTAAAAATTACATGGATAGCACAAATCTCCTAGCAGACACAGTTTAAATCTTGATTGTGAGGGAAGGTATAGAAAAATTTGATCAATTAATTATAAGAGATAGCAGAATGATCAATAAGAAATACGTGTACAGTTAAGATTGGTAATTAAAGCATAAAGAGAAGAGTTGGAACTCCATCATGTGTGATGTATATGTAAGATATGTAGGTATGTTGGGTATGTATTATGTACGTAATGTATTGTATTGTTTTGTAATGTAATGTATTGTAATGTAATGTATTTGTTAAGTTTTATGTTAATTGATGTATAATAAAGATTATTTTTAAAAAAATGGGGGGCCAGGATGCAATCTATTGGGGCCGCACTCCCACATGTGTCACGTGATGAGATCACATCCCAAAATTGTGTGAGAGCAAGACACCCAAAATGGCCACTGTGCTCTCACAGGAAAAAAAGGGGGGGAGGGTTCCAGTTTTTCCAGGACAGTTGCAGAGTATACATTCACCTCTGCTCAACCCCTCTAGGGGCTACATATCAGTGGATTAAAATGGGCCGCTTCCTTGTGGGCAGAAAGGCATGCAGGACCTTTCCTCAGCTGTTTCATGAAGATAAGCTAAGGAAGAGGGGTTATCATCTGCCTCTCCACTCATCCAATGATCCATCTTATGACCAGAGAAGGGATAATTTGCATCTGACCACTCCAACATGGTGCCTGCATTTCCCCCTCAGCTACTAAAAGCCTCATGGGAGGGGGCAAAAATTGTGTTGGGTCAGGTTCTTGAATTGGAGATTAGCCACCCCCTGCATAAAGGCATTGTTATGTCTGGAGCTTGGACCCTAGAATAATAGGCAGGGGGGATTTTAGAAGGTAGTATCTGATTGGCCATTGGAGCTGTCCAATCCGGCTCCAGAAGGGAAGTATGAACCAGCCTATCAGGTGTGACCTAGGGTGTGAATAAAGGATATATAGCCCAGGGTCTGGGAGGGGTCAGCAGGAGACACACCCGATGACTGACTGTTTTTACTACAAATAAACTCCATGAAACCGATGACTCTACTCTGAGTATATTTCAGGCATAGAAGATTTCACATTTACCTTCCTTCCAAACCAAGATCAGCCTTTGGTTATGTTCATAGCAATGGTTCTTGCTTAATGAACACCTTAAGCAGACATACTGAATCAGACTAGAGGTGTGCCCTGGCCACAATCTTTGCCTTGCATCTGTTGTGTTCAGATCTGTGTGGATCTACTCTTTGTCATTCTGATTCAATCGGTTATTCAGATGCAACTCTGTTAAATCTGAAGCTCTATGCCACTCCAGGTCTTGTCAGTCAAATTGCTCCACAACAGTGGTTCCCAGTTGTTTTCTATTAGTTAAATAGGTGAGGGACAGAAATTAGCTTTTAGCATTTCCAGTATGAAACACAAAGAAATGCTACATTTCCAGCTAAGAGATCTGTGGGAATTATGGGAAGTGAAAGGAGTTATATGGAAGAGTAACTCCTTTGACTCTGCAGAATAGAAATGTCAAATAAAATGTGCCTTCAGTATAATTTCTGGCATAGGTTCTCGATTTCATTGTTGGTCCAGCAAAAAAGAAAATGAAATAATTAGGAATATGTATTCAGAATCATTGCCTGGTGTTCATTTTAATAATATGTGATACAGTAGCATATCTTCCAATTATTAACTGCCTTATCTTTATCATTTCGTTTTCATGCTGAGCAATATGTTGCTGCACGATTGCTAATGGCAAAAACAGGCCAATATTTTTAACAGCATGTACCAACTTAACTACCATATTCAGCAGCCAAAGGGTCATCCAGAGGAGATGCCTTTGTATAAGTATAAATTAACCAGAATTGGTTTATAATGTTAATTTTCCTCCTAAGAGAAGAGGCACTTGGCTTTATTTGAGGCATTGGCTGGGGAAGAAAGAGAGCTTGCAGCGTAATGGAAGACAGGCAGAGAGGAAACAGATTTCTAAGCAAGCAGTAAGACTTAGTGGACTGCAAGGCGAAAAGTGTAGTGACTATAATCCTATATACACCTGAAGTCTCCAACATGGCCCCCAGAGCCCTCTGCCCCTCCCAATTATTGTTGTTGTTTGATGAAGCAGTTGTCTCAGGCTTTTTGTGTGTGTTGTCCAGACATTTTGGACTACATTTCCCATCAAACCTGAGTGGTTGGGACTGATGGGTATTGTAGTCCAAAACACTGGGCTGGGGGATCTTGGTCTGACAGACAACAGCTCTCCAGGGTTTCAAACAAGGGTATTGCCCAAGCCTACCTGCAGATTGTTAGGAATATGAGGTGAGATACCAACACAGAGAAGTTGCTCCCAGGTCTGGTCACCACACAGAGGCAGCTTAAGGTCCAAAATAGTTTACTGCTGTGGAAGATCAGGCTTCAGTAATACAGTTCTGGATGGCATTTCCTAGCTTCTTCGGTCTGTGTTTTGTTTGGGGTTTGGGGGGAGGGTGCTATAGGTATTTTGCCTGTTTGGGGAGGCAGCAGAGCTCTGAGCACCACCAATTTTCACTTATTTGAAATGGGTATTTTGTGATGCACACAACAGTTTCTTAGATTTCCAAATGTGCTTCTGGACTCAAAAGGCTAGGGACTTGGTAGTAAGTCCACCTGAACCCTGTGGGGCTTTCTTCTATATAAACAAACATAGAATTGTGCGCTGCTAGTTGCCTCATGTTTAGGGTGCTGGGTTTGCTATGGGAGCTCTGCATTCAAATTTGTCCTGACCAGCAATTGGCTTGGGAGCCAGAGATTGAGTTCAAGCATGAGCTGTTAAATCAGCAAAGGTTCCAAAGGAGACTTAGGTCACACCTACACAATGTTTAAAGCACTATGAGACCACTGTAAACAGTCATGGCTTTCCCAAAAGTTTCCAAGGAGTTGTAGTTTGTTAAAGGTGCTGAGTGTCATCACTAAGGGGGGGGGGGGGGTTTGACAAAATGAGGTGTTTTTTGTTGGGCTCACGAAACTTTTTAGGAGTGATGTGGTGGCTTAGGCACCTGCAGGTTCCACGCTGCCCGAAATGGCAGCGTGGGACTTGTGTCTGCCTACTACCTCTCCCTCAGCTGCCCTACAGCTGAGAGGGGGGCTCCGGAGCAGCTCCAAGCATCGGAGAGGCTCGCCCCATCCCCAGGGGCGGATTGCCCTACCCCCGGCTGCAGGACACCCCCATCCCGCACCAGGCACCTGAGTGGCTAGCAACACCACTGGTTAGGAGACCCCCCCATTCCCCTCACAGAGCTACAATTGCCAGCGCGTTTTAACAATCAATCACTCTTCACAGGGAGCTCCAAGGAAATGTAGGAGATTGGGTTTAAAATTGGGAAAATGAGAGGCCCAAAGTCGATGAATTCACCCATCCTTAGCATGATGAGACTCTTTGTAAAAAAAACAACAAAAAAAAAAACTGTTCCCTATTCCTTTTCCAAAGTCATCATTAAACAATTTTTTTACACCTCAAAATAACTCATTTTTCCTGTCTCACAACGGAATCACGCCTTGACTTCCTTCCTAGTGACGGTGCACCCTACTTACCTCATCAACCCTCATATTGCCTCTGTGTCTTCCAGTCATTCTTTTCTTTAGGTGACTCCCAAATCAAAGTGGCGTTCTCACCGATCCCTGAAACACCGCGCTGAATTTTGCAAAGGAGTGCTTGCTGTTTTCAAACAGGGTTTCATTACAAACCAGGACTCATCCTGTGGTTTCAGGGGTAGAGTTTCACTCAGCTTAGCTAATTAATGTTAGCGTTTATAGATTATTTGCCTTTGAACGTTGCTCAGTAATTTTCTGAAACAAGGCTTTGATTTTCTCAAAAGACTTTGTTATTTAGATGAACATACTGTATATGTTACACATACCGAGTGAGGAATATTTTTAAATGTTCCCATGATGCTGCCTAGTGTCTAGCATTTTATTGCATCAGAAAGTTAATTTATTAGGGATTCCCTTTGCTTTAGATGTACACCCTGGAAACTGCCATCAATGTCATTTCTATTGAAGTCAAGCCACATGCATGAATCGGCAACCTGCCTTTAATCTTCTGGCTTGCTGGATTCTTTACATTCATAAGAAATATGCTTTGCTGTGCATGGTATTACCTAGGAGTAGGAGTAGATTGCATGGTTGGAGAGCACAGTGTGTGCCTTGGGGACCTTCAGCTGTTTTGGACATTAAACCCCAAATAAAAAAAAGCATATATTTGGCTGAGCGTATGCTGCAGCCCGTTCAGTTTATTACATCATGAAATTAGGATTTTTATTTACTATTCTTATTATTTTAAAGATCAAAGCAATGTTCCTCAGTGTTCTGGAATCCTTTGCTACAGGAAACACCTGCCAGCATATTGAACAAGCGAAGACTGGTTTCTCCGAGTAATTTTTCGCGGGGTTTCAAAAATCTTTGGGGACATAAACTAAGTTGTATGAAGCCCAAACACAGCTCCTTCTTACCAATTATTAGTGCCTGTTCTGCTTGGCAGTGGGGCCCCACCTCTTATGCTCGTGGCTCAGTGGAGTTAGGGCATCCTTCACCAGCACATGTTCCCAGATTCCATCTCTAACAGCTGTAAAAGGGATTGCAGGTAGCATAAAAACATTCTCGGAAAGGCACAGAAAATTTTCTTGGAGTGCTTATCCCAACACGTTAGTTTTGTACTGCTGATTTCATTCCGGCGTTTGAAATACTTTTGACCCGAGTGCTTCTTCTGATCCCGGCTCTTAATTGTTGTTATTTGGCAGTGTGGAAATATTGATAGCGCTGGTCAAAAAGATTGGCAGCTGCCTGAATTGTTATTAACCAGCCTCTTGGTTCCAGCTTAAAGTTCAATAAATACCAAGATGCAGCATAAGCCCTGAAGGAGCCTTCCCTCCCTCTTCTTCATGCCCCCACCCCGCCTCAAAAACAAGAGAAAATTAACCATTTGATGATTTCATAACCTGCTTGCCTGCTGTACTTGTACCAAATACATACATTTCTTTTTTAGTCTATAGCAGTGGTTCCAAAACTTTTTTAGCCCACCCCCCTTGGTTCCATAAACTCACCCCCTGTGCCCTCTACCCTACCCTATAAAAAGCATTTCAGAATAGCAGTAAACACAATAAAATTCAAAACAGCAACAATTAATTGCACGTTCATTCAAAAATCCAGTTAAAATTATTTAGTTTAACTGGCTCAACAAAATTGATGAACTTGATCCACTGATGGCTACTTTCAAAGCCTGATAGCAATTTACCCCCTCCAGTGCACCCTGCCCCCCATGCATCTTAGTGTCCCCCAGGTAATTCCACCCCCACCCCCAGGGGGCAGTAACACCCACTTTGGGAACCTCTGGTCTATTGTGATTTCAAAAGGGAACTAAAATGATCAACGGAATGGAGCATTTCTCCAATGGAAATAGGTTTGAACTTATGAGGCTTTTTAGTTTAGAGAAAATGCAAGGAGGAGTCAACAGGACAGAGAAAGGTTTTTCCTGCCTCTCTCATAATGCTAGAACATCTAGTGAAGCTTAATGTTGGGAGATTCAGGGCAGACAAAAATTAACTCCTGAAAAGGTTCCTCCGTTTCTTGATTATTTAGAGTATCCTTTAGGTTAAAGGCAGAAACATAATCATATGCTAAGAAGAATTGATAAGTAACTTGTTTGAACAATGGCAACAATCTCCCTGCCTTTGTTCTGCATGTCTGTGGTAATTGAACCTACTGCATTTCAGTGCTGACATTTAATCAATGCATGTAAATCACCTCAGAGGCCTATTATTCTTGTATTCATTAATCCAGTCATGCAGAAGTCGGGCACACAAGCTTGTGTGCAAAGATTTTTGTAGCGGAGGTCAAAAAGGACCCCATGCAAAGTCTTCTGTTCTTAAGATCAGTTGTTTGTTGTTTCCTTATTGGGTGTTCTTCAGCAGCAACAAGAACAATAAATAATCCCTTAGGAATTCTACTTTTGCCTGTTTCTCTCCTCTAGACTGAGGGGTTGGCTCTATACCATGGTCCCCCCCCATCATGTTTTGCCCAAAGAAACTCAGACAGAGGTAAGTTGAGATGGAGGTTATCCAAGTTCAATGTGTTGTTGAAAAATTTCACCCCCTTTCCCTCCTCAGATGACATACCTCAAGCATTTCTCCTTCCCATTGTGCCTATTTGAGGGTGGGCAGAAGAAATATTTGCGTGGGACACTCATCCCCTATGGGAAACTGTCACTTGGGGCAGTAGCCTTGCCTCCCCTAGTTCCCTAAGACCACACTCTTTCATCTTCCCTTTCCTCCTTTGCCACTTACTTTTAAGCCTTCTTGGTAGAGCCTGAGATTTCTCTTCCTCCCTAATCCCATGCAAAGGTTTCCCAGCCTCTCCTTCTGATCGAGAAAGCGCACCTCAGGATAAGAACAGTTGCAGTTTAAGAACGGACCTCCTGAACGAATTAAGTTCGTAACCAGAGGTACCACTGTATTTAATGTAGAGTTGCCATATGTCCCGACAAAGCCAGCAATCAGCCATCGTGAAATCAGGACATACGGTAACCCAATATTTCAAAAACCTCATTATTATTTTTTGAGATTGGGGGGGGGGGAGAGTTCAGCAACTTTTCTGTCCAGGTTTTCACTTTTTTAAATATGGCAACCCTAATTTAATGGAGGAGGCTGCTTCAGCAAAGCCACTCCTTTAAAAGGAGGTGGGGCTGGCAAACTGAGATGGGAAAGGAAAGGGAGTGGGTGAGGTGTAAAGGGAGTGGGATTGATCAGGTGTAAAGGGATTAAGCAAGTGGCAAGGAAGGGGGTTGGCAACAGGGGTGGAAGGTAAACAGGTTTGACTAATGGTGGATAACAAGCAATGTCTTCTGCAGATTTCCAGATTTGGGTCCCCCCCCTCCATATTGAGTCGGAAAGACCGCTCACCTTTCGTGGTGGGCAGCACTGCAGCCGGGCATCCAGGCCCTCGTGGTGATCCGGCTCAGGGGTGGGGGATTGACGCCCCCCTCGCACGAACCCCTGGCTGCATCACGCCCGGCCCAGCCAAAACAAATGAAAAGCTAGTGAGTTCAGTGCTGTAATTCTCTTTCTCCTTTCATGCCAGCACTTGTCAGTCCTCCCCGCTACTCTAAATGTGGAGTTATAACTAACCCAACGGAATAATCTGAGCTAATTTTCTTTGTGTGACTATGACATCCATTCAGAACTTCAGAGGGAGCGAATGCTGGAATGAAATGACCTGGATAATAACTGTGTCCTGCTGAATCGTGTCCAGCTACCTGCCTTCTTTTAGTCTGTGTCAATCCAGGTCTCCCTAGTTACCAGCTTCAGAAACAGATGAAGGAGCTGATTGAACAGTAATGTGCCTTAGAGGCATCCTTGCTGATGACCTTCATTTCCAGCAGGTCAGATTAGTTTCCTGCCCAAGAGGCTCTGCATTATTGATTCATCTGCCTCTAAACAGATGCACCACTAGATATTGGTGTCCCGGTTTCAGGTCCTGGAAATGGAGCAGATATTTAATGTACCTGAGAGGTACTGAGCTATGGAAGACGCTTAGCTTCCAACAGATAGCAGCAGGTGAGTCTCTACGGGAGGAAAATGTATGCTGATAGCCTTCCCTCCATGGAAGGCTCAGACAATTACATGAGGAGCGTTTGCAAGATGTCGTACCCCCTCAGGAAAGATCTGCCCTTACACCGGACCCAGTTGGGTTCTTGGTTTGCCTTTTCTGTAGCTGAACATGTCACAGTGGCTTCACCACTTTTTCATACACGTTTAAGCGTGTGACTGAGCATAAGTAGGAATTCATTTTCGCATCTCCAAAAATACATCCGAGTGGGGAAAAAAATATGCACTGACTTTCTTCTCCCCCTTCTTTGCCCTTTGGACTGTTAACAATCATGTCAAGGTTTTGTTTTTGGTTCTTTCTGCTGATGAGATGCACAGACTCCAAAGCTCCAAGCATCTGTTCACTCGAATGATCAAAGAAGCGGAGATGTTGGTGGGAAGTAGGAAAGTTGTGGAACAAAAAGGGAAAGTAGTGACATCATAACTAGAACTTTCTACAGCGGAGCTCATCAGATAAAGAAGTCTTTAGGGAAAAAGAGGGTTTCTTGAGCCAACTCTTGTTACGTCACAACAGTAGTCCCAATCAGGACCTTGAAACAACAACCCCACTCCTAAAGTCGCCAACCATCACTCAATATATTAATGAAATATCAACCATCTTGGATCCTATAATAGTCAGGTGAGGCCCTTATTGATGGTCTTGCCACTGGAGGCTGACCTACGACAGAGCCTTTTTAGTGGTGATTCTCTGACTTTGGAATGCCCTCAGCAGTGGGGTTTGCCTGCCTCCATCATTCTTCCCTTGGAGGAGGAACTTGAAAACATTCCTCTTTACGGAGGCATTTGGTGACTGAATAATACAGTTTCTGGAAACCTCATGATCATTGGATGGAAGAATGCTTTTTAACTGAATCAACTTTTAGATGTTTTAATTGTCTTTATAATGTTTTTGCTTTGTTTTTCCTTGAGGAAGAAGGGCAGGGTAGAAATTCAAATAATAATAATAAATAAAATAATAGGGCTCTTCATATATTCCCCCCGTGTATTCATTGAACTCATGGAAGGGGAAGCGGGACTATGACTGGTGACCCCACCTGCAAAATCGATAGCCCAAATACTACTAATAATAATAATAATAATAATAATAATAATTTTATTATTTGTACCCTGCCCATCTGGCTGGGTTTTCTCAGCCACTCTGGGCGGCTCCCAACAGAATAGTAAAAACATGATAAAACATCAAACATTAAAAACTTGCCTTCAGATGTCTTATAAAAGTCAGATAGTTGTTTATTTCCTTAACATCTGAAGGGAGGGCCTTCCACAGGGCCGGCACCACTACCAAGAAGGCCCTCTGCCTGGTTCCCTGTAACCTCACTTCTCGCAGGGAGGGAACCGCCAGAAGGCCCTCGGAGCTGGACCTCAGTGTCAGGGCTGAATGATGGGGGTGGAGACACTGACCCCTTCTTCCAACATCTCTGTGCTTGGCCAAATGTGCAAAAGGTGTCTGTGTGAACATGCAATTGCATATATCATTGATACGTCCAAGTAGCTGGTGTGATCAAGTGTTCTGGGATGTAGGGCACTAAGAAGCATAGAAAAGAGAATGTGCCGTTTGAGAAATGCAATTTAATCTAGAGCCGGTTCTGGGTCCAATTACGTCTCTCTCCCCCAATTCCTCCCAAAGCAGCCAGAAAGACAGGGAGCTTTTGAGGCTCTGTGCCGTATATTGAAGATGAAGGCCTTGTTTAAGTTTGCAAACTGTGTAGGTTTGCTGGAGGTTAACAGTGTTAAATAGATTGGAGTCAAAGCTTCTCGTTTGCAATCGGCTATAATCACGTTCGGTATGCGAGATCAGATTAACGTTGGACAGCAGTGCTTTGGAATTAAGCAGTGCTGTCCCCTCTCCATTAACATCCTTTCAAATTACAAAGCTGATCACACAGCTGTGTGCTGCATTCAATGGGAGGCATGTGCCTGTCCCAGGGAAGGTCGTTCATTAACAGGCTGCACATCTACATTTCATTGTCTGCCAGAGTAGAGCCACCTCAAGCCTTTTGTGTTGGTCAAGTGCTGCTCTTAGTTACTGGCTTTTCAAAGGACGATTGGCAATAGGGCCTAGTGAAATCTATTTTTTTTTTTTATATAAGAATTTATTGACATTTTTACTTGTAACCACATACAACCTTAACCACACCTACATTTATACACATACTAAACAAATACAATTACACATCTAATACAAAAATTGCCATGATTTTCCTTCTTAATTAGACATCTCCAAAAAAAAAATTTCATTTTCCAATCTTGACAGTTGACTTCCCCTGCCTTTTCACCTTCGAGTTTATATCCATAATCTACTTTTTAACCTCTTCATTTAAAAAATTAAACTTAATTATATATATAAAGAAAAACATTCATCTTAATCTTCATCTTAATCTTAATCGTCTTAATCTATAAACTTAAACCACTTAGATCGACTTTATTTATACTACATCCTCATAGATCCTCACAGATCATCCTCATCAAATCTATCTCTTCTGTCCTTTGAACTGCTGCTAATAACATAAAAACTTAAAATATCTCTTTTCATGTTCAAACAGATAATAAAACAAACTATTGTTGACAGTGTTCACCCTCCAATTTCAAAGTACCATAACAGATTACTTTTAGATTTTGCTTAATACATCACCCCACACCCCCTCTGTCCATTCTTCTTCTCCTGATGGCATCAGCACTGAACTTCCATGCATCTTCCCTCTCCAAACGTCCACAGATCCAGGCATAGTCCAAAGCTCTCCTTGCCACGAGCTCCGAGGTATCCAACTCTCCCTCTCTCAGCTTCTCCGGTTCTTTGTAGCATTCCTTTTCTTCTTGTAAATACCTTAATTCTCTGTCCCTGGCCCCCGAGCTCACACCTCGGGGACTGGATATAGCAAATCTTGACATCGCCTTGGGGCTGCCACCCCCAACAAGCGAATTTCTTCTCCGAAGTAGCTCACTCATTTCTTTCCATCTTTCCATCCATCCTCTCAGCTCTTTGACAAGATTTTCTTCCAAAGTGTCAAAAGTTTTGTTAGCCTCCTCTGTGGGCAGTTGGTTCCATTTCAGACCCCCACACAAGACTTTAACTTTTCTGTAAAGTAGTTCCACCTTCAAGGCAGTGAGCCTTTGTTCATCTGTTAGTCCAGAGTTCAATACCAGTTCAAGGACGAAACCCAGCATACTGGCAGAGGAGGAGGAAGTGGGTATCATATTTCTTCTCCTGTCTCTTTGTTCGTCGCCATTTTCCTAAGCTGGAGCGCAAACACCGCAACTTTAAATAGAGATATTTTCCGCTAGTTAGCTTCCCAAGAAAAAAGTTTGCCAGTCTCATGTATCAATTTTAAATACTTTATAACCAGTTCTGTGGCAGCAATCCCTCAAATTGGTTAATTTCTTAGGCTCGAAGGGAGGGAGGCAGGCTGCCTTTCTCCTTCCCCCCGGATCGTTCCAAAAACACGATTTCTGCCAAGATTATTTACTCACGACCACCGGGTTCCTTTAGCTCCATTCTTCACAGGTAGAACTTAGACGCTCACCGCGGGCTTTGCCGCCGCATTTGCATCCCGGTTGGGGCATATCCCCGTAAGCCCGGCTCCGTTGTCCCTTCACCCCCACTCCCCCTTTACAGGGGGGCAGGGGAAGGGTTCGGAGCCTCCGCGGGCGCAGCCGGGGAGCCCAGGGTGCGGGACGCTCTTCCCGCACCCCAACCGGAGCCGCGCGCTGCGGTAGCGCGGCTCCTAACCCCCGGGATGGACAAGGCGCTTCGGACCCGAAGCAGCCTTCGACCACCCGGCGATGGCGTCGCCGCCGGAAGTCAGGGCCTAGTGAAATCTAGAGTGCCTTCAGAGGTGGGGGATTATTGCATTAGGTCTCCAGGTTGCTATGCGAGGATTTCTGTCCCAGTTTCTCACGTTCCTTTTACCCTGAATTAAGGTACCTGTTGCTTTTTGGAACCGTGGCTTTTGGCTCATGACAGCAGATATCATTGGGCATGTTGTCAGCACACACACACACACACACACACACACACACACAAACCTGCCCTCACTTCGTGTTCATTTGTGCTTCACTTCCACCACGATTCACCCATGAAAGTGGCAGGAAAGAATAGCATGCTGGGATGCCGCCTCAAATTTTGTTGCTCCATGAAGACGTTGGGGAAATGACCACAATTTTATGAGTTAATGGGGTTGTGAACAGAATTTTTCTGGGAGCGCTGGATGCTCACCATCTGTTAGTTTGTGCTAGATTTCCAAAAGTGGCTTTTACATCATGTGAAAGATCACATAAAATGTGGAAATTATGAAGTATGGGGACATGGGGAAAGTGGAATAAAGTGCTCGTCGAATACAGCCCTACTCCAATTCTTTCCTCTTTTTATTTGAATAGTGCTTGCCATTTTTGTGAATGTATTTGGGATGTTTGGATGCTGTACTTCACACCGGTTCCTTGGCCCTCACATTCCTTTGCCTCAGCTGCCCACACAAAGATTCGTGCTGTGGTGAATATCTGTCTATCCCTGCCATTTAGTGATTGGCTGCGTGGTGGTGACCCAGCTGATTTTTTATTGGTCAGTGATGTCATAAGAAGACTTCTGACATGCTATCACAAGGCTGCTGGTGGAGAGGCTGCTGGGAAAAAAATCTTTCCTTTTATTTTAAAAACATGGGGATTATGTATTTTAATATTTGATGGAAGCCGCCAAGAGTGGCTGGGGAGACCCAGCCAGATGGGCGGGGCACAAATAAATTATTATTATTATTATTATTATTATTATTATTATTATTATTATTATTATTATTAATGTTTTTATTGTTATTTTCAACAATTTATATACCACTTAACACTGTCATCTCTAAGTGGTGTACAATAAAGTTACAAAAGATGCAATAGAGATAGAGTCAATTAAAATTAGCCATAAAATCCAAAAACGTAGGCTGTGGACTCACTATTGCTTTAAAGCACATCCAGAGCACATTCTTTCCCTCAAAGAATTCTGGGCACTGTAGTTTGTTAGAGGCTGCTGGGAATCACAACTCTCTCTGAGAAGTAGTAGACTACAGGGTCCAGAATCCTTTGAGGGACATCATGTGTTTTGAATATGATTTAAATGGATAGTGGGTACTCAGGCTCACTTAAAAGTGCCTTCTGAAATAAATACGTTAAGTATGTGAAATGTCTTCACCGAGTTGCGGAACCTCAGCCAGGAGAAAATTCTACAGAAAGGGACCCACAATACTGAGCACATGCCTCTGTGTGGATACGAGCCTGCACTTCCAAGCCATGGGGAACCACAAACAGTGATTTTATAGACAGGGAGCAGCTGGCTAAGCATGCACATAATTACAGGTGCTCGTTTTATTATTTTTAATTGAAAAAATTAATCACCCCCTCCTATAATAAAATGACATTTTGTTTACATTTACACCCCCCCAGTAAATGTGCTTAGCATCAGGGCAGCAGACGCAAATGGCGTTTTATCTCTGCAGTCATGTCAGTGCTATGATTTAAGTGAGTTTAAAACGCACAAACTGCACATGCTCAGAGTATTTCTTTCCATTGTTGCTGGACACCCCCACCCCCCACAACTTGTCAATGTAGAAATAGCATGGAATGAGGGGAGAAGATGAATGTTAACTGTCTGCTTCTTAACTGAAGTCTAAAAGGCCATTTAAAAGACACCCAACCCTCTGTATGCCTCTTACGCCCAGGGTCTAAAAGTACCTAGCTGCACCACTCAGCTGAGTGAGGATTTGAACCCGGGTCTCTCTAGTATTAGACTAGCACTAACCACTATGGAAGAACCACAGCTCAGGGGCTTAGTGGCTGCTTTGCTTACAGAAGGACCCAGGTTTGGTCCCTGGCATCCCCAGGTTGGGTTGCCAGTTTGCATTTCTTTGTGCAGAAAGTATTGATCTGATGTGTAGAGATCTTTCCTATTCCAATGAATTCAAGAGGGTTCTGGAAGCTTCTCTGTGTGAAAGAAACAAGCAGAAGGTTCATGGTGCTTGGGTTATACTTTCAGAGAAGCTGAGTACAGCTGGTTTAAACTAGTTCTCTCTTCTGTCGAGATCATGCTGACTGTAAAAGTAGGGCCAGAAGGAGCCTGAGTTTCACTTTCTCTTTCTGTCTCTCTTTCCTTCTGGTTTGTTGTTGTGTATACAGTACAGTCGTACGTTGGTTTTCAAATGGATTCCATTCCAGAAGTCCGTTCGACTTCCAAAAATGTTCGAAAACCAAGGCGCGACTTCTGATTGGCTGCAGGAGCTTCCTGCAGCCAATCAGAAGCTGCGCCGGACGTTCGGGTTCCAAAGAACATTCGCAAAATGGAACATTCACTTCTGGGTTTGCGGCATTCGGGAGCCAAAATGTTCAAGTCGCAAGGTGTTTGCAAACCAAGGTATGGCTGTAGAGCGTTAAGGTTTAGTCTTATTATAAGTTATTGTAAGTTTAAGTCTGCTGCAACTGGATTTCTTAATGGCAGTGCCAATCCTGAATGTATTGGATTTGTGACCATTATGCTCATTTGCCTTCAGTAGCAGTAAAAGCTCTGCTGAATGAAATACAATTGCCTCTGGTCTATTTTGGGGAATCCTGTAACGTGTTAAAGTTTTTACTCTGCTAACTATACGTTGGAGTTCTACTCTGGATTGAGTAGAATTCCATGACAGGGGTCGTGTAAGTTCCCTACCTGAAACCCGAGTGTGACTGGAGACTAGTTAGTGTAGGAAATATAGACAATGCTGAGCTAGATGGACCAATAATCTGACTCACTATAAGGCAGCTTGTTATGCTAGGGGAAGGGCTGCAGCTCACTGACAGAACATCTGCTTTGCCTGCAGGTGGGTGGTCCCAGCCTCGGTCCCCAGCATCTCCAGGTAGGCTCTGAAGCTGCTGGAGATGATGTAGATGATGCTGAGCAAGGTGGATCAATGGTCTGGTGGTATATGACAGCATCCTATGCTCCCCATAGAAAAATAGTGCTCAGGAAGCAATAGCTTGGAAAACAAGAGGGTGCTCTACAGGAGGGAGGTGGACTGAGCGTTTGGCTTTGTTCTACTTTGGAAGCAGGTGATCAAAACTAGAGTTCGTTCAGCACAACTCCAGATGATAAAATGGCTCTGGGACTCGGCAAATGCTCATTCCTGTAAGAGAAGCCACCTAGGATGGAGAACTGATTATTTCTTGCCTTCCGTAGATCATCCTTGCTGGGTACTGTTGGGGCTCCCTCTTCTCTCCACTCCAATTCAACCTCTAAAATGGGGGTCACTTGGCAGAACTACCTTGCCAGATTCTGTTTGGACCCCATCCCTGGCCTCGCTCAGATGGTTAGTATTTTTGAAATTGCAAGTTGGCAAGGAGTTTTCCAGTGTGCATGGAGGGTACTTCAGCATCCGTAGTAGTATGTGAGATGCCAGTAAATTGGATGCAAATACAACTTTTTTATTTTTTTGCACAGAATAATTACAGAGAGAAATTACATTCAATAATGGATCTGGCACAATACCAGATCTTTTCCAGGTGGCTTAATCTGCACTGGATTTCCATTTCCCCACCACCACGAGTCTGGAAGCAATTTGTGAATGAAAGACGTGGTATTATGATTGATCACTTTTCACATCTCATAACTACTAAATTGCTTGCCTACGATTGTGATACCTCAAGAGCGTCCATGAGATGTTATGAATTCCAGGGACACCTGCCTGCACGTTCATCCACCAACCTAGGTAGAGTACTGGTTTGCCTGCTACTCTTAAATTTGTTGCTGCAGTGTTGTTGTTGTTGTTTTAATGCACTACTCAAAAATCTGAACTGGGTGTAAACAGGCATTAATTTTAGCTGAGGGACAAGGGTGGCTATTGCAACTTGTAATTAACTGCAAATGCCACTGGGAAAAGCTACAAAAATTATCCAGGAATGCAACACCTCCACTCTGAGGCAGGTCTTTAAGAGGATAAACAGCAGCTCTCTTCATCTTATAAAAAGATGGGGTGATGAGGAATTGCAACTGAGTTGATATTATCGTGAGCAGATGGCAGATATCAGTTTATCATAAAATTTGATAAATTTATAGGGAGGAGCTGTAAGCAGTCGTTGCATCCCAGTCCTTGCGAGAACAATTCATGGTGAAACATAGGCATGTGGTTATCCTCTGACACACAAAGCCTTCCAAGTTAAGGATTTATTTTTTTGTATTAATATTTTGTATTAATTTTTCAAAAAGTTTAACATATATACAGTACTTCAGTACGTAATAAATTCCAAGTTAGGGATTTCTACTGATGAGCACTAGATGCTGATTTGGATCAGCTCAAAAAAAATTCATCCCTATATTATTATTATAAAGATTCTCTTGAGAATAACTAAACAAACTTAAGGAGTTTTTAATAGGGTGCTAGATCCATGTTCCTCAATCTTGGGTCCCCAAATGCTATGGGATTACAACACCCATAATCTCCACCCAGTTTAGTCATTGGGCAGGAATGATGGAAGTGGTAGTCAAAAACATCTGGACAGCCACAATGGAAGATTTTTTTTTGCATAGGTACTTTCAACACACACACACACACACACACACACACACACCTCATTATAAACATTATTGACAACCCCAAAAGTGCAGTAGCAGTGTATTGCATCCTACCATATGCAGAATGAACAAAATAATAAGGGGGGGGGAATGGTGACACACCAATATAAACCAAGACATCCATATTTCACAAGCTGGCAAGGATGGTGAATACTGAACATCTAAGTTGGAAGCATAGGAACAAAAGCATAGCATAGTGGGGGGTACGGGGCAGTTACCCCTGGGACAAAATTGTCAGGGGTGCAAAATTTCAACACCTGTTGCTGCCTCAATACAGCTGCACACTTCCATCACTGGGCTCCATTGAAAATGGCTTCTCCATGCAAACCAGGAAGTGACTTCTCCAGAGAACTGAATGACCCTTCTTTTCTCCTAGGGCCTGATGTCCCTTCAGCACCCCCAATAAAATATTTGAGGGGCCCAGGGGCCCCCAAAGTTGATGGGCATTGCCATTCAAATGGTGTGATGCCACATCATGTGATTTGATTATGCAGGGCGGGGCTTACCTGGCGCTACCCAATATGTTATTCAAGTTGGCACCCCTGAGTGACAGCCAACATTTTTTAAAGTTAATGAAAGCTCAGCCATTACAACTTAATGTTAAAAAGTTTAACTGCTAAACTTTAAAAAGTATTTGCTGAGGGGGAGAAGTTTGAGTGGCCCAGATGATCTCGGAAACTGCTACAGAGCTACAATTTCCAGAGTGGTTTAACAATCAATCCCTCTTCCCAGGGAACTCTGGTAACTATGAATCTGAGAGGGAAATTAAGAGTCGGACACGACTGAACGACTGAACAACAACAAACAATTCTCAGCAACCTTAACAAACTACAGCTCTCAGAAGCCATGACTGTTCAAAGTGATACCATAGGACTTTAGATAGATGGTGTGAATGTGGCCAAACCGGCTCTGCCCTACCCACAGGACTATCAGCATGTTCTAATATAATACAGATTCTTTACCCACAGTAAAGTTTGCGAACTTGTGATCATCCTCTGACCCCAGAGTCAGCCAGAATGCTGGTGTAAAAGACCAAAGGCATGTGTTCTATTACAAGGGATTCATAGAGCCTTTGATTTTACACCAGGAAAATATCAATGCGTGCTGTACAAATTGCATTTGATATATATACTTTGTCACACTGTAAGCTGCTGAAGCAATGAGGGCATTGTGATTCATGTGGAAAGGAAACCCGAGTTCCTCTAGGCAGGTGGGTGGCCGGGGGGGGGGGAACAGCAACAACGCAGTGTCAAGGTGTGGCTTGCATCCTACCGAACACAGCAGGGACCGGTAGTCCATGATGCACTTTGCCCATTTAGAGGTGAAAAGAAGCTAGCACTGCTAACAGAATGGAGAGAAGGCATAAAAAAAAATCCTAGGAAGTAGATTCACAGGTTGCGATGGTACTTCATGCACTGCAGAAACAATGGCAGAGGAGAAATACCCACCCATTGCGGGCATAGGCCAGTTCACACATACATGTTCATTACTTGATGACTGTAGAGAAAAAGGCAAATAAAAGGATAGACACAACATGCAATTGTGTGTAATATTTTGCACGGTGTGAATAGGGGGAACGTTCCCCAACTATGTTTTAATGTTATGTTTTTATATATGTTGGAAGCCACCCAGAGTGGCTGGGGCAACCCAGTCAGATGGGCGAGGTATAAATAATAAAACTGTTGTTGTTGTTGTTGTTGTTGTTGTTGTTGTTGTTGTTGTTAAGCTTCCAGCAAATGTTGAAGACACACATCTTTGTCCTGGCGTTTGACACTTGAGGTGTGAATTTTTAGGACTCATTATGTTACCTGATTGTTCTAAACTGTTTTTAATATTGTGATTTAATGTTGTAACCTGCCCAGGGACCTCCGGGTGAAGGGTGGGCAAATAGTAGCATCACCATCATCATCACCATCATAATCAACAACAATATACATACAGTGGTACCTCGACTTACGAATTACTCGACATACGAATTTTTCGACTTACGAATGAAAAAAGTGCCCGCATGCCTACGAATTTTTCGATATCCGAAGGACATCCGTTGGCAGTTTTAGATGGGGTTTACTCAACTTACGAATTTTAGATGCGGTTTACTCAACTTACAGATTTTTCTGAATTTTTCGTTTCCAATGCATTCCTATGGGAAAATCGCTTTTTTCGACTTACGAACTTTTCGACCTATGAATGTGCATTCGGAACGGATTAAATTCGTAAGTTGAGGTACCACTGTATTGTTAATATATACAGTGGTACTTCGACTTACGAGCGACTCGACTTCCGGTTTTTCCGACTTCCGAATGAGTTCCCGAAGCAAAAAAATGGCCGCCGCTTCCGAATTTTTCGACTTGCGAAGGGAAAGCGGCGGCACGATACCTCGACTTAAGAAGTTTTGAATGCGGTTTTTTCAACGTACGATTTTTTTTGCTGTTCAGAGATGGCGCCTTCGACTTACGAAGATTTCGACTTACGGGGGCGCCTTCGGAACACATTAACTTTGTAAGTCGGGGTACAGCTGTATATTTAAAAAAACACCTTGAGGCAGTGGTTTAGAAGGTGATTAATAAATTGATTGTAATAATAATAATAATAATAATAATAATAATAATAATAATAATAAGCAACAATATTCATAGTCATGCCATCTTCCAGTTTAGGACAAGGGGTGGGGTTGGGGAGAAGTGGCAACGTTGGTGACCACACCCAGTTTGGAGCATATCTGCATCTCTCCCTCCACCCCCTATTTACTGACAGATGTTTGGTAACAGCAGCCATCACTGATGGGGAAAAGGTTGTGTCAAGATAACTTATCCTGGAGGGCTATTAGTCTCTGATCTGAGATATGCCGCAAGGAAGGGGGGAAGAATGAAGGCAGTAGTGAGTGCTGGCATTGGAGCCATTTATCACCTACTGCTGCGTGTGGAATAAAAGGGATTCACTTTGAAGACAGTCTATTATCGGCTTCTCGCCAGCTTCATGCTGTCATCTGCTTCTTTCTTCCTTTCTTTTCATTTTCAGAAGTCAATAAATTTAGGGAGGCCACATTTGGAGTGTAAGTACTGTTATACTTCTCAGTTTATATACCGGCCTTTTATTTACAGCTGCTTTGCCCATTTTTCAGGAAAGGAATAGTTTGTGCATTTAGGTGTGCCAAGCTACTTTTCATTTACAGCCCCCCTCTCTTTCCTTTATTTTCTCATAACATCAACATCCCCGAATGTCTGCGCCAGGAAGGGGGAAAGGATGGCTCCCACATTCTCATATCCTCAACATTTTTGCATTAAGCTGAAATACAGAACTGGGACAGACAACCAAATCCCATTTCAGATGCTCAAGAGGGGTCAAGGCGATGGGCGCTAGAGATCAATAGCAGTTCAGCTGCACTGAACATTTGTGAAGTTCAGTTTTCAGTGAAAAGGGTGCTTTCTCAGGGGAGCGAAAGGCTCCATTAAGAAAAGAAAAAACAAACCCACCTTTCACATTTTAATGCAGTTTCTCTCATACTTGATTGCAGTCATGTTTCCATGATTTGCTGCCCTAGGAACCCCCCCCTTTAAAAGTACTATTTGAAAGGGCTTCTTTCAATCCAGCCCATCAGGGATCAAATAGTCAACCTAATGATGTCATGGAATCATGTAGCAAATCAGATTTGGTCACACGATGATGACACTGAAGATAAACAAGGTTCTCACATTTCCCTCATGCTGAATAGAGAGGGGAAATGCAATCCTTTTGTACATGGGTGGATATTCCATGTTTTCCCATGACATGCTGGCATTTTATACCACCAACATGTTGTGGCAAGATGTTTGCCCTGATCCAGTTCCATTCACGCATAGTTATTCATGGATATCTGGGGTGGGGCGGTGGGGGTAAAGGTGAAGGACCCCTGGGCAGTTAAGTCCAGTCAAAGGTGACTCTGGGGTTGTGGCGCTCATCTCGCTTTCAGGCCAAGGGAGCCGGTGTTTGTCCACAGACATGACTAAATCACTTCTGGTGCAACAGAACACCGTGACAGAAACCAGTACGCACGGAAACGCTGTTTACCTTCCCACCGCAGCGGTACCTCTTTATCTACTTGCACTGGTGTGCTTTTGAACTGCTAGGTTGAACTGCTAGGTTGGCAGGAGCTGGGACAGAGCAAAGGGAGCTCACCCTGTTGTGTGGATTCGAACTGCCCACCTTCTGATCAGCAAGCCCAAAAGGTTCAGTGGTTTAGACCACAGCGCCACCGGTGTCCCTTTCATCTGGGGAAGAATGCAGATGGAGCAACACATTCAATTGACAGTAATGAGCGCAGATAGATAACACCTGTATCCTGGTGTGCTTTCTTTTCCACCCTATCAGATATCTGTGACTAATGTATCAGTCCTGTTGATTTAGCAAGGGGAATGTATTCCTCCCCCCCCCCCCCGGTGCCTGCTTTGGCAAAGAAAGTTATATGCTTTTGCAAGGAAATGCAAACCCATCCATCGCACAAAGCAAGCACAAGAAGAACTGAAAGAGGGGCTGAAAACATTCACAAAATATGTTCCTCTTGTGGAAGGCAAAATATCTAAATCCACTAGGGTTGCCAGGTCTGCTTCCAAAAAATAGTGGACAAGCGGGGGGGGGGGGATTTAATTAAATTAAATTATATATTTTCTTAAAAACATTTTAACATGTATTAAAATACCATTTCATCATAAAAAAAATGTCCACTATTTTGTGGGGAAAAAATAGTAAACATAATGTGAAAAAGTGGACTGTCCACTGAAATAGTGGACACCTGGCAACCCTAAAATCCACAACAGGTAAAGAGATGGAAAGAACCAGGAAAAGTTGAGTGCAAACACCTCTTCATGTATTAAGGTGACTTTGAGCAAGCAGCCACCATTCTGTATCTGTCAAAAAAGAATTGTAGACCCAATTCTTTGTATTCAATAAGAGGCAGATCAGACTCCAAAGCTGTTTGCAGTCATGGAGCTCAATAGTTGACCTGGGCCTAGTTACTCTCACCTTAGCCTACCTCGCAGGGTTCTTTAGAGGACACACACACACACACACACACACATACAACATTTTAAAAAGGATCAAGTGGAAAGACAGGATTTAAATGTGAGTAATAGCTATAATTAAATGGTTATCAATAGTGACTGACTCCAGAAGGTTCTTGTGAAGGCAAACAGGTGAAAGACTGCAATGCCCCCCCCCCGCACACCAATTGTACTAGATAGGTGATTAACAACAATTTGCTTTCAGGTAAATGTCAATTTCATGCCAGTTTCACTCAAAAATTGGTTTCCGCAGATTAAAATTGACATGCCACGGACGGGCATCTAGACACTCCAAAATGAAATGGCACACGCCTTAAGGCGGTCTAGGATAAGGTGACAATTAAAAACGAACAAACGAGAGTATCTGAAGCAACACTGAACAGCTCACCAATTTGGTTGTAGCTAATCAAGTTTCAGTTTAAAAGTTTATGGAGGAGGAAAGCCGGCTTGTTTCATTGAATACTGTACACGAAGCACGATAAGAGCAGTCAACATTCATTCTCAACTGAAGGCTGCAGACATGCCACCATCTCATTGTCTCCTGCCAGATTTTTTGTAATGTGTTTTTTTTTTTTTGAGGACCACATGCAAAATAAAACTTTAATCTGCAAATCAATTTCGCCATGTATAATTCATTTCTTTCTATCCCCATGTCCCTGCTTCCCTTGCTTCTCCGCAAATCTACATCTGCTTGGCTTAATCGCTTTACAATGTCAGAGCGTTTAGCGACGTGCATCAGGCCTGACGTGTGCGATTCTGGTGCAGAATGCGGACCCAAACGCAAAGGACTTCTGTGGAAATTCATGAATTTGAAACCTTTCCCCAATTGAACAATCTATGGCCTTTTAAACTGTGAGTGGGGCTGTTGCTTTTGTTTGTTACCATGGTGTTTATTTCTGTGTTTTTATATTGTAAACTGCCCTGTGATCCTTGAATGAAGGGCGATAAAGAAATTTAAACAACAACCGGTGAAGAAATTGTCCTTTTTTTTTTTTGGCCATCTCAACCTGGCAAGTCACTACAACCAACACCTCTTTAAATAGGCAACACATATTTTAAAAACCAAACATACTTCTCACTGTTTTAAAGATTTGCTATTGGGTTTTTTTTTTTGGGGGGGGGGTTTAATTGATCTTGCCTAAGCTGCTCTGGGGCCTGAAGAACAGAGACAAAATGCTTTAAACAGCAAATAAAACAAGCCATTTAACAGCATTTAAAAAAAGCATTTGCTGAATTAAATTTACCTATTTGCAGACATTGCATTACCTGTGTAGAGTCCTTTTTTTTCTTTAAAAAAAAATGTTTAGGGGTATAGGTACTCTCATTTTGACTCAAGAAAACCACCATTTTACAGTTCAAATCAGGGAAAATAAATACAGTAAATGGATAAAAGTGCAAAGAACACGCATTACCTCATATTACACAGCTGACAGCTCACAGTATCTTCGACATTGGCATGAGGTTGTGCGTACTAACATCTTCCCGATTCCCTTCCAGGAAAGGAAAGGAAGCCATCATCGGAGGTGGTAACAACGAAACTGACCAATCACCGCACTAGATTCCAACTCTTACTTCAAACATTAAATGCCCACTTCCATCTGAGACTCAGGAAACACTGTGACAAGAAATGAAGCCACCATCGGGGTGGCTATGGAACTGACGACTCACCGTGCTATTCAATGGAACTGACAATTCACCATGCTAGAGAGGAAACTAAAAATTGTAAATTTTTTAGTCTCTTCTCTCATTAGATTCACAAAATGTTTAGGGGTACACGTACCCCTGCGTCCCCCCCAGAAAAAAGCATTGAACGTGTATTAAGTGTTGCATGTACCCTCTCAAAGGTGGCATGAGGATTTTGATTTTAGTGATTTCCGGTTTATACTGAGTCCGGCCATTGGGTCCATCTACTGTAACTTGGTGTTGTCTGCACTCACTGAAAGAAGTTCTACAGGGTTTACAGGCAGAAACCTCTCCTGCCTTTATTTGTTGAGGCTGGGCATCGAACCCAGGAACTTCTGCATGCAAAGCAGATGCTCGACCATGGAGCTACAGTTCTTCATCCCTGCTTGACACATGACCAGGAAAATGAATGCAGATCCACACACTGGTGCAAAATCTAGTGGGAATTCCCTTTCCCACTTCCCCTTCAAAGGAGCCACCCTCTTCCTACTTGCTGACCTTAATGAGATGTCAGAGGGTTAATAAGAAAATCAATTTATCTTTTTTTAAAAAAAAGAAAGAAAGTGCAAGAAGTAATTAAAGTCTAAGGGAAATCTGTATCATAATTGAGAATGAGTAATGAGCAAGTAGGATATGAAGGGGGGAAGAGTTTGGTAATTAAGACAGGAAGTTCGGGACAACGAGAAGGAATAATGTATTTTGTCACCTCTGGCACAATGATTGCCTGCTGATATTAAGCTGGTCAGCTTAAGCAGGAGAACAATTGGCCCCATGGCGCAAGGCAGAGCTGGATCCCAGTGGCTCATCGTCAGAAGAGACGACTTTGAGGAAGCGGTAAGAGACAGGCTCCCGATAAAATCAGGGCGCTCAGATTAATGAAACTGAAATGCATTAAAAGGATTAAAGAGCAATTGTGTCAGCAATTTATATTAAAACTCCCAAAGTCATAAGTCCTTTGGAATCTGAATAGCAGCATATCCCTGAATTATCTCATGAGGAACAGTGAACGGGGGTAAGTTACAGTTCCTCAGTCCTCCCAGTGAAGTAAATCGAGACATTTCAACAGTTAATCCAGCCTGTTGGGCCACAACTTCCTACAGGGAAAGCTGATTATGCTTCTGATTTGGCTGTATTGGAAACTTTCAGGGAAGGGTCATAGCTCAGACACAGAGGTCATGTTTGGCAGGCAAAATATCCCACATATAACCCCCTGTATCTCATGGTAGGACTAAGAAAACAGCAACTTATGAGATCCTGAAGAAGTCACTGTTAGCCAGCATAGATAAATATGGAGTTACATGGACATAAGTCAGATTCCCAGATATTACACAGGGCTCCCCCCCCCCAAGAACTCAGTTGTGGCACCTCTCAGGTGGGCGCCATTGCCATTATAAGAAAACAAGGGAGGTGTTCGTGGTGAGATCTGGCACCTATTTTTCTAGAAAAAACACCACTGTTTTCGTCTATTGTAAAGTCACGGTGTACTTCTGGTAGTAGCCTAGATGCATTCTACGCCTTTTGTAGTCATGTGATACATCTCCTGTGTCCCACTTACCTCAATGAACCCTCCTTTTGAGCCTCTGCAATTGGCCTAAAGTGCTGCTAGATACATAGTGAGGATCTGAAGTGAAGCTGGTCAACTTTAGAAGGACTGGCCCTTCCTTCTTCCCGCTCCCTCACAGAAAGGGTGCTCCTATTCTGAAGACACTATCACACCATCTATTTAAATGATTATTATAGCACTTTAAACACTCAAAAAATTCTGAGAGCTGTAGTTTGTTAAGGGGACTGAGAGTTGCTAAGAGACCTCTACTGCCCTCCAAGAATTACAAATCTCAGAGTGGTTTAACAATCCCAGGAACTCTGGGAATTGTGATTCTGTGATGGGGGGGAGAGGTACCCTAACAACTCTCAGCCCTCTTAACAAACTACTAATTCTTTGGGGGAAACACTGATAGTGGAAAGTGTTAACATAGTGCTTTAAATGTAGCGTTATGTGTTAGGCGGTAACAGGGTATATGCCCGAGCCTCCAGATTCATGTATCCAGCATGAATTCAATTCCTGGAATAGCCAGGCTAGCTTCCTGGTGAGGTAATTGCCATCTAAATATGGATCAGTAAAGTAAGATGACAAATGGGTAGGACTCACCTCCCTCAACTCGCTGGTATTTAGATATACAAAGGCAAAGGCTGAGAGTTGGGTTATGAGAGCAGGAAGCAGGAGGCAAGGCTACAAACTGAGCAGCTGGGAGACAGAACCATGCGCTCTCTTGGGGCATTAATGCTGTGAACCCCTCCATTGAAGGCTCAGGTTGTATATATGTGTAAATAAACTATATATCCTGAAGACACCCAGTTTCTGCTGTCCCTCATTCCACAGGAAACACAAACCCTGGGTAAGTGCCTGGAACCCCGGAATCTCATACCTCTCAGATACTGGGGTGGCATGCATCAGTATGGTGTGAATGTGGCTTAAGTCTTCTCATATATTGTGAAGGGTTTTTTGCTTGTTTTCTGGGCAGGGGGAATGAAGTCCAGGCTGGTAGAAGCTTTAGAGGGGGCTTGAACCTCAGAGGAGCTGATAGGTCTGGCACTTTGAAGAAGGCAAATGGAAGCTCAGTTGAGTTAGTTTTTTCTACAGAGCCACAGGATACCTCAAAGACTTCTATCTCTACGGGAAGCCATTGTTCCAGTCCAGATCCCAGTAGGGGCGGAATTCTACCCATCCCCGCGTACAAGAGCTTATCATGAACCAGTATCATTTTCAGGCTGAGCCCTGTAATTTCATACATAATGGTTCTTATACAGAGTTGCTTACATGTCACAGAACTGAGAGCAATACACAAAACGAATAGGTGTTTCCTGCGTTCCTTTGTGTGTCTCCTCTGCCCTGAGTTCTGCTGTTGAACAGCACACTGTCAAGGTTTGCCGAGAAGACCTAAAATTAACGATGCCAGATGTCCTTTGTGTTTGGAAGTGTGGGAAAGGGGTGCCGTGTTTCCTGTACACTGCTTCTTGGTGGGGTTTTTTTCAGGAAAACCTCTGGGGGCGTGGGGAGAAAAAGATCAACAATATGAGACAGAAGAAAGTAAGTTCTGCTTTTTCTTTCGGGGCAGGTACTTCTGTATATGTAGAGATAGAACAGAAATGCTATCCTGCCACGTTAGGCTCCGCTTGTAATCTTTTCCCAAGTCTACTCCTTGCTAATAGTCAGGAATGATCAGATAACGTTTCTTCTAGAGTTGATGGTGGCAGGAGGGGAGGTTCAATTTAGAAAATGTTGGGAGCGCTTAACTCTTCTCCCCTGGATTCCTTCCCAGCTATTATGCCCCCCCCATTTGTTGAAGGTGGGAGAGAAACAACTGGAAGGTGAAGGAAGCATTGAGCACCCCTTCTCTGTTGTTTCTTTAGACATTCACAAGAGGCTCAGGCTCCAAGATTCAAGTCCCCAAACAATTCACTGGACCCAGTCCAAACAGAGGATTGGGCCTTTGCTATTTGGGTATTGCCCTTTGCTTATTGGATACAGGACTGTTCTATTCTCCATGTTTTAATTAATTCACTTAGTTGTGCTTCGAAAAATTAATTACCTGTCACAACTGTTATGAGGTAGCCCAACCGACTCATCAACCCCACCCCCCAAAAAAAGTGATGGATGCAAGGAAGACTGAAGAGAAGGCATTCAGCTGCAGAAGGGAGCCGAGATGAGGAGGCAAGATGCATCTCAGATAGAATGACTAGAGGAAGGGCCAAAAGAGAGGAGCATCTCCCATCTCGCAACTGTGATCAATGGCCATTTGGGTCCTCCCTTCCAAGTCCTCCTGCAGCCATTCCACAGAACGAGAGGCAGGAAATGCAGTCCTCCACTCTCCATTGGCCTGCCTGGGACTAAACAGCATTTGATTCGTCACTCACTGGAGGTCACTGAAGAGAGCAGCCTCCTCTTTTTCCACTGGCAATTTGGAAATCTTGTGGGAAAGTGGCATGGGGTGGTGTGCTGAGTATTATGAGCCAAAGTGAAATCCAGAGGGGATGTTGGACTTGGCTCATAGGAAGAGGAGGTTTCCAAATGGGCAGAACATAAGAAGAGTTGGCTGGAACAGCCCTCAAGCAGGACCCAAACCCAAGAGCGCTATTCCCTCTTGTCGTTTCCAGCAATTGTCATACAGACACATCGCAGCTTCCAGCTGTGGAGGCAGAACAAAGCCATTGTGGCTAGTAATCATATACAGTCATACCTTGGGTTACGGCCGCTTCAGGTTGCACATTTTCAGGTTGCGCACCGTGCCGAACCCGGAAATACCGGAATGGGTTACTTCCAGGTTCGGCGCTTCATGCATGCGCAGAAGCGCCAAATTGCAACCCACGCGTGCACAGACGTGGCGCTGCAGGTTACGTATGCTGCGGGTTGAGAACGTGCCTCCCACACAGATCGCATTTCCCTCCCGCACAGATCGGGTTCGCAACCCAAGCGTCCACTGTATAGCCTTAACCTCTGTGGATTTGTCCAATCTTCTTTTAAAGCCATCCAAGCCGGAGGCCATCACTGCTTCCTGTAGGAATGAGTTCCATAGATTAACCATGTGCTGTAAGAAGAAATATTTGCTTTTATCTGTCCGGAATCTTCCAACATTCATTTTCAATGGATGTCTATGAGTTCTAGTGTTATGAGAGAGGGAGAAAACTTTTTTCTCTCTCCACTCTCTCCATGCCATGCCACATTTTACAAATTTCTAACATGTTACCTTTCCCTTACCCTTTCTCTAAACTAAAAAAAAAAGAGTCCCAAATGCTGCAGACCTCACAGGAGACCCACTTCATTCCTTTGCTTTTAATGCCAAGGATTTTTTTTTTTACCAGCACTTCTATCTGCATAGACGTCAACGAGGGAATCTTAAAAAATAAATTTGTCTCTTTTGATGTTCTGCACATTAACTATGCTCTACTGCAAAGTTGCTTGGGTGTCCATTCAGGTTTGCTTAGCGCTAGGGGAGAAGGACTACATCTTTCTCTCACCACTTTCTACATATTCATTTTCTAAACCATTTACAGTGGTACCTCTAGTTACGAAGTTAATTCATTCTGGAGGTCTGTTCTTAACCTGAAACCGTTCTTAACTAGAGGCGTGCTTTCGCTAATGGGGCCTCTTGCTGCCGCTGCGCTGCCAGCACACGATTTCTGTTCTCATCCTGGGGCAAAGTTCTCAACTCGAGGTAACTCTTCCAGGTTAGTGGAGTTTGTAACCTGAGGCGTTTGTAACTTGAGCTACCACTGTATACTCCTTTTCTAAAAAATATACTCTATAGCAGGGGTAGGCAACCTAAGGGTAATGGGCCACAAGCAGCCCACGAACTGAACCCACAAACTGAGCCACCTGCTGGGCGAGTACCCGCGCGCTGAGCTGAAGCAGCACAGCGCAGTGTGGGGACTCACTTCCGTGGTGTCAGAAATTGCGTCTGCACATGCTCAAATGCTGGAAATTGTGTCTGTGCAGACACCTGAAATCGTGTCTGCGCAGGCGCCAGAAATCACAGCGGTTTGTGCGAAATCCGGCTCACAGAGGGATCTCCGCTGGAGTGAACCGGCCCAAGCGAGGTAAACCTTGCCGACCCCTGAACTATAGTGTACTTTAGAGCATGATTGTGTCTTCTAAATAGTGGGTTTATTGTTGACTATCTGGCTGCATGTAAGCTTTCATAGCCCCCACCCATCATTCATAACCCTCAATGCCAACTTTTACCATTAATTAATTTCTGTTCATCTTTTAGTTGATGCCACTTCCCTGTTGTTCCCATCTCTACACCCTGTGGGTGCATTAATCTATTTCCCAACCCAATTTTTGTCACATTGCTGCTTAAGCCTCCTCACCCCCATTTTTGGCCTCCAGTGAACAGTCTTTGTCTGCCGTGGATGCTTTGTACAGGGGCGCCATCTCGCCCTCGGGATTCTGGGTGCTCGCCGCCAAACATGCGCGTGTGACATCACACGCACATGCCTACATGTACTGTGTGCGATGTCACACAGCCAGTAGGTCACCTTTTCCCTCTGCCTCTGTGCCCGAGCCCCACTCCCTGGAAAAGAATGCCTCGCTGACTGGCTGTAGAGGACAGAGTTGAACTGCTTCTCTCCCTGCCAGCTTTCTTCATTGACTTTGTGGGTCCTCGGCCCCCAGAATTGTATTATTGTGGGTGTCCAAGCCCCCCCAGCCCCCCCCAGAGGTGGCTCCTGTAGCTCTGTAGGCTGCCATGTGCACATCTCCCTGGGTTGTGTTGAGTCAGATAGTATGGGGGCGTACCTACAATGTGTGGTTGACAAAATGGCAAGGAGTCGTGAACAGTGCAGCAGCTTGGAAACAAAATGGAAACAAAAGCTTTATTCTGGAATTGAGGGTGGGCTGCCCAAATTAACAGAAAAAAGTTTCTTGCATCAAATTAAAGCAAAGGCCTACGTGGCCACAGCATTATCAGCCTGTAATTTATGGTTTGCTGAATACTTAAATTACCTGGCACCCAGCTATGTCCAGAACAGAGCTGTGTCATTGAAGGCGCAATTAATGGACTGCTTTAATTTAAGATAAGGCGTGATGCAGGGGGAAGGGGGGAAGGGAATAAATGAGCTGTGTCGCCAAAGCCCTGATATTCTTCGAACCTAAAACAACTTTGCTCTGTTGTTGGGAAGGGTCTTTGCTCTGTGCTTAGCAGGTCCCAAGATCAGTCTCCGCGCAATCTCCAAAACGTCTCTGCCTAAAACCCCAGAGGGCTGCAGATGGTCAGAATAGGCAGTGCTGAGCTAGAAGGACCAATGGTCTGAACAGGAGAAAGCAGTAACGTGTTTTAGACTTTGTTTTTTAGGGTTCACAATTAACATACACCATCCTAAGTCTCTTGGCACATCCCAGAGTGGATTGCAGGATCGATTACATTCTACTCCCCCACCAAATCATTTGAATATTCACAAATGGGCAGCGGGCAAGACTTTCCAGTTTCTTAAACTCAGGGTCATGGGTCCATGGGCATTGCAGGGGGCTGGACTAGATGACCCTTGGGGTCCCTTCCAACTCTGCAATTCTAAGATTCTAAGAAGATTATTCCTATGTAATGGGGGAGCTCAGCTGTATCTGCAGAAGTCATAATCCTAAACCTATACCCACACACCCTGTGTCAGTTAACAATGCTCATGCGTTGTTATAGCTTAGAAATGCTATAGAAATCAAACGAGACCCTCATTCAGCCTTGCAGAGCTTTAGTCTGTTACTTCCTGTTATATTTCAGCGCTTGGAAGTTTTAACATTGTTAAAGTTATTGGCAGTAGGCTAGTCAAGCTGAAAAAATACATTCCTCGACTTGTTATCCCTTCTAGGGCTCTAAAGTATATTTTATTGCCACTAAGAATAAGGATGTTATCTACACCACTGAAACACTCCCTTGTTGGCCCGAACAACAGCAACACTAATTGTTTGACAGCACTGCAATATATCTTTCCGAAAGGGAGAAGTCAGATGCGACTTTTCAGGCACTGCAAGTTGCTGTAAATGGTCCTCTCCCTCCCTCCCTCCCTCCCTCCCTCTCACACACAAATGCAGTATGCATTGAAAGAGTATTAAATATGCTGGGCCCTTACTGTGGCCCATTATGTACAATACTTCACTGATGAAGGAGTGCTTGAATTATCAAATTGCATTCCTTAACATATGAAACAGCCTTGAATTGAGTCAGATCATTGGTCCTTGCAGTGGCTCTCTGCAGACCTTTTGACTAGAGATGCTGAGAAATAAACCTGGAAGCTTGTGAGTGAGTTTAGGCCTCTCCCAGGAATTAAACCTGGAAACCTGCAACTAGTTTAGGCATCTTCCTTAAGCCCTTACCTATTTTAGAGGCCGCTACATCTAATAATCTTTTATGTATACATAAGGCAGCCATTTTACTTTCAAATGGAGATGAGGTATCCTCTGAATGAGATATATATATATATGTCCTGAATGTGTGCTCCCTCATGCATTCTCTGTCACAGAAGGGAGCAGAATGGCAACACATGATTCTTTGATCTGACCCCAACAAGGTCCTAGCACACTGTCTCCATATGTGGGGCCAGAGAGAACTGCTATACATACAGGTACTGTCCATTCAAAGGGACCCAGGTGGCGCTGTGGGTTAAACCACATAGTCTAGGGCTTGCTGATCAGAAGGTCGGTGGTTCGAATTCCTGCCACGGGGTGAGCTCCCGTTGCTTGGTCCCAGCTCCTGCCTACCTAGCAGTTTGAAAGCACATCAAAGTGCAAGTAGATAAATAGGGACCGCTCCAGCTGGAAGGTAAACGGCGTTTCTGTGCGCTGCTCTGGTTCACCAGAAGCGGCTTTGTCATGCTGGCCACATGATCCGGAAGCTGTCTGTGGACAAACGCCAGCTCCCTCGGCCTATAGAGCGAGATGAGCGCTGCAACCCCAGAGTCGGACATGACTGGACCTGATGGTCAGGGGCCCCTTTACCTTTACCTTGCTGTCCATTCAAATAAGGCCTATGTGCATATAGTCCTACATGCTGAGGCCAAAACCACGGAGTTGTTTCTTTAAATAAAATCTAGGAACTGCCCACATGATGTTGGCTTTAAGTACAGTGATGGTATGGGTTGGTTCCCACAAGGAAAGACACAGTGATAACAGCAAGAACCTTCATTGAACTAACAGAACTGGACAACAGGGGCAAAGCAACTGCTTGTATACATTTCTGAAGGCCTGGGCCACTCCCACTCCCAACGTGATTGGCTGTCTAAACTTCCAAGCTGCGAATCATAACTCAGAGCTTAAGGGCCAATGGCAGAGGCCCAAATCCTGAAACGTTCTGTGATTGGATGTCATGTATCGAATCAGAACACAGGGGCTCAGAATCCTTAGTCCAGACTCAAGCTCAGGCAAACACAGACCACTGAATACATAACATACAGAGCATGCCAGATAGAGAGCTGGTCCCATAGGACTGGGTAGGGCCTCCAAAATATTGCTTAGCATTCAAGTTATTTTGTGTCAATTCTATGCCAATGAATGAAGTTTCCCCCTGTGCTCCACCCTCTACAGGGAGGCATTCACCCCAAATAATGCTTCTCGCTTGCTCCAAACTTAGGCATCCACAAATTCTCGCAGAGGAGATCATTACATGAGCGATAGGTATTTTTTTGACTAACAGGGGAATGAGCATTTCAGGCTGTTTATCATCTTTCTTCCTCCAGTGTGACATCTCTGCTGATTACACACATTATGGTTAATTTGCAGCTGATAATCAGCCCTCGTTTCTTAATAAACTTCTCATTAAGTGACTGGAGCTGTCACTTTGCCTCCATGTTGCTGCTCCTAAGGATAATCTGTGACCATTATGCAAAAGAAGGGACTGCTGGACGTCACACGTGTCATTTGCAATCATGTACAAAAGCTTCAGAAGGGGCTTGTTAAATAAATGCCCTTCACAATTCATTAGGGCAAAATGGAAAAGTATAATTAATCACCATATTGCCACTTGGTTACTCTACTTTGCTTTCGTCTTCAAGGTTGGGGTGTGTGTATAGATGTCACATTGCCCCATTTGACAACCCAAACGTGGGATGGATTCACACATGCATGATCCCCACTTAATGGTTACAGCAGGAGATTTCCGTGTATGTGTGCGAATGAGGTTTCAGAGTCCCCCTGACTGACGTAGTCTCAAACACGATGCTTGCCAATGGTCTCCACTTTCAAGGTTTGACCACAAGTTATGGCATGATGGAATGTTTGTATGTGCAAACCGAGCCATAGCAATATAGCAAGAGTTGTTGTGGAACAGTAGAGAGAGTGTTGCATTTGGCCACAAGAGATCTTGATCCCCAGGGTATCTTTCAACCATGCACCAAAAATTGCAAAGGGAGGGGAAATCTTTCAAGGGGAGATGGCACACGGCGTATCCGGGGGCATGATAATGGAATATAATATACCCTATTTATTCTCTCATTTACAAATGTGTAAACATTGGAAAGTGCTGAGGCATTAACAGTTCAAAATGGAGAAACTGGCTTTCTGTCAGGATACACAGGGCTGAATCCAATGCTGTGGTTCTGCTAGCAATACATAGGTAAAGGTAAAGGACCCCTGGATGGTTAAGTCCAGTCAAAGGCGAATATGGGGTTGTGGCGCTCATTTCGCTTTCAGGCCAAGGAAGCCGGTGTTTGTCCACAGACAGCTTTCTGAGAGCCAGTGTGGTGTAGTGGTTAAGAGCGGTAGACTTGTAATCTGGGGAACCGGGTTCGCGTCTCCACTCCTCCACATGCAGCTGCTGAGTGACCTTGGGCTAGTCACACTTCTCTGAAGTCTCTCGGCCCCACTCACCTCACAGAGTGTTTGTTGTGGGGGAGGAAGGGAAAGGAGAATGTTAGCCGCTTTGAGACTCCTTCAGGTAGTGAAAAGCGGGATATCAAATCCAAACTCCTCCTCTTCTTCTTCTTCTTCTTCTTCTTCTTCTTCTTCTTCTTCTTCTTCTTCTTCATGTGGCCAGTATGACTAAACCGCTTCTGGCACAACATAACATGACAGAAACCAGAGCGCACAGAAATACCATTTGCCTTCCTGCCGCAGCGGTACCTCTTTATCTACTTGCACTGGTGTGCTTTCGAACTGCTAGGTTGGCAGGAGATGGGAAAAAGCAATGGGAGCTCACCCCGTCGCGGGGATTCGAACCGCCAACCTGATCGGCAAGCCCAAGAGGCTCAGTGGTTTAGACCGCGCTGTGCACATATTTCGATGTGCTCAACAGATTTCCCTCTTCTGTTCTCTATAGTCCACTCCACACTCTCATAATCAGCCCTGGAGGGCTGAGGGACCCCAGGGAAAGAAGGCTAGGAGCCAGGGGATCGGTGGCCCTGGGTTTTTTAGTAGAGGTTTCAATGCTAATCCCTTTGTGATGCTGAAACAAGCCTCTGAGAGCACACCTTCAAAGAGGCTCATCACCTGGGATGCCACTGTTACATCAGGTGACAGACAGTAGGGCAGCCCCACCCACCTGTCCACTTTGGGGCAGGGCAAAAGTGGTCTGCTGTGTGTGTGTGGGGAGGGGTGTTCTCCCCTCCTTTCCTGTTATTTCATTACAAACTATCAATAGATTTCCAGGTTAAGGGGGGGGGGGCGGAGAGAGAGAGAGAGAGAGAGAGAGAGAGAGAGATGTGCGAATCACAACTCTGCAATTATTCTGCTGCCAAAGCGCAGCGGATGTATTTGTAACCATTGTGAGATGTTTGGTATCTTCAAATCCTACTTATCCTGGAGCTTACACAGACCTCACTTTCCTAATTATCTCTGGAAGTTCATTTCAAGTATGTTCGCTCAAATTAAACTTAGCATCTCAGCATCTAACCTAACTGCCTTATCCCTTTTAAAGTTTGGCTACTGCTTCCTCAGAGATAAAGATTCCCAGTGTCTAAGCAGCCTCCTCCCTTTCCATTGCTCTCTGATGTTTTCTTCAGCAAGTTTTTTTTTTAAAAAAAAAGAAGAAGAAGAGGAGGAGGAGGGGTGGGGAGGGATGCAATCAGGGCTTGAAATGAATGGCAGTAGTTACTTTATCTGGAAACCTTGGAGGACATGGGAGGATGTGTGTGTGTAACAGTTGTGAGGTTATGAGCCACTTTTGCAACCAGGGCTGCTTTGAAACCATACATTAAAAGCACACCATTTCGCCCTAGGAATCCTGGGAAGTGTAGTTTGTTAAAGGCACTTGTATTTCACCACTTTCTACCCAGAAACCAGGACATTTTCTAAATAGCACCTCTTAGATTAAGGGAATTATTTACCCCGATTTAGGGTTGCCATGGTTCAAGAAGTGAAAATCCAGACAGAAAAGTTGTTGAACTTTTTTTTTTTTTTTTGCAAAATCGCAAAGAAATTGGATGTTTCAGAGCTATTGGGGGTGGGGGGTGGAACTGCTGTCATCTGGATTTTCACGGACATTTAACCAATTTCTGCATGGACACTGCTTGCGACTGCAGTATTCCAGATATGTCTGGGAAATTCCAAACATATGTTCAACTGGTGTGGTTCAATAATTGAACAGTTAGTTAAAATTGATATGTGAAATTCAGCACCCCACACTTTTAGGTGTTTGTTTGTTCCTTGGCCAAAGATCTCAAAAGAAGAAGAAGCAGTTTTTGAGCAAGTTTTTATGAAATTCACCAGAATCTACAATTCTGACATGGGTTGCCAAACAAATTCTGAGACCTCTTCCCATTCTGCTAGACAAATGCTTTTTCCACGGGGCCCTGTGCGAGGGGTTAATCCCAGCCAAATCAAGCTCTATCCCTCCTTCAAAGAGATTGCCCTGGAAACACTGGCTGTTGCTAGCTTTGTTTCCCCGAGCAATTGCAATGTGTATGGATATTCAGTAATTTGACACATGCTTAACCAATCAGTATTGGAGGCATCACCAGTAGGTGCATAATTCAATATCAATTAAGGCTGCAATTTGTTCACATTCAGTAGGGATTAAGGCCCACTGATTCCCGTGTGAACATGCCTAGGGTGAGATGGTCAGTAGACATTTAATTGAAAGGAAAATCTCACAACTGAGAAACCCCAGGCCTGGAGGCCACAACCTTCCGTCCAGCCCTTGGGATTCTCCCTAGGTTGTGCCATGCTTTTCATTGGCCCTGCTCTGCCCCTCCTCTTTACGTGCTTTTGCCTGACTGGAATGTGTCTTTGAACTCCGATAATGCGTCTTTGCTTGCCAAGATAGAATGATCCTCTTTCTGCAAGTGAGTGTTTGTGTATAGAAACCTCTGACTTAAGTGTGGCCGGAATGTAGACCAACACATGAATCGCTCCACCCACTTTTGCATCTGGCCCTGCCCACCTTGGTATGTGGCCCCAGGTTGCCCACATGAGAATGCTGCCTCCAGGCTTTAAAAAGCCTCTTCACCCCACTTTTTAAGGAGGGCTGGCTTGAGGTTTGAGGGAACCACTATCCTATCTCAGTAGACGCCAGTGGGCTTATGTGGCAAAATTGCTGCAATGAATGCAGGACAACTTGGAACCACTGTATGAATTCCTTGTAATGCTCAGAACAGACACTGTGTCCAGTTAAAATGGAGGTTCCGGTCTACCTGGTATAAGGCAGGCACCAGTAGAGAAGTGGGTCCTGCTGATAGGACACTGGAGCTTCAGGCGTTGTATGCTAATCCTGGATCTCCTGGCAAGAAGTCTGTTGGGGGAATATGGGGAGGACCCTCCCTCGGTTTCAGAGCACTGGTTATTCCTTATAAAAAGGTGAAGGACCCCTGACAATTATGTTCAGTTGTGAACGACTCTGGGGTTGCGGCACTTATCTCTGTTTACTGGCTGAGGGAGCCGACGTTTGTCCGCAGGCAGTTTTTCCGGGTCATGACTAAGCCACTTCTGGCGAAACCAGAAGAGCAGCGCACGGAAACGCCGTTTACCTTCCCGCCAGAGTGGTACCTATTTATCTACTTGCACTTTGACGTGCTTTGAACTGTTAGGTTGACAGGAGCTGGGACTGAGCAACAGGAGCTCCCCCTGTCGCGGGGATTTGAACCGCCAACCTTCCGATCAGCAAGCCCAAGGCTCAGTGGTTTACACCACAGCACCACCCAGTAATTTTAAAATTTCCTCTCTTTTTTAGAGTGTAATCTGCACTGGCAGACTGATCCTTCCAGGCTAATTTTGTACGTTGATGTAACAGAGCATCTTCCTATATATGCAAACGTATGCATGGTTATTGAACATAAAAGGGCATCCTTTATATTTGTGGCATATCACCTCCTGCATCCTGTTCTCCCAGTGGCCAACCAGATACCTGTTGGAACCCTGCAAGCTGGACTTGAGCACAACCACTCTCTGCCCACCTGTGATTCTCGGCAACTGGCATTCAGAGGCATACTGCCTCTGGCAGTGTAGGTAGCAGATAGCCACTCCTTCAGATATTTCACCAGTTCCTAGAGCAATCCAAGTACAAGGTCATCATCAAGGACCAATGATTCAATATTCTGGAATTGAGCAGAACCATTAATCTTGCCTTCAGCAGTTATGGTGAAGGTGGATCCTAGCCTGTGTTGCCAGATGAAGCTCCATGTGTGTATCAGAGCACATTTGAGGTTCTGGATATATTGGGACTATGGTTGAAATTCATGTTGACTTCCATGTCTCAGTCGGTTCTTAATATCATTCCAAATAGCCAGTACTAAACCACACAAAGGCATATTACTTCTTGTTATCAAACAAATTGAAACAATGAATTGAGGAGCAGGACACCCGTCTGGCTTTATAATTTCTTGGATTGTTAGCAATAGAAGAAGCAAATCGTTTTTCAGGAACCAATTGTTTTCCATTAAGGAACAATGGCAAAGATTCAATTGTCTCGAATAATTTTACAAAGATATTTTGACTGGATTAATTTTTTTAATGCTTCTTTTTTATTATTCATCCCACGCCATCATCAGCTAGCTGTCGCATTTGACTTTTATTGATTTGAAACAGAACTGGAATTTTGATATCATTTATTCTGCATATTGTGTAATTATTCAGTTGCTTCAATTTCATTTGTGCTTTCCTATTTGTTTTAAATGTTATTACTTGCTTCGCTGGTTTTTCAGTTTAGTGAACACCCTGATAAATATTTCTATCAATTGCAGATGTGATTTTTTGCATAAGTAACCAAAATCCTACCAATGAAGTTTAATACAATATTAGACACCAGAGAAGCATGTAGAGACAATTAGAAACTCTCTGTACACATCTGATTAACAGCTTCTTCTTATTTTTTAAGAATGTCATGAAGGGCATATTTACACTCAGAGCTTTACAGTTTTTCATTTTCCTTGTAAATGTCATTATGCTCATTGTGGCCCTGAGGCTTTCCTCCTCCTCCTCCTCCTCCTCCTCCTCCTCCTCCTCCTCCTCCTCCTCCTCTTCCAATGATCCATGTCCATACACTCAAAATTGCTTAGCAACCCACCCATTCCCAATCCAATGGGGAGGTCAAGATTTGGTCCAGCTCTTGACCTCTCCATTAGATGGGCACTGGGTGAATGGAGGCTGCTCCATTAGGACAAATGGGGCTGTGAGGTTTGGAGCTTTCAGGGTTAAAGAAGCTCAACAGTACGCCCCTCCCACAGAGAACAGGATGTGTCACAACATCCGGGGTATCTGCTGTATGCAATGTCTTTGTGATTTATGTGACGCACCGTTTATTTCCTGGTCAGTCTTACTTTCGCTTTTGAGCGAACCGGAGTGGAAATGTCGTCCGAATCTCCAAGAGAAGCTCCGTGATTTATATGTCTGTAAATAAAGCGTACTTGCTTTGAAACAACCCAGACATTGTGGAATTTATTGCTGGAACAAGGCACACATACCGTTGCGCAAGAAGAAGTAAGAAGTCTGAAAAACTCTGCAAAAGTACCGGAGAAGCAGGAAAACGCAGAGGAAGCGTACCTGGACACCACTCCAAGTGCTAAACTGGTTTTGAGGCTTTTTCCAGTTAAAACCAAAAGCCCAACAGGGCAGTGCCCTACCAACATCAATCTGCCTTCAGCCAACCCGCTTCCTATCTGTCTGGTTATTTCCAGCCAGTCCAGGGGGGTGGCACTGCCTGACAGCTTCCAACTCCTAAGTCTCAGTGTTGTCCTTGTAGTAGACCACCATTTAACCCAACAATAGATGACTGGGGTGACCAGTTTGGCAATTCTGGTTTTGGGGGCAACAGGTGCACTTTTGGGGGACCCTCGAATCCTCCTGGAGCATCAATGAACTTCCATCCTTAAAAACTGCTATATTCATCATTTAAATTCAGCTCAAAATGTTGCCACCTAATTAGCAGCCACCTTCCAAATGATTAGAATTACGGTGTGATAAGTCTGACCTTCTGCCTGGCTTTCTCCGAAAGGAAATAAACTCAGTGGGGAAGACAAACTTACGCCGCACCTCCTCCGTCAGATTTCTCCCCATCTCCCCTCCTTCCACCAAAACCACAATTTCCTGTTGCATATTTTAATGCAATCAGCCGAGTTCGCATCTGCACAGCAATCAAATTATAAAGTCAACATAATCCAATGAAATGCTGAAGAGCCAAATAATCACATTCAGGTTAATATTAATTGCTGTGTTCCCCCCCCCCCTTCCTGCACCTGGATTTACAAAATGAGAAAGAGTGTGTTGGGGGGGGGGGGAATCAAACAACAGTTTACCCAATTAAGTGGTGTGTTAATGCTCCCCTCTTTACAAAAGTTCATGCTCCTCCTGTTCACCTTTATCCCCACAATTAGGTTCCATATTTTTCTTTCAGCATCAAAAAGCAGAAGAGCTCAATAAAGAATTGTCTGAAAACAGGTGTCTCCATTTGCCTGCCTCAATGCATAAATTGACTATTTTTGCAGCATTTTAAAAAGGTGCATGGACTTTTATCCCGCTCTCCCTCAGTGCAGGGCTGTGGGGTAGCACTCTTGGGTGTCCTTTTTCAAATTCACATGTGAGCCATGTGGTGCAAACCCCCGAATTCTTACTCGGAAGTAATGAACTGTTAGAGGTTAGGAAGGTAATGTGGAAATGCACTCAAAAATGTGGGGTGAACAAAGGTGAACAGAGATATGCGGCACACAAGCAAATCTGGATGAGTGAACATTGTCTTAAAACCTCTGCAGAAACAAATCAGAATGAACGCTCCATAAAGACAGGGAATGATTGTCTAACTTCCACATAATTTTTGTGCAAGCAAACATTGGGATGATATGGGATTGGGGGGCCAACTCCCATCTCTTGCGGGGACACAATTAGTGCCAGCCAGGGCCGGTGCTAGGGTTTTTTGCGCCCTAGGCAAGATCACCTTCTGGTGCCCCCCCCCGGTCAATTCCTAGCACCGGCCCTGCGGAGAAGCCCGATTTTGGGCTGCTCCCCCCTCCCCGCCACTCTGCTGCTGGCGGAGCGGCATCGGGGGGCGGGGGCAAGCTGGCCAGCGCCCCCTCCATTTGGGCGCCCTAGGCAACTGCCTAGTTCGCCTAAATGGACGTGCCGGCCCTGGTGCCAGCACCGTCCATTAAGAGTTTGGGTGTAATCTTCAACACCTCCCTTTCTATGGAGGCGCAGGTTGCAGCCATAACTAAGGTGGCATTTTTTCATCTCCACCAAGCTAAGCAGTTGGCTCCTTACCTCTCTCGCCCTGACCTAGCCACTGTGATCCACGCAACGGTCACCTCCAGGCTTGATTATTGTAACTCACTCTACGTGGGCTGCCCTTGAGACTGACCCAGAAACTCCAGCGGGTGCAGAATGCCGCGGCAAGACTCCTTACGAAGACCTCGCCGCAGGATCAAATTTACCTGGTGGTATACCAGCTGCACTGGCTCCCGGTGGAGTACAGGATCAGGTTTAAGGTGCTGGTTTTAACCTTTAAAGCCCTATATGGCCCAGGACCCTCGTACCTACAGGACCGCCTCTCACAGAGGGCCTTACGGTCTTCAAATAAAAACATCATGGAGATCCCGGGCCACAGGGAAGTTAGGCTGGCCTCGACCAGAGCCAGGGCTTTTTTTGGCAGTGGCCCTGATCTGGTGGAATGCTCTGTCACAAGAGGATAGGGCCCTGCGGGACTTGACATCTTTCTGCAGGGCCTGCAAGACGGAGCTGTTCCACCAGGCCTTTGGCCAAGGCACAGTCTGACCCCCTCCCTCCTTCTGTAACCCCCATAGAACTTTGGCCCAATGGTTGCCATTAATTTGATTCTGAATTGATTTTAGAATGTATTTTAATTAATTGACTGTGTGATTTTTTTATGTACACTGTGCTATTTTTACTTGTTGTTTGCTGCTATGAGCCTGGCTTTGTCCGGGGAGGGCGGGATATAAATATTATTATTATTATTATTATTATTATTATTATTATTAGGTGTGCCAGGCATATTCCATTATGGTGTCCACCCATCTATTGAATAGATACTCCTTTATTGACTAGATACTCACTAGATATTCAACCTAAAGATATTGATACTTAACTAAACTCAGTTTCTGAAATTAAGAACTAAACTTTACTTTTTAAAAAATGCAAACTTAAAAAAATGAGACACAAAATACCATTATTATTATTATTATTTTTGCTGAAGAATACCAAAACTGATGCCACAAAAGCCTCATAAACCAGAGACACGGACATTCATTCCCTTGAGGCATGGCCATTTGACAATGTTCACAAAGCAAAGTGGGGGGGGGGGCCTAGACCCCAGAATTGTGCTGAACTAAGAAAATTCACAGAGTGCAAGAATAATTTATGAAAATACCTGTTGTTGTTGTTGTTGTTGTTGTTCAGTCGTTCAGTCGTGTCCGACTCTTCGTGACCCCATGGACCAGAGTACGCCAGGCACGCCTATCCTTCACTGCCTCTCGCAGTTTGGCCAAACTCATGTTAGTAGCTTCAAGAACACTGTCCAACCATCTCATCCTCTGTCGTCCCCTTCTCCTTGTGCCCTCCATCTTTCCCAACATCAGGGTCTTTTCTAGGGATTCTTCTCTTCTCATGAGGTGGCCAAAGTACTGGAGCCTCAACTTCAGGATCTGTCCTTCTAGTGAGTACTCAGGGCTGATTTCTTTGAGAATGGATAGGTTTGATCTTCTTGCAGTCCACGGGACTCTCAAGAGTCTCCTCCAGCACCATAATTCAAAAGCATCAATTCTACGGCGATCAGCCTTCTTTATGGTCCAGCTCTCACTTCCGTACATTACTACTGGGAAAACCATAGCTTTAACTATACGGACCTTTGTCAGCAAGGTGATGTCTTTGCTTTTTAAGATGCTGTCTAGGTTTGTCATTGCTTTTCTTCCAAGAAGCAGGCGTCTTCTGATTTCGTGACTGCTGTCACCATCTGCAGTGATCATGGAACCCAAGAAAGTGAAATCTCTCACTGCCTCCATTTCTTCCCCTTCTATTTGCCAGGAGGTGATGGGACCAGTGGCCATGATCTTAGTTTTTTTGATGTTGAGCTTCAGACCATATTTTGCGCTCTCTTCTTTCACCCTCATTAAAAGGTTCTTGAATTCTTCCTCACTTTCTGCCATCAAGGTAGTATCATCAGCATATCTGAGGTTGTTGATATTTTTTCCGGCAATCTTAATTCCGGTTGGGGATTCATCCAGTCCAGCCTTTCGCATGATGTATTCTGCATATAAGTTAAATAAGCAGGGAGACAATATACAGCCTTGTCGTACTCCTTTCCCAATTTTGAACCAATCAGTTGTTCCATATCCAGTCCTAACTGTAGCTTCTTGTCCCACATAGAGATTTCTCAGGAGGCAAATGAGGTGATCCGGCACTCCCATTTCTTTAAGAACTTGCCATAGTTTGCTGTGGTCGACACAGTCAAATGCTTTTGCATAATCAATGAAGCAGAAGTAGATGTTTTTCTGGAACTCTCTGGCTTTCTCCATAATCCAGCGCATGTTTGCAATTTGGTCTCTGGTTCCTCTGCCCCTTCGAAATCCAGCTTGCACTTCTGGGAGTTCTCGGTCCACATACTGCTTAAGCCTGCCTTGTAGAATTTTAAGCATAACCTTGCTAGCGTGTGAAATGAGTGCAATTGTGCGGTAGTTGGAGCATTCTTTGGCACTGCCCTTCTTTGGGATTGGGATGTAGACTGATCTTCTCCAATCCTCTGGCCACTGCTGAGTTTTCCAAACTTGCTGGCATATTGAGTGCAGCACCTTAACAGCATCCTCTTTTAAAATTTTAAATAGTTCAGCTGGAATATCATCACTTCCACTGGCCTTGTTGTTAGCAAGGCTTTCTAATGCCCATTTGACTTCACTCTCCAGGATGTCTGGCTCAAGGTCAGCAACCACATTTCCTGGGGTGTATGAGACCTCCATATCTTTCTGGTATAATTCCTCTGTGTATTCTTGCCACCTCTTCTTGATGTCTTCTGCTTCTGTTAGGTCCTTTCCACTTTTGTCCTTAATTGTGGTAATCTTTGTACGAAATGTTCCTTTCATATCTCCAATTTTCTTGAATAAATCTCTGGTTTTTCCCATTCTGTTATTTTCCTCTATTTCTTTGCATTGCTCGTTTAGAAAGGCCCTCTTGTCTCTCCTTGCTATTCTTTGGAAATCTGCATTCAATTTCCTGTATCTTTCACGATCTCCTTCGCATTTTGCTTGTCTTCTCTCCCCCGCTATTTGTAAGGCCTCATTGGTCAGCCACTTTGCTTTCTTGCATTTCTTTTTCATTGGGATGGTTTTCGTTGCTGTCTCCTGTATAATGTTACGAGCCTCCATCCACAGTTCTTCAGGTACTCTATCCACCAAATCTAAATCCTTGAACCTGTTCTTCACTTCAACTGTGTATTCATAAGGAATTTGATTTAGATTGAATCTTACTAGCCCAGTGGTTTTTCCTACTTTCTTCAGTTTAAGCTGGAATTTTGCTATAAGAAGCTGATGATCTGAGCCACAGTCAGCTCCAGGTCTTGTTTTTGCTGAGTGTATAGAGCTTCTCCATCTTTGGCTGCAGAGAATATAATCAATCTGATTTCGATGTTGCCCATCTGGTGATGTCCATGTGTAGAGTCGTCTCTTGTGTTGTAGATGCCTTTTAAAAAAACACTCTTTCTTTCTTTCTGTCTTTCTTTCTTTCTTTCTTTCTTTCTTTCTTCTTTCCTCTCTCTGGTTCAATATTTTAGGGCAGTTTTAGCAGGCCACTTTGAAATTTTCCAGCCTTGACGCATCACTGCAATGATGCATCACACCCCATTATGCTGTGACAGGAGCTCAGTTTGCGATCATCCTTCTGCCTGGCTTTCGAGCCGCTCTGCTATTGGTTAGATGGGCTGGTTTCCATTATGTTCCTGGGAGGAGGAGAGGGAGGATGCATCAATATGGGGAGAGCACGAAGGATGGACACTTCCCTGGGTTCTTACTTGCCCTTGACAAGTCTTGCAATATATGAATGCAGCACGGGGAGATTTGATGCACTTCAACCTCTGCAATTACTTCTCCGGCCACAAGGACAGCAAGATTTGTTGCCAGCAAGGAAAGGGCCGTATTTTGTCATCCTGTTTGGGTCTAGCTTCCAGCCTTCTGCAGCCTAATAAGTCAGCCCTCGGCATGGCCTGCGTTTCATCAAGGTCGAGTTGTGCTTTTACGGATTTGGATTTTGACGCATGAACCTGTCTTACACCGAGTCGACTGGCCCAGGACTACCAACTCTGAACGGCAGCAGCTTTCCCAAGTTCTCAGACTCAAGCCTTTTGGCAGCATCCCAGCATTCCTTTTACCTGGAGATGCCTGGAACTGAACCGTGGATTTTGCAATGCTGACCATGTGTCAGGGACCGTGCTGAGAAGGACTGGACTGAGGAGGAATGGTGGGAGCCACCCCCTCCCCCTGATCCCAAATCTTCCCAGGAGCAGGAGGACAGTATAGATTTGAAACAGTGGTTTACAGAGGGGCATAGTTCAGAAGGCAGAAGCTGGGAAATACTGGATGGGGAACAGCTAGGAGAAGGAACACTGGAAGAGAGAGGGTTAACAGATTCACAGCATTCCTCCAGCACCCTCCCCAAGGTCCAGAAGAGCTCAGAAAACCTCAGAACATAAAGTGCAGAGGGTACCAGCTCAGATTACAAAACATAGGAGTGACGTAGATTAATAGGGATGGAGGGGGCGTGAGTCTTAATTGGGAGCACCACCATTCTAGGTAGACAGGTTCTTTTGTCTCTCACTGTGATTATTAAAGAATCTAACTGGTAAGATGTTCCTTTCGTTTGATCTCTTCTTAGTTACTGCCACGGGGGAGGAAGACGATTCCCCGAAGCCTGACACCATGTGACTGAACAATGGCCCCCTGATGACATTCGTCTGTTTGATCCAGGAGAATTGCTTCAGGAACGGTTACAAAACATACTCATAAAGCATGGTGCTGGTAAAGCCATGGTTGCAGGTTCAATCTCTGTATGGGACAGCTGCACATTCCTGCATTGCAGGGAGTTGGACTAGATGATCCTTAGGGGCCCTTCCAACTCTACAATTCTGTGATTCCAAATCAAAATGCGAAATTAGACCGGGGGTCTCCAGCCAAGGGCCTAAACTAGATCTTAAAAACATCTAGTACAGTAAAATATATTGTCAAGGGGAGGGGGACTCAACTATATAGGTATTTCTATTTAAGTTGATAGAATCATTGGATTGTAGAGTTGGAAGGGACCCCAATGGTCATCTCCTTCAACCACCTGCAGTGGTAGAACATAGGAAACACAAGATAAGTCTGCTGGATCAGGCCAATGGCCCATCTAGTCCAGCATCCTCTTCTTAGTCAGCCAGATGGCTGTGGAAACTTTGCAAGCTGGACACGAGTGCAAAAGCATTCTGCCCACCAGCAATTTCCAGCATCTCGTATTCAAAGGCACAGTGACAACGGTGAAAGAACATAGCCATTGTGGCTACTGGCCATTGACAGCCTTGCCTTCCATTAATTTGCTTAATCATATGTTAAAGTCATCCAAGTCGCCAGCTATCACTGTCTTCTGGGCGAGTGAGTTCCATAGTTTAACTATGTGCAGCATGGGTCAAGTAGTATAGCCAGGAGTCAGGAATGAGTCCTTGTGGAATCAGGTGGAAACACAGGACACAATGCACTGTTAACGGGGAGCCGTGCAGCAGTGTCCCAAAGCATGTGGCATCTCCAGGCTCGTCTACAAGGACAAGCTCAAGGGAGATCCAAAGGTTGGGAACAAGAAAACAGAGCTGTCCATTTTTTATCTGAAGAAATAAAACCTCTGATACCTGGGTTGGGGCAAGAAATACATGCAGGATTCAGGAATGAGCTCTTGTGGAATCGAATGGAAACAGAACAAATAGCAAAAGATTTTGGTTTCCTTCTGTGATTGTTGTTGGCTAATACACTGGACTGCGAGTGCTCCAGTTTACCAAAGATGTTGTGGACTTTGAAGAAGCACAAAGGAGAAGCGAGCTAAGAGGAAGGCACGTTTGGCAAACCCTCGCCATGATTAACTCCCGCTCAGAAACCTATGTCCCCAACTGTGGAAGGACGTGTGGATCCAGAATTGGCCTCCATGGTTACTTACAGACTCACAATTAAGACCGTTTTCATGGAAGACAATCTTACTTGGCTACGAGTGACCACCAAAGAAAAGAAGAAGAAGATAGTGGGTAGGGAAGTTTATTTGTTTTTTGTTTTTGTTTTTTTAAAAGGCCCTTTATTGCTGCAGGTTCCCACGTTTATTTCTCTGCCTCTGCTTGAGCTCATAACATATCCTGGGCAGAGGGCAGAGGAATGTGGAATGCCATGATGTCATGAGATGAGATGAAGAGTCAGAGACAGGGAACTTGATGCACAGTTGCTGTTTTCAGAAGCAGCAGGCATTCACTTACCCTCTTACAGAGGTGTACAACTGCTCTCAGTAGCAAAAGTCAAATAGACTGGAAGAGGGAAGTCTACTCCATGAAAGAACTACCACTTCCATTTATTATTGCACACAGGAAATGGCCAGTTTTGCTAGGGATGGGAACTGGTCTATAACTGTGAAACTGCAACCACTCCCCTCCCCCCATCATGTTGACAGTTACTTTATCCTAATTGGATTTAGCTTTATTTTTATTCTGTTGAGCCTTGATCTGCCACAGAGACTCTTGTTTCTTAAGGCAGCTTCGGAAGCCTGATCATACTGACTCATAATGATGCTGGAAACAAGGAGGTACATGAATTAAGAGTTCGCTTTACACTTTAAAGCAAGCATTTCATTTGGTTAGCCTAGGGGCATTGGAAGAGATAAAAGATATAGCAGAGCTTCCGCCACCGCCCCTTGTTATGATGAACGGAAATGCAAGACTCCAAGTATATTTATAGCATGCATTCATCTCCTCTCCTTGTCAACTCTTAAAAGGAGTGTTTGACCTAAATACTTAAAAAACTAGTGCATAATTTGTAAGGAAGAGACAGCTTTATGGCAGCAGTACAGGCTCTGGCATGCTAAAGCAGGTCTTTTAAAAAAGACAAAAACTGAGCTGTATTAAAACCCAATTACTACCCCCTCCAATGATGTTAACAACAGAACTTGCAATCCACTGTAAAAGAGAGAGAGAGAGAGAGAGAGAGAGAGAGAGAGAGAGAGAGAGAGAGAGTGTTCAGGCTACCAACTAGGAAATGTGGGAGATCAATGACCTCACTGCTCTCCCTCTCTTTCCCAACAGGTGGCAGCAACATCACTGCCAGGAGGCCAGGTAAGTGGTGCTGCCTTTCCCAGTGACCACTACCTGTGCGGCTAGATCATCTACTTTGCTGTAATTTACACATTCATTTTTGTAGAGAGAGAAGGTCACTGGGATGGCCATAAGCACATAGCTTTTTGTCAAAATAACAACAACAACAACAACAACAATATCTGGCCACCCCCCCACCCCAGGACACCCCCATCACCAGCCCTGCTTTGCACTATCCTTGAGGGTTTTTACCTGGCTAGAATGGTGCCCTCAGATAATTCATTTTATGTGAAGGACAGGGAAAGTTCCTACTTGATGTCAATAGACGGGGAGTTCCAAAGATCTTTGGGGGCATTCCTTCAAAGAACATGGGGAGGGATACTGGGGGGTGGGGCACACAACCTTGCATTGCTGCTACCTGCCATCCTTGCCTAGGGGGGGCATGTTTCTAAAGGAGAGCCTGCTCTATTGACATTGGCTCCGTCTTGAAATCTGCTGCTCTGTGCTGCCGCCAGGACTGCTTTTAATTACAAGTGCGAATGCAAAACTAGTTGGCTTTGGGTTCAGTTTCTTTTTTTGCATTCTAACGCTGGCCATGCTCAGTTTGCTTCCTTGGCCTGCCCCCAACTCTGTATCAAAGCACCCTGCCATAATCCTCCATCTGACACGCCCTTGACATGTTTCTCATTGTTTCGCTTTATCGTGGAGAAAGTCAGATTGCTGGGCAAACACAGATTGCTGCTGTAAGTAAGCTGCAGGAAGCACAGTCCATGCAAACAGCTTCAATTAAAGAGGGTGGGAGGGAGGATCATACAGTGCAAGAGTGAACCTCGAAGGCGGGCTTTGCTAAAGGTGCTTAAACAGATCCTAAAAGTTATTGAATTCCCTGCACACAGACTGCATTGCCTGATTTAGGTTGGTTGGTAAATGAGGACTTGCAAAGCTCTCTAGGTGAAGGAGGGTCACGGACCAATCAGCCTGTCATTATGCCTGCAAAAAAAGAGTTCAAAGCAGTCTTAACATGTTAGAACTGCAGTCAGGTAATACTCAGCTGGACAAAACATGTTGGAGCAGTGTGGACAAATCCTGCAGCCCACATTCCAGCAAGCAAAGACAAGGGGAATGAAGGAAGGGGGGACCATTGGCCTCTTGTAGGTCCAATCTGTTGCCAGATTGGTTCCTTAACCCAAGCCCTTCCCCCTTGTTTAATAACACACATCTGAAGACACAGGCAAAGGATTATTCAACACACAGGGAGAGACACCTATGAACAGCAGCAAAAAGCTTTGAGCACATCTTTCATTTATGCACATCAGAAGGTGAAAACGTGAAGGCAAATCCATGGAGGGGTTAGGGTGTGCACACAAGCCCTGCCCCTAACATCCCTATGCATGAGGCCCTGCCAGAGCTGGCCCAGCCAAGTAGACAGGGTGAGACCACTGCCTCAGGGGGCAGAAGCTCCCCAGGTGGCACCGGCATCAGTGCCAATTGTGGGCAGGATAGCATCCATTTGGGGCAAAATCTCACCCCAAATCACCATGATCTCCCTTGAAATCTATGCCAATGGCATAAGCACTTCTCTGCCAGCAGTGGGTATGGCAGAGCATGCAAAGGCAGCAGCAGAGGCGGTGGCGGCAGCAGGAGCGGGTAGGTGGTGGTGGGAGTAGCAGCGGCAGCAGGGCAAGGCGGCACTTCCCGTTTCCCATCAAGCGGCAAATCAGGATGCACTGCCCCTGGGCTCTGCTCCCTCTGCCCCAGCCTTCCCCCATGTTGAGGGGAGCAGGTCTGCAGGGGTCTTCTACTAATGTTCACTTGAATGGGAGCAGAACCCCCTGTGTTATCAGGAACTCTGCTTTATGGGAGTCTCCAACTGCATGGAGGGTTCACCTTGCATTTGGGTCAACTTGAGTACAAGCTTCCCACTGTGGACTTCAGAGGGAAAGTGGCAATTTCCACACTATTACATCTATCCATCCATCCATCCATCATTTAAAGGAGAGGTGTGCTGGCCCCAAGGGTTTGTCCATGAAGCGAGGTCCAAGTCCAGTCCTGGGTCTAGGGGTCCAAAGGAGGTCAGTCCGGCGGGGAGCAAGGCAGGGAGCAGGTCAAGGTCCAAGGCAGGTTTAGGCACAAGGTTGCAGGTTGAGCACACGCTTGCAACTAAGTTGCTCACGCAACTTGGGCTGGGTCTGGCTGGCTTTTATCTGGCCCTATGCTTAGGGCTGCCCCGATCCTCTGGAGACTCGCCTCTCCTCCGGGCCTGGAGGCGAGCACTCCTCCTGCAGACACTTAACTCCCTTCGCCTCTCTGCCCTGAGCCTCTGTAGCTCAGGAGAGGCTGGTGGGTTACTGGACCCAGGGGATGCCTCAGCTTCCTCTGAAGAGGCTGGGAGTGGAGCACCTGCAGGCAATGGGTCCTCCCTCCCATCAGGAGCCAGAGCCGACTCTGCTGATGCCTGCACCTGGGGATCCAGCACAGGTGGGGATCCTTCAGGCTCAAGCCCTGGCCCCGGCTCAGCTGGTTCTGGAGGCGGGGAATCCTGTGCAGGCTGGGATCCCTCAGGTTCAGCATCAGAGTCTGACTCCCAGGCCATCACAAGAGGTCTCCCAAGACAACTGACATCAAAGTGATAATGCACAATACATCTGATAACAATAAAACCACAATCTAAAACCTAACGTCCAATCTACACTGGTGGGTTATAACATTATATATATATATATACATATATATATATATATATATATATATATATATATATATATGGCACCAGAGGGCGCTGTAGAGCGGCGTTCAGTCAGATACGGGAAATTGCATTGGAATTGCATTGAGAGCTATATTATTATTATTATTATTATTATTATTATTGTTATTATTATTATTGTTATTATTAATTATTATTATTATTTTACAGCGTTTTTACAGATCAGTGCAGAAGATCCAGCCTAAGCATGATGTCATTAGAACAACAGCTGTTTAAACTAATTCTGGGAGGAAGTCTCATGGGACCATTGATTCACCCCATCCCAAGAAATTTAGGAGGATCAGTATTAATAACTTTGGGAACTGCAGAAAAGTGGTAGCACCACTGCTCCCACCCCCCAAAAAAATGTTTAGGGGTACTCTCATTTTGACTCAAGAAAACCACCATTTTATTGTTCAAACCGGGAAAAATAAATACAGTAAATGGACAAAAAGTATAAAGATTCACAAAATGTTTAGGGGTATGTGTCCCCCTGCTTCCCCCCAGAAAAAAGCACTGGGTAGCACTTTCAGGTGGGGCTGAATTTCAACAAGGTGGCTGAGGGGTTCTTTATCTAACTTAAACAATCATCACCACCACCACACTAAATTACCAATTCAAGAAGTGGTTTGCAATAATTCCCAGGGACATTACTGGGGTGGAGGTATGGCTGCCTCCATGGGTCAATGCTGGTGTTGAAATTTGACCTGACTGCCAGCCCAGATGACTTCTGCACACAGAATGATTGGGGTGGGGCTCTTTTTCCTCGCCATAACACCGCTCCTGACCCTAAATGCAAATCTGCAATGAAGATTTGCTTCCTCTGTGTTATGTCAATAGTGCAACACAGGTTAGTCAATGCCGATTCATTGCAATCCACCTTTTCATCCAAGCTGCTTTTTCTTTGCAGGGCAAATACCCAAAGAGCTCCTTCTTCCCGGACTTTTCTCCTGGAGGTAAGTGTCCCTTAGTCGAGCGTGTTTGTCCCCAAAGCTCCCTTCTTTTCTTTCTAGGCCAATTAAAGCATCGTTTGTGCCAGACTAGTTTCCCACTCGTTTTCAAAAGCGCACACATACGCAGTCTTCCTCTCCTGCACACATGACTGGAATATATTCAAATGTAGCGAAGAACCGCAAGGGACTGTTTTGTTAGAAGCGGTAATCAACCCAAACATTACAAGTGTGCTGCAGGCTAAACAAATTGGCCTGTGGCACTACAAGAGTGATTCTGCTTTGAAAAGCCTCATCATCATTGCCAAAGCATGCAGGTTATGGGGAAGGGAGCATTGGGATGCAGCTGAGCCAAGCCATAGAGGGAGTCAGATGGGAAATGGGGACGGGATGCTGCATCTTCAGACTGAGTGGTGTTTTCCGCCGTTTTGGAGGGGCGGGGGGAAGAGACAGATGCTTTACTGCCAGTCACTCCAGATGCTGCATGAATATTCCAGCACTGAGTTCTTCCTCTCTCATCACATATTAAGTGCATTTTAATGTGCCGTTTTCAACAAAGGGAGACAAATCTCTCCGTTTCAATGATCAATGTGTGTGTCTGGGTTCCTGCTAGCCCAGGGAACTGGGGAGCAATCTGGATGCATGAGAGCCTATGAGGAACCCTGTTGGGTCAGGCCAAAGACCCAATGAGTCCAACACCCTGTTCTCACATTGGGAAGCCCACGAGCAAGACCTAAGCAAGGCAGCCCTCCTCTGCACCTGCAGATTCTAGCAAATGGCTTTCAGAGGAAGATGTCAGGGACTGGCTGGGCGAGGAGGAGTGGTGGGAGGCCCCAGCCGGAGAACTCCCCTAGGGAAGCCTGAGAAGAAGAAGGATCAGAGCCAGGGGAGTGGTGATGGGACACCGAAGACAGGTCAAAGGATGAAGGAGGGAGGCAGAATGGCTGGGTGCTGAACAAGCGACGGGCTTCAGTGAGAGAGAGGAAGAAGAGGCAGGAAGCACTGCAGATGTAAGACAGGCAACTGAGGAGGAAAAGGTGAGGGCTGAGGCTGCAACAGGAGACTACCAGTCCTATTGTATTCAGCCTTGTCTCCAAGGGCTGGGTGGCTTCTGCATGTAGCAGAACAAAGAGCAATTGGGGGGGGGGAACACAACTCCTGACAGAGTTTAAAATTGCAGGGGAAACAGTCGGACAGAGAGGAGACTTAGGGTGAAGTGGGAGTCCCAGGTGCTCAGTTCTGGCAACTGCTTTGCTGGGAGCCAGTCTGTATTCTGCTTCCTTGAATAAAGAAACAACTTTACTGCTCATCTCTGCACTGACCTGCAGCTGAAGCAGCTCTGACAGCCTGCTACCCCTGGCAGTGGAGGGAGAACTAGTGGAGACCTCCAAGAAGGGAGAATGGGGCTTCTAATATTATACAACTGAGGACTCATCCATCCTTTGCTCCACATGGTGTGATCTTTTTATGTGAGTTCTGCCACTTTCCCTGGGGAAAACCCATGTTTTACCACTGAATTGAAGTGAACGGCACTCTGTGGAAAAGCCAATTGCCTTTTGCTCTGATTCAGTGGCAAAATGCAGGTTTTCCCAGAGAAAACCACCAAGAAACCACCCAAAAATAAATAAATGCAGCACTTGAACACTGACACAGATAGCCCAGACCTGTGCCTAGAGATGTGGCACAAAAGGAAGTATGGATGAGCTACGGTTGTCAAGGACTGATAAAGGATCAACATCGTTGGGCACCTCCAAAGATCCACACCAAAACAGACAGAGAGATGGCGGCGAATGAATGTGATGCTAGCAAGGAGCAAGTGAGCCTACCCAAGGGCTCTCCAAAGCTTGCAACTGGCATTGCTAACAGAAGACATGGCTGTCATTCTGAAAATCCCTGGCCTTTGGTTGCTAAGGATGGAAGTGCAAATAGATTGTGAAGAGTATTCAAGTGTTCTTGAGAATATAATTCCCTTCCTTCTCTCTCTCTCTCTCTCTCTCTCTCTCTCTCTCTCTCTCTCTCTCTCCCTCTCCCTCTCTCTCCCTCTCTCTCCCCCCTCTTCATTTGTCCCTTGCTCTCGCTGAACAAAACTGGACTCAGGAGGATGCTGGTCAAATTTGGCCAACTGTGCAAATAAAAACACCTAAAGGTTAACTATGCCAAAACTAAGGTTGTTGTATTTGGAGAATATAATCCAAGCAGGCACAGCTTGCCCTCCACACAGTCTCTGTTTTGTTCGGATGCCCAGAGTGCTCAGCACTACCTCAAATCTTTCTCTTCCCAAAAGTCCAAGACCTTAACATGGACGATGAGAAGGTGAGCTGGTGTCCTAGGACATGGGGGTATGGTCTCTTCCCATCTTGCTGGGCATCTGGGATTTGATGGCATGTCCCAGGACCCCTGCAAGGAGACCCTAGAATTTCAACAAAATATTGCGGTAAAATGCAGCTCACTGAAGCAAAGTTTAAGGACAGGAACCAGGAACACCAGGAACCAATATTAGTGGTCAGGGCAAGACCCAGGTGAAAGGAGTGTCAGATCCATGGGCAGATTGCTCCAAAAAGCAGGCATCACAATATGACAAACTTCATACCCCACCCCCAATATACCCCCCAAATAAGATGTATGTCTGCAGGCCATGGTATGGTCATTAGCATGGGTAGGCAAACTAAGGACCAGGGGCCAGATCCGGCCCAACTGCCTTCTAAATCCAGCCCGCAGATGGTCTAGGAATCAGTATGTTTATACATGAGTAGAATGTGTCCTTTTATTTAAAATGCATCTCTGGGTTATTTGTGGGGCATAGGAATTCGTTCATTCCCCCCCCTTCAAAATATAGTCTGGCCCCCCACAAGGTCTGAGGGACAGTGGACCGGCCCCCTGCTGAAAAAGTTTGCTGACCCCTGGTCATTAGAGCCTCTGCTGCACATTGCACCTGCATTGAACTTACTCTTGTTGAACTGGCATTTGTTTTGGTACAGTAACTTTTTTAAAATGTGTCATCTGTTTCAAACAAACATCTCCCCATGTGAAAATGAGATGATAAAGTCATCACAGGAAGATCGTTTTACCATCTCTCAAAATAAGCAGTTGTGAAACTTTGTTTCCCTGGAGACCCCCCCACCCCAAAAAAGCCCAGATCTGAGCACTTCGCTACTCCCCTCCAAAAGAAAGTCTTGCAAGACCTTGTTATTATGAAAGACTTTTTGTAGACAGGGTTAAACTTTTTACAGGGTATGCTTATAACGAAGGCTTTCTTTCCTGGCTTGAGAAATCTGAATTAATGCATTAGCGCAGGGGAGCCAAAAAGGAGCTCTCTGGAGATTGCTTGACTCCATCTCCCTTCAGCATGGCCAATGGAATGATTGGAGGTGTATAACTGGGTAGTTGAATCCATGCAGGATCCAGGAATTAGACACCTCTGTCATGTCTCCCATTAATTGACTTTTCTCTAAACTAAAGAGGCTCAACGTTACAACTTTTCCTCATAGTGGAGTTTCTCAGCCTCTTGATTGCCCCCTTTTTGAAACTTTCCCCATTTCTACAATATCCTTTCCGATGTGAGGTGACTTGAGTTGTACATTGTATTATTGGGCCATATATTTGTATAATAACATTATTATACTGAACTTTTTGTTTTCAGTCCGTTTCCTCATGATCCCTAATGTGGAATTCACGTTTCTCACAGCTGCTGCATGCTAGGGGCAGACCTACTTAAAGCGCACCTAACACACATTTAAAGCACATGACTGCCTGCAAAGAATCCTGGGAACTGTAGTTTCCACCTCACACAGCTGCATTTCCCAGCATCCTTCATAAACTACAGTTTCCAGGATTTTTGGGAGGAAGTCCAAGGTTGTTAATTTTGTGTTGGATAAGCTACGGTGTGAACCAGCCCCACGTCTACATCTTCATCAAGTGACCCCAAGATCTTTCTCTACCACAAGATGTGGGATTGTCAGAATGTACTAAGGCAGAATTAGAGTTGGCTCTTGTTCTAGAGTCTAAGAACAGATTCACACATGGTAAACTGGCCTTGGACCATAAGCAAAGGTGCAAAGAGCCTTTCCAAAATGTGTTGCAATCTGCTTTTCACCACCACTCTCTCTCCTGCTCCCAATATCATAATATTCCTCCCTACTATGTGACCTAGAACATTCTGCTTTCTCTCTGCTTTTGAAATCTTTACTAATTATTGGATTTCACATCCTTCTTACATTGGACTCTCACACGGAGCTTGTAATTACAATGACAGGAGAGTGTTCTATTAATTGCTGTCTTTTGCTTCCCAGATTTGTGGGTTAATTGGTAATATGTACATGCAACGTTCTTCTTCAAGATGTTCTACATTACAGTAATTAACTGCATATCAGGGCCTGCAGATGTCATTAACCGTTTTGCTGCAGATTACTAAAGGATTACTAACTTCAGAACACAGATTCCAGCATGGGCCTCTAGGACTTATCTGGGGAAGACGGAGGAATATTCTTGCTAGGTTATCAGACTACTGACCATGGCTATCACAAAAGGGCTGAGTCAGATTGTTGAGTCAAGGTAAAATCAGCAGGTTAGCATTCCTGCAGTGGACAGTTGGCTTGTGGAACTCTCTGACACAGGAAATTATTTTCAATAATAAATTATATATATATATATATTGTTGCTGTTTCTTGTTCATTTGTAAGAATGAGAGTAACTAAATTATCAGTTAGAGTAATGAAATGAGTATTATACTAAGAAAACCGTTGTAGAAGCAATATGAAGTCATATTTTAAAGTTGATGTATAATTTGAAAGAGATTATTGTAAATTTATGTTTATTATTTGTGTGATGAAAGATTTAATGTTTTGTTTTGTTCTCTTTTTAAAGAAACACAAATTTAATAAAGACTTATTTTAATTTATTAAAAAAAATATTTTCAATAATAAATAATAAACCCAGTTAGCTTTTTATTTCTTCCTTGTTATCCCCATGTTGCTGTTGTAAACATTATACTGATGGTGGGATGTTTCAACAATCCCCCCCTTTAGTATACAAAAAAGAATATGTCCTGGTGCGATGAACCCCCACCTCTCAATTACTACAATCGTGTCCAAAAGGGTACAGGGGTGAAACCAACCCCCCTCCACTTGGTTCTCCTCAAAACAGTAATGAGAGTCTTTTTCCAGCTTTCGTGGCCTGGTATCCTCAATACTCTGGGTTACTTAAATGGACAACCTCCTGCCTACAGTAAAGGGCCTCCCTCAGCTCGGATCCCCACTGTCTCGATTTGCCTCAACACTCTGGCAACTTCGCGGCACTCTAGGTTTTCACAATCTAACCCTTTTCTGTGTGACTCTAGGACACAAACTATCACCTCCCTTTTCTCAGGTAAGTTTTTCCCTTTCTTGAGTCCACACCTATGTGAGATTTGATACCCTGCTGGACCAACAGTGACTATTCCTCCTTGGCACCAAAAAGAACTGAACTTTATTTTCTTGAGAACATAGTTGTTTTAAAGATTCATGCATTCACAATCTTAGTTGCGGTAATACAGAAACATCTTTCGATCTATAGTTTCATGTTAAACTTAACTTAACCTAAACCACCACTATCCTGGCCCCACACCCTTCTTCTTCCCTGTCTCCACACACACCCTCCCTCTTCTCCCCTGTCAAAAGGCTGTTCCCTCCTTTTAAACCGGGGATCGCCCCGCCCCCAAAGGATGAACTGTCAGTCAAGAGGAAGGTGGAATAACTCCTTCTGAGCCGGGAGGTAATAACTCCTCCACCCTAGGGCCAATCCGTCACACCTGGCATGGCAGTAATCCTCTTGTAGGGATGGGTGAATCTGCAAGTTTTGGTTTCTTTCTCTCTCTCCCTCCCCCTCCCCATCTTTAGTTCAGTTCTCTTCATTTCCACACCAGTCTGCTTTTTATAAAAAAGGTAATGTGAAAAATTAATCAGTCTTAGTATGAATTTCTCCTAATATACTAACATTTCTATATATTTTTGCATCATATACATGTTTTTTGCAAAGCAATCTCCACCCTAACCAGATAATAGTGCATTTTTATGTTGTTTTCTCTAATATAAGCATTACATGGACCCAGTGTGTGCATTTGTACACATTGGTCAATTGGAGAACTGCATTTGAATGTCAAACTTTTGCTGTATCCCGGACCTCGTTTTGTTTTGGAATGTGCAAATTAAGTAGGTTTGACTTTAAAGGTGAACAGAATTGAATTCAACCCCATATCTACTGGAGGCCACCGTTTTTATTTCCCCTGCCCCCATCTGAGTAATAGAGGCTCTCATGCTTATTTCCCAGAACTCCCTTGGAATGATATCATGCCATAGAATTGTTCTGAGGGGAGCTAGTTCTGGGAAATAAATAAGGGGCATTAATAGACAATTTTATTTTGATACTTTCTGATAGTAAGCAACCTATAAGAGGAAAAATAATAATAACAGTAGTAGTAGTAGTAGTTATTCCCCAGGACCCCCTAGGAGTACCGCTAAGTAATGATGTAACATTGTTCAGAGGGCATTCTGGGAAATAAAATGATGGCCACCAGCTGGCAGTCACTGTGAGAAGCAGCATAGCTACCTGACTAAAAGGTGAGCAAACACTAGGTTTATATTGCTCTCCCTGAAAAGAAAAGAAAAAAGGAACAAAGTGTGTTTCCCCTCATCTTAGAAAGCTAAGAAAAAGAGACATGTTTTTCCATACCATTATGGCTCCTGCCAGATCGCGGCCCCCAAATATGCACACCCCAGTTTTCAGTGCTTTTTTTTCTGGGAGAGAAAAGGGTGGGGGAACTCGCCACAAAGTTTCTTTGTTTGTTTGTTCGTTTGTCTGTTGCAGACCCAGTCATAGTGCCACCCCCCCCCCCCACGCAGTGGCTAAATGTAAGATGTGACTAATAAACTCAAGTAGATAATGATCTGGGTAAGAAATGGCCACAATTTTATTTATTACAGATATAGATGGGAATTTGGCTCAGGCATTGGGTCTATATCCGTTCCAGCTCCCCCCCCCACCTCCCCAAATTTATTATTTAATTTAAAAGGGTAAGGGAACTCAGTTCCTCCAAATTCCTGCTCAAAAAACCCCTGCCAGTTTTCCTATAGGGCATGTTGGCAGGTATGTGGATGAAGATTATAGTTTGTTCTCTCTCTCTCTCTCTCTCTCTCTCTCTCTCTCTCTCTCTCTCTCCCTCCCTCTCCTTCTCGCTTTCTATATCCCTCTCCCCAGTAGAATGAATCTTTCTGCTCTGGAAGAAGGAAAGCATGGTTAAAAATTGGTTAAACCCTAACAGATGAGCTGAAAGTGAGCCTACAGTTCCAAGGGCAGCCACCGCCCAATGAGGATATTTCATTTCCGAAAGAAGTATTAAATTAGATGAGCTTGCAGAACCCCATAAACATGTTGCTAGGCCTGTGTGCTGTGAGCAAGATAATGGAAGTAATAACAAATAGAATGGAGAATCACATTTTAATTAGTCATATGAACTGCTCACGGCAGAAAACACTGTCAAAGCACAAGTTAACACTGTAATGAAGCTGGTTAGGAGCATTAGATAGGAGGCCTTCCAGCAATATAAATGTACTGCTTAATAAGATTTTTTTTTTTCAAAATTCAAAATAACCGTTTCAGGATAACACTATAATAGGAAGAAGGCCAAATTAGAGAGATGATGGGCAATAATTCACTGGCTGTTTCTAATGCACTGCCCCATGTTCGTTAATTTAGGCTGCGATGCCGCGCCAAGTTGTGTCCTGCTGCTTTCAAGTGAGTTTAGCTCTGGGCTTGTTCACACATGACGCGGAAGCTTCCAGGGTTCTAGATCATGCCGGGAGGGCTGCAGAAGCTCAGCCTTCAACACAAGCAAGGCTGCATAGTCGAGTGAAGAGATTGTGATGGAGAGGGCAGACCAATATGGGCATATATGTGTCCATTGTTCCCCGCCTGCGTTTCTAAGTGTGTGAAGGGGGCAGATATCTTCAGCTGAAAGAACAAAAAGCTACTTTGCTTTTAGATCCGTGGAGGACAGACTACTGTGCAGAAGAATGCCACGTATATCAGATGAAGTAGTCTCTCCAGAAATCGTAATGCAGAGGTACCTTGGTTCTCAAACACCTTGGTTTCCAAACCCTGAAAACCCAGAAGAAAGTGTTCCAGTTTTCGAACTTTTTTTCGGAAGTCGAACGTCTGATGTGACTGTTGGCTATTGTTTTGGGGGTGCCTGCACCAATCAGAAGCTGCACCTTGGTTTTTGAACACTTCGGAAGTCAAACAGACTTCCGGAACGGATTAAGTTTGGTGCTTTTATTTTTGCAATTTATTTTGCGTTTTTGTGGCTTTTTCCGTTACAGTGGTACCTCGGGTTACAGACGCTTCAGGTTACAGACACTTCAGATTACAGACTCCACTAACCCAGAAATAGTACCTCGGGTTAAGAACTTTGCTTCAGGATGAGAACAGAAATCGCACGACGATGGCGCGACGGCAGCAGGAGGCCCCATTAGCTAAAGTGGTACCTCAGATTAAGAACAGTTTCAGGTTAAAAACGGACCTCCAGAACGAATTAAGTTCTTAACCAGAGGTACCACTGTAATTGGTTTTTGTGACTGTGTGGAACCCAGTTCAGCTACTGATTGATTGATTGTGTGACTGCAGAAATGGATAAAAGCCCCCATCCAAATAATGACTATCATCAGTACAGGTAAGGAAAAGATAATAATTTTATTTTTTTATCATCTACAATACTATCTTATTTACTTTATAGTACGGTACATTGATTATTGCTTTCATTTTATGGATCAATGGTCTCATAAGAAGGTAAAATTCATGTTAAATTGCTGTTTTAGGGGTTGCTTTTAAAAGTCTGGAATGGATTAATCAATTTTGCATTACTTTCTATGGGAAAGCACTCCTTGGTTTTGGAACGCTTTGGTTTTGGAATGGACCAAGTTTGAGAACCAAGGTACCACTGTATGACTCAAACCTTCCCTTCCTAACCTTTGCAATTGGGGAACTGTGGCTCCATGACAGAGCAATGCTTTGCATGCAGAAGGTGTCAGGTTCAACCTGATTATTGTATAAGGATCTCAGATAGCAGATGATGTGAAATACTCACTGCCTGAGATTATGGGGAGTCACTGCTAGAATGCATAACAATGGGCTGGATGGAAATAGCCTCTAATATTCTGATGACCACAGTATGCTGTGTGGGAGTGTTTGATAAACAGGTCTCTCCACTCCAGGTGACTCAAGAAACTGAGCCAAGCTGCAAGTTGCTGGTGAGAGCAAAATTTTAAAAAAGTAACTTATCATCCAAAGATGTAAGGCTACAAAGAAGGGTTTGGCAAAACTTGAATACAGGACTAATCTACACTGGTCAGTTAAAACGATAAATATGCTTTATAAAAATGTGGCACCAGAGGGCACTGTAGAGCAGCTATCCGTCATCAATGTAAAATAGCATTGAGAGCTATACTACGTTTTTTCTATATAGCATTTTCCGGATCAGTGTAGATCCAGCCACAATGCAGAGCTCCTCACTAAAAGAACTTCTCTTACAATAAAACGTGAAGAAGGTATAGTTTTGATGCTTAATAATATTTACCAAACTTTTGTTTGTTTTTTCTCTCTCCTCCAACAGCAAGTGTGTTGCATTAAGGCTAATTTTCTGTTCTTCATGCCCTTTTCTGTCTGGAACAACCACTATTGTGCTTTTGATTTTTGTTTTTTTAAGACCACAAATCCATTTCCACACTTCATACAGAACTCACTAGACAATTTCTAGCACTGCAAGAAGAGACTCAAATAGATAAGTGCAGAAAATGATTTTGAAACCAACTCAGCATTTTTAAGGAATTTGATTTATTAAAAGCTACCGCCTTTCCGGAACACCTTCCTCTCTCCCCACTCCTAAGATGGGTAACACCTTACATTTCTTGTCATTGCCTACAACGGGGTGGGGGGGACCCAGGTACTTAAAATATCCATTGTGGCTTCTTCTTTTTTACAAATATTCTCAGAAACCAAAGATAATTGTCTTACCCTAATAGATACAACATTTCTAAGCTTTTAGGTGTGCATTGATATTTTATAACAAAGATAACATAGAAATCTTTTCTGCAGGGAGAAACAAGCCATACATTAAAGCATATGACTAAGAGAACTGAATATTGTACACTAAATTAATGATGTTTTAAAATAGAGCTTGTTATAGCGGGTAAGATTAGTGTTCTGAATCATTACTATCATGTGTAGAAATGTCTCTTTTCTAGCTAACAGGCTCATTCGGGTTAACTTAGGCTGCATTCACAAGGCAGTTTATTCTGTTTCCCTGACTTTTCCCTACGCCAGTGTGGTGTAGTGGTTAAGAGCGGTAGACTCGTAATCTGGGGAACCGGGTTCGCGTCTCCGCTCCTCCACATGCAGCTGCTGGGTGACCTTGGGCTAGTCACACTTCTTTGAAGTCTCTCAGCCCCACTCACCTCACAGAGTGTTTGTTGTGGGGGAGGAAGGGAAAGGAGAATGTTAGCCGCTTTGAGATTCCTTCGGGTAGTGATAAAGCGGGATATCAAATCCAAACTCCTCCTCCTCCTCCTCCTCTTCTTCTTCTTCTTGTACAACTATGTACAATGGTCATAAAACGATGCTTTAACATGCAATTGGTTCCCCAAGAGAAGACTTGTGTATTGGTAAAATGATGCTATTATGTTCATGCATGGGCCTTCCATTTTGACCAGGGATGGGGGACCCAGTGGCTCTCCAGATGTTCCTAGACTTTAACTTGCATCAGCCTCAGCCAGCATACCCAACGATCATGGATACTGGAAGTTGTAGCCCAACAACATCTGGAAGTGCAAATGTTCCTCATCCCTGATTTTAACTCATCTGCTTAAAAAGGATGCACTTCCCAGTTGTGGAACACATGTCTCGCAAGAAGAAACTCCCAAGGCTCTCCCAAGGTGAATAACAGTAAGCTAGCTGACCCATTAGTCTGGCTTGGTACAAGAGTGGCTTATGTGTCTGCACACCTTTGCCTTTTCATTTATGGGTTCAAGTCAATGGTTCATCTGAAATATAAATCCCTAAACAGCTTAGGTCACAAGTACCTGAAACATTGCTTCATTTTTTACAGAACAGTCCAGGATTTAAGATGAGCAGGAAAGGCCTTGTTGGTGGTTCAAGGAACCAGAGGACATGAGACTCCAGACTGTGGAACCCGCTGCCTCCTGATGTTGCCTAGCCCCAACATTGGGGTCTTTCAGAAAGCATCTAAAGGTCTATTTTTTAAAAAACCCAATGCTTTTGTATTTGCAGGCTATTGTTTTAGTTGTCCATTGTCTATATAATGCATTTTATTTCTATTGTGTTGTCACCGCCTCTCCTCCCCTTGCAGGACCCTAAATATTTTTCAGAGATGGAAATGACACATTGGATGCATCATGTGCTTTGCACTGTGCGAGAAAGCAGCTAGCGAGCCATTCTTATAATGCACTCTGGGCCTCAGTTAAAGGAATATTTAGCAGATTGTGCTGTTGGAAGCCAATAAAATGGTGCAGTGTGTGATGCTTTTGAGGACTGAGCTATATCGGGCCATGTTCAAATCTCAATAAAACTTATCTCCATTGAAACCTTGTGATCAAGGCTGGAATTTTGGTCTGCGTGGAACATGAAAGAAAAGGACAAGAACTTCATTCTCTGATAGCTCTTATTTCAGCTTTGGGATGGAATTTAATGAAGGATATTATCCATCACAGGAGAGAAGTTCTGCAGTAGTCTCCTAAGAACAGTCAATGTAGGGCAAAGGACATGATTAGTTTTCAAACAGAGCTGGGCAAATTTATGACTACTCTTAGATGGCGTGTTTTTAATCTGACGCTTCAGCAGCAGCAGTATTTTTTTCCACTCACACACAATCCTCTGAAACAGAAGAGGTGGCAAACAGGAAAAATAAAGGAGCCAAGTAGAGAAGGGTGCATTACTGAACTGTATGTTATTCATGCTTTACTACTATCTGATGATAGTTTTAAAAACCACTGGGGTGGTCACTAGATTGAATTTTTCATGGGTCAGACATGCACGAGATGGAAGGGTGCGCCGAGAGGCATTTGCAGCATGGGTGCTTTCCATCAGTGAAAACTTGCAAAAGATATGATGCATTGTTTTGTGCCATAATCTTTTTTTCAGTCTCCACACAAACACACACACACACAAACCCTGAGAATGTCTAGCAAAGAGATGAGGAACCTGCGTCCATCTCCAGTTATTAGACTCCCAGTTCCAGCATGGCCAATGATAAGGGATGATGGGTATCCAGCAGTATCTCACCCCTATTTTAGCCTTTTCAATGAGGTGTGTTTTTGTTTGCACACATACCCAGAAGAAAGAGGCATGGTGCAGGGGATAGGGGCATATAGGCCAGGGGAAAATAGGTCATGTGCATAGTGCAGAATGCCATGCATAATATAATAGAAGTCCAATAATATGAATATGACTAAAACTATCCATCCGAGAAGCATACCTCAAGAAAAGATCAAGATAAACAGGTGTGTCTTCAGAGCTTCCTGAAAGACCTGCGATAGGACCGTCCTCATCAATAGAAACTTCAATCTTTTCAGGAGTCATGAGTTCCCACATTCCAGATAATCTTCACTGCTGGTAAACAATGGATGTTATAATTGCAATGCCAGGATCCCATCAATTGACCCTAAAATAGAATGCCCACAAACCCTGATGTCAAAGCCACTACAACCTCTATCTCCACGTTGGCAATTGACATGGAGGCACAGCTCAGTGGTCTGGATTTGGCCTTGAGTACTTCAGTTACTGATCGCTACTGCAGAAACTATCTATGTGGTATAGTGAACCTCTTTTCCTATTAGATGCATCAAGGAAGAATCACTTATATGTCAGTCAGCATATTTCATCCAAGCCTTCCAAAAAGGAACGCAATGTCATTCAATGTCAGGTTCACATAAAGATCTCCTCTCCCACATCACCACCAAGGAGACAAACTATGTCTTAGTTTCTTTCTGACAGTACCTGTCACGATTTGAAAAGTTAGGCTGGTGACTCTTATGGCGGACTGATCTGTTCATGTAAATATGAAAACGGGAGCATTCCTCATCTTCCTTTCCCAGGGTGCTTGTGGCGATAAGATGTGACCAGTTCCTACCAGCCCATCTGTAAATAAATAAAAGAAGACATCAGCTTAGATTATGCTACTCCTGGCCAGCAGCTATCAAAATGTCAGTGACCTAACATGTTTGCTTGGCGCTGAGCACAGCCATGACAGCACAGATAAACTGTATGTCATTTGGAATGGCAGAATGAATTTTGCACTGTGTGCATGCATTAGTGTACAAAAGAGATAAAATAAAAATACACACAAGATTCACTGTGGTAATGAGATGGAAATATGTGAAGAAAGAAACACTACCACAAACTTAATCTCAGAAGAATTGCTGCTCAGACGTAAAACAATGATGGAAAAACAACTTTCTGAATAACGTACGTAGAGATGGATATATATTGTTCCTTAGCTCACATCTGCACCATACATTCAAAGCAGGATCATACCACTTTAAAATAGGGTTGCCATATTTCAGAAAGTGACAACCGGGGGGGGGGGGAATGTTGACCGTTTTAAGAAAATCGGCAAAAAACCCACTTACAACATGGGTTTTCCCCAGACATTTAAAGCGGACATTGAAAATTTCACCCAGATGCCATTTTCAGAATCAAAATCTCAATGATATCTGGTATTTTCCGGATATATGGCAACCCTATTTAAACAGATATGGCTCCCCCCCCCAAAAGAATCCTGGGAACTGTAGTTTGTTAAGGGTGCTGAGTTATTCCCTTCATGGAGCTCCAATTCCTAGAGTCCCCTGGGAAGATGGACTGATTGTTGAACAGCTCTGTAAAATGCAGTTCTGTGAGTGGGATGGGGGCCTCCTAACAACTCTCAGCACCCTTCATTACATTTCCCAGGATTCGTTGTGGAAAATTAGTTACTGTTAGAGTGTTATAATAGTGCTTTAAGGTGTGGAAGTGGCACAGAGAAGGTGGCTGGGGGAGATTTTCTCTCTCTCTTTCTTGTATCACCAGAATTCGTGCACATCCAGTGAAGCTGAACGTTGGAAGATTCAGGGCAGATAAAAGAGAGGGCTTCTTCACACAGTATGTGGTTAAACTATTGAACTTGCTCCCACAGGAGGCAATGCTAGCTTCAAAACAGGATCAGACAAATTCATGGAGGAGAGAGCTATCCAAGGCTACTAGCCATGATGGCTGGGCTCTGCCTACGCAGTTGGAGGTATCAATGCTTCTGAATGCCAGTTCCTGGAAACCACAGGAGAGAGAAGGTTCTTGTGCTCAAATCATCCTTGTGGGTTTCTGACAGACACCATGAGAACAGAATGCTGGCCCAGATGGACCATTGGCCGGATTCAACAGGCTCTCCTCATGTTCCCATGTTCTCCAATATTATTCTAATGATGAGGCTGGGCGGGTCACTCCACTGAGTTATAGCACTATATAGGTCACCTCCGTCTTATGCTGCTTCAACCAAGGTGGTGATAGATTCTACATGACTTAATTAGGTTCCTCCCCCCTTACACTTTGAAATGGAACAGCACAGAAATAATAGTATATCAGCTGCATTAAAAGATCACTAGGAAGAGTCACTGGCTAATTATAATATGATCAGATAACTTTGGGAATGGATATTACGTATCAAATACTTTAATGCGATGATATGTCTCTATTAAAGATTGTTTTGCTAAAAAGGCAATCAACAATTCAGAAACTCGGCTTTAAAAAGACCCAAAGGTTTAGACAGCAATCCTGCATCATCATAATCAAGTATGAGTTTTGCTATTTATGTCTGTAGGGCGGGATTGCAGCATGTGACTTGCGTATTCCTTTTATGAAATGCAGATATCCATGTTTTTGTGGGTGTGTGAAGAAAAGGCTGGCTTATGAGCCAAAAACTTGTACTATCCCTTAAGGTATGGTAGACTGCAAGGGTGATGCTGGAGTGTCACTTAGAGAAATCCAATAATCCTTTTGGACTTTGATTTCAGAGAGCAGATCTGCACTGGCCGCTGAACAGGAGGAAAATATCCTTTCAGGGTGGAAATTGGTTAAGGAATGGAGGGGAGGAAGCAAGCCAGAAATGACATTCTCATGAACTCAAACTGATGTGACGAGTTTGGGTCAGGTGGAATGTGTCTCACTGTACGTTTTCAGCACGAAGCTGACATTTCTGTGATGCCACTGAAAATTTTAAGTGACACCTTCTCCTTCTCTGCAGTGCTGGGCAATAGAGTTCCTAGTGCTAACACTGGCCTCAGCTGTTATTTTTAGTGAGTGGAAATACAAACTACTAGTTGACTAGTTACAAAATTGCTGATGAACTCTAGTTTTGGTTGGGGGGAAAAATTGAATGGCATTTGGGATGCTTTGCAGTTTTGTAAGCAATGAAGCAAGATGGAGGGCACAAGGAGAAGGGGATGACAGAGGACGAGATGGTTGGACAGTGTTCTCGAAGCTACCAACATGAGTCTGACTGGCGTGCTCTGGTCCATGGGGTCACGAAGAGTCGGACACGACTAAACGACTAAACAACAACAAAGCAATGAAGCAAGACATTGGGTTCCTGATCCAAGGACTGCACAATCTGAAACAGGCAGTGACAAAGACGAAAGTGAGAGGGGTAACTAGACAAGGGTGGTGAGGCTTGGATGTGAGCAAACACAACTACAGATACTTGGTTGCAGATAATTCTGCTGTGAGTCTCAGATCAATAGTTCAGAATTCAAACACACCGAAGCAAGTGTGGTGCTATTGTGACTTCAGGTGGGGTGGGGCGGGGTGGGACTCAAACGGCATTTGAAAATCAAAGGCACATGGAAATCAATGAGGGAAAGAACTTGCATTGATCTTTGTTATTGTGGCTTGCTCCCTCCATACTGGCTTAAAATCTATGTAGTCCAGAAGAATAGAATTGTGAACTGAGCTGCCTAAAAACTAACATCTGAAGATATGCAGGTCACAAGAAGCACTTGGAAGGAATGCAGTGTTGCCATCATGGTTTCCAGAATTTTCCAGATGGGCTCCTGTGTCTTTGAAAGGGGCAGGAAAAACAGAAATCCAGGATACAAAAGGTATCCCTGTGATTGCGTCTGCATACTTGAAAATGCTTTGCCTCCCATATTTGTCTTTGCCATGAAACCTGTAAAAGTGCAGGAACCCATTCAGGGGGGAAAAGACAACAGCCTTCCACATGTAGATAGAATCCTAGACTCGGAAGGTACACCGAGGGTCATCTAGTCCAATCCTCTGCAATGCACGAATCTCAACTAAAGCATCCATGACAGATGGCCACCCAACCTCTGCTTAAAAACCTCAAATGGAGGAGAGTCCACATCCACCCAAGGGAGTCCATTACACTGTTGAACAGCTCTTACCATCAGAAAGTTCTTCCTGATGTTTAGACAGAACCCTTTCTTGTAACTTGAAGCAATTGGTTCAGGCCCCATGCTCCAGGAAAAAAACAAGTTAAATATACTCGGAGTCAAGTGTGGATTTCATGCTCTTTATTCAGCTCATAGTAGCGAGGAATGGAAGTTCCCCCAAAACCTCTGCTTTATATACATTATTTACACAATGGGCCCCACGTGATTGGCTAATTCGGGGATACTCCTGTATGCCAATCAGGTTGCGGGTTCACTTCCACCTGGAGCTGGATTGGGTGGCTCCTGCGGACCAATCAGACTGCTGCATTCTGGATCCTATTGTTCTAGGACCAATCAGACTGCTGCATTCTGAATCCTATACAACTCAGTACATAACAACAAGCTTGCTCCATTTTCCATGTGACAGCCCTTTAGACATTTGAAGATGGCGATTAGATCTCCACTTTACCATGCTATACATACCCAGATCCCTCAACTGTTCCTCATAAGGCTTGGTTTCCAGAACCTTAATCATCACTCTAACATTTGTCAAGGGACTTAAGGGATCATAAAAACTCTAACAGATGATAATTCCCCAAACACTTGAAACATTAATTCCCCCCCCCCATAGCCACATTTTGGACTAGATGTGTCCTTCTACTGTCAGTAATATTAATATGAAAAATAAAGCTAATCAGTTGAGGGGGGGAAGTGTACCATTTTCTTTGTTCCATTGATTTGAAAGATACATTTAGTATACCAGAGATCTGTAGTATGTCTCCTCTTGCTCTTCTACAGTTGTGTTACCACAAATCTGGAAATAATCAACTCCTAAAATGCTGCATCCACCCCTCTAAGTCAAACTGGGGGAAAATAGCATTATATTTTTGGTACCTCAGCAATTGTTTGCCTAGTTATGGCAACAATCTGAAAGAAGACAGCACACACAAGGATTGCCGGGTCCACTTTTTTTTTTTAATAATAATAATATGTGATAAGGGCATTGCAGAGTTTTGCTGTGAAAAAATATAATGAAGAGGAAGCTGCACAGAGGATGGGAAAAGAAGAGTTTTAATACATAAGTATTATGGAGGAAAAAGCCATGTGTGGAGACTGCTGCTTGCAGCACAGAATTGAAACTGAAAGCCCAGTGCTTGAGATTGGAAAGGGGGGGGGAGAGAAATATTGGTCTGCCCCCTTTTAATGCAAGTCTACCTAATGCTCACTTTCTGAAACAATACACAAAACAGAATGAAGTTGTACTGTGGAATTCATACTGCTCTGAATTTGGTGGAGGATCAAGGGGCTGTGTAAAGTCCTACACTTTTACCTAAGTGACAAGTAGGGATGGATGAAGCTGTCAATTTCAGTTTCCCTTATTTTGCAAATCTTCAGTGATCCACATTTCCATACTAGTTTGCATTTGCTCGTGAAAAATTGTCAGTGTCTTGTGTGGTTTACTCCTAATATACACTTGTTTCACTGCAATTTCCCCTAACGTGCACATTTTTTGCAATGCAATTTCTCCTAATCTAGTTCATTCTTGTATGTTATTTACACTAATATGTGCATCTACGGGTACACCTTCATATATGCATTTTTGTATTAGGGCTCTTTACACACCACACCACACCACCCCCGATGCCCCAAGGATCAGACTTCCCTGCCTTGAATCCATTTGCAAAGAAACGGGAAGTTCAGCTTCCACCAGCCCCTGCTAACATGGCCAATGGGATGGTGAGGGTTGTGGTCCAATAGCCTGGAGGGCCATAGATTAGCCACCCCTGCTTTATTGTTCTTATTGCATTGTAGAATCATAGAAATGGGAAGGACCCCCAAGGCCCATCTAGTCCAACCCCCTGCGATGCACATTGCTATGTGTATAATTCTTTTTGTTGCTTTCATATTTAACTTCATTTCAAAATAAAATTCCATCAAAATAAAATTCCACAAATGAGGGGGAAATGAAGAAATCTGAGTGTGTGCCCTGTAAACAATGTCTGCCATTTACTCCTCTCCCCTATTTTTTTGTATCCTTTTCTTATTATTATTTTAAAAATTTAAGATTTTCCAATTACAAGCACAAATCATTACATGGTTAAACTTTTCATACTCCGGGGTGCGGGAAGAGCGTCCCGCACCCTGGGCTCCCCGGCTGTGCCCGTTGTGGCTCCGAACCCTTCCCTCGCTCCCCCTGTAAAGGGGGAGTGGGGGTGAAGGGACGACGGAGCCGGGCTATAGGGGACATGCCCCAACCGGGATGCAAATGCGGCGACAAATCCCGAGATGAGCGTCTAAGTTCTACCTGTCATTAAGGATTTGAAAGAACCCGGTGGTCGTGAGTATTTGACTGACTTTTTTACCTTTGCAACGATCCGGGGGGAAGAGGAAAGGCAGCCTGCCTCCCTCCCTTCGGGAGAAGGAAAGAAAATAACCAGTTTAAGTGACTGCTGCTACAACAATGGATATAATGTGTCTGGAATTTGAAAATTGAGACTGCTGAGATTTCCCTTTGGGGATTAAGTGGGCAGAAAATATCTCCGTTTAAAGTTTTGGTCTTTACGCTCTGGCTTCAGAAAAATGGTGATGGAAAATTTGGACTGATGTGGGAAACAATTGAAACAAAGGGAGGAAGAGACAGGAACTGAAATTTAACACTCACCCCCTCCCCCAACATGCTGGACTTTGTGTTTGAACTTGTTTTGAACTCTGGATTAACGGATGAAGAAATGCTTACTGTCTTGAGGCTGGAACTGCTTAATCGGAAATTGAAAGTCTTGAGTGGGATAATAAATAAAAAAAATCTACTTTCCACAGAGGAGGCTTTTCAAAAGTTTTACACAATGGAAGGAAACCTTTGCAAAGAGTTAGAAGGGATGCTTGAAGGATGGTTTGAAATGTCTGGGCGACTCCGGGAAAAAGAACCGTTCTTTGGGGGTGGCAGTCCCGGAACGGTAAAATTTATAATATCCAGACCCCGAGGTGGGAGCTCGGGGGCAAGGGACGAGGAATTAAGATATTTACAAGAAGAAGAAGTATGGTACAAAGAAGCGGAGGAGCCCAGAAAAGAGATGGTGTGTATCCTGAAGCTCGATGCAAAGTTTGTTGTGAATGCTGCCTGGATCTGTGGACATCTGGGAAAAGAAGATAACTGGAAGATTGGGTCCGGCGAAAGACAGAGAAAGACAATGGACAGAGGGGGTGTGGGGTGAAGTACCAAATGTAAAATTTAAATGGCTTGTTATGGTATCTGAAATCGGAGGGTGAAGGTTGTTAATTGTAAGTCTATCTTGATTAAGTAAGGAGATATTGAGATTTTATGTTAATAGCAGCATGATAAAGGACAGAAGAAATAAGTTTAGATTTTATAAGAATACTTTGTTAAGATTTAAGCTAGAACATGAAGATTAAGATAATGGTATTACTTTTATTTGAAGTTAAATTCTTTGTTTTGTTTTTTTTAGAGAAAAGTTGTTATGGAAGTAAAATATAGTTTTAAAACCGAAGGTGAAAAGGCAGGGGAAGTCAAACGTCAAGATTCGAAAATAGAATTTTTTTTTCTTAGGTATATAAACAAGAAGAAGAATCCTGGCAATATATGTATTTGTATTTGTTATGTATTTGTAGGTGTGGGTTAGGGTCTGTGTTGTGTTATGAAAATGCTAATAAATTCTTCATAAAAAAAAAACTTTTCATACTCCCCCCTCTCCCACCGAGGGGAGCAAAATATCCAACCCCCCCCCTATATCCTGTCCCAACGGGCAAACTGAATTGCAAGCTCCTTGGGGCAGAGCCCTGCCACTGCCTTTTGTGGCAAAGCCCCACCAACGCTGACAGAGCCTCATAACCAGTCGTAGGTAATGTACTTCAGTGGGAGGAGTAGCGGTTAATGCCGCAGCAAGGCAAACTAATGTCGCCACTGTCTGCCTTTCGTTCTGAATATCGCCATATATGAGAAAGGGAAGCAGGCTAGCCTCCCTCTCAGCTTTGTAAACTGTGTTCATCATTTCCATTCCTTCCCTGGGCTTCAGCACAACGACGATTACCATATTTCAATAAGTCCCCCTGTGTGCTCAAGGTAGGACTGGGCAGAGGGCTTACTGGATTACATGCTTGATTTCCCCTGAAAGCCTCTCTTTCCAGTAAATATTGCAGCAATTTGAAAGGATTACTTTCCTGTGTCCCTCTCAATTTTCCCAACTATTTTTGATCTGATAGCACCAGCTGGTAGTCACTTAAGGGTGACAACAACACTCTCATCATCTCCTTGTAAAGGTGGACACACATTGCGCTTCCCAATCAGAGGCGGGGGTCCCCAAGAGGCCGGTGCAGGGGGGCGGTGGCGGACTCTGATTGGTTTCCACTGCAGATGGGGCTCTAGGTTTCTTTAGCAAAAATGGTTCCCTAATGTCTTCTGTAATTTGCAAACAGTATTTGAGATTTTGAAACATCTGCTGTGTGCTCAAAGATGTTCAGGTTAATGTAGTCTGAAGAAGGCATTCAGGAGTTTTGTTTTGCTTTTCCATCTTTTTTGCCATTGGGTTGCTGCCTTTTAAAAATCCCTTAATGTACACACGCTCAGCCAAACCTTCTCCACATCAGTACCATTTAAAAACAAACAAGCAAGCAAGCAAACACCTACTCTTGGTTTTTACAAATTATTTTGTTTTTGCTTTCCTCCCAATTTTCCTTCAGCAAGTCTCGCAGTTAGATCGGGGTGGGGGGTGGTGTTCTTCGTCGTGGAAGGAAATGTGAAGGTGAGACAAGACAGTGTGCATCTCTTGCTTTTTGCCCAGGTAACAACAAACAAGTCACCCCACCCCTAACACTCCACAGCCAGTGTGGTGTAGTGGTTAAGAGTGGTATACTCGTAATCTGGTGAACCGGGTTCGCGTCTCCTCTCCTCCACATGCAGCTGCTGGGTGACCTTGGGTTAGTCACGCTTCTTTGAAGTCTCTCAGCCCCACTCACCTCACAGAGTGTTTGTTGTGGGGGAGGAAGGTAAAGGAGAATGTCAGCCGCTTTGAGACTCCTTTGGGTAGTGAAAAGCGGGATATCAAATCCAAACTCTTCTTCTCTTCTTCATATACCCATAATCCTTAGTCTCCTTTAAATACTCTTTTTGGACATATGACCCACCTCTAGTAATCTATACATTTAAAATTGGAATATTTTTATTGTTTACTGGCCATGTTTTTATCTGTTTGTTTTTGTTATATTTGCAGATAAATGTTCGAGGAGGAGGAGGAGAAGAGTTTGGATTTGATATCCTGCTTTATCACTACCCAAAGGAGTCTCAAAGCGGCTAACATTCTCCTTTCCCTTCCTTCCCCACAACAAACACTCTGTGAGGTGAGTGGGGCTGAGAGACTTCAAAGAAGTGTGAGTAGCCCAAGGTCACCCAGCAGCTGCATGTGGAGGAGTGGAGACGCGAACCTGGTTCACCAGATTACAAGTCTACCGCTCTTAACCACTACACCACACTGGCTCTCAGGGACATGCCCAGCAGAGAGGAATCTCCAGAGGAAGAGGAATTGGCTGCACCTGAGTCGCCAAGAAGTAAGAGGTGGAGCAAGCGATTAGAGCAGAGGCGGGCCAGCAGGAGGCAGGGGAGGACATGGCATATATCTGGCCTTGGGAGGGGGCAGAAGCCAGTCGAGTCAACTGACTCCAACGAAGAAGGATGAGTTGTGGAAGCTTGGACTGCTGTAAGCTTGTTATTGAGAAATAAACCTCAGCTACTTAAACTGCCAGTGTTCTGTGTCTTGTGTGGGAGAAGCGCTAAACCTGACAAGAGCTATGTACTTGGCTCACTCTCCTTCACAAAATTCTAATCATGTGAGGGAAACTGATGCCTGAATAGGACTTTATTCTTGGAGATTTAGAAGCCAATTTATAAAATGTAGGCAGAACTGCAGAACTCTGAGGAATAACTAGGCACGTATGCAGTGATGACTTCAGATAATAACATTTAACACAGTTCTCCTCACAATGCAAAGAAACAAAACGGGCTGACAATATTTCAAAACCACCAGTCGATAGAACATTCCTCTCAGACTGTGGGCCCGGGGAGGCATGTACACACAACCTTTGTTTGGTAATAACAGAAGGGAGTTCCAAAGATGTAGAATCTCACTTACTCTCCATACGATATACGGTATACGATAATGAGCAGGACTGTGGATAATACGATAATGAGCAGAACAGGATAACGAGGTTACTGTGCAGTTACTACAGCTTTGCAGACGTTTGTGCCAGATAAATTAGAGGAATGAGGGATAGCAGTGAAAAAATAAGAATTTGTGTGTTAGTTGGCAAAATTAACATCTTAGCCAGCAAGTGGCAGAATGCAAGAAATGGGGAATGGAGGGAGCTTCCCAAAATTCTCTGCTCAGGTGACTCATGCAAGCAAACAAACCAAAATACCATGTTTTTTTGTAGGTTTAACACCTGTTACCTGAGCTGAACTAAGGGGGTAGTGGACACTGCTTCGTACCTTTCCTATATGTCTTGTTCCAGCTTCCTCAGACCACATCACTGGGCACCTTCTTGTCCGCAGAGCTGACAATGTTCCCATTTTTCTGCCCTCAAGAGCTGGCCCTGATTTACATCTGAATAAAGCCAGAAGGCAATGATATTTTTTTTTTATCATCACCCATATCTGACTTAGTGATTGATTCCTTTGCCTTCTGGTGGTGATTGTTTTGGAGATTACTTTATTCATCAGCATCTGTCAAATTTAAAAACAAAAAACAAAAAACACACAACCCAACATGATTTAAAATAAAATTATGGATTAGGATATAATCTGAGTTCAAAAATGAGTAGATGGTCATTTCATCGAAAGTACAATCAAGTTCTATTAATCTCCTTGATGGACATCTTCTACTCTTCCAAAACTTGGAAAAAATAATTGTTAAAAGGAACTGGTTCACTTTTTTTTTTAACTAATTCCAATTCACATTTGTCCCTTGACAAAATGAACTACCGGTAGTTTGGGTGATGTTCAGTTCACAGACAATTCAAATTCATCCAAATGATCCTTAGCCAAATAAAAAAAGTGAAATCAGCATTCAGAATGTTACAGGCTGCTGTGCTGAAGACTTAAGAAAACACGAAAACACACAAACATAGGAATACCAATTGTTTAACTTATTTTTGTGTGGACAGGTGGAGTCCCCTCAACCCTCAGGCGACCCCTGAGCAGAATAATGACACAAGACAACGTGCTATGGGATTAAAATTGGCCACAACTTTATTAAGATTCAGATGTAGGGAGACCTTGTATCAGGCATTGGGCGTTTATCCTTCCCAGCCCCCAGCTGGGGATCTGGGAAACTTCAGGGTTATCCAGAATGTGTGGGGATTGGGCTAGCTCTGGAGAACATATGTTCAAGCAGAGAGCCCACCCCCTGTTCGCCGTCACTGGAGGGGGAGAGCAATGACAACCTCTCAATGTATGGTCAATGCCTCCCCCCTAGACCCCTTTAATGGGGAACCCTGGTATTGTTGCTGCACTGGGGGCGTGGGGTCACCACCCCACACACCCCCATTTAGGAAGATGACTAAAGGATTCTGCCCAAGGCCTGAAACCACCAAAGTTGTGACGTTTTGCTACGGGAAAGGCAAAACCTGCCAATGCAGGGAAATTCCTTTCTGGCCCTTCAATAGCGATCTTGACATAGCAGCGCCTGCGTACCTGTGGAGAAGAGGTTAACCTGCAAAATTAAGAGTTAATTGAGGGGGTGGGGTGGGGTGGGAGAAGCTCTGGAGCCCAACTGCTGTTTCCCAGGTAAGCTACGCCTTCTATTGTGTGGGCTGGGTGGTCCCTCCCCTTACCTGGCCAATCCTCCTGGCAACGCTTCCCCCAGGTGGGATTGGACACTGGCTGAGGTAGGCAGAGGCCACAGGAATCCAGCCTTGGGAAGGCAGCGCCAGCCCAAACTGGCAGCAGTCGCTCTGGGATCCAAGGGGGCTGCGTGCGACCACACAAAAGCCGCTCCCCATTTAATGTGGGGAACGGTCATTTCCAACAATTACAATCTTTAATCTTAAAGGCCCAAAGAGTTTGAAGAGTGTTTTTTTTTTATTTAAAAAAACAAGGAAAAAAGTAAAACAATTAATTTTAAGATGAACTAGAAATTGTTCAGAAATCTACCCACAAACACATTTAATTCATACCCAGTTCAATTGGGAATTATGAGAACTTCTTTCAGGTGGAGTTCAGAGACTTTTGAACTAATTCATTGACCTTGGTTAAACCGAACTAGTTCATTCCAAGCACTGTTTCATTCTACCTATTTCCTTCAAAACTGTGCTCTGACTCTCGGATAACCCAGCTTGTTTTTGGACATACTGAAGTATGTACAGATATTCATATCTGTTAATATCAAAATAGAAGAACTTAAGTTCAACCTCTGATCAGATCCCAAATAAGTGTGTGCCCTACTTTTCATCACTAATAATGGCAATAGCAGAGTTGTTCTGCTTAAGAGCTGAATTACAGAAGGCTGTTTTCCAACACTAGGGTTTTTAACCATCCTCTTTAGAGCTGCACGTTTATTTCTAAAGGTCCATTAGCAATATTTGGAGAGAAACTAAGAAAGAAGAATTGTCCCTTTGAGCCATCAACCAACCAACCAGAAAATTTCAAACTGTTCTAATTCAAGAGCTGGCAAAGCAGATGCACCTCAAATAAGTACACATAAATACACGCACAAAGGTGGCTTTTTTACATATTCTGGTTACATATATGACTTCTGATAATAATGAAGAAATGAGACTGGTAGCCAGTAGGTATGGAAACATGACACTCATGACAATGCTATTTGCTCAGGGATGGGAACCTATGACTCTTCGGATGTTGCTGGACTGCAGCTCCCATCAGCCACACAACCAGCATGACCAACAGTCTGATATGATGGGATTTGTAGTGCAATAACATCTATAGGGCCACAATTTCCTTGAGATGAATGAAGGACAGACAAAATGAAGTAGGAACAAACACTCACGCACACACCATAAGAAGCATTTCAAATGGTTTAGAATCTACTCTAGTGGCCTCTTGGAGTCCAGAAGTCATTTTAGAGAGCAAGGAACAGGCTATGGAATTTCTAGCCCCACTCAAAATAGGGGGGCATACCAGATCCACAGATTCAACTGTGAACCACTGAGGTCTTCCTAGTCCATAATGTGCTATGCCTCTGTAGTTCCTATACATACGTGTTTGACTGCACTTTAGGACTGTCTCTGTAGGTGTATGGCACAGGTTGTTCCCTTTAGATTCTGCAGTGAGATGGCTCCTTTGGGATGCTGGGAATACCCTGCTTCCTGGATCCAGATTTCTGAAGGCATCTCACTACCTACACAGAATGAAGATATAACTGACCTATGCTGTCACCTGAAAGGAAGCATCTTCAAAAGCCTCCCTGCTTATTGTCACCTGCTGGAAACTCAGAAAGGTCCTTTTGCAAATCTTCATGGATTCCACTGAGACAAATACAGTACCCAAATACTCCCCTTAAGGAGCTGTAATTCCTAGAGTTTCCCGAGAAACGGGATTTATTTTTAAACCACTCTGAGAACTGAAGCTTAAAGCATCCTTAACATACTGCAGTTCCCATAATTCTTTGGGGGAAAGCCATGACTATTTGAAGTTGTATAATATTGCTTTAAATATATGGTGAGGAAGTGGCCTGTTTGTGAAAGTACAATGGTTTTTTTTTGGGGGGGGGAGTTGTCACTGTTGGATTAGATAGATAGATAGATAGATAGATAGATAGATAGATAGATATAGATAGACATACAGATGATATAGATAGATAGATAGATAGATAGATAGATAGATAGAGCAACTCAGCCTCTGTTCTCCCCCTTCTTTGACCATGCTTTTTAGTATTCCTAAAACAGCCTTCCTATTTATATATGGTGACACAATGTCACCTTCTCCTCCATCTTCAAATTCTTTTTCCAAATCCCCTTTCTAGGCAAAGTTTTTCTGTTCTTCCTACTACCCACTGATCCTTCTCCCTGACTCAGCTCAATTATGTCTTTAGCACAACCTTCCCTTCCATGCTGATCCTGATACCTTACTCAAGCCTAGTTGGTGAAATGCAGGCACTGCCTTCCAGGGTTGCATGTTCTTCTTTACCATTAACTGCCTGCACAGAGAAAACTAGCATAGAATCATAGAGTTGGAAGAGACCACAAGGGCCATCCAGTCCAACCCCCCGCCAAGCAGGAAACACCATCAAAGCATTCCTGACAGATGGCTGTCAAGCCTCTGTTTAAAGACCTCCAAAGAAGGAGACTCCACCACACTCCTTGGCAGCAAATTCCACTGTCAAACAGCTCTTACTGTCAGGAAGTTCTTCCTAATGTTTAGGTGGAATCTTCTTTCTTGTAGTTTGAATCCATTGCCCTGTGTCCGCTTCTCTGGAGCAGCAGAAAACAACCTTTCACCCTCCTCTATATTACATCCTTTTATATATTTGAACATGGCTATCATATCACCCCTTAACCTTCTCTTCTCCAGGCTAAACATACCCAGCTCCCTAAGCCGTTCCTCATAAGGCATTGTTTCCATTTTGGTTGCCCTCCTCTGGACACGTTCCAGCTTGTGAGTATCCTTCTTGAACCGTGGTGCCCATGTCAGAAAGAAGATATGACTAAAGACCTTCCACCTGCCATTTAGTTTTCTATGCAGTTATCTATGTGGTGGTGATGATGATAATGTCGTATGGAACAGTTCCATATGCCTTTCAATTCTGATATACACCAGACACAGTTTTATGCTCTCAGCAAGAATTTAGGCCTCTGATTGGAAGCGCATGTGACTCTGAGCATTATTATTTTCCCCAGGGCCATTTCCAATGGGGGGCATTAGGAGAGCAGGCCCTCCAAGCGTCCCTATTCTCCAGGTATGGTCCCGGATTTACAGACGTCCTCCCAGTTTCTGATTTGATCCCAAATGTCCTGCTTTTCCTTAGGATGTCCTTCATTGGAGAAATGTTGGAGGGTGTGGAGTTATGCGACCCCCAAGCCAAGGAGATAAGTAACTATACAACCTTTAGAAGACATCTGAAGGCAGCCCTGTATTGATTAATGCTTTGTTATATTTTTACATTTGTTGTAAGCCACCCAGCATGGCTGGTGTGAGCCAGTCAGATGGGCGAGGTATAAATAATAAAATGATAATTATTATGGAATAGGACATCCCTATTTTCATCGGAGAAATGTTGGAGGGTATGGGAGGGTGTCCCTCACACCTCCTCTGCTTTGGCTTCCTTAGCAGAAGGACCATGGCTGAGTGGTTCAAGTACAGCTGGGGCAGATCCCTGCCTAAAACCTTGGAGAGCCACTGCCAGTAAATGAATACAATATTGGTCTGGCTCAGTATAAGGCAGCAGGACTCTAAATGCCCCTGGTGTAGCTTTGTTCCAGGGAACTGTGAGAAATTTAAGGGATGCTTCTCAGATTCTCATGCTGGACTGTCATTTTCATTTCCAACACTGCCATGGAGCAATGCTACATCATCATCATCAATTTTTATTTATACCCCACACTCCCCGGCCAGGACCGGCTCAGGGTGGCTAACATCAAAATATTGTTGTTGTTGTTCAGTCGTGTCCGAGTTTTCGTGACCCCATGGACCAGAGCACGCCAGGCACGCCTATCCTTCACTGCCTCTCGCGGTTTGGCCAAACTCATGTTAGTAGCTTCGAGAACACTGACCAACCATCTCAACCTCTGTCGTCCCTTTCTCCTTGTGCCCTCCATCTTTCCCAACATCAGGGTCTTTTCCAGGGAGTCTTCTCTTCTCATGAGGTGGCCAAAGTATTGGAGCCTCAACTTCAGGACCTGTCCTTCTAGTGAGCACTCAGGGCTGATTTCTTTAAGAATGGATAGGTTTGATCTTCTTGAAGTCCATGGGACTTGCAAGAGTCTCCTCCAGCACCATAATTCAAAAGCATCAATTCTTCGTCGATCAGCCTTCTTGATGGTCCAGCTCTCACTTCCTTACATTACTACTGGGAAAACCATAGCTTTAACTATACGGACCTTTGTCGGCAAGGTGATGTCTTTGCATCAAAATATATAATACATTAAAACATAAATTCAAACAGTTGATTAAAATACAGCTTACGTAGTCAGAGACATAGTAGGAAATTAAATGGCAGCACTCAGACCCAGCCACGCAGTGCATTTTGTTTTGTCTAAATGTTGTCCCAGGGCAGGCATCAGTTGTGCCTCCTGCTTAGGGGGGACCCCAGCAACTGCCAAGGCTATTTGATTCTCCTTGTGTCCTTCTATTAAAAGCACAGTTTAGGAGCATTAACTTCCCCAATAAAACCTAATCAGGATGGCAGCGAGCACGGCCAAGAGATGTCGGCCTGTTCTTGCTGTCAGCAATCTTGCAGATAAGACAAGAAGGGATTTAAGAAGCCAAGAGATTCCACCCCCACCCACCCCGAAAAAGCCCTCTTCTGAAATAGTATTGTGGAATATATCTGTGGGTGTCAACCACATCTGTGCTTTTTTAGAAGGCAGCCAGGATAATTATACTTCTGAAATGTACAACGTGAAATTTTAGAGGCCAAAGGTGGAGAATAAAAAAGGTTAGTATTATGCATTTAGGCTTAAACGGAAGACTTGGATGTATTTTTTTAATAGTACAAAACATTTAATATTAGAAGCCATGCTGACTCATTTAACAACGAACTTTGCCACTTCAGTAATTGCTTTAAGCTCACTGCCTGAATACTTTCCATTTGAGGCTCTGTCGTTTTTCCTTTTACAATCAACATCTATTTGGTTTCTCTCAAAATCTTGTATTTTCAGCTGTTTAGCAAGTTCACTGCAAATGTGAAGCTGAATATCTCTCCATCTGATCTGGGAGGGGGGAGGCCAGGCTGGTAACAGCCATTTCTATTTTCCTATTTTACTTTCCCCTCTGAACATCGTAATCATGTCAAGATGACCTGGAATTTTTCTTGAAAGGCAATTAAGCTTTGTTTTGGATACTCGGCCATCCAAACAATTATATTACTGACTCTCTAAAGCCTGTGTAGAGGCAGTGGAGGCTGGTCCATTAGTGGGTGGGGGACATTGCCCCACCAAACTCAGTTTGACCTCAGTCACTCCATGCCCCACATCTACCACCCAGTCCCGATGGTAGCAATGGCTGTGAGATTTCTCCTCCTTAATGTCAATGTTTCTTTGGTAGAACTCAGCAGGGAGGAGGATGGAGACAGAATTTTGCTTATAATAGGGACCCCCACTTAGAAGTGCTTATGTAGATATATAAACAATCTACCTCATTCAAAGGAGCCTCAACAGAACTGAGAGAATTACCCTTGGACTTTTCATTGCTCAGTGAAGTGGGGAGTGCTTATGTACAATATGTATGGATGCTATTTGTGATGATGAGAGATGCCATTAGTTTAATGGCCAGTCTTATCTTTTCTTGCAGCCAAGGAGGTTCCCTGATGGAGGTGAGTCTACTTTCCTTAATGGCTACAATTATGAAAATATGTCACATCCACATCCAACATGTTACGTGTAATTTCAACAAAGGTATCGATAGCTTGAGCAGTTGCTGCTACTTAATAAAACCGTTAACGAGGAATCTTCATAAAGGGCGACTGAAGTTCGTGGCTATGCTTTATGACCCTTGTTTTATTGACTAATCAAAACTATTGAAAATAAAATAAACTCAGCCTGGGATGGCTCAAATGAAAGTCTTCCCAAAGCAGAGGCTAAAATACGACATATGTTCCATTTGAATCAGAGGGGGTATCTGTCAAACGGCATGTGTCTGTGAGCCCGAGGCCCAAGGGTGGAAATTGAATATTGGTTGGGCTTTTGTAAAGTCATAGAATGATTCTGTAATTTCAGAGGAAGAGAATTCAGCCACAGAACATCAGCAGGCTGTGAATCTGCAGGAAAGGGGAAGGGTTGGAATATGGGATTGTTTGGGAGAATAGTGGAGAGCATGGAGATCAGAGGGGTGAAGGCGTTGTGAGAGAAGGGCCAGTTGTAATAAGGAAGGGCCAGATAGAAAGATGGCTTTGGGAGGGGGGAATAGTGTTGCATATGCCCAAGTGTGCCCGTACCCTCTGGTTGTGGTTGGAGTCCAGCTTCTATCATCCATGCCCATTGCCCATGCTGGCTAGGGCATAAAGAAGGCATGGTGTTGGAGCTGTTGTTCTAAGGAGTTGTATTCACTTGACGCAAAGAAAGCCACAGAAGCCAGTGACTTTTAGGGTTAGTGAATAGTGCAAGAAAGAATTGGGTTGCCACATTTGGTAATGATATCCTGTGAGGAGGTGGAGGAGGAAAAGGGAGGTGATTCCTAGTGATATGTAACAGCAGTGAATCTAGACCATGAGAAGATGCTATTGGATATGTCTTCAGTGGGTAGCTTGTTCAGCACTAAGTGCAGCAGAGTCTAGGTTTGGAGACTGCATCCATGGTTCACAAACCACCAAACCCATCATGGTGCAAAAGGCAGGTTCTGGAAACAGATAACTGGAAAGGCAAGTAATAAACCCCACCACTGCTCATGTCAGAAAAATGCTTGAATCTAGATGGCATTTCCTTACCCACTACACCTGCACACAATTCGCATCTGGCAACATACAGTAAAAATTAAATGATTTCATATGGCAGAGAGCAACATGCAAAGACAAGATGAGATTGCAAAAAATAAGTATGTGGGGGGGGGGGGGGGGAGAGAGAAATTGTGTCCTTAATTTGTAGTAAAAGCTTATTCAAAGTTCAGGGCTATCTCTGTTTTAGAGTCAGTTGCAAATAATTTAGATTTAAGCAAGCAGGCATGGAAGAAAAACCACCACTGCAAAATGTAAAAATGAGCAAAGCACAGCTTCTTCTTTTTTTTCTCATTACATTGTGTCTTCCATGCATCATTAATTCTTGGTGTATTATCTGAAATGTTATTGTTCATAATCAGAAATAGACTATAGTGCTAAATCATAGTCTAAGTGGAAGGGGAAAGTAAGCTTGTTAGCTGGAATCCTTGCTCACTGGAGAATATATACAGAAAACTAGCAAGAGGCCAATCATTTTATGACAGGCACAGTGCATCTTGGAAAGAGCCTCTGAGCATCTTTGTCTGCTCAGCACAGAGAGACATTGACTTCCTCCAATGCCAGTGACCAAAGCTGGCATCACCACCGAGCATCTCTGGGCAGCTGCCAGGATGCCAGTATTCCAGTAGGACCCACTGCTGACATCTACTGTTATTGGTTTGTTTGTTTTTTAATCCACCCAGTATTCCAAGTAGCACAGAAATCAGCTACAATTTCATTTTTATCAATGGCTGAAACATAGCATTACTCTGGAGCATTTTGGGGAATGAAAAATAGCAAGTGGACCCAGCAACTAGGTTCTGCTTGGGGCCACTTTGTGGCAGGAAAAATACATCAGGGCCCAGTGATAGAAGTGGAACCACCACTGAGGGCCAGTCTTAGATGGACATGTGGGTGTCCATCCTTAAGTGCAACGCTTTACCCTTTTCATAAGAGTGAATGGCAATTATTCAGCTATGAGAGAAATAAATGGAACCTAGGAAGCTGTCTTGTGCCAAGGCAGACCATTTCCCCAACTGGCTCAGTATTATCAACACCAGGTATGGGGAACCTGCGACCCACCCTCCCCATGTTGCTGAACTCCAACATCTGTCATCCACGACCATTGGCTTTGCTGATTTTGTCTGATGGGACTTGGAGTCTAACAACATCTGGAGGGCTGCACTTATCCCAACCCTGGTCTACACAGACTGCCAGTGGCTCTCTGGGGTCTTTCTTCACCTTAGCTGGAGATGCCAGGGATTGAGCCTGAGACCTTTCCCAAGCAAAGCATGTGCTCAGCCACAGAAGAAGAAGAAGAGGAGGAGGAGGAGGAGGAGGAGGAGGAGGAGTTTGGATTTGATATCCCGCTTTTCACTACCCGAAGGAGTCTCAAAGCGGCTAACATTCTCCTTTCCCTTCCTCCCCCACAACAAACACTCTGTGAGGTGAGTGGGGCTGAGAGACTTCAGAGAAGTGTGACTAGCCCAAGGTCACCCAGCAGCTGCATGTGGAGCAGCGGAGACGCGAACCCGGTTCCCCAGATTACAAGTCTACCGCTCTTAACCACTACACCACACTGGCTCACTGAGCTATACTTCCCCTAAAGTGGAACACCTAAGAATACTATTGAAGTCAAGGCAGACTGTGCTTTGCTGCCCCTGGTTGCCTGAATCCTTTAGAATGACATCAGCACCTATTTTCGTTGCTGGTACTGGTGTGGACACTGCTCTCATACTGAGGAAGCAGGGCATTGTTGTTGTTTTGATGGAGCAACAGTGATGGGAGTAAGTAATCACATGGAAGCCTTTCAATGGGGTAAATGTAAACCTTGGGGCACCTGTGACTCTCCAGATGCTGGAGGACAAACAGCTCTCATTATCCCGGACCCAAACCCCCATGTTGGCTAGGTCTGATGGGAGTTGGAGTACAGCACAATCTGGAGGGCCACAGTTTTTCCACTCCTGCTGCTGCCACATCCCTACTTATATCCCTAACTTTAAAAAAAAAGAAAACACAGCCTTGGGGAGAAAGAAAGAAAGAAAAAGGCTCTGTGTTCTTAGTTCCCAGTAGCTGACAGTGTTTCAGCCTATTTTATTTGTGATAATATACTCTATAATATATGGAATGCTTTGACTAAAGGCTCATAAAAAAGGCTTAAAGGGGGGAATAAATGAATCCCGCATTTTGTCATTTCTAATACAATGGTGAACTTTTAACAACATTGTTATTTGGAAGCAGTGGCCAGTGTAACATTTATTATCTGTCACTTCCCAGATGGTGTTTCCAAGCCACGTGACTCGGCATAACACCTAGGGCAGTGAAACATGGAAAGAAGAAACTCACAGAGTCCAGACATTAAATAAATCAATAAGCCAGTGGTGCATGTGCATTTTGTTAGCACCTTTTAGCAGTTGCTCTTTTATAATGCAGAGAAGAGCTACTAGGATGTAACAGCTGGTGTGTCGGACAGTTCAACTTGGGCTTCATCCTGGGATACCTTAGTTCATAGGGATGTGTGTGGTGCTGTGGTCTAAACCACTGTGCCTCTTGGACTTGCCGATCAGAAGGTTGCCGGTTCGAATCCCTGCGACGGGGTGAGCTCCCGTTGCTCTGTCCCTGACAACCTTGCAGTTCCAAAGAACACAAGTTCAAGTAGATAAATAGGTACCGCTGCGCCGGGAAGGTAAACGATATTTCCATGCGCTCTGATTTCTGTCATGTTGTTCCATTGCGCCAGAAGCGGTTTAGTCATGCTGGCCACATGACCTAGAAAGCTGTCTGTGGACAAGCGCCGGCTCCCTTGGCCTGAAAGCGAGATGAGTGCCACAACCCCATAGTCGCCTTTGACTGGACTTAACTGTCCAGGGATCCTTTACTTTTACTTTTTACCTCAGTTCATACTTCAACATGGACATGTCACTTTCTTTCTCAGCTTAACCAACCTCGTTGTTGTAAGAAAAATATGGGACAACCTCATAATCGCCACCCTGGGATGACAGTGAAATAGTCACCACGCTGCAGAACTTGAACGTTCATTCATTCATTTTATTTGTATACTGCTTTCCCACAAAATCATGCTCAAAGCAGATTACAATGCAAAAGCAGAAATAAGTTTCAAATGAACACTACAAAAACTATTTCAACATAGCAACAGCTTTCTTATAACACAGCGAAACAATAGCAAATATAACAACATACAAAGAAATACTCATTTTAGTACTATAAATATAACAATATTACTTAAGCAACAGCAAATATAATAAGGGAGCTTCACAGTTTTATGTTAGTCCTAGAAACCCCTCTCCAATGATGTTACTCACAGTCTCTCTCCTGCAGCAGCTTCCCAAGGGCAATGGGTGGGGTAGCTGGAAACTCTCCTCTCATGAGTGGGCAGTAGTGCTGTGACTGGAGGTTGGTGATCTAACAGTGAAGGTGCCAGACATACCTTTGTAGGGAGGGATTTCCCACAACTTGGGGGCCATGACAGAGAATGCCCTCTCCTGGACCCACTACATCTGAGGGCAGCTGGAGGGAAGCCCATGAGCAGGGCATAAAGGTAACAGTCCTGTCCTGCTCCCAGCTGCTGGCATTTGGAAAATAGTGCCTCAGGACCTGGAGATCAGAAATAGCAATAGCGCTTTTAAAATTAAAGTGGTTACTTGCGTCTGTTCCAGACTGCAGTGGTTTTGAGAATCGCTACTATGGGGATTCAAGGTTGCAACAACCTCAGATATGCTGATGTTACAACCTTGATGGCAGAAAGTGAGGAGGAATTAAAGAACCTTTTAATGAGGGTGAAAGAAGAGAGCGCAAAATATGGTCTGAAGCTCAACATCAAAAAAACTAAGATCATAGCCACTGGTCCCATCACCTCCTGGCAAATAGAAGGGGAAGAAATGGAGGCAGTGAGAGATTTCACTTTCTTGGGTTCCATGATCACTGCAGATGGTGACAGCAGTCACGAAATTAGAAGACGCCTGCTTCTTGGGAGAAAAGCAATGACAAACCTAGACAGTACCTTAAAAAGCAAAGACATCACCTTGCCGACAAAGGTCCGTATAGTTAAAGCTATGGTTTTCCCAGTAGTAATGTACGGAAGTGAGAGCTGGACCATAAAGAAGGCTGATTGCCAAAGAATTGATGCTTTTGAAATATGGTGCTGGAGGAGACTCTTGAGAGTCCCATGGACTGTGAGAAGATCAAACCTATCCATTCTTAAAGAAATCAGCCCTGAGTGCTCACTAGAAGGACAGATCCTGAAGTTGAGGCTCCAGTACTTTGGCCACCTCATGAGAAGAGAAGACTCCCTAGAAAAGACCCTGATGTTGGGAAAGATGGAGGGCACAAGGAGAAGGGGACGACAGAGGATGAGATGGTTGGACAGTGTTCTCGAAGCGACTGGAATGAGTTTGGCCAAACCACGGGAGTCAGTGGAGGATGGGGTGCCTGGCGTGCTCTGGTCCATGGGGTCACGAAGAGTCGGACACGACTGAACGACTGAACAACAACAACAACTATGGGGAAGGCCAAAGTGCAGGTGGACGATTGCTCTTTCTGCTTCTTGTACAAGGGAGAAGCTAGCTCAGTGTGCAGTAGATGTGCAAGACACTTGCGTGTCCATTTGGTGGGGCTTCCTCTTACAGTGGTACCTTGGTTCTCAAACTTGATCCATTCCGGAAGTCCGTTCCAAAACCAAGGCGCGCTTCCCCATAGAAAATAATGCAAAATGGATTAATCCATTCCAGACTTTTTAAAAACAACCCCTAAAACAGCAACTTAACATGAATTTTACTATCTAACGAGACCATTGATCCATAAAATGAAAGCAATAAACAATGTCCTGCAGTCACACAATCAACCAATCAGTAGCTGAACTGGGTTCCACACAGACAGAAACAAAAAAGCTGCGAAAACAAAAACGCAAAATAAATAGCAAAAACAGACAGACCTCAGTGTAACACTCAAAACAGAAGTGTGGCACTCAAAACGGAAGCATAGCATTCGAAACGGAAGCGTGGCACTCAAAATGGAGCACGTTCGGCTCCCGAAAAAAGTTTGCAAACCAGAACGCTTACTTCCAGGTTTGCAGTGTTTGGGTTCCGAGTTGTTTGAGTACCAAGGCACTTGAGAACCAAGGTGCCACCAAACTACTGAAGCCACCCTGGTGTTTTCTTTCAAAGAGTTTGCACCTTTTATTTCTCTGTCTCTGAAGGGGTGGAGGAGAAAGTAGCCTAAGCCTAAGCCTGCAATCCTAACTCTGCTTACCTGAATTCAATAAGACTAATTTCTGAGTAGACACGGTTAGGATTGAAGCCCAAATGATGCCTGCCAACCTTGAAACCATTTGTTTGTGTATATTACTGTTCTGTCATGTTTGCTTCCATTCAATGTCTTATTTCTCATTATGGGTAGAAAACAGGCACACGGTAACAATAACCTAGATTTCAGCACCCAAACATGCAGGCGAATATGTTGTCCATCAACAAGCAAGCCATTTGTAAGGGGAGGGGGGGCGTGAATTAATATCCCCATAAGGCAATCAGCTAGTGGAATACACATCCCTGCAATCTTAAAATGCCACCTGTGGTTAATGTGGTTTCCTTTAAATATAGGTATTTTCAAAGACAGCACATCCTATTTATTTATTTACAATCAATCAGGCTAGTTGCTGTTTTCCTTCCTAGGCTCAAAGGAGATGCATAATCTGCAGACAAGAAAATACGTGGTGGTGTCATTTTCATTCAATGGGAGCAGAAAATACGGTCAATGTGCAAAAAATAATCTAATTGTGATATTAAGCAGTACCAGAAACAGGCATTGCTTTAACTGAGGCAGGATCCCAGTTTCATAACCTTCCTGTTCCCCAGGAATGAATGAAGAATGATTGTGGGAACACCCTTCACCAAATAAAAGACGACTTCAGCCAAAATTCCAGCCAATTACAGCTTAGTGAGGATGAATGAAACTCAGTATAGGCTTCTCTCATCCCGGCCCCCCATTTTTCTCAAGTTTATTTCATCCAATTACTGCATAAATGGTTCTGAGGATTCTTTGAAGGAAACCATGGCTGTTCAAACTGGCACGACACTGCTTTAGATACACAGTGGTACCTCGGTTTTCGAGCAGCTTAGATCACGAACAACTTGGAACCCGAACGCTGCAAAACCGGAAGTAGGTGTTCCGGTTTTTGAACTTTCTTTCGGAAGCCAAATGTGCTCCGTTTTGAGTTTCCTGTTGCGCTGCTAATTTGCATCCCCCCCATTGTAATTCAAGCCTTCCGTTTCTGATAGCAGTGTTCTGAGGTGATATTTGGAGCTTATATTTGGTGCTTTTGTTTTTGCTATTTATTTTGCATTTTTTGTTTTGAGGCTTTTTCAGTTAATTAGTTTTTGTGATTGTGTGGATCCCAGTGCAGCTACCAATTGATAGATAGATAGATTGATTGATTGTGTGACTGCGGAAATGGATAAAAGCACCCCCCCCCAAAAAAAAAAAACAATGACTATCATCAGTGCAGGTAAGAAAAAAACTGATTTTAATTTTTATCATCTACAATACTATTTTATTTATTTTATAGTACAGTACATTGTTTATTGCTTTCATTTTATGGATCAGTGGTCTCGTAAGATAGTAAAATTCATGTTAAATTGCTGTTTTAGTGGTTGTTTTTAAAAATCTGGAATGGATTAATCCGTTTTGTATTATTTTCTATGGAAAAGCACGCCTTGGTTTTGGAACGCTTTGGTTTTGGAACAGACTTCCGGAATGGATTAAGTTTGAGAACCAAGGTACCACTGTATAGCCATCATGGCAAGCAGCCATTGGTAGTCTTTACCTCCATTAATGTTTTATCACTACAAATAACACAGATTGGGCTGCAGTTGATGACTGTCAGGGTTGAGCTGGACGAGGAGGAGTGGTGGCAAGCCCCCCCTGGCATGGCTGCACCCACGGAAGAATCTGGGGAAATGGAGGAGTTCATACCTGGAGAAGACTGGTGGTGGCACTCCTCAGAAGAGGAAGAATCAGACAGGGAAGTGGAAAGACCTGAACAGGAGGAGGAAGAAGTTGAGCCAGAATCAGGCCCTTGTGAGGAGAGGAACCGGCTGGCCCCCTCCCCTCCTCCCTTCTCAGCTGCAGAACGTAGAGCTGGGAGACGTAGGGAACAATTGGAGGCAGCTGCAGCTCGTAAGAGGTGTGGTCATGAGCCGGCTACTTAAGGAAGACCGGCTGCTCCATTCACCAGCACCTGCAACTGCAGTGCTGAAGCGCGTGGTTGTTCTTGCTTGTCCTGTTCCTGACTCCTGGCTGGTTCCTGACTTGGCTGGTTCCTGACTTGGCTGGTTCCTGACTTTGGCTTCTCCTGACCCCGGTGCTGATAGCTGACCTCGGCTGGTTCCTGACCCGGTCTGTTGGACCTCGACTTTCTCTGCAGCCGACTGCTGCCCTTCAGTGACAATGTGTGAAAGGGCTTTCTCGGCATATTTGGCAAAGACATGGAGGGGGAGCCAACTGTACCTGAGATCAGGAGAACTGTGCGATTGGGCATTCAGACTGCACGGAAGAGTTTACATGTTTATAGGTGCCCAGAGCTCAAAGGGGTGGAGCCAGCCAAGCACATAATGTCTGGGCTGCGACCAGGAGGTATGGTTCCCATTTGTGCCCTCCACCCCCTGTACTAGCTGTCATGATTAGGACTCCAGGGATGTGTGAAGCACATGTACTACATATATATATTAAGTGCAGAAGATTCAAGTGGGACATCGACATGAGATTCAGCAGACATCCTCACTAATAATGACACCCCTTTACCACGGGCTTTGAAACTTGAACTGTATGTTTCTAGGACCAACCTTATTTCTGTGAATGCAAGTTGTCTTAAACTGTTTCTAAATTGTGTTTTAATTACTGTAACCCACCTTGGGATATTAGGGTAAGGGTCAGTTGTTGTTGTTGTTGTTGTTGTTGTTGTTGTTGTTGTTACTATTATTATAGTTTCTTGAATGCCTGTTTATGCTGACTGGCCTGTACAGTTGTTTGAACATTTTCAGTGTTTTTTATGATTATTTTGTTTAGATGGCTTTTTATGTTTTATTGTACTTTCTGCATTCCACCCTGGTTTTTTTTTTTTTTTTTTTTTTTTAAGGGGAGGTCAATATATGTGTTTCTAAATAAATAACATGTGTGAACTATCCCATGGCTCAAACCTGCCTGTTATTTCAGTCCAAGTAAGTGTGTGAATGCAACACTGGACCCAAACACTTTGTGGTTTCGCCTCCTTGCCAAAGTATGCCATTACTTTAGATATCCCTGCTGAAACTATTGAGTTCCAATGGACATATAAGACTGCAAAGTTCAGCCGCTGCCTTGGTCTAATCCTTGTCTCCGTAAGGCATATGGCCTAATCTGCCCTGTGAAAACTTCAATTTATTTTAGAAATCATAGACCTTTATGACTAATTTCCTGTGCTAAACCATAATTACTTTAATTCTCCATTGCTGGAGAGAATTTGAAAACAGAACTCCTTTAGAACAAAATTAACTTGTATAATGAGTGAAGAGATAAATCATATTAGCGTAATTAAAGTATATTAACATTTTTTGTTGCATGTGAATAAAGAAAAGTCAGACACAATGAAAGCAGGTTTCTCATAAAGAGACAATTTATGGAGATTTATGGAGATTTTAGGAACTTGCAAAATTTCGTTATTTAACATCTCTATTAAGATCTTTACAAGCATGCATAATGAAAAACCTAATAAAAAAAACCCTTAATAAATGGACTAGTGTTTAAAGTCACATTGATTTCAAAGCAGGGAAAGGATCACAAGGTTAATTTAGAAGGAAAATTTAATTGGCAATTAATGACAAATATTTTGGAAAAGTTTTGCGAGGATTGAAAATAAACAGAAACAGGAGCAGGACTTTAGAAATATTGTTCCAAAAACACTTCTATAATCACAGCAAGGGTCTCCTGGAAAATTTGGACGTTTCTTTGTTTGTGAATGCTTTGAGTCCATTTTTATTCTGGGTAGATTGTGGGTGCACTTTCGGTCCCATCGGACTGTTCAGATTTATAAATCTGAATCAGGCCTTTAGAGTGGTGGCCCCTACCCTATGGAATTCCCTCCAGTTAAATGTGAGGCGCCATACCTGTTGTGTTTTTGGAGTCAGCTGAAGAACTTCCTTTTCCAAGCGCCTTTTAAATGGTGAGCTTTATTCCAGTCTTTAAAATAATTGGAATTATTTTCAAGATTTTTTTTCAGATGTTCTAATTCCATATGTATTTGTGTATCTGCTGCTCTTCGTTTGGAGGAAGCAATGCCGGATTTACGTATAAGCTAAACAAGCTAAAGCTTAGGGCCCCACTCTCTTGGGGGCCCCCAAAAAATATACTTCTTAATTGTATTTCACTATTAATATACTTCTTCTTAATTGTATTTCAGTTCAACAATTACTTTGATAAAATACATATTTTGTTATGTGCAAATGGCTTTGGATACCTATTAGGTCCATAAATTACCATATAGCAAATATTCAACACAAAAAGAGTGACAATTTGTTGTTGACAAAGGACAGCTGGACATATTACCTTCAGTAGCTTAGGGCCTCATCAAACCTAAATCTGGCCCTGGGAGGAAGGGTGGGGCAATATTAAGAATAATCACAATGATTAGAATCAAAATAATAATAATAATAATAATAATAATAATAATAATAATAATGAATTAAGTGCCTCCCCAATCCCTTTAGCTCCACTGATTTTCTTTGAACAGACTAGGGGAGGGACAATCGCAGTGCAATAGCTCCCACCTTTCAACCCTTGGCATCACCAGGTAAGGCTGGTGATGCCCCTTGCCTGAAATCCCGGAGGAGCTTCTGCCAGCCACTGTTTAAAATAGTGAGCCGAATGGACCAAAGACCAGAGAGGGCATTGTGGGTAGCACTGCTAACTTGGCTCCCCAGCGTTGTACAGTTTACCTAGAAGGGAAGGGGCTGGGATCAGCTCTGGTGCCGTGCTTGCACCAGTCCAAACTTCCATTCCCCTACCCTCCTTGCCAACTAGCAGAGGCAGAAGTTGGTACTACAGCACCCTGAGCTAGGCCAAAATTTGGCATGCCCCCACCACAGCCCTCATGCCATGCCAGACTTTGGGAAGCAGCAGGGTCCCAGAGCCTTCCCACCTCCTTCCCAAAGGTGGGCAAGCGCTAACTCAGTTTTGGGAAGGGGGCAGGAGGACTCTTGGACCCCATCAGAGCCCTCACACCTCTTTCCCCCAAGTGCTTACCACTTGGCACCCAGTGCTGGGGAACCAGTTGTGCTACCCTAAAACTGCCTATGCGCAACTAGCAGCAATACAGTCCTGTCTGTGTCCTGCTACTGGATCTGACTCCATAAAAACCAGTTTCCTATACATATTCCTAGGTATTGCATAAATAATATTAGGTAAAGGTAAAGGTACTCCTGACCGTTGGGTCCGGTCGTGGACAACTCTGGGGTTGCAGCGCTCATCTCGCTCTATAGGCTGAAGGAGCCGGCGTTTGTTCGCAGACAGCTTCTGGGTCATGTGGCCAGCATGACTAAGCAGCTTCTGGCGAACCAGAGCAGCACACGGAAACGCCGTTTACCTTCCTGCCGGAGCGGTACCTATTTATCTACTTGCACTTTGACATGCTTTCGGACTGCTAGGTGGGCAGGAGCAGGGACCGAGCAATGGGAGCTCACCCCGTCGCGGGGATTCAAACCGCCAACCTTCTGATCGGCACGCCCTAGACTCAGTGGTTTAGACCACAGCGCCACCCGCATCCCTAAATAATAATATTAGATTTCGTCAAAAAAGAAACAATAATTTGTTGTGGTTTCTAGTTATTTGTACTCCTAGATATCTAAGATTTGGTGCGGCTGAGTCTTATTTTTGTGATGTTAGTTTGGGGTACTTGGTTGTGTATTGAAGCACATAGCTTCAGATTTGCAAAGTTCACCTGTTGTGAAGTGTTAAGTTCTTCTTTCAATGCAAAATAACTGTGAAAAAGACTACAAATTGAAAGTGGAGACAATAAATGTACTTTTCCCGTTAATCTGTTTGTTTAGTAGCACAAAAAAACTTTGATGAAAATTAATTTAACAGAATAAAATAAAAAAGCATCAGTAATACTTGTTATGTGGCAGGACATAGAACAGGACATAGAAGGGGGGGAGCAGGTATGATTGAATAGGCTGAGTCCTCGAAGTAGCTCAGTGACAGAGCACATGTTTTCTCTGGAGAAAGTTCCAGGTTCAATTCTCAGCATCTCCAAGTAGGATTGGGAATGTCTCCTGTCTGAAGTCTTGGAAACCTGCTGTATAGTATAGGCAATCTTCAGATTGTCATTTTGGCCATATTCTCACCATACTCTGGTTTCTCTACAGATCGTATAGATCTTTCACCATACATTTAAAGCCCTATGACACCACTTTGAACAGCTATGGCTCCCCTGCCCCACAAATCCTGGGAACTGTAGTTTGTAAAGGCTGCTGCGAGTTGTGAGGAGACCTCCTATTCCCCTCCAGAACTACAGTTCCCAGCTCCCAATCCCTCCTCACAGAGAACTCTGGGAGCCGTAGCTCTCTGATGGGACTAAGAGGACTCCAAACAACTCCCAGCAGCCTTAACAAACCACAGCTCCCAGCATCCTTTGGGGAAAGGCATGACTGTTCATCATGGTGGCATCATGGTGAGAATGTGGCATTGGAAATTTGTCTTACCGGGCCATTTAAAAAAAAGATTTCCAGCACGAATGAAGCATTCACGAACCTCATTGCACAAATGTGGTGCTGAAAGTGTGGAGTGTTTTAATTATATTTGTTATGCCATTGTGTTCCTTCATGCTAGTTGTGGCATGCAGAATAGCTTTCTCGTGACAGAAGGTGGCCGTCTCTTCCCTTTAAACACACTTTGCATTTCACACACATTGATTTCCCCCCCTTCTCCCCGCAAAGCTGTTTTAAAGTGTTTGGCGAGCAGAAAAGGATGAGAAGAGTGAAATTACTACCGGTTCTCTTTGTCTTACTTGAAGGGGAAAAGGCCCTCTGACAGAAGGGAATGGCTCAAGGGATTGGTAATGGAGTATGGAGCCTTATACCTTTAGGTTACCATTTCAGATCTGGAGTGTTACTAATTAAAGACACAGAACACTCTGTTATTTGTATTTTTAAGGTCTATAAACTTCTCCAGGCTCCATAGTTAATGACTTGGATTAAATTAATTTTGAAAAAGAGAAGTCTGCCCTTGAACAACTTTACCAAAGACTGAGGGAATGAGCCGTTCTTGGTAGAAAGGGCTTTCTCTTGAGGCAGGTTAAGGCTGATTTAATGGTAATAAAAACCAACTCTGGATGGAGTTCAGTTGCATATGGGGGGGGGAAGGTTGCTGTGCTGTTGGAAAGTGCCTCGCACCAAGCTCCTGATGGTGAACATCTGGCATTCCTTTGCCACACAGACAGATAAAACCATTTTGGTCCTGTCGGTTTGGGATGTACTTTGTGTGTTGGGATGTACACCACACATTGCATATCAATACCCGATCCCTCCCGTGGTGAAATGATGACACAGGACACCGGAAATAAGGTTAATGGGCATAAAAGGCCACAACTTTATTGGTTACGAATTTGAGCGGTATTGGCTTAGGCATTGGAACTAACTAACAAATATCTGACTCCAGCACGTCGCGCTGGCAGTCCGGGAAGGGTTAACCACCGGTAGGTGAGGGACCCTGCTGCTGCACATCAGCTAGGGCCTCACCCAGTGATCACCGGATTGGGGCGTGCCTTTGGCCCTCACCCACCGCGGCTTCGGACAGGGACACGCCCCCCGGACTCATTTACTGACGTACCCTTCAGAGCCTTGGGGGGAGGTGATGGCCGAACCTCCCCCCCCCCCCACCGAGATCCTAACTGGGATAATCCACTGCCTAACCGCCAAACCAAAGTTGTGACGAGTTGCTACGAGGTAGGCGAAAACCACCAAGCGGAAGCCAATTTGCCAAGTGGGAAAATTCCTACCAGGCCCCTTAACGGCGACCAACCGAGGTCCATAGCAAGGTCATAGCGAACCTACCTAACGGGGCGCTAGGGGGCGCTGCCTAGAGGGTGGGAGGGTGGGAAATCGCGCTGAGGGGAGCAGGAAAGAGTAGGCTGAGCCCTGGATGCGCATCGGCTTAAATGGAGCCGGCCAAACCCAACAGCTGAGCCGGTTGGTCAGCAAGCTGGGCACCGCGCCCAGGGCTCAGCCAGTGGGCGCAGGGGATGCCACCATCCCCTGCGCATGTGCTGGGCTCGTGATGCATGCAACTCCCCCTCCTTCCTAAAGGGGCGGAAAGGGATTAAAAGCACATGGCTTCCCTCAAAGAATTGTGGGAACTGTTTACACCCATCAAAGCTACCATTCCCAGCACTCTTTTAAAACTACTGTTCCCATGATTCTTTGAGGGAAGTCATATGCTTGTCATGTGTGGTGTGTATGCAGCCTAAGGGGCAAGCTGACACCTAGAGATACACTTTTGTTGTGCAAAAAAAAAGAGCCTTGTTCCTAGGAGGTATTTATAGGTATGATGTCAACATGGAAGGGAAAGTAGGATGTGGCTACCCAAAGCTTTAAACTGGGGTAGCTAACCTGTGCCCCTCCCTATATTGTATAAACCCCAATCCATAAGTGCCAGACAGCACTGGGCACTGTTAGAGGTGATGGGAGTTGAAGCCTAAATTAAAATGGTGCAACGTCGCCTTGCTGTGGACTCTGCGGTTGTAGGAAAGGTGGGCAAACAACCTGGCGAGCCAACCTCAGAGGCCAGCACACAACATTTTGCTGCCTGAGGCAAAGGACAAGGTGGAGTTTCCTCTAAGCAGAATTTGTCGTTGAATCTTACCTCAATACCAGAGATAGGATATCTCCTGTGAGCCACAGGCTGGTGCCCATCAGAACAGGTAGGGTGGAAAGCAGGGAGACTAACAGTAGGTGGTGTCAGAGCCAATGACTGCGCAGAACACACCAAGACCAGTTACAAGGAAGAAGGCAGGCAGGCCAGGGTTGACTGAGGGCAGGCTGAAGCTGGTGGGGCAGGAACCCATTTGCCCTAATAGGCCAGCCACCACTACACCATAGGGGGGGGTGTAGGACAGATTACATTACACACACCAGCAGCAGCACCCTCCAACAGAAGGAAATGGCTCAGGGAGAGGTTAGTGCTATTGTTCCTCAGTATCTGCTACACGATGCAATAATCTCACTCTGCCTAATGGCAGGGCTAACTCTGCAAGGGCACCAGGGTTGTTTACACGAAAATTAACAGGAGATAGTTAAACTATCATCGAATCATAAAACTGTAGAGTTGGAAGGGGGCCCAAGGGTCATCTGGTCCAACCTCATACAATGCAGGAATCTCAACTAAATCATACACAGGTGGCCATCTAACCTCTGCTTGTAAACTTCCAAGGAAGGAGAATCCACCACCTCTCCCGGGAGTCTGTTTCACTGTTCAACAGCTCTTCCTGTCAGAAAGTTCTTCCTGGTGTTTAGTTGGAATCTTCTTTCTTGTAACCTGAATATATTGGTTTGAGTTCTACCCTCTGGAACAGCAGCAAACAAGCTTGCTCCATCTACCACGTGCCGGCCCTTTAGTTATTTGAAGATGGCTATCATATCTACTCTCAGTCCCTCTTCTCAAGGCTAGACATACCCCATTCCCTCAACCGTTCCTCGTAAGGCTTGCTTTCTAGACCTCTAATCCTCTTAGTTGCCCTCCTCTACACATGTTTCATCTTGTGAACACCCTTCTTAACTGTGGCACCCAGAACTGGACATAGTACTCAAGGTGTTGTCTGACCAAGGCAGAATAGAGTGAGACTTTTACTTCCCTAATGTCGGAATACGTTTCACGGATCCGCCATGGATTCATAATTTATTGGTTATTTTATGGGTTTTTTAAGGTCTACTTTTGGTATAATTGCGCGCAAAAGTGAAAGTGAAAGCATGAATGAATAGTGTGATTCACTTACAAGATTAATCCGCCTTTATTTTGTAGATCCGGTCATGTTCAAAGTTGTTAATGAGCGTTAAACTTGCTTCCCGCCTTTTTGGAGGGCAGCAACAGTGATTTTATTGGTTAAAGTACTTATGATGATGTCACGTTTGTTCCCTAATAAAAGGCAGAGGCACCCCGCTTAGGCAGAGAGAGAGTAGCACGAGATCGCACGTTCTTCTTATGTTCTTTTTAGTTGGGTTTTAGTTGAAGTCAAGTTTAGTTTAAGGGGCTAGGAGCGGGCTGGACGGGTTGGATGGGTTTTTCTTTAGTTAGAGTTAGATCGCGGAAGATCATTCGGTTTAGCCTTAGTTAGGTTTTCTTTAGGTTAGCCTAGGGTTAGGCCCGCGGAAGATATTTCGGTTTTAGTTTATTTAGTTAGCCTCGCGGAAGATTGGGCGCGCAGGGTCTTTAAGTTTAGGAGAACTTAGCTTAGGGGACGAGCCTACGCGGGTTCTGCCGAAGCCACTAAAGATACTACCGGTGTCTGTCTTCCTTTGGGGTTAACGGGGGAGTAAAGTAAAATTTTAATTTTCTGTAAATCGGTCCGCCTATTCAGAGTCAGGGTACAAATTTTATTTCACGAGGCAACGTTTCTTTAAAGAAGGCAACTAGGAACTCACACACCATCAGAGTCTTCAATTGGCTTACTCATCATCCTTCAGACTGTGAGGCTTGGCCGGCGACCGTGCTCAAAAGCACGCGGAACGCTGGCCACTTTCCCCGCAACTGGTACCTCGTGCATAACCAATCCAAGGCCGTGCACGAGGAGCTCCAGCAACCATACCCCGACAAGTGGTGCCCCGTGTGAGGCAAAGCGTAGTCAAAAATCGCTTCCACGAAGACTCCGGTTAAAGGCAACATATCGGAAGTGGCTCGGAAACAGACATTGAGAGGTGAGGTATAACGGCCCGGTTTATCTAGGATTTCGCTGCAGTAGCGCGAATCCACCGCTTGCCCAAAGTAGTGTAAATAGAAGTCGCGCGCGTGTATTTTTGCCCCAAGGGGTCCCCGGGTAGAGCGGCAAGGAGTTTAGTGTAAGCCTACGGGCAGAGTAAGGTCTTCCCTAAAGCCTACGGGTGGGAAGGGTCTGGCTAAAGCCTACGGGTGCCAGGGTTTTCGGTCAAAGCCTACGGGTAGGGCCGGTGTCTCCCGAAAAAGCCTACGGGTGGGAGGGAAAGGTTTTCTGGCTAAAGCCTACGGGTGCCAGGTTTTTCGGTCAAAGCCTACGGGTAGGGCCGGTAGCCCCTAGTAGAAGCCCACGGGTGGGGGCGGAGGTTTTCTGGCTAAAGCCTACGGGTGCCAGGTTTTTCGGTTAAAGCCTACGGGTAGAACCGGTGTCCCCTAGTAGAAGCCTACGGGTGGGGGAGGAAAAGTTTTGGAAAAGTGTTTAAAAAATGGGCTCCTCACTCTCAACTGCTCAAGTAAAATTTTGTGAAGACTTATTGTACCTTTTGAAAAGAAATGGTCACCCTGTCTCTGAATCAGAAGTAGAGCTTTTAGTTAAAACCATTGGGGAAATTTGTCCCTGGGTCCCTAAGGAGGGAACGAAAGATTTAGCCTCATGGGAAAGGATCGGGTTAGAATTTATGGCCAACCCGAAAATCGGAATTCCTGTACAATTAGTATGGAGCAAAGTAAGAAACTGCTTTCAACAAATCGCTCCAAGAAATGTTTTGCTTAATGGAACAGTGAATTTAGGAAATACTGCTTTTAATAGTGCCCCTGTGCTGCCGCTTGCGGTTGTGCCATTTTCGGCCCCCTCGCAGCAGCCAGTTCAGGCCCCGTTGTCGTACACGCACTCGCCCTTGTCCAATTTGTCATTGCCAGATTCATTGCCGCCTGTGCCGGTGCAGCAGACGCCGTCGGCCTTTCAAGCCCCGCCGCGAACTGCCCCACCGCCAGTCGCTCAGCAGTCATCGCAGGCCTTTTACCAGCCAGCGATTTCAAGTCAGCAGCAGCCGCGGACCTCGCTCCAAGCAACGGTCCCGCTTCCTCCATCGCAAGCCGCGCTTTTGCCAGCGATCCAGCAGCAGCAGCAGCAAGCAGCCTTTTTGCCAGCAAACCCTGCTGCCCTGCAGGCCGCGCTCAAGCCAGCAGCTCCAGTTTTGCAGCAAGCTGATTTCCAATCAACAGCAATCCAAGCTTCAATGCAAGCAGCACAACAGCAATTTACCAACCCTTCAGCACCTCCAATGCCAATGCAGATTCCAAGACAAGAGCAAAGCCAAACAATGATGATCCAGATGCCAGGACTTGCAGTACAGAGCCAACAACCTTATGCTCCAACTTCAAGTCAGCCATCTTGTCTTCATCCAACTTCAAGTCAGCCATCTTGTCTTCGTCCAACTTCAAGTCAGCCATCTTGTCTTCATAGTCAGCCATCTTCAAGGCATCCAGATGTCAAAGACTCTTTAGCGCCATCTAGTGGCCCATCATTTGGAAAGCATCAAGAAGATTTAAACTCACTGATGCCACCTACAGATCCAACAGCAATGCAACCCATCTGCAGAACTCAAGCTTTAGAAGCAGCTTTGGGACAAATAGATTTTAGTGCTGATCCAATGCACATCTTTCCAGTGATTCGTGCCAATGGAGGACAACCTGCAAGATATCAAGCCATTCCTTTTGAAACACTACGTGAACTGCGAAAAGCCATACGCGAAAATGGACTTCAAGCTCCTTATACTAGAAGTTTACTTGAAGGACTGTCCACTAGTAGACTTCTGCCATCTGATTGGAAGTTGATTCTTCGCACCTTCCTGTCGCCTACAGATGCTCTTCTGTGCCTGCAAGAGTGGAAAGAAGTAGCAGCCAGACGTGCAACGCCACTTGCCACAGAAGATATGCTCACAGGATCAGGACATTACTCCAATCTCAATCAACAGCTAGCCATACCTGATGCTGCACTTGTCACCATAGCAGACATTGTAGTCAAAGCTTGGCGCAGACTACCCAATCGCACAGATGCTAGCTCAGTATCAGGATTCGCTGCAGTTAGGCAAGGTCCAAAAGAACCTTATGGGGACTTCGTGGATCGCCTGATTGTTGCAGTGGAACGCCAGATAGAAGATCGTCATGCCAGAAACATGCTGACGAAACAACTTGCCTTTGAGAATGCCAATGATGACTGCAAGAATGCCCTAACAGCAGTTGCAGCTCGTCCAGATGCCACATTGACTGAGATGCTACGCGTCTGCCAGAATGTCGGTACCCACTCCTACAAAGCACAGCTCTTGGCAGCTGCGGTACAGATGCCACGTCAAGACAGCTCTACGCCAGTCAAGAAGTGCTATGGGTGTGGAGGCGATGGGCATTTCCGGTCGCAGTGCACAACAACGCCAAGGCCTTCTGCCAAGCCGCCAGAGAGATGTCCCATCTGTCAGAAAGGATTTCATTGGGCAAATGATTGTCGCTTGAATCCACAAAACACATCACCTACCTCATCTCCAGTTCAGGGAAACGGTTCTGCGGGCCGCGCCCCGGCCCCGGTAAAACAATAGGGTGCAAGTTCAAGAACATCATGAAGGTCAACCATCCCAGAAAGGTGAACAATGCTACTCCTTATCCAGGTCATCAGGAAAAAAGAGTGATCCAGAGAGATATCTACTCTTCAGATGTCCAGAGAAAAGATGTGACCTCATCAAGCATTCAGGTTCCAGAGGTTTCATCATCTGCCTTACCTATTCAAAGGGTTCCAGTAGAGAACACAGCATTCAGTTCACCTTCTGCTGACTGCCCTTCAGTTCCAGCTGATGTCAACCTTGCTTCACAGCAAGCAATCACAGTCAAGTCTCTGATCGCAGAATTGCCCTCTACATTGAGAAAACATCCTACTGAGGTCAACCTCGCAGCACCTGAGCTTTACTCACCATTGAGTCAAGGTCAATCTGTCATCGAAGGACATTTGCCCTTGGTGAAACAGCAGTGTTCAAGTTGCAGCCCAGCTGATGATCACTTTCCATGTGGCCAAAGAATACAAGTGAGTGAGCCAGCTCCCTCTTGTGGAAGCTTAAACATCACTCCAGTTAACAATGTCCACACCTTTGTGTCACCTCCAGCTTTTAAGCTCAGCCCGCCACAATCACTGCCTCGCGTCAAAGAGGAAGTTCCATCCTGCCAGTTTGATGCACAACTGCCTGAATGTCAACAGGTTCAACAGCATCAGCAACTCTTACCAACGGAAGAACCTCAAGTTTGCCAACTCAACGCCAAGCAGCTTCAGAGTTGCCAACTTCAGCAGTGCAAAAAACCCGAAGCCAAAAGGATGTCTTCAGACACTGCCAATGAAGAACAAGAAGAACCTTCTGTCCCAGGTATACCACTCTTCTTAACAGAGGACTGTTATTTTTCAAATCCATGGTTTGCTCAGCAATTGCCAACATCCATTCGTGGTCCATTCCCAGACACCTCAATTTGCCTTATTCTGCCTAGGATGGATCGCCTCCCTGCCACAGTCACACTGACTGCAGGCCTAGTTCGAATCACAGATTCATCGCAGTTGCTGATTCCAGGATTTTCAACTGTTCCTTGTGTCCTAACAAAAGGTTTGGAAATTGCCAGACTCTATTTGCTTACTTCTACACCTACAGCTCCTGTAGACTCTTTGCCTCCTCAGGCAGCAATGGCGCTAATCAAGATTACAGAAGAACGCCCTCATCTCGTCTTAGAAATGGGTGGACGAAAGATCAAGGGTCTTCTTGATACAGGCGCAGATGTCACAGTGATCGCCAGAAAGGATTGGCCTGACCAGTGGGCAACGACTGTCACCCAGGAAGTCTTTGGAGTCGGAGGTTTCGAACCCGCCCACCAGAGCGTGCATCCGATTACCTTCCAGTCAGACTCAGGCTCCATGGTGCAGCTCCGTCCACTTGTCATGGATGTGCCTATCACCCTCTGGGGTAGAGACTTATTGTCTAAGGCAAGAACTGTTGTCCATACACATTTTTGATGTGGGCCTTTGCATCAGCGCCAGTACATGCTCTTCCACTCACCTGGAAGGAAGGACCCCCTGTATGGGTCGACCAATGGGCGCTGACGTCAGAAAAGCTCGCTGCAGCAGAGGCCCTAATCAAAGAGCTACTACACCAGGATCGCATGCAACCCCTTACTCTCCATCAGTACCTCATGGATAAAGCTCCACAGTCATTGATCTTAGAGCGTTCCCTTGATAGTCTTAAAACTGTTCTTTGCAGAAAGCCTATTGCAAAGTCCCCCTGGAAAGTTTCACCGCTTGGTAAGGTGAATTCTCCTGTCTACAAGTTCTATTCAGCAGATTCTTCAAGCACTCTCATGTCGTTCAAGTTTTCCCCTGCTCTAATGATCCAATCGCCAACCATGGGATGTTCCTTGCTATGTTCCGTGCTGTCTTTTGCATGGGCATTCTGTTGGCCGGTTTTGAATGGTACTCACCGTGCCTATAATTTGCTGCCATCACTTCTTGCAGCATACCTTTTTCCAACCAAAACCGCAAACCCTTTTCACCTGCTTTCTGTTGCTCTCTACCTGGTTGCAAATATGCTCCGCATCTCCCCAGGTATTCTTCTGGAGTATCTTTTCCTGCATCAACCAAGAACTCTACTACAGGCTCTTCAGACGGTTCCTCCTTGTGCTCAGAAGTACTGTCTTCCGCAAGGAACTCTTCACCTGAAGGTCAAGTCATGTAACCCTGCGTGGTACTTGCCAGCCTGCATCTTCAACGACAACCCCTTGTTGCTTAATCCTCTCAGCGGAGGACTGTCCTTACTTCTGCGGAAAAAACCCCTACTTCCACACCTTGTTTGTGTGATCAATTCCATTCTTCACTTAAGAAACACGCTGGACAAACTTTGCGTGAAATTCGATGCTCCCTTTTCATCACAAGCCGTGATGTCTAACTCTGGTTGTTAGCTACTCGCTAACTTCTCAACTTCCTGTCAAATGCAGCAATTCTTCAAAAGTGCTCAACTAACAGCACCAGTTGAGTTCTGGGCAGTTTGCCTTACCCTCCTACTGCCTAGGCCTTTTGTTTGCCTCTGGGCAGCCCCTTGGTTCCTGGCTGCCTAGATTTGTTCCAGTTATTCCCATACCTGCACTCACTAGCAGATCACCTTGATTTGCTTGCTTAACCTCCTTTCTTCTACAGGTATCGTTGTTTCTTCAGAGCTCGATGTTTCAGTACTTTCCTGAGCTCCATGAACTTTTCCTGAGTTCCAGGACTATTTCTTCTACATGGTCATGTGTAGTCGGAGAAGAAGACGACCGGCAACTCATTCATCGTCTTCATCCTCCTCTCCAATACCATTTTGCAGTTCTAAACCTGTCTTGTACTTTATATTGTACTTGTAAAAATTGCATATTTGCCTTTGTATGCTTCTTGAAATATCCGCCTCGCATGTTACATGTGTTTTCCTTATAGCTTGATAATTAATGATATGGATGTTTATATATGCAAAGCTTTTCTGAAATGGTTTCCATTTAGAGCGTCACAATTTTGATGATATGGAAATGTTTATGTAAGGTCAAAGCATCATCTTTGTGCAGTTCTAGTCATAGATATATTTATATATATATGTTTTATTTCAATAATCCTAAATCTCCACGTTGTGCTTGCAAAAGTTGTAGTTCAAAATGTGGTAACATTTATATTTCCTTTGGTCAAAGAATTGGTCATTCTCGGATTTGTTCAAGATATATATGTCAAGTCTGGTGGCGTCCTACCCTTTTGGTACCCCTATTTATTTTAAAGATTCCCCCTCTATATGCTACCTTTGGCAGTAAACCAGGTTCCCAGCTTTTCCCTTCACTCTGTTTCTTGCTGTTAATGGGAGACCCTTATGTAGCTGGTTTAAATCTAATATCGTTTCGCTGGAAACCCTTGTGTAGATGGTTTAAATCCTCATCCTGGCTGGGACACCTTTATGTAGGTAGCTTATATCCCCTCTTGTGGCGCAAACCACTTGTACGTAGGTGCCTTAAATCCCCTTTCTGGAATCGGACCCTAGTTCCCCGTTACCTGTGGTCGCTGTGGTAAGTCCAGAATCTGTCTTCCTGAAAGTTCCCTCGATTCTGTAGCCTCAGTGCCACACACCCTTTATGTTGCCTTATCCATTTTACTTAAGTTTTCCAAATAAAAAATTAAAAAAAATGGGGGAGGGGTCTGGGTAGGCCATGTAGCCCCAGCTCTAGTTATACTTTAATTTTGGGTCCCGGATCGGGACCTCTCTTATGTTTGGGCAGTCGTTATCCGTTATTTTTAATTTTGGACCTGCATCAGGTCCTCTCTTGTGTTTGGGGAGTAATTTGTTGTTTTACGCTGCACGCGAAAGTATATATGCTTATAAGATGATTTGTTGTGTTACACTACATATTGAAGTATTTATATATACCTAAAAAGGTTTACAGTGTATCGGATCGATCACTTTTTATGTTTGGCTAGTGGTTTGCTATTTTCACGACTTTATTGTTACATTATTGTACAAGTATTTCCTCTTATGGGGGGGATGGATGTTGATAGTGTTGCCAGTGTTTATATCACAGTTTTGATGTGGACACTGTTGGCACTGTTGACGCTCTGCCTTTTCATGTCGAGGTTTATATCAAAACAAATGGTAATGTTTGTGTTAGATAAATGCTTATGATATCTCTAACCTTCTTTTTTTTATATAACTAAATCAAAAATAATTTAATTTAAAACAAAAAAAGAAAGATGATATGTCGGAATACGTTTCACGGATCCGCCATGGATTCATAATTTATTGGTTATTTTATGGGTTTTTTAAGGTCTACTTTTGGTATAATTGCGCGCAAAAGTGAAAGTGAAAGCATGAATGAATAGTGTGATTCACTTACAAGATTAATCCGCCTTTATTTTGTAGATCCGGTCATGTTCAAAGTTGTTAATGAGCGTTAAACTTGCTTCCCGCCTTTTTGGAGGGCAGCAACAGTGATTTTATTGGTTAAAGTACTTATGATGATGTCACGTTTGTTCCCTAATAAAAGGCAGAGGCACCCCGCTTAGGGAGGGAGAGTAGCACGAGATCGCACGTTCTTCTTATGTTCTTTTTAGTTGGGTTTTAGTTGAAGTCAAGTTTAGTTTAAGGGGCTAGGAGCGGGCTGGACGGGTTGGATGGGTTTTTCTTTAGTTAGAGTTAGATCGCGGAAGATCATTCGGTTTAGCCTTAGTTAGGTTTTCTTTAGGTTAGCCTAGGGTTAGGCCCGCGGAAGATATTTCGGTTTTAGTTTATTTAGTTAGCCTCGCGGAAGATTGGGCGCGCAGGGTCTTTAAGTTTAGGAGAACTTAGCTTAGGGGACGAGCCTACGCGGGTTCTGCCGAAGCCACTAAAGATACTACCGGTGTCTGTCTTCCTTTGGGGTTAACGGGGGAGTAAAGTAAAATTTTAATTTTCTGTAAATCGGTCCGCCTATTCAGAGTCAGGGTACAAATTTTATTTCACGAGGCAACGTTTCTTTAAAGAAGGCAACTAGGAACTCACACACCATCAGAGTCTTCAATTGGCTTACTCATCATCCTTCAGACTGTGAGGCTTGGCCGGCGACCGTGCTCAAAAGCACGCGGAACGCTGGCCACTTTCCCCGCAACTGGTACCTCGTGCATAACCAATCCAAGGCCGTGCACGAGGAGCTCCAGCAACCATACCCCGACACCCTAATTCTGTGGATGCAGCTTAGAATAGCATTAGCTTTCTTCTGCTGCTGCATCGTGCTGTTGACTCATGTTAAGCTTGTGGTCTGCTAAGACCCCTAGATCTTTTCCACATGTACTACTGGCAAGTCAGATGTTCCCCACCTTAAATTTGTGCAGCTGGTTCTTCCTGACTAAGTGTAGAACCTTATGTTTGCCCCTATTGAAGTTCATTTTGTTAGTTCGGCCCAGATTTCCCATCTGTTGTGTCATATTGAATCCTGATTCTGTCTTTTGCAGCATGACTAGGGATCATTAGTGAGCAGTCTTTGGGTTCAGTCAGGCAACCAGCTACAAACCCATCTAACAGTTATCTTATCCAGCCCACATTTGACCAGCTGTCATGGGGGACTTTATCAAAAGCCTTACTAAAATCAAGATACACTACATCTACAGCATTCCCTTGATCCACCAAGCTTGTAACGAGAGAGAGAGAGAGAGAGAGATTCGCCTGGCATGACTTATTTTTGAGAAACCCATGCTGGCTCTTAGTAATCACAGCACCCTTTTCTAAGTGCTCACAGACTGACTGTTGAATTATCTGTTCTAGTACTTTTCCCAGTACCAATGTCAAGCTCACCCTCCGGTAGTTTCTCCTTTTACCCAGTGTATTAATAAATCCAAATTATACAAGGTTCTCCATTTCTTTCAAAGAGTTTGTACAATTCTTTTATATGTGAACTATAGCCTACCTTGTAGTTAGACTCTCATCCATTTCAGATATGCAATAGGACTGCATTAGTGTAACACAGTTTCTTCTTCCTGTGTCCATCTGGGACTAGCCTCTGGACTCCTCCTTTCGTCAGTTCACATCTTCCAGTTATCACTCCAGATGGTTCTTTTGTTTTTGTGTCTTTTTAATTTTTTTAAACCTATGCAACAAGGAGTTGTATTTAAATAAGCCCTCTATTAGGTTAGCACAAGAGTTCCCTCCAGTGGTGGCAATGCTACTCTCTCCTTCCTGTGGAACTGAGTGATTTTAATAGGAGACAAAATGGCTGCCGCCTCAAGCCAGCAATATTTCACAAAGGCGTGCAGTATTGGAAATAAACTGGCTTAAAGATTACTGTTTCTTTCTCATCAAGAACCTGTGCCTTCACACAGATACTAGGGTTGCCATATTCCAAAGAGAAAAAACTTGGGCACATTCAGGGCAATCCCCCCCCCCACCATCACACATCTCCATCCCTCGCCCCCTCCCTGCCACTGACCCCTTCTTCACCCACCTGCTCACCCCCTCCTTACCTCCCCTCTCTTACCTTTGCTGTCTTCAGTCTCCTGCTCAGGAGATGCTGCGTCTCCAGACAATGGAAGCCTGAGTGGCCCCCCAAAAGGCCACGTCAGGCCTGGCGGCTGCTGGGAAAAAACACAAAGCCGAGCACGGCCCCTGGACCTGAACTCCCTGTTTGTGACATGCGGCCTCCATCTGTTGACAGCTAGATTCCTTCATCCCTATCCAATTATGCCTCAATTTTTTAAAAAAAACACAGGGGAGGGAAGACCCTTCCTCACTGTCAACATGTTCAGCTGAAACAATAAGCAGCGTATTTGCATACTCAGCTTAGAGCACGGGTGGCTAATTTGTGGCCTTCCAGATATTATTGGAGTACAATACCCATCAAACTTGACCATTGGCCATACTAGCTGCGGCGGGTGGAAACTGGACTCCAGCAACATCTGGAGAACAAGAGGTCCCATACCCCTGAGTTAGACAGTTGTTGCTGTTGCTGCTGCTGCTGCAAAAAAGGCAACTGGCTCAGGGTCACAAAAACAACCAAAACCACAACAGACATTGCCTGGTAAACCTAAGAGTAAGTAAACAGATGCCTGAAAGCGCTATGAGTCAAGTAGTCCCTTCATTTACCCTTTTAAAGGTCTATTTTAATAAATGCTGAGGCTAGGAGTATGTTTCTCAATATACAGGACTTTTCCTCAACACTACATTAATGCACACACAGTTAAAAATAAAAATCAGGAGAGCATCTCAGATAACCAGGCGATGGGAGAATTCTCGCAATCTCATTTCTGCTTATCCTTGCAGACTCTTGAATGCTCTGAAGCCACCAGCATTTCTGAAAGCAAGACACACTGATTCCCTCATTATATTACCGAATGGCAAGTTAAGCAAATTTCTGAACTCCTTTCAAACTCCAGAGTCTGTTCAGAAGTGATAAGACAAGACAACATATTTGACTCTCTCTAGGCTTTTGTATTGAGATAGTTTTTGGCAAAAGTATTTCTGTCATGGTTGCGGTGGTGGGGGGGAGCAGGCTGAAATGCTGCCCCCCCTCCTCCTCCTTGTTGTAGAAAGGGAATGGGAAAAGAGAAAATCTTCAGATTCTAATTCGCTCTCTGCAGCTGTTTCGCTCATTTCCTCATTTTTTCCATCCACTGTGCTCAAATTGACTTTTACATTGAGGACAACCATATAAAATTGTCCTAACCTCAACTGTGCTTATCAAAGGCACCCAGAGGAAATAAAAAAGGGGGATTTTAAGATTACAAAGGAACATTACGGCTGGTTACAAATTAAGCTACCAATCAAAACTTCTTCTTTTTTAGAAAAAGAAGAATGTGTGAATTACAGTTATGGGTAAATCTCTGCAGTGATGTGGCTAAACAATTGGCGAGAGCTTCTTATCAACCTTTCTGCTACTGAACCAATACTATTTGCATGTAACTTTTGTGAATATATAGAATGTGGTGGGGTTTTGTGTGTGTGTTTTGGTTGTTGTTGTTTTTTAGACTATGGTTGTGTTTCTGGCACGTGTGCTGGGTTCTCACGTCCCCACCTCACAGGGAGAGGAGCGGGACCAGAGGTGTGATCTTGGAGCTATCGCTGAACTCAGTTGCATAAGGGTCCCAGTCTGCAAAAATGAACAATGTGGTCCCTTGGGGACAAGCACTTCCAAGACTTTGCTTCCTGAAAGGAGGGGCTACCTGAGAGAAAAGGAGATCCAGGACAAGGCCACGCATGGAGTGGGGAAGGGTTACTAGAGACAAAGTGTGCATGCTAAGCAACAAGAGGTTCGAGACTTTAGGTTTTGCTCCATAGAGAGATTAAGAGTGGGCTTAGGGAGCCAGGATGAGGGCCACCTGGTCTTGAGTGCCTAGTGCAAAACTGCAGAAGGCTATTAGAGGTTTGTTTGCAAAAAGGAGATGAAAGATCTTAAGGGGGGGACCCTGCTGCTTATCTAGGGGTTGCCAATCTTTTTAGGCCTGTAGGGAAATTTGGATTTTTGAGTGAATGCCATGGGCACCACTCCCTCTGGCAACTTTTCCCTCTCTTACCCCATATCACCTCAGAGAGTCAGGAGGGAGAGCAAAAAAGGCAACTCTCCATTTACATGGGGGTTATGTTCCGAGGCGCCACACGTTTAAGTGAAATCATGAATATTGAAAAAGCCTTCAAACACCCTCTAAACCTTTGGAAACCCCTTAAAACTCCCAAAATCCGCCAAACTGCATCACAATTGCCCTCTCCAAACCTCCCTTCTCAAATTCCAACTCTCCACAGGCCTCAAAGAGAGCCAGTGTGGTGTAGTTGTTAAGAGCAGTAGACTCGTAATCTGGAGAACCGGGTTTGCGTCTGCGCTCCTCCACATGCAGCTGCTGGGTGACCTTGGGCAAGTCACACTTCTTTGAAGTCTCTCAGCCCCACTCACCTCACAGAGTGTTTGTTGTGGGAGAGAAAGGGAAAGGAGAATGTCAGCCACTTTGAGACTCCTTCGGGTAGTGAAAAGCGGGATATCAAATCCAAACTCTTCTTCTTCTTCTCAAAGGTTGGTCCAAAGTCTTATGGGATTGCACTCTCAAGGGCTCATGCATTTTCATTCTCTTTTAGGGCTGTATTTGCTCCTTTTCATGGAGTTTCTGGGTTCGCAGCGATGCACAGTCGCACACGCCTTGAATATGTGTACATGGGGATTGCCTTACACACACACACACACACACACACACACACACTTCCCTTTTTCTGGGGGAATCAGTTCCACAAGAATTCACTCTAGCTTTCAAATGCACATAGAGCTGAAAGAGGGAGTGTGAAACAGTGTTGCTCTGCAGCTACAGCTGTCCTACACTTTCTCCTCCCTAAATCTGAACAGCAGTAGTTGGAGAAGAAGACCACATGGACGAGGGCAGACTAAAGAAGGCACAAGGGGTTCACAATCCACACTGAGCCAATGTAGGGCAGGCCCTTAGGGTCTACTGAAATGTGCTTCCTGTTATAATGGGAGTTGGGGGAAAACTTCCTCTGTCCCAAGTTTCAAACATTTAGGAAACACTGGCCTAGAACAAGGAAAGGCTACATTGACCTCTGCTCCTAAAGATGTTTCAACAGACTGGATATAAAAATGAAAAGCCTCCCCCAATATTAGCTCTGCAAGAAATATGCTGACTCGACACACAAGCTGATCAAGTTCCAATGCCAGAGATCTTAGCGATTAGCTAAGAACAGAAACAATCGTGGCTCAAGGGGGAGGAAGAGATGTTTCTCTCGCCTACACCTGGCCAGCCATTAAATCTTCAGGGTGCACCTCTGGGGGATGGAAATGCCAAAAGGCTGGTAAAACATAACTTGTAACTTAAGAGAGCTATAAATTAAAAAGAAGGTTGGAAGTGATCTGAAAGGTCAGGAGAATAAAGGAAAGCAAGGTCTTCTGAGGGCTGTACATTTCAGAACTGTTGGGGGGAAATTTTGCACATTAAGCAAAACCGGCCCAATTTGCCATTAATATATGTTTCCTTTGATAAATTGTCCATTCGGTCTTGGTTTGTGAACTGAAAAGAAAAGGTGAAAGATGATTTTTTTTTCTTCAAAAAAATATATATCTTATAGCGGAATATGAAAACTGCTTTTAAAAACCAGACATTTATATGGTCTCGTTTGCTACAAAGGAACGAATTGAGGAAAGGGGCAAATCTTTCTAAAACTCATCAGAGAGAACTGACCCATTCAAAACGGGTCATCATTTTGTATTCTTGCGATATTTGCAGCCTTATAGTGTTTTAATACTTTGTACCAAGCTGGATTCCTTCTTGAAACATTGTGCCCCCTCGGTAACCAAACATCTCCCGTAATATCACAAAGTCCTTTGAATGGTGAATGAGACAAGGGTAGCATCCTTAAGACCACGAAGCCCATGATGCTATGAGACTTGGAACAACTGTACATATTTTTACTTAAAAGCTTATGTTAAAACAACCACCACCTAATAAGGAGCCTTTATCCAGGAGTCCCATCCCTGACTTCTGGCCATGCTGACTGGTGCTGAAGGAAGCTGAAGTCCAGCAACATCTGGCAGGCCAAAGGTTTCTCACACCTAAAGCAGAGACGAAATACTTATTTATTTGCAAGATGGTTTGCATTTCTAATTGAAACTGAAGATAGCCTTTCAATTGGCTGAAGTAGGGGTGCCATGTGCCTTCTTTTCCCAGGGCACACCCTCTTTTTCAGGGGTAAAATTTCTTTCCAGGTGGATTTTTTAAATTTGCCAAAATGTCTCTGGCTATACTTTCTGGATGAGACATAGACATAACTGATGGCTGAAGACTTGCTTTCCTCTTCTCTTTTCCTGCCCCCCCCCCCAGCAATATAACACAGCTTCTATAGCCTACATATAGTAGGGATATTTAAAATGAGAGTCGTTGTAGCATTCTCTTCTTGCTTTTCAAAATACGGCAACCCTAGCTGAAGATCTTTTGTTAGATCACCGGTATGACTCATACTTAGAGCAGTCCCATTCAGCTGAATAGTAGTTCCGTGAATTTCAATGGGTCTACTCTAGCTTGGCTGGATACAACTCGGTTTGTTTTACCAGTTGAACCTATGCAGTCAGAAGTAAGTACCTTTGAGCTCCATGGAGCTTACTTCCAATTTGTAATTATGCACAGGACTGTGGTTGTGCTGATCCTAACAAACTGGATTCTATTCTATGTGCAGAGCTGTACTTCGGGCATGGGCCTTGCATTTTAACGGATTAACACAGCTGGCTGCAGGGCCGTCTTAAGGATATCTGGCACTGTGGTTCAAAGATCCGTCTGGCGCCCCCACCCCACCCCCGGTTTCACCTTTTTACAGTGCTGCCGGCAGCTTTGCGGGGCTGGAGGAGGTGGGCAGCAGCCAGAGGGCGGCTCCTCCAGCAGGGAAGGGGCAGAGGCTCCGGGTGCGGCGCTGTTTCGGTGTCGCAGGCGAGGGCAGTGAGCTGATGCCGGGAGGCGCCGCATCCAGCCTCCGCCTCTTCCCAGGCGCCCTCCAGAACTTGGCGTGAACTTGGAGCCCTGGTGCCCCGCGCCACTTGCCTCTGTGGGCAAGACGCCCCTGGCTGGCTGCATTTTTGGACTGTTCTTGGGGGATCATGATGAGTTCCTACACTTTAAAATTTGCCCGGATACCACTGGTGCTTAATCCACAGAAAGGAAATTTAAGGTTAAACAGTAAAGGGGGGGGAAGGGATTGTCCTTATTGTCAGAATAGCAGGAAAGTGGAACGTGTTATAAGACCAATTACCACTGGAAGTTTTAGAATATAAAATAGTAATTATATACATACACCAGCTGCCTGTGCTGAAATAGGTATAATTAATCCTCCCTTTGTATAGGGAGAAACAGTGTATGGGTGAGATTTTTTCAGCCTATGGATAAATCTTCAGAATATTGACAAAGTAACACAAGCCACATTCACATCACACATTTAAAGTGCTATGATACCATTTTATGCTGGTGGCAAGAAAACCATAGGTATATATAGAAAGGAGAATTCCTAGACACCAAGATCCAAGTTTGGGGCAAGTACACTTTGGTGAGAGAACCCCAGCAGAAATGTAAAATCACAAAATATGCAGCAAAGTGTGGAAATATGCCCTTCCAAGTTCCTTCCAAAGTTTCCAACTTCCCTTAACATAGAAAAAGACTACATGTTTGGTAAATAAAAAATGATTTACTTACAAATCCTCCAAAGGTCAGATTCATGTACTTTTCCATACAGCATTCAGAAAAAGTTGTACCTGGCTTAGTTACAGTGGTGGAAGTCCCTAAATTATTGGTATAGGGACTCAAGAGAGGTTTATTAGAGCCATGCAGTCTGCTCTTGGAGCAACCAGCTCAGGCTTCTTTACGCACTGAGCTTCTCAGGTAGACTGAGGTACAACAATAGGCTTCATTTCCTTCCTCCTAAGGTGAGTGGAAGTGGCCTAGCTAAGCCTGGCAGGCCAGCTTACTCTCTGGTATTAATTACACTTAAGCATGTTGGTTATATGAAGCTGATTATCTCATCATCATCATCATCATCATCATCTCCTTTCCATCTTTGGATATACACCTCTTCAAGTTATTTCCAATGTTGTCTGTTGTTTGCTGTCTGCATCCACATAAGCCCTGCTGTTAGTTTTGGATTGTCCACCCACCACATAGTTGGCTGTCCCCTTGGTCTTTTAAAATAGTAAGGTCTCCACATTCACTCTGCTTTGTTTGGGGGGGCTCTATTCCCCACAGAAAGCTACCATTCATAGAGTTCCTGGGAAGGCAGGTTGATTGTTAATCCACTTTGGGAATGGTAGCTCTGGGAGGGAAGCAGGGGTTCCCTAACAACTCTCAGCACCCTTAACAAACCACAGTTCCCGAAATTATTTGGAGAAAGCCATGACTGGTTTAAAGTGGTATCCCAGTGTGCAGGTGCCTGATGATTGTCTTCCAAAGCAACTACTCTATTCCGAACTTAAAAATGGAAAGCATAAGTTCCAAAAGCATAAGTCAACAAAAGAGGTTTAAAGACTGTCTCAAGGCAAATCTAAAAAAATGTAGTATAAACACTGACAGCTGGGAAACACTGGCCTGTGAGCGCTCCAGTTGGAGAACAGCCTTTACCAAAGGTGTCATGGGCTTTGAAAACACTTGAACTCAGGACGCAAGGGAGAAACGTGACAAGAGGAAGGCACGCTTGGCAAATCCACACCGTGATCAACTCCTGCCCAGAAACCAATGTCCCCACTATGGAAGGACGTGTGGATCCAGCATTGGTCTCCACAGTCACTTATGGAATCATTGTTAAAACCGTGTTTATGGAACACAATCTTACTCGGCTACGAGTGATTGCCAAAGAAGAAGAAGAAAATGTACAGTGTGAAGGTGGCTTCGATTAGGGATGTGTGGAAGGAGGTAGAATGATGTGCACAAGAGAAAAGGAAAGAGAAGCTGGGATTGAGTTTGGGCTGATGGAGGCCTTGTCCATCACTGAGCACACATCCCATGTGGAGAATATCCTTTGCTGCTCTGTGTAATTTGCAAGGTGTTCTTTGAAGCAGTTAGCGATGTTTCCCAGCTTCATTAGCTCTTTGCCATCTGCTGCCTTGATGACACTGGAAGAGAGAGAGAGAGAGAGAGAGAGAGAGAGAGAGAGAGAGACTTCGCACAGTTCTTGACACTGTTGAAGATTGACTTTTACCTTCCTTGACTCTGATGTTCTAATTCCACACTTTTATTTCCTACTGATTAATCTCTGCCTGCCTCACTTCATCAGTTCCATTGCCCAATCAAAGATCCTGCCACACTCAGCTTGTTCACTTTCCCTGTATGCTGGTTCCTTGATTTCCGTAATCATATTCTCTCCATGATGCTGAATGCCTCATTCATAATCCATAGCTGTTTCATATACTCTCTCTTTTTTATCTCCAGTCATCAGGCACCTTATTTTCAGGCATCAATTTCATAAGCATCCATTTAGTATCTGTCACAGATTCATTTCAACTGGACATACTTTGAGCTGATTCTCTTCTTTTAAAAAAATAAATAAAGTCAGAGAAGGATGGGACGTAGAAGAAACCACCACAAAAGGCATGTGCCAACCTAAGCAGGTCTACTCAGACATAGGTTACATTGAATTCAGTGAGACTTACTCTCAGGCAGTTATGTCTATCAGGACTGGCTGACTCCAGTGTAAGCAATTCTTTTGCCCTCCCTCAGACCTTGCCAATTTTGTTATTAATAATAGTATTAATAATAACGAGGATGAGGATGTTGATGATGATGATGATGATATAGATGTGGTGCTGGGGTGCCCTGATGGAGATGCAAATCACCCACTTCTTCGTCATCAGACTGATTATGTAGTTATTTATTTTAGGAATGCACCTATATCCCACCTTAACTCCAAGGAGCACAAGGCGGCCCACGTGGTTCTCCCACTTCCCAGATTCATCCTCAGAACTAGCTTGTGAGGTAGGTTAGGCTGAGAGGCAGTGGCTGGCTCAAGGGCACTGCACAGTTGAGAGTGGATTCGAACCCTGGCCTCCAGGGTCCTAGTCTGACACTCTAACCGCTATGCCACACTGGCTGACAAGCAGCAAAGGGGTCTTCGTGAATCAGCTGGTGTTGCATTAGCCACTCCTGGAGAGAGAGAGAGACAGAAAATCGAGATCAACTCTCTGCATCTTCTTGGCACCTGTTTCTCAAGTTTGTCCTCTTAAGATTCTTTGCGTTGCTTTTCTTTTGTGAAAGCTCACACACGCGCGCACCCCAGTTTAGAAACTTCAGCTGCATCACTATGAAGTTTCCTCTTTGTAAATGTGCAGAAGGCTTCACTTCTTTAATCATTCCTCATAATCTAGCTGCACCCCTCCAAAGCAATTATAAATTCCTCTCTTTTTTTCCCTTTTTAAAGTGCAGATATAAATTAAGACAAAGGCTTCATCAAGCCCCTTCCCTGCCACCATTTTTATTCTTAGCAATTCTCATTAATGTTATTTTTGCTTTTCTCTGTCTCTCTCTCCCTGCAAACACCCCCCCCCCCATGATTTAGAATAAAACTTAAACTTCCTAAAGTCATGTCTCATTATGTTTTATACTTTTCTGATTCTGGTTTTTGCCTTCATATTCTTCATATTCTTCTTCGCAGATGGCTGGGCTTTCCTGGCATATGACTTCCCATGGCAGAAAGGCAACAATCCACTGGCCTCTTGTGTAGACCCCCCTTACAATGAATGGAGCATTGGGGAGGGGATTGATGTTGCCAATGTGCAAACTCCATTCATTTCAATGGAGCCACAGAAAAGAGGCATGGTGTGAGAAATGTATATGTTGTCCTTTCAGTTTGCTCCTGCAGAAGAGGAAAATGCTTTTATTAATCATAAAAAAGTCATCGGGATATAAGAAAATTGCAGCCGGGGTGTGGGTGGCTGTTGCAGGCATATTTCAAACTAGCTGTGGTCAAACGTTCTATAGGGTGTTGTTTCTTTAGAAATCGCGTGGCTGGGGACTTTTTGAGAGAGGAAAAACAAGTTGTTGCAAATTTCTGAAGAAATAGGGTATCTTTAGCAACCGTGGTCAGGGGCTTTTTGCAAAGCAGGTAGTTGAAACAGGTGATACTCACTTCGGTGAAATAAAGGAACGTAGCCTTATTGCTAAAACAGTCTGTAAGGGGGCAGACCAAATAAGGGGCTTTGGGGGACGGGAAAAATTAACCAAATAAGGGGCTTTTGGGGGATGAAAGAGGGAGTGGGGGTTAGATTTTACATTGCAGTAGGCGGACGCGATAGGTGTGAACTTCGAACGCCCCTCCCTAGTGGGCGGCGAAGGAGGGACTTGCGCTGGGGAAAAGGGTTTATATATTCATGTTTTTTATAAGGAAGGGTGTGCCTGCCTTTTCAGGTCACCCACTTGCAAGTGTTTATCTTCCATAAAATATTGCTGCTTCATCAACTTTGCCCAGACTTTATTATTTCAAAGGAGTCCAGGACCTAAGTCCTGGGGACCAGCATTTATATCTCACAATGCCATGTTCCTGAAATGTGAGTCGTGTAGCCACATACCACCACCTCCCAAAGTATTTAAAAGGTGCAGAAAAGATGGTTATAAACTTGCTTGGGACAAATTCATGGAGGATAAGGCTAGGTCCTACCTCCATTGTTGGAGGCATTCTGCCTCTGAATACCAGTTGCCGGGAATCACAGGTAGGGAAATTTGCTGTTGCGCTCAGATCCTGCCTGCAGGCTTCCCATAGGAATCTGTTTGGCCACTGTGAAAACAAGGTGCTGGACTACATGGGCCATTGGCCTGATCCAGCAGGGCTCTCTTTGTGTTCTTATGAGAAATCTTTCTTCCCTCCTTCATTTTGTTCAGTAAGAAACTTTTTCTTTTCATGTTGCAAATGACCTTGTTGTATGTATTCCTACTTATTTATTCCCGAGCTGTGTTCCCCCCCCCATTTCATTTATACCAATTATGTCACCGTTCCATCTTTCTCCATTCCTGCAACTTCTAAATATGAAATATGATTGAAACAGTTGACATTTCTATGAGAAACCATAGCAGGGATTCCGGAGAATTGCTTTTGCACACAAGAACGAGCTTTTTCTTAAAATGTTCTCGCCTCATGTGAACTTCAAAATGCAGGAATCTGCCTTAGACTGAGTCAGAACATTGGTCCACCTAGTTTAGCGTGGTACATCTAGTTTAGTATTATCTGCACTGAGAGAGAAGCAGTTTAGGGCTTCTACTCCTCTTTGTGGCCATCTCCTGAGGCCACATGTGATGGATTGGCCCTAGGGTGGAGGAGGTATGACATCCCAGCACAGAAAGAGTTAAGCCACCTTCGTCTTGATGGACAGTTCATCCGTTGGGGGCGGGGTGATCCCCGGTTTAAAAGGAGGGAACGCCGTTTTGGCAGTTGAGAAGAGGGAGGGAGTGAGTGGTGACTGGAAGAAGAGGTGTGTGGGGCCAGGATAGTGGTGGTTAGGCTAGGATAGGATGAAGATTAGTCAGTTATACCGAAAGAGTTTACATTCTAGATGTAACTAAGCTGATGAACTATTGAAATACGCGAAACATGATGTTCTGAAATAAAGGCTTGTTTTTGTTGAGCCAAGAGAAAAGAGGCATTTATTTGGTCCGGCCATATATGGGTGCTCATGAGGAGGTGAACTCAGGGAAAAGGCAAAACTGACCTGCAGGGTGATAGTTTGTGTCTTGGAGTTTCACTCAGGAGGGGCAAAAGGGCAGAAACCTCGGTAAGGCTACACAGTTACTAAAAGGGTTTAGCTAACTGACACAGTGGGGGAATCTAATGAGAGAGAGCCCCTGAACTGATAGAGCTGAGAAGTATTCTCATCCCAGGAGCCCAGAGCAATATATATATATATATATATATATATATATATATATATATATAACAGGCCACGACAGCTGGACAAGAGAACCCTGTTACTAAGTTATCCCTAGTTATAATAAAAGGGGATTATCGATACAGACGGACCTCAAGAATCGAGGTGGGGGTGGATAGAAAAAGTGACCCCAAACACCTCAGAAATAATACACTTAGTAACAGAGGGGTAGTGGGCAGGGAGGTTCGTTGCACCACACTCCCACCATTCCTATTTGCAGACTCTCCAAATGTCCCTTTTCTCCAATGACAATTTCGGATTTACAGAAGCCGTCCCGGTTTCTGATTTGATCCCAGAATGTTCCGCTTCTCCTTAGGCTGTCCCTATTTTCATCAGAGAAATGTTGGAGGGTATGGGCTTATGTGACCCCCGAACCATGGAGGTAAGTATCTATGGAACCTCTGAAGGCAACCCTATATAGGGAAGGTTTTTTAAAAAAAAAAAAAAAAAAAAAGTTTAATGTTTTATTATGTCTTTATATATGTTGGAAGCTGCCCAGAGTGGCTGGGGCAATCCAGTCGGATGGGTAGAGTTTAAGTAACAGGCACCACCCTTTCCAACTTCTCCCTTGCAGTTTCAGTTGAAGTTTGTGGTAGTATTGGTTGTCTTAGAAGCAACTAGGATTCTCTCCAGGGCTAAGATGGAGAGCACACAGGCCAGTAGCCAAGCTGTGATAGTTGGTGTCCCAGAGGAGGAGGACCTGTGGACTTGGTTGGGGCATAGAGTTAGGGTTAGTTTCCCACCTGCCTCTCTAGCATTGCATTTCCTCTGGGTTGCAATGTGGCATCACAACAGTGGGCAGTTCAAGCCTGTGCGTATTCCTTCTGGGAATTCCATGAAAACTGCTGGAAACCGCTATCACAATCCCTAGAAATCCCCAGGCCTTCAACTATGATGAATGGCAAAACTCACATTAACCAGTAGTACGGGTTTTAGATCCAGCAGCAGTGTTTCTTTTGGGAAGTAATTCATTATACTAATAAGTTTTATACAGATAAATTACTTTGCAAAGAGATGGTTGCATTAATCTTCTTTTTTGAAAATATGAACTCTGGAGAAGTTTCCCGCTACCTCTCAAGCACAGATTATTTTTCTGACAATTTCTCTCCCTGCCTGTCATTCCTGTCTTAAGCATGACTGATGATTTCATATATTCCTTCTTATCCAGAACAGCCACAGGAAATTTCAATATAACTCACATGCAGGCCACAAATGTCTATTTCACCAAAAGCTAGGACTATTCAAGAGTAATCTATCCTCCCAGCAGAAAAAAAAGTCATCCAAGTTACATTCCATATCAGTTGTGTCCCCCCCCCCTTTTGCTATATTGAAACTTGTATTTGTAATTGTGAAGTTCATCTGTTTAGATGGCAATACTGGTTTCTTTCCATATAGTGTTTGCACTAGTATCATACCCTACAAGTGTCCCGAGAAAACTGGGACATTCCCTTTTTTCCAATGAGAACATGGCAGCCATTTTGGGTGTTGTGATTTGTGTGCACTTTCTTGGAGTTGTGATCTCACACGGTGTCCCAAAATGTGCCTTTTGGGGTGTCATGAGAGCACAGCCTTCCCAAAAGTGCATATTTTGGGCTCCATGATCTTGCACAGGTCACGTGACTTGTGTGGGAGCATGGACGGGAAGACGGGCACCAAGGTTTTGGGACTCAACATGATGGAAGGTATTACAGGGGTGTAGCAAGGTAAATTGGTACCCGGTGGCAAAAATAAAATAAAATTGTCAACCCCCCCCCCCGAGGCGTAGGAAGGTCAGGTGGTACCCGGTGCGGAAAATTTCTTGTAAACCTCCCCCCCCCCCGCAAAAATGGTTTTACGTTATTTCATACTTTCTTACAAAGGAATAATAATGAGTAATAATAATAAAAACTTTTGTTTATATCCCACCCTCCCCGGCCAAAGTCGGGCTCAGGGTGGCTAACATCAGATACATAACATTGGTATAAAATCAAACAATAATTAAATTACCTTCTAAAAACATCTCAGAATCAAGTCTAATTAGATGGCTTTCCACAGGGTTAGGGTTGGGAACAGTAAGTGCTCCACTGAACTGAAATTTCAGCCTTCACGACATAGGAAAACAGCCAAGCAAACAGCTATTTTGGTGGAGGACGCTCAAGATATTAACCGATATGCATGAAATTTCATATATAGCTATATAATCCCTAGTATAGTAAGATAAGAGCTTCAGAGCAGGCTTTTTTTTTTAAAAAAAGGGTTTTTTTTTTTTTAATGAACCACCCTAGTAGGGCAGTAATTGTTCCTTGATAATTTGTCACCCCCTCCATTATGGAACATGGGGCGATCCGCCCCCTATGCCCCCCCTTGCTACGCCCCTGGGTATGTACTATATCCTTGGTAACAAGGCCAGCCCTGCCAATGGGCAAAGTGAGACAGCTGCCTCAAGCAGCAGATGCGGAGAGCTGAGGAACAGCAGCAAGATGGAGCACAGAGTGTGTCTGCATTGCCAGTACTAGGCCAGCTTGCTCCCCTCAGGTGCCGGGAATGGTGCTGCCCCATCAATAAGTATTGAAGTTACACAGGGGTCAGCAAACTTTTTCAGCAGGGTGCCGGTCCACTGTCCCTCAGACCTTGTTCAACTCCACCCATTTCATTCCCCATGTTCCCATCGTCCCCACTTCCTCCTTTCCTCCCCCAGTGCAAGGAAGTTGCACTATGACACCATGTTCCCATACCTTAATTTTTTTACCCTTTTTTATTGCTGTGCTCAATTATCACTCATTTGCCGCAAAACCCTACAGGAATGCTATTGTCCAGTATCAACAGGATGTGTGGGGGAGTGTGAGAGAGAAGCCAGGTACGTTTTGGCACATTGCTTAAGCAGGAGTAAACAAAGAAGCAGAATATTGGCAGTATAAAAAATTACGGGATTTTATCAGGGAACTATGGGACGTACTGAAGCAATATAACCGCCCGCCGCCCCAACTTTTGGTGGGATAAATTGTATTGAAAGTGTGATTGCGTATAACCACCCCAGTAGCATCAAGAAAACAAATTAAGATGAATGCACAATAAAAAGAAAGCTAGCAATTTGAACATTTAAAGGCAGCAAGAATGATGGGCAGAGAAGAGAAATTGGAGGGGGGGCACACAGCAGCAGAGCTGTCAACCTTTCCCTTTTTTGCGGGAAATTCCCTTATTATAGCAGTGGGGAACAGCAGGGAGGGTTGACAGCTATGCATAGCAGGACAGTGGCATATTGGCATAAATGTGTGGAAGAGGAACCACAGGTGTTCATAACCTTGTTCACCTGTGTCCAGGTTTTGAGCCAAGACCACAGAAATGAATAGGAGTGTTCTATATATTTTAAAGAGGATTGTAGGCAGCTAACTAACATAGAAACATGACTTTCATTTTTCAAAAGTAACTAAGGAGCCAGGTAATTTTTCACTGGTAGCTTACCAGATGTAGGCTCCAGTCCTAAATGTGATCAACAATCAAGCTTAGAGACACATTTTTGTTGCATGCTAGCAGTTGGAATATAGAGAATGCGTCTGTAATGCTGAAGCATATCCACCATATGTACCAATTTGCCTGATCAAATGCCTGCTTTCTTCCTTCGGTTTCAGATCTAATGATTTGGCTGAAAATTATAGCTCTAGCAAGTGAGATTAATAGCACAGTTTAAGCTACAGAGATGAGCAGAACCTAAATATAAAAATGTGTGTCTTCCAGCTGGTAGAAAAAAAGTATGAACTTTAATATTTGTGTTGTTGTGTGGCTTCCCTTTATTTCAGTGGGCTCTGATGTCACCGCTGAATTTGAATTTAGCCTACATTAAATCTTTTTTTAAAATTCCTCTTCAAAAACAAAACAAAACAACAACAACAACAACAACAACAACAACAACAACAACAACAACTCACCATCATTTGCAGCAATGCCACGCACTGTGTGTGCAATCTTAAAAATCTTGGCAACAATGTGCCATCTAAGAATTTGTTCTCCCTGACCTTACTCTCCAAGCAGGATGGCAAGGTGAGTCTTGTTCACACGTTACGCTGAGCACAGGTTCCTCTACAGGTATACAAGCGTGTGTATGAAAGATTGTACACTTGTTGTTTGGTACAACTCACCCATTCTATGCACAGGTTCACTGGTGGTACATGCATTGAACATTGCATGTGAATACCTGGTGAATTGTATAGTTCAGTTTTTTGTGTACACAGGTACACTGATTGTATTCTCATTAAATATAATGTGTGGAAACTGCTAAATCAAGAAAAAGGTGATCTACCATTAATGGAAGTCTTCGTACATCCTTAGTCCAGTTAGGTCTGGGAAAGACTCTTATCAGAGATATTGGTGAGCTGCTGCCAGTTGGTGTGACAATACTGAGCTAGATAGACTTCAGCTCTGACTTGGTATTTGGCAGCTGCCTATGTTTGCTCTCTACTTCCAAGCCTAGCAGGATTGATGGTGTGTTATTTGCTGGAGAGAAACCTATTTGAGAAACTTCATCACAGGCCAGAAACATAGAATCACAGAATTGTAGAATTGGAGGGGACCCCAAGAGTCACCTAGTCCAACCCCCCACAATGCAGGAATCATAGGTAAAGAATTTCCGACAGATGGCCATCCAACCTCTGTTTAAAAATCTCCAAAGAAGGAGAGCCCAGCACTTAGACCTAGTCCTTTCCTATTTGCCTCCTACTGCTAGTAGGGACACAGGTGGCGCTGTGGTCTAAATCACTGAGCCTCTTGGGCTTGCCAATCAGAAGGTCGGCAGTTCGAACCCCCGTGACGGGGTAAGCTCCCATTGCTCTGTCCCAACTCCTGCAGTTTGAAAGCACACCAGCGCAAGTAGATAAATAGGTACCGCTGCAGCAGGAAGGTAAACGGTGTTTCCGTGCGCTCTGGTTCCGTCATGGTGGCCTGTTGTGCCAGAAGCGGTTTAGTCATGCTGGGCACATGACCCGGAAAGCTGTCTGTGGACAAACGCCAGCTCCCTAGGCCTGAAAGCCACAACACCATAGTCGCCTTTGACTGGACTTAGCCATCCAGGGGTCCTTTACCTTTTTTTTACCTTTTACCCTACTACAAGCTTGGTGTCCCTGTGTGGTTCCTCCACCTCAGTTGCTGCTTGTTTTTAGTGAAATAATGTTCGGAGGATAAACTTGGAAATATCTATGAATCATTTCTAAAACTCCTACAAAACATTTACAAGTTTGTAGGCACAAACTGCTCACTCCTCCGCCCCGAGATTACCAGTGCTGAAATTGCTGCCCAAGTCCTGACCATCTGTTTCCCAACATGCAATTTAAAGCCATACAAATGACAAGCTGTTTTTAGTATGATTTGAGCATCCAAACTCTTTGGACTTGGCACATCTCCATTTCTTTTGATCACGTGTTTTTGTCTCACGCACAGAATGAAATCGGTCCGAAATTGCCATAAGACTCTCATGCCAATCTGTGTTTAAATGTCAGAATAGATAAACAAGCAATGAAGAACCCAAAACATTGGACGAAAAAGCTAGAAACGGTCTTTGGGGTTTAGTTAAAGGAGTCCAGGGGAGTGTGCAGTTATCTGAAATGGGTTAAGGGGAGTGTGCAATTGCAGGATAGGAATGCCAGTGGCAGCGTCAGAAAAAAGGTTTGTGGAGGGGGAGAAGCAAAGTGGATGTTGGGAGGAGTGTAAACTGTGTCTCATATGTTAGATTTAGTTATTTAAAGAAGGGGTGGTGAGAACAGGATGATTGAACTGGTGGAAATGGGGAGTCTGGCCAGATCTGAAAACCATGGGTTCCCCACAGGGGTGCCAACTTGAATAAAATATGGGGGGAAGGCAAGCAAGTCTAGCTCTGGATAATTGATCGCAAGATACAGCACATGCACACCATCTGAAAGCCAATCGCCATCAACTTTGGAAGGTCTGGCCCCCTCAAATATTTTATGGGGGGGGCATGAAGGAATCTTAGCCCCTAGGAGTTGGCTCAAATGGTTCCCAATCCATAGTATGCAAATGAATTTCTGTGTATTTTTTTTATAAAGTCAGCTGGCATCCTTTATATATATACATATATATTTATTTGTTTTAAAAGAGGTATTTATTGACCACCATTTCATTAAAAAGTATCAAAGCAGTTTACAACCAAACTGCATAAAACAATAGAGTGAAAAACAAATTAAAAAAACTTAAAACTGACATCAATTAGCAATAAGTGGGAAATGTGTTCTTAATTGCCTATATGGACCTAACAGAACAGGAAACTTTTCAGCAGGCATTTGAAAGTTAAAGCAGAAGGCATCTGCTGAATCTCTGTTGGCCACAAGACTGAGCCAAGGACACTGTAGGCCAGGGGCGTAGCATGGTAAATTGGTACCCGGGGGCAAAAAAAAAAAAATATCACACACACCCCCCCCCCCCAGGCATGGGAAGGTCAGGTGGTACCCAGTGCGGAAAATTTCTTGTCAACCCCCCATTGACCCCCCCCCCCAAATGGTTTTACGTTATTTCATATTTTCTTACAAAGGAATAATAACAAGTAATAATTTTTTTTAAAAAAAAACACTTTTATTTATATCTCACCCTCCCTGGCCGAAGTCGCGCTCATCAGATACATAACATTGGTATAAAATCAAACAATAATTAAATTACCTCCTAAAAACATCTCAAAATCAAATTAAAGTCTAATTAGATGGCTTTCCACAGGGTTAGGGTTGGGAACAGTAAGTGCTCCCACTGAACTGAAATTTCAGCCTTCATGACATAGGAAAACAGCCAAGTAAACAGCTATTTTGGTGGAGGAGGGTCAATATATTAACCCACATGTATGAAATTTCATATATAGCTATATAATCCCTAGTATAGTAAGATACTATATGAACAAACAAACAAACAAACATTTCACCAAAAAAAATTCCAAAAGAATTGTTCCTTGATAATTTGTCACCCCCTCCATTATGGAACCTGGGGCGATCCACCCCCGCCCCCTTGCTACGCCCCTGCTGTAGGCTCTGGTTATCGTTGGTATCATGTGAGCCTCACCAACTCAGGGAATGACGATCTCAACTGAGCTGGTCCCTCAGTTCAGGGTTCAGGTGACTTGGCAGTCAGGTGGGCAGCTTCCTTCGCCTATACCCCATACATTTGAAGTACACACAACCCTGTACCCAAAGAATCCTAGCTTACCCTTTGCAGAGCTACAGTTCCCTGCCCCCTTGATAAACTACAGTTCCAAGGGTTCTTGGGAGGGGGGGTTATTTGCGGTTTAAGCACATGTTGTATACACAGCCCTTAACTGACAGCAGTTTCTTGGTAACATGCTGTGGACTGGGAGAGACACCCACCCGTACGATTCCTGTACTTTCCATACGCTTAAATCTTAATCCCAACAGAGTAATTTAAGATGAAGGAAAACTGGAATGGAAAAGGCCAGATCATTCTGAAGAGAGTTTTTGTTTCAGGGCCGTGTTTTTTGGAGGAGCGTTGCTCACAGTGCTCTGGGACGTGGCAGTATGTGATTAATCCTTCTAGGTAGTGCGGCTGTCTCAGAAAAATAATCAGGTGAAAATAATAAACACAAAGGGATGCTCGGCATGTACTCCAAACGATGAGCTTCACGTTCCATTCTGGGAACTGCGGAAGAGAGGTGTAATAAAGGAGTCAACCATAACAGGAAACACTAATAAACCAGGGACAAACTTTCATAACCTAGAATTCTCTCAGGACTTTCCCTTGGTAATAAACACTTGTCTCGGGGAAATAAACCACAGTCTGTGCTCTCTCTCAGCCAAGTCTTGCTTATTCGAAAGGAAAAGGTGTATTACCACAGTCATTTCTGCTTTCCCCGTCCCTCTGATCACCTGGACCCCATGGGACCTTCATGCTAGGAAGATATGCATTCAAGGCACATGCCAGGGATGGCAATAAGACCACACGGTTACATGCAGCCGTAACAACATCATCTCTCTTGTGGGGGGCCTCGGAAATTGGTGGCATGCCTAAAGATGGTCTAGCAGTCTCCCCATGGACAGGAATTGATCCTAATCCCTCCAGCAGTGAAGTTTTGATTGCTCCTTGTATACCGATCACAGAAAATATAGGATTCCACAAATAATAATAGGGTTTCTTCAGGTGTTTGCGCATGGATGCGCAAGCACATCTCCCGCTGCTCTGAGAACATTGCAGAAATGGGGATTGGATAGTTGGTTAGGACTGCCGTACGTCCGGTTTATTAAAGGAGTTTCCTTAAAAAAAGCTCATCAGTTTTGGTGGTTTCCTGGTTTTTACTTTTTGAAATACGGCAACCCTTTAGTAGGTTCAGGTAGGTAGCTGTGTTGGTCTGACGCACTTGAAATAAAAATAATAAAAATTTTGTCCAGTAGCACCTTAGAGACCAACTAAGTTTTTTTCTGGGTATAAGCTTTTGTGTGCATGCACACTTCTTCAGATACACTGAAACAGAAGTCACCAGACCCTTATATATAGTGGGAGGGTGGGGTGGGGTTTTTCTCAGAAGGGTAGTAGGAGATGGGTGATTGACTCAATGGGTTGACGACTGTTAACGACTGCAGTTAGTCCTACAGTAAAAAGCAAGGGATAGTATGCAGATTAACAAAAATAGCTTTAGCATGTGTAATGAGAAAAGAATCCAATATCTCTATTCAGACCAGGTCTCTCCATAGTTTTCAGTTTAGTAATAAGTTGTAATTCAACAACTTCTATTTCAAGTCCATTTCTGAAATTCTTTTATAATAAGACACCTGCTTTGAGATCCTGTATTGAATGTCCTGGGGGATTGAAGTGTTCTCCTACTGGCTTCTCTGTCTTGTGATTCCTGATGTCAGAATTATGCCCGTTTATCCTTTGGCGTAGGGTTTGGGCTGTTTGTCCAAGATAGAGAGCTGAAGGCCTGTTCTGGGTGAATGGGAGCATCTAAGCACTCCTCCTCTAAATTACTCTAAAGTGGATATTACCAAAGCAGCCTTACCCGATCTGAGTTTTTCAATTGCCGACACGTAACTCATGCTCTGGCACAGCCTTTCCCAACCTGATATCCTCAAGTTATTTTGGACAACCACTCGCATAGCCTTAGCAGAATGCTTACTGTCGCTGGGGCTATTCAGAGTTGTAGTCCAAAACAGCTGTAGGGCAGCAGGTTGGATCAAAGGCTCCACTCGAGCATGAATGACTTGTGGTCAATTAATAAATTTACATGTACTTCAGGTGATGATGGACTGAATGATGACCGTGCTGAAACAGGTACAGATATAAGGCCTGAAGCTTTTGCCATCATTACTTTTCAAGGCCCAAATCATAGATATGGTCGATTTTTTTCTCATTTCTCAGTTGAATCAAATCATTACATTATGCTTTACTCTTATGGGGTATGCTTTTATTAACTTGAAATTTCACTCTGAATTTTTTGCTAGGAAGGTTTAATGAAAATGATGGCTATCCCTGGCTTTGCCAATTTTTGTTTTTTAACATAAAGGATTCAGCTGTATCAGACATCGTGAAAAATGTGCTGTTTTCCTAATGTGTTTTCTCCCTGTTTTTATGAAACCCTGAATCTATGTGCAAGAGGTGCAATTTATTAAATGTCATGGATGGGTCATCTGACCAGTAGTTTGAGCAAGAAATTCATATCCCATGATTCTGAAGGCTGAAAGGTTAATACATAACAGATGCTGCTTTGGAGGAAACCATTACAGCCAATGCTTTTCAATCAATGAGATGCTATTATGAGCAATAGAGCCAATTTCTTTTAATCAATGAACCTTTATTACTACATTTACTAAGAAAGAAACCGTATGCAGTTCATATAAAACAGGCTGCAGTCTTCTGCCAGCGCTCCCCCCTTGGAAAAACTCCACTCTCTTTCACATGCTCTGAGGTTTCTTTCGTAGCCTCCATTTTAACTCAGTAGGTAATGCGGTGTGGACGCGGACATGAACCCCCATTTTAATTACAGGGACATAGATCAGATTTGAGAAATGAGAGAATCATAGAGTCGGCAGAACCCCATTCAGCTACCTACTGGTTAACCACAGTTGTAGAGCAAAACCAATGGGTGACAAGTTTATTTGTTTCTTTGAGTGTCAAGTTTAGCAAAGAATGGGAAGAGGCAAAAGACGATATTAAAAGCGAAAGAAAAACACACAACGTCTGTCTCTTGTTCCCTTATAATTTGCTCTCAGTGTGAGGGCTTCCCCCCTCCAAACCCCTTTTCTCCTCTCACCTTTCTTTGGGTGCTGCTTTAGAGAGAGAGCATCACCCTCTTATCTCTGTTTCCCTAAACTGCTCACTCCACAGACAGGATGGAGTGTGTCTCAACAATCCCTCTCCTTTCTAATCTCCTCCTTCACTTCGCTTTCCTCTTCCTAACTCCTCATCAAGCCCACATCTCGCTTTTGGCATTTCTGCTTTATCTCTATATGCTGAGACAAGAGGTGTGGCCTCCAACCTGACCTTGCTCATTGCTGGTGAAGCTTCCTGCAAAGACTCACAGAGCCATGACACCACAGATGCTGCCTCCACACACTGCTGTTTTTGCTTGAATAGCAATTGATGGCTCTCACGCTTTCGGCCGAGTGCATCCTCTACTGATACTTCCACCATCCCATGGCAGCTCCTTATTAGAGCTGAATGCCATTTCAGTTGGGGGGTTGAGCTTCCTGCAGCTGCACCTTCTCTGGATGATGGACAGACCAGGATTGTCTTTCTCTTGCTTTAATGTTACTCATGGGGGCGGGGTCAGGGGGAGGCAGAAGGGCCAGCCCTAATAACAATCAGTTTGTGATCATCAGTCCTGGAGATCAGTTCTACTATGGTTCCCCAGCTGATGGTACAAGGCGTAGGTCTTCTTCTTTTTATTATAAGCATTTGAGACTTTTATTTATTTATTTATTTCATTTCATTTTTATCTAGACATTTTCCACATTTTGGAGTTTGTACTCAGAACAGATCCACTGAAATTTATTCCTGTTCAGTAATTTCAATGGATCTATCCTGAGTATGACTGACATGACATAAAAATCTCTTTTCTTTTCTTCTGCACAAAGAATGCATCCATTTTTATTGTCATCACAAAAGTACCATTTCAAAATGCACATGGATTAAGAGCTTGTGTTTCCCCCCAATGATTATTTTTTTATATTCAAAACCAAATATGTTCTGTTAATGTGCCCATCATTATTTTTGTCTATTTTTAAAAATGTGAGCCTCTTCTTAATTTCATTTTTTCCCTTATTTCTTAATATAAGCAAAAGGGAAAACTTATTTTAAGCAGAAATGGGTTTGTTTTAATCATATCCTTTTTATTTATTGAGATTATCTTTTAAATCTCCAAATTAAAGATTAAAAAAAACCTCTAGGATTGAAGGTCACCAAATACATTCCCACTTCTTAAGAATGACCATTTGGCCACATCTCCATAAGCCAAAACCTGATTTTGAATAGATTAGAATCCTTACTTCACCCATACTTAACATACTAACTGAGGACACATGTCCTTTTGCTACTTTTAACCCCCCCCCCAAGCCCACCTGCTGAATTGGACCAATGGCCTATCTCAGGGGTATTCAATCTTTTTATACCTACCGCCCACTAATGCATCTTTCTTGATGGTAAATTTCTTTACCGCCCACCAGTGCTCGATGGAAGGAGGGTTCAGCTTGTGCCTTGGAACCCCCTACTGCCTACCTAGAACCCTGAAATGCCCACTATTGGGTGGTAGGGACCAAGTTGACAACCCCTGGCCTATCTAGTCCAGCATCCTCTTCTCACAGTAGCAAACCAGATGTCAGATGCACAGTTCTTCTGTATTCCTTATACCGTGTACTTCCATCCCTAAAAAGATAGGTGCTGGGTTCTTTACAGAATGTGATGACGCTACCTGTAAACATCACTTGCTGGCTACAACAATTGTCGCCGAATGTAGAGTCTCTGTGCTTCTTCTTTCCACAAGGGTGTTGGGGATAGTCCAACGTGAGAGATTAAAAAGAGGGGAAAGGAAGCAACTACATTTGGATTCGTTGATGGATGAGAGGGAAAACAGAACTATGCTTTTCCTTTTGGGGCAAGTTTGAGTGGGGGAAACAGCTGCCCACCCCCTCGATTGGGCTTGGAAGAGAAATGTAAGCATCTGAATATTATTTGCACTACAGGAGGATGCAGATTGTTTACTTTTTTATTATTGGTTTTGTTATTCAGTTGCATCACAAGATTAATCAGATTATGCATAGACTTTTTGCTTGTCTAAGGAAACTTTTTTTCCCCTAAAGGAGCCCAGCAGACAATTTCATTTTGCAGTCAGTAATAAATCTTCCATGTCTCCCTCTGCCCCCAAATGCTTAATCTTTATTTGCAACTGTGGGGACTATCTGTAACACCTGTAGATCTTTTCAAAGCAAGAAATGCTTCCAGGTTTCCTGTGAGTACTGTGAGTAATGCCTGTTGATCTGGAGAGAGAAATCTGGTGCAGGTTCTTAAAAAATAAAAAATAAAAGCTATTCTCTTAAATAACTTTGCTTTGGCCATTTGCTTAACCCAACTTTTTATAAAATGCAGGATTCTGGGACTAACTTACATCAGGATGAGATTGGGATTTTTATTCTTTCCTTCCATGCTCCTGTTGCAACAAAACCCTCCCCAAACTGCCTTTATATTCCCGTTCTGAAATTCTGATCACACACAGCTGTTACTCACCCTACGCTCTTGATCACATACGGCTGCTATTTGCGGTGACAAAACATTAATAGAGGTAAAGACTACCAATGGCTCCTTGCCATTATGGCTATACAGTGGTACCTTGGTTCTCAAACTTAATCCGTTCCGGAAGTCTGTTCCAAAACCAAAGCGTTCCAAAACCAAGGCGCGCTTTCCCATAGAAAGGAATGCAAAATGGATCAGTCTGTTCCAGACTTTTAAAAACAACAACCCCTAAAACAGCAATTTAACATGTATTTTGCTATCTAACGAGACCATTAACGAAAGCAATAAACAATGTACTGCAGCCATACAATCAACCAATCAGTAGCTGAACTGGGTTCCACACAGTCACAAAAACAAAAACAAAAAGAGCTGCAAAAACAAAAACACAAAATAAATAGCAAAAACAGACAGACCTCAGCGTAACACTCAAAACAGAAGTGTGGCACTCAAAAGAGAAGTGTAACACCCAAAACGGAGCATGTCCGGCTTCCGAAAAAAGTTCGCAAACTGGAACACTTACTTCCGGGTTTGCAGTGTTTGGGTGCCAAGTTGTTTGAGTACCAAGGCGTTTGAGAACCAAGGTACCACTGTACTCTGATTCCATGGTGAGAGAAAGCATTGCCTCCAAATACCAGTTGCTCGAAATGGGAAGAGTGCAGTGTTTTCCTTGTACTTGGGTCCTGCTTGCAGACTTGCCATAGGCATGTGGTTGGCCGTTGTGAGAACAGGATGCTTGTCTAGATGGGCTTTTGTTCTGATCTAACAGGGCTCGCCTTCCATTCATATTCAAACAATCTACAACATTATGTTCAACACCATGTGCAGCTTAGCTCTTGTGTAAAAGCAGGGAATGGGAACAGGAAGGGGCCATTCCTCAGGAGAAGGAGGTATTTTGCAGATAGATCGCCCAGCTCCAACCTGGTGTCCTCCAAATTATACTGGACTACAACTCCCATCACCCCCAGCCAGCATGGCCATTGGTCAGAAACTTTGAGAGTTGTTCTCAAACCATGCCTGGAAGGCCACCGGTTCCCCATCTCTGAGATCGACTGACCAATGTTCTGACTTAGCTATTCACATCTCATTCAATATGTCTTCCTCAGACACTGAATATTATAACAATAGCATGTAGAGGGCATTAGTGCTCTTTGAATGTTCTGATAAGGAGCAATCAGATGCACAGTTGCAATTCGATGAATTTGGTCCCAGGAGCGACAAAATGAATCCTGGAGCTTGATTGGGAAGCTGGTGTGTGTGGCAGGGAGCACTCACAACTCATTCTTAATAGCAGTCATCATGGTTGTCATTGGATATAGAAATTATAAGCCTTCCAACTTGCATTTGTTTGTGAATCTGCCTTGGAAGGAATGGATAAAAAAAAACCTCATGCTGTATAATCCTATATAGATTTTCTCAGAAGTAAGCCACAATAAGACTTACTTCCAAATGCCTATACATGCATAGAACTTATTCTCTGCTTCTGCTTCTTCTTCTTCGATCACTCGTAGCCAAGTAAGATTGTCTTCCATAAACACAGTTTTAACAATGAGTCCGTAAGTGACTGTGGAGGCCAATTCTGGATTGACACATCCTTCCACAGTGGGGGACATTGGTTTCTGGGTGGAAGTTGATCACGGTGTGGATTTGCCAAGCGTGCCTTCCTCTTAGGACATCTCTCCCTTGCGTCCTGAGTTCGAATGTCTTCAAAGCCCGTGACACCTTTGGTAAAGGCTGCTCTCCAACTGGAGCGCTCACAGGCAAGTGTTTCCCAATTGTTGGTGTTTATACTACATTTCTTTAGATTTACCTTGAGACAGTCTTGGGAAGACAGGCGAACTAATACCAATGTATTAGTTTGCTGGAAGAAGCAAAGATCACCAGTGTTGAAGCAATGATTCTTCAGCGTCAACTTCGTTGGACTGGTCATGTTGGGCAGATGCCTGATTATTGTCTTTCAAAACAACTACTCATAGAACTACAACCTTAGTCTCTATTGCAGCATAACTAGCTTTGTTCAACAAACTGTTTGCCTCAATCTCTGCATGCAATTGTGGTGAGGAAATTTCTCCCAATGTTTCAACAAAATCTGCTTCCCTGCAATTCCCACCCATTGGCTCTTGTTCTGCCCTCTTGAGAAACAGAGAGCAAGTTCTTGCAATAAGGATGTCTGGGCACCATCCCATTACATGCAGATTAGATATCTCACTATTGCTGCTATCTCACTATTATTTGGCTCCTTGAGGCAGAATTACTTCAGTGATAAGATGCCACTGGGGGAAGGCTTTGTCTGATCAGACAGAAAGATTCCCAGCTCCCAGTTTAAACTTCTCCTCTCCCCACCCCCCCCCCAGCGCTGAATTTATGGTTTCAGACAAACTGTCTGATTTGCAGTTTGGTTTCTACTTAAACATCACTTCGGGAGGCAATTAATAAGCAAAGCCGAATACCAAATTAAAAGAATTATTTGTCACTTCATTATTAATAAAATAAACAGAAAGCTGTATAGATTTTTATAAAGACTTCCAGGGTTCATAAATCATTTCTGGTAGCTAACTTAGTCATGCTGCTAAGTATTTTTCAGATATTTATACTAAATGTAAAATTAATTGGTAAACTTGTAGCTATAAATAATGCTCAGTTCTTGCATTCTTGGGATTGTTATTTACTGTTCATGCTGGAAGAGAATGCATCATGAACTGACTAGATTTTAAAATGCACTAATAACATTTACTAGAGTTATGAGAGTGAAAATTGGAGGTCAGATTCCTAAGTGGTATAAATCATAAGGGATATATATTTTCTCCAGGGACTAGGGATGCTTTATATTTTTTGTTGGAGAGTCCAGTAATTCTAGATACTTCAAATTTTGGTCTGCTGGTATGTTAAGAAGGAGAAGATGTGCCTTCTGGATCAGGCATCTAAGCCAGCACTGGAGATGGGATGGGATGGGGTGAGAAATTTGTTTCTGTATGCATCTAAAGCAAAATCTACTAAAGCCACGCTTTCCAAAACAATATGTGAGCCGAAACAGAGGTATCCTTTGAAATTTGCACTTATCCAAATTTTGCAACGCAGCTCTCCGATGTTTCCAAAAAGCACATATATAAAGGGAGAGCGGATGAATATATTAGTGAAATCAGCATACAAAAAGGCATTATTTTAGGGACTGCTGCTTCCAAAAATGTGTACATTATTCAGAACTGCATATACAAGTGTGTTTATTTGGAGAAAATGCTCATGAATTTTCATGACGATTTTTTAAGATTGGGGAAAAAATGAGAAAGAGAGTGAACCAAATTGGACAGGTCCATCCATCCCCACCAAGCATTCTGTTCTCACAGTGTCCGGCTAGATGCCCAGGGGAAACCTTCAAGCAGAAGCTGTGATTCCCAGCCTGTGCTTTTCAGAGGCCTACTGTCTTTGGTGGTTAATGGCTGTTGCATGGAAGAGGGAGCAGGGAAGGAGGAAATGGGCCTAAGCGTCTTTTATGTACTGACATCACAGGAGCCTTGTTGTTCAGTCGTTCAGTTGTGTCCGACTCTTCGTGACCCCATGGACCAGAGCACGCCAGGCACGCCTATCCTTCACTGCCTCTCGTAGTTTGGCCAAACTCATGTTAGTAGCTTCGAGAACAGGAAGCCTACACAACACAAAACACTGTTGCTGTATGTAGGTTTTGTTTTATTTGTTTTTTATCTTATATTTTGGAAATTTACACCCAGTGTTTTTTCCCCTTTACTTTTTTTGGGGGGGACCCAAGAGAGTGGGGCCCTAAGCTATAGCTTGTTAAGCTTATACGTAAATCCGGCGCTGGCCCCATCCCTGGTTAAAAGAATTGCTTGGATAACTGTACCCATTAGAAACCTAGGGAGGCAATTCACCTCCACCCTCAGGTATGTTGGATAGGGGTGGGGATGGAGGGAGGTACATTTTTAGAGGGCAAAGGAACCGGGGAGGGGGTGGAGGGAAGTCAGGGGATTTGATGAATCCCAAAATATGGATTAACATTAAGAGTGAATACAGTCATACCTCGGGTTGCGAACGCTTCAGGTTGCGTACTTTCTGGTTGCGTACTCCGCAAACCCAGAAGTAAAGATCGGCGCACACGCACAGGGCGTTCTGCACGGTCTGTGCATGCGCAGAAGCGTTCTGTGCAGTTCGCGCATACACAAAATGGACGTTTGGGTTGCGTACTTTTCGGGGTGCAAACGGGATGGAACGGATCAGGTACATAACCCAAGGTACCACTGTATAAATGTTTTGATTGCTTTATTTTGTGTGGTTCTTTTTTCCTTTTCCTTTTTCAATGTAATGATTGTTTATTGAGTAAATTAATAAAAATAAAAATTAAAAAAAGAATTTGGAGACCCACCTTACAGGTGGTGTGACCTTCCCCGCTGCCTTGTCCTTGCTACTGTCCCAACAGGTGGCAGCGAGTCTGTTGCTGGGAAGCTAGCTTTGCAGCTCTGCTCGCCCCCCCCCCCAGCAAACCACCTATGCTCCGAAGCAGATATCAGGATTGTGCGACACCGCAAGGAGGCCCTCTTCTGGTGACCTCAGTGACTAGGCAGTGGTATAACTGAATGCTATTCTGAGGGCCTTTCCAATGCAAGTAAAGAAGACCTTGGCTAGCAGCATGTCACACACCCGACAGTGCGCTCATTTCATCTCTCCCTGTCCATCGCCACACACCTGTAAAATAATCTATCAGAAAAGATTATTCAGGTCTTCACATCACCAACAGAACTAGACATTTGGGTGATTAGCTGAAGAAATTTAACACATGATTATGCTCAGATATCTGCATGGGTATGTAGGAACCCATGAGGCAAGTCGAATAGCTCAATTTGCCCAAACCATTTTTGAAAATACATATCACCAAGAGGTGCGGGAATTTCAAGGCACTGAACTTGGGCTGCCACCGGTGAGGCAGAGAAGGGAAATTCGGCAGCATTAACGCAGAAGCCGTTTTCATTAGTCCCGTAACACATTTGGCAAAGATGGAAATCGTTCGTTATAATGCCGTGCACTAAGCAAGGAAAGAAGAGAATAAGATGTTGATAGATGACATGGAAGATCAAGAATGAAGAGGAAATAGTGAGTGGGAAAGAAGTATCTTCGCCGTTGTAAGTATATAAGAGTCTGCTGGATCAAGCCAGTGTCCCATCTAGTCCAGCATCCTGTTCTCACAGTGACCAACCAAATGTTTGTGGGAAACACATAAGCAGAACCCGAAAAAAATCGGGACATTAGCAGGGTCTGCTCCTGTGAGTTAACCCATTCCTGTCTGTTGTTTACATCAGCAGCTGGCAAGATGAGATATGGGGTGTGGGCTTCTCTGACCAAGACTGGCCCTGCTGCCGATCACTTGAAATGTGGGGTGTGTGGCCTGGTTTCCTAGCACCATTAGGACCAATGATCATTCCAGTGATGAAACATTGCAGAGCAAGTTTTGAAAATAACATGCTCATTGTGTTAAGTTGTGGGTGGACACAGCAGACGACACAGTGATTTCCAAACAGCTCTTGTTTATTCTCAGGCTGGAACAGAAGTGAGTTGAAGGCCTCAGCAGCCTGCTTATATAGAACTCAGCTACAAAGCAACAGTAACAACTTTCTGTAGTTAACCAATCCCTGAACGTCACTTTACAATCCCTCTTTTGCATATGTGGACCTGAGTGAAAACTGCAGCAGAATGAACTATATACACACACCCCTAGTGGCCTAGGGTGAGAACTTCAATACATAACACATTCCATTCCCCGCCCCCTAAGCAGCAGTATAAAGCCGTCTGAAGCTTTGCCTGTTCATCCTGCTGGAACATGAGAGATCACCTCCCATTTCGCCGGAACTTGTGTGAGTTATTTCCCTGGGAGGCGATTCGGCTTGATCTCAGCTTCCTGAAGAGGTCGCTGCACGATGCAGCTCTTACAATTCAACACTCTGCTCTGGCAAAGCTCATCAAAAAAAAAAAAAAACCCTGCTTCCTAACGAGGCCGATGTCATTTCCCCCCCCCTCCCTAAAGTCCTCTTTTGCAAATGCTGCAGACCTATTTTCACTGCAAACTAACCTCGAGGAAGCCAAGTATGAAGTCAGTCAAACTAAACCATGAAAGCTTAGGCTACTGGGATTTCTTTCTTTTTTTTAAGGATTCGCATGTCACGAGGTTCTGTGCTTCTGAAGAAACACTATTTGTAAGATTCATTACAGCTGTGGAAAGTTCACGGAAAAGGTCTGGCATTCAAACAATTTTACATGCTTGCCCACACCAATGAGAACCTTTCTTTCTTTCTTTCTTTCTTTCTTTCTTTCTTTCTTTCTTTCTTTTTCTTTCTTTTTACAAAACCCCCAAATGTTATTTCCAGTATTTTTCTTTTGAAACTTTTCAATGCAATAGAAGACAAGGTAAGGGACTCGCCATTGTGGAAGAGCGTTTATTAATGTTATTTATTTATTTCCAATATTGATTTCACCATGAATGACATCAGAGCAGCAAACAGGGCAATCAATAAAGCAATGCATCATTCAGCTAATATGCTGTTTCATATGGGAAAAAGTCACGGGTAAAAACATAAAATACGCCCAACATGGCTTACTTAAAACACCTGCTTGAATAGAAAGTTTTTCATCCAAGTGTCTGAAGTTGGGCAGGGAGGGCCCTGTCTAATCTCAGCTGGGAGAGAGTTTCACAGAGTCACACCGACAATACTGAATGCACAGCTCTTGGTGGATGAAAACTGCTTTTAGTGAGGCACCACAAAACGAGATTCCATTATCTCCTAACCTTGCAGAGTTGTTGTTTCAGATACATTTTGCAAAAATTGTAAAGACTCTTATGCAAACTGGTGTAGGATTTATTAATGGGGGTTATCTTTCTATGCGTATGAAACTGCATGTTTGCAGCTGGAACAAGTGAAGAGTTTGCACTCACAGGTATGTGGCCAGCCCCCTGCCCCCTGCCCCATACCGCTACAGGCCAACATTTCCCATCGTAGCAATGCATGTTGTTGTTCACCATCTGTCTGTCTCAGGAGACAATGGAAGAGTGCACCTTTGGGGATGAAGTCAAACCGTTAGAGAGTTATAGCGCCTGCTGTGGCTGTAGAGAACGATATGGGAGAAACGTGTTTTGTTGCAGCAGGGGCAGGTGAGGGAGTCCGGTGGTGCTGCTACAGATACATCACAGCATTTCTTCTCACTGCACTCCTCCCCAGTGGGCATTCCTCATCTGAAATAACACAACTTGGATTTCGGTCCTATATGCACTTACCTGGGGATAAGAACCACTCTAAACTATGAGACTTGCTTCTGAGTAGATATCTATAGGATTGCATTTTTAGTCAGGTTAACAATGACTTCTCGGTTTTATACTGACATCGTAAAACAATGTGTTTTAATGTGTGAATGGCAGTTGTTGAACTTAGGGCACGAGAGGGAAATGAGACTGAATTCAGGAGACAATTTGCCTATGCAAAGCGTCCCCCCACAGTGACTGGCGCCTTGACAAAATTCTATAAATGTCTTCAAGAAAAATGCCTCAACAAAATGCCTGCAATTTCCTTCAGGACGTGCACATATTTCCATTGTTTTCTGGTGAACTCTGTGCTTCCGAGGGTATGTTTTATATGGCTTTTGCCTTGAAACTCCCTTGTTGCAATCCTCGAAAACTATCAAGGAAGACTCCACCTGCTTTATTGTTCCCATAAATTCCTATGAAAGTGGTAGCTAAATCCAATTTGTGTCATTCTGATTCTCTTTGTAGCCTAAACTAAATCTCCTGCTGTGTATCCCAAAAGAAGAATCCTATTGACACCAAATAGCCACCTCTGCTGTATTTTATTCTGTGGTTATTGCAGCCTTTCAGCTGTTTGAAAATAATTTTCTGCTGTTGCCAGCGCACACCCCACCCCCAGCAGATTTTTAGTTCCAGGTCCTTATAATGACTCAGAAACCCTGCCAGTGCACAATTCCCAGTATAAGAACTTTAAACTTAGAACTTGTTGTTGGTCATGCTTTGGGGCATAATGAAGGCCCAAGAAGCAGCCCTTTGTCATCCCCCCATCCTCCTCTGTTGTTTTTGCTAGAAGATAAATGTTGGGAAGGGGGAAGGCAGCTTAGAATGGGTCAGCCATGTTTTTATTGTGTCTTTAATATTTTGTTGGAAGCCGCCCAGACCCAGTTAGATGGGCAGCATATAAATGATAAAGTTGTTGTTGTTGTTGTTGCAACGTTGAACATCCAATGCGGGTGTCGGCTATTGTTTCTGGGGCGCCTGCGCCAATCGGAAGCTGCACCTTGGTTTTCGAACGCTTCAGAAGTCAAACAGACTTACGGAACAGATTACGTTCAAGAACAAAGGTGCCGCTGTATTGCAATACACCGTTGAGTCTCCAGCAACCCAAAAGAAACCACACTTGTGACCTAGGGACCTCTTGCCATTCAGCAAAATGCGACAGACCTTAGAAGACTTTGGGCTAGGTCTTTTAATATTGTGGAGAATTTCTCACACAGACCACGTAATGCTGAACTGGTGCCTAACACACACACACCCATGCAGTTTGGAGGATCAGGAGTACTGGTTCAGTGCACCACAGTCTGGACATAACGTCCTTTGACACTTGAACATGTGAAATGCTGGGCTGCCGGCAGACCACGATTTAGTGCAATGGCGTAGCAATGGGGGGGCAGTGGGGGCGTTGCGTTCCCGGTGCCATGTCTCTGGGGGTGACAAGGCATGCGGTTTGCCACCGCCGCTCCACCGCCGTACGGACGGTGCTGGGATCCTCTGCTCACGGCTGCAGCTGCGAGCAGAGGATCCTGACACCATCCATATGGCGCTGGAGTGGCGGCGCCACCAACCCGCTACATAGTGTGCATGTGTGGCATTGCTACGTACGACACATGCGTTGTACGTAGCGACGCTGCACATGCACGCTACGTAGCGACGCCCCGCCCCCGGGTGGACATCATGTTTGCCGCTCCGGGTGCCCGAGCGGCTTCCTATGCCACTGATTTAGGGTGCCTGCTCTGCCACTCTATCTCAACCTCAAGCACAAATGCTTCCTTGTTGCATTATTCCAAATGCCAGGTTTTGCCAGCACAAATGTGTCGGTTGGTGAAGGTGCCAGTTTAGGCTGGCAGCGCTGTTCTACGTTGCTCACGGACAAAGTGAGCATAGATTGAACTGTACTGCTCACGCAGTGTTTGCTTTTTATTTCTTTTTAAAATAAATAAATAAATAAATTTCTTTATTTTCTTTTTTAAAAAATAAAATAGGCAAATAAAAGTAAAACAGAAAGCAAAGCAGGTCTTCCCAGGAAGAAGAAGAAGAAAAGCATTTGTTTTCTTCCACGCAAATGTTCAGCTAACCGCAGTCTCCCATAGTTTGCCGTCTTTTTCTTCCCCTGTCCACAGCATCTACTCCCCACCCCACCCCCATTCTTTTTTCAGTTGTGGTTTGTATTTCTTGCATGAGCTTTAATCAACAGGGGGGAGAAACACAGAAGCTTTCATTCTTAGACATTTCCCGATCTGTGGCTCTGAACTGTCTCTTTATATTATAATCCTTCACAGTTATATCCATAAATATACCTTACTTTGGTTTCTTTGTAGTCTATCTCGCTATTCCTTTCTTGAAATTTCCTTACATTTCAATGAGATAGGGAGGAGGAGGCTTTCTCTTTTTCAGATGGAGATAATATGATTTCTGAAATCTCCTTTCTTTCACACATCAAGGAAGTCTCCATTTCATTTGGTGGTGCTTAAGACAGACAGAAACAATTCTTGCCTCTCTTTTTGTTGTCATTACAGATGCTTTATTGGGTAAAAGGGAGATTTAATTTCCTGCTGTGTGAGGTAACAATTTCCTTCTAGCAACCTGACTTTCCATAACTAATTTACAGGCTTAGAGAAATTAACAGCACTTATTTCCGTTTACCTGCTTCCGTCCTTCTTCCCTTGTTATCGGGAGATTAATTCAAAACAAATGGATTAACGGGAGAGTTTATACTGTCAAGATCTTAAACTGTGTTGGCACCCATGAATTCTTATTTTTATTTCTTACAAAATGGGTGTTTAGCAGCATCGGAAAAGGGGTGGAAATTATGTTTATTTTATAATCACTGTTTTGTTCCCAAGCACATGTGATCTCTAAGAAAGAAAGAAAAGGAGCGGGGAAGAAAATGTAAAACTTTTGCTAAAAGCTGCTAGTCCCAAAATGCTTTGATGTTGCACAGAATTAAAAAGGGATAATGATAATGGTTTGAAATACACAAAGCAAGGAATAGTTCTCGCAGTAGCCGCTAGGCTGGCTCAGCAACAAGGCTTTAACAAACTGCAAACGCTGTTTACTGTTTTCTCTGTTCCACTGCCAAGATCGTGGCTGCTGTAGACACAAGCCGCTGTATAATTTTTCAAGTGCTTCCTTTAAAAGAATTTCATAGGTTAAACACTCAATAAGGAATAGAGTTGGGGGAATGAGCTTCCCATTCAACTTCAGTAGAAGAGGCAGATCAGTACACCCTCCAAGTGCCTCTGTTCTCCTTGGACTGTCCCAGATTTATGGAAGTGATTTGATCCCAGAATGTCCCGCTTTTCCTTAGGACGTCCCAATTTTCATCAGAGAAATGTTGGAGGGTGTAGAGTTATGCGACCCCCCAAGCCAAGGGGATAAGTAACTATACAACTGTTAGAAGACATCTGAAGGCAGCCCTGGATAGGGAAGTTGTTTAATGTTTTATTCTGTTTTTATATATGTTGGAAGCTGCCCAAAGTGTCTGGGGGCAACCAAGGACATATCTACACTCATGATATCTAAAGCTTAAAAAAAAGAGTTAAGGAATGATTCTGATAACCATATAGCCACACAAAGTGCTACTGGAAAGAAATTTTTATTTTGTTCTTTTTTAACGTTAATAATGCGTTATTAAAATGTGACAACAGAGGGTGCTGCAGAGCAACCCACTACCAGAAACTAGGTAAACAGCCTGGGAAACAAAGCAAAAGCGAAACCAAAGAGGACTCTTCCTGTCTTGACGTTTTAGAATGACATTTCGAATATCGTTCGCATAAGGTTTAACGGGTGAGTGTAGATCCAGCCCCAATCAGATGGGTGGGGTATAAATAATAAAGTTATTGTTGTTAAATTGGACGTCCATATTTTCATCGGAGAAATGTTGGAAGGTTTGATATACCTTGGGTTTTACCTCTCTATAGGAATCTACCTTATACTGATTCAGACCATTATCCCATTAACTCAGTAACAATGATTGGGAGAATCTCTTCAGGGTTCAGACAGGAAACATTCTTAGCCCTAGCTTGAGATGCAGGGATTTGAGCCTGGGAACCTTATCAATGCAAGGAAGATGCTCTACCACAGAGTTACAGCCCTCCTCCTCCTCCTCCTCCTCCTCCTCCTCCTCCTCTTCATTGATATTCTCCTTGTTGGCATTCCAGAGTAGGAGGGACTGCAACCTCCCATCAGCTCTTGCACCTCTGGGTACTGACTTGGATCAGATTCTTCTTCCCCTTCCTTCAGTCAAAGTCCCAGGAGTCCATAATACAGTAGTTCATAGAAATGTGTGCCAGTTAATGTGGCCCTCGTCTTTCCTTACCACAATCCAGAGACACAGCATATCTTTGTTATTATGGATGTGCAAGGCAGGACATTAGCCAGGGAGCACCTGACGTTTTGATTGCTCTTGCTTCTGCTGATTAGTTAATGTTTGCACAGCGGCCACGAATGTATATAGGTGATAAGCACCAGTGTTATTAGTGTGCTAAACAGTCACTTTAAAATATGTTTTTTGGCACATTGCTGGACTCAGGGCACATATTAAGCAGCCCTGCTGAGATTACAGAGTAGAAGATTGCTGAGCAATGGGCTGTCTGTACAAGTTAATCTGGAATAAAGTAGCAGAATTTTGGTCTATAGCAGAATTTCAGGCTGTAGATGGCTGACTGCATTTGTAAAAAAAAAAAAATCTTTTTTTAAAAGCATGCATATAAAAGAAAATGAAGGTTTAACACGTGTCTCCCACTGAGGTGCTAGTTAACTGCAAGCTGAGAGGCACATTCAAAAATATGATATCTCCACAGTGGTCTGAAGTGTTCAGTTTTGGAGTTCTACCACCTTCATCTGTGGAACTTGCATGTCGAGGTCCCCAAACCACCCCTCAAATAAAACACACTTCACACAAGAATATAAGTTTAAGGTTTTTGGGATTATTTTGGCCACAACATTATTAAAATACAAAATATGTGAGTGGCTGCTTAGACATTGGTTAAGACTATCTGTCCCACTGGGGACGGAGCTGACATCCACCCACCTATGGAGTCAGTAAAGGGGAAAACACTTTGGGGGAGAGAATGTGCACCTGTTCTCCCCTAATGCTCCCAGGGGCTCTTGCGTGGCCCTGACCCCCGACCGGGGGATACAGACAAAGCATAGCAAGCCCCTGGATTCCTTAAACAGAATTCCCTGCACAGCAGCAGCATTGGAGGGGCAGCCACAGCCAACCCAGCCCCTCCACCAACCAATTTATAACCAATGCCTAACCACCAGCCTTACAAGTTGTGACTAATTGCTACGCAGTAGGCGAAAACCAGGTGGCACCTGCCAATCAGCCATATGGAAAAATTCCTACCAGGCCCCTGCCCCAAAAGCAGATGACCCCATGTCAGGCATAGCAAGGTCAACGCAGAGGCCTAATAACAGGGAGGGAGGGTGGGTGATCCGATGCATGAAGCCAGGAGAGCTCCCACGCTGTGTGCATGATAATTTATAGGCTCTGGGCTGTCCATCAACAAATTGCAACATATGAATCTCCCCAACGACACCCAGAGCCCAATCACAGAAGTGGCCATCCATACTAACCCGCCCAGCAACAGAGGGGTGGCCTGTTGGCCCCCACCGCAACACGTGCTCTCCATGAAGGAGAACCCGCTTTCTAGAAGAAGTTCTGGAACTCAATTCTGAGTGCTCAGCCAAGGCCCAGATTTCAGGGAGGGTGACCTTGACAAGTGCTTCACTTGCCAGCCTTGGAGAATACCCAATCTGGGGTTTGTTTGTTTGTTTGTAATTCATTTTTTGTGTCTTGGTGAAGTTTTGCTGCACGTTTTAAGGGCGTCATAATTACTTTGCACACTGTCTTGCAAAGGCAATTGCCCTGAAAGGCAGTTTGCATATTGTTTAATTGATTGATTGATTGATTGATTGTTAGACTAGGTAATCAATTATCCACGTGACTGCTGAAACAAACAAGAAAAGTGCATAGGGTGTGAACAGTTACAAATCCACAGTTCCTAGTGTGTGAATGTGTTGTCTTAAACAACAGGGATACATTCAGTATGTGTGCAAACCATGCAGTGAAATGCAAACTGAAGTAGGGTGCAAATGCAATTTTTTAAAAGAAGTTATTCAAAAGCTGAGGAGATGCAGTAAGTGTGTCTGTGTGCATACATGTACCGAGGATGTTTCTCACCTGGAGCATCATTTGGTCTAAGAACAAACTTGGCTCAGGCATGGAAGAAAACAGTGGTGTGTAATGTTTGCTCCTGTAACTGGAAAACAGTATGAATCCTCCAGACTGAATAAACCTGGTAAAAATAATATTAGGATTATTCTAGTCTAAATAATACTAGGATCATTCTAGGGTGTTTTTTTTGGGGGGGTGGGGGTTACTTTCCCTTGCCAAAAGAACACTAGCTTTTGCCTCCAGCCCCAAACCAGAAAATCACCACAAATGAATCCTGGGATGGGGCAGGGAGAAGGATGGGAGAGTAATTCGATTTAGTTCTCATTAAAAGGCAAATCTACCTAACTTGAACTTCCTGAAACAACATGCTTCAAAGTATGCACTTCTCCAAATTTTGCAACACAGTTCTCCAACCAAGTTAAGTGCACACAAAAATCATCTACTAAAAATGCACGTTAGTGAAAATGACATGCAAAAAAGGTGTTATACAAGGGGAAATTCCTTGCAAAAATTTGCATATTGGGCAAAATTGCATGGGGAAAGTGTGAATATTAGGAGAAATCTGCACTGGACTCCAAATGAATTTTCATGAGGGATTTTTGTTTTTAAAAACTGCAAACTAATAAGGAAGCATTGAAACCTGAACTTAAGGGAAAATAGGAAACTGAGAGAAACTGAAATTGACATGATTTGCCCATTTCTAGTTGAAGCACTTCAGGTCTGAATTCAAGAACTGCAGCGTACAGCTCTAGACTAGCCCTGTCCCTTTGTACCTAATACTCTCTAGTTTTTACTTTGCGTAGTGAAGAACTCTGGACCATAGATCTAGATTACTGTGATTTAGCTATATGAGTGTAATTCTGCTGATGTCAGTTGCTTTAATTCTGCCCAATATTATAGCCTCACAGCCATAATGCGGCTGATCCCACTAGAATCTTAACTGAAGCTTGACATATTGTGTTTAGATAACATTTTTGCTTAATTTCCACCAAAAACAAAACAAAACAGCAAACGGCATTATTGTGTACCATCTTCACTGAAATGTGCACCAAATGAAGAGGAACAGAAGGAGACTGTTAAATTCCACTCAGTGAGAATATTAAAATCCTGCTGAAATGTATGAAAACCTTTATATAACTGATAAGTCTAAATACCCTTTTGGAATCTTATTCCCAGGGAAATTACTTATCTCAGAATTAATGGCTATATTTCCTTAGTGCAGAGAGGCAATTGTAGGAAGTAGCTGGATTTAATATGGTAACAAAAATACCATTTTAATGATAAGCTTTCATGCTAGTCTGAGGTAATTAAGATGTAAGATCTACGTTCTGAACAGGCTCAGACTAATAGTAAGAAATAAACTTCTATGAAAAACTATGTCCACCTGGAGACATTTACAAACACTGTTACTGCCACCATATGCACTGGTGGAGGAAGAGGAGTGGGGGGGAGCACACTGCCCCCGCCGGCGTGATCCCGGTGGGGTGCCATCGCGGCTGCCCCCTGCCCACACTGGGCACCATGCCCCTGCAGGCGGTGTGCTACGCCCCCAGGATGCGTGCCATGCCCCTGTGGGTGGCACACCATGCCCCGGGACGCACATCAGCCCCGCCCCCGCCTGCTCTCTGTCACCCGGTGCCGGAGCATGAAGCTCCGCCACTGACCATATGTAATACCCCCCCTTTTTTGAGGCTGAGATCATCACTGGAGATTTTGACAGGTGAAATATTCATCTAAGAGGGATATGTTTTTTTAATCAAAGGCCCTACAGAGAAGGAACATGGAGTTTGCAACCTCACTGTGAACTAGGATTGTAATGAGAATTTGAATAGGGTAATGGAGACTGGTCCATTAGGAGGAATGGGGCACTGCCCCACTTTCTATCTGTCCTCAAACCCCCACCACCACCACCACCACCTACCTGCTTCCTTAAATACAACTGGTCCAGGGGGTACCACTGCCTGTCACCTTCCTTCTCCTTGGTCCAAGTGTTGCCATTGTAGAAAGCATCAGAGAGGAGGATGGGAACACATCTAGAATTCACTTTCTCTGCCTGTCATTGGCTCTGGCTCCACCTTGCGTTGGGCTCCCTGACTTCCACCCTACCAGTCCCCGTGAGCACCAGCCACCACTGGAATAGCAGGACTCTCAAAGCAAGAGATGTGAGGCCTGCAGAGATCACTCTACACAGATCCCTACACTGCTACCATCTCTCCCGTCACCTGGCCCAAGGACCTTTAACTGTAGCAGGTGGTGGTAGTAGCTTCACACAGTCAACAAGGTCTGATGGAAGCACGCTTTCCTTCCAGGGATGAGACTCGGACTACTAGGTCTAGAATCTTTCATGGGGAAATGATGCAACCTGTTTTCCATTGGTAGGAGCAAGTGACGAGTCACAAAGTGAAGGAGGCGTATGAGTCTGAGCCCATGGCTCTATGAAACTAGATTGTGCTTTCTGTATTTACCATAAAGCTCACTGGCAGAGCCCATATTTCGTATGTAGAAAGTTCTATGCTCTATTCTTGGTACCTGCAAATAGGTCTGGGATAGACCTCTGCCTGAAACCCCGAAGAACCACTGCCAGTCGTTTCAGAGGTAGATGCTTATCTAGCCAGCTTTCTATGGTCCTAGAAACAGTAACCAATGAGGCCATTTCTCTGCAATGGAAAAGCATCTGCTTTGCACACAAAAAGGTCCCAGGCTCGGTCCCCAGCATCTCCGGGTGAGGCTGGGAAAGACCCTTACCTGAAACCCTAGAAATCTGCTGTCAGTCAGTGTAGACAGTACTGAGCTGTATGGACCAATGGTCTGGCTTACCTGTGATCCCGAATTTCAGGGGGTTGGACTAGATGAGCCTTCGGATCCCCCCCAACTCTGCGATTCTGTGATTCTATTATTTGGTAAGAGGTAGCTTCCTACGTGCCTCAGAAATGGTTTAAGGGGACTGCAAATTCAAACCCTGCTCCACAATATTCAGATCCTATTATTTATTACATTTACATCGCACCATTCCCCCAAGGAGCTCAAGTTGGCATTTTCTCCCATTTTATTCTCGCAACAACCCTGTGAGGTAGAATGGTTCAAGGTCACCTAGTGAGTTTCGTGGCTGAGCAGGGATTTGGACCCTGGTCTCCCAGGTCCTTGCCTAACACTCATAACTAGCACTGCATCACTGTCTCCTGGTACTATCTGTTTAAAATTGTGCCTGAAGGAGGAAAGCAAAATGAAACAAACAATACAAAATAAAGGTGTGAAATGTTCTCCATTGACTTCAGCTAATCTTATTCCTCATCTCTAATCAGAGAGGATTGGTCTTCTAATAAATCCCTTGTTCTCGAGAGAGAGAGAGAGAGAGAGAGAGAGAGAGAGAGAGAGAGAGAGTCATACACTAAGAAGAAAGCCCAGTCCAGCGGCTCAGCCGCACTTCAGACAATGAGGCTAGGCTATTTACTCTGCCATTTCAAGGTCAGAAGACATCACAATCCTGATGGGAGAAGGAAATGCTCAGGCATCGTCGGATGGAGCATTTTGAGGAAACGGGGATGGTATCAAGGGAAATTACAGGCTTCACCCAAAATGTCATCCTCAATGTCATGACTGAGGATTTAGCCCTAGAAGGGGAAAGAATCCTCAAAGTGTTGGGGTTTCCTAAGAAAACGAACTAAACTCAAAAGCCACAAGGCTTAAAATTAGAAAGGGCATCCTTCCCCCCAATACCTGTTATATTTGGAAGTGCGTTCAGTCACATTTTCTGGAATCGCCAGTCAGTAAGTGCAATGCTGAATTAGGTTGCATGTTAATTTGCAGGCTTCCTGGCCTGTGTGTAGATTTGGGATGGGTGCTCCTCATGCATGCAGTCTAAATGGTGTCATTGGCATCGGAATGTCAGCCTGTATTTCTTTGCCATTTAATCCAGAATTTCCCTTTCTGGGAAAAAGCCTGTTGACAACAACCCAATGACCAATTTGCAGTTTTGAGTCCTCATCTTCCTTCCTTCTTTCTTTCCTTCCTTCCTTCCTTCCTTCCTTCCTTCCTTCCTTCCTTCCCTCCCTCCCTCCCTCCCTCCCTCCCTCCTTCCTTCCTTCCTTCCTTCCTTCCTTCCTTCTTTCTTTCTTTCCAGGCATCATATACTGAAGGAGGCAGAGCAGATGCATTCAAATCCTTGCAAAACAAAACTGCAATGATACATTTATCATTTATCATTTATCCTTTACATTAAGCTTAAGTTCCGAAAGCCAAACCACGGAGGGAGATCTTACAATGTTTCTGAAATCTGGAAGCAGGAAGAGGAGTTCGGGATGAGATCATGGCCTTTTCAGCTGAGGCCTCATTATTATGGAACTACCATACCAAGCCAGCCCACAAAATTTGCTTAGCCTTTGGAAGACCTTGCAAGACAAAGGGTTAAGTTCCTTTACTGGAAAATTCTAGAAAGGTAACTGTATACAGTATAAGGCCCATTTTGTTGAATCTGTCAATTTCTATTTCACTCAGTTTTTCATTTTTCACCTTTTACATTCAGTTCTCCACATTTCCACATCAGTTCCCCATATTTTTACAAAATAAAGTCCTCATGAAAATTCACCACCATTTTAGTGCAAATTTCTCCTAATGTACACATTTTTTTGTATATAAAGGTAAAGGTAAAGGGACCCCTGCCTGACCGTTAAGTCCAGTCACGTACGACTTTGGGGTTGCAGCGCTCATCTCGCTTTACTGGCTGAGGGAGATGGCGTTTGTCTGCAGACAGCTTCTGGGTCATGTGGCCAGCATGACTAAGCTGCTTCTGGTGAACCAGAGCAGCTCACGGAAACACCGTTTATCTTCCCGCTGGAGTGGTACCTATTTATCTACTTGAGTGCTTTCGAAATGCTAGGTTGGCAGGAGCAGGGACCGAGCAGCAGGAGCTCACCCTGTCATGGGGATTCAAACCGCCAACCTTCTGTTCAGCAAACCCTGGGCTCTGTGCTTTAGACCACAGCGCCACCTGCATCCTTATTTTTTTTTTGTATATAATTTTATATAATGCACACATTTTTGCAAAGCAGATTTCCCTAATATAATGCATTTTATTTTCATGAGCATTCACATTTTTTGTCCAAACTTTATCCTAACTTATTGATTTCCATGCACATTTATTGAAATTCATTGCAAAATTCGGAGAAGTACAAATTCCCATGGATGGCTGATTAGGCAAGTTTAAATGCAAACTGAATCAAATTTGTCCCTATTTCTACTCTCTTTTAAGGGTAATGAGGTTCATGGACTTGACCTTCAAAACATTTATCAGCAAGCAGAATGAAATTCTGGAACGATAGTACCAACCTAGAACCAGCTTTTCCACCAATAGTTGCAACTCAAGCAGTAAGAGCGAATCAGCGGCAAATATACAAAGATTACTCTGGACGCTTTACCGCCTCTATGCAACATGAGGTTATTGTGTAGTATCCATTGCAGAAGGACCACAAGCTGATCCAGGTCACATTGCCAGCGGTTAACACATTCTATTAATAATTTTCGCCTGAGGCAGTTTGTATTTATATGTATATTCCCTGTTAACCTTTCCTACAGAGACAGAATGACAGCCTGTGGTGGCCTCAAGTACAAGGAGAACTATCAAGAAGAATGTGTCAGCACAAAAATGTACTTTTCTGCAAGGTTAAATGGGAAGAGAGAGGGAGGGGCACCCAGTAATCTCTCCCTGGCAGTCCATCAGCCTTTGAGACGGAGAAATTGATGCATCTGTTGCTCCCAGCAAACATATATGGGGCTGTTCAAAAATGTTGAATGGCTTGTGGCATGATCCAATGCATGTCTACTCGGAAATAAGTACCATTCAGATCAGTGGGGCTTGCTGATTCCCATGACCAGGTTGCCGACAGATTTAGATCTTTCTTTTTCTTTCTTTCTTTCTTTTCTTTCTTTCTTTCTTTTCTTTCTTCTTTCTTTCTTTCTTTCTTCTTTCTTTCTTTCTTTCTTTCTTTCTCTCTCTCTCTCTCTCTCGTTCTCTCTCTCTCTCTCTCTCTCTCTCTCTCTCTTTCGTTCCTTTCTTCCTTCGTTCCTTCCTTCCTCCCTCCCTCCCTTTTTTTGCAATTGACCTGCAGGATGCCCGCCCCCATCTGAGCCGCTCAAAACAGGTGAAAATACCTTAGTGATCTGTTCAACAAAAATATTAAGGGTGGAATAAGAATAAGGATTGATTATTTGTACCCCCTCCCCAGCCACTCGGGGCGGCTCACAATAGAATATTAAAAACATGATAAGACATCAAACATTAAAAACTTCCCTAAACAGGGCTGCCTTCAGATGTTTTCTAGACATCAGGTAGTTGTTTATTTCCCAGACATCTGGTGGGAGGGTATTCCACAGGCAGGGCGCCACTACCTAGAAGGCCCTCTGCCTGGTTCCCTGTAACCTCACATGACACCATCTGCAACAATGCCATGTCCCAGTTTCTGATTTGATCTCGGAATGTCCCACTTTTCCTTAAGACGTCCCTATTTTCATCAGAGAAATGTTGGAGGGGATGGAGTTGGCATACCGCCAAGCCAATGAGATAAATAGCTATACAGAGGTACCTCAGGTTACATACGCTTCAGGTTACATACTCCGCTAACCCAGAAATAACGCTTCAGGTTAAGAACTTCGCTTCAGGATGAGAACAGAAATCGTGCTCTGGCGGCGCAGCGGCAGCGGGAGGTCCCGTTAGCTAAAGTGGTACTTCAGGTTAAGAACAGTTTCAGGTTAAGAACAGACCTCCGGAACGAATTAAGTACGTAACCAGAGGTACCACTGTACAACCTTTAGAAGACATCTGAAAGCAGCCCTGTATAGGGAATTTAAAAAAATAAAATGTTTAATGCTTTATTTATTTGTTTAAATGTTGGAAGCTGCCCAGAGTGGCTGGAGCAACCCAGTCAGATGGGTGGGGTATAAACAGTAAAATGATCATTATCATCATCATGGGATGGGACGTCCCTATTTTCATCTGAGAAATGTTGGAGGGTATGAACTACACCACCAGCATACAAAAGAGAGAGTAGTTTTACTATTATTCCAGTGATAATTTCAGCTTTCTAAATGTTGTTTCCCCTTCAGTTTCCTGAGACTTTTAATGGCCAGTGATTGAGAGGCCTGATAAGAGCTTATGTAAGGATTAAGGCCGGGCCTGCATCTTACTGTCCATCACGTTCGGCGTTATCGTTTACCATCGCAAAATGGAGGCCAAGAAAAAGTCACCAAGGGTGGGGATTATAAACGAGAAGGAAAATTGGCTCAGGCCTGATGAATGACTGAGAATAATCAGACCGTTTTATCATTCTCAAAAGATTTGGACATTTTATGCCAAAAAGAAAAAGAAAAGGAAAAGGAAACGGAAAATTCTATTAACTAGTTTCTTTGGCTAACATTTATTTACTGGCCAGCCTGTAAGTACTGCTGACATGTCTGGCTGCTAAGGCAGAAGGGGAGAGGAGCCCAGGCCCATTAGGGAAAGACAAGGAGGTGGTTGGACTGAGAAACCACCTGCGTAAGATTTATAGCCACTGATCAGTTCTTTGTCACACAGAGACAATAGACAATAGCTAGCGGGAGAGCATCTGCTTTGCTTGCAGGAGGTCCCATTTCAATCCAGAGAGAGACTCCTCATCTGGCACCCTGTGCTGCCAGTCAGTGTCAACACTTTTGAGCTAGATAAGCCAGTAGGTCTGACTCAGCATAAGGCATCTCCAGATTGGACTACGAAAGACCCCTTTCTGAAATCCTGGAGAGTCATCACGCTTTCAGGCAAAGGGAGCTAGTGTTTGTCCACAGACAGCTTTCCAGGTCATGTGGCCAGCATGACTAAACCGCTTCTGGCGCAACACCGTGACGGAAACCAGAGCACACGGAAACGCCCTTTACCTTCCTGCCACTGCGGTACCTATTTATCTACTTGAGCTAGCATGCTTTTTAACTGCTAGGTTGGCAGGAGCTGGGACAGAGCAATGGGAGCTCACCCCATCGCGGGGATTTGAACCGCCGACCTTCTGATCGGCAAGCCCAAGAGGCTCAGTGGTTTAGACCACAGCGCCACTCACAGCCAGTTAGTATTGGCACCACTGAACTAGATGGGTGACAGGTCTGAATCCCTGGAGACAGCAGTCCCCAAATGAGGACCCACTTCATTCTCATGTTGCCGTCCTGTGTGTGTGTGTGTGTGTCCACACCCTAGGCTTGCTGGAGAAACAATAGGAAATAAAAATGATGGATACATAAAAACAGACTGATAAAATCATTATTCTCCCATGCACACTACAGGAGTTGGCTTCCCACCACAATAACACAGAATTGAGGTAATTAAAGCATATACATTTGCAGCTCCAACTAATCAAAATACCCAACACACAGTTGAGAAGGACCTCTATGCTGTGCTTACAGAAGTGTGTGTGGGGAGGGAACCCTCATCCTCTGGCGACCTTTGCAAAACATTCTGCATCTACAGTAATAAAATAACCACTGTGAAGCATTTTTTTCCAGAACTTGCAAAATTTCTGCCTTTGTGCACAGAGGAGGTGCAGACAGAAAAATCACCCGAGTGCTGGCAGACAGGAGCCTGCTGTGTGTGTGTGTGTGCACACGCAATATATGCCAACCGCTAAGGGAACTGAAGGGGGTGGGGTGGGGATTTGCACTTTGTAAGCGTTGCGCTGTTAGAAATTCACAAAAGCAAGACCTGCCTTTACAAATCAAGGCCACCAAGAGGTCAGCTAGTTCTATGGGCTGCCTCTTGATTTGTTTCAACACCCTCTCCGCCTGCTGTGGTGCTTTGAGGCGCTGTGGGCATGAATCAAAAGTTAGTTGTCTATTTCAATCAGATTCCATATAGAGTAGATTGGAGTTACTGGGAGGTAATTTACCTTGCAAAATGGAGACATGCTAGGCGTAATTTGATCACAATAAATGGGAAAACAGTAATTACTGAGCCCAAATTAAATTGCCTTGTGGTAAATAATGCATGCACCAGGAAGACTAGGAGTGAAGTATGTGAGCTATATGGTGCAAAGACTCTTGAGCAGGAGCTAAACGCGACTAGAGAGCATTTCCAAGGAGCAGCAACAAACATGAATGCCGTGAGCATTTTCATTTCCAAGATGGCCTAAGGCCATCACACAAGCAGAAATATGTTTGTAGTCTAGGATACTGTAGTGGAAACTCGTGGAAGATCTTTGTAATCACGAGGAGTCAGGTGGCATATCCTCCTCCCTTTTCCATCCTCAGTCTTGAAATTAGCAAAGTAAAGTTGCTGGTGAGGAAGATACAATTAGTTGAGAACACCTTCAGCTGCCAATGACCTTAGCCAAGCCACACCCAGGTACCTGATAGCCAGGTGGAATCAATCAAACCTATTAAGTTAACTATATAAACGAAGGAATGCAGGGGACCGATTGGGCTTTGCCATAGACCAGGTACTGGGTGCTGTGGGTTTCCTTGCGTGAGGGGTCTCTCTCGCTGCTCCTTTGGGGCCCCGGGCGGCAGAAGGGGAGATTGTGCTTGGGCTTTTATCAGGTATGCTACATTTGTCTGCTGTTGATTGTAACTAGAAATAAAAGCATATTTGTTCTTCTTCCATTGGTGTGTTCAATGGATCCAGATCCCTAAAGAACCCTGCCCCTTGGCAGGACAGACACCAGCAGGGCATTTACAGAAGAGATAGCCATTGCGGTGCCCTCCAGATGTCACTGGACTGCAACTCCCAGCATCTCAACCATTGGCCATGTTGGCTGGGGCTAATGGGAGCTGGAGTCTAACAATATCAGATGGGCACCATGTTGGCTACCTCAGGGTCATGGCATTAGAGACTGCTGGTTGCCCATTCTGTTTGTTAGGTAGAGTGCTGGTGGGCAGTCCTGTGTGCTTGGCTGACATCTCTTTACGGGAGCTAGTTGTCAAGAGGTGGCCTCCTGCCACCTGGAGTCCTCTCTTGAGTGTTTTGAAGGACACAGCCACCAAAGCTTGTTGAAGGGGCTTGGTCCTGTCGATCAGTCGGTCTTCTCTCATGCACCTACAGTATACACACTTGCTAAGATGAGGAAACAGGAGTCCATTTGAGGAAATTGTATTTTGTAATTTGGAACATTCAGAGTAGAAGTGAGGAAGGAGCCAGATGCAAAAATAAAGTCTGGTGGTGTTGGAAGAATAAAGCAAGTTAAGGTTTATTACTCCAGGCAAACAAAGCCATCCTGAGTACTAGATTGCATGTGGCCATCACATGGTCATCAACACAAGATAGCTGTAATACTAAGTTACTCAAGGAGGAGGAAGTTAAGCCTGAGAGGGGTGGGAAACAATCTAGAGGTAGCTACTTAAGAAGGAATCAGTGAGGGAAGAATAGGTTACCTTTCTGTCTAAGCTTCTCCCCCTTCCCAGTTTCGGCAACATTTTTGCAAGTGCTGTTGCTTTACTCCCAACACTGGTTGTGTGATGATAAGCCAGCAAACTATCAGTTCACTGTTGGAGCAACTACACATGTTCCTAACCCAGCACTGTAGCGTCTGCAAGCCACTGGAGTTTGGTAAATTATTGCAAGTCAGGGCCAGGTTGTGGACCGCAATCTGAGCCAGGGACCAGGATCCAGGAGAAAAGCCAGTTGCTGGGATTGAAGAGTAAGTCAGAACCAAAGGACAAGCCAGGAGCTGCTTCTTATTCCTAGTTTGTCTAAATGAGAGTTGGGTGCCCAAGATGAGCATTTTAATGATCAGTGGGAGTGGTGAGTTTAATAGAAGAGTGAGTCTACTAGGGTTAATGCCAGCATTCAAGAGAAGGTTGGTGTCAAGACCCAGCCTTTGAGAGCTCTGTAGATCTAAACTCTATCTCAGAATAAAAGAAGCCAGTACAGAGTATTGAGATGATACAGAACAGTACTGTATAGCTATTGTTTAGAAAATAATAGGATAATAGACCAGTCAATGGACGAGTAGTTGGTCTAGTCTTATGACATACAGAGGTTCGGTCCAATGTTAGTAATACTCACAGTAGGCCCATTGAAATTGATATACGTGTCTAATTTAGGTCAATGGATCTGTTCAGAGTAGAAATTTGTTGACTATAAACCAGAGAAGTTTCCCAAAAAGGTTTCCATTAAGATGGATTTTCAATCATATGAAAACCTAAAGTCAAGAGCAGCAACTTTTCAAAACAATATTCTATGAACTCAGCCAATATTATGGATTCTATGCAAACAACCACTAGGCAAAATGCTACAGCCTATCATCTGGAAGAAATTGTACTGGATTACCATAATTGTTCCTGGTGGCCTTCAAAGCAATGATCAGTCAATTCAGATCTAAATCTTCTTTAGACAGCTGTATAAATATTTATGAAATTCCAGAACCAGAACCAAAGTTAAAGAGGGAGAAAGACCCATTAAGTTGCAATGAAACTTTTTGCAGTAAACACTTCCTTAACTGCGTATCCTAGATCGTCTCTTATTTCCTTCCCCCCCCCCCCAATGGAGCACAATGGGGGAAATGGTTCATTTACCAGTTATGGGTTCCAGAAAATATCTATAATATTTTTCACCTTTCTCCTTTAAAAAAAATCTTAGGAATTGATTAGGCAGCCCTGTTTAGGGAAGCTTTTAATGTTTAATAGACTATTGCATTTTAATATTCTGTTGGAAGCCGCCCAGAGTGGCTGGGGAAACCCAGCCAGATGGGTGGTGTATAAATTATTATTATTATTATTATTATTATTATTATTATTATTATTATTATTATTACTGATGTTCACCGAACGTCTGACATACAGTATCTAATGTTTTCAGGTGGCCCTGAAGGGGTAAACACCAAAAACATGTTAGCCTTTAAAATCTATCCTTTGGGGTATGACAAAGGACAGGGCACTCCCCATAGTTGTGGATAGCCTTGATTTATTTATTGCACCTTTATTATAGCTTCCTTTTGTATTAGTTTGCTGTTCCCTGCTTTGGGGACCTTCTGGCCAACTTGTGGCATATACCTAAGCCATAACACCTTCCATGAAACATTGATCTAAGATTGTTCTGCGATAACCCTTCCTCTTAGGAGAAGCATCCCTTCTCATCTCAGCTTTCATTAACATGTCTATCTACTATTCCTGATGGCCAACTTCAGTCTCAGTTCCCCATGGCAAAAAGGCAATCCTATTCAATGGTAATGAATACAGCATAACTTAACGATCGTGCTCTTGATGGATTTTAATTTAGAGCACTTAACAACAGAGTCTATGGTGGGATAGAATCAGGAACTATGACTAGCCTGCTGTGATGACAACCTTTGTAGCTTTTTCAAATAATATTCTCCACTTCTCATTAACCCTGGCTATGACTGAGTGGGAGTGAATGAAACAGAGGACAAATGAAGAGATTGTGATGGAGTGAGTCTGGCTAAACAGGTCAAATGAATGTAACTATTAGTGGCAATGGATACGGTCTGCAAGGATTATTCTGATGATGCATGATGAAGATGATGAGCTTAATTTTAATGTCTAAACAACATATTCAAATAGAGATATAAAGTGATGCTCCAACCAGTGGGATGATCAGTTTGCAGTGATATGTATCAATCGAGAATGGGAAGGAAACCCCTCCCCTTCCTGAACTCAGAGGTCTGAGCGTGTCAGAGAACAAAGGAGACGTGGGGGCGGACTTCCCATTGGTGCGCTTCTTGCTGCGGAAGTCGGGAGGAGTCACAGTAGGCAACTGATATCCTTGAAGTGGGTTTCCTGTTTCTGCTTGTAACAGAATGCTATAATAAAAGGACTATAAAAGGCTTCCGGAGCAGCGCTCTTAGCAGATGGGTGGAGGACTGCGCTCCTGCTATCTCGAGGCAGTCCTGTGTCGGAGTGGAAGAAAGGGGGCGGCTGGAGACGTAAGTTTCCCCCGAAAAACCCCAGGGGGAGATCCTGGGGACAAGGCTCACAGCAGTGCGTAAAAGGGGTTCTCCGAAAATCCCAGAATGCAAACAGGGAGAGAACAAGAACTGGGAAAACCCCTGCGTTAAAGAGCGAAACCTCCCCCCGACACAAACGTCTCAGAAACCCGGCAAGAAAGCGCTGAGCTTCCCACAAACATAAATCTGAAACTTGATACGCTCCTTCCAGCTCAGTGGGAGATAAACCTTAAATTAACCAAAGAGCTTCTACTAGATAGTAAGAAGCTAATTGGAAGGAAGGAGCAATTGAAAATCTGCACAAAGATAACAGAATAGAAAGCTAAAAATAAAGGGAACATCCCATGCAGTACTGAAAAAGTCTGTTTATATCTTCACAAAGGGGAAATAAAGTGCATTTTAAACTTACCGGAAAGGAAAACTTAGGACGCCGAAGAAACGTTTGCTAGGCGTCTGCAGGAGGCAGGAGCAGTAGATAAAGTCTCAGAGGGGCAGAGAAGAGGACAGAGAGAAGGCTTGAGTGCTTGGAAATTTGCGGAGGCTGGAAGGGGCTGTTTGGCCGAGAGGAAAGAGGCTAGAAGGCTGATGACTCAGCAAAGAGAAGGGCAGCCATAGTGGAAGAAAAAGGCTACCCTCAGGAGGAAAAAGACATCAAAGAGGTTACAAAGAACTAAAGAGAGAAGAGAGCCCATTGGGAGTTGGAGAGGAGAGAAAAGAGAAGGGTGACACCTAGAGGGAAGAGACAAAATAAAATAAAGAAAGGATATCAAGCGCCATCTATAGGGCAGCCAAGAAATCTCACCCAGTTTTGAATCCAAAGAGATGAATGCACATTAAAGGAAGGAAGGGAAATTCCCAAGAACAGAACAAAGCGCTTAGATATAAATTAAGTGATCCGTGAGAAAGGATAATTGAGAGACAGATTAACAAATGGGTTCAAGAAAAAACCTAACAACATCAGGTGCGGCAGCTGCACATAATCAAGCCAGGAGAACTTCAATAATGGAAAATGAAGGCATGACTGACACAAAGGAACTGCTACAAGCACTGGAAAGAATGGAAAAGAACCTAGGAGATAAGATAAACGCTCTTGATGGGAATATCAAGACATTAGATGGAAAGGTTGAAAATATGGGTAATAAAATAGAAAAAAACTCGACGCTGATAGTGGAGTTGACGGAGCAAATGAACCAGATTGCAGTCAAGAGCAAAGAGATGGAAAAAGTGGTACTAGAAGTAAAGAACAAAGTGCAAAAGCAGGAAGACGCCACGAAAAAATTGCAGACGGAACAGAAAGAAGTGAAGAGAGTGCAAGAAAGATGCAGTAATGAAATGGAGGAATTGAGGAAAATTCAAGAAGAGATCTTGGATGCTATTGCCGTATCAGAGATGAGGCAGAAAGAAATGACGATCCGCCTCAAAGGAATTAAAGAGAGTAAAGAAGAAGACATTACAATGATAGTGAGGAAGGAATTGGCCAATTGGCTTGAAGTGGAGGAGGAGGAATTAATATTGGACATTGATAAGATATTCCGGATCAGAAATAGTAAAGGGAAAAATAAGAAAGGACCTGGAGACTGTTTGATGTTTCTGAATTCCAGGCGACTGAGAGATAAAATTTTAATGACTTGTTGGACTAACCCATTATGTATTCAAGGTAAAGTGATTGAAATTGTGAAAGAAATTCCAACACGCCTGTTGAAAAAGAGAGGAAACTACGGGTTTCTGTCTTCAGCGCTAAAGAAAAAAAATATTCCGTTTAGGTGGGAATTTCCCGAAGGACTGACCTTCACATATAAGGGAAGAAGGAGAACTTTTAAATTGGTGTAAGAGACAACAGGTTTTTGGAAGAAACACTGGGAGGAGTTGGAGGGAGAAAAGCCTCAAGAAGTGAGAGACGAGTAACTCAAGCTGGATTCTAAAATTTGATCTCTTCTTTTTTTAAATTCTTGTATTTTTTATCTTTTGCTTTTTTGGTGGGAACCTGACTTTGGTTCCTCTTTTCCTCTTCTTTTTCAACCGCCTGTTTGCTTTTTAGGTGGTCTTTGTGTAAGAGGGAGTTGGAAATTCTGAATAAGATTAAAGTAGAAATCTGAACTTGATGGATCTTAAGTGTATATCATGGAATATAAATGGTCTAAATAGTAAACTGAAGAGGAATAAGGTAGAATGTGTATTGAGAAAAGGGAAATGGGATGTTATGTGCCTACAAGAGACTCATATTTCAAAAGATCATTTAAGGGTCTTAGAAAATAAAAAGTTGGGACTGGAATTCACAGCATCGGCAGCAGAAAAGAAGAGAGGGGTGGTAATTTATGTAAAGCCCAAATTAAATCCCCAATTAATCTTCCAAGATGAGGAAGGGAGAGTGGTGGGGGTAGAAATCCAGGTTATGCAAGAAAAGATATTGTTGATAGGAGTCTACGCACCAAATAATAATAAAGTGGAATTTTATAGAAAATTAGAGGAGAAGTTATGGGAATTTGAAAATGATAACATGATATTAATGGGAGACCTAAATGGTGTGACTTCTATTGTACTGGATAGAACTGAAAGAGCAGAGGTAACAAGTTCAGGAAAACTCCCATTGTCCTTTTTCCAATTGATTGAAAATTTAGACCTGTATGATACCTGGAGATTGAAACATCCCACAGAGAGAGACGTCACATACTTTTCGGAAGCAAAAAAATCCGGGGGGAGAATAGATTCCATTTGGATATCTAAAAGACTGACTTTAAAATTGGTAAATGCAGAAATTTTGAACAAATCTGTTTCAGATCATAACCCGGTTATGATAAGGATGAAACTTAACAAACAAACTAAAGGGAGATGGAGGCTGAATGACGATATCTGGAGAGATGTGCAAAATGTGGAAAGTGTAAAAGTGAAAATGAAAGAATTTTTTGAGCTAAATGAAAAAGAAGGTACTGAGGGGAAAATAGTATGGGACGCGAGTAAGGCTTTTCTGAGAGGGATTGGAATGCAATTAATGGGAAAAATAAAGAGGGAAAAAGAAAAAAGTGTTGCAGAAATTAATAAACAGATTAGGAAGATTGAAAAGGAGATAGTTCAAAACCCAAAAAACGAGGAGTTAGTGCAAAGCCTGAAAATTCTACAATCTCATCTGGCGAGTCAAATTAACAAAGAGGTTGAAAATAAGATAAAATGGACTAAACAAAAATATTTTGAAGCAGCAAACAAGCCTGGGAAAATGTTATCATGGCTAACAAAGGAAAAATCAGCTGAAAGAGTGATAAATAAGATTGTAGAGGAAGGAAAGGAGATATCGGACCCCGAACAGATAAAAGAGAAATTTAGGAAATTTTATAAAAAATTATATGAATTGGAACACAAAGAAGAAGATAAAATTAAAAAATACCTAGAAGAAAACAAAATTCCAAAGGTGGAAGGGGTGGAATTTAATAACTTAAACCGAGAGATAGAGATAGAGGAAATAAGAAATGTTATAAAGAAAATGAAAGTGGGAAAATCACCCGGCCCTGATGGAATAACAATAAGTTACTATAAGAAAGTGGAGGATTTAATAAGCCCTAAACTCAAAAAAATCATGAATGGTGTATTAACAAAAGGAACAATACCAGATTCGTGGCATGAGGCTATAATAACTTTACTACCTAAACCCGGGACAGATCAAAGAGAGATTAAAAACTATAGACCAATTTCTTTATTAAACGTTGATTATAAGATCTTTGCGGGGGTAATGGCGAACAGGCTGAAACAATATTTGAATAAAATAATAGGTACTGATCAGAACGGTTTTCTCCCAGGTAGACAGATTAGAAACAACACAAGAATAGTGATTGACTTAATAGAATATATTGAAATGAAACCTAGTAAAAAAGTGGCCCTCTTTCTAGTGGATGCTGAAAAAGCTTTTGATAGTGTAGACTGGAATTTTATGAAATGTGCCATGGAAAGTATGGAAATAAAAGGAAATTTTCTGACAGGGATTAAAGCTATATATGAAAACCAAAAAGCCCGATTAATAATTAATAATGAAATTATGGAAGAATTTGAGATAGAAAGAGGTACGAGGCAAGGTTGCCCACTGTCCCCGCTATTATTTATAGCCGCATTAGAACCATTTATTTGTGCAATAAGAAAAGAGTCTAAAATAAAAGGGATTAAGTTAGGTAAAAGAAATTATAAAATCAAAGCATATGCGGATGATGTAGTGATTAGCACAGAAGACCCTCAAGAAGGAATACAAGAAGCCTTAAATAGAATAAAAGAATTCGGAGAGGTGTCGGGATTTAAGTTGAATAAAGAAAAATCAAAACTATTAGTTAAAAACATGGGGGGGAAAGAACAAGAGGAATTAGAAAGAGTAACAGGGCTAAAAATTGTTAGTAAAGTTAAATATCTGGGGATTTGGATTTCAAATAAAAATACAAATTTATTCAAAGATAACTATATTAGAAAATGGAAAGAGATAAAAGGAGACTTAACCAAATGGGGGAATTTAAAATTATCTATGTGGGGCAGAATATCTATGATTAAAATGGCGATCCTTCCAAAAATGCTCTTTTTGTTTCAGAATGTTCCAATTATTATAGGCACTAAATGTTTCAAAGAATGGGAGAGGGATTTATCAAAATTTATATGGGAAGGTAAGAAACCCAGAGTCAGATTTAAATTATTAAAAGAATCAAGAGAAAGAGGAGGATTTGGAGTACCAGATCTTAGAGTTTATTTTGATTCAGCAAGCTTAGTCTGGCTAAAGGACTGGATGCTACTAAAAGATACTGAATTATTAGACCTCGAAGGGTGGGATAAAATATATGGGTGGCATGGCTACCTGGGTTATGATAAAGTTAAAGTACATAGAGGGTTCAATAATCATGCAGTAAGGAAGGCTCTGATGGGCGTGTGGGAAAGAAATAAGGCCTATATTATGAATAAAACTCCTTGGTGGCTGTCACCATTAGAATCCCAGTCTGGACATAGGGGGAATATGGAAAATAATTGGTTACAATATAAAGACCTGGTGGAAAGGAAAAATGGACATCCCGAAATTAAAAAATTTGAGGAGTTAAGACAAAGAGGTATGAGCTGGCTTGAATATTATCAAATCAAAACAACATTTGATAAAGATAAAAAAACAAGGGGTTTTGAAGAAGAAGCATCGATCTGGGAGAAAGAAATATTATTTAGCAACCATAGAAATATTTCTAAAATATACAAATTGGGAACAGGAGGTTATGCAAGGAATGAAGAAAAAAGTAAAGCTATAAAGAGATGGGAACAAGATCTAGGACATGAAATAGAATATGCGAAATGGGAAAAAGTATGGGCTAAAACGATCAACTTTACAGCATGTTATTTAATCAAAGAAAATCTGATGAAAATGCACCATAGATGGTACCTATCTCCAGAAAGGTTAGCTAAAATAAATAAAAACAATCAAAACAAATGTTGGAAATGTCAAAAAGAAAAAGGATCCTTCTATCATATGTGGTGGGTATGCCCAGAAATTGTAAAATACTGGAACATGGTGCATGAAGAATTGAAAAAAATATTTAAGATCAATATTAATAAGACCCCTGAAGCATATTTACTAGGGATATTAAATGAGGAGATACCGAAGGATAAAACCACTGTCTATTTATACGCCACGGCCGCGGCAAGAACAGTGCTGGCAAGACATTGGAAAGAGAAACTTGTACCCTCCCGGGAAGAATGGCTCTGTAAAGTATGTGAATATTTAGAACTGGCAAAATTAACAGATACAGTAAGAGGTAAACCTAGAAGTTTAGTTAAAAATGAGTGGGAATGTTTGAACGAATACCTTAAAAAACAAGGATCAAAATCGACAATCTGGTTAAGTTTAGAGTGAAAGAAATTTGTGAAGAAAGGAAAGAAAGTAGGAAGAGTTATTTTGAATTAAAATTAAGAAAGATGAAAGATAGGAAAAAGATTTAAAACAGACGGAACGATGAATCTGAAGCAAAGTACTGTATGGAAGGTGGAAGTCACTGTATAGACTATTTGTATAGATTATTTGTGTAGAATTGTAGCAATGCAGGGAGGAATATAGGAAAGGAAAAAAGTTGAATAATGTGTAATTAGAATTAACTATTGTTTTTTGTTTCCTCTGCTTGTGTCTCTCTTGCATTGGTAGAAGCTACTTACGTGACTATACACTTAGTCTTACCCTTTTTTTCCTTCTCTTTTTTCTTTATTTTTTTTCCTTTCTCCTTTTCAACTTTTTGTGGTTTCTATTTTTGATGTTTTTGTTTTTGTTTGTTTGTTTGTTTGTTTTTTATCTCTTGTGGTTGTTGTTATTCCTTTGTATTTGTACCTACGAAAGGTTTTTAAATTTGTTGTGAAATTGTTAAATCTAAATAAAGTTTATTTTAAAAAAAAATAAAAAAATAAAAAAATAAAAGGACTATAAATCTACCAAATGCTTGTTAATTCTTATCGGTGGGCCACCGGAAGGCAGAGGGGAACTCCCATACTTGAGACTCTACTACTGAGCTACACCCCCTCCTCAATACCCAAATGTTGTTGTTTTCAACTTCTTTCTAATGAAATCATCGTAAGAAGACACACATTCCTCTTAGAAGGTCTGATAGATTTCATGACCAGGTTTGGTGTTCCTCTGACATTAATTGATCAAAGTGGTTTTTTTAAAAGGTAAAGGGACCCCTGACCAGTAGGTCCAGTCACGGACGACTCTGGGGTTGCAGCGCTCATCTTGCTTTATTGGCTGAGGGAGCCGGCGTGCAGCTTCCGGGTCATGTGGCCAGCATGACTAGGCCGCTTCTGGCAAACCAGAGCAGTGCATGGAAACGCTGTTTACCTTCCTGCCAGAATGGTACCTATTTATCTACTAGCACTTTGACATGCTTTCGAACTGCTAAGTGGGCAGGAGCAGGGACGGAACAACTGGAGCTCACCCCGTCGTGGTGATTTGAACCGCCAACCTTCTGATCGGCAAGCCCTAGGCTCTGTGGTTTAACCCACAGCACCACCCGCGTCCCTGACAAAGTGTTCTTTACAGGGCACTTAAGTATAGATTTGGCTGCATTTCTTGACAGTCTAAGGAAATACTCATACAATACACTTCAGAGTTATCTATAATACATTCCACAGAAAAAGTTAGATGATATGATAGTGATGTGTTGTTGGGGTTTTTTTAGGTGGGAAGGAAATGGGTTTTTTCTCAAATGGGAATAAAGCTAAGAACTGAAAACAGACCCAATACTGCCAGTGGGGGCCCTGATAACGAGCCCTGTGCTGTTACTTGGTTTATTTCAATGTACACAGATTCTCACAAGAATTTGTGAACCCCATGCCAACTTTGGAGGGGTTAGCAGAATCAGTCGATACACATTCTAGTGACTGTTTTCGGGTACCAGGATTTCCTAATTGCTTCTCAGAAGGAATTTTGCTATGTGTGTAATAATTTCTACTGCCTTCAGCAATTGGGGGGGGAGGGGGGGAGGAGATTTTCCTGCAGTTGCTTGAAATGAAGATTATGGTCAAAGTAAAGGACATCGCTGTGTAATATAATTCATTAGTTACATGCCTCTAGCAGTAAATTAAACATGTAATACCTCTCCGAGTTTCTAGGTTTTCAGCCATTAGTCTATTATTGGAAACATTACAAGGTTAAAATACCCTTACAGGCAGATCTAGTTTCTAATAGAAACTAGATAATAACAAAAGTTAACACTAATAATGAAGACTAGTCACTCTCTTTCTCTCTCTCTTTTACTATTGAAATCTTTCTAGGATTCCATCATGATGAGTAAACCATTCCAAATACCTAAGTGACATAAAAAATAACTTCTTCTTATTCTTATTTAAATCTTGCATGTGATTTGAAATGGTTCACTTCAGAAAGCACCCTTCGATCATCATGAAAACACCCCACATATTATTGTGGGAGGATCTGAACTTGCAACTCCTAGGTCCTGGTCCAACACTCTTAACCATTAAAGAACACTGGTCCTCATACTTGTAACTCGCCTCAAGTGTTTTTTGCTCCTTATTGCTCTTACATTCAGTTATTCTTTTTTTTTAACTCTCCAATGAATTGTAAGATCTACATTGGCTCCCAACATGTTTCCAAGCAAAATTCAAAGTGTTGGTGCTGACCTTTAAAGCCCTAAACAGCCTCGGCCCAGTATACCTGAAGGAGCATCTCCACCCCCATTGTTCTGCCTGGACACTGAGGTCCAGCGCCAAGGGCCTTCTGGCAGTTCCCTCACTGCGAGAAGTGAAGTTACAGGGAACAAGGCAGAGGGCCTTCTCGGTAGTGGCACCCACCCTGTGGAACGCCCTCCCATCAGATGTCAAAGAAATAAACAACTATCTGACTTTTAGAAGACAACTTAAGGCATCCCTCTTTAGGGAGGTTTATAACGATTGATGTTTTAATGTATTTTTAATCTTTTGTTGGAAGATTATATTATAGTAAGTCGTGCAAGTGTGCAGAATGAATGGATGGTTGAATAGGTGTTGGCTCTCCCTACATTGATGAGAGAAGGAAACAGGTTGAGACTTCTTGATGGCCCTCTCAGATGAACAGGACATGAGAACTCTTGCCTTTTTCAACACCGCCATAGTAAGCAGCCTGAAAGAGAAACACTGCATAAGATCAACCATCCTTGGAAGTCACAGACCAAATCTGCGTTAACATGGCTAAAGGGAAGTGAAAGAAGAGCCTGGACCTCTTTTTGTCGACTGTCGCGATTCTGGGGTGGGACTCAGTCACATACCAACAAATTAACTTTGCACATTTAGAGCTGATTGGGAGGAGTTGTGCAATGAATCCCTCAAAAGATTGGACTTCTGCAAGGAGGGAAAGTGGTGGAAAATTGCACTGGAAAGTGTGGGGCACTATTTGCTTTTCTGCAATGTTATCTGACCTCCTAGCAAAGGAAACAGAATGAGTGCTCATTAAGTAGCCAATCTCTTTGCAAACAAACCTCCCTGAAAATAAATCAGGATGAGTAAACAGGTTGTTTGGAACCACATTATGTGTTCACTTGGTGAACTGGTAGCTAAAACAAATCAGAATCAAAGGGAGAGAATGATGGATGCAATGAATATCTTGGTGCGTCCTTTGGGGTTGCTCCTGGATCCAGTTCTGTCCCTCGAGCTGCAGGTGTTCTCAGTGGCTAGGAGTGCCTTTTGCCAACTTTGGTTCATAAGGCACCTATGGCAGTTCCAGGATCAGGATAGTTTGACCATGCACTGGTAACTTCTTGGTTGGATTACAGCATGACACTCTATGTGGGGCTACCCTTGGGGTTGGTCCAGAGGCTGCACATGGTAAAGAACATGGTGGCTAGGTGGCTTGTGGGGGCAAACCACCAGCAGCATATAACACATCACTTTTGCAATTTGCACTGGCTGCAAATTTGCTACTGGGCCAAGTGATGCCATCCCTATTTCCGAGCAGTGCGAGATTCCAGGAGTTCTAGCCACTTGCCCAATATTTGGCTTCCTTGGAATAAGGGAAAGTGGAGACTGGGGTGTCTTTAGGATACGTGGTTTGTTTACACATATATACAACCTGAGCCTACCGTATGATGGAGGGGCTCATGGCATTAACACTCCAAAAAGGTTTTGCTTCTCATATGGCCACAGCCTTGGATTCCAACAGAAATCAGGTATGGCTCTGTCTCTCAGCTGCCCAGCCTGCTTCCTGCTTCTAGTTCCTCACTCACACACCTCAGGTCTGGCTTTTGTCCTTCCTTCTAATTACCTGTCAGGGGCTAGTATGGATTGGAAGACCTGCAATTGCAGGAAGATCAGCTTCTAACAGAAGAGGAGGGAGAATGTTGCCCCCCCCCCCCCGGTTTCTAGTGTCTCATGAAGCAGAGACACATGCCATCTACTTTCCTGCCGGAACGGTACCTATTTAGCTACATGCACTACATGCTTTCGAACTGCTAGGTGGGCAGTAGCTGGGACTGAACAACGGGGGCTCACCCTGTCGCGGGGATACGACCTTCTGATCGGCAAGCCCTAGGCTCAGTGGTTTAGACCACAGCACCACCCGCGTCCATACTTAGGGAGCCATTATTAAGAAGCAGGCCTGGCTATTCCAACAATTGAATCCTTGTTGGATCCAGGAATAAGAAGGGACTTGGGCAAACTCACCACAATATAAAGCCCTCCACAGCTCAGGAGCAGATAACTCGATAGACCACTTAAAAACCCAGTAGATCTCTGCAGTCTGCAAGTGAGTTTCTCCTGCAAGTTCCAAAAATCTCAGAAACCCACTCTGCAGTATTTCGGAGCAGGGCTTTTAGTGTGGCTGCCCCATCCTGTGGCATTGCATTCCTGGTCAGGTATGATAAGCAACCACAATCTGCACTTTCCTGAAACAACCGAAGACATTATTGTTCCCATAGGCTAAATGGGTGTCTACTTTGTTAGGGTTTTAGTCTTGTTTTAAATGTATTTGGTGTTTTTTGTTTTGTTTTTTGTTTCCAGTTTTTCATAACCTTATTTGTAATTCCCCTTGAGGTGGCTGTTTAGAAGGTGATTAATAAGCAATAATAATTATTAATAATCATAACATAGTGGAACACAGAAATTCATACTAATTCAGATTTCCTTGCCAGGACAAACCACAGCTCATTGGCCCATCCATTTTGATTCCTCGTTCAATCAACCAGAGCAGATTTCTTAGCTGAGTACAGTTGACAGATCGGAAGGCAAATTCCTTATTTTTGCCACTCATAGCCCAGTGGCCATGCATGCTTATGCCTTGTCATATCAGCAAAGTAGCATATGAATCTGTCCCGTCCCCCCCCCCCCAAACCACCACCTTTTTCTCATCTGAGCAAGTACAGATTGATTTGCAGCTTTACTGGAAAGAAGATCAAGAATTCTTGATTTGACAAGCTGGAGGTCAAAGCAAATCACAAGAGAGGTTTGCCTTGCCGGATCCTTTCCCTGGTGGGGAAACATCATTCAGTCACCTCTGTGGCAGCACATCATATTGCTGCATATTTTAGCCGAGTCTAGCAGGAGGCTATCTTGTCAGAAATATATGCTCCACTGTCACTCTGTTCTCAGAATTCATGGTAAATGCTCATTACGTGTATAAACTAGCCAAGGGAGGGAGGGTGGAGAGCGGGCCTGTATATTAAGAGGAGGGAAGCTGGGCCCTTGCTAGGGGAGGCCATGTCACTCAATGTGACCCCATTCATTTGCAGGGAGCTGATCGCTTGGTGTCGTAGCACCTAGCCTTTGGAACTCTCTACTTGTTGACAAAGCCTTCACTATATCATTTGAGACCCCTTCTGAAAACTTTTTTTTACATCAGCAAGCCAACCCAGACATATGAACTCGTTATTTGTGTTCGTCGTAAAAGTTTTGCAATTATTATTACTATTATTATTGAGATTCCTTATCTGACCTTCACCATAAGGTCCCAGGATGGGTTACAACAATAGAAAAATGCAGTTAAAACAAAATAGGGTGGGCCATATATATCTATATATCAAAGATGATCAGGTGACAGCAAAAACTGCAAGGTTTTTTTTTAGCAGGGCCAATTACAATAAGATCTATTATATGATTATTGCTGTAAACCTCCAAAACATATTATGTCTATCTTCAGTACATTTCATTTTATTTCATTTTATTTTATTTTATTACTATGGCTAGTGGCTGGTGCAAATAAAAATTCTTCTGATCTATCTATATATCAGTGTCAAAAGCCAGAGTAAAGAAGTGTGTCTTTTTTCCTATTAATAGTTATGTGTACTTGCTTATTTTTGGATTTTATCAGTGATTTTATTGTGTATGCCACTAGGAGGGGTTTTATTATTAAGCGGCCTACACATCTTTTTATAAAAACTAACTAATTAAAATGTCAGAGGCAGGTTTTCCATACCTCTGAAAGTGTTGCTGAGAACATGAGTAATTTTGGCTCGGCTATATAAACCAGTTTAAGAAGGAATTATAGTAGCCAAATGTAGATTCCTCTCATATATATTGATTCCATTGATCTGTGAGTTTCAAAGAGCGCATAGTTTATCTCAACGTATGCATTTCTAAATATACATTCATCTTATGTATTTTTTAACTCATGAACTGAGAATTATATTGCAAAATTCAGAACACCAAAAAATCTAAATCATAATTATATTCCAACCCAAGTATTAGACTGGGAGGTGCAAAATTGTTTGCTTTGCTGATAAATGCAGGCAGAATTAAATTCTCTCCCATCTCAGGTTCTCAACTGAACTCTACTGAGGAAGAATTTGTGCTCAACTCAAGCTGGCTTTTTTTCTTTTTCTTTTTCCATTTGATGCAACCTGACATTTGCCTCTAGCAGAGAGGATTATCTCGTTCAAGGAGAGCCTAAAAGTATGAACAAATGGGAAGAATATTGATAAAACAATATGGCTGTTCGCTGCACTCGTTTATGCCTCATCTGCTTTTTGGAGCAGTGGGCTATGCTATGAAAGGTTTCTTCTCAGGTTTTATGGTGGGGATTGACTGAGGGTTTCTCTTCTGACACAAACATATGTGCTTCAGGCCTCAATTCTCCGCTTTACATGCAGCTGAGTTGGCCCACAAGCTACTCCTCTGTTTGAAAGAGCGCTGTGCTGAAATCTCCTTTCAATTTCTTGGAAAGTTTCTGTCCCAAAGGCTTCTGTTTTTCTGCCTTATTTGCAGCACACATTAGGGGTGTACACATGTTGCATTCAGAGAATGTTATAATCTGTGTACCTGAGTACACTCAGATCCCACTTTGCAATGTGCTCCCTGAAAATCTTCTGTTAGACAAGCATTCTCACAATTCCTATTTATTCCCATGGGAAAATTTCTCATGCGTTCCTGGCAATGGAATTTAGAAACCCCCCACCAAAAAAAAAGCAAAAACAACCCAGGAAAACCCAGGGAAAATGCTCTTTGCTTCGTCAAATCACTGACCCTCCCTCCATTCCTCAGCCAACCAGTAAAAGGCAAACGAGGAAGTAAAAAACCAGTAACGAACGAGGATCTAAGTTAAGGGATGTTCTGAAACCCATGGTGTTTTATGAGTTAATGGGCACCCCAGTTTGAGTGGCAGGTATCCCATGGGAGGCGGGAATTCCGCTCTTTAAAAAGGAGGGAGCAGTCGTTAGTGAGGAGAGTGGTGACTGGAAGAAGGAGGGTGTGGGGCCAGGATAGGTTTGGGTAGGTTAGGTTAGGTTAGGATTGTTGAAGATGTGTATATGATGCTGAAAGAAAGAGTTTACACAGTTATGAAACTAAGCTTATAAACCATTATGTCATGTTCTGAAAGAAATAAAGACTTCTTATTGTTGAGCTAAGAAAATATCGTCGTTCATTTGGTCCAGCGAGTTATATAGGCTCATGAGGAGGTGAACTCAGGGAAAGGACAAAACTAACCTGAAGGGTGATAGTTTGTGTCTTGGAGTTCCCTCAGGAGGGGCTAGCGGGCGGAAACCTTGGTATTGCCACAGAGTTGCTAAGAGGGCTTAGCTAACTGATATAGTGAGGGATCTAATGAAAGAGAGACCCCGAACTGTAGGCAAAGAAGAGTTTAACCCCTGAAGCCCAGAGCAGAGGATATAACCGGCCACGGCCGCTGGACAGGAAAACTCCTGTTACTAAGAGGTTCCCAGATTATTAATAAAAGGGAAGTGACACAACAGACGGACCTCAGAGGGACAGGTGGGGTGGATTGAATTTTGACCCAGAACACCTGATTAGAAATTCACTTAGTAACAAGGGGAGAATGTGAAGTGGAGGTTCGTCGCACAAGCATTCTCACAATTCCTATTTATTCCCATGGGAAAATTTCTCATGCGTTCCTGGCCATGGAATTTAGAACTACTCCCCCCCCCCAGCAAAAACAACCCAGGAAAACCCAGGGAAAATGCTCTTTGCTTTGTCAAATCACTCGCCCTCCCTCCATTCCTCAGCCAACCAGTAAAAGGCAAACGAGGAAGTTAAAAAATGCTTTCCGTTCAATTATCTGAATCTACAGTGTGTATAGCAAGGTTTAGATACTAATTCCTCATTGTGAATTTTCATATAGCAAGCATTCATAAAGTGTACAAACATCACTGAGCTGTATACTTCTTCACATGTAACATTTGATGAGCGTTCAGTTTTTGCATCTGTGTACCCAACAGTTGAGCTGTGCAAATCAATAAATACATACTTTCACACAAGGGGTGTTCACATGTTACATTCAGTAAGTGTACAATCAGTGTACACAAATAACTGAGCTGTACACTCATGTGTTAGTCACACGTAATACACAAAACATGTACAATCTATGTACCTGTGCACAAAACATTTCAGCTGTGCAAATCAACAAGTGCACACTTGTACATGTATAGTGACAGCTTGCACCTGTGTGACATGTGAACAAGACTTTTAGGATTTCCTTATGAGAATTTCACTCAATTTTTCTTTGTGTCTTTTGGCCTCTGGTCATATCTTGCTATTCCTCAACCAGAAATGGAAATATTGTTTGTACTCCTTCAGAAGGCCCTGGTTTGTTTTGTTTTGCTTTGCTTTTAGGGGAACAGCTTGCAAAAAAATTGTATACTAGTCAAAAGCTGCATACAAAAATATGTTCATCAGGAGAAAAAAAATTGCTAGTGAATTTTCACGAGTGTTTGTTGTTGTTGTTTTTTTAAAAAATTGCAAATTGCTATTGAATTGTAGAGAACAGAATTTAAAGCTGAAAAAATAAGACTCTCTGAGAATCAAAACTGACAGATTCTTTCATCCCTACCTGTCAGTCAACAAGTGCATGTACAAGCAGGTTGACTTGGCCGTGCAGCGTCAACATCCCACAGTTAATGATTTCTTTGCAGGGGTTATGCTGAATAGATTTTAAAAATGCACACGTTCCATTGATGCATTGCAATACACACACAAGTCTGACATGCACCAGCAACCTGTAGACATAGATACAAAGTTAGCTCTGTGCCCAATAGCAACCTGCCCCTTCGTCATTTCTCCAACGCTGCAGAGAGGTCTTATTAAACCGGCGAGCACCACTTAATAACCATCCGTTGCTTTTCTCATTTCCCACTGCAAAAACTGCACAAGGCAGCTCTTCATTTCAGCAGTCGATTGGTGGCACAAGCAACTAGCCAAATGCTTGTCAAAAATATAAGAAGTACATCTCAATTTGCTGATTGTTCTTCAGAGGCTCCTAGGAGATGAATGCTGTCCACTTAAAGTCATATTTACAGTGAAGTACACACTGAGAAATCCTTCACTTATTAGAAATGTGTAAGGGACATGTTATGGTAAGGTACCTACGGGGTACTGAAGAAATAAACCACCCTGTGTATGTGTGTTTTCCTGAGTCACAGAAGTTTGCGATCTCAGAAGAATTTGAGGTGTCACCTTCCTTTAAACTTCGCGTGCGAAATGTAGAAAAGCACCTGTCTGGAGAATTTAAGTTGAGGGCCCTAATGGAGCAGAAAGGAGTCATCATTTAGAATACAGGAGTACAATCCATAGCCAGGGGGCCAAATGTAGCCCTCCAGCTCATTTGGGGTGTTCTCCCCAAACCCAGAGGTGGGAATTGGGTCAATTCTCCACCTCCATTTCCTGTGCTTTTTATCTTGTTCATTAAAGATCTAGAATTCGGGACGAGTCCTAAGACAGGCAAGTTTGCTGATGACACTAAATTGCCCGGGGTAGTAAAAGCAATAAAGGACTATGAAGAGCTCCAGAAAGGCTCTCTCCCAAGCGGGTTAATGGGCTGCAAAATGGCAGATGCGGTTCAATGGAAGTGGTGATATATCTATCCAGTCTAACTTTGCAAATACCCAGATGAGGCCTGAACTGGTGGTGAATAGCTAAGAAATAGATCTTAGGATTGTGGTGGACAGCTCCTTGAAAATGTTGATCCAGGATGTGATAGCTGTAAAGAGACAGAGGGAGAAAGACCATGTTGGGAATCGTTAGGAAAGGAATTGAAAATTAAACCAGTATTGCAGTGCCTTTATTAAGATCTATGTGCCCACAGAAAAGTTCTTACCCTCCAACATTTATCCTATTAAAATAGAGATGTTGTTGTTGTTTTTTGTTGTTGTTATTCCCCACCCATCTGATGGGGTTGATGGGGTTGCCCTAGTCACTCTGGGTGCTAATAATAATAATAATAATAATAATGCCCTATACCCACAGGTCTCAGGGCAGTTCACCAGATAAAATCACAATAAAAAATCACAAAATACACAATCAAATTAAAAACAAAAAACAACCCATTAATCCCCCCCAACACATATCAAAAGAGAAACGTTTTTGACTGGTGCCTAAAGCTATATAATGAAGGTGCCAGGCAAAACTCCCTGGTGAGAGCATTCCTCAAATGGGAAGCCACTGAAGGAAAGGCCCGTTCTCATGTTGCCACCCTCCGGACCTCTTGCGGAGGAGGCACACAAAAAAGGGCCTCAGAAGATGATCTCAGGGTCCAGATAGGTTCATATGGAAAGAGGCAGTCCTTGAGGTTTTGCGATCCTGAGCCATTTAAAAACTTCCCTATACAGGGCTGCTTTCAGATGTCTTCTAAAGGTTGTACAGTTACTTATCTCCTTGGCTTGGGACTTGCATAACGCCATACCCTCCAACAGTTCTCCAATGAAAATAGGGACCTCCTAAGGAAAAGCGGGACATTCTGGGATCAAATCAGAAATTGGGGTGGCTTCTGTAAATCCGGGACTGTCCTTGGAAAATAGGGACACTTGGAGGCTCTGAAAGTTCTGATCATTGCATGCCAAAAGGGATACAGTGGAACTGAAAAAGCTGTTGTCAAATTGACTTGGGCCCACCAGGTACTTTTCCGCCTCCAAGTAGTTTTGCCGAGAACCTGCTTGCATTTTAAGAAGGGCTTTCCTTTCCAACAGCCCTTCTCCTGTATCAATAAAACATTCTCAGCTTTAGGCAGCTTGGTAATGAACAGGAATCGAGAAGGTGAAAGTTTTGAGAGGCATTTTCACTTCTAAACAACATCCCTGAAATTCCTTCCTTCTCAAGCCAAGTTTAAATGAATTGCATATATACCCAAAATACATTTTCCCCAGTGCAAAGTGAGACTGTTTATTAAGTCTTGCTTATGCAAAAAACAAAAACCCCCACTTCACTAGGTATGCAAGAGTTCCAGTGGATGGACCATATGCTATCCTATCCATATTTTGTATGGCTATCTTCCTTGGGGGCTTGCAAAGTTCATACAGCAGCTATTTTTAAAATAGGGCAAATATGTTGGGCAGCTTGGAAGATAACAGTCTTGTTTTCAAGAAGACTACGATGCTGATGACTAGGCCCACCAAAGGAGGAACAGGAAGTGATGAAGTGGGGACAGGAAATGTTTCTTCAATCTCTTTTGAAGGTTCTACACATTATTTGTCAATAAAGACTGCTGGAGTTCAAATCTGAAAGTCAGAGAAGGCAAATTGGGGTGGGTGCGTTTATCAGTCAACCCCGATACTTAGGGAATTCTGGGAATGCTGCACACAGGGGAACACTCCTGCTGCTATCTTTACCTACCGGTATTTTTAGGCACCAGGAAAATATTTTTCCTTTCACCTGGGCTTTCAACCCTTAATTCGAAGGGTGGAGTTGTAGCCTCTTTTTTTGCAGGGTTTCATCTGTTTGTTTGTTTGTTTGTTTGTTTGTTTGTTTGTTTGTTTTAAAATTAGATGTTTAGTTTTCATGTAAGTTGCTTTGGGTCACTCTGTGAGAAATAAACAAACAAACAAACAAAATGTCGGTTTGTGAGAAGAATAAAGGTTCTCCTAACAACTTTCAGGACCCTTAAAAACTACAGTGCCCATGATTCTTTGGGGGAAGCGAGACAGTTAAAATGGTATAATATTTCTTTAAATGTATGCTGCGGGTGTGATCTCAGAGTAGACAACCTTGAGCTAGGTTGTCCAATAGTCTAACCTGGTGCCAGACAGCTTTGCATGCTCTTGTCTCTTGAGGAACCATTTCTAAGTTGCCAGAAGAAGAAGAAGAAATCAGGGGACAGACATCGGAAGCACCACTGCTGCGTTTTTCTAAATAACTCTGCAAATGAAAGGAAGTACTGAAAGGGCCCCCAGTCTCTGCCACTAATACCATCTTGGCTTCAATCACATAGATGTTATTTCCTATGCGGCGTCATGTATTGACCTCTCTGAAGCTTGATAAATCGGAAGACAGATTGCAGATGAGCTGTATGTGTTTAAGTATCGAGCTGATACATAACTTTCACACCAACCAGAAACCATTTATTGTCACCGCTGTCCGGAATATATCCTGACAGTTCAGTGGGAGTTTCAGTGCCATTTATTTTCAAATCAATACTCAATTACTAAGAGGAAGATTCACTCCCTTGCCCATTTTCAAGATGAAATTATGGACTGGGGCTATAACACTTAGTCAAGGCAAGTCACTGTCCATTAACTCATGATTCCCCCCCCTCCCCTCCCCCATACGGATACTTTATTGACGCTCCATTCTCTTCCCCCCATCACCGACCCACCAACACCCCCCCCCAGTCTCCAGCTTTTAATTAATCATTGTGAAAAAGCCCTTTCACGTGGTGACTGATGACCAGAGAAAACAATTTTCTCCTAACTGCCTTTTAATTTCAACTCTGGGAGTGCTCATTGACTGGATCTCACAACAACCCATCAATGCTAGTTTTTAATGTGTTTTCTCCTTTGTTATTGAGAAGAATGGAGTGGCGAAGAGGCTTTGTGCTCCTCTTCATAACTCACATAATTGATTCGGTAAATGCAGCCCATTTGCGGGTGGATAAAAAGTGCTGTCAAAGGAGATAGTAGGTACTGTAAAAATTACCCCATTAACAGGAAATAAAGCTATTTACAATATTTAAAGGGTGGAACGTAACTTCCTCAACCTCCTTCTCGCACCCACCTACGAACCTTCACCCTTGGCCCCTTAAACAACTTAACTGTGTTTTGTTTTATGTTTTTGTGTGTTTTTTGCTTTTTTATTGTTTAAAGAAGCCTTGCAAATGACAACAAATAGACTCAGTTGCTTCAGGTCATTTCACGCAACCTTTCAGATGCATCACGAAACGTAACACAGACGCGATCTGGGCTGATGTTTGGCTCGCAGCGAGGCAGTCCTTGTGTGGTTAAACAGATATAATGGGAGCTGCTGCAGCGTTTGTGTGACTAAGTCTCTGTTCTCGCAAGCATAGCAGTCGGTGTCTGGCAGCCACAAGAGATGGGAAAGGGAACCTGCGCTGACTTTCAGCTGCTCTAGCCCACAGTGTAGCCCAATGTGTGCATTTACCGCCATGCATTCAATTCCACAGCGTCCCAGGCTGCAGTCTGATACCTGGGACTTGTGGGAACCACTGAGACACTGAAACCCTCTCTTTGTAAGAACTACCTGTGAAGGAACCCAAGAAAACTTTTCTGCAGAGCCTAACCCATTCATTTCCCTCTCCCTGCCCTGCATTCCATTTCCTGTTGTAATTTCAGTGAACACAAGAACAGAAGCAGAGACTCACTGGATCAGACCAAAGGCTTACCTTGTCCTGCATCTTGTTTCCTACAATGGCCAACCAGATGCCTATAGGAAGCCCATAAGCAGAATATGTTGTCTTGTTGCTTTGGCATTGTTCCGTGTGAAGACCCCCCAAAACCACCCCCCAAAATAAAGACACAATAGACACAGAATTTAGTTTTAAGGTTTTTGGCATTAATTTTGGCCACAACTTTATTGATTACAGCATGTGAGTGGTTGCTTAGGCATTGGTCCCAGGCTACGTGAACCTGCACGGTGGCAGGAACAGGACTGACACTGGGCACCACCATATGTCAGTAAGGGAAACATCCTGGGGGAGCGAGAAGTGACTTCGATCTCACAGCTCACCCCACATGCTCCCAGGGGCTCTGGCGTGGCCCTAGCCCCTTGACAGGGTTCGGACAAAAGCAAGGGGAGCCCCTGGATTCCTTTAACGGAATCCCCTAGCAGCAGCAATGGAGGGGCAGCCAAAGCCAAACACGTTCCCTTCCTGAATAACATTGAACCAATGCCTTACAAAATTGTAACTATTTGCTACACAATAGGCAAAAACCAAGTGGCAGCAGCCAATCGGCCAAATGGCAAAATTCCTACCGGGCCTCTGCTCCAAAAACAGAAGACCCCTAGAAAGGCATAGCAAGGTAAGAAAAACAAACCTAACTAAAGGGAGAGGAGGGCTGGTGATCCGCTGGACATCGCAAGAAAGTGAAACTCTCCAGCGACGTGTAGCAACTTATATAGCCCCTCAGCAGCCAATAGCCATCCCAATTAGCCAAATCTCTGCCCTAGCAACCGAGGGGCAACCAATGGTGTGTTGTGGCCATCCAAATCGTCCTGCCCCACCACAGGGAGGCAGTTTATGGTGACCTCACCGCAACACGTGCCCTCCATGATGGAGGACATGATTAATCCCACTCTTCAGCCAAAAAAGGCTCCCAAAACAGCTTACAATAATAATACCCGGCCCATCTGCCTGGGTTTCCCCAGCCACTCTGGGTGGCCTCCAACAAAAGATTAAAAATACATTAAAATGTCAGTCATTAAAAACTCCCCTAAACAGGGCTGCCTTCAGATGTCTTCTAAAAGTCAGATAGTTGTAAATTTCTTTGACATCTGATGGGAGGACGTTCCACAGGGTGGGCGCCACTACTGAGAAGGCCCTCTGCCTGGTTCCCTGTAACTTCGCTTCTCGCAGCGAGTCGCTTCTCGCAGTGAGGAAACTGCCAGAAGGCCCTCAGTGCTGGACCTCAGTGCCTGGTTGAACGATGGGGGTGGAGACGCTCCTTCAGGTATGCTGGACCGAGGCCGTTTAGGGCTTTAAAGGTCAGCACCAACACTTTGAATTGTGCTCAGAAACGTACTGGGAGCCAATGTAGGTCTTTCAAGGTGTTATGTGGTCTCAGTGGCCACTCCCAGTCACCAGTCTAGCTGCCGCATTCTGGATTAGTTGTAGTTTCTGAGTCACCTTCAAAGGTAGCCACACGTAGAGCGCGTTGCAGTAGTCCAAGCAGGAGATAACCAGAGCATGTACCACTCTGGCGAGACAAGCATCAGTCCCTGCCCTCAATCTAAGAGATGCGACACAAGTGGAAAAGGGACAGGGAGGGGGAGAGGAATAAAGCAAACTCAAGCACTAAATGAGAGCCACAGCCTCTCCTCCTCTTGTGCCCCAGGAGTATACTGCCTCTGGTCGAGGATATATACAGCTTTAACTAAACCCAGTCACCCCGTGATATAAAAGGGCTTCCAGCTTTCCTTGCCTCTGCCACACTTTCACATACTGTATATTAGCATAGGAAACTGCCTTCTCCCAGATCACATGCCCTCCAACATTTCTCCAATGAAAATAGGGGCATCCTACCTCAAACATTTCTGTGATGAAAATAGGGGTGTCTTAAGGTAAAGTGCCCCTTCATGGATCTCTGCCTTGTCGTAGCGAAGGAGCTTGAATAACTCCAAGAAGATATGAGCTATGCCGTGCAGGGCCCCCCAAGACGGACAGGTCATAGCCGAGAGTTTAGACTAAATGTGATCCACCTGGAGAAGGAACTGGCAAACCACTCCAGTATTTTGCCAAGAAAACTCCATGGACATAAAAAAGGAGGAGCTTTGAGAAGAAAGTGAGAGTTTGCAAGGCATGCTCTGGTTCATGGGGTCACGGAGAGTCGAGCACGACTAAGACGACAAAACAAAACAAAGTAAAGCAGGACATTCCGGAATCAAACCAGAAACTGGGACGGCTTCTGTAAATCCGGGACTGTCCCTAGAAAATAGGGACACTTGGCGCACCCTTAAGCTAGCCAATTCTCAGGTGTGTTGGAAGATGCTATTCTGTCAGCAAAGGTGCAACTACTAGTTTGGTTTAGCTTTGGTATGTTTTAAAAAAAAATTGTTGGGGGGCATCTTCTCCTTCATCTCAAGAAGGCCAGTTCAGGTGTGCATACATGAATATTCTCCATTTTGAGGTTCATGAGCCCACTACGGATTGCCATGCATAGCGATGAACCTGCGATGTGGCAATTAGAGTTAACATCTCTAGAGAAGGAGCTAGCTATAATGAGGGTCGCATAGCGAAGATTCGTTATGAGAATCCGGGTCGGGGGGTCACCTCGCCAGATCATCTGCATTGCATTAGAGCGGAGAGGTACTGGGTAATGCTCCTTTTCCCTGAACACCGGATGCCCCCCCTCTCTTGCTTTCCCTTCAAAAAGTGTCTGTGGAATTTGTCTCTATTTAATGCCCACATTTTCCTCGCAGGCATTATTATTGCGTTGCCATGGAGATCCTCTGGAACATATCTGACACGGATTGCATCATGGGACTGAACTTTGTCACCTAATCCTGAATTGCAGAAAGATGACAGGCCAGAAGTATCTCAACTAAAAACGTGGTTAAAGAGCTTGTAACAAATGTTGCTGGTGGGAGCAATGGGTAGGGGTGGGGGGAAGAGGTGCCTCCGTCTTGCTCTGCAGCTGCAAAGAATAAAAGAAATATTTCAAAAACCTAAGCTGTTACTTTTAGCACAGCTACCTTTCCTTAATCCCTTTTCCTCAAATTTGCTTCATGCTGCCTTGACAAAACAGACTATAAATAAAAACTATACCCTAATATGTATGAAAGAAAGATGTCGCAGGTTCCGTACATGTCTAGAAAATTGTCTAAATAGTTTTGCAGCTATTTATGTACTGGGTTTTCCCCCCTCCTCCTCTGCGTTCTTTTCTTTTAAAGCCATCAGATATACTCTATTCACTTCCTTGCCTGTTATTTTCATTATTTCTGAATTGCCTTCCACGCGAATCGTAAGGCAATTTTCAAATGCACAATAAAAAACAACTGAAATAGTTTTTAAAACAGTATTTTTAAAAGGGGAAATAAACACATAAGACAGAGGCTTTTCCATCCAGCTGGGGGGGGGACTTTTTGAAAGGAAAAGGAAAACGGTATTCAACTGGTTTGTTTTAAAAATAATTGTTTTTATGAATAATTTTAAGAACAGTAAGAGAACAAGTATAGGGTACCATATGCGCTACACATTTAAAGCAGTTTTGTGCCACTTTAAATAGAGACACCATTCTCAGAGTGTCGTTGTTGTGTTGTTGTTGTTGTTGTTGTTACTCATCTGGCTGAGTTTCCCCAGCCACTCTGGGCAGCTTACAGCACATATACTGTAAAACCACAGAAAAAAATCAACCATTAAAAACTTCCCTACACAGAGCTGCCTTCAATCTCTCCTCCCAGGGAACCCTGAGAGGAAAACTGGGGTCTCTTAGCAACCCTTAGCACCCTTATCAAGCTACAGCTCCCTTTGCACCGTGTCAGACATACCACTGGAGACTCTGAGGCAGGGAAGCTTGAGGAATTATATGCCTGGGGATTCTGGTAGGAACAGACCTGATTTGCACCTCCTGGACTAATGTGAAGAAAGCTTCCATACCTCCCAAATGTTCTGATGCAATTCTAAACTAAAAAACAAAACAAAACATCAAAACGAAATTTGCATGTACAGTTTTTGCAAGGCCACCAACCTGAATGGCTGTAAAAGGACATATTAATGGAGTCAAAGGCTGTGGCGTGCTTCCGGTATGCTTCTGAATCCCAGTTGCTGGAAAGCACAAGGGGGGAGAGGACCCTTGGGTGTCGGACCTGCTTGAAGATTCCCCACAGGTATCTGGGTGGCCACAAGATGCTGGACTAGATAGGCCATTGGCCTGATCCAGCAGGCATTGCTTACGTTCTTAGAAAACACCATTTAAAATGTGCGCTTTGAGAGAAAATGTTTGTCAATATATACGCATTTCCGCTCAAAATTTTGTGTAGATTTTTTTTATATAAAAAAAAGAACCACAGATTACCGTATTTTTCGCTCCATAGAACGCACCGGACCATAGGGCGCACCTCATTTTTAGAGGAGGAAACAAGGGGAAAAAATATTTTTCTGGTTTTCCTCCTCTAAAAGCCCTTTCTTGTTTTTTTGTTGTTTTTTTTTTGAGGATCAGCTAAAAGTTTTGCAGCTTTTTTGCAAAGGGAAAAGCCCTGGCTTTTTTGAGGATCAGCTAAAAGTTTTGCAGCTGTTTTTGCAAAGGCAAAAGGCTTTTTTTAGGATCAGCTAAAAGTTTTTGCAGCTTTTTTTGCAAAGGGAAAAGCCCTGGGGTTTTTTTTTTCCCCAAGGATCAGCTAGGTTTTGCAGCTTTTTTTGCAAAGGGGGAAAGCAAAGCTCCTTTTGCAAAGGGGGAAAAGCAAAGAGGAAAAGCCCCATTTTTATGAGGTTTAACTCACATTTCTGAAAAATCTTAAGGAAAGGGAGCCATTTCTACAGTTTCCAGACAGATAATCTAATCAGCCAGTCACATGTCCTGGGGAAACAAAAAACCTCCCTCTGCAGCACATTCAACAAAGGAGGGCGTGGCTGAAAGGGAGCCGGGGCTCTTATCTCTCTCCCGATCTCTTGCTGATCAGCTGCTGAGCGGGGTCCTTTCAACACTCCCTTTTCTCTTTGTAAAATAAAAACCATGATCCTCTTTTGGCCCCTGGGCAATTCAGCTCCAGGGACCACCATTCGCTCCATAAGACGCACAGGCATTTCCCCTTACTTTTTAGGAGGAAAAAAGTGCGTCTTATGGAGCAAAAAATACGGTAATACAGAAATGAGACTGAACGGACTTTGGAGTGAACACATGTTAAAGTGATATGGACCAGAAAATCACAGGGACCCTTCCTGCTCTTACAATGCAACCCCATACATGTCTATTTTTTGCAAAGGAAATCCTTTACATGCTTATGAGAGGCTAAGCCCACTGAAAGTCATGGGGTTGTATCCAATGTTAGTCATACTCAGAACAGACCAACTGAAATTAATGGGCGTTACTACTTTAGATTTATCAATTTCAGTGGGTCTGCTCTTGAGTACAACTTAGCTGGGCACAACCCTTAATTCTGAGCAGACATGGATAATATTTCACTGAACATCAGGATTGCAGCCGTTAAGAGTGGTCAACAGGTTTTCCACACCTATCAGCCGATCACCCATTCCCACCACCCTTCTGAGTAATACCCCTCCCCACTCCCTCACTATATTTAAGGGTCTGGTGACTTCTGTTTCAGTGTATCTGAAGAAGTGTGCATGCACACGAAAGCTCATACCAAGAACAAACTTAGTTGGTCTCTAAGGTGCTACTGGAAGGAATTTTTTATTTATTTTGTTTTGACTATGGCAGACCGACACGGCTACCCACCTGTATCAGGATTTGGACAATCATGAATCAGAATGTGCATGCTCACTAATGCTGGGTTTTACACGCTTTACTATGCAAAATCTAGCAGGAACATCACTTGTGGAAATGGCCTTAAATGCGTCCCCTTTGTTCGGAAATTCAAAAGTGCAATTCTCCTGCTTTGAGAGCAACCTTCCCTGGGTAAATAACAAGCTAGGAACATAATTGCTTAACAAGTCTTGCAAAGTGGGCCAAAAAAAAAAAACAACAACCCAGTTTATTTATCGGCTGCCGGCTCCCCACAGACTGAATGGATTTCTGTTCAGGTGTTAATTTGGAAGACCTGAATTTTAAGTTGAGCTAATCAGAAGGTTTTCATTTGCAGCAATCTGGCTGACAAGCATACAGAGTGGCAAGAGGTCACCGCTAACCAGCTGAACCTTGCCGCCGAAATGATTGAATGGAGCGGGTTGGGATGCCGAGCCCTCAGCACTGGTATTTCCAACTTAACTGGTTGGAAATAATGATGCGGGTTATGTCAAGACATTCGTTTAAATATCAAGCAGGTTCTTCAATCTGTGTAAGGCACAAAGGTCAAAAAGCGATGTAGGATATGATATTGCCTGTTCTTATTGTTTTCCGCAGGATAGTGTGCAGAAATAACTACTGAGCACGGGAGCCTTTAATAAAAGCTGGCAATCTGTGCTGTATCTCCCACACAAGGCTGGACGGTATCTTTTGCTTTTTCCTATGATATGCCTTCTCTTTTTCCCCCTGCCAGGCTTTTAGCATAGGGAATGGCATGAAATTTGTTTGTTTTGTTGACACATGCATTTCCCTTCACCTTCAGTTGTGCATTATCATCACACTATTGCAGATAGGTTTTAGGTAATATTAAATTACCGGTAATTTTAATACATGGATGCTTTCAATCATATATACTAATAGAAACCTCAATTCCCTGGGCACTGGTCCTTCTGTAGCCAAAAAGTCACAATCTCTGCATGAGATGGGGGCATCAGCAGGATTGGGGGAACACCAAGGTTTGGTGATATATATAAACACACACACACACGGGGAAACCATCCAGGAAGACCCCAAAACACCCCAAACACTGAGCATGCTCAGTGGGGCAGAATACTGACTCACTGCTGAAGGGAAGATGGGAACAGCTCTTGTGGGAGGAGAGGCTAAAATCCTGAAAATCAACACACCATGCTGCCATATTTTGTTGCAGGCCCACCCCCCCTGTATTTATTGAACTCTTGCAATTTGTATTGATTTGGGGTGGGGCATATCATAAACCAGGAAGCCAGTGGGCACATTTGGAGTTTTGGGAAAGTGCCACAGGCAATGATCAGAAAATGGCTGCCGTCAGGCCATGGCATAGCACAAAATGACTTCTGTGGGGCATTTAGCATTACATAAAATGGCTGTCTCATCTAAAAGAACAGAAAAAGAGACAGAACCACAAAATGGTGTTGGCATCCCCACTCCACCCCCGGTTCAGATGCGCCATCCACACGTCCTTAGACAGAGGAGGTTTTGGTAAAAATTGGGAAAGGCACATTCCCTAGGCAGAGGCTGGATCTGGACACATCAAAGAAGTGATTCAGTTAAACGCGTTGTAAACTCCATACAGGGAAATCCTGTTGGTGAAAGATGGGACTCCACAGAGCCATCTGGTTATAACGCAGTGTTGTAATGCATATAAAGCGCTTTATCACTCGCTGGATCATCATCTTGTCATAGTGAGTGGGCTTACACATCACCTGGGAAGACAGGTGAACTAATACCAGTGTGCTGGAAGAAGCAAAGATCACCAGAGTTTAAGCAATGATTCTTCAACATCAACTTTGTTCAACTGATCATTTTGTGTTGATGTCTGATTATCATCTTCCAAAGCAACTACTCTATTCTGAACCTAAAAATGGAAAGCGTAATGCTGGTGGTCAACAAAAGAGGTTAAAAAACTTCTGAAGGCAAATTTTTAAAAATATAGTATTGTTGTTTAGTCGTTTAGTCATGTCTGACTCTTTGTGACCCCATGGACCAGAGCATGCCAGGCACTCCTGTCTTCCACTGCCTCCCGGAGTTTGGTCAAACTCATGTTAGTAGCTTTGAGAACACTGTCCAACCACCTCATGATCTGTCGTCCCCTTCTCCTTGTGCCCTCCATCTTTCCCAACATCAGGGTCTTTTCCAGGGAGTCTTCTCTTCTCATGAGGTGGCCAAAGTATTGGAGCCTCAGCTTCAGGATCCGTGCTTCCAATGAGCACTCAGGCCTGATTTTCTTTAAGAATGGATAGGTTTGATCTTCTAGCAGTCCATGGGACTGTCAAGAGTCTCCTCCAGCACCATAATTCAAAAGCATAAACACTAACAATTGGGAAACACTTGCCTGTGAGCCCTCCAATTGGAGAACATCCTTTACCAAAGGTGTTGTGGGCTTTGAAGACACTCGAACTCAGGACGCAAGGGAGAAATGTGTTAAGAGGAAGGCATGCTTGGCAAATCCACACTGTTATCAACTCCCGCCCAGAAACCAATATCCCCACTGTGCAGGGGCATTCCTAGCCCCTCGGCTGCCCGGGGATGGGAAGCCAAGGGGCACCCCTGGGGGGGCGGGGCATCGTGGCGCGTGCGTGCGTCATGACGTCATGACGCACGCACGCGCGGCGACGGCCCGGCATCCCCGGGGGTGGGGCATTGCTGCGTGTGCGTCATGACGCACGCGCGCGCGCAGCGACGCCCCCGCCCCTGGGGTATGCCGGGCGGGGGCTTGGGAGCATCGGCGGGCTACAAAGAGCCCCGAAGCCGCAGCCATAGCGCAAAGGGCTGCCAGGCTGCGGCTTCGGGGCTCTTTGCGACCACCGAGGCTCCGGAAAGCGGCGGCCCGGCATCCCCGGGGGCGGGGCATCGCTGCGTGTGCGTCATGACGCAGGCGCGCACGGCGACGCCCCGCCCCCTGGGGTATGCCGGCGGGGGCTTGGGAGCATCGGCGGGCTACAAAGAGCCCGAAGCCGCAGCCATAGCGCAAAGGGCTGCCAGGCTGCGGCTTCGGGGCTCTTTGCAGCCCACCGAGGCTCCGGGAAAGCGGCGGCCCGGCATCCCTGGGGGCGGGGCATCGCTGCGTGTGCGTCATGACGCACGCGCACGCAGCGACGCCCCCGCCCCTGGGGTATGCCGGGCCGCCACTTCGGGAGCCTCGTCCGTGCAGCGCTGCTGCTCCCGGGGGTGACGGAGGGAGCGGCGGCGCATGGGAGTGGTGGGACGCGCCGCCGCTCCCTCCGTCACCCCGGGAGCAGCAGCACTGCACCCACCCGCCTAGGGGCGGCACCAAGGGCGGCCCGCCCCCACCGCCCCCACCCTACGACGCCCCTGCCACTGTGAAAGGATGTGTGGATTCAGAATTGGCCTCCACAGTCACTTTCGGACTCATTGTTAAAACCGTGTTTAGGAAGACAATCTTACTCGGCTACAATTGATCTCCAAAGAAGAAGAGAAGAATGTATCTTTACGAATGTAGCTGAGTCCAGAGAGTGAGGGGTGACAACTGTAATACTTCAGCAGTTCAGGAAAAGCGTGTGGAAATAGAAAATTTAGAAGAAACGTATTCTCTGCATATATATATATATATATATATATATATATATATATATATATATATGCGCCACAGTTGAGCTTGAGACCGCTTTAGAGCAATTTGCTGGCTCCAAACTGTCTGAGGGTCTTGTGACCTCAACCACACACAGGTGCCGCATGAGCTGCTGCTTAAGATTGGAGCCACATCCTGCTCTATTTTTGAAGCACCCATGGTACCATTTTAACTTTAAATAGTCCTGGCATCTTCCAAAGAACCACAGGAACTGTAGTTTGTCAAGAGTGCTGAGAGTTGTTAGGAGACCCCCCCCCCCTCATTTGCCTCACAGGGCTACAATTCCCAGTGTTCCCCGTGAAGAGGGACTGATGCATAAACCACTGGGGGGAACCATAGCACTGTGAGGGGGTGCAAGAATCTCCTAACAACTCTCAGCACCCTTAACAAACTGCAGTTCCCAGGAGAAGCCATAACTGCTAAAGTGTCAGGTATATGTATAGTGACCTAGGAGAGGAACTTTGAGGCCGGATTAGACCATTCTGTGCTTAGGTGATTTTAAAATAAGGTAGTTCTGAGAGTGTTTCAGTAGATGACCCTCAATTTATTCTGTCCCCCCCCCCAGAAAGTTACTGTTCAAGAACCCTTTTCAATGCATGCGGTTTTTAAGAACTCTCTGACACTTTGCCTGACGAAATGGGAGTCAATTTGTTCCCCTCTGCCAGAGTGTTCTTAAAACACTTCATAATACCTCCTGTAATTCTCCATCTTGAAATTATCTTGGCCAGATGTTTCTTCAATCAGTATTTCTCAGCGTATAGATTTAAACAATATCACAGGCTTGTATGCGAAAAAACATCCCTGAAGCTATGCCTTTATTTGCGGCTGGGGTGGAGTGATTGAGAGAGAATGGAACAATGGGAGGCCACAGGAGAGCAAATGGCTTCTGAGTCAAGAGGTGAGCCTAAGGCACTAGATGGGTAGTTATGGGCCCATTCGCCCTTTTCTATTTGCATTGCCATTTAATTTAACAGATGTGCTTAACTTGCATTCATCATGATTCCGTGTTTGTTAAAGTCATTCTTGGAGAGGTCAAATGATGAAACTTTTCAAAGATCACATGTTCAGTGGAACATAGGGTGGAGCTTTAGCGTGATGCCTAGACTGAGTCAGGCCATTGGTTCATCTAACCCAGTACTGGCCACACTGACTAGCAACGGGTCTCCAAGATTCAGACATGGAGTGAGTGGCAATATGGCACCCTGAGCAAGGACAAAATTTGGCATCCCCTCCACAAAAAGGATCTTTCTTTTTCCCCACAGTAATTCATTTTGGTACAGTTGTTTTTTTATGGATCATCTCAGTGGGTACCCACATAAATTTGGGTATTATTATTATTATTATCATTATTATTATTATTATTTACCTCTCAGCTCGGAACCATGTGTTGGGGAACTACTGGACTGCATTAAATCTAGCGCTGTTCCCAGCCATATTTTGAGATGTCAGGGATTGAACCGGGCACCTTCTGCATGCAAGTCAGGGGCTTTACTCCTGAGCTACAGGCCTTCCCTACGATCTCCTCTCTTTGGCGATCACTCGTAAAGGCTTCCGGCTTTTTAGGGAAGGAGCATTTGAACATTTTCTTCAGCTCGTTATAAATCATTTCTCAGAACTGTCTAATCTTTTTTACAGTTCCACCACATGTGGATCCATGTGCCTTCAGCCTCCCTATGGGCAACTTGATCAGAGGGAGATGCTTCTTCAATGCCCCAAGGTGGCCAGGGCTCTATAGGTCATCACCAGCACCTTGAATTTGACCAGGTAGCATACTTACAACCAGTGCAGCTCTGTCATGATTGGCGTCACACCAACTTCCATTTTTCTAGAAAAGGGGATGCCAAAACTCACCATGAACACCTCCATTGTTCTCTTATAATGGCAATGGTGCCCACTTGAGAGGTGCCAGAACTGAGTTCTGGCAAGTTCCAGCTGTAAAAAAGAAGCCCTGGTGTCACATGACCCCCAATGTGTTCCCTTTAAGTCACACTCATATCGCCTCAGACATTAGCTATGAAGGTAAAACAAATCTGCTCTTTTCCTAAATATTTCTCCACACAAGCGAGAGATGCTAAAGCTTGTTAGCATTCAGGAAATGTAAATTGCCGAGAAAGCCTTCCTGTAGAAATGAAACGCTATATGTTTTTTGTTCCTTCAGACAAGGCCTCAAATTGTCGGTATTGTTAGTCGTCCTCAGCAGGATATCAGGTATTTTAGCCTTGCTGTATACTGTAAGTCAACAATTGTCCCCAGGGCTACATTCCTTTTAAGTGTTCCCAGCTAAGGAGCTTGACTTCAGCTCTTGGTCTTCCATCCTTTGGTTATGAAATTTCCACAGCTGTCTCTTATAATCCACCTCATTTCCTCATCTTAAACCTTTGACATTTTCAAAGCACTCGAAAGACCCCGAAGGAGCAAGAAGGTGAAAAACGGCAATGACGACAAATAGGGCTTGACATACACTGCAACAGGATAGCCGACATGGTGCCATCCAAGTATTGTTGGACTACAACTCCCAACAACCCCGGCCAGCATGGCCAATGGTCGAAGATGGTGGGGACTGGGGTCCAGCAACACCTAGAGGGCAACATGTTGATTACCTCTGTAAACCAAATATCAGGAGTCAGGAAAAAATAAATATCCATCACTCTGTGGTGCCCAATGAGTGACTCAATTGGGAAATGGCCCTGGAAATATATGACATGGCCTCCAGTATTCCTCCTATCAAATTTTAAAATCCAGCCAATCAATTTCATGGGAAGACTCAAATTTGTAGTCTTGTTAGAAAAGGAGAGAAGCTTCTATTTATCCATAGAATGTATAATTTTTACAAACCTCTATCATGTCCATAAACACATTCTGATCCAATTGCAAGCGAATGAACCTATGAGCCTCTGGGTCTTTCCATATAAATATATTTCATCTCAAAAGATCAATATGTCCAGGTTTGGAGGTGTGGCCTTCCCTAACCTGGAAGAAGTAGGGTGTTCAAATGGAAGATGGTTTAAGACTGCATCCAATCTTCTTAAATACTCTGTGCAAACCGGACATACTTGTGTTGTGGGTGGCAGACCTTCTACTGCTCTTGGGGCCCTAGCAAATGCCACTCTCTGGACCCTGAATATGACAATATGCTGCTTCACAGACCACTTGATTTGGAGAGAGCACATCTGGAGTTTGCCATGGCCCTCTTCCTTCCGTAATGTTGTGCCACACCCAGGAAAGGTTGCTTCTGCCCTGGAATTGTGCTAGAAGTTCAGCTTGAAGAATGATAATCCATTTCTGAGATAACACTTCACGGGAGTATGACAGCAGCTGTGAAATCTTTGAGTTTCTCTCCTCTCCTGTATGACACCTTGATAAGGCAATTACAGCATAATAATTACCTTAACAAGTGGCATTACAGGAAATTATTGTCATGCTCCTGTTAAAATAACACATAATCATCAGCAAGTGTATTCTAGAATCCCCAATCAGCATCTCATTAACCATAGCCAGCTCAGGAAGGAGCGCTCCGTCGCGGGGGTAATAATGACAATGCGCGCAGGAAAGGAATAGAAACTAACAAGGCCTTTGCCGAAAACGATCAGCTATCCAACAAGGTTAACCCCCGGTGATGCCAAGATGTGTTTCAAATACAAAGCTCTTTTCTTTTCCTTTCTGTATGACACAGTGCCACCCGCAAACCTGGTTTGCATATTTGTCTCTGAAAACCGCTGCTCTAATCTAGAAGCTCTTGTAGCGCTGCCACCAGTTCCTTGAAGACGAGACACTGAGTTACAAGTTACAAAAGGGCCGCCCTGCATATGACAGAGTTCCCAATTGCATGTCATCACAATAAAATGTGGCTGTTAACGGCAGCCATTTCTCAATATGCAATGAATGTGCTTTTCAGGTGCAGATCAGATATGATGAGGACATGTTGCTTGACTTTTTTGGGGTGGAGGAAGCAATTTAAAATCTTCCTGCAAACTCAGTCATTGCCTTACTATCTGGGCTGAGGGACATGATTTTTCTACAAGGTTGTGTCACCTACCCCTGACAGCAATAAGACAGGAATGGCATTATTTATTTGGAATGCATGAGGCTGCCATATACACTGAGCTAGACCACTGATCATCCATCTAGCCCACTAATACTGATTCTGATCGGCAGCAGCTGTTTGTGGTTCAAGCAGAAGTTAAGAATAACACACAAGAGGTCTTTTCACTAGAGTGATAGGGATTAAATATGAGAAATTATGGTGCAAAGCATGTGCTCGACTACTAACCTATAGCCCCACCCCGAGTGTCTGATAAATAATGGTGAAAGAAAACGCAATGGTGACTGGGGGAATCAATGAGTGAGAAGAGGGGAAGAGAATGACTAGGTAGGAGGGTAGATTGGAATGGGATTATTATCTGGCTCAGATTGAAATCGAAGCCAGAGAAGAATTAAGAGGCAAGGATGAGAATCCTCTTTCCGATCTTCATGCCTGCTTCCATGGCTTGCCAATTTGCTACTGATGTTAGTTTTGATTATGCAAATTGGCCTTTAAAAGCACAAGAAGCTGCCTTATACCACATGAGATCATTTGTCCTCTAGTTTAGCATTGTTTACTTTGACTGGCAGTGGCTCTCAAGCAAACAAAAGGCTCTTCCCTATTGCCCGCTACTTGATCCTACCTTAAATTTGAAATGCTATGGATTTATCCTGAGACCCTCTGAATACAAAACACACACTCTGCTGCTGAGCTATGCTCACCTTGCCTTTTGCCCCTTAAAGGCCCACTTTTGAGACAACATCGACTTGACGTTTCCAAGTTGACAAAGCAACTTTTGAGGCTCAGCAATCCGCGGGACTGTTTTAAGTGGTCCGCTCATCTAACCCTTCTAAATTTGTCTGCGCAAATATGAGTTGGTTGTGTCAGTTTGGAAATAGCTAGAACCTTCCTTGTCAGAGGGTATTAAGAACTCAGCATTCGGATTGGCAAGTCAAAGGTTTCCCTTGAAAAGCTGAATACAAATAGTGACATTGCCATCCAAATTTGTTCCTGGAAGAGAGTTTTCTAACAGGGCTGCTTCTGTCTCTGCTCTTGTCAAAACAAACAGCAAAGTGTAAAAGGACAAACTGTCATGATGAAACGGAAAGCATATAATTCCCCACATACCGACAGCAAATTGTGTGAACTAAGTGAATGTCGCGAGAGAGCTGGGGGTGGGGGGAAGTGACGTAAACCCTGGGGCACTTTGAAGGGGGAGATGTATTAAATAGAAGCCAAGGTCATCACCCAGAGGAAATAAATATGTACAGAAGGAACATTATGGATATGTGAAGGACGACCTTCAAGACTGAAGATAACTGGCATGATCAGGTTTGTCACAATGTGCCTTGAAAGTGGGCTGGCATGGTGTCTAAAGAAACTCATTATTTTGTTGTTGGATTATCCAAAGGTGTATTCACAGGAACAATCAGGAAATAATGATTCACATCTACATTAGCGGTGGGCAACCTCAGGCCTGTGGTCTGAATGTGGCCCCTCTGGACTTATCAGGCCCTCAGAATGCTCCCAAAGCCACACCCACTCAGCAGGCCACACCCCTCACCAGCCCTGCTGGGTCTTCTTTGAGTGATTGTGCTTGGCTTGAACTGCGACCATGCCTCTTCTTCACGTGAATGGCTGATAAAGAGATGAGAGAGAATCTTCGGGAGAACAAAAGGCTAAGGAGTAAGCCCCTGAACAAATCTGAAGTGGTGCCCCTAAGAGGCTTGGATGACGCCTTGTACACCTCCTTCCGGCAACTCCTGCAGCCACGCTGGTGCCAAATGTGTTGCTCTGCTTTCCTTTGGGCCACACCGGTCTTGTCGTCTGGGCAGCCTAGGACTTTGGTGCTGCTAACACAGCAAAAGCAATGCAGCAGGCAGCAGAAATGAGTTACTGGTCTGTTATGTACTGAGCTGAATCCTAGAACAATAGGATCCAGAATGCAGCGGTCTGATTGGTCCTAGAACGATAGGATCCAGAATGCAGCAGTCTGATTGGTCCGCAGGAGCCACCCAATCCAGCTCCAGGTGGAAGTGAATCAGTGACCTGATTGGCCTACAGGAGTATCCCGAATTAGCCAATCACGTGGGGCCCATTGTGTAAATAGTGTATATAAAGCAGACGTTTTGGGGAAAGATTCATTCCTTGCTACTATGAGCTGAATAAAGAGCATGAAGTTCACAATTGACTCTGAGTATATTTCATGGTCTCTGCAGCAATAACAGGCATTGTGACTCTCCAGCGGTTTGACTTCACCCCTGGAGGCGCACTCCATTGTCTCTTGAGACAGGGAAAGGAAGGGATGGATTGTTTTGCTCTTCTGCCCCATTTTTGAAGTCTTCTCCAGGTGACCTATTTATTGTGCATCCTTATTGCTTGCACAAATGTTGCACAGAGGTTAGATTACATCTGGTCTTTACAGAGCATTCATCGTGATTTGCTGCACAAAGCTTACGTGAAGATCAGATTCTATCCGGTCTTCATTCTGAGTTGTTTGTTGGAACGTGCAGCAACAAGTTTGTGCAATTAAACTGGATTCAATATCCCTGTATGTACTTGAATCCCTCCTGCAAGATACTGAGAATCTGGAGGCAACTTCAGCTCTGTGAACTAGCTGTTGATACTTGCAGTGCTGACGCAGGCTACTCTAAGAAAGGAGGGAAAGAAGGATTTCAATCCTTGTTTTCTCTGGCTTCTGTTCAGCCAAGAATGTGGAGCTGATGACTCACTGGCCTCCTAGCCAATTAGATTCACCAGTGATGCTGAGCTATCATCCACCCACCCACCGGAAAGTTATTTTAAATTCTAATTGAAGATCAATCACACACCATGGACATCTCCAAGCCCACATCCAGAAGATTGCTTCACTCACGCAGCCACCTGACCTCATTATACAAAGCAAATATCGCTGCCATCTAATGAGCGGTAATTAAAATATACTTTTAATCAGAACTTTCACAAGTCAGAGTGTACTTCAGACAGCTTAAACAACCTTAAAGACTAACACATTTATAATGGCAGAGGCTCTCGTGGGCTTGAGTCCCCTTCATCAGACACATGAAGTGCTATCCTTGGGTTACGCATAGTTGTCTGGGGCAGAAAGGCAAGGTCAGATGAAAGTCAACTGCATCAGTGCTTAAATGTAAGCAAAGCGCAAGAAGCACAGTGACCGTTCTTGGTAACTGATGGCAAAACAAAACATCCTAACATTGATTGAGGATGAAATAAACATACTACTGTTACTAAGCGATTTAGCACCTATTGTCTGGCTTTAATTATCTTATTGGTTGTATATGTCTTTATCTTTGTAAACTGCCATGGATATTTGCCCTTTAAAGTGGGAGGTGGTGTGTTGTTGTTTTTAAAATTAATAGTGTGGGGAGCAGGAAATCTTATCATGATTCAAAACATAGCTGATAGAATTGAATATATCAATAAACTGTAAATCAGCACATATATTTTTACACTGGAGCCTCATAAGCCAAAATCATGTATTGTCAGAACCCAATGGGTTCAATGACAGGTGGAATTGCCAAAGTATTTTTTCCTGGAGCCCTGCCCCCCCTTTCCGCCCACTTTTTAATTTTGCCACACACGTAAAGCTGAATGCGCACAAGTTAAATGTGCATAAGTTTCAGGCTTACTGCGCGCGGCGCACACACACACACACAGAGAGAGAGAGAGAGAGAGAGAGAGAGAGGAGAGAGAGAGAGAGAGAGAGAGAGAGAGATTCAATACAGTTCTACACATAAGACAGGAGAAGACATTCTCCATCATTTTAAAAGCTGCAGGAGATTTTGCATTTTCTTGGGTTGGGGTTTATTTTGTATGCTAACTATATAAACAAAGGGCCATAATAAGCCCTGCTGATCTTCATATTCAGCAACCTCCAGGCAATAAGAGCCTTTTGAAAAGACCACTGAATAATACTGAGTGCATATTCACCCATCATGAGTGGTGATGAGCTAATATTTAGCACATAATTAAGGACACCTCTGCTAATGATAAGGGAGCCAATGGAAATGTCACTGTGTAGGCAGGAACATGGCAAGAGGTCGGGCTGAAGGGGCAATGAGAAGCCTTTTCCCACACACACAGGTGCATTACTAATATATGGCCTCTGTGTACATTGATGATATAGCAAAGAGCAAGGAGGGGAACTGCGAGAGGCAGTGATGGATAGCGTGCCTGGCGTGCTCTGGTCCATGGGGTCACGAAGAGTCGGACACAACTGAACGACTGAACAACAACAACAACAACAAGGAGGGAAAATATTCTAGAAATAATTAGCATCGTATTTAATATGAATCATACCCATTCTTGGATTTGGTTATGGGAACTTCCAACCAGAGTTGCTAAACTGCAGCTCAGAGACAGGGCACAGAATTTGCTGGTCTTAAATTGCATATGTGGTTTCTCCATTTGAAAGAATGGCAAAGAGGACCCGTTTTGAGAGAAGGGGATTCAAGGGGATTCAAGATGTTGCAGGTATCTTTGGTGAGCAAGGCGGTCTTAGGTTTAGGTGTGCATCATATGTAGTTTGCTGCTGAAGCTACAGGAAATGTTTGAGGTTAGAGCTGTTTGAGGCTGGAATTAATCAGGAAGTGGAGAAACAAGAGGGATGACTCCATAGCTTGGACTTGCCACAGCCTGCTCAGCACTTGGTACATTGAGAAGCAAAGGGTTGTGCTAGCAATGAAGACTGCATCATGGAGGATGAGGCCATACCCTCCAACATTTGCCCGATGAAAATAGGGACGTCTCATTCCATAACGATAATTTTATTATCACACATCTTACTGGGTTGCCCCAGCCACTCTGAGCAGCTTCCAACATATATGAAAACAAATAAAACATTAAACATATTTAAAAAAAAAAAACTCCCCTATACAGGATTGCCTTCAGTCGGCTCAGGTGTCAAGTAACTCCATACCCTCCAACATTTCTCCAGTGTAAATAGGGACATCCTAAGGAAAAGCGGGACATTCCAGGATCAAATCAGAAACCAGGACGGCTTCTCTAAATCAGGGACATCCCTGGAAAATAGGGACACTTGGAGCATCTATAAGTCTATCAGTGACTGCTGGCCTCAATGGTAATAATAATAATAATAATAATAATAATAATAATAATAATAATAATATATATATTATATTATATTATATTATATTATATTATATTATATTATATTATATTATATTATATTATATTATATTATATTATATTATATTTATACCCCGCCCATCTGGCTATAATGCTTCTGAAGAGCAGTTTCTGGAAGCCACAGAAGGAAAGAGTGCTCTTATGCTCAGGTCCCACTTGCTGGTTTCCCAAGGGCAACCTGTGAGAACAGGATGTCAGTCCAGATGGGTCATTGGCCTGATCCAGGGGGCTCTTCTTACATTCTTATTTGACATCCATTTCCCCAAAGGGAAAAGTGACAGTGACCTCAGCCAATCAGACGCCATCTTATCAGGTGGAGGGCCAAAGAGGTTGCTAGGGTGCCACATGTCTATTGTGGCAAAATGCTTCAATGACCAAAGAAGCTGGCTGCAGTCTTGGCTCCCAGCATAGGGTTTCCCTTCCCAACAGACAGTGGCTCACCACCACTGTCCTCCATTGGCTCTCTGGCATTGTTGGGGGGTGGCCTACAGGGTCCCAGACATGAGCCCTTAAGTCTAATGGTGCCACCATTGCCCGAGCAACAGTGAGCCTGGATGCTACCTGTGGCCCAACATTTTGACACTGTGCCCCTTATTCCTGAGAAGGCAACTCATGGTGCTATGCAAAGTCAGCCTACTGACTGAATGGACCGAGCCATAATTATCACATCATGCATTTAATGCACATGGCTTCCCCCAGAGGATCCTGGGGGATGTAGTTTGCGGAAGGTGCTGGGGACTGTAGCTCTCTGAGGGGTAAACTACAATTCCCAGGATTCTTTGGGGGAAGCCATGAGCTTTGAATGTATGGTGTGGATGTGACCTGTGTGCATAACTTTTTTTTTTTAAGGAGGGAAACCAAAAGAAGTGAACTCTGGCTGTGCAGGAGCAAAGATGTTTTATAGCGCTGAGTGCTTTCCCCCTGTCAAACTAAACTTAGAAATGTATAAAGGATAATGGGGAGGAAAGCATGACCAGAAATGCACCTGCATGGAGAATATGATAAAGGGATGCTCTTTGCACCAGTCAGTGAATCTTTAATCAGAATGCTCTTGTTTCCAGCAGTTAAGGTGCAAAGTAGATGTTCTGTTTTTCCAACAGTCACATAAATACTGCAATACATTCCCCCTGCGCCGATTGTTAGAGAGACCCTACATCTTTTAAAGCTGGCAGTAAAAGAGAATTAAAAGCTAACTGGATTACTCTGGCCAAGCCAATCCTTTCCTCCCCTGGCTTCTTGTTTAGACCTAAGCTTCATGCTGTGTCAACCAGTGTGAAATGAGTCAGGAGAAGGGAGTTAGCCTGCTAGCGAAAAGTATTTCACTAGTGCATCATGCAAAGTTTCACTTTAGAAGTTCAGGACCACTTATGGCAGCAGATATCATCCATCTGAGAAGGAAGGGTGTTTTGATGCCTTCTCACCTCACAGGGGGGAAAGAGATAACCAAAGGCCTCCTTCACAATCTTTTCTGGTTCAGAACCTTCCTTTTATTTTATTTTTTTATTTTCTCTTTTTTCCCTGACTGCGGCACACTCACCTGCCCCGCACCTGATTTTATATACCTGTATAAGATTAAGTGTGGGTTAGGTAGAGATGGAGCTGGACTACCTACACTGAATTTATCTATTCATTACATTTATACCTCACCTTTTCCTCCAAGGAGCTCAATATGCTGTACAGGGTTTTCCACTCCTTATTTAATCTCCAGAATAACCCTGCATGGTAGGTTAGGCTGAGAGGCAGTGACCAGTCCAAGGTCACCCAGTGAGTTTCATGGCTGAGCGGGGATTCAAACCCTGGACTCTGAGGTCCTAGTCTGACATTCTAACCTCTACACCACACTGGTTCATTGTGAGGAACTCGGTCACACAGCCTATACCAGCAAAAAGCAGGCTAGAAGTCGCTGTCCATCAGCTGATGGGTACTGAATGAAACCCTGCTGGATTGGCTGCATGACAAGAGTTCCCTTTGGGAAACTCACTTGTAAATCAAGTCCCTGGAGAAAGCAACTGAAGAGAGGCGAGTTCAGCCCCACAACAACATGGCAGGGGTGTTTCCACCCCAACCACTGCCTTTGGAAGCCTTCTAAGAACCTGCTTCAGGAGAGGGACGGAAAACAACATTATGGGTGTTTCTAAGACCAAGGATGAAACTGCCACGCTCCCTTGCTATTTTCGCTGTTGAATGTTGTTCATAGAATCATAGAATCATAGAGTTGGAAGAGACCACAAGGGCCATCCAGTCCAACCCCCTGCCAAGCAGGAAACACCATCAAAGCATTCTTGACAGATGGCTGTCAAGCCTCCACTTAAAGACCTCCAAAGAAGGAGACTCCACCACACTCCTTGGCAGCAAATTCCACTGTCGAACAGCTCTCACTGTCAGGAAGTTCTTCCTAATGTTTAGGTGGAATCTTCTTTCTTGTAGTTTGAATCCATTGCCCCATGTCCGCTTCTCTGGAGCAGCAGAAAACAACCTTTCTCCCTCCTCTATATGACATCCTTTTATATATTTGAACATGGCTATCATATCACCCCTTAACCTTCTCTTCTCCAGGCTAAACATACCCAGCTCCCAGATTTAGAGAAGCCTTCCCAGTTTCTGATTTGATCCCACAATGTCCCACTTTTCTTAAGAAGTCTCTATTTTCATTGGAGAAATGTTGGAGGGTATAGAGTTATCTGACACCCAAGGAAGCCCTGTATAGAGAAGATTTTTTATGTTTAATGTTTTTTATGTTTTTATATACAGTGGTACCTCAGGTTACATATGCTTCAGGTTACATACTCCGCTAACCCTGAAATAACGCTTCAGGTTAAGAACTTTGATTCAGGATAAGAACAGAAATTGTGCTCTGGCGGCGCAGCGGCAGCGGGAGGTCCCATTAGCTAAAAGTGGTGCTTCAGGTTAAGAACAGTTTCAGGTTAAGAACGGATCTCCAGAACGAATTAAGTACTTAACCAGAGATACCACTGTATATGTTGGAAGCCATCCAGGGCAGCCCAATCAGACAGGCAGAATAATAATAATAATAATAATAATAATAATAATAATAATAATAATAATAGACATCCCTGTTATCATCTGAGAAATGGTTGGAGGGTATGTATTTATAGTACTGAAATGCAGTTGCATCATGTGCAGTTATAGTTGCTGCTATGTTGCTGCTTTATTGTGCTATTACGCAATTGCTTTTCAGTGTTTGATTTTGAAATGCACCCCTCTTTTCTTCGTTGTAAGCCACTTTGAGCATGATTTTTCTTTCTGGAAAAGAGGCATAAAACGAACCCAATGCGATCGAATTCCTCATGGGGAGCTTGACGGGGCCACCGATCCCTGCAGAAAGCAATGTTTCCAATGCTACCATATCCAGCAAGCACAGGACTGGCACAGCTGGCTGTTGGCTCTGTGCAAGAGTCATTGACAGGTGGGCAGGACAACAGCTGAAAAATCAACAACAATTGAAGTTCGTAGCAGGCAGAAAACTAAGGAGCCATTTCTGAGGCAGCCGGCACTGCCAATGGAGCAAAATGTGCCCATATGTTTTATTTACAGAGCCGCAGACCAGAGCAGTGAGGCAAAATTATCAAACCTTTGAACAAGTTGTAAAAATCCCACAGATAAAATCCCAGTCTCTTCAATTAGTGTAATTATGTGTAGCTATTAAAGTTCTGCAGTATGTGCTTTGCTAGAGGCTGGAATTGTGCACACTGTGGTATGCTGGCTGTTTTCCTTTTAAGTGTTTCCAAGGCAACAGCAGCTTTGCTCAGACAGCGAGGTGACATTCCTGACAGTTATATCAAGCGATGACCCTCAGTCCCTCTAACACCTGGCAGGCTTTCCAAGAGCTGAGGAGAAAACTCTTTGTCCGTGAGGCATTTATGCACCGCCTTTCCAAATGCTCGAAACAGTTTATAACAAACGGATACCAATTGATATATCTAAAGTTATACAATCAATAGGGGAGAGGGGGGAGGACCTAAAACCAAAAAAGGTGAAATCCCCAGGAAGACTACCAGCAGCAACCTTAGAAACCAGTTGTCAACCATATCAGCGAAATGCATGCTGGTCGTTGGGCAATTGCACAGCGTCAGACTAGCTGACCAAGAAGAAGAAGAAGAGTTTGGATTTGATATCCCGCTTTATCACTACCCGAAGGAGTCTCAAAGCGGCTAACATTCCCCTTTCCCTTCCTCCCCCACAACAAACACTCTGTGAGGTGAGTGGGGCTGAGAGACTTCAGAGAAGTGTGACTGGCCCAAGGTCACCCAGCAGCTGCATGCGGAGGAGCGGAGACGCGAACCCGGTTCGCCAGATTACAAGTCCACCGCTCTTAACCACTACACCACACTGGCTCGCTTCCAACTCTATGATTTTGTAATTCAAAGTGTCTTCTGGGATCACGTACACTTCCTGCCTTCAAGACCAGCCAGGAAGATTATCCTCAAATATATATCCTCTAGGATGTTGGAATATCACCCAGGGGCTGAAGAGGGGAAGTACCTAACCTTATCTTGCTGATTGACTAGCTGTGGAAGGCTTTTTGCAGCAAAACCCAGAAGTTTGACCTAGCTTTCCAAATTTAAGGACACAAGGAAAGCCCCCAATCTACTGGTCTTGGGCTGCAGCAATCTACTGGTCTTGGGCTGCTTCTCCTCCATGCTGGCTACAGTCTGCCTAGGTGAATGATGTCTCTGGGGCTGGCCAGGGAATGCTGATTGCCAGGAGCTGAGGTGGCTCAGAGACCAAGGGTGGCTGTGGCGGCTGCCCAGAGGACTCCCAAGGTGGAGGCTGAGGGTACACTCCACAAGGGAGGGTTTTTGAAAAAAGATGAGAGGCTGCCAGCTCTGCAGGCAAGGGGCGACATAACTGGGCTCCTGGGCCCTACAGGGTTGCCACAGGGGGGGGGGAAATGTAGTTGGTCAAGGGAGCTTTGGACTCTAAAAGGTTGAAAACCTCTGCCATAGAGGGATCGAACCTGCAACCTTGGCATTATCAGCACCATGCTCTATCCAACTGAGCGATCCATGTGTGATGTGTTATCCTAAATTGGCAGGTGATAGATAGATAGATAGATAGATAGATAGATAGATAGATAGATGTTGGGGGAATGAAGAGGACAGGAGCAAACAAACAGTGATGATCACATAAAAGCAAACTAGTTACAGTGACAATTTGCCTTTCAAGTGTCATAAAACTCTTTGTTGGTTTTGCTATGGTTTATTTCAGCTTTGTTGATTTCACTAAACATGCGTGCTGACTGTGCATGCAAATGCACATGGGGTTTAGGGCCCCAGCCTGATGATCTCAACAGCACCCTCATTTATGGAATGCTCTCAGCCCACCAGGATCAGACATTCATATCCATTGGGCACCAGGTGAAGGCATTGTCCTCATAGGGAGAGGTGGTTTGGGGGACAAGGTGATTGCCGAAATATGAAAGGTCCCATTTGTATTGGTGTTCTTCTAGCTTTTGAAGACACACCTGTTTACACAAACATTCACTTAATCCCTTAACTTGAATCTTCTGCTCTAATTATTGTGTTATTTTAATGGGACTGTTTTCTTGTTTATTTCAATTGTGGGTGTTTATGTTTTAGTGGGATTGTTTTATTGTGTGTTTTAATTGGGTATTGCGATTATGGATGTTTCCATTTTAATGTTTGCGTAATTGGTTTTTATACTTGTAAACCACTTAGAAGCCCATTTTGGCATTAGCGTCTATGAATTGATGGTGGTGATGTAGGTACCAGGCTCTGAAGGGTTATTATATCCTTGAATAGTGCCTGGAAAAGAGCTCAAACCCTTCCTGCTGGTCCAGAGATGCAATCAAGTCCTATTTGAATATGATTTGCATTTTAATACAAATTTTAGAACATTTATATTACACACACCAAAATAATTTAAGTGATAAACTGCATGCAGCTTCTTTGTGTGGGAGTTTTACTTTTAAATCAGGCAGAAAATGTAGCAAAGTCGACCTCCGCAATCTCTCTAGAATGGTTATCTATCACGACCCCATCATTGTAACTACCAGATAATTCTCTTAAGGGGTGATCACAACATCGTTTACTTCCCCAGGGATGCTGTGGAATTTCTTACATCTCAAGCCCCAAAGGGAATTCAGCTGCCAGGCTGAATTCATCTCAGGAGGTGGTAGTTCTAATTGTCTAAAGCAAATGTTGCTCCAGGTTTCATTATTACTGCTGAGGGTGTGTGTGTGTGTGTGTGTGTGTGTGTGTGTGTGTAAATCCTGGATACATCATGGCTGAAATTCCAAATTCTAATTGTTTGGATAGACTGCCTCTGCTGCTTGAGGCTCAGTTTCAAGTCAGCTTAGAATTTGTGCTACCAGGATACACTGTGATAGGCCATGAGCATAGAACCAGGGAGAATGCTGATGGTTATACAGTCGTACCTCGGGTTACGTATGCTCCGGGTTGCGTACTTTTCGGGTTACGAACTCCACTAACCCGGAAGCACAACCCGACGTGCGCGTGATTTGCGCATGCGCAGAGTGTTTCTCATGGTTTTTCCGGGTTTCCCAGGTTTTTCGGTCTGCGCATGCGCAGAATGAATTGTTCGGGTTGCGTCATTTTTTGGGTTACGTACTGTAACCCGGAACGGATTAAGTACGTAACCCGGGGTACCACTGTATCTTTATCTCTTCCTCCTTAAAAATACGCCTAATCACTCTAAAATTGGAAAAAATCATAATTCAATATTATTTCAATAAATATAAATATCTTGTATGACATCCTGGTCCACTTTTTTCTTACTTGACTGACAGACATCAAACCTCTCGGACATCAACCCTCTCTTGCAATTTTGTCAGAAAAGTTATTGAGCTGGCATGCCAAGTCACTCTGGTAAAATATCCAAGTATAATAAACAAAGCTATATTCATGTGTTTGCACATTTTACTTATGCCATATTTAACTCAGATTTTCTTTTTCATGGTATTAAACCTACTCTATTTATGCTTTACTGTTATGCAATCTCTTTAAAATGTTCCGAAGAATACAACCTTATATTTTAGGACAGTTCATTAATTTTCAGTAGAGGGTGAATTTCCATGATCACGCTCGTAAAATTATTAGAATTTTAAAACGTTTGCTGATTTCAGCAGATTGCAAAGGAGTCTGTGCCTCTGTTCTCAGCAAAATATGTACCTTACAGCAAAACACACACACACACACACAAAGGAACAAATGACTTTCTCCCCCGCTCAAAATGAATTTTCTGTTCCAGTAATCAAGGCCCAAATCGCTAATGCTAACGCATCACTTTTGGTGTGTGTGTCTTCATTGTGTCTTCAGCACAAAGTTGGCATTATTAACATTTTTATGTGTGACTGAGGACTGATCTAAAGAATTTCACAGTTGCAGTAATGAAACAATTAACTCCCGAGATGTTGGAGTTGTCGACTCGTTTCACAGCTGAGGTTATATACTCTATGGAGAGTTTTCATGGAAATAAAACACCAGGGGTATTCTGGAAGAACCGAGAATGAAAGAGTTGGCCTCTCCAGGGCTAAGAGACTGAGCTACAAACCAAGAAGTGCCCCTCCTAAGCTGCCAATGAAGGTTGGCATGAATGGGCAACAGCCAAGAAAAGACTCTCTGACCAAGGCCACTGGCACCACATTCACACCTTAAATTTAATAGCAGTGTGATGCCCCTCTAAACAGTCACTAAAGCAGGTACCCGCAAACTCGGCCCTCCAGCTGTTTTGGGACTACAATTCCCATCATCCCTGACCACTGGTCCTGTTAGCTAGGGATGATGGGAGTTGTAGTCCCAAAACATCTGGAAGGCCGAGTTTGGGGATGCCGGCACTAAAGAGTTCTGGGAGCTGTAGTTTGTTAACAGTGCTGAGAGCTGTTGGGAGACCCTCACAGAGCTACAGTTCCCAAAGTCCCATTTTAAGTGGGACATCCTGGAATCACAGAAGGCAATCATGTTTGATTACCGGGTGTCCTGTTTTTTTTGGTCCAGCACTCCGGCATGAGCCCTCGTACCAGAGTGCTGGACCAAAAGACTCGCTCTGGGCTTGACAGTAGGGTCACGCCACAGAACTAAAGGCCCAGGCCTTTGGCGTAACCCTCTCAAATTCAGAGCACTGGTGTCATAATCTCTCACCACACTTTCTTCGGTGGGGTTGTGGCGCTCATCTCGCTCTATAAGCTGAGGGAGCCGGCGTTTGTCCGCAGACAGCTTCCGGGTCATGTGGCCAGCATGACTAAGCCGCTTCTGGCAAACCAAAGAAGCACATAGAAACGCTGTTTACCTTCCTACCAGAGCGGTACCTATCTATCTACTTGCACTTTGACGTGCTTTCGAACTGCTGGGTGGGCAGGAGCTGAGACTGAGCAATGGGAGCTCACCCCATCACGGGGATTTGAACCGCCGACCTTCTGATCGGCAAGCCCTAGGCTCTGTGGTTTAGACCACAGCGCCACCCGCCACCCACGTCCCTTAGTTGGACTTAATTCCCAAGGAAGTGTGCATACGATTGCAGCCACAACAGCCTTCTTGCCAGTTAACACCATCATCCTCATCATCATCAACATCATGATCATCATCATCATTTTATTTGTATGCTGCCTTTCCATAGTTAAAACAATGCTCAAGGCGGCTTACAACATGACAGGATTTACATAATTACCAACATAACAAAAGTCATAAATAATAAATAAAACACATCAAAAAGTACACAACCAAATGGAAAACAATTTCCACATAAACCATAAAATCTAAAACTAAGAATACAGCATTAATAGCAATCATAATTTAAAATGACATAGATAAAAAAGCAATGTTTAAACAAACAAACAAACAAAAACAGAGCCCTCTCTGCCCAGCAGCAGCAGCAGCAGTCCTTTACGGAGCCTGTCACACTCCGCCCAAGGCAGGCGGAGAGAAGCAGGGCAGGGCCCTTCAGGCTCCCAGCAGGTCCGTTCTGGGCAGCAGTTAAACTGAGGTTCCAAGGGAAAACTGAATTGCACGTTAGGGTCCTTCTAGACAATGTGGTATAATGGTCAGACTGTCAGACTGGGATCTGGGAGACCAGTGTTCAAATCCACCGTCGGTCATGAAGCTCACTAGCTGACCTTGGGCCAGTCCCTGCCTCTCAGACTAATCTACCTCACGGGGTTGTTGTGGAGAGTAAATGAGGAGGGAGAGAAGGACCATGTGTGCCACCTTGAGCATCTTGGAGGAAAAGGTAAGATATAAATGAAATATATATATTTTCTAAAAAAAACTGCTCTCCTTCCCAGACATAAGCACAGCTGTTCCATTCAAACACACACACACACACACACACACAAACTTAAAGAAAATTCCTCAGTGTGCAATGCATCAGATTCATGAAGATTTCATGCAAATATTGTTATACCACCAGGAGTAAGTATTTTCTGTTAAATAATTCACCTTTACTAACAAGACTCTTACCTCCCTCCCTTTTCATTGTCGCTGCAGGCTCCCTTCATAATCCTTTAAAGAGAACACAGATTATTGCACTCAAATGAGCTCTCTCAGCATCCCACTTCATATGAGTGACTGCAGTGCAGGCATTGAAACATTGATGGACGCCATGTAGATTCATTGCCTCCCGTTTTAATTTCATTACCTGCACTAGGGGGAAAGCCTTGAAAGAGGGCAAGCCAGCCAATATTTTGGCCATCAGCAGCCTTCAACAGAGCCATAAAACATAAGTACTCATGAGGCAGTTCCCCCTTTTATTTACAAGTTCGGCACAGTGCAGCGGCACCGCGCATGTAACGCTGTGTAGCGATAAAATATTGTCATTTACTGGGCACTTGACACCATACGAATGCCAGGAAATTTCAGTAAAATCCTTAGGCCTGGCTTTAACAAAGAGTTATAATCACCCATAAAACGGGGGGTGCTGAACTTGTAGTGTCCCTTTGTTTGTTGCCCGCAGTTTTCAGGAGAGGAACTCTCAGTGGGGGAAGAGAGAGAACGCCACTGGACTTTCTCGTAGCGAAAAAGAGGTCAAATGGTTGCGGTTCCTGCAAACTCACGATGAGTGAATGCAGATGACCATTTACCAAGGGGTCATTTTCCACTGTCAGCATGTAGTCCCACTATATCAGCCTGCCTCCTCAAATTCTTGTGCGAGGAGAACTTTGCTCCCAGGAGCTGAAGTCAAGCGTAGGGCTGCAATCCAAGAAAAACATGGCGTCAGTGAAGTTAACTCTTCTTCCAAGAAACCAAAACAGTGCAGGCCTAGTAATCCCAGCAGCTCTTCCACAAAGTAGTTGTGAAGACTGAAGGTCCCCACCTTTCCACCACTTCCTAAAGCTCCTCCTTTCCTGGGACTTTCCCAAGCACTCACAAACTGTGCCTGCGCACAACCCCCTTTGCTCTGCCCTCTTCATTTCTAGAAGACCACAGGTGGAGGTGGTGAGCTGGTTGCAGCAGGGGGGGGGAGACTCCCTGGCTTCTTCGGCAGCCTGCCTGCCTGGCTCCTGGCTCCACTCCACTCCAGCCTCCAGTTCTTCCTCGGAGTCTGAACTGCCCTCTGCTACAGCGTCTTCCTGCTCACCAAGCTGAGTTAGCTATTCTGCTTCTGACACCACCTCCCCACAGTCTACTCCTTCTTCTCCCTCTGACCACTCATCATCACCCCACAATCCATCCCCTGGCTCTGAGCCTTCTTCTCTTGGGGGTTCCTCGGCTGGTGCCTCCCACCACTCCTGTGGTAAGCACAGACCTGTTCTTCAGAACTCTGGACAGCTCCCCAGGAGGAAACAAAGGGGTGGGTGTTTACATCAGTCTTCCTTAATGTGCTGCCCTCCTGAGGAAGGCCTGCAGGTCAGTAGTAGTGCATCTGCCTAGTATGCAGAAAGACCCAGGTTCAATTCCAAGCATCTCCAGGCAGGGCTAGGAATATTCCCAGGCCGACACCCTGGAAAGATGCTGCCAGCCAGGCTAGTCCGTAATGAGCTAGACAGACCAATGCAAATGACTCCGTTTTAGGCAGCTTCCTATCTTCCAGATACTTTGGGTTCCAACTCCCAACAGTTCTTCTCAGCGTAGCCAAAGGTTAGGGATGATGGCACATGTGTTCCAAAATAACTGGTGGGGAGGCACCAGGATGGGGAAGTCTAACTTATAGCCTTGGGCTTGACAACTCAAAACCCAACTGTTTTGTGAGCCACCACATTAGTTACTCCATATATCCTTGACTAATTCTCCAAGGATATGGATTCTTCTGGTGTGAGAGCATGGGTAAGTACTCTTGTTTATGTCATCTCTCTTTTTTCTCTCTCCCTTCCTCTTCCTGGCTTCTTTTTCCTATGAAATCCTCCGTGACCAACACAACACAACAGTCACAATCAACATAACCATAGCTAGTGGGCAAGTTGCTCTCAGACTTGAACATGGCTCTCTGGCCTTCATCCTTCCTCTTGAATGAGTGTTTCCCCTCTCCCACTCAGAGCAGCCAGGAGATATTGGAAGAGGGGTGTATCCCAGACACCATCCTTTGGAGAAAGGCCATGGATCTGGGACAGAGCATCTGAGAAGGCCTGATCCACAGGATCTCCAGGTAGGGCTGGGAGAGAACCCTGTTGGAAACCCTGGCGAGCTGCTGCCAGTCAGTGTGGACAATACTGACCCAGGTGGACCAGTGATCTGACTCAGGATAAGGCCACTTCCTATATTCCTAACACATCTACATCGGTTATATAATCCCCCCCCCCTTTCAGGACCTTGCACCGTGACAGCATCTCCTGAAAATTAAACATGAGCTAAGGGTCGTGTAAGATGGGGTGACATCCTGCCTTCGAAAACCACTCAGATTGAATTGGGGGCATTTTCATTTTGGAATGCCAGAGATAAGCTGTGAACTGCTGATCCAAACACTTTCCTTACCTCCGGAATGAACTCTGCCAAAGCAACATTGCAAACATCCAGGCTGTTCAGTAAAGTCAGAAGTAGTACTGGGGGGTGTGTGTGTGTGTGTTCATTGTACTGTTTAAGCTTACAGCTACAATTTTTAGTGCATTGCTTACAATCTAATAACATAAAATACAATTGAAATTGATTTTTGCGTTTCTTTTCCTTGGGAAAAAAAAGATCTGCAAAACCACTGAAAGAGGGGAAATGCACTGAGTAAGGTTATATAGCATTTCTTCAGTAATGAAATATTTTAGCTTCATGCAAGGTAGCTTCACAGTAGCTAATTTGTCTCACGATCAATCAGAGTAAAAATAATGGCCGAGATGCAAAAAACAAAAAAACAAAACCCTAGCTCCTGGAAATATTTATGAAGGATATTACAGGAGTGAAGTGAACAGCAAAAAAAAAAAAAGGGAACAGTCACGTACGCTAGCCCATTCTGAGACTCTATGCCTCTGAGGAACAGTTGCTGGGGATCATGGGGGGTGGGGGAGGGAGTGCTGCTGTTGTGCTAAGGTCCTGCTTTTGAGTCCAAAAGACATCAGGGTGACCACTGTAAGAACAGGGGTGTTGGTTTTGATGGGTCTTTGGCCTGATCCAGCAGGGATCTTCTTAAGTTCTTATTGGTCCACCTGCCCAAGGGAGTTGTGTGCAGGTTCAGGGAGAGAGCCAGCATTATCTCCCCTAAAAGCAACTCCCCTCAGACCAAGACCACTTATAGACCGCCCACCCCTAGATGGGACAACTCTGGAGCAAAAGCAAAGCCAGTGAGGTGAGGAGATCACTCCATGTCTCATGACAGAGGGGAGAAAGGATTTAGGTGCCTCAGAGGTCCTGTGTCTTCTGAGGCACCTTCTTTCCCTCTTGATCTACCTTCCTAAAGGTTTGGTGGGAAAGTCTTTCAGGGCCTCCAGGAGATAATTCAGGCTCTGACTCTACCACCAGTCCTCCTGAGGAAAGGATTTTTTAATCAAGTGTCAAAAGTGTGTTTTCGTGCTCACAGAGGTCATAATGAGACTGAAGGTGGTCTCCAAAGGACTTACAATGGGACCTAAGTCATTAGGGTCTCCATAGGTTAAACACAGCATTTTGCACTGAGCCAAAACATAATATAAGTGGGTCCTTGTAATAAGGCAGCAGGTGTGTGTGACTGTCACTGCCAATATCTGAATCACTTTACTGGCATGAACTGGAAAGATACCTGTCAGGGATTCCCCGGCTCCTCGCCATTAGGCAGCCGAGGAGGGGAGTAAGTGGCTTGTGCTTAGCAAATCTGTGATGTCCCACCTGGGTTCCTCCTCCATTTGCTCAGTCTTCCTAGGAAAAGCAGAAAGGGAAAGCAACTCTCTGGGCCCAGCTATGGACTGCTATGACATCAGAAGCCAGCAAACCAATCCTTTCCCTCTGACCTCTCACCTATTTGCATGTTTGAAAATACTGGGCTCTGAATGGTTGGTCTAGCCATGCTGCAGATTTCAAACATACCCATCATTTGGATGGGCATATCACCCACCAAATTATTATAGCTAATTTTATTGACCTCACTATTCAATAATCTGGGGATAGGGCACGACACTAGTACTAGACACTGGTGGTTTTTATTTATTTAATTAGTTTTTATTTATACCGCCTTACTCCGTTTAAGAAACAATCACCACCTCTGAGAAGCAGCAGTGTTTCCTGTGAGACAAGCACCATTGTTGCAACACCTGTCCAAATATGGGCTTCTACAGGTTTCATTGCTGTCCCTGAGGTCAGGTACGCTGTCTGCACAGTGCCTTGGATGAATGGTCCGAGGAATGAAGGGACTCCATGCTTAACTTTTATTACCGAGAACACAAAATAAAACCAAATCGACTAGAAATTATTTTTCTCCACTTTATTGCAAAAGCTATCTCAGCAGTATATTATTTTGCTCTCTGTTGCTAATGATTACAGATGAGCACTAGATCAAAACTTGTCTGGGATAAATTAGTCCTAAAATGGTAGGTCATATCTAGGTTGCGGGAGACTATCTTTTTGTGAACAAAGGATCTTGATTTTTCATTCTTGTCAAGTACACAGGTGATTGATGTCTTTTCATTTCAAACGTTTGCCAAACTCAGGGTTAAGCACACAGATCTTCAAGGGTTCGGGGGCCCATCGCTAACCATGAAGTGACCTTCACAGGTCCTAGCAAACAGAGTTTACTAGATACGCCAAGGAAATGATTTCAAGAAAATGTTGTGTCAAAAAGTGTTAAATCTATTACGGAGGGGCAAGGATGCATGCAAAGCTTTCTCTGTGGTTGCCACCATCCTAAATCATGCCTGCACAGCTAGCCATTTCCCACTCCCTACCAGCCGTATTTAGCCCCACTTATGGTGGCCCCCTAGAGGTGTGATCAAACTTCTATGCTGTTGCCTGTTGGTGCCATAAAAGGGAGAAAGACCCCAATCTGGTGATCATTGGGACTGGTTGGGGGGAAGGTAGAAAAGCCAGCAATATGTTGGAACCAGAGCCAATGACAGGCAGAGCCAACTCATACTAGTTTCACCCCCATTTTCCTCCCTGCTGAGTTCATCCATCTAATCCTTGGTTGTGTGTCAACCCGAATGAGAAAACCGAGCTCGAGATCTATTGACTTGACTGAATGTCTCTTTCACTTCTCACAGGGCAGCCCTGCTTTGTACTATGAAAACTGGCCAGCAGGGTCCAGCGTTCGAAGAATCCCTTTCACCCTTTCACCCTTTTCACAATCACTCTGATCCAACGTTGCTGGCTGCATGGTTATTGCAATCTTTCCATGGGGCCTATATCGAAACAGGTCAAGAATGTATCAAATGCCCTTAAAAAAAAAAAAAAAGCTACTGTGAAACCTGCCAGATAACTTGACTGTATTTTTTAGGAAATCGCTCGAGGTAGTAAAACAGCACGAAACCATAAAACAGGCCATGACTTGCTCTCAGTAAAGTCAATGAAGCAAACGGGCATAGCTCCATCAAAGTCAAAATCAAGACCTGGTTTTTTATTATTATTATTATTATTATTATTATTATTATTATTATTATTATTATTCTGGCTTAATCAAAGACAGTGCTATTTTATGCCACTGGAAGACCTGCCCCATGGAAAGAAAAGCCGCTTAGGGTTTTCTGTCTCTAAAGGATGGAAGCAGTGGTCCTCTTCATGCACTTATCCAGGCAAAAAATGCAATTTAAGGAGTAGAAAGGTTTGTGCATGCTACATATACATGCCAACTGCATCATTGCCCAGGTAACTGCCTGGACCAGTGTTCCAGTTGAGCTGGCAAAATTCTAATAAATATTGCTTTGTCTCTGCAGTTGCACATGGTTTTATTCTGATGGACTTTCTCAGGTTTTTTTTTGTTTTTTTAGATCTTGTTCAGATAATTAGCTCCCCCTATGGCACCGTTACATATGCAACCTGGAAGGAAAGGGGACAGGAAATCAAGTTTCCGGAATCAAGATAATCAATTCCTGTCCACCAATATCCTTGAAAACCTAAGCCAGGGGTTCCCAAACTAAGGCCCGGGGGCCGGATGCGGCCCAATCGCCTTCTAAATGCAGCCCGCGGACGGCCCGGAAATCAGCGTGTTTTAACATGAGTAGAATGTGTGCTTTTATTTAAAATGCATCTCTGGGTTATTTGTGGGGCATAGGAATTCGTTCATATGTTTTTTTTCAAAATATAGTCGTCGTCCCCACAAGGTCTGAGGGACAGTGGACCGGCCCCCTGCTGAAAAGGTTTGCTGGCCCCTGACCTAAGCCATTGGTCCACCAGGGGAAAATGGAGTGTGGAATCATGGTAAATGGGAGGTTCCAAAGGGCGTGGAATCCAGAACTCTTGCAATATATAGGCAATGGTGAGCAGGTGATCTATATGCCTGCTCCTTCTGCTTTCCAGGACATAACTGTTGATGGGCAATTTCACAGTCCTTGTTCTCCCTTCTACTGATTCTTTAGGTTTAAACCAGATTTGGACCACTCAGGTCATGTGGCCTCCTCACCAACCACAGTCACCTTCCTTAATGAGCAACCAACCCAAGTCAGGCCACTGTATTCCACAAAGATCAGGAGCTAGAGATTGCCCCAGGAAGGCACCGACAGTACAGAAAGCTGTGGGTGATGATTTGTGCCAAAGCACATATTATTTTATTGGAGAGAGTAAAAGTGCCCCAGTGTGACAAACAAGGATGACCTCAAGTTTGTTTGTTTGTTTTTGACCATGTGGTCAAATGAGAGCTATTAACTGCTCTTCTATAATTAAAGAACTGAGTACAGCTTTGCCTTTAGCCACTAATTTAGGTCGGGAAGACTCTGTTGTTGTTTTTGTTGTTGTTGTTGTTGTTGTTGTTTATTAAATTTGTATACCACCCTGTACCTGAAGGTCTCAGCGCAGTTCACAGGATAAAATCACAATATAAAAACACAAGCTATGTAATCAAAATGAACCCCCAGGCCTCTTCTCTAAAAAAAAATATTACTTTTTTAAAAAGTATGTCTCTTGCCCTTTTATGCATGGCAATAGAAGGGAAGTTGTTCAGGCAAGATTCTAAATCAATGAGAAGTACGTCTATTCCCACTTTCCAGAATTCTGTCCAGTGAGTACAAAGCCACTGAAATGACTGGCAAGTAGCAAATGACTGACATTTTAAATGTTATTCATATTGAATTTCAAAAAATGAGAATGATGTAACTTTTGACATATTGGGCTTCCTGTATTGGGGCCAAGGGCAGGAATCCTGGTACATTCCAGATGTTAGAGTCACAGAGCCATAGGATTGTAGAGTTGGAAGGGACCCCAAGGATCATCTAGTCCAGGGGTCTGCAACCTTTAAGACCAAAAGAGCCACTTGGACCCGTTTCCGAAGGGGGGAAAAAACCTGGGAGCCGCAAAACCATTGCGACATTTAAAACAAATATAACACTGCATTTTATTTTTAAAAATCCTATTTAAATAAAAAAAATCCTATTTAAATAAAAAAAATCCTATTTAAATAAAAAAAAATCTGATTTAAATTAAAAAATCCATTAAAAAAAAATCTTTCATTTTTATCCACCCTGGGGACCACTACCAGGTCACAGCCTGATCCAAGGTGGGTTGCAACAGCATACAAATATTTGATTTGTTGGTGTTTTTTTTAAAATGAGTCCTCAACTGCACACTTGTGTTAAATGTTTGTCCCAAGTCTAATTGAAGACTGCTGGCTTTTACAATAATCTTAGTGTCTTTTACTCTTAATATTTCAGACCAGAGGCTATGTTCACCTCTTCCAACCTCCTCTCTTGCTTAATAAAGCACAGAATTGCACCAGAGAAGCCTGTGATGTTTGTGCTGACTTGCATACAGGTGGCTGTAGTAGTTCGTAGTGTTCAAACCTTTTTAGGGGAGTTCCCTGCCCCCTTAATGACAATGGCGATAGATTTTGCACATGAACACAGATCCAAGTTAGGACTCCTGTCTTCCACGCCAACAGGTGCTTTGTCAAGGCTCCCCTAACACACACTCAGGACAGAGGAAAAACTGCAAAACGTCCCGGCCTTGCTCCGGGGCGGAGAGAGACGCGCGCCCGCGAGAGCGCGGTCTGATGCTGCGAGCGGAACCAGGAGCGAAGGAGGCAGCGGCAGGGAAACAGGCGCCGCTTCCTCGACCATTTTTAAAAAGAGGGCTTCCCCCCTCGCCCTCGCCTGCCACCCGCCGCCCCTGGCCCAGCCCACAGCTGCCTACCTCGTCGTTGCCTCAATGCAGCAGCCAGCAGCCTTCCAAGAGGAACCGCGGCCAGCCCGCCCCCACGGTCCTACGACCCAGCCGAGGAGTCCTGGCCTCCAGTGCCCGTGCGGGCATGCGTCTGAAGGCCCCCTTCCTGCCCCCATCCTGTCCCGCCTCCCAGGTGCCTCTGGATGCTGCGGGGTCCCACATAGCTGCCGACCCCGGAGCTCCCCTGTCCGCCCCAAGGCCGCCTCCCACGCTAGGAAGACTCCCGGAGCTGGGCAGGGTTGGTCCCGCCAGGCAGGCTTGGGGGGGGGGCGGCCTCTCCCATGGACGCCTGCTTCGGAGGTGGAGGCGGGGTCTTCAAAGTTCCCCCTCCCGCTCGCCCAGCTCCATCTCTTCCCGAAGGAGTGCGCGCGCCTCAGGTGCGCTCCCCGCCAGAGCCCTCAGCTGAGCTGCGCCACCTCTACTACGTCCCCTCCACCTCCGAGCCCCGCTGCCCCGCTGTTCAAGGCCAGGTGATCCTGGGTACGCCCCTGAGCAGCGCCCTCAGCCTCCGGAGGGCAGGCCGCCGGCCAGCTGGAGGGCAGTCGCTTCCGCTGGCCAGCTGGAGAAGTGGGCGGGCGTATCTGCCCCGGAGCCCCAGAGCCGCGGCAGCCGTGTAAAAGAGCCGCATGCGGCTCCGGAGCCGCAGGTTGCTGACCCCCGATCTAGTCCAATCCCTTGCAATGCAGGAATATGCAGCTGTCCCTTATGGGGATCGAATCTGGAACCTTGGCATTATCCGCCAGGCTGAGTGATGCTGCCGGACTACAACTCCCATAATCCCTGAACACTGGCCATGCTGGCTGGGGCTGAAGAGAGTCGAACAACATCTGGAGAGCGGCAGGTTTCTCATCCTTATCTTAGTCACCAGCTGCAGTGTCTCAATCCACTCTCTATCATAGAACTAAATATTCCCTTTACAACAAGTTCTGGGAAGGGAGCAGAGCACAGTGCCTGCTCTGCACATGGGACTCTCGTTTGATTCCTGGCAGATCAGATTCCAGTTGGTGGAAGAGACCTTTCTCTACCTGGGACCCTTAGCAGTCAAAGTAGGCAATACTGAACCAGATGGACAAACAGTCTGAGCTCAGACCCTCCAAGTGTCCGTATTTTCCAGGAACTGTCTCAGATTTACAGAAGCAGTCCCATTTTCTGATTTGATCCCGGAATGTCCCGCTTTTCCTTAAAAAGGTAAAGGTAAAGGGACCCCTGACCATCAGGTCCAGTCGTGTCCGACTCTGGGGTTGCGGCGCTCATCTCGCTCTATAGGCCGAGGGAGCCGGCGTTTGTCCGCAGACAGCTTCCGGGTCATGTGGCCAGCATGACTAAGCTGCTTCTGGCGAACCAGGGCAGCGCACGGAAACGCCGTTTACCTTCCCGCTGGAGTGGTACCTATTTATCTACTTGCACTTTGATGTGCTTTCGAACTGCTAGGTGGGCAGGAGCTGGGACCGAGCAACGGGAGCTCACCCCGTGGCAGGGATTCGAACCGCCGACCTTCTGATCAGCAAGCCCTAGGCTCTGTGGTTTAACCCACAGCGCCACCTGGGTCCCTTTTCCGCTTTTCCTTACAACGTCCCTATTTTCATCAGAGAAATGTTGGAGGGTATGTGACCCCTGAGGCAAGGAGATAAGTAAACATACAACCTTTAGAAAACATCTGAAGGTAGCCCTGTATAGGGAAGGTTTTTTAATGTTTTATTATGTTTTTATGTATACTGGTACCTTGGTTTTCAAACAGTCAGTTTGCATACGTTTTGGATTACAAACACGTCAAACCCGGAAGTGTGTGTCCTGGTTTGCGAACTTTTTTTGATTACAACTCTTTTTTTATTATTATTACGAACAAAACTTTTTTGCAGGCCCCATTGATGAAAGCGCACCTCGGGTTACAACCTGTTTTGGTTTACAAACGGACCTTTGGAATGGATTATGATTGTAAACCAAAGTACCACTGTATGTTGGAAGCCACCCACAGTGGCTGGGTCAACCCTGTCAGATGGGTGGGTTGTTGTTGTTGTTGTTGAACAGGATGTCCCCATTTTAATCAGAGAAATGTTGGAGGGAATGTGAGCTGGGAGAAGGCAGTTTCCTATGCTAATATACAGTATGTGAAAGTCTGGCAGAGGCAAGGAAAGCTGGAAGCCCTTTTAGATCACAAGGGTGACTGGGTTTAGTTAAAGGTGTATTACGGCTGATCTTGCACAGCACTTTATTGGTTCAAATACTGCTGCGGTGTTGATTTCTGAGTCTTCTGCCCGACTGCATAAAAATGATAAAGAGACACATAGTCAATGTTAGATAAAAATCCCTAAAATTAGCAGTCAATAGTATGCGGAAGATAATAATTTAGTTTTGCCCTGAACAAGACATTTAAAACATTTTCAAGGACATCATGTCTTCAGGCTTTGAAAGATCAACTAATTATCAAATCAATGATCATTTTGGGGAAAGTAATGAAGTATGGAAAATAACCACTTCAAATTATATAAATCATTACTGTGAAGTATTTAAAACTGGTAAGTCATTAGCTAAAGATATTTAATATGTGGGCATTAAATGCCTTAAAAGTTTTATTTTTTGAGGGGGGGAAAGCCAGGAAACTGTATTGTCACAAAATTTCTCTGAACGTAAGTAAATTGCCCTTTAAACTTTTTTTTTCTTTACAGTTAATTTGTCGTTTGTTTGGTTTTGTTAAGGGCATTTTCCCTCTACAGTGGTACCTCTGGTTACGAATGGGATCCATTCCGGAGCCCCGTTCATAACCCATGACATGCGTAACCTGAAGCGCCGTGTCTGCGCATGTGTGTGACGTGATTCGGCTGTGCATGCACGAACCGCCGAACCTAGAAGTAACACGTTCCGTTATTTCTGGGTTCGGCGCGTTCGTAACCCATGTTGTAAGCATCCTGAAGCATTCGTAACAAGAGGTATGACTGTATTTGAAATGATTACCTTTCCTCCACAAAATCCAAATTATTTTACCTCCTCCTGCTTAATAGTGTGATTTAGGGTCGAAGTATGTAAGAATATAAGAGCCTGCTAGATCAGGCCAGTGGCCCATCTAGTCCAGCATCCTGTTCTCCCACTGGCCAACCAGATGCCTGTGAGAAATCCACAAGCAGGACCTGAACACAAGACCACACTCCCCTCTTGCAATTTCCAGCAATTGCTATTCAGAAGCAGTAGAGGTAGAACACGACAATCAAGGTTAGTAGCCAATGAAAGCTTTTTCTTCAATAAATTTGCCAAATATTTTTTTAAAAGTTTTTTACTGATGTAAACTCAAAAGTAAAGGTAAAGGGACCCCTGACCGTTAATCCAGTCACGGATGACTCTGGGGTTGCAGCGCTCATCTCGTTTTACTGGCCGAGGGAGCCGGCGTCTGTCCGCAGACAGCTTCCGGGCAGGGGCAAACGAAGGCATCGTGACACCCGGGGTGGGGCGTCGATATGTAGGGCGCATGATGAATTCTGCATATAAGTTAAATAAGCAGGAAGACAATATACAGCCTTGTCGTACTCCTTTCCCAATTTTGAACCAATCAGTTATTCCATATCCAGTTCTAACTGTAGCTTCTTGTCCCACATAGAGATTTCTCAGGAGAAATTACCTTACCTTAATGCAGAACCAATAGGCAGCAAGCTTTTGTTTTCGGAATGAAACCAGTTTCTCAAGAAGCACTTTTCAGGGGCAAAAATAAAATAAAAAATGCACTAGATCTACAGGTAGATTGTGTGTGGACTATGTAGAAAAAACAAGCACTCAATTGACTTCAGAATAAAATGTCACGTGTATGCAATCTTGTGTTGTTGTTTTTAGAGAAACTTTCCCATATGGGAATACTTTTGGGAATACTTTTATATTAAGCCATATAGATCTTCCAGGGGCTAATATTTGGGAGTGGGCTTGTAGACATAAATCACAATCTAGTACCAATCACCCCCCTGCCATTGCTGTAACTAAGAAAAGCAAGAGTTGTAGCTGCACTCTATGTAATCATGTATAGTTTGACACTTGTTTCAGTTTATGGGCCGCTGCAACTTGATTGCCATTGGATTCAATGGGTGCTAAGCAGCCTACCTGAAATGAATCCTGTTGCCATTTCAGAATATGGAGTCCATCACCATAAGTCTTTGGTAGGGAGGGAGATTGCTCCAAAATATGAAGAAGTACAAAGCTGATATTTGATAGATGACTATCAAAAGGTTTATTTATTTGAAGCATTTCTTTCACCACCCATCATCGGGAATACCAGGGCAGTTTGCAATAATGCAATACAATTCAAATAAAAACAAACATTGGGAAAGGCCATAAAATACATCACAATCCGCAGCAGATCAGTCAATCGCTACCCCAGCTCAGTGTTAACAATGCCTGGGTGAATAGACAGGCTTTTCGCAAGAGCTGAAATCCCAGAAGCTGAGCAGCGCAATGGGCATGGCCCTGGCCCAGTGGATCTCAAGCAGAACAGCCTTATCCAGAGATCTCAGCTAAGGGAAGATGTCCCTTCAAATAGCCAGGTGCCAAACTGCTTACTGCACTGCAGTTGTGGCAAACCTATGGCATGTGTGCCAGAGGGGGCACCCAGAGCCCTCTCTGTGGGCACAAGCACCGTCGCCCCAGCACCGAGTTTGCCAGAGTAACAGATTTTTACAGTTACATAAGATGGAAACAGCCCTCTTTTTTCTTACATCTCCAGATAATGACAAATGTGACGACCTTGATCTTTCCTGCTTACACCGGTTAGATTTAGGAAATCTGGAAATGGAGCTACTGGAATTTCAAGAAACCTCTATCTGGAAAAATAAATTCTATGGCCTGTGTGCAACACTTGAGAAGATAGGAGGAATGACATAGGAAAGCACAGTTAGTTCTGAAAATGAAACCCATAAAGTGTGGAATTGTCTGCCAAATAATTTTAAGTCAATGAAAGCACTTGGGGTTGCTTTCCTTACTTGGTTTGGATCATCTTATACTTGTGAGCAGATGTTTTCGCCTTTGAATTATATCAAATCTAACACCAGAAAACAGACTAACAGATGACCTGAGTGCTACTGCATGCGTTGCTCTCAAACTTACAAAGTATGAGCCAAGGTTCAACAAATCATCAGCATGCATACAACAGCAAAAATCACATTAATTGTTCAAAAGCATGCCAAATGCAAACTTTTAACTTTCAATAAAAAGTGGTTTGTAGCATTGAAAACTCTGTTATTGTGTTTTTCTTTTAAGACAAAAGATGTTAATGTATTCAGGTTAAATTGCTGTCTTGGTACTTTGCGATAAATAACTGGGTTTTGGGTTGCAGTTTGGGCACTCAGTCTCTAAAAGGTTCGCCATCACTGGCTTACTGTATGCCCTAAGAAGATAAAGGACCCCTGACAGTTAAGTCCAGTCACGAACGACTCTGGGTTTGCAGCACTCATCTTGCTTTACAGGCCGAGGGAGCCGACATTTGTCGCAGACAGTTTTTCCAGGTCATGTGGCCAGCATGGCTAAGCCGCTTCTGGCAAAACCAGAGCAGCACACGGAAAAACCATTTACCTTCCTGCTGGAGTGGTGCCTATTTATTGCATCTACTTACACTTTGACATGCTTTCGAACTGCTAGGTTGGCAGGAGCTGGGACCGAGCAATGGCAGCTCACCCGTCGCAGGGATCCGAACCGCCGACTTTCTGATCAGCAAGCCCTAGGCTCAGTGGTTTAGACCACAGCGCCACCCGCATCCCTGTATGCCCTACTCAGTGGCAAAGCAAAGAGTAGCCAGGCAGGGCAGAACTCAGGTTAGGTGCAGGATGAAGCCAAGATGGAATGCAGGGCCAATGGGGGCAAGGCATGCACAGTATACAGGGAAGAAAATAAAAGAATATGTGCTTGGTTATTAGTGTGGGAAATTCTTTAGATTCCTCTTTTATGTCTTCTCCTTAAATCTCATCCTTCCGTGTTCACCCGTAAGATATGTTACTTCACTGAAGAACTGTGACTATTTCATTTACTCCTGGTGCAGTTAAAAAAATAATTTCCGCAATTAAGAAACATTTGGGGGGGGGCTGATGGTGTAACTTTAAAAAGTACTGCTAGCAAGGTGTTAATGTGTCCAAATTGCTTTTCTGAGAAACAAGAGTATATTTTGTTTTTGTGTGTGTGTGTTTAAAGTAAAGGTACATTATTTCAGACTTGATTATTTAGACGTTTATCATAAAATATTAATTGCAATAAATGAGTTCGTTAGTTTTATAAAGGTACTGCAGAGAAAGGAAAATAATATTCAGAGAGGTAATGGAGCAGCAAAGTAGTCTGGTCCTTGTGATTATTCGTCACGTCGGTTTTGTATTCCTTGTCTCAAGAAATGCCATATACGTCAAACATTCAGAAATGCCCTATGTGCTTTCACTGAACAAATGCGCATATCAGAAGTGCAGAGATTAGCAGCCAGGGAGAGACAGCCGCTAAATTGTGAAATTCCTTTTCCGCAGTAGTGTGTCTAGTGTCTTCATTGTGCAGCTTCCACAATATGCAGGAAATGCACTTCTATGTGGAAGGCCCATAGCTCAGCGCGACAGCATTTGCTGTGCATGCAAAAGGTCTCAGTTACAATCCCTGGAATCTCCAGTTAAGACTGGGAGTTTTCTAGCAATGTTATCCACGATCCAGTTGCTGCAGCTGTGGCTCCATCCTACAAAACAGATATTCTACCTCCGAATTAGCTTGGAGTGCTGCACATGATGTTCTGCCAGCAGGAGGGGATTGGAGCCCTTGTGCCTAAGCCATTACAGTGGCTGCGTAACCATAGATCTGGGCTGCCTAGTTGCTCCTGTTTGCTTTGACCCACATTCCCCTTTAATGGGTACCGAATTTTCTTCCCTGCCTTCAGGGCCTGGAGATCCCTGAGACATTGCAAGCAAAGGGGGAAAGAGCTTATCTCCGTGCACCATAAATCTTCTATATTTCGCCTTATTATATGTACAGCCCAATCCTATCCAAGGCTTTAGCTGATGCTCTACTGACATTGACCTTCAACGCACTGCTATTTTCCTAAGTGTGAAATTTTCCATATCAGCCAGAGGCATGCGAAATAAAGTGCTTGTCATTCAAGGCTGTCAGCCGCACATGTGACGTCTATATATGGGTTAATAAAACTGTCTATCTTGAACTCTGCTTCCCCCCCCCTTTGGTAGGAAAACAGGCCGTTGAAATGGTTCTGCAAAACTGTCTCTTCTCCCTCTTTAGCAATGTTTTTTCAAAACACCAGGCCATTCTGTCCAGGGCTATGCCGGCATGGGACAAGATCATTTCATTTGCTGCCAGCCAAGAGCAGGGGTGGCACAAGAAGAAGAAGAAGAGGAGGAGGAGGAGGAGTTTGGATTTGATATCCTGCTTTATCACTACCCGAAGGAGTCTCAACGCGGCTAACATTCTCCTTTCCCTTCCTCCCCCACAACAAACACTCTGTGAAGTGTGTGGGGCTGAGAGACTTCAAAGAAGTGTGACTAGCCCAAGGTCACCCAGCAGCTGCATGTGGAGGAGCGGAGACGCGAACCCGGTTCACCAGATTACGAGTCTACCGCTCTTAACCGCTAAACCACACTGGCTCTCAAGAGGTTGCACTGCTTAAGATGGGTAGCTCTGCAATGCCCTCTATGTCCTCCTCTTCTCTCTTTCCCCGGCTGTCGCTACTGCTCATATTCCTCCTCTTTCTCTTCCCCCTCTCTCTCCCTGCCCTGCCTACGTTTGCCACATTAGCAGTGGCACTGCTTGCTCCACCTCACTTTCCTCCCTGCCTTGCTCTGAGAAAGGGCCAAAGGGATCCTTCCTCAGAGCGAGGCATCCTGGTTAAGGTGGCCAGGAGAGCAACTGCAGAAGCTCCGTTTCAACTAAGTCTAAAGCTGATCAAAGTTTAAAGAGAAATTCCAGCCACTGCAGCACAACTGTGGGTGGTGAGGCAAGCAAACAGGGGGCCCTGATTCACTGTACCCACCGCCTGAGTCAATTGCTCCCATTTGTTTCATCATCGTGGCAGTCCTGTCCAAGATAGTCATTTGATGGTTTGGAGAGTCAGCAAGGGCACCTCTAAAGACAGCCATAGGCAAACTCAGCCCTCCAGATGTTTTGGGACTACAACTCCCATGAACCCTAGCTAACAGGACCTGTGGTCAGGGATGATGGGAATTGTAGTCCCAAAACATCTGGAGGGCCAAGTTTGCCTATGCCTGCCCAAAGAGCTGTTCTCAATGGCAATGTCCTTCATCAGCCTGGAGTCTGATTCTGTAAATAATTGGTATAATGGCCCACTTTGGGGAGACAGAGGTGCAGCTTAATATTGGACAGCTCTCCTAAAACTGCTCTCCTTCAGTGTGTCTGATAGAGTCTTAAATGGGAGTGGGCTTTTGCTCTTAAAATAGAGTTGCCAAACGTCTGGAATTTCCCAGACATTCCCACAATACTGTAGTCAGAAGCAGTGTCCAGGCAGAAAATCAGCCAAAAAAAATAAAAAAAGTCCAGGAAAATTCAGACATATGCCAACCCTGTTTTAAGAGCAAAAAAGCTAAATAACTTTTGTGTCCAGATTTTCACTTATTTCAAACTATGTCTCCATAGCGCAGTCACCACCATGTGGGAATGTTAAGGATAGTAGGAAAGGATATATTGAATAAGTATTATCCTTCCTTCAGTTGCACTAGTAAGTGATGTTGCAGAGCAGATTCCCCTCAATATAGCTGGAAGCTAGTTTGCAGATTTGTTTGAATCTCTTAGTTAAGATTATTTCCTGGAGTCCCCCTTAATCCCCCTTAAAAAAAATAAAGACACAATAGTCTTTCTGAGTAAAGTAACAAAAAAGTTTACTCACATTTCAGTTCACGATTATGATCCCTGAAAGGCAGACTTTACTTCATCGTTACACAAAGAAACAGTGAGTTGACCTCATATGGAGACTGAACTCATGTGCTGCTGGCTGAGAGCCAGCAGACAGCAAAATTACATTAATACAACAGAATGGCTGCAGGAGAGCAGCATGGCAGCAAAAGAACAACAAGATGAGACGAGACAAAAATGCAAGTCAAACTGAGAAAATGGCTGTATGACTTGGCTCTTTTATAGAGTGAGCCAGAGCCATGCCCATCTCCCAGGTCACATGCAAGGGGAGGAAGTCCCCCTGCCTAAGCCCACTTTAGGGAAATAAGGAATGTTGCATTTGATTGTACTGATGGATTACATCCCACACACCATAGGCCAATTATGCCTTCAGTGTGCTCCTGTCAGGGTCACTGCAGACCACAGCAGATGTGCAAGGCAGCTTGAACTTCCTCCTCGGTGGCCAGTAATCATCTTAAGAGAAAGACAGGCTCCCTCAACCTGGTGCCTTTCAGATGTTTTGGAGTACAACACCAATCATCCCAGATCATTGGCCATTCTGGCTAGTACTGGTGGGACTTGTGATACCAGACATCTGCATTGGCATCAGGATGGGGAAGACTATAATAAAACCACACTTGTGCAATTAGCATGACAGTGATCGTGTCAGTTCACACCAGTTCAATATTTTTGACATTTTGTTGGACGACAACGTGAAGCATCTGGTTGGCAACCTTGTTTCTCAACCTTGGGTCTCCAGCCGTTTTCGGACTACAATTCCCATCATGCCTCACCACTGGTCTTGCTAGCTAGGGATAGTAGGAGTTGTAGTCCAAAAACAGCTGGAGACGCAAGGTTGGGAAAAACAGTGGACTAGACAATGAACCTCTGGTGGATGAGAATATGAGTGTCTGCTATTCAGTCTCCCCAGGGTTTTATTTTCCCAGCTGGAATTCTCCGGAACTCAGTTCTGGCACCTCTCAGGTGGGCGCCATCGCTATTCTAAGAGAACAAGGGAGGTGTTTATGGTGAGTTCCGGCAGGCACCTCACTTTCTAGAAAAGTAGCACCGATTCTCTCCCACTACCACCACCAATACATGGGCTATAGGAAGAGGACGGTTATATTGGCTTTGCATTGGATGTTGTCTGTTTCATACATAAGGATTTTTTCACCACCCTTCAGTCATAATCACAGGGCAGTTTACCAAAAGAATAAAACAATGAAAGCTTTAAGAAAAAGAAGCCCTGCATGTAGTAAACCAAAAGCCACAAAATCACAGAAACAGTATAAATGAGTAAGCGAGTAAGCAGGATTAAAATTTTGTCTGAAAAGGGCAAGGTATAAATAAAATAAAATAAAATAAAATAAAATAAAATAAAATAAAATAAAATAAAATAAAATAAATGCATTTATATATTCAAATGGGAGAATGCCCCTCCCCCCATTAAAGCTCTAATTCCATCTTATGTCTGGTAATGGTTTGCCAGCCATTTTGGTTTCATCTGAAGAGTTCCTCTGAAGCAAAAATGCTGATGTGGAAACAGTTGTTTATCCTCCTTAGACAATTAAACCTCCATGCAGCATTCCAAACAAATAAACTGTTTGCGTCTCCGAACACCCTGGAGGCACGATTACGACACGCTCCCCGGCATACCTCCCGGTTCCAAGCCAAGCTGATTTTCTTTGGTGGCATGAGAAATTTTCCACTTCAAACTTTTTGAAAAGCCCATCGCGGTATTTCCAATATCGCTTACATTTAATATTTGTTTGTTTGACAAGGATTAGCATAAAAAGATATTCTCTTTGCAAAAGCATGAGAAAACGGAGTCGACGGGCCCGATCGGGAGAGGCAGATGCAAAAATAAATAAATGTATTTCCGATGACAACATGTGAGAAGGAACCAGGAGCTTCCACAATAAATGCCCCATTTTCTTCATGTGGAACATGATGGGGTTGTCCTGGTAATTTCTCTAACTATTAATTATCATGATAATTGCTCACCTGCAGAAATCACTAGGTAACAGACAACCCATAGTTATATCGTACAGTGCAGACAAGGAACCATGAAAGGATTAATTATAGCATATTATGTGTTCAGTGACATCTTTGTCTACCGGGGGGGAAACTGATCGTGTTAAAGTTGCTACTTTTCTCCTCTCTTCCCCCTTTTTTAAAAAAATAAAAAATAATAATGCTGCAGCTTAATTATGTCTCTTCTGTACTTGTGTGCCCAGTCCAGCTAAAAAAAAGGAAATAATTTGATTTTATATATATATATATAAATCCGTGGTGACGTGTATTATATTACATCTTCTCACATTGCAATTCTAAGCATATTTACTCAGAAATAAACGCTGCTGCGTTCAGTGGGGCACATTCCCAAGTATATGTGCCTAAGGCTTCATAGGAAAGGCAGATCAAAACACAGATCAGTCATCCCCTGAGCAACACACTTCCATCCTTACAATTAGGGTGATTAAAGAATGGCAGTGACATGGGCTACATTCCACTCTTGTGTATTCGTTGAGTAAAAATTCAAATCTACAAAAGTGATTGTGAGTAAATAACTGAGGGAAGTAGGTATTCTACACATGGTAGAACAGTTATTATGGGTATGACATAAAATACCTGAATTCCTATTAGTGTCATAGGAAGGCACCTTATACTGAGGTCCATCTAGTTTAGTATTATCTACGCTAGGGTCCTCCAGAACTACAGTTCCCATCCTGACATAAATTCTACTCAATATTGATCCAGAGCAGATTCCAACGTATAGTTAGCCAAGTAAAATCTTTAACACGTTGCAGGATTCCTCCCAAGACAGACCAAGGCAATTAATATTTCATCCAGCAGAGCTTTACTGCTACTGAAGGCAAATGAGCATAAATGATCACAAATCCAATACATTCAGGATTGGCACAGTCCATAAGAAATCCAGTTGCAGCAGACTTAACTAAAACTTACAGTAACTTATAACAAGACTAAAACCTCAACGCTAAGCATACTATATACAGAACACCACACCGGAAGGAGAGAGAGATAGAAAGTGAAACGCAGGATCCTTCTGGCCTTATTATTGTAGTCAGCATGACCTTGACAGAAAGAGATAACAGGACCAGTTTGAGCCAGCTGTACTCAGCTTCTCTGAAGGAATAACCCAAACATCAGGAGCCTTCTTGTTTCTAGGCAGAATAGAAATGTACATGTCAGCTAGAAACTCCCAGCTTGCACCAGTTTCTTTCACACATGGAAGCTTCCAGAACGTTCTTGAATTAATTAGAATAGGAAAGATTTCCACACATCAGATCAATACTTTCTGTACCAAGAAATGCAAACTGACGCATCCCTGACCATTGGCTATGCTGGCTTGGGCTAATGAGAGATGGGGTCCAATAACACCCAGAGGTTTGTGGTTCCCTATCCTTGGTCTGGAGGGACGCGGGTGGCGCTGTCGTCTAAACCACTGAGTAAGGGCTTGCCAATCAGAAGGTCGGTGGTTCGAATCCCCGCGACGGGGTGAGCTCCCGTTGCTCTGTCCCTGCTCCTCAGAAAGCACATCAAAGTGCAAGTAGATAAATAGGTACTGCTCCGGCGGGAAGGTAAATGGCGTTTCTGTGTGCTGCTCTGGTTCGCCAGAAGCGGCTTAGTCATGCTGGCCACATGACCCGGAAGCTGTCTGCAGACAGACTCCGGCTCCCTCGGCCTATAGAGCGAGATGAGCGCCGCAACCCCAGAGTCGTCCGTGACTGGACCTAATGGTCAGGGGTACCTTTACCTTTACCTTTATTCTTGGTCTACACTAGCTTCCCAAGGCTTCAGGCAGGATTCTTTTCCCAACCCTGCCTGGAGAAGTCAGGGATTCAACTTGGGATTCAACATGTGCTCAGCCACTGAGTCACAGCCCTCCATTCTCCACTGCAATAACATCTCTCTTTCTCTCTTGTGAGAGAGCATCTGGGACGACCAGTAATCCCGGAGTTCCTGCTCCCACTGGCCGTGAAAGGGTCTGCTGGTTATGAACCTGAAGGTAGTTGTTGTGAGTTCTGAAGGTTTCCGAAGGTTTCTGAAGGTTCCGGAGGTTTCCGGATAGGAAAGATAGGCAAAGCTAAAGTAGCGGCCAAAACTTAGAAGGCCAAATAAACTTTTAGAAATAAAATGAAATAAATACTAAGAGACTGCAGTCAATGGTGAAGAAGCGCTCCACTGCTCTGTGCGGCTTGGTTTCTCTCTGGCTTGTCTCGCACTGATGTTCTTTCTTAGCTTGTCTCGCGCACTCTCCACACCGCTACAGACAGCAGGGGCTATTTATTAGGAAGTTAAACATCATCATAACATTATCAACAACCAATCACAACGTTGTTTCTAGGTGAGTTTCTGGGCGGGAAACTCTTAACTGACCGTTAATAAAGCTAAATTGGCACGCTTTGCCCCAAGTGCGGAGGGATCCAGGCAGCAAACCTTCTGCCGGATCCTTTACCTTTCGTGCGATGCACGGAAGGTTTCCTTAAAGAAAACAGGTGCAGGAGCACCTTAAAACGTATTCTGTCTCTCTCTCTCTCTCTCTCTCTCTCTCTCTCTCTCTCTCTGTGTGTAACATAAAGGTTATACACAGCAAGCATACCAATTCAAAAAACAAAAAGAAAAGGTTCTCCCTCCCTCCATAGGTTCCATTTCTACATTTTATAGGAATTACAGGTGCGGAAATACCAAAAGAAAACAAAAGGCTGTTTATGTATGCAATGACAGCAGCAAGGATGCTCTTAGCCCAGGGATGGAAAGAAGAAAAAGTACTGACCAAGGAAGAGTGGCAGACCAAGCTGATGGAATACGCCGAAATGGCAAGATTGATGGGAAAGATCAGAAAACAGGAAGACCTACTATTTTTGGAAGACTGGAATAATTTTTAACATATTTGAGAGACCACTGTAGACCGTTGAAATCACTGGCAGGAATAAAATGATACTTGTAAAGTGACAGGATTTTGGATACTATGGTTATATAACAGATAAAGGTAAAGGGACCCCTGACCATTAGGTCCAGTCACAGACGACTCTGAGGTTGCGGCGCTCATCTCGCTTTATTGGCCAAGGGAGCCATCATACAGCTTTCACGTCATGTGGCCAGCATGACTAAGCCGCTTCTGGCGAACCAGAGGAGCGCACGGAAATGCCGTTTACCTTCCCGCCAGAGCAGTACCTATTTATCTACTTGCACTTTGACATGCTTTCGAACTGCTAGGTGGGCAGGAGCTGGGACTGAGCAACGGGAGCTCACCCCGTCGTGGGGATTCGAACCGCAGACCTTCTGATCAGCAAGCCCTAGGCTCTGTGGTTCATAACCCACAGCACCACCCGCGTCCCACTATATAATAGATAGATTACAGTAAAAGATGCAGGGAAGAAACCTTTTTTGTCTTGGTGCAAGCTAAAAGGTATGCGTCTCCAAGGAGCTCTCAGCTGTAGCTGGTGCTGAGAACTACTGAGAATGTAAGCAGAGCCCTGCTGGATCAATTCAATGGCCCATCTAGTCAAGGATCCCGTTCTCACAGTAGACAACCAGATGCCTGTGGGGAAAGCAGGACCCAAACACAAGAGCACTCTCTCCTTCTGCGGTTTCCAGCAAGGGGTAGTCCAAAGCATTACTGCCTCTGTTGTTGAAGCAGATTGATATCCTCCATGCATGAGTCCAATCCTCTCTTGAAGCCACAAGTTGGTGGCCATCAGTGCCTCCTGCAGCAGGGAGTTCCAGAGATTCACTATGTGCTGCATGGAGAAGAACTTTCTTCTAGCTGTCCGAAATCTACCAACAGACACAGGGGCCATTATGATAAAGCACATGTCTGAGTATCATGAGGAAAGAACAAATGGACTTCCTCTCCCTGCCACCCAACTCTACTCATTGAGAAAGCTTGAGAAGGCGGAGCTGATTCAAAATCAATCTGCGGAGAGTTCACCCACCACTGTTCCCGGTGCTTCTGAATCAAACAATTGTTTTTTTTTAATCAAATCTCCTATAAATAAATTATTACCATGAATCTAAATAAAACAACTGAAACTTTACACCGACACCCACCCACATATATAAATAAAGTATCTAGAAAATGGAAGTGGGTGGACTGTCCTTTTAAACTGATAATGAAGAACAACCACAAAAGACTTCCATGGCCTGAATGTTCGAGGAAGATAATCATGTATTGATTGCACCATTTCCCTAAGAGATGTAGTCAATGTATGGCGTTTTGCAAAGGAGGTACAAGCCTTTTGTACACATGGTATTTAGCGGAAATCCATTCAAAAACTGCTTGATGAAGCTGGTCTTTAGAGCACCGGGCTGCAGATAAATAATAATCATTATTTCTTTTTTTTCTTTTTTAAAATAAATTTTTTTTAAAAAAAAATGTCACTACTTATGTGAAAAATTCATACTAGGTAGACAGCATTTAATAGGAAGATCAATAATGCTCATTTCAGGGGGGAAAGAATTAGGTTTGGAATATGGTGAAGGAGAGGAAATAATGAAAGAACATCAAATGCTCGATCACAGAAGTGATGACCCATCGGGGGAATGCAATTTGTGTGTGGCATTTCATGCTGGAGTACATTAGGCAACTTACATCATAAAACACTCTGCAAAGGCAAATTTGTGCCCCATCTGCTCTATGCATTTCAAGTGGTACCATACCACTTTAAAGAGTCTTGGTTTCCCCTCAAAGAATCTTGGGAAGTATAGTTTATTAAGGCTGCTGAGAGTTGTTGGGATACACCTATTCTCCTCGCAGAGCTACAGTTTCCAGAGTTCCTTGGGGAGAGGAATTAATGGGATTGGTTGTTAAATTTGTAGCTCTGCAATTTGTAGCTCTGTGAGGGGAATAGGAGTCTCCTAGCAATTCTCATCACCCTTAACAAACTACACTTCCCAGGATTCTCTGGAGGAAGCCATATCTAGTGGCACAATGCTGCTTTAAATGTATAGTGCAGACAGGGCCTAATGACAGAACAGGATTTAGGAAAAGCAGAACCATGAGACACATCCATACCATACACTTGGAGCCCTTTTAAAGTGTATGGATTCCATCAAAGAATCCCGGGAACTTTGCTGGGGGTGCTAGGAATTGTAGTTCCCAGACAGCGAAGCTGCAGTTCCCAGCATTCTTATAGGAAAGATGTGTGCCTTAAATGTAGAGAAGAGACTGAGAGGAGTTATGAAAGGAGTTATGAAAGCCATCTTCAAGGATTGAGGTTGAATCCTGACAAAGACAGAAGTACTGTTCTTGGGGGACAGGGGGCGGGCTGGTGTGGAGGACTCCCTGCTCCTGAATGGGGTAATTGTGCCCCTGAAGGATCAGGTGCACAGCCTGGGAGTCATTTTCTACTCACAGCTGTCCATGGAGGCACAGGTCAGTTCTGTGTCCAGGGCAGCTGTCTACCAGCTCCATCTGGTACACAGGCTGAGACCCTACCTGCCCGCGGATTGTCTTGCCAGAGTGGTGCATGCTCTGGTTATCTCCCGCTTGGACTACTGCAATGCGCTCTCTGTGGGGCTACCTTTGAAGGTGACCTGGAAACTACAACTAATCCAGAATGCGGCTGCCGGGACCCTTTAACACTGGTCTTGAAAGACCTGCACTGGCTCCCAGTATGTTTTCGAGCACAATTCAAAGTGTTGGTGCTGACCTTTAAAGCCCTAAATGGCCTCGGTCCAGTATACCTGAAGGAGCATCTCCACCCCCATCGTTCAGCCCAGACACTGAGGTTCAGCGCTGAGGGCCTTCTGGCGGTTCCCTCACTGTGAGAAGCAAAGCTACAGGGAACCAGGCAGAGGGCCTTCTCGGTAGTGGTGCCCGCCTTGTGGAACGCCCTCTCATCAGATGTCAAAGAGATAAACAACTACCTGACATTTAGAAAACACCTAAAGGCAGCCCTGTTTAGGGAAGTTTTTAATGTGTGACATTTTAATGTATTTTAATCTTTGTTAGAAGCCACCCAGAGTGGCTGGGGAAACCCAGCCGGATGGGTGGGGGTACAAATAATAAATTATTAATTATTATTATTATTATTATTATTATTATTATTATTATTATCATCATCATCATCATCATCATCATCATTATCTTAAGGGCTGTCACATGGAAGATTGAGCATGCTTGTCTTCTCCTGCTCTGGAGGGTAGGACTCAAACCAATGGCTTTGAGTGTCAAGAAATTGGATTCTGACTAAAGATATGGAAAAAGCTAAAAGCTTTTGGATGGCAAGAGCTGTTGAGCTGTGGAACAGGAGGTTGTGGGCTCCCCATCCTTGGAGGTTTTTAAGCAGAGGTTGGAGGGCCATCTGCCATGGATGTTTTAGCTGAGATTCCTGCATTGCATGAGGTTCCACTAGATGAGTCTCAGGGCCCTTCCAGCTCTCCAATTCTATGATTCTATGACTAGACAGGCTGTTGGCCTGATCCAGCAGCCTCTTCTTATGCTTTTATGTGCAGACAGACACCTGAATAAGGCCAATGAGTCATCCATCCTCAAACGCTGCTCTGTCGACATTGTGTTGTAAAGCTGTTAGAATTCCACAAGAGTCCTCTCCTGTCTCCACAACAAAAGGGGAGACCCAACGTGCAGAGGAGAGAATAAAACAGAATACCCCTCGACCTTGCAAATGTTACCTTTTCAGCAGTTCATAATGACGGTTCGTGTGGCTGATCCGAACCAGCAGTTGGTAATTTACGAAGTGGGGGTAGCATCGCCATCAAATGTATCATTACCCTGTCCAAATGCTACAGAGGCATCCATGATTCATTTTCTACGTACAGTAGTCATGGAATGAAGAAGACGACGAATGCCAAAGTGGTAGTTAATGCCTGCAATCTTCTCTCCGCAGTATTAATTACCGGCGATACCTACATGCTACAATGTTCATTTGTTTCCCCGCTGTGAGTTCCCTTATCTGTTGTTCAGCCACAGAGCTGAGCAGAGAAGCAGCCTCCGGGCACTTTTTTTCAATCTGCTTTTCTTTGCAGCACTGATAGTAAACACAAAGAAGCGGTCTTTTCTGTGTGCCAGGTGCCCCTTTAAAACACACTTGCGATTCAGTGGTCCTCATTTGGTCACCTGACATCATGCTATGCATCCTTGTTGGCTGAAGGTCAAACTAGATGAGACGTCATGGAGATCCTGACTGGATTTCCTATCTCTTCAAATTTCTCTGAAAAAACTTGGGGGAGGGACAGATTGAGACCCAGGGTGGTAGATAAGCTGTCAACCATGTGGGTTGACCAATCCTCCACCCAGACTAGCTGCTGGTGGTGTTCGGAAAACATATAAGAAAATGTATGCCATACTTAACAAGTAAAGATATTTAGGGATACTGGTTAAGAGATGAGGGTTCAAATCCATCATGAAGCTCACTGGGTGACCTTGGGCCTGTCATGATTTCTCAGCTCAACCAGGGTTGTTGTGAAGTTAAAATGGGGGGTAGTGGAGAATAATGTATACAACATTGTGCTCCTTGGAAAAGGTGGGGGACAAATGTAATAATAAAATGATAAACAAATACCTGTGGGACTTTTACCTCAGGCAAAGGGGATAACTCTCACTGTAAATGCCATGGTCCCAGTCCACTTGCTTCCTGCCACAATGGCTTGAGATGGGAGATTTGCGATAGGATCTCCGACATATTTACAATGAAAGGACTTTTTGATGCTTTTGCTGCAAAGGACTAACATGTCTATCTCTTTGGTGATTGTTTACAATGAAAGCACGATAGGGGAAAAATAGGGAAGGAAGTGTATTTTGGAGCTTGTCCCACATACAAGGCGACATTGTATTTAGACAATGAGAGGGAAGATGGGTAGACAAGCATCACAGGAACATAGGAAGATTGCCATTTGTTTGTTTGTTTGTTTGTTTGTTTGTTTGTTTGATGCCCATCTTTCTGGGTTACCCCAGCCATTCTGGGCAGCTTCCAACAAACACAGTAAAACATCAAACATTAAAAACTTCCCTATACAAGGCTACCTTCAGATGTCTTCTAGAAGACAGTTGTTTACAGTGGTACCTCTTGTTGTGAACAGGATCCGCAACATGAAGTGTCGTATCTGCGCATGTGTGCGGTGCGATTCGGCCTTCTGCGCATGTGCAAAGCATGATTTAGCACTTCTGCGCATGCGCGCGCACCAAAACCAGGAAGTAAGCTGTTCTGGTACTTCCGGTTTTGGCACGTTCGTAACCTGTAGCGAATGCAACCCGCAGCAAACGCAACCTGAGGTATGACTGTATTTCCTTGACATCTGTTTTGAGGGTGTTCCACAGGGCAGGAGCCACCACCTAGAAGGCCCTCTGCCTGGCTCTCTGCAGTGCTTCCCCCCACCTAGAAAAATGGAATTCACCACAAACTCCTCCCTTGTTCTCTTATAATAGCAATGGCGCCCACCTAAGAGGTGCTGGAACCGAGTTTCTGCAAGATCCTGCTTTGGGGGGGCTGGTTCTCTGTAACCTCACTTCTCGCAATGAGGGAACCACCAGAAAGCCCTCGGAGCTGGACCTCAATGTCCGGATTGAACAATGGAGATGCTTCTTCAAGTACGCAGGGCTGAAGCCTTTCAGCCTTATAGGGAGTCAGGCCCTTGGTCTATCTAGCTCAGAGTTGTCTACAAGGACTGGCAGCAGCTGTCTGGGGTTTGAGACGGGGGACATACCCAGCCCCACCTGGAGATGTCAGGGATAGAACCCGAGGCTTTCTGCATGAAAAGCACAGCTACGGCCCTTTCCCATCACTTTGGTGGGTCTTCCTGGAGCTGTGGCAAATTCATGATTGGCCCAAGGGCATCCTGTCAGTGATATGCCTGATCAGGGTTTGAGCTTCTGGTGTGACCTATTCACAAACTCAAAATTTCCTTTAACTGTAGGGTTGTTTCTCCGCTTCCTGCCCCAAGTGAACTTGAGGAATTCATTTTGTTCAGTGCTTAATAGCGGCTCCAGATTTAACGAAACCTCCAGATATCAGCTTTCTTGCCAGGGCGCTGTTAATAGCAGGTGAAGCAATTTATTTGGCATCATACCTGCACGAGATTCCCTACAGTATGTGGAAATTGAAAAATGAATTAAAATAAAGACACCTCCCTTCATATCCCCCTCCCCCCCTCTTCCTATGTGGTGAATACCAAGCTGAGCAAATACATTATTAGCCTGGTGCAAATTTAAGTGATTACTTAATAAGGCAGCCCTGAGTCTTCAAAGATCGTGGCGGGCTTATAATTATAATTTAGTTTGAATTCCAAGCCTCCCCTGAGTTCCAGGTGCGTTCCTGCTTCATCCTTGTGATATAGCATGGGCCATATTACAGAACTCTGATTTAAAAGCAGAGGCACCATGGGGGGGTCTGCAGAATTATTGCTATAATGCTGTAATGAAGGCAGCTCCCTCGGAAGGGGATTATCAGAAAGAGCAGGGCAAGACACAAACCACAGACGGCAAGAGGGGCATCAGTATCCTAATCCCATCGCCAGGTGGGTGGTTTACCCAGAGGTGAGAACAGCAGATAGTTCAAACAGATACGCTAATACAATAGACCAGAATCACCCTGGTCCTGGGATATACCATAGGTCTCCCTGTGGCATTAGGGCACGTTGAATTTTTCAACTTTAAAATTCCAAAAATGAGGGTTGCCAAAAAGTTGCAAGATGATTTGTGATTTCAAAGTACATTCTGGTTAAATTAATATACCAGTAATTTAGTTTTGCTTGGTAAGTAAAATGTGTGTAAAATTGCAAAGAAATCGTTAAAAATTATGGGCAAGGACTTGCAGTTATATTCCATATTCATATTACTATTTATTTCTCCTTCTCCTTCTCCTTCTCCTTCTCCTTCTCCTTCTCCTTCTCCTTCTCCTTCTCCTTCTCCTTCTCCTTCTCCTTCTCCTTCTTCTCCTCCTCCTCCTCCTCCTTCTCCTTCTCCTTCTCCTGGACCATATTTACCTGACATTTTCAGAAGGGAAAATTATTTGGTTTTCCAAAAGCTGTTTATGTGCTTCTTCATTAAACGTAGACTTACCAGGGTAAATAGCAGAATTTAATTCCTCACACCCAAAAACATTTTTAACACCCCTCGGTGAAATAATTTCCAAAAATTAAATTTCACTCCATAAAATGACACACCCTCCTGCAGTAAATAGCAAGGTTGCACAATCAATTATTATTGTTTAATATAAGTTCACATATTGTGAACCACCCCGAGACCCCCACTTATAGGGCGGTATATAAATTCAATAAATCATCGTCATCGTCATCACATGACAATTTACAAACAGCATATAAAAAGAGGAAGAGTCATAGCTCAATGCTAGATCATCTGCCTTGCATGCAGAAAGTCTCAGGTTTAATCCCTGGCATCTCCTGGTAGGGCTGGGAGAGACCCTGTTCCTGAATTGCAGGGGGTTGGACTACATGACCCTTGGATACCTTCCAACTCTATGGTTCTATGAAGCCCTGGAGAGAGTCGCTGCCAGTCAGTGTAGAGAGTATGTAACAGTTTATTAAATGGTACAGAATGAACACATAAGACAGTGGCAATGCATGCTTTGGCTGCAGTTCTATACACATTTACCTGGGAGTAAATCTCATTGAATTCAGCGAGGTTTGTCTCTGATACTATAGGATTGTATATATTTTTAAAATTAATAGGCAAAGCCTAGAGATAAATTTTGTTGTAGGAGGCATAACAGAGGTTATCCTTATTAACCCTTGTTAAATCCTTCCAGCCAACCAAACAAACAGGCTAGAGCTATATTTCAATATTTACCCCTTGCATGAGAAAATATGGCATTACATCTAATCAAATTGGCCAGAGCTGAACATGCCACATTAAATGTTTGCTCTTCAGCTGTGGAGTTCATTCATTCTGTCACTCTAATTCTTGAACCCAATTTGAAAATAGTTTGCATTATGTGCTATCTCGGAGCTTGATGTGTTTGCCCAATAAACATGGGTTAAATGACCTTCTCCCTGAATGTCACATTGTCACACACACAAAAGTAATTAAGGTGAGGTTAATATGCTTGGGGGGGTGTAAAAAAGAGTGAGGAATAATTCCCTTTATTTCTGAAGTTTGGAGATGAGCATGAATTGTTATGTAGCCAAAACACCATCTATGCTCAAGGAAGAGGTGTGAGCAGACTTTGGGAAACTAGAAAGGTTCATTTCTTTCAGTAATTCAACTTAAAAGGTGAAACTAATATATGAGATAGACTCGTGACATGCAAAGCGAGATATGTCAAGCCTTTATTTGTTATAATTGTGATGATTATGGTGTACAGCTGATGAGAACCCCAAATTAACAATTTCAAATTTGGGGTTTTCATCAGCTGCACGCCATAATCATCACAATTATAACAAGCAAAGGCTTGACATGTCATGTGTCTATCTCATATATTAAACTCCAGTAGCTTACATAAATGGACTTTTCCACGATATTCTAAGTTTCACCTGTACAAAGCCTTTGCTGCCTAAATATAGTCCACTGGCCAAGAGTCCAAACGGTTTTGCCCTGAAGTAAAACACAGCAGAACCTAGCCCCACAACTGTTCCAGGCTGGTGTATCAGCTAATGATGGCCCTAACACGTCATATTTTTGAATTATCCCCCATATCAGAAGCTCCTTGCATGAAGCAAACTAACCTATCTAAGACAAGAGTAATCTTCACAAAGTCCAGTTTCATGCAAGGCAGAGCAAAGAAAGGTCAAAATAAATAAATAAATAAATAAATAAATGTTCCATTCAAAGTTCCTTTCCCAGTACGTTTCCAAGCATAATTGAAAAGTGTTGATGCTGACCTTTAAAGCCCTAAACGGCCTCGATCCTGTATTCCTCAAGGAGCGTCTCCACCCCCATCGTTCAGCCAGGACACTGAGATCCAGCAGTGAGGGCTTTCTGGTGGTTACCTCACTGCAAGAAGTGAGGTTACAGGGAACCAGGCAGAGGGTCTTCTCAGTAGTGGCGCCTGCCCTGTGGAACGCCCTCCCACCAGATATCAAGGCAATAAGCAACTATCTTACTTTTAAAAGTCATCTGAAGGCAGCCCTGTTTAGGGAAGTTTTTAATGTTTAATGCTGTGTTGTGCTTTTAATATTCGGTTGGGAGCTGCCCAGAGTGGCTGGGGAAATAATAAATTATCATCATCATTATCAACAACAACATCATCATCATCATGGCATCACCAATTTGATGTTTAAAGAGTTAAGTTTCAGGAGACAGGAAACCCTTCTTTGCCCAAGGCTGCCTGTCAGAGTAGACAACACTGGGCATAGGGAACAGATTGTCGAACCTGGTGTAGGGCAAAATCCCTGAGTTCTTATTGCAGATGATGCCATTGTGCCTTAAGGTAAAGGTAAAGGTAAAGGACCCCTGGACGGTTAAGCCCAGTCAAAGGCTACTATGGGGTGCGGTGCTCATCTCACTTCAGGCTGAGGGAGACGGCATTTGTCCAGAGACAGCTTTCCGGGTCATGTGGCCAGCATGACTAAACCGCTTCTGGCGCAATGGAACACCGTGACAGAAACCAGAGCGCACAGAAACGCCATTTACCTTCCCGCCGCAGCGGTACCTATTTATTTACTTGCACGGGCGTGCTTTTGAACTGGTAGGTGTGCCCTATGCAAATCCCCCTGCTCATGGCCACTGAATAAGCAACAAAGCTGGCACAGAATTGAAATAGAGAGCTGCACTTCCATTTCCTTTGTGTAGCTCTCCATAGCCCTTTTGTGTGTGGAGACCCTTTTGTGTTGTGTCTGCTTTCTTTCTTTCTTTCTCTCTCTCCCTCTTTCTCTTCTCCATTTCCAGGATGCCTCTGGAAACATTTCCGTGCGAACCATTTCAGGGCCGAGATAAATGGCGGCCTGAATGCTGACGCAGCAAAGGCGCGCCCAAGCGTTAGCCCTGTTAAATGGTTTCTGAGCCGGCGGAGCATAGCCGTGCCGCGATAGAAGAAGCACTCCCTGATGGATTGTTAGCGGCGCCCTAACTCTTTACAGGACGATAATATTGACTTCGCATTAGATAAACATGAATCTTCTAAACAAGAAGAGAATGCCTTCGGATTGGTCTCCGAGTTGCGTCTCGCCTTTAAAAGGCAGCAGGACACAGTCGGCAGAGTTTAATTTTAACTGTAATTACCTTTCCCAGTGATGTGCGGAAAGGTAACAAATGAAGCGCGGTGCTGTAACGCAGAGCTCTAAGCTGAGAATCGGGAAGGTCAGGCCCTTCGGCGAGACAATTTTCCTTTTTAAGGAAATTCATTAGCGCCTATCCATCGACATTAAAGAGCCTCTGGGCTTTCAAAGAGGGCGACAATTGGAGCTGAGCTCAGCAAAGGTGTTTATGGAGGAAAGAGGGCAGCAGGTACTTGAACTCAGGGTCGGGTTGTGGCGCAGAAATGGGGCAAAAGGGAAGGAACAAAAGCATCCCCATTGTACTTCCAGACCATTGTATTCCTGGAGAAAGCAAAGCACATCGCTTATTGCTTCCAGCAGTATTTCATGTCAATGGTTGAGACTGGCGTCAACACTCAGCATCCTTGGGCATCTGCCAGGATGAAAGATCTGGAGAGAAGCCAAAGGAATTCCACAACCACATTCCACCATTTATTCATTAGTGCTTGTAGTTTACCTTTCCTCTGTAGAGCTCAAGGTGGTGTATGCAGGGCTCCAGGGAGTTGCACACACTTTGCAGAGTCCGAGCTGCTTGGCTTCAGGGAGGTCGATGCATCATGCACCTTCAAACAATGTGTCAGGGACCAGCTGGATGAGGAGGAGTGGTGGGAGGCACCAGCGGGGAACCCCCCAAGGGAAACCCCAGAGGAAGAAGGTTCAGAGCCTGGGGGTTGGTGGTGGGACACTGAGAAGAGGTCAGAGGGAGAAGATTGAAAGGAGGGGCAACAGGTTTAGGGAGCAGGGAGAGCCCATGACAGTTCAGACTCCGGTGCTGAAGCAGAGGTGGGGGCTCAAGAGGCTGCTGCAGAAGAAAAGGATTCTCCCCCTCCTGCTGAGACAAACTTCCCTCCTCGCTGGTCTCCAAGAACATGCAGAAGAATGAAGGCAGAGCAGAGAACAGAGGTGCACTGCTTGGGAAACATCTGGGAGAGGGGGAGCCTTCGAAAGGGTGGAAGGCAGGGACCTTCAGTCCTGGCAGCTGCTCCACAGGGGCAAGACCTACTCGGAAGTGTTGCTGGGTTGTATGCTGGTTTCCTTGAATAAAGAGTTGACTTCACGGACAAGGGAGCCCTGTGACTTTCGTGTTGACCTGCGTTTGACTCCAGCCCTGACACAATGTTCCAATCAAACATCACTCGGAGCAAAGTCCTTCCATCCATATGTATTGTTGCTGCTATATCACATGCACTATCCCCAGCCTGGTGCCCTGCAGATGATGATTACTATTGCACTGATATCCCACCATTTTCTCCAAGGAGCTCAAGGTTGCAGAGTACGTAGTTGTCTTCCCCGTCATTTTACCCTCACAACAACCCAGGTTGGGCTGCGAAACTGAGACTGGCCCAAGGTCACCCAGGGAGCTGTATGGCCGAGAGGGTCCTAATCCAACACTCTAGCCACTACATCACATGGGTGTTTGGGAATTGGCAACAGGTTGGTCAGGGCCTTCAGGCCACTAAAGGACTGATGGGAGTTGAAGTCCAAAACCTTTGGAAGGCACCAGGTGGGGGAAGGCTGCTTTACTCCATCTCTGACCAGCATGGAAGCAATCCTGGAAACAGCAGCATGTGAGAACATTTCAAAGAAGTTTGAGATCAATTGATGGCAGAATATCACGAGGCTCCGTTAAACCCAGTGGGGCAAGATGGCGAGGGACAAAACAGAACAGCACAAGTATTATCCTTCCCCAGTGGCCACCGTATAGGCAGCACGCAATTCTTCACAGGCATCAATTAATTAAAACTTCCAACACCCTTGGGTAGGGAGGATTATTAAAGCACACCAAGAGGCACAGCAAAGTGCATACAACAATCACATCGCTTTATTATTAAATATTGATTTATGTATTGAACTCTGCGTTGGACAGAGGGGAGGAAAATCCCTGAGTCCTGCCATCTCCATAATAGTTGTAATAGTGGTTTGTTTTATTTTCCCATCATTGGTATATGGGGAGAGGGCTAGATCCTCAGCTGTTTTCACATTCAGAGTCCCACTAAATGAAGACAACAGTTTACACCAGATGGGTGAGGGACCCCTTCCTTAATTATTTTCCAGGTGGCATCCACATGCTGCAGCTGCCTGATATTTAAACAGAAGGAGAAAGGAGAATCAGATGTGCAGGTTGGGAAAAATACCAGCTTCGGATATTACGGGTAAAAGATCCAAGTGTGAAGAATTATGAGCAATTATCCATCTCACATATCCTGCTTGGAACTGGGACTCAAGCTGTACGGTCGTCAGAAAAACATGGCGCAACTTTTACTTCAACAACAAGTGTGAGTTTGTGATTTTGCATGTTCCCTCGTTGTTGCTTTAGTTCTGAAAGAAGGGGCTAAGCTGGAATCCTTTTCAATGCTCTGCCTGCCCTCTTTGCTGTGGGCAGTATAGAATCATAGAACTGTAGCGGTGGAAGGGATGGCAAAAGGTCATCTGGTGAACTGCATTGCATTTCTCTTGAAACAGTAGTTATTTCTGGATTTGCATCTACCGGTATATGTGAAAATTACCATATGCAAATTTTACACAATTGTGCCCTGTTTGGTGATGTGTCTGCACTTCTTTTTGTTTTGCCAGTGCACAAGGGAGAGACAGTGTTTTGTAATGGCTAGAGCGACAGAACTAAGATGTGAGAGCCCAGGGTTCAAATGCTCACTTGGCCATGAAGCTCACTGTGGGACCTTGGGCCCTTGTCGGAATACACTTCGTGGATCCGTTAAGATCCGCGGTTATTTGTTTATATTAATGTTTTATTTAGGTACTATTTTTAGTGTCCTTCCGTTCTAAAGTGAAAGTAAAAGTAAACTCAGTGAGCACTTTGCCACTGAAGATCATTCCGCCCAAAAAGTATAGTTCTAGAGGTTTTTGAAGTTATGAATGGATGTTTATTCTGCTTCCCGCCTTTTTGGAGGGCAGCAACAGTGGTTTTATTGGTTAAAACATTGGTTATGATGTCATTCTTGTGGATCAATAAAAGGCTGAGGCTCCCCGCTTAGGAAGTCAGTTTTTGCTTAAGTCAGTTTGCTTAGTTCAGTTGAAGTCAGTCAATCTTAGTTCTTTTATCTTCAGTTCAGTCAAGTTTAGTTTAAGGGCTTTTGGGAGCGGGCTGGATGGGTTGGACGGGTTTGATGGTTTTACTTTAGTTAGGGTATAGTTTGCGGAAGATCTCTCGGCAAGGTTTTAGTTAGGCTTCTAGATCTAGCATAGGGTTAGATCGCGGAAGATTTATCAGTTTAGTTTTATTTAGTTTAGTATCGCGGAAGATTTGGCGGCGCAGGGACTGAGAGTTTAGGGAACCTTAGCATAGGGCAAAGTAAAGAGCCTATGCGGGTCAGCAAAAGCCATAAAGGGTATCTCGGTGTCTGTCTTTATTGGGGAAAAGGTAAAAGGGTCTTATTTAATTTTGAAAAACGTCAGGGGTTTCACCTTAGTGCTTTAACTTTGCCCTTAGTTCATTTGTTTTCACGCCAGTAACAGTACAGGAGGTCACAAGTAACTTCAAGTTAGTTCGAGGCATCAAGTTATTTTCGAGGCATCCATTAATTTTCGAGGCATCCATTAATTTCCGAGGCGTCATCATTTCCGACTTACTCACACAACTTCAGGTTATGAGGCTTGGCCGGCGCCCGTGCCGATACGCACGTGGAACGCTGGCCGCATTTCCCCTGCAACTGGTATCCCGTGTGTGGGTGGCCTAGACTCACACACGGGAAGCTCCAGCACCGAACCCCCACAGGCCCTCACAGATAAAGGGGAGAGGGCAGTACTATGTACCTTGAGCTCCTTAGATAAAAGGTGGAATATAAATCTCATAAAATACACAGTAAAAAGTGGTCACTGTGGTGTAGAACCCATAACATCAGAAAAAACTCTTGCAGTGAGGTTGGAAACCAGTGCTGGAAATCACCTGGTGTGTCTCGTTTAATGGCTCAGGATCACAATATACCTCAAGGACCACCTTTCCCCATATAAACTGACTCCGGTCCCTGCAATCATCATCTGAGGCTCTTCTTCATATGCCTCCTCCATAAGAGGTCTGGAGGGTGGCAACATGAGAACGGGCCTTTTAGCAGCACTGTGTAAGCTGATAGGAATGAGCTCCCTTGGTTTGGAGATCATTCCTCCCTCTGCATGCTGGGCACATAGAGGTAGAAACAAGATCCATGTGACCCACAAAGCACAGTGGTCAATGAAGCTCGTTCCTTCCTCGGCTGAAGGGCCCCCCAAAATGTGCCCCCTCAGAGAGGGGCAGCACCGCCACCTCTCCCATGGGGATGACAGCATCAGAGAGGGGCAGCACCACCACCTCTCCGACGCTTCACCCGGGAGTGGAGAGGCTGCTGCCCAAACCCCAGCCCCAGATGCCAGTCCAGGCATGGCTTCCTTCAATGAGGGAACTATCGCAGGGGCACCTGGTTGCGGCCTCTCCAAAAATGTACCCAGGGCAAGGCCCCCCAGCCCCTCCCCCACGCTATGCTGCCAGGGCCTTTTCTCCAGTGGCACCCCACTTGTGGAATGCTCTCTCCTGGGAGGCTCGCCTGACACCTTCATTACACATCTTTAGGCACCAGGCAAAAATGTTGCCCTTCATTGAGGCCTTTCGCTGATAAACATTCTGTGCCTTTTAAATATGCAGCTTTGCTTTTGTTTTGTTTTGATTACCGGTATGTATTTTGTGTTCTCATTTTGTAGTTTTGTTGTTGTGAACTGCCCAATAATAATAATAACAATAGGTTGAGGTTAAGTTGCCAGAAACTTCATGTGAGTAGAATTGACACAAAATATGAATATTGAGAGGAAATGGTTCCTGGAGTTTACGTACGTGTTACGCCTTATTGATCAGAGAACGTCCCAAGGGTGAATGTAAGGAATGGAGCTGTGAAATTCAATTATCATGGTTAGCACCATTTTGGTCTCTTCAACAATACGGAATATAAAGCTAGGATCTCATTTTCTTCACTCTGTGAACCACATGACACACACCCTCCAGTTTTCTTCAAGGAAAAGGACTGGGAAAGCTTTGAATATTCTGTCCTTCTACAGCCCAAGAAACAGAACGATGCTTCAAAAAAACTGAAAAGTCTTCAATCCAGCCCTTTCCTATAGATAAAAATCCATTATTTCATGATAACTTATTGGCTGGTGTGAGCAGGGGGGGGGGGAGGAGGGGTAACCAGGATGTGATTGGAACTGAAAGACATCCACTTTTATTTATCCCTGCTTCTCTGATTTAAAACGAAGCCTGGCTGTGTGCAGATGATAACTGTGAGCAAAGGTTGACATCAATTGGGAACTCTAGGACGAGCTGTCTCCGTGTGGGGGGAAAATATCACCTTCTTTAAAATAAAAAATATAAAAAAGATGCTGAGTGACACTGACGAAACAGACAAGGCAGCCTAGATCAATGACATAAAAAATAGTTGTCACCCAGTGATTAGCGAACTATCACTTATAATAATCTCCTTCAATATGCTCCTTGGAGGATAACATTTGATTATTTGAACACACCAGAATGTTAATTATGGCTGGAGCCTGCATTTCGAGACTCATTTGTATTTTTTACAGTATGTGACATTTCAAAGCTTGAGGTAATTTTCGACATCTTATTAGGTGTTTGAAATTCAATTTGTAGCCTTAGCTTCAAACAGCAGACTTTTTTAATTTAGCAGCTCTTTAGTTAGAGTGGGCTGGATATGGAATAATCATTAGGGAAGTAGCCACATAGATGTTGGAAAACTCCTGGGACTAAGCCTCTCAATCGATCCCCCTTGAAAAGACAGATACATACATATGCATACATTTAGTCGCAAACTGAGATATTAACTCGGCTCCTTCCTGATTTACAAATGATTTATCCAAGAGGTCTGTGGATTGTGGGTTTTTAAAAAACAATTACAAATATCCCACAAACTCAGTAGACTATGACTGGCGAAGTGATAAAATATCTGAAACACAAAGCACCGTTATCTTACAAAATGAACTTACTTTACTCAAGTCATGGTTACTTTCCTCTCTAGCCATCTCTCTTTAAAAAAAAATCATATTCAATTAAACATACGTACAAACTAACACAGAACCCTACACAAAGCATGTTCAGTATTAAAAAACAAAAACAAATTACAGAGATGCAGTTACATATACAGTAGCCATGTTTTTAAGTTGAGTCTATATAGCCCAACCACAATGAGGAGGGAGTCAGGGAAGAAGTATTTTTACAATTCTCCTTTTTCTTATAATAAAAAAATGGAGCCCAGCCCACATCAAAACTGTCCAATTTTGTTTCGCCCCGGACTACATCTCTGTGTCTGACTCTAGACAAACAGATAAAGCAATGTTTCATACATTAATAAACCATGCCTCCCTCATAGGAACTTTTGAGGATTTCCAGTATCAGGCTATTGTCAATCTGGCTGCTGGTAGTAGCGCAAGCAATAGATCAGGGGTCTGCAAACTTTTCCAGCAGGGGGCCGGTCCACTGTCCCTCAGACCTTGTGGAGGGCCGGACTATATTTTGGAAAAAAAAAATGAACGCATTCCTATGCCCCACAAATAACCCAGAGATGCATTTTAAATAAAAGCACACATTCTACTCATGTAAAAACACCAGGCAGGCCCCACAAATAACCCAGAGATGCATTTTAAATAAAAGGACACATTCTACTCATGTAAAAATACGCTTATTCCCCGACCGTCTGCGGGCCGGATTTAGAAGACGATTGGGCCGCATCCGGCCCCCGGGCCTTACTTTGGGGACCCCTGCACTAATTTTTTTACAAGTTATAGGAGGACTGACATCATTCTCTAAACATTTGCTAAAGCTTTTGTCATCTATCCAACATATTTGCTTTGCTACAGCAAACTTGGAACAACCAGTGCTATTTTTCTAGAAAAAGAGGTGCCAAAACTCACCTCTCTTTTTCTCTTAAGAGTGGCAATGGCACTCACCTGACAGGTGCCAGAACTGAGTTCTGGTTGGGGGGGGGGAAGCAAAACCCTGTACAGTCTCACCAAGCTTGGCTACATCTCACGAACCATGTATGGTAGCCAGTAAACCTCCTGCTTTTATTGCCTACTTTGGACTATAAAAACGGTCGCGCAGCAGAAATTAATAACGCAGAGTTCTTTGTTGAAATAATAAAATCTTTACTAAGTTAAAATAAACTTATTCATAACATGGTTCCAAATAGTTTTAATGAGATTACATACTGAATACAGACTGAACTACATACTGAGCTCCATACTGATTGCATACTGAGGAAGACACACACACTGAGACCACAGCTGTCAACCTTCCCTTTTTTTTTTTGCATTGGGAAACGGCCATAGCTGTCAACTTTCCCTCATGTGCCTTTGTCACATGACAAAAACTGGACCAGAGAGCTGGGGTGGCAGGAAAGAATCAAGCAACTAACAGGTCACTTGGTACGTCAAAAAAAAATTCCCAAAAACATTCCAATTGATTGTGGCACCTTGGAAGCACAGTGTGAAACCTCAATACAGTGGAACTTCGGTTCTCGAATGTCTCCATTGACAAACGTCTCAGAACCCGAACACCAAGAACCCGGAAGTAACTTCTTCGGTTTTTGAATGATTTTCAGAAGCTGAATGTGCCATGCGGCTTCCATGTTGAGTTTCCCTATTGTATTGAGGCTTCCGATTTCAATTTTCAGTTTTCGGACGTTTCGGAAGTCGAACAGTCTTCCAGAACGGATTACATTCGGAAACCGAGGTTCCACTGTATTATTTTCCCTCAGGCTGTGCAGTGGGGCCAACTATGGCCACATCAACACCATGCATTTAAAGCACTACAATACCACTTGAAATAGTCATGGCTTCCCCCCAACAAAAATAATAATTCCGGGAGCTGTAGTTTGTTAAGGGTGCCGAGAGTTCTTTGGAGACTCCCTGTTCCCCTCAGAGAGCTACAGGCAACGTCTCTTCCCCAGGAACACTGGGAATCATAGCTCTGTGGGGGGAATAGGGGACTCCTATCAACTCTTGGCACCCTTCACAAACTACAGCTCCCAGAATTATTTAAATTTTATAGTGCGGATGGGACTGGGGAAAGGAAGAATTGACTTGTTGCTGAGCTTCACAGTCTGGCCACGTGGCTGGTGCCTAGAAGTTCTAGAAGTCATTTTGCTGGCAAAAGCAGAGAAAGAGAGAGAGAGGCCTGCTTCTGATCGACACTGATTTTACCAGCAGGTGTTTCTATGGTGATGAAAGTAAGTGAGGATTTACGGATTAGGAGGATAGAATCTGGACAGCTTTAAAAAAGGCTATGAACAACATATTAAAAGGGAATCTTTCCAGTTAAAAAATATTGATTTTTAGGCTGCGCTGACCTTTCGCGTTTTCAGCAAAGATTCTCTTAGAATGAGCTCCCCCTCCCCCATATTATTATTTTTATATATATATAAAAAACGGAACTGGATTTACTAACCTTTTAATTTAACATTTCATATCGAGTTGGGAGAAACAGCAAGATAAAGAGCTGTTAGGGGAAAACGGCACAAAAAATAAAGCCCCACATGGCAATGCTTGGTTTAGATTTTCCTCCTTTTATGTATATCTTTCCATCATAATTCTATTTGTGGTCTGTGGTCGGGGCTGGGGAGGATTTTTGAAGGTTATTCTTCCAGCAGATTTCATTTGTCTCCCCATACTTTTGTGCTTAGCAACATATAATACATATTGCATTTACTAAGGCTATTAAAATAATTTTGGCATTCATATGAAGACTGATCCTATGCGGTATGGTTGTACCTAAACCTTCTGAAATTTAAAAAAATGTCAATTTTAATTATTATTTTTTAAGTGTTCAAAGCACTACTGATACATCATCCCTGTATGGAGTAGCCAGCTATTTGTGGAACGATGGCTAAAGTGTTGTTGGACTAAGACCTCAGAGCAGAAAATCCTGACACCCTGGTGTCGGGGTTTGGGTGCTGGAGCTCCTCGTGCACGGCCTTGGACTGGTTATGCACGAGGTACCAGTTGCGGGGAAAGCGGCCAGCGTTCCGCGTGCTTTTGAGCACGGTCGCCGGCCAAGTCTCACAGTCTGAAGGATGTTGAGTAAGCCAATTGACGACTCCGATGAAGTGTGAGTTCCTAATTGCCTTCTTTAATGAATGGTTGCCTCGTGAAATAAAATATATACCCTGACTCTGAATAGACGGACCAGTTTAAAGAAATTAAAAATTTTACTTTACTCCCCCCTTTAACCCCAAAGGAAGACAGACACCGGTTGTATCTTTAGTGGCTTCGGCAGAACCCGCATAGGCTCGTCCCCTAAGCTAAGTTCTCCTAAGCTTAAAGTCCCTGCGCGCCCAATCTTCCGCGAGGCTAACTAAATAAACTAAAACCGAAATATCTTCCGCGGGCCTAACCCTAGGCTAACCTAAAAGAACCTATCTAAAACTAAAACCGAATGATCTTCCGCGATCTAACTCTAACTAAAGAGTTAAACGGGGTGCCTCTGCCTAAACGGGGTGCCTCTGCCTTTTATTAGGGAACAAACGTGACATCATCAATAATGCCTTAACCAATAAAATCACGAGGTACCAGTTGCGGGGAAAGCGGCCAGCGTTCCGCGTGCTTTTGAGCACGGTCGCCGGCCAAGTCTCACAGTCTGAAGGATGTTGAGTAAGCCAATTGACGACTCCGATGAAGTGTGAGTTCCTAATTGCCTTCTTTAATGAATGGTTGCCTCGTGAAATAAAATATATACCCTGACTCTGAATAGACGGACCAGTTTAAAGAAATTAAAAATTTTACTTTACTCCCCCCTTTAACCCCAAAGGAAGACAGACACCGGTTGTATCTTTAGTGGCTTCGGCAGAACCCGCATAGGCTCGTCCCCTAAGCTAAGTTCTCCTAAGCTTAAAGTCCCTGCGCGCCCAATCTTCCGCGAGGCTAACTAAATAAACTAAAACCGAAATATCTTCCGCGGGCCTAACCCTAGGCTAACCTAAAAGAACCTATCTAAAACTAAAACCGAATGATCTTCCGCGATCTAACTCTAACTAAAGAGTTAAACGGGGTGCCTCTGCCTAAACGGGGTGCCTCTGCCTTTTATTAGGGAACAAACGTGACATCATCAATAATGCCTTAACCAATAAAATCACTGTTGCTGCCCTCAAAAAGGGCGGGAAGCAAGTTTAACGCTCATTAACAACTTTGAACATGACCGGAACTATAAAATAAAGGCGGATTAATCTCGTAAGTGAACCACACTATTCATTCATGCCTTCACTTTCGCTTTTACGCGCAGTTATACCAAAAGTAGACCTCGAAAAACTCATAAAATAACCAAATAAATATGAATCCATGGCGGATCCGTGAAACGTATTCCGACATATCATCTTTCTTTTTTTGTTTTAAATTAAATTAATTTTGATTTAGTTATATAAAAAAAAGAAGGTTAGAGATATCATAAGCATTTATCTGACACAAACATTACCATTTGTTTTGATATAGACCTCGACATGAAAAGGCAAACGTCGACAATGTCGACAGTGTCCACACCAAAGTCTACATCAAAACTGTGATATAAACACCAGCAAAACCATCAACATCCACCCCCTTCATAAGAGGAAATACTTGTACAATAATGTAGCAATAAAGTCATGAAAATAACAAACCACTAGCCGAACATAAAAGTGATCGATCCGATACACTGTAAACCTTTTAGGCATATATAAATACTTCAATATGTAGTGTAACACAACAAATCACCTCATAAGCATGTATACTTTCGCGTGCAGCGTAAAACAACAAATTACTCCCCAAACACAAGAGAGGACCTGATACAGGTCCAAAATTAAAAATAACGGATAACGACTGCCCAAACATAAGAGAGGTCCCGATCCGGGACCCAAAATTAAAGTATAACTAGAGCTGGGGCTACATAGCCTACCCAGACCCCTCCCCCATTTTTTTTAATTTTTATTTGGAAAACTGAAGAAAAATGGATAAGGTAACAGAAAAGGGTTGTGGCACTGAGGCTACAGAATCGAGGGAACTTTCAGGAAGGTAGATTCTGGACTTACCACAGCGACCACAGGTAACGGGGAACTAGGGTCCGATTCCAGAGAGGGGATTTAAGCCACCTATGTAATGGCTTTCCAGCCGTGAGTTGGGATTTAAACCACCTAAGTAAAGGTCTCCCAACCATGAGGAAGGATTTAAGCCATCTACGCAAGGGTTTCCAGCGAAACAAGATGGGATTTAAACCAGCTACATAAGGGTCTCCCATCAACAGCAGGAAACAGAGTGAAGGGAAAAGCTGGGAACCTGGTTTACTGCCAAAGGTAGCATATAGAGGGGGATTTTTCAAAGAAAAAAGGGGTACCAAGAGGGTAGGATGTCACCAGACTTAACATATATATCTTGAACAAATCCGAGAATGACCAATTCTTTGACCAAAGGAAATATTTCAAATAAGGTATATAAGTGTTACCACATTTTGAACTACAACTTTTGCAAGCACAACGTGGAGATTTAGGATTATTGAAATAAAACATATATGCATGAATATGTCTATGACTAGAACTGCACAAAGACGATGCTTTGACCTTACATAAACATTTCCATATCATCAAAATTGTGACGCTCTAAATGGAAACCATTTCAGAAAAGTTTCATATATATAAACACCCATATCATTAATTACCAAGCTATATTGAAAACACATGTAACATGCGAGGCGGATATTTCAAGAAGCATACAAAGGTAAATATGCAATTTTTACAAGTACAATATAAAGTACAAGACAGGTTTAGAACTACAAAATGGTGTTGGAGAGGAGGATGAAGACGATGAATGAGTTGCCGGTCGTCTTCTTCTCCGACTACACACGACCATGTAGAAGAAATAGTCCTGGAACTCAGGAAAAGTTCATGGAGCTCAGGAAAGTACTGAAACATCGAGTTCTGAAGAAACAACGATACCTGTAGAAGAAAGGAAGTTAAGCAAGCAAATCAAGGTGATCTGCTAGTGAATGCAGGTAAGAGAGTAACTGGAACAAATCCAGGCAGCCAGGAATCAGAGGGCTGCCCAGGGGCAAACAAAAGGCCTAGGCAGTAGGAGGGTAAGGCAAACTGCCCAGAACTCAACTGGTGCTATTTGTTGAGCACTTTTGAAGAGTTGCTGCATTTGACAGGAAGTTGAGAAGTTAGCGAATAGCTAACAACCAGAGTTAGACATCACGGCTTGCGATGAAAAGGGAGTATCGAATTTCACGCAAAGTTTGTCCAGCGTGTTTCTTGAGTGAAGAATGGAGTTGAACACACAAACAGGTGTGGGAAATAGGGGTTCTTTCCGCAGAAGTAGGGACAGTCCTCCGCTGAGAAGGATTAAGCAACAAGGGCTGTCGTTGAAGATGCAGGCTGGCAAGTACCACGCAGGGTTACATGACTTGATCTTCAGGTGAAGAGTTCCTTGCGGAAGACAGTACTTCTGAGCACAAGGAGGAACCGCCTGAAGAGCCTGTAGTAGAGTTCTTGGTTGATGCAGAAAAAGATACTCCAGAAGAATACCTGGGGAGATGCGGAGCATATTTGCAATCAGGTAGAGAGCAACAGAAAGCAGGTGAAAAGGGTTTGCGGTTTTGGTTGGAAACAGGTATGCTGCAAGAAGTGATGGCAGCAATCTGTAGGCACGGTGAGTACCATTCAAAACCAGCCAACAGAATGCCCATGCAAAAGACAGCACGGAACATAGCAAGGAGCGTCCCATGGTTGACGATTGGATCACTGAGACAAAGGAAAGTTTCAACGGCGTGAGAGCGCTTGAAGATGCTGCTGAACAGAACTTGTAGACAGGAGAATTCACCTTACCAAGCAGTGAAACTTTCCAGGGGAACTTTGCAATAGGCTTATAGCAAAGGACAGTTTTAAGACTATCAAGGGAACGCTCTAAGGTCAATGACTGTGGAGCTTTATCCATGAGGTACTGACGGAGAGTAAAGGGTTGCATGCGATCCTGGTGTAGCAGCTCTTTGATTAGGGCCTCTGCTGCAGCGAGCTTTTCTGACGTCAGCGCCCATTGGTCGACCCATACAGGGGGTCCTTCCTTCCATGTGAGTGGAAGAGCATGTACTGGCGCTGATGCAAAGGCCCACATCAAAAATGCGTATGGACAACAGTTCTTGCTTTAGACAATAAGTCTCTACCCCAAAGGGTGATAGGCACATCCATAACAAGTGGACGGAGCTGCACCATGGAGCCTGAGTCTGACTGGAAGGTAATCGGATGCACGCTCTGGTGGGCGGGTTCGAAACCTCCGACTCCGAAGACTTCCTGGGTGACAGTCGTTGCCCACTGGTCAGGCCAATCCTTTCTGGCGATCACTGTGACATCTGCGCCTGTATCAAGAAGACCCTTGATCTTTCGTCCACCCATTTCTAAGACGAGATGAGGGCGTTCTTCTGTAATCTTGATTAGCGCCATTGCTGCCTGAGGAGGCAGAGAGTCTACAGGAGCTGTAGGTGTGGAAGTAAGCAAATAGAGTCTGGCAATTTCCAAACCTTTTGTTAGGACACAAGGAACAGTTGAAAATCCTGGAATCAGCAATTGCGATGAATCTGTGATTCGAACTAGGCCTGCAGTCAATGTGACTGTGGCAGGGAGGCGATCCATCCTAGGCAGGATAAGGCAAATCGAGGTGTCTGGGAATGGACCACGAATGGATGTTGGCAATTGCTGAGCAAACCATGGATTTGAAAAGTAACAGTCCTCTGTTAAGAAGAGTGGTATACCTGGGACAGAAGAAGCTTCTTGTTCTTCGTTGGCAGTGTCTGAAGACATCTTTTTGGCTTCGGGTTTTTTGCACTGCTGAAGTTGGCAACTCTGAAGCTGCTTGGCGTTGAGTTGGCAAACTTGGGGTTCTTCTGTTAGTAAAAGTTGCTGATGCTGTTGAATCTGCTGGCACTCAGTCAGTTGTGCATCAAACTGGCAGGATGGAACTTCTTCTTTGACACAAGGCAGTCGAAGTTGTTGTTCCTGATAATTGCTTGATTGTGGCGGGCTGAGCTTAAAAGCTGGAGGTGACACAAAGGTGTGGACATTGTTAACTGGAGTGATGTTGAAGCTTCCATAAGAGGGAGCTGGCTCACTCACTTGTATTCTTTGGCCACATGGAAAGTGATCATCAGCTGGGTTGCAACTTGAACACTGCTGTTTCACCAAGGGCAAATGTTCTTCAATGATAGGCTGACCTTGATTTGAAGGTGAATAAAGCTCAGGTGTTGCAAGGTTGACTTCAGTAGGATGTCTTCTCAACGTTGAAGGCAATTCTGCGATCAGAGACTTGACTGTGATTGCTTGCTGTGAAGCGGGGGTGACATCAGCAGGAACTGAAGGGCGGTTAGCAGAAGGTGAACTGAATGCTATGTTCTCTACTGGAACCCTTTGAATAGGTAAGGCAGATGATGAAACCTCTGGAACCTGAATGTTTGATGAGGTCACATCTTTTCTCTGGACATCTGAAGAGTAGATATCTCTCTGGATCACTCCTTTTTCCTGATGACCTGGATAAGGAGTAGCGTTGTTCACCTTTCTGGGATGGTTGACCTTCATGATGTTCTTGAACTTGCACCCTATTGTTTTACCGGGGCCGGGGCACGGCCCGCAGAACCGTTTCCCTGAACTGGAGATGAGGTAGGTGATGTATTTTGTGGATTCAAACGACAATCATTCGCCCAATGAAATCCTTTTTGACAGATGGGACATCTCTCTGGTGGCTTGGCAGAAGGCCTTGGTGTTGCCGTGCACTGCGACCTGAAATGCCCATCGCCTCCACACCCATAGCACTTCTTGACTGGCGTAGAGCTGTCTTGACGTGGCATCTGTACCGCAGCTGCCAAGAGTTGTGCTTTGTAGGAGTGGGTACCAACATTCTGGCAGACGCGTAGCATCTCAGTCAATGTGGCATCTGGGCGAGCTGCAACTGCTGTTAGGGCATTCTTGCAATCATCATTGGCATTTTCAAAGGCGAGTTGTTTTGTCAGCATGTTTCTGGCATGACGATCTTCTATTTGGCGTTCCACTGCAACAATCAGGTGATCCACGAAGTCCCCATAAGGCTCTTTTGGACCTTGCCTAACTGCAGCGAATCCTGATACTGAGCTGGCATCTGTGCGATTGGGTAATCTGCGCCAAGCTTTGACTACGATGTCTGCTATGGTGACGAGTGCAGCATCGGGTATGGCTAGCTGTTGATTGAGATTGGAGTAATGTCCTGATCCTGTGAGCATATCTTCTGTGGCGAGTGGCGTTGCACGTCTGGCTGCTACTTCTTTCCACTCTTGCAGGCACAGAAGAGCATCTGTAGGCAACAGGAAGGTGCGAAGAATCAACTTCCAATCAGATGGCAGAAGTCTACTAGTGGACAGTCCTTCAAGTAAACTTCTAGTGTAAGGAGCTTGAAGTCCATTTTCGCGTATGGCTTTTCGCAGTTCACGTAGTGTTTCAAAAGGGATGGCTTGATATCTTGCAGGTTGTCCTCCATTGGCACGAATCACTGGAAAGATGTGCATTGGATCAGCACTAAAGTCTATTTGTCCCAAAGCTGCTTCCAAAGCTTGGGTTCTGCAGATGGGTTGCATTGCTGTTGGATCTGTAGGTGGCATCAGTGAGTTTAAATCTTCTTGATGCTTTCCAAATGGTGAGCCACTAGATGGTGCCAAAGAGTCTTTGACATCTGGGTGCCTTGAAGATGGCTGACTATGAAGACAAGATGGCTGACTTGAAGTTGGATGAAGACAAGATGGCTGACTTGAAGTTGGATGAAGACAAGATGGCTGACTTGAAGTTGGAGCATAAGGTTGTTGGCTCTGTACTGCAAGTCCTGGCATCTGGATCATCATTGTTTGGCTTTGTTCTTGTCTTGGAATCTGCATTGGCATCGGAGGTGCTGAAGGGTTGGTAAATTGCTGTTGTGCTGCTTGCATTGAAGCTTGGATTGCTGTTGATTGGAAATCAGCTTGCTGCAAAACTGGAGCTGCTGGCTTGAGCGCGGCCTGCAGGGCAGCAGGGTTTGCTGGCAAAAAGGCTGCTTGCTGCTGCTGCTGCTGGATCGCTGGCAAAAGCGCGGCTTGCGATGGAGGAAGCGGGACCGTTGCTTGGAGCGAGGTCCGCGGCTGCTGCTGACTTGAGATCGCTGGCTGGTAAAAGGCCTGCGATGACTGCTGAGCGACTGGCGGTGGGGCAGTCCGCGGCGGGGCTTGAAAGGCCGACGGCGTCTGCTGCACCGGCACAGGCGGCAATGAATCTGGCAATGACAAATTGGACAAGGGCGAGTGCGTGTACGACAACGGGGCCTGAACTGGCTGCTGCGAGGGGGCCGAAAATGGCACAACCGCAAGCGGCAGCACAGGGGCACTATTAAAAGCAGTATTTCCCAAATTCACTGTTCCATTAAGCAAAACATTTCTTGGAGCGATTTGTTGAAAGCAGTTTCTTACTTTGCTCCATACTAATTGTACAGGAATTCCGATTTTCGGGTTGGCCATAAATTCTAACCCGATCCTTTCCCATGAAGCTAAATCTTTCGTTCCCTCCCTAGGGACCCAAGGGCAAACTTCCCCAATAGTTTTAACTAAAAGCTCTACTTCTGATTCAGAGACAGGATGACCATTTCTTTTCAAAAGGTACAACAAATCTTCACAAAATTTAACTTGAGCAGTTGAGAGTGAGGAGCCCATTTTTTAACACTTTTCCAAAACTTTTCCTCCCCCACCCGTAGGCTTCTACTAGGGGACACCGGTCCTACCCGTAGGCTTTAACCGAAAAACCTGGCACCCGTAGGCTTTAGCCAGAAAACCTCCACCCCCACCCGTGGGCTTCTACTAGGGGCTACTGGCCCTACCCGTAGGCTTTGACCGAAAAACCTGGCACCCGTAGGCTTTAGCCAGAAAACCTTTCCCTCCCACCCGTAGGCTTTTTTCGGGAGACACCGGCCCTACCCGTAGGCTTTGACCGAAAACCCTGGCACCCGTAGGCTTTTGCCAGAACCCTTCCCACCCGTAGGCTTTAGGGAAGACCTTACCCTGCCCGTAGGCTTACACTAAACTCCTTGCCGCTCTACCCGGGGACCCCTTGGGGCAAAATACACGCGCGCAATTTCTATTTACACTACTTTGGGCAAGCGGTGGATTCGCGCTACTGCAGCGAAATCCTGGATAAACCGGGCCGTTATACCTCACCTCTCAATGTCTGTTTCCGAGCCACTTCCGATATGTTGCCTTTAACCGGAGTCTTCGTGGAAGCGATTTTCGACTACGCTTTGCCTCACACGGGGCACCACTTGTCGGGGTTTGGGTGCTGGAGCTCCTCGTGCACGGCCTTGGACTGGTTATGCACGAGGTACCAGTTGCGGGGAAAGCGGCCAGCGTTCCGCGTGCTTTTGAGCACGGTCGCCGGCCAAGTCTCACAGTCTGAAGGATGTTGAGTAAGCCAATTGACGACTCCGATGAAGTGTGAGTTCCTAATTGCCTTCTTTAATGAATGGTTGCCTCGTGAAATAAAATATATACCCTGACTCTGAATAGACGGACCAGTTTAAAGAAATTAAAAATTTTACTTTACTCCCCCCTTTAACCCCAAAGGAAGACAGACACCGGTTGTATCTTTAGTGGCTTCGGCAGAACCCGCATAGGCTCGTCCCCTAAGCTAAGTTCTCCTAAGCTTAAAGTCCCTGCGCGCCCAATCTTCCGCGAGGCTAACTAAATAAACTAAAACCGAAATATCTTCCGCGGGCCTAACCCTAGGCTAACCTAAAAGAACCTATCTAAAACTAAAACCGAATGATCTTCCGCGATCTAACTCTAACTAAAGAAAAACCCATCCAACCCATCCAGCCCGCTCCTAATCCCTTAAACTAAACTTGACTTCAACTAAAACCCAACTAAAAGAACATAAGAAGAACGTGCCTAAACGGGGTGCCTCTGCCTTTTATTAGGGAACAAACGTGACATCATCAATAATGCCTTAACCAATAAAATCACTGTTGCTGCCCTCAAAAAGGGCGGGAAGCAAGTTTAACGCTCATTAACAACTTTGAACATGACCGGAACTATAAAATAAAGGCGGATTAATCTCGTAAGTGAACCACACTATTCATTCATGCCTTCACTTTCGCTTTTACGCGCAGTTATACCAAAAGTAGACCTCGAAAAACTCATAAAATAACCAAATAAATATGAATCCATGGCGGATCCGTGAAACGTATTCCGACACCCTGGTAAGCGAGGTGCCTCGTTTCCAGGGTCTTGAGGAGGTTGTGTGAAGCCTCCGAAGGCCTGTGAGATTTCGCGGGGCTCTCACGAGATCTTGCTGGAACTCAGAGCTGCCAAAGCCACTTCTCCTTGTGAGAATGTTCAGTGTGGCAGGAGATGATGTATTGTTTATTAATATCTTTCCTAACTTGTGCTAGCAAGTTCCTTTACTTAGCAGAGTTTACATTCCTCTTCTCACGCACAGCAGAAATTTAGTTGCAAACTCATGTGAGTTTCTTAAGACAATACACAATTCAATCTGGCTTGTCCAGATTGAAATGTGTTGCGTATCGAGGACCTCAATCCACCCCCCATTGACTTGACACAGGAGACAGATTTTTGGTTTGGGTTTTTGGCAAATAATTTAGGGCCACAACTTTATTTAAATACAAATTCGGTGAGTGGTTGCGTAGGCATTGGTTCAGACTACTGTCACACCGGGACAGAGGCTGGCCTAGAACCAGCGATTGGGAGAATGCGACTGAGGAGAGTTAAGGACCGGGGGGAAGCAACGCGTCCCTCTTCCTCAATCGTCCCGGGGACTCGGCTTATGGCCCTATCCCCTACCGGGGGCATCGGACAAAGCATAAGAGTCGCCGGATTCCTTTAACGGAATTCCCAGCATCAACCTGATTCTGGATGGGCAGCGCCCAATCCAGCAATCCACACAGGAACCAATGCCTAACCGCCAACCTTACAAGTTGTGACAAGTTGCTACTGCAGTAGGCAAAACCAAAAGGCACAGCCAATCGGCCAGATGGACAAATTCCTACTGGGCCCCTGCTACAAAGCAGACGACCCCATGACAGGCAGAGCAAAGTCAACGCAGAGGCCTAAGAAAAAAGGGGGGGCGGGACGGGTGATCAGCAGCCGAAGCCAAGAGAAGGAGCGCCCTACGTGCTGAGGCTTAAATAGGACGCTAAGCTGTCCATCACAAGTTGCAACATTAACTTTTGCCCAGCAACTCCTAACTGACCATTAGCTACTAAGGCCGGCTACCGGCCCCACCCCCACAGGAAGGGAATGTGTCTTGCCAGGTCCCGATCGCAACACGTGCTCTTACTCATGGTAGAACCCGATTTCTAATATTTTCCTGGTAAGACCCCTTGAATCCCTCCTAAAAGAATAAAGACACCACCGTCTTTTTCATAAGCAATAAAAAGAAAGTTTACTCATGCTTAGGCAGAGCACAGTGTGATTCCCTGAAGGCTTAAAGTTACAAGCATATACAAACAGGTTTACCCCATATGTGGGTTGACCTAGTGACTGCAGTTAGCAGTCTGGGAAGTTCATAGGACGAAAGGAAGATGGAAAAAAGAGGGAGAGTGGCTTCGCCTTTTACCAGGTCTGGAAAAGTCATGCCCACCCACTTGTCACATGCAAGGAAGGATGCTCCAGGCCAGAAGGAACAGGAAGTTTCGACTGGCTGGACCAAACATTCCCTTGCATTTCCACTCTAGGAAAACAAGGAATGTTGTACTTGACTGCTCTCAGTGGATTACATCCCACACTCCTCACTTCTCTGGCAGCAGCAGGTGTTCGCTTGCAGAGCTGCCCCTTGGATCCTGCCGCCTGAGGTAGCTGCCTCAATCTGCCACATGGATGACCCACCCTCGGCTTAGCTGGAGTCCTGATAACTGTCTAAGGAGGCTATTGCTCGGCTTGCTCACCACACCTGTATAACATACACCACAATTCAGGCAGATATTTCCCGATTCACATGGGCCTTGTGTGTGTGTGATTAGCCACTTGCCAGCTACCTAGCAGCGTGGGCTCCCATTTTTCATTCAGGGAAGTGTGCCTCTGGCAAAGGAGTGATCTGAGTGCTTTGTTATGGGCAACAAACCATGATTCAGCAGCTCATCCATCCTCCCAAATTGTTTGAAGGCAGTTTTTCCACCTCCAAGCATTACCTCCATGCCAGCAAAAGTTTCACCTGCTTAATTTCTCCACATCGAGGCACAAGAGGAAAGCTTTCTTAAATACTTTTCTCATATATATATATATGCACAAGGAAATAAGGAGAGCTGGCCTATAACATAACAGTTTGAAGGTAGGATTGCAGATGTTCAGTCAACCTCTCCTTCCTTCTTGTGAGACCTAAAGGGGAGTCGAAAGCCAATGGGTTGGATCCAGACTTCATCATCCTTAGAGCAGTCTCAGGGAAATCAGTCCCGTTCGGTCTACATTTCCAAGCACAATTCAAAGTGTCGGTGCTGACCTTTAAAGCCCTAAACGGCCTCTGCCCAGTATACCTGAAGGAGTGTCTCCATTCTCTTCATTCTGCCCAGACAATGAGGTCCAGCGCCGAGGGCCTTCTGGTGGTTCCCTCACTGCGAGAAGTGAGGTTACAGGGAAACAGACAGAGGGCCTTCTTGGTAGTGGCGTCCGCCCTGTGGAACGCCATCCCATCAGATGTCAAGGAAATAAACAACTATCTGACTTTTAGAAGACATCTGAAGGCAGCCCTGTTTAGGGAAGTTTTTAATGTCTGATGTTTTATTGTGCTGTTAATTCTGTTGGGAGCCTCCCAGAGTGGCGGATATAAATAAATAAATTTATTGTTGTGATTATTATTAAGCACTAAGCTTGGATCCAATTCAGTGCTTTGTGGACCTGTGTCAGCAGACTACCACAATCAAAGGGCATTGGCCTTCATTCCCCAGCCACCTTGCATTACAGTTGTATATTATTGTCATTTTATTTTCCCATCAGACTGACTGCATATGTAACATCAAAAGCGAATAGAAGAGGAAGCAGATCTGTACCTGCTAGACCTGCGAAAGAGCCTGTGTGTATATAGATTCAGGGTGGGGTCAGGAAGCTACCACATAACAAGTCAGATCATTGCCTGCAGTGACTGGCAGTGGGTCCCCAGGGATTCTGATGGGGGGACCTTCCCAATCATGCCTGGGCATTGAGCTTGGGATCTTCTGCATCTGCAAAGCAGGCACTCTGCCACTGAGCTGAATCCCTTCAAGGACTCGTCCGGTTTAAGGTAACACGTGAACAGACTTACTGTTTCCTTTTGATGAGATCTGTCTAACGTTGCTTATGGGAGACGCAAGCGGAATCCACATCTCTGTGTATCAGAGCAGTAAAATGGCTTCTGCGTGACACACTGCCTTCCACACTGATCTGCGCTGTTTGCCTCCCAGATTTGCCTGGCGAAAATGCCAATTTGCATGTGAAACGGCACGTTTCCCATCTTGCATTAATCGCTACTTCATTTCTGCTCGATTTCACCCGGTTTCATGGTGCATGCCTTTTTGTCACAGAGGAAACAGTTAATACATTTTCTTGTGGTGCTTTTTTAAAGCACACACACACACACACACACACACACACACACACACATTCTTCTCTGGGCCCCTCTAGATGTCCTTTCCACTGTGCATTCATGATGATTTAGGCTCTTGATGGTAGCAGTGACGTGATCCCTCTTTCAGTACGGTTTGCAAAGGTTTTGGTGTGGACCTTTCCAACCAGTGCATGTGTCGATCTGGAACTGCCTGCTGTTACTTTTCATACCACAAATGTTCCACCGTGTTTGTTTATTTCTTCTGTGGCACCTTAGTGCAAGGGCGCGCCTCCAGAGGGAGATAAGGCGGTAACATCAGGGATGCATTGCAAAACAACTAATGAATGTATTATTAGTTTTTGGGCTGTATAAAGCATCATTGTTGCATCAATACACCTTTTGCCCATACTACACGGAGTGGCTCAGTACCTGAAAACAAGTTATGACTAAGTAGGGCTTAGTTATGACTTAGTTATGACTAAGTAGCCTCGGTCCAACTGTGTGCATGTATAGCAGCCCGAGCTTATCACCATCCCTTTCAGACGATCTACCATCGTACCAGCTATTCAGAAAGAAGGTGGAACATAAATACAAGTCCCAGCTCCATGACCAGTCGGTGCAGGTAGGGACCCAAAGTAGCTGCTGCCCCATCCAAATAAGCAGCAGCGATTCCTGTGTTGGTGGCATAACTCCATTCCTCTGCCCTCTGTGTGTGGCACTGCTAGGTATTCCACTTTAAGCTCAATGCAAATTTTCAAACATTTCAACCAACTTCACCCCTTCCCAAATTAATTGCTGCTTTCGCCTCTTAAATGCCATTTTAAAATTTGTTTATTATTATTATTAAATAGTGGGTGGACATAGCAGATGACACAGTGATTCTCCAAGCAGCTCTGTTTATTCTCAGGCTGGAACAGAACTGATCTGAAGGGCTCAGCAGCCCGCTTATATAGAACTCAGATACAAGCGACAGTAACAACTTTCTGTAGTTACCCAATCCCTGAACGTCACTTTCAATCCCTCATTTGCATGTGCAGACCTGTGTGAAAACTGCAGCAGAATGAACTATATACACACACCCCTAGTGGCCTAGGATGAGAACATAACAATTATATTGCAATAGTATCTGTCCATGAAAAAAATTGCAGCTCACCACTGTAATGAGCTCCCAATTTCCATGGAGCTAAAGGTTATAAAGGACTTCAGTTCCTTCTCTCATTGGAAGGAATCTCAGCCTGTCCCTCACTCTGGTGTTTTAAAGAGTCAGGCTTGATCTACCCATGCAAGAGAACAAGGTAGGGATTACTTATTTGTTACACTTATATTCTACCTATTCTCCAAGGGGCTGAAAGCAGCGACATGGTTTTCCTCCATTTTAGCCTCACAACATCCCTTAAGCTGACAGATGGTGGCTGGCCCAAGGTGAGTTTCCTGCCTGAGGTGTGATTTGAGCCAACTTTCCCATGTCCTAGTTCAACACTCTAACCACTGCACCACACTGGCACTGAATTATGTGGTAGAGGCCTGAAGTGACAGGAACCAGGCACTTTTTGTTATCACACTATGTACATACATACATAAAATGGCTTGAAGCAGAAAGCTAGCATAACTGGGACTCTCCTTGACATACTCCTCTACTTCCGGGGAGTTTCTTTATAGTGGGAGAAACTTGTTGTCATTTCCTAAAGGCCATTCCTCCAGCCAGATTGCGTAGCCTGCTGTGCTAACCCAGGGCTCTGCTCCCTCGTTCTGCGGCTTGTCATCCATCTTGCCTCAACAGCCAGCTGGTCAACTCTTTTTTCTTGGCAAGTGCCAAGGCTTGCTCTGTCAACGTTTGTAGATAATGTAGAAATATGGTTCTTGTATATCCCAAGAAATGTGCACAAGTCCCTTCCCCCCTTGTGGATGGGTGATGTGCACATTCTCCCGGCGGATGTGCACAATGGCTGGTTGTCATGCACATTTACCACTCAACTTGCCTTCCCTTTTAGAGATATATATTTTGATGCGACTTTCCCCCCTACCTCCCAGTAAGCAGTTTGAAACGCAAGGATTTCCATTCATGTGGAGAGTAGCCAAAGTAGCGACTGTACTCTGCGTGACATTTCATCCAGTCTCTCTCTCTCTCTCTCTCTCTCTCTCTTTTTCCCTGGCACAAGCAACTCTGTGGAACTTGAAAGCCAAAGTACCTCTTTCAAAAGCAGCTTTCATCCCCCCCACCCTTTGTAGGCACGGTGTCCCCTCACTGCTCCGTATAATAAGCGAGCCGTCCATGACCACCCCTCCAATCTGCCAAGCCACAGCGCCGGAGCCGGCTGAGCTCTCCCCACCGCCAGGCGTCGGCCATGCTCCTCACTCGCTGACCTGTGCCTCGCCACTATTACAACAGCACATTACATCCCTGCACGGCCAAACCATTTCCTGCACAGACACTGAATTTATATAAAAGGCTTTCCTGGGCTTTCATCAAAATCTGGGTTGCAGGCCTATTTCATAACATTAATTCTCTCCCTCGCCGACTGCCACATCAATTCGGTACTTTATAAACTATTTCAGGGATCCGATTTATCAGGCCTGACAGAGCCTTGCGCCGAAATAAACAGCCACTGCCTCAGCCAAGCTCGCTCGGTGTCTCCTATTTATCATTATTTAATTCAAGGGCCTAAAATTCTCTGACATTATTAATAGTAAGATGAATCGCTGGAAAACTACAGAATCTGTGACCAACCAGGCTGAAATAATCCATTTTGGGGAAAATGTCTACTTGGAATTGCATTCCCTGATGGGTAGGCCTCTCTGTCATTAGCAACTCTATATGCATGGGTGGGGAGGTACTGAAGCATGAAGTCCCCATAGAGTTGAAGACTTCAAGTACGATTCTCTCCACAGAAGCTAACACCCAAAGAAAGTGGGGGTAGCGGGTGATGGTGGGGGGAGAGACAAGGAGAAGGGCGGGGAGGAAGTACAGATTGCTTCTAATGCCTCTGTCACTTGAATTCAAATGTACTGATTTAATCCTTTTTTAGTACGTGATTAACTTTAACTTGTCTGAGATTGAACTTTGGGTGTTAACTGGACCTGCAAATCCATTAGTTCATTATGAGGGCTATATTACTTAGCCACCTTGATGAAATATAATCAGCTGCCTAGGATGTGTACGAACACTTGCCACTATAATTTGGCACCTCATTAGCGGCTTTTATTTTTTTTTATTTTACTCTCAATCTCTCCCCCCACCCCACTCCCAATCTTACTTAAATGAAAAAGACTTAACCGAGGGAAAGTGTGTTGCAAAAGCTTGAGGCATTCTGTTCATAATAAATGTGTGTCCTCCTATCTCTGCTCCTCAGCTCTTAGGCGGCCATTTAGAGGTGGGACAGAAATTCAGCAAGGCGGGGGCCATTTAGAGGTGGGACAGAAATTCAGTTCAGTTGGTGAACCTACTTTATTTGCAGTTTCCGAAGCAGCACCTGGACTAAAAGATGGCCGTCCTTCAAAATTCATGTTTGTCTGAATTTTGTGGTGTCGTTCTCTAGCCAAGTACAGTGGTACCTTGGTTCTCGAACTTAATCCATTCTGGGAGTCCGTTTGACTCCTGAAACTGTTCAAAAACCAAGGCACGGCTTCCAATTGGCTGCAGGAGCTGCGGGAGCTTCCTGCACTCAAGCAGAAGCCATGTCGGAAGTTCGGCTTCTGAAAAACGTTCGCAAACCGGAACACTTCCTTCCAGGTTTACGGTGTTCGGGAGCCGATTTGTTCGGGAGCCAAGCCGTTTGAGTACCAAAATACCACTGCACTTTGGACAAAAATGTATCTACCATAACATTGTTATTATAATTACATTATTAATCACTTTCTACATGTTTTTCTCAAGGCGTTGTACAATAAAAACAGAAAACAACAACACCAGACACATTTGAAACAAAATTAAAACAATGCAAAATAAACACTTGTAGCAAACTCCCATTTTTTTCCAGTTGGGAGAGTCTCTCAGAACCCTTTTCTGGGGTAAAGAATGCATAGAAGTGCATATAATAGTAAAAACAGCAAACAAAGCTGGGAGAGATGGCTTTGCAAAAATGAGCACGTTACTAGAAATTTGCACTAAAATACTGATGAATTTTCATGAGGAATTTTTCTTTTCTTTTTTTAACGCACTCTTATGTACAAATTTGGGGAACGGGGGGGGGGATGAGAAACTGAGAGCAACTGAAAGTGACACATTTTCTCATCCCTGGTGCCACTGCAAGGCTCTTCTTCCCACGCCATCCTATGTAGTGAAGCCTAAGTACATTGCATGGCTATAGTGTAGCCTACAAGGACAAAGGTAAGATTCACATCCACTGTTCTATCCGCCCTTGATTGTGGGCATGTCCCATGGCTCCTGCAAAGTCCCCCAGGCAGAAAACATCCTACAGGCTGAAAAATGCTTCCCACCCCTGCTGCAAAGCATCATGGCCACAGATGGAGAGCTAAAAACAAAAGCAGATGGTCATCTCACTTCAAATCTTACCACCATCTTCCTAGTTCTGGACCTTCTATAGAACATTACATTGTGAACAGCGTGATGATCAGGCCCAACACCAGTAGATCAGGCACAACTCGGAAGGGCACCTTACCAACCCAACCTGCTCTCTGCTGCACCTAGCTGTCACCTGAAGTGGTTTCCTGGACACCTACCCCCATGCTACCATCTACCTACCTCAACTGGGCTATGAGAAAGAGCCACGGGCATGTCATGGTGGTGGCACCCAGTGAAGGGCATCAGTAGATGGCCTCAGCACAGAGGCAGGCCCAGGGCAGCCTCCCCCAGGTTGGAGCTGTTGAGAGTTGCAGTCCAAAACATCTGGAAGGCACTAGGATGGGGATGGTTGATTTAAGGTTTCATTGGTAAGAACCAGAGCCTTGAGACAGAGGCACAGAAACTGGCCAGCTGCCTCTTGAATCCCAAAACTGTGTGTGTTTGAGAGTAGGGGGAATATGGCCTGATTATGGTTCAGGATAAGGCCACCATGGCTTTTAATCCAGCCCCAGGCAGAATTGCTAGCCCATCCCTGGTTATCTCTACAGCTGTGAAGCTCTATCAGGGAAGTGTGTGGGCAATGGGCTAGGCTCAGGAACATTGATCTTGCTTGTATTTACCTGTCTTATTGCTCGCTTTAATCCCTTCACGTTCAGAAAGATGCCCGCAAGGCAGGGGGGAAAAACCGTGCTTTATTCAAGCCAATTCTTAAGGAACATAATCTTCAGAGTGATTTGCCATAATAAAAGCAGTCTGAGAAGATGAGGGGCTGAATTGAATGTAACAGGAGGGGATGTATGTTCCCGCAAATACTGGATGAATGTTGGCATCGTGTCTGATATACTTAAGGCACAGAATACGTAGATGGCGCCTGAGGCTTGGCACCTGGACCAGCAGCTCTGCAGCTCTGCCTCCTTCTATAATTATTGGCATTTGTGCACCTTGTTTGTTTTATTGGGGTGGGGGGTGGGGAATCTGTTTTGAGGAGAAAAGAAGTTTAGGCTTTATGCTTCGGCAAGATGCCTAATTGCCTTCTTATGACTGATCCCTATTATAGGGGTTGACTTCACCCACCCACTCCATCAGCTATAATAGCCAACTGGCAGAATCCCTATCTTCTCATTTCCTTTCATTCATTCCATGGGCTGCCACTTAAAGTGAACCAGGGACCAGCTGTAGGACAAACCAGAAGGGTGAGTCAGAAGCAAAGGATGAACCAGGGTCAAAGAGGAAAGCATTGAAGTCAACGCCAAAGAGCTCAGAAAGTTGCGTTCCAAAAGCAACATGGAGAATTGGACTCTGAGAAAATAACCACTCACACGAGGTTTTGTCCTGCAAGACCTCTGAGCGCGTGAGAAGAGTGGGCAAAAGTCAGATCCCGCCTCTCCAGCTCAGGTCGTTTTATTAACCAAGAGAATTGCTGCAATACAGATTCGAAAGAACCAATCACATCTACACACACATCAGTTGTAGGAACCAATCAGATTACTTCCAGACCACCTCAAGAAGTCTTCACGTGGTTGAGATCAGGTAACAAAGACTTCCATGAGAATCCCAGGAAACCCACCGCATTCCTACATCAAAGGATGGGATAGATTGGCATTTGGAACAGGGAAGTATAAAGATAGGAAGAGAAAGCAGGAGGGTGGCAAGGAAGTGAGACTATCATCCTGTTGTCAGAACTCTTTATGAGTTTGCCCAGGCAATCTCCCTTCTGAGGCTTGGGGATCAAAGAGCTAAGTTTATCACAGGAATGCCTGAAAAATGGAAATGCAGCATCTGGTCCCAGCAGGCACCAGCTTTAGTGAGAACTTGCTCACTAAAGAGCCAGTGTGGTGTAGTGGTTAAGAGCACTAGACTCGTAATCTGGGGAACCGGGTTCGCGTCTCCGCTCCTCCACATGCAGCTGCTGGGTGACCTTGGGTTAGTCACACTTCTCCGAAGTCTCTCAGCCTCACTCACCTCACAGAGTGTTTGTTGTGGGGGAGGAAGGGAAAGGAGAATGTTAGCCGCTTTGATACTCCTTCGGGTAGTGATAAAGCGGGATATCAAATCCAAACTCTTCTTCTTCTTCTTCTTCTTCTTCTTCTTCTTCTTCTTCTTCTTCTTCTTCTCTGCCTGCTTATAGAGACTGGCAAAGAATGCATAGCCCTATGGGAAAACGCACGGCCTTGTGGGATTTTATCAGAACCTTATGCTTATGAATCAGGCCCAGTAATGATATGATTCATATTACATAATTCCTCAATCATAATCCCCAAGTGATTGCCTCACAGAATACCATGCTGTACAAGCAAAAGCAAATTGCCCCTGGGACAGGAAGCTCTCTTAAAATACTTCCTGTCTTGGAGAATTTCATTGGCTAGCTGGGAACAGGTACTTCATTGAGGAGCCTAAAGCAGCAGCAGCAATAACAATAATATTATTATTTATATGCTGCCCATCTGATTGGGTTGCCCCAGCCACTGTGGGCTGCTCCCAACAAAATATTAAAAATACAATAAAGCAATATGCCAAGAGCTTGTTTTTTAAGGCATGGGGAAGCACTCTGGGGTTTAAGGTATGCATATGTTTGCACATGGATTCTTCTGTATCTGAACCGAAACTGAAATTGTTGCAAGCTTCAAGTTCTGCATATAGTAGGATTACCAAAAAATAAAGCAATTCATGGCACTCTGCTTTAATCCATACTAAGAGGGTGACCAATTTAGATTGCCGGGTGCTCGTGTATACTGTATGTATTTGAAAAATCCTGATTCCTGCAAGAGGAATAGCGAAAACAACAACAAAAACTATAAGAAATAACACAAAGAATAACAAGTTGTTTCCTACACTGAGGGAGGGGCCTTTTTTTAGTCTGGGAGCCACATTCCCTTCTGGGCAACTTTCTAGGGACCAGTTGTCATTGGTGTGCAGACTCAGAGGCAAAGAGCAACAAATGTGAATTTTACTTTTGAGCAGAAGGCTGGTCCTACACATACTCACATTTATCTAGTGTCTATCCAGGCAAGCATTTGGTTGGTCACTGTGATAACAGACTGGACTAGTTGGGTCATTGGTCTAATCCAGCAGAGCTCTTTTTACGGTCTTAAGGATAATAGGATCACTACAACATGTTCCAGCCAGTAGTTTGGTGGCTGCATTCAAGAGCAACTCTAGACAGTGGTGTAGCGTGGGGTTGCCAGTGCCCGGGGCCATGCAGCGGTGGGGGAGGGAGGGAAACGGACAGAGTATGCATGTGCATTCAACTGCCTAATGGCACCCGCATCACCCAGGGGATCACAGCTACAGAGATAAGAAAATAAGAGTCATTCCATTGTCTGGAGAGGTTACTTCCTGGTTCACATGGAGAAGGTTTTTCCAAAGGAGCCCAGCGCCAGAAGCATGCAGCTGTATTGAGGCACCGCAGGGTGTTGAAATGTTGTGCCCCTAACAATTTTGTGCCTGGGGCAACTGCCCCTGTGCCCCCCCCCATACACCATGCAACTGGCTTTAGATCTGCACAGTAACTAGATCAGCCCCACGGGAATGTACATTACAGGTATTTGCCATCCCATTCCTTTGATACTTTTGTTGAAATGCACAAACAAGTCTCAGCTATTGCTTTCCTGGTGCTGAGTTCCAGCTCCACCTAATTGTCTTATAACCAGATGACTGTGTGCTTCTTTCAGGAAGGCTGAAACAACAGCCTATTTTTCCCAGGGAGTCTTTTGGTCTTAATAGGACAGAAAGTCAAAGCAGGGTGTTTCATCTTGGCGCCGCAACCTCTCCCAGTGCTTATTGTCTTTGGGGTTAGCTCAATAGCAGCTACTTCCTTGTGCAATTTATCTGGAGCAAAGAAAAGGCTCTTCCTGGTGTTTAGATCTGCCACTTCTAAAGAGCATATTTGGAGAACCAAGTGATGTACCTGGGAACCGAGTATCTGGCTTTGACTTTGTGTCCTGCACTGGTGACATGCAGTGGTCCATTAAGGTCTTTCAATGTAGAAGATGTTTTAGGAGAGGTGTGGGTTTTGTTTTGTTTTTTTGTTTGTTTGTTTTTTTCCTTTTCGGGGGCTGCTTTGCTTACCAAGATGAAAGGGAGCAAAGGTTTTCTGGAAAAGAAAATTCTCAGCGCCATTTGCTTGGTAACAGTGAAAATGAGCCCTGGATGCAGGGAGGGAGACACTGTTCTTTGTACTTGTCTGCTGTTAGTGGCAGCTCTGAAAAAAGGATTGTTCAGATGAGAAAGCGCTCTCTCTTTCTCTCTCTCTCTCTCTCTCTCTCTCTCTCTATATATATATATATATATATATAACAAAATGAGAAGCGTATCTACCTGGTGTGCTTCCTGATTTCTTTTCATCTCATTCCCACTGCCTCCCTACCCCACACCCAGATAATGATTGCCAACCAGTGCTATTTTTCTAGAAAAAGAGGTTCCGGAACGCACCACCTCCCTCATTCTCTTATAATGGCTATGGCGCCCACCTGAGAGGTGCCAGAACTGAGTTCCAGTGAGTTCCAGCTGAAAAAAGCCCTATGGTGTAAAGGTAAGTACAAGGTAAAGGACCCCTGGACGGTAAAGTTCAGTCAAAGGCGATGATGGGGTTGTGGCGCTCATATCGCTTTTAGGTCTAGGGAGCCGGTGTTTGTCCACAGACAGCTTTCCGGGTCATGTCGCCAGCATGACTCAACTGCTTCTGGCACAATGGAACACCGTGACGGAAACCAGAGTGCACGGAAATGCTGCTTACCTTCCTGCCACAGTGGTACCTATTTATCTACTTGCACTGGCGTGCTTTAAAACTGCTAGGTTGGCAGGAGCTGGGACAGAGTAACTGGAGCTCACCCCGTTGCGGGGATTTGAACTGCTGACCTTCCGATCAGCAAGCCCAAGAGGCTCAGTGGTTTAGACCACAGCGCCACCTGCGTGCCAATGATGTATGCTTGAGGTAGCCATTGATGTATGCAACTCAGTACCAGTAGCTGGGGAACAACATGCTGCTTGTGTGGTGCTTATTGGCAGAGCCAGCCCTAAAATGTAAAGGTAAAGGGACCCCTGACCATTAGGTCCAGTCGTGTCCGACTCTGGGGTTGCGGCGCTCATCTCGCTCTATAGGCCAAGGGAGCCGGCGTTTTTCCGCAGACAGCTTCCAGGTCATGTGGCCAGCATGACAAAGCCGCTTCTGGCGAACCAGAGCAGCGCACGGAAATGCCATTTACCTTCCCGCCGGAGCGTTCCCTATTTATCTACTTGCACTTTGACGTGCTTTTGAACTGCTAGGTGCACAGGAGCTGGGACCGAGCAACGGGAGCTCACCCCGTCGCAGGGATTCGAACCGCCGGCCTTCGGATCGGCAAGCCCTAGACTCTGTGGTTCATAACCCACAGCGCCACCTGGGTCCCAGCCCTACTATTAGGCAAAGTGAAGTGGCAACATCAGACAGCTGATTTTGAGTGTCATAAAAGGGCAGTTTTTTAAATTTATTGCTGCTGTATTTTCACGTCCAGGGAAATAGAAAGAGGTACTTGTGGGATTTTCTGCTTCAGGTCACAGGAGAACTTGGCTCTCTCTGATTCCCTTGATTATATTGTGAACCACCTTGAGGTCTTGTGATGAAGCTTGGGATGTAAATCGAATAAACAACAACCACAACAACTTTTGCCTTGGGTAACCTTGACCTGGAGTGAGGACATCGTTTTCTGCTCTACTTCACACATCAAAATGTCTTAGGTCACAGTCACATCATACATTTCAAGCACTATCATATCATGTTAAATAGTCAAGGCTTCCCACAAATAATTATGGGAGTTGCAGTTTGTTAGGAGATGACCCTATTCCTCTCCAAAAGCTACAATTCTCAATCCCTCTTCCCAGTGAACTATTGTGCCTGTAGCTCTGTGGTGCATCCAGACATAGACAAAAACCAACTCTTTGATCTCAACATACATCATGCAAAATTTTGGAACAATACCTTAAGAACTGCCCAAATGCAAAGCAAGCAAATAACTTTCCAAGATGTGTACTAGTCCAACAAGTCCAACTTTCCAAGATGTGTACTGTCCAACAAACTTGCTTCCTCAAAAGAGTGGGCTTTTTGAGATAAGGTACGTGAAGAGGAAATGCACAGGGAAGTGTGGGATAGCTCTTGTTTTGACATAACGCCATCTAACCTCCCCACGAACGAATCAGAGTGAACCCACGTTAAATACCCAATGTCATCTAATCACCCTGCAAACAAATCAGGACGAACACATGATACACATGCCATCTCTCCTCTTGGGTGGTTTCATAAAGGAAACTGTAATCTGTGACCAGAGGTTGAATTAATTTGCTGAAGTATGTGACCACATTTAACAACCTTGGCGACTCAGCTCCATTTTGGTCTGAAGCCAAGATTTACATATTCATTTGTAATTTTGAGCTGTCAAGTCTGACATTTTTCCTGAGAGTCGTGTGAGCTCACATTTGCCCCAATAATGCCCTTGCTTTATGGAGCTTTATGGAGCACAGAACATACTTGCATATTCCCCCCCAAAACTGCAAACTACTTTTGTCCTTAGGCGTTACTGGATATGTCCAGTTAGACAGGTTGATATTGGTGGAATCTACACACACACATATATACAGGGGTACCTCTGGTTACAAACGCTTCTGGTTACGAATGCTTCAGGATACAAGCTCCGCTAACCCGGAGGCAGTTGCTCCTGGTTGCAAATTTTGCCCCAGGATGCGAACGGAAATCGTGTGCTGGAGGCGCGCCTCAGGATAAGAACGGTTTCAGCTTAAGAACGGACCTCCGGAACAAATTAAGTTCATAACCAGAGGTACCACTTTATATAAAACATTGTGAAAATGTTTTTTTTAAAAAAAGTTTTGAAAAAATATATTGAATTTTACATAGCTCACCATCGCCATCTAGTGTCACATTTGTATAATGCACTTTAGCTGTATAGGTGAGTCCACAATTTGACATCCTGAAAACCTCTTCTTACATGTTAAAAGGTTTCTACATGCATTTAGGAAAATGAGGCTGAAGACTGAGTTACATAAACTCAGGCCCCTTCTGCACTATACAGTATCTTTAAAGCCATATCATGCCACTTTCAACAGCCCTTGCTTCCCCCAAGGAATCCTGGGAATGTAGTTTGTTAAGGGTGCTGAGAGTTATTAGGAGACCCCTATTCCCTTCACTGAGCTACAATTCCCAGAGTTCCATGGGAAGAGGGATTGAGTGTTAAACCACTCTGCAAGTATGCTGAGTCTCTTGCATTTTGTGGTAATGGCCGGCTTTCAGCCTGTGCGTTAAACTTCTTACATTGAACTCTGTGGGCCTAGGGGCAGCCTAATGAGGGTGTCATGTCCATTTAAAAGAAAGAATTAATCTATAATGCAAAGCAAAACAAAGCCATAACTAGAGCAATTAGAGGACACATTCACATAAAAATGAATATTTAGCAATGACTTCTAACGGCTGAGATGAAAACTAGAATTTTATCCGGGATCATTGCATGGCCTTTGGCAAGTTACTGTACATTCACATCTCCCAGCTTCGTTTCCTGCAATGCTATTAACTTCCACCAAAGTGAAGCAAAAATAGTAATTGTTTCCGCTGTTGCTGTGCCAAAACCTGTCCTCCAAGTTCTCAAAAGTTTTCTTCCTTGGCAAAATAGGCTTCATTTTTGAATGTCAGTGGGCCCAGGGCTCTGAGTTTGCCTTATCATGGTGAGGTGGCTCGGGGTGGTGGGGTTTTTTTTGCCCCTCACTGAATGTTTGTCCAGCACTCTGCAGCCTCCCCAGCTGCCCACAGTTCCTGGTCTGCAAAAGCCCCACATGAGGAGTCAACTGAACTGGGGGAACCTGGAAAGGCTGCAAAGTGCAGACCCATGACATAGCGTGGGTTGCTAGTTCCCAGGGCATGGAAAGTATAGAGTCCCCTAAGGCAGTGTTCATCAACCTTGGGTCCCCAGGTGTTCTACAACTCCCATCATCACTAGCCAGCTGGGCCAGAGGTTGGGGGTGATGGGAGTTGTAGTCCAACAGCATCTGGGGACCCAAGGTTGAAGAACACTGCCCTGAGGCATGTATTGTGTCCCCTAACCTGTGGCTCCATATGGCACTGCTGCTGCTGCTGCTGCCAGACAGAACTGAGGAGCAGTGGAAGGGCCACACAAGAGCACCTCCTCAGGCTGGGGCGCCACCATTGCCACTGTCACATGTCTCTCCATCTACTCACTTCCCCTACTGGTGGGAGACACCATCCTCTCCCAACTCCTTCTCAGTGAGCTGCTTAGATAAAGTGGGTGGGTGGGATAGGGAACACCTCTGGCCTGGGTGGCAGTTGGAAAGGCACTTCCCTAAGAATTTGTGTCATTTTAGTAGTAACACCAAAGGCATTAATCTCATTGCAAAAGAAAAATCGAAAAAGGTCGTGAAAGACCTAAATTGGCTCCCAGTAAGTTTCATGAGAAGAGAAGACTCCCTAGAAAAGACCCTGATGTTGGGAAAGATGGAGGGCACAAGGAGAAGGGGACGACAGAGGATGAGATGGTTGGACAGTGTCTTTGAAGCTACTAACATGAGTTTGGCCAAACTGCGGGAGGCAGTGAAGGATAGGCGTGCCTGGCGTGCTCTGGTCCATGGGGTCACGAAGAGTCGGACATGACTGAACGACTGAACAACAACAACAACAACAACACGTTTCTGAGCACAATTCAAAGTGTTGGTGCTGACCTTTAAAGCCCTAAACGGCCTTGGCCCAGTATACCTTACCTGAAGGAGCGTCTCCAGCCCCATCGTTCAGCCCGGACACTAAGGTGCAGCTCCGAGGGCCTTCTGGCGGTTCCCTCACTGCAAGAAGTGAAGCTACAGGGAACCAGGCAGAGGGCCTTGTTGGTAGTGCCCCCCCCCCGTGAAACGCCCTCCCATCAGATGTCAAGGAAATAAACAACTATCTGACTTTTAGAAGACATCTGAAGGCAGCCCTGTTTAGGGAAGTTTTTAATGTTTGAAGTTTTATCGTGTTTTTAATATTCTGTTGGGAGCTGCCCTGAGTGGCTGGGGAAAGTCAGCCAGATGGGCGGGGTATAATTAATATATGATGATGATGATGAAGTGTTCTGGATTTGTGATTAGATTTATTTAATTGATGTGTCACCTAACACAAGAGGGTATCTCTTGGTGATTTTCAATATGGACAAAAATACTCCACAAAAAAGAATTAAAATAAAATAAAATACATTACTCAGCAGTAATAAAGACACCAGCTAAAAATGAATCACAAACTGTTCCTGCTCCTTTGATAGTCTGGCTAATCAAAGAATCGATGGCATTTTAAACTGTGGGGGGGTATTGTTTTTGTTTGTTATTTATTTTTGTGTTTTTATATTATAAACTGCCCTGTGGTCATAGATTAATTAATAGAATCATAGAATTGGAGTTTCATCTAGTCCAACTCCCTGCAAAGCAGGAATCTTTTGCCCAACATGGGACTTGAACCCACGACCCTAAGATTAAAAGTCTCATGCTCTACTGACTGAGGTATCAACAAGGACTATACTCAGATGAAGGGTGTTATAGAAATTAATTATAGTATAATAGGTCTAATCTAAAGCAGGGGGGAAGCTTTTGTAAAACAAAAAAACAAAAAAACACCCTCAATTTGAATACAAATTTAGAAATGATATTTACTGAAATAATAAATCAGGATTCAGGACATGAAATCTTTCAGAAGTACTCATTTATCCCTCACTCACTCACACTTACGCATTGTGTGGCCGCAATGTTATCTACATACATGCAGTAGAATTCTGGTTTTGGCCGTGTGACAACTTGCGTACACAATATGCTAGCAGTGTGCTCAAATGACTATATAATGTTTCATTAAGGACTGCAAATACCTATCAAGCTAATCACAAAATTGCTGTTTCAGTGGTTTTAGGGCTATTTAATCTTGGGTTATGATGACAGGGATGAATGACTTTATTGTGTTAACAGTTGCCGTTGGCTGTAACATGGAGGGAAAAGGCTCCTCTCTTCTTCTTCTTCTTCTTCCCGGCCGCTTCACCCCACCAAATGCCATCCTCCCTCTTTCCATGCCACAAATAATATGATGCTCAGTGCCAAACAAATGTGGGTCGATGTCTTGAGCGGCTGCTTTGGCGTCACCATCGAAGAAATAGGAGAGATATTTACGTGAATATTCATGAGAAGAAGAAGAAGAGGAGGAGGAGGAGGAGGAGGAGGAGGAGGAGGAGGAGGAGGAGGAGGAGCTTGGATTTGATATCCTGCTTTATCACTACCCAAAGGAGTCTCAAAGCGGCTCACATTCTCCTTTCCCTTCCTCCCCCACAACAAACACTCTGTGAGGTGAGTGGGGCTGAGAAACTTCAGAGAAGTGTGACTAGCCCAAGGTCACCCAGCAGCTGCATGTGGAAGAGTGGAGACGCGAACCCGGTTCACCAGATTATGAGTCTACCGCTCTTAACCACTACACCACACTGGCTCTCACTGGAGGTGAGGGAAGGACCAGGCCTGCTGACTACTCTCTACCAGTGCCATTATGGCCACTGGCCACATGCTTCCATATTATCAGCACTGCACCCTAAGGGGACCTTTCCCTCTCATGCCAAATATGCTGCCTCTCGGGGCAAAGCCCACAGAGACTAGTCCACTAGGGTGAATGGGTCAACGTCCCACCAATGCATCCAAGTGCTGCAAGGCTGTGGCAACTGCTGCAACAGGAGTGAGGCCTTACGGACATAGAGTGGAAGCGCTGAAAAGGAAGTGCAGTAATTTGGAGCAGAAAAGGAAGCAGACGGGACAGGAAGTTTCAGCCGTGCTGTGTTGCCCAAAGAGCCCTTTCTGAGCAGAAAGACAGACAGATAGATAGATAGAGAAGAGCCACTTGTTGCTAACCAGTTCAGGGCATACAGTGGTGCCCCGCTAGACGAAAATAATTCGTTCTACGAATTTTTTCATCTAGCGGTTTTTTCGTCTAGCGAAGTGGCAATGCAAGCCGCGCTTTCGCTAGACGAAAAAAAAGGCGAAAATTTTTTGTCTTGCGAGGCAGCCTCATAGACTTTTTCGTCTAGCGAGGCATTCGTCTAGCAGGGCACCACTGTAGTTTGATGGCCAAATATGTCAATTTTTGTTTCTCTTTTTCCAGCCTTACATTTGGTTTTCCTAGGGTTGCCATACGTACGGAATTTCCTGGGCTTAGCCAGTAAACAGTGTCCAGGTGGGAATCGCTGAAATGTCTGGGCCGGGATGGGGGTGGGGGACGACGACGACTCAACAACTTTGCCAAAAAAGGTCAACAACTTTGTGTCTGAATTTTCACTTTTTGAAATATGGGAACCCTGCATTAGTTTGTGATTTAAAAAAAAAGCTGTCAAGAAAATTCATTAGGACCTTTGTGCAGATTTCTCACAACATACACATTTTTGCAAGCAATTTCCCTAACAGAAATACACTTTAATGCTACTTTTCATTTGTATTCACACACTTTCTTCGGCTGAAGAGTTGCACTGCAAAATTTTGAGAAGTGTGGATTTTAAAGGATAGCGGCATTTCGATTCAAGTGTTGCTTCATGAAGTGTGAATTAGGGAGGTTCACATTAAAATGCAAATCAAGCCAGATTTCTACCCCACACCCCACTGCAGAATTTCTACCCTGTCCCCATCCCCCCTTGAAAAGGCTGAGTCAGATGGCCAGATTATGGCATTGCTGAGTGTGGGAGCAAATAGTTTTCTCAGACAAGACACTTGATCAGCTGTACACCAATGTCAAGACCCATGACTTTGGATCCTGCCGCATCAAAATCTCTGTATTCCACAGGTACTGATCCTAGGGCAACTCTAAGCACCAAGGAGAGCCAAACCACCACCAACAGGTTCATAGACCTTCAGGATTTTAAATGAAGGCTAAAGATATCACAGCTTAATTGGTTGAGGGATCAAGCTGCTAAGATTAAACTATGAAACATAAGAGGTTGCCAAATGCTGTCATTTGCTTGACTGTGCTAAGGATACTAATTTATGCAAGCTGAGCTGGATAAAACTCAGTGAATTTGCTTCTGAGTAAAGCCACATAAATATCAGGCTGCAAATCCATTATGGCTATTATTTTTACAGGCTTCTACACAGGTTTGGGGCCGGGAGAGGGTCTAAACCTATATTTCTTATGACAGATGCTATTTTGCGCTTCTGAAATTTAGTTCTTCATTCCTTTAGGGCTAACTCTTTTACTTCCATCATAACTCACTGCAAGAGAAGAGGTCAGCAGTTTCCTCTCCGAGTTAGAAACCAAGCGACTCCACAGCCGGAGATCGCTGCAAAATCGGCTTGCCTCAACACTAGGAGCTATAAGACTCCGCAATTTTATGCCTGCCCACAGAAAGTGAGTATCACATTTGTGCAGTTTTGTAGCCAGCTTGTAAAGATGGCTGTTTTCTTAAATAAATAAAAAAGCAAAAAGTCAGCAATATAAGACTGCAATCCCATTTTATACACACCTATGTGTCTGAACACCAATGGACTTACTCCTGAGTAAGCATGCATAGAATTGTATTGTATTTTATTTATTAGTTACAGGTCTTAATCACCCCATAATATGGTTTATTTGATAATAAACCATTCCTGTTGTAAATTGGATTAACAGCGCAATCCTGCACATGTCCACTTGAACAATAAGCTTCCCTTAGTTTAATGGGGCTTATTCCCAGGTAGGATTGCCATCACTTCTTCCAATGCATGTTGCTGAGAGCCCAATGGCAATGCCCTTATTTTCTCCAATGCCATGCATATTCTATGCTGGGGATCCTTTCTCTCTCTGAATCCATTGAGCGCCAGTTTAGCACTTGTATCTTCTAGGCATACAACTGGAGGGATAGCTCAGTCAGTACAGCATGCGACTCTTAATCTCAGGGTTGTGGGTTCGAGCCCCACGTTGGGCAAAAGAGTCCTGCATTGCAGTGGGTTAGACTAGATGAACCGTGTGGTCCATTCCAACTCTACCATTCTATGTTTCTAGGGCTGTGCCACTTTGTGGGCAGGGTGGACAATGAAATTATTGGGATGATTCAGGGGTCTTTCCCCTCTCCTGAGTCAAAGTGTGATGCCCATAACCACCCCCTCCGAGTCAAATCGTAATCCTAACAAAATCTCACCTTGGTTTTTTTCCCTGTACTTTTCTGAACCTTATAGCTCTGTCTCACTATTCTTTCTATACAGTCATACCTTGGTACTCGTACATTTTGGCTCCCAAACGCCAAAACCCCGGAAGTGTTCCAGTTTTCGAATGTTTTCTGGAAGCAGGAAAGCTCCTGCAGCCAATAGGAAGCTGTGCCTTGGTTTTTGAATGGCTTTGGGACTCCCAGAATGGATTAAGTTCAAGAACCAAGGTCCCACTGTATTTCCATAGGTCAATGGGCTATGCAGGAACCCGAGGCTGTCCACAATGTTGCTTTTGGAGCACTATTTGTTGTTTAAAGCACAGCCCTCCAAAAATAAAATAAATTAAAAAGTTAAAAGATTCATTTAAGATGGCTGTTGTTTTTATTTATTTATTTATTTATTTATTTATTTAAAAAATCCTGCTTTGCTCTGTACTAACAACAGAACTCTACAGGCAGTGAAGCAGAACTTGTGACCTTACATTCCAAGCACCTCTATACAATGTCAACAGTCATGACTTTCTCCCCCCCCCCCAAAAAAAAAAAAATAATAATCCTGGGAACTGTAGCTTGTTTGGGGCAATAGGAATTACAGCACTGTGATAGGTCTCCTAACAACACTCAGCACTCTTTAAAAAACAAAACAAAACTACAGTTCCCAGGATTCTTTGAGGCAAGCAATGTCTGTTGGAAGTGGTATCATAGTGCTTTAAATATGTGGCATATTGTGGCCCTTCCTCCATGTTGCGCCCCTAGAATTCTCACTGTCCATGGGAATCAGGACATTTAAGGAAGTGCTTCCCTTCTTCCTGAAGCGGCTGTGATTGTAATATTTCTCCCTTCCCCTCCCTCTCTCTAATGGTCTACATTACATTTTTTACAGTTTCCTCTAGTTCCACTTTGGCTAGAGATCAATATTTTGACTATATTCATATTTTTGATATATAGCATTTCTCTGGCGCAGAGCACAAGAGCTAATATATTACATTATTGTCCTCTAAAGAAAAATGGGAATCTGATCAGGAGATTACCCACTAAATGGCTGTGAGGATTTATTCAAATTCCCCTAAAGATCTTAGTGAATAATTTGTTGCAGAGGATTTATTAGCATCCTCACAGGGCCATTTTCCAGATATACCCGGGATGTAGAGCACGGAGAGGGCTTCTCTGCTTTATGGGGAAAGGCTGTCCTTGCTGTTACTGTACTTCCCTACTATATGATTCTTGTCTCTGTTAACCCTTCCAAATTAAGATCAATATCCCATATACTTTTGCATGGGTGATACTACTGTACTGGATTCATCTTTTTTTGAGAAAATACAGAATTGTCATTGGCAATGTACTTCAAAATCCCAAAACTTTGCCTTCGATTCTTGTTGAAGGATACCCTTCTGATTTGGGCCACATCCACACCGTACATTTAACACACTATGATGCCACTTTAAAGAGTCATGACTTCCCACAGAGAATCCTGGGAACTGTAGTTTGTTAAACTGATAAGAACAGATACTACACTTGATCTTAGCCACAAGGCTGAGAAGCAAACTGTGGTTTGTTAAGGCTAGTTGCCATATTTCAAAAAATAAAAACCAGGACACCCGGAAAGTTGTTGAGCTTTTCTTTACAAAAAAAAAAAACCAACAAAATGGGATTTATCGATTGACTTGTCTAAGATCCAGGAGGACAAAGCACCACCTTTCAGAAATTCCCTCCGGACAACAATTCCGCCTTTGAAACCCCAGATGTATGGCAGCCCTAGTTGAGAAGGCTACTGAGAGTTGTTATGAGACCACGATTCTCTTCAAGAAGCTACAATTCCTGGAGTCATTTAGCAACCAATCCCTCTTTTCAGAAAACTCTGGAACTGTAGTTCTCTGAGGAGAATAAAGGTAAAAAAGGTAAAGGACCCCTGGATAGTTAAGTCCAGTCAAAGGCGATGATGGGGTTGTGGCACTCATCTCGCTTTCAGGCCGCTTTTCAGGTCTGTCTGTCTACTGACAGCTTTCCAGGTCATGTGGCCAGCATGGTTAAACCACTTCTGGCACAACAGAACACCGTGACAGAAACCAAAGTGCACGGAAACGCCGTTTATTTTCCCGCCACAGCGGTACCTATTTATCTACTTGCACTAGCATGCTTTCGAACTGCTAGGTTGGCAGGAGCTGGGACAGAGCAACGGGAGCTCACTCCGTCGCGAGGATTCAAACCACCGACCTTCCGTTCGGGATTGGCAAGCCCAAGAGGCTCAGTGGTTTAGACTACAGCGCCACCTGCGTCTGAGGAGAATAGGGGTCTCTTAACAACTCTCAGCAGCCTTCACAAACTACAGCTCCCGGGATTCTTTGGGAGAAGTCACAATGTTTGAAAGTGGAATGATAGTGCTTTACATGTATAGTGTCAATGTGGAATTGAAAAGTTTTTCAAGACTATGGGAGAAAATGGGATTTATCCTCTGCACTAAAGGATTGCTAGGCCATTTTCTTTTTTTCTTTTTATTCAACCACCACAATTAGCACATAACTATGTGTGTGAGGGGGTAAACAGTGTGAAGAGAAGGAAATTCATCCCTCATAATATTAGAATGTGGGGTCAGCCAATGAAGACTTTGTACAAGTCTGTGGTGCAGCTGTGCTTAGAATATGAGGTACAATTCTGGTCACCACACCTCAGAAAGGGATATTGTATATCTGGGAAAGGTGTAGAAAAAAGCACGCAAAATGATGAAAGGGCTGGAGCCCTGGCATTTTAGAGGTGTGCATAATTATGCAAGTTGCGGAGGAAGTGGATAGAGAGAATGGGAGATTCGGGACAGACAAGAGGAAGCACTTGATCGCTGCATTTGTTAAACTGTGAAACTCACTGCCCCAAGGTGTCGTGATGGCCACCAACTTAGATGGCTTGAAAAGGGGATAAGTTGACAAATTAATGGAGGATAAGGCTGCCAGTGGCTATTTGTCATGGTGGCTGTGTATTGCCTCCGCTATCAGAGACAATACAGCTCTGAAAAAAACATTTGTGTGAGGACTTGAGAGGGCCATTGTGCTCACGTCCTCCTTGTGGGTTTTCCAGAGGCATCTGGTTGGTCACTGGAGGAAGGAGGATGCTGAGTCAAAGATGGGCCTTCGGCTCTCTCTATATACTGTGTTCTCCATATGCTAATACTGTGGTATCTTGGGTTAAGAACTTAAATCATTCTGGAGGTCCGTTCTTAACCTGAAACTGTTCTTAACCTGAAGCACCACTTTAGCTAATGGGACCTCCCGCTGCTGCCGCACCGCCAGAGCATGATTTCTGTTCTTATCCTGAAGCAAAGTTCTTAAACCTGAAGCGTTATTTCTGGGTTAGCGGAGTCTGTAACCTGAAGCTTCGGTAACCTGAGGTACCACTGTAGTCAGCTTAGGTGTGAAGGAAGTACCTCACAAACCTGGAAATTATGGAGCTCACTGGCACAGGATGTGGTGAGAACCACTGGCTTAGACGGCAACAAACCAGACAAATTTGTGGAAGATGGCTCCATCAATGGCTATTGGACGTTATACCTAGATTGAGCAAGTGTAGGAGCAATGTACCTCTGCATATCAGGAGCTCAAGTTATACAACAGAGGGTAGCTATCATCTTCATGCCCTCCTTGTTAGCTTCCCAGAAGCATCCACACAGGCCACTGTTGGCGATTGAATGCCGGTTTAGGTTGACCTTTATCTGATTCAGTAAGGCATGTGTTAGGTCCTTGAAATGCCAGCAGCAAAAGTTGAAATCGCCAAGTCGTGGCCAGCAAATCAGGCAAGCAGCTACATATGCGTGCCATAAATATGGAGGATGTGATGGTGGCCAATGGGGAAATAGGAAAATGATGCTCGCTTGTGATCTTGGCAAAATGGTCCAAATGCAACACAGCTGGGATTGCAGTTCTCAGCAGCGACCACCTGGGTCCTCCATCCTCTTTTCTGAGATCTCGTCTTATTGATTTTTGGACTAGTCCAGAAGCTGGCTAAAAAAAACTGCAGTTGCCTAAAGAGAACTGCAGCCTGCATTGACAACTAGCTGACAACTTCAAAATTCTGTAATCTTTTGAAGATTTAGTAAAAGAGGCCAAATAACAGTATGTGGATGAGGAGAGGCGCGTGAGACTGGCAGCGATGTTCTTAGTCAATTAAATGACAACAGGGGATCCACCCTGGAACTTTAAAGGTAATCTAATCCTATTTCCAAAATCTGTCAGCTCATGATTCCAAATAGGCAATGAGAAGGGAAACTGGTTATAGGATTTAAAACTGATATGTTATTTTCCCTCTCTGCAGTTGCAATATTACTGGGCTTAGAAAAGAGATAATTCTCCCCCACCCACTCCAAATAACTTCCATCTTAATAGTTGCATTCTGCTGCTGAGGATGGCTTTGGAAGCTATAATTTCCGAAATGTATTCATTTCTGATATCTTCATTTCTAAAAGTTTATCCACATTAACCTTCAAAGTAGCCTTAGGCTCAACTGGTGCACAGCTATCTAAATTAAGAAAAAAATGCAATTATTCCATCGTGGGTCTTAAGTCTAAAGACCTATATTTCTTGGATTCCTCCGCTATTAAGGAATCAACATTTTGATAAATTATTTAAACTCCTCAGAGGATAATAATGCACAAAAGGAATATTAAGACTATTTCCGCCTCTCCTCATTTGGATTAGCCTTAACAGCGATATCCACCGAGTTATCTTTAAACTTCCTCTAGAACCCCACTTACCTCCAGGTCTCATGTTGAATTTTAAGATTCTCTAAAAATAAACACTTATATTTTATGAAAGCCACGAGGTTTCTGTTAATTGAACTGAAGATCTGTCTTAGCTGTCACCAGACGTGTCTTCGTCTTCTGAGAAAATTTCATCATGATTAACCCTTTCAATGTGATGGGACAGAATCCATGCTTCCTAAACACAGTGTGAGAAACCAGGATGTAATCCCATGTCCTTGTAAGGGTGGGCAAAATCAGGGATGGGGAAACTTATGCCCCTTGCCCAGATGTTGTTGGACTCCAACTCCCATGATCCCTAGCGAGCATGGCCAATGACCCAGGGATGGTGGGAGTTTAGGAATGAAGGGCTACAGTCTCCATCCTTGGTGTAATCAGGGAACCACATAACATGTGGGTCTTCTGCACCTGATCATCACCCTCCCTCCTTGTGCGGGAAGGACCCATGCAATTGATCCTATTGATGCGGTTCTAACAGTGTCATGGATATTGTTGTGTGTGATGGGGGGGTATGAACACAGTATTCCCTGCAGGGCCGTCTCAGCCTGGGGGTGCAAGGGGTGTGGGGCACCCGGGCGCTGAATTCTGGGGGGTGCCAAATGCATACCTATTATATACCGGTCCCTCTCAATCGGCGGCAGTGAAAAGCAGTGGAGCAAAAGTCCCTGCTCCGCCCTCCGGTCTCCCTGTTACTCTGTAGTGTCAAATATTCCCAACAAATCAGGAAACAAAAGTAGGTTTCTCCGCTGCGTTGTTATTACAGGTGAGCAATTTCCCCCCTAAAAAAAAGGTCAACAACTTTGAGTTTGCCCTCCCCCCCAAAAAACAGGTCAGTAAAAGTTAATTTGAGGGCACTGGGTGGATCTTTGCACCCTGGCGGTGCATGTGCTAAAGACAGCCCTGGTTCCTTGTAAGGGTCCCAATCCAGTGAGAGGTATAGATTGCAGGCTTAGACTGATGAGGAGGAAACAGTAGAGAGAGCTAAACCAGAGAGAATCATGTCTGGATGTTCTCTCCAACTCCCCCTCCTGCAAAGTGAAGAGCCACATTGGGGGCTGGGGACATAAGATAATAAGAAGAGCTTTCTGGATCAGGCCAGTGGCTCATCTAGTGCAGCATCCTGTTCTCACATGGTGCCTGTGAAAAACCCACAAGCAGGACTCTCCCCCCCTCCTGTGGTTTCCAACAGCTGGTATTCAGAAGCATTGCTGACTCCACCTGTGGAAGCAGAGAACAGCCTTCATGACTATCAATGGAGGGCTCTCCAGGAGGGCATTGACCACCTACTGCTGATGGCTGAGCCTGGGGCAATTGCATTAGATAGCAGTAAACAGCAGATATACTACGCTGGCTTGGTAATATCCACAGAATGGAAGATGGCAGAATCTCTACAGGGAGCTGGCTGCAAGCACCAGGCCCCTTGGCAGACCAACTCTGTGTTACAAAGATGTCTGCAAACATGGCATGAAGGCTGGAAACATCAAGTCCAGTGTGTGGGGATCCCTTGCAGAGGACCGCAGTGTCTGGAGACAGACAGTCAGGTTGCATATCCACAGCAGTGACTGACCAGAGGAGGAATGACCGCTGGGAGAAGCACAGAGAGAAGAAATGTCATGGTGCATCTTCAGCAGCACAAACGAGCCACTTCGTCTGCCCCAGCTGCAACAAAACATGTCTCTCTTGTATCAGCCTCTATGCCACTGCAGGCGCTGTACCTCTCTAACGGTTTGACTTCACCCCCAAAGGCACACTCTTCCATTGTCTCCCGAGGCAGACGGATGCCACCCAATTAGCATATGTGATATAACCCAGTCCAGATGAGGAGCCTCTCTCCCATGTCCCAATCCAGACTGGGCTCCTTGCGCTTGTCATTTTCACTGGAAGGAAAGCTCCCATTTACACCAACGTAAGCTTTCTTCCTGTGCAGGTGGAGGCGAAAAGTTTATGTCCTTGTACTATCCTCAGTAGGGATGTTTTACACTTTTACATAAAGTTTTACATAAAGGTTATACACAACAGACTAGGGGCGCGGGTGGCGCTGTGGTCTAAACCACAGAGCTTAGGGCTTGTTGATCAGAAGGCCGGCGGTTCAAATCCCCATGACGGGGTAAGCTCCCGTTGCTCGGTCCCTGCTCCTGCCAACCTAGCAGTTCGAAAGCACGTCAAAGTGCAAGTAGATAAATAGGTACCGCTCTGGCAGGAAAGTAAACGGCGTTTCTGTGCGCTGCTCTGGTTCGCCAGAAGCGGCTTAGTCATGCTGGCCACATGACCCAGAAGCTGTACGGCGGCTCCCTTGTCCAATAAAGCGAGATGAGCGCTGCAACCCCAGAGTCGTCTGCGACTGGACCTAATGGTCAGGGGTCCCTTTACCTTATTATCCTCAGTAGATTCCAGTCTGTTTGTGGGTGGGGTGTCCTGCACATTTGCTTTTTAGAAAACAGCAGCAACAAAAGCAACATTCACACAATTCCCATTGTACAAATAGCCTCACATCTAGCTTTGTCCCTAAAGTTCACCCATGTGGGCCTAGCCTCCAAGCAAATAAATAATGTGACAGATCCTCAGCTGACTCCGACTCAACTCACATGTAGTTTCGCTGCTGAAGAAGTCAGCATCCTTTAGTCAAATGGGTTTGTTTTTCTTTCCCACCAGCACTTTTCGTGAATGCTGCAGCAGCACATCCTATGTTTGGAATGTGATGAGGGTAGCAAAGCAATGCTCAAAAGTTGCACTGCCAGCTTTCGGATGGCTGCTGCAGTGATGTAACTTGTTTCCAATAGACCCGCGAGCTTCTGGAGAATCGGTTTATTTATTTATTTTTATTTTAAATAGCACCAGAATAAACCAGGATAAATGCTCAGTTAAACAGGTCTTTCTTTCGTTCTTTTCTGCCCATGCTTCTTTTTCCTGGTGTTGTGGTTCTTTTTCAATGAATCAGCGACACTGAAAATGTTATTGGTTTTATGTAAGTGCCATAGCTTGGAATGCCCAATGACATCTCGAAATATTGCCCTCCTCCCCTTAGATCCTGCTTTCAGTGCTGACCACAGCAGCAGATAAATATGTCTCCAGATCTGATCATCGCAGGACATCATTGCCCGTTGCCAAAATCAGAGCCCTATTTGGATTGTCAGTCACAATGAGAAATCATATCAGTCCCAGCTTTCTCCACTTCACTTCACTTTTTTGAGCCATTCATTTCTCCCGCAATTCATAAATCCTTCCTCTCTGCTAAGCTTTTTTCCCGGTGACACTTCAGCAAATGCCATTTTAAAAGTCTCTTCGGATATCAGCAGCATCTCTGAATTCCTTCTGTCAGCTGTCTCTGAGTGAAAGGCATGACTTTCTAAAAAGTAAGTTAATAGGCTGCTAAGACAATCGCTACCTTGAGAGTTAATGTGGGCCCGAGAGATATGAAAATAAATGGAAGCGTATTCGTTCCTCGGATGCTGCTTGCATAGTAGTGGAAGCCTTGGTGGGAGTGGGAATATTTGCATGTGAGAGAAAGAGAGCGGCCTGCAGACTTGGAGGAATGTAAGCTTTCCATTGTTGAAATTAAAGTTCCATAACCAATAAAGGCAGAGATTCAAAGCACTGCTTAAGCTGAAGTTTGTGATAGCTAGGAAATTTTGAAGAGAGGCAGAGCAGTGTAGTGGTTAGAGTGAAGGGCTAAAGCTAGAGAGACCCAGTTACAGGTAGGTAGCTGTGTTGGTCTGCCATAGTCGAAACATATCGCCATTGTCGACATTTGTTTCAGTGTATCTGAAGAAGTGTGCATGCACACGAAAGCTCATACCAAGAACAAACTTAGTTGGTCTCTAAGGTGCTACTGGAAGGAATTTTATTTATTTTTTATTTTGTTTCGACTAGAGAGACCCAGTTTCACATCCTTATGCAGCCTTGGAGTTCACTGCAATGGCCTTGGTACATTTGCTATATATCTCTCAGCCTAACCTACCCCACAGGGCATGGGGTGGGATGGCAAGAGGCAGGGGCACTGCTTTCAGCTCCTTGGGATGTCGTAAGCCCCATACTCAAGCTCAGGCCAATAGTGGAGAACCCAGAATACAGGCTGGCATAGACAAGGTTGCCTCAGACCTCAAAGCAGTTACTATGAACCCCACAACTTTGAGAGCATGCATGCAGTTGCAATGCCCTGGTTAGAGTGGCTGTTAATAAATCCTGCTTGTTTCGAGACGTAGTTTCTTGATTGCCTTCAATGAAGGTAATAATAATAATAATAATAATAATAATAATAATAATAATAAACAACTTGGGAGTGGAGTTGTGGCAAGTTGAAAGCCCCTGCAAAACTAGCACCCTCTCGGAGCTGGCCCAAGACATTTTGCTGCCTGAGGCAAAGGACAAGATGGTGCTGGCCCTTACCATGTATAGAAGGTGACTGGACTGACTAGCGTAGGTGGTGCAGGGCAGGTCATTGGCAAACACACCCTGCCCTCCAATAGAGGGCAAGAGCCAAAGGGGTGCTGCCACCCCTCAGCCACTACCACCTGAGGGAACTGCCTCCTTCTGCCCAATGGTTGCACCAGCCCTGTGCCCTCCTCTACCTCCAAATGGTAGCTTGGAATGGTTTGCTTAGGGTTCCCAGTTGGTCTCCTATCAGGGTAGCTTCTAGGACCAGGCTCATTTGGCTATGACAGACGACTCCTAATTCCTCTCACTCTTCCTCTCTCCATATTCCTCCCTGCCCAACAGGCTGCAAGAGGTGAGACAGATCACTCTTGCCACAGAATTGGACTGATCCCTTATGCAGAGATCTACCTCTACCCTACCATCATGACATGAGCCCGTGGGCTTCCTGTGGCCTCTGAGCCACAAGTTCCTCACCTTGGCCGATGCCACTGCAAAGCCCTGCACCAATTCCATGCGATGACCTGGATATGGCTTGTATACGTGTCTCCGGCTCAGAGGGATTTTAAAAGCAAATTACGAAGGTCGCGACAATAGGCGTAATAACAGGAATACACAGACAACCCTAAGTGTGTCGCTTTGAATGGCCTTCGTCTGTGCTAACGTGCTTAACTGAGCAATCCAATCAGCCTGAACAGCACACCGCCATTGAGGAATCACGATCGAGGGGCTATTAGGCCAAACGGTATTGTCAGAATCCTGCAAATTATGCAGGCTCCTTTCAGGGAACCGAGTCCCAAAGCTTCCAAATATCAAAAGGGTTCAATATCCAACGGATCATGTATTTAAGGGAAATTGGCCCCTAAATTACTGCGCTATTGTCATTTGTTCTTCTCCGGTTCACAGAAAGGCTAAAGTGAATGCTATTTTTAAGATTCAGCGTGAAGAAGAAGCGGAGGAGAAAGGTTGGGGGAAAGCAACAAAGGAAATTTCCATAGGTGGTGGGGAGTGAAAGCTTCGCTCACCGGAAGGCTCTCCGTTTTACATAGTATTTGAAAAGTTAAGTGCTGATTGTGGGCCAGACTGGTAGCTACAGATCTATAGATATCTTTCAAAGATTCTGAATGGAATGGCATCATAATTTGGATGGGGCTTTGCTCAGATCTGACTCGAGAGCATGTGGAGAAAGGAACTGAGAGCATGCGCCAAAGGAGCAGCCGCCATTAGCTAGAGCAGATATGGGGAACCATTGCCTCCTCAATGTTGCTGAACTACAACTCTCACCATCCCTGATCATTGGTCATGATGACAGGGGCTGATGGGAGTTGTAGCTCAGCAACATCTGGTGCGCCAAAGATTCCCCACACCTGTGGTTGATTGAGGCAGCTGCCTAATGTAGCAGATACTGTTGGATTATAGAGCTACCTTTATGGAGCCCAGCTTTCCCTAAGTGAGTCTGATTCCCTCAGGGGTGCTAAAATGTTAACATAAGATCTGGCTTCTGTACATGGAAATGCGGGGGGTATACCATCTCCTTGGAATGTGGGTGGCGCTGTGGTCTACACCACCGAGCCTCTTGGGCTTGCCAGTTACAAGGTTGGTGGCTCGAATCCATGCAACGGAATGAGCTCCCATTGCTCTGTCCCAGCTCTTGCCAGCCTAGCAGTTCGAAAGCACGCCAGTGCAAGTAGATAAATAGGTACCGCTGTGGCGGGAAGGTAAATGGTGTTTCCGTGCGCTCTGGTTTCCATCACAGTGTTCCGTTGCGCCAGAAGCGGTCTAGTCATGCTGGCCACATGACCCGGAAAGCTGTCTCTGGACAAATGCTGGCTCCCTCGGCCTGAAGTGAAATGAGCACCGCACTCCATAGTCACCTTTGACTGGACTTAACTGTCCAGGGGTCCTTCACCTTCACCTTTACCTATACCATCTTCTGCTCCATATCCTCCAGCATGATGTGGCCCCAAGCCAGGACACCATCTTCTGGGTCCAAAGTCCTCCACAAGTCACGTGACTCAATACTTCTTTTGGGGGCGAGGTCTTGGCTCGAAATCGCATGAGAGCTAGGTGCCCAAAATGGCCACAGAGCTCTCGTGGGGTGGGGGAAGATAAGATGTCCCATTTCCCCCCAGACAGTTGATGGGGATGCTATTCACCAGAAGCAGCAAAATATTGTGGGTTGGCCCTGTAGGTGTTGTTCTGTTAACTAGGCAAGAGTAAAGGTCATGTTCCTGGAATTTATATTGGGGGCAGGGGATCTGGCCAATCCAAAGGCTTGATGTTGCCAGCCATTCACAAACACCCATCCATGCCCATGCTTCAATATCTTAAAAAAAATTATTCAATTTCAACAAATCAAAAAAGGATTACAACATACTTACTTACATTAACAGAGTTAATATACCTCATCACAATTTATGACACAAATAAAAAATTAACTTTCCTAACCTTCCTCACATGTTTACGTGGCTTCCTCAAATCCCTCTTTGTTGAATTTCATTATATTGCATCTTTAGCAGTTTTCCAACTGCCCATGCTTCAATATCACTGAGGGCAGGCTTTCACGGGCTGTGAGCGTAAGGAAGTTTCTCGGTTTGTTTGTTTGTTTGTTTGTTTGTTTTTGCCCTGGCAAAATCCAGCTCCCAGAATTTTAGGAATCACCCACCTGTCATTTTCACATTAATGGGAAATATATAAGAATCATGCCGCATGGTGCTATAATATATGTCTTTGGCTTTTCCATTGGGCAGTATATTGTACCCTCACAAAAGTCAGGGTATTATGATTTGCAGGCATCTCTCAAATTCCGTAACCACGTGGCAGATTTCCATGGAGCCTTATCTCTCGACCTCAAAAGAAAAGTCTGGTCTCAATTGTCAGCTTTGCTTTGGCTCCCTCCCCCTTCCCCACACACACACACTCTGCCCCACACCTCATCTGGGTATGCATTTCAGTGCAAGGGAAAGTTCAGACACCCTGGTGCTTCAAATATTTTCTTTCAAAGGCATTAAAGAAAATAATAGGAAACAAATATCAAGAGATTACAAAGGCATCTGCGGCCAATGAATGTTTATGAAGCTTACTTTTATTCCAACCAGCATAGTCAATGACATCTGATTAAGCTGTCCTATTAATAAAATAAAATAAAAAACGCAGGGACAAAGCTGCCTTCAGCCTGTGTAGTACAGATAAATAATTTTCTCGGGAGATCGTTATCATCATACGCTCTGCGCTAAGAACTGTTTGCTGGTGAGGCTGGGTTAGATGTGCATATTGCTAAAGAAAGGTTCGTTTAAAGCCTGGTGTGATGCTAGGGCAGGTCAGAGAACGTTTGCCCCACATCGTAAATAGATCTGTGTGCATGGATTTGACCTGCACTGTGGTGTACCTAGAAAATCTGGATGGTGGTGTCGGCCTCGGGTTACTATGAGTGGAATAGCTTCACCTATGGACATGAGACTCAGACAGTGTCTAGACCAGGGTTTCCCAAAGTTGTGTTTCCAGCTGTTGTGTGACTACAACTCCCATAATCCCTAGCTAGCAGGACCAGTGGTCAGGGATGGTGGGAATTGTAGTCCAAAAACAGCTGGAGACCCAACTTTTGGAAACCCTTGTCTAGAGCAGTGTTTTTCAACCTTTTTTGGGCAAAGGCACACTTGTTTCATGAAAAAAATCACAAGGCACACCACCATTAGAAAATGTTAAAAAAATTAACTCTGTGCCTATATTGACTATATATAAAGTAATTTTTCAATTTTTCCCGCGGCACACCAGGCAACATCTCGCGGCACACTAGTGTTGAAAAACACTGGTCTAGAGAATACTCTGCATACCTCCAGGGGGCACCAGCTAAGTGTGGGTTTTTTAAACAGTGGGTGCTTCCCCTCTAAGTACCACGTGCCTGTTTTACACTTTGCATTGTGCTGCTTTGAAATTTATCATACCATAATACCTAGCGGTAGATTTTCCATCAAAGGATTGGGAAACAGCAAGTCAGTAGGCTTGCCCTGAGATTTCAGGGGCCAAACCTGAGATTCCCTAGCAATGTCACATGGGTGGGCCCTGGAGACAGAGGTTAATTGGGAAAAGGGATAAGAGGAAGGCAGATCCCCACACACACTCCCAGTTTTTCTGCTATAAGTTGCAGACTGAAGCTTGCAAGCTGCATGGACAGTCTTCTTAATGTTTGATGATGATGATGATTGCCCACCTGAAGGTTCAAGCTCTCCACCTTCCACCTGCAGGCAGGCAGGCAGACCTGGAGAATACAGGTCAGACCTGGAGGTCTGGTAGCCATACTCCAAAGTGAAGGTACACGAGGACTATGAGAAGATTGTGGGGAAGCTGTCTCTATGTATGAAGCATAAGATTTACCTGTTTCTTTGGCTTTGACATCACGCCTTCTTCCCTCCCCTTTTCTTTGTTTAGCACCTAACCTGAATAAGGGTTCTGGAGAACTTGAAAGTTTCCTCACAAGTTAGAAACATTTAGGTGAGCCTAACAATCCTTTTTTTTTATTGTGACTCTGTGAATTGGGGGATAGGGGGAGGGGGGCATTGCAACCCTCTTAGTCTGAGAAGCAAGGAGCAACCCTGCCATTTTAAGGAAGAAGAGAAGAAGAAGAAGAGTTTGGATTTGATATCCCGCTTTTCACTACCCAAAGGAGTCTCAAAGCGGCTAACATTCTCCTTTCCCTTCCTCCCCCACAACAAACACTCTGTGAGGTGAGTGGGGCTGAGAGACTTCAGAGAAGTGTGACTAGCCCAAGGTCACCCAGCAGCTGCATGTGGAGGAGTGGAGACGTGAACCCGGTTCCCCAGATTACGAGTCTACCACTCTTATCCACTACACCACACTGGCTCCACCAGCAATAAATCAGGTCATGCTGGAGGTCATGCATGCAGAGTGAAAGCAGAAATGCTTAGGGGGAGGTGTGGGGTTAATAAGAAATGAGAAGAAGCTAAGAGAAGCAGGAGAAGCATTGCCAGGATGCCGTTCATCCTACTTGCAAAGTGAGCAGTTTTAGGGAACACAGATCAGAGGGTGGAGCCATCTAAAGCAGCAGCCAACAGAAGGCGTGAGAAGAGGGACTTGGAGGGAGAAGCTCTCACACTTTGAGCAAATCTGACAACAAGAAAATGGTTTAGGAGCCCAGGTCCAAAACGTCCCAGCAGTGAGCCTGTGACAGGAGATTGGTGGAACGTAAGGAAGCGGGTGGCGCTGTGGGTTAAACCACAGAGCCTAGGGCTTGCCGATCAGAAGGTCAGCGGTTTGAATCCCTGTCACAGCGTGCGCTCTCATTGCTCGGTCCCTGCTCCTGCCAACCTAGCAGTTCAAAAGCATGGCAAAGTGCAAGTAGATAAATAGGTACCGCTCCAGCGGGAAGGTAAACAGCGTTTCCATGTGCTGCTCTGGTTCGCCAGAAGTGGCTTAGTCATGCTGGCCACATGACCCAGAAGCTGTATGCTGGCTTCCTCGGCCAATAAAGCGAGATGAGTGCCGCAACCCCAGAGTCGTCTGCGACTGGACCTAATGGTCAGGGGTCCCCTCACCCTTACCTTAAGGAAACCAGGGTAGGAAGCAAGATAAATAACAAGCTCAGGAAGGAATCCAGTGATGAAAAGGGTGTCTGGGCAAGAGTCCCACCCAGTAAATTGGTGTTCTGAGGATCTTCAAGTGGGGGAAAGATGGTGGTTAAAAATAGAATTAACATAACACTGAGTCCCATCATCCAAAAGCGTTCACGCTGCTTAGAAGAGCTGCAGAGGGGAAATTGTGAGACTGTGTGAGTGAAGAATGGGAGCAGATGACATATTTGGTTAATGGACTGCCTTGCCTGGCTTGGATTATGGAACTCTCTAAACTTTCCCCCAGCAGCTAGCAAAAGGTTCTTAACAAAGGGGAAGAAACAATATTCCAGCACAGGGAAAAGACAGAATCAAGCTGGTCCAAGTGTTTGCCTTCTCCGCAGAGAACAAAGGAACAAGATACTTCCTTAGCAAAGTTCTTGTCAAAGGGACGAACAATTAATCTTGCATGAGTTATGCCCAGCATCAGCACAGCTGCCGAGTATCTCTGGAGAGAGTCTCCCCGCCATTCTGAACACTGCTATCCTTCTGCATGAATTATGAGGGACTTTCCAAACGACTCTCCGTAGATCTCACCTCCGCTGGCTCAACAGATGGGCTATGCTTCCACAGACCACTTTGTGTAAGCCGCATGCTTGTCACTTTTAGGACCCTGCTAGAATTATATTTGAAATTGCCAGCACTCGGCGTTATCAATTCGCATATTTAACAAACAGACAAAGTAGGGATTTCTGCTGGTCTGACCCCCAGGAATAAACTGGGGGGGGGGGAGGCAAGTCTCTGCTTCACAGACTATGACAAAAGGGGTGCACACCCTAAAAGATCCCCATTGATTTCAATTGGAGGTGCAGGTGTTCTTCTGCTGCTTGTAACTTCTGTGTTTGCCATCCTATTGGCATGAAGTGCTGGTGTATTTTACTGCCTCGCCAAAGGATCAGACCTGGCAAATTTCAGAGAGATTCCAGCTCAGTTTTTTGCCAAGTCTCCATTGCCTGGCTGTTGGCCCTGGGTCCCAAATCCTTCCTTGTTTCTCCTCATTTACAACACCTCCATGCACTTCACATTGTCCTCTGCTTAAGGTGGCTCAGCCTATGAAATTCTTTTCACACACAAGGAGAATCGTCGTTTCATTGTTATTCAGCTGGAGATGCCCACATTTCCCCCTCAGTATTTTCCCCCCACCACCCTGTTTCTGGGAGTCAGATAATAAAATTAATTAAAGTAGGTTTTACTGCACATTTGGGGAAGTGATGGGCCCTTGTAGCGCTGGATCAGCAGTCTGCAATTTCATATTTGCATAGGATTAATAAAGGAAAACAAGATAATTTATATAACATCCCAGGCAGATGAGATGTCTGTAATTGATGGAATTGTCTGGCTAAGTGAGCTGCAATCTATTTGCTTACTATGGCTGACAATGCCTGCGCATTTCACCGAAGTACTCTAAGCCTCAGGCTGCAGCTGCTGATATAGGAACACCAATAACGCTGGAGGGAGTCTAATGGTATTATTAACTCCCACTGGCAATCAGTCCTGCAGAATGCAGCAGGGTCAGTACAGGAAGCCCAAGCACAGATCCCACGCACAGCAGCAGCTGTTTGCAATGCCAGCATCGCACAGCATTCTTCAGCTCTCTTGGACACAATGTGAGGGCCGCCTTGTGCATTGTCCATAATGCTGGAACCAGAGGTCGACCAATGCAGCTGAATGGTGTGAGATTCGGGACAAACCAAAGGGAGTATATAAAGGAGAGCTTTCTGGATCGGGCCATCTAGTCCAGCATCCTGTTCTTACAGTGGTCAACCAGATGCCTTTGGGAAACCCACAAGCAAGACTTGAGAACAAGATCACTCTCCCTTCCTGCGGTTTCCGGGAACTGGCATTCAGAAACATCACCGCATCCAGCGTGCAGGCACAATCTTGCCACTGCTCTGTCCTGTCCCGTTCAGTAAGTTGTAGTGATGCCAGCATCAGGAGGGCATCTCTGCCCTACCGCATTGGTAGCCACTGGTGCTGACCGGCATTTTGGACAAAGGGGCAGAGAGGGACGAGCCAACTAATCCTGACTTTCCCCTCTCCTCCTCCTTGTTGAGTTCTACAGAGACAACACGGAGACTAGGGAGGAGAAAGTTGGCACACCGGCATCCACTGGAAGCATCTCAATTTGGGAATGGACCAGACAGGCCTGGCTCTACCATTAAGCAGAGTGAGGCAGCTGCCTTAGGTGGCAGATGCTGCAGGGTGGCCCACCCTAATCCAGCCAGCGTCTCCCGAGTGTAACGAAGGATGCTGCCCGCTTTACAGTTTTGAATTAAGATGCAACTGCCCATTTAGTTGCCTTCCGCACATGGAAGAGGGAGACACAGGATATCTTGTCCTTTGCCTCAGGTAGCAAAACTTCTCGGGCTGATCCCAGGACTGGATGTTTGTAGTATTTCTGACCCTAAAAATCCCAAATATAATGAATAGTCAGCAGCCCACAAAATAGCCACAAACAAAGCTTAAGATGGATAGCAACTCACAAGGCCAGCAGGGCCCATCCAAAGGCATATTTCACATCCAAAGGCGATATAAGTAACTGATGTAACATGCTGGAACCAGATGAACCTTTATGGGGAACAAGAGAGAGAAATGTGTCGGTGATAATGTCAAGGTATGGTGCCTCTCAAACAAGGTGGAAGATAACGTTGTCAATGGATAAGGAAAGCATGCAAGGAGAGGAGGGGTTGGGAGGAAAGTAGAAGAGTCTGAGTCTGCGAGGAAATAGGAACATAGGAAGCTGCCTTCTACTGAATCAGGCCACTGGTCCATCTACCTCAGTATTGTCTGCACTGAATGGCAGCAGCTCTCCAAGGTTTCAGAAAGGTTTCCAACCCTTGAGGATTGAACCTGATGCTCTGCTCCTGAGCTATCGCCCCCTCCCCCTCCCTCTCTCTCCTAAGCCCTAACTTCCCGATACATTTCAAGCAATAGTATACCACTTTAAACAGCCATGGCTCCCCAGCACCCCCTGAAAAATCCTGTAGTTTGTTAAAGATGCTGAGAGTTGTTTGGAGACCCCTATTCCCCTCACAGGCCTACAATTCCCAGAGTTCCTTGGGAAGCGGGATTGACAGCGAAACAACTCTGAGAACTGCAGCTCTCTGAGGGGAACAGGGGTCTCCTGGCAACTCTCAGAACCCTTTAAAACTATAGGTCCCAGGATTATTATTATTTTTTTGGGGGGGGGGGGAGCCATGGCATTGCTTTAGTTGTACAGTGACCTGAAGCGTATGTAACCTGAAGCGTATGTAACCCGAGGCACCACTGTATATTGCAGATGGAGCCTCGTCCAGGAACAGAGGTACTGTAACTGCTTTCTATTGAGTGAGGCCATTGGTCCATCCATCTCAGTATTGTCCGCAGTGACTGGCAGCAGCTCTCAAGGCAGGGCAGCCCTACCTGAAAAAGCCCAAGACTGAGCCTGGGAGCTTCTCCGGCTGAGCTGTGGCCCTTTCTCCTTAAAAAGAATCCTCAGTCCATTCCAGGCCTTCAGATTGGACACAGCAAATGTGGTGAGGGAGGAGACAGGGGTTGCAGTGGCACGATACCCACCTTTGACCTGCACCGGTTCGTTTGTATGCATGTTGGGTCTATTCCGATATTCAGACAAATCTGCAAGGGTCAGAGGCAGAGCATTGAAATGTTGCCACCTCTCTTTCTGTGCCTTTCGTGTGTCCAAATTGAAGATCTGGAAGAGGGGCTTGGTTTGCTCATCCTTGTTTTGTGTTTGTCTCCCTTCTCTCTCTTTTGCTCCCTATTGTAAAATCCTTGGGGCAGAGACCTGGCTTTCCTCTCTCTATAATATTCCTTTTAGACTGAACAACAACAACAACAACAACAACATTTCTTTTTCATGTATGTTTCTCCTATTCAAGGCAAAGGTGATCATATATCGCATTCACATAAGCACCTTTCATCTAATGGTAGACAAAAACCAAAGCTGAACTCAGAGAATCTTCCTAGAAAGATCACATTGGAAGTCTTTTGCATGTTCTGAGTACCCTCTTGTGGAAATACATGGCATAACACTTCATAGTGGTTGGTTTGCTTATTTATTTATTTATTTATTTATTTAAACACATCGGCAAACCTTTTTGACTGGTTGAGGTCTTATTCTGAATGAGGAGTATTCAGGGTAATATATATTTTAAAAAATGTGTGTAAGTTTTTTTGTTTTTTAAGTGCATTGTCTATATTCAGGAATGTCTAAAATCTCCACCAAAAGAAAAGAAAAGCATGTTGTTGTTTTTGCTCTCTCCCACTGCTCTATATTTACAAACATTTCCAAAATATTCATAATTGCATTTTAAATAATAATAAACATGCAAAATCAAGCATAAAACAAAATCACTGCAGAAAACAGGTATGAAATACTGAAGCAGAGACCATTTTTTTGTTTGCTTGCTTGCTTCACAATTCCATTTAATTCCAGCATTTGGTGTATCTTGTTGCAAGAGAGTGGGGGGGAATGGGAGAGAAGGGGGAGAGATATTTATAGTGCAGAATTCCAGGTGCTCTGGGTATATTCAATTGATAATAATGACCAGCAATGACATGGCTGCTTCAGTCCAAAGAGAGTGGCATGTTGGAAAATGTTGTGCAAGGTTTGGCAGCAGTTAGGGACAAAAAAGTGGCCACTATAAGCCCTTTGTGTCCCATTCCCAGGTTGGTACCCGATAAATGCTAAGGTAGTAGTAATGTACGGAAGTGAGAGCTGGACCATAAAGAAGGCTGATCGCCGAAGAATTGATGCTTTTGAATTATGGTGCTGGAGGAGACTCTTGAGAGTCCCATGGACTGCAAGAAGATCAAACCTATCCATTCTCAAAGAAATCGGCCCTGAGTCCTCACTAGAAGGACAGATCCTGAAGTTGAGGCTCCAGTACTTTGGCCACCTCATGAGAAGAGAAGACTCCCTGGAAAAGACCCTGATGTTGGGAAAGATGGAGGGCACAAGGAGAAGGGGACAACAGAGGATGAGATGGTTGGACAGTGTTCTCGAAGCTACTAACATGAGTTTGGCCAAACTGCGAGAGGCAGTGAAGGATAGGCGTGCCTGGCGTGCTCTGGTCCATGGGGTCACAAAGAGTCGGACACGACTGAACGACTGAAGAACAACAACAAATGCTAAGGTGACCATCATAATGGCATACTGGCAGTGTTTATAGTCCGATAGTGGTGTTGTCAGGTGTATATAAAAAGAGGGGATTTCAGTGTAAACGTTGTCTTGGATCAGGCTATGATTTGATAGGACCAGGCTTCCGTTCTCATTGAGCTTTTTTGCTGCACAGCTGCCATCAAGGCTGTGCTTTCAGAAGTCATCTGTCTAAGCTCCAGTCAGTGCATTTAGCAGCGTGGAAACAGCACGGGATATAAAACAACCCTCTAACAGCCACCATTTGTGTCGCCTTCCCTGTGAGCTGGACTGTGTGTGCTTGTGCATGTGTGCAGGAGCCTCATTCACATGGTATCTCCTCCGTAACTAAAAGTGGGCAAGTATGATGCAAACTGGACATCTGTGAAATGGGCGCATTGCAAGCCCCATTTACACTGATGGCTTTAAAGGCATCTCTGGTACAACTCCCACCCCATATTCCACGAAGTTGCTTTAAGAAACAAATGGAAAGGGTCGTCAGATCTCAAGCATCAGGTGTGTTTCATCCACAGTCCCAGGCCAAAATCCACCTTGAACTTTCCATTGTTAAGCGTCAACTTTTTTCCTCCTCATTACCAGTCTGCTTCAAAGAATATTTATCTAGGAACAATCCCACTGTGTACAATGGGGCATCTCCCAATCAGATATGCCTAACAAACATCATTCCATCTAGTTGCAAATCAAGGAGAAAGGTTGTTTGATGTTACTTTTTAATTTATTATCAGTATCTATCTAACTAGGCTTGAGCTAAGAAATAAAATCTGCCCACATTTATCACCAATGGGGGTCAAAATCACAGAACGTCCTAAGGTTTTATTAATGTGAAAATTACTCATCTGATTAGCATTTAATGAGCCCAGCTCCTAGGATTTAAAGGTATAACATGTGAGGTCAGCTTGGCCTTCTGCACGCTGAGTCATGGAGCATTCTAGAACAAATTTTCATGTCTAATTGGCAGAGAATTATTATTATTTATTTATTTTAAATAGTTTTATGTAGTTGTGCTTAAAAAAATTGGGACAGACAAACTTCACTCCTGCCTTCTGCAGATTTTTCTTTAAACATTACAGAAACAATACATTCAAATTCTGTGCATTTCCTTTAATGCGAAAACATATTTTGTATGCATTTTTCTCTAAAACACACCATATGCGCGCGCAAACGCGCGCGCACACACACACACACCCGGCCAAAGAAAGGTATGTATTTCTGCATGCAGTTTTGAAGCTCTCACAATGTCCTGAAGTGTCCAGCATAGCATCACATTATTTTAGAAAATTAAAACAGAAGTCTGCCAAAACTGTGGTGGGTGTTCTAGGGCATCGAGGGGAACATGAAAAAGTAGCTTCCTAGATACAGTCATGTTGAGGCCCCAAGCCAAGATGTGTGTCTTCCTATCCATGCTCCTGCACAAGTTTAGGTTATGCTATGCTTTTAATAGGTTATGTTATACTCTGGATTATGTTATGTTTTAATAGATTATGTTTTAATAAGGATGAGAGTGTTGGAGATATGTGCAAATGTGTATGGTAAATCCGGTCTTTGGGTGTTTGATTTTCGTTGTTGTGTATACTGTGTATATGCGGACAATGACAATAAATAAATCATCATCATCATCATTAAAAAAAGTCATGTGACCTGCACGAGGTCACGGAGCCCAAAAGACACACTTTTTTTCCAGGGTGGTGCTCTTACGGTGCCAAAAAAAACCACACCCCACATTTTGGGGCACCATGTGAGATTGCAGCCCCTAAAAAACCCACTTTTTTCAGGGTGAGGTCTCGTATAAAATCACATGAGAATCATGGCACCCAAATCTCATGGGGGCGAATGGGATGTCCTAGTTTTTCCGGGATACTTGCAGGGTATGGGGTTGGGGTGGCTACAGGGCAGACATCAGTGCCAGAAGGTGCTGTGTGCGGATGCCGGTCCTGATTTAAGCCTCTGTTGTGTGGAATGGCTTTCGAGGAAGCTGGCAGAGGTCTCTAGCACACATATATGCACTAATATGTGAAGGAAACCAAACCAGAGTGATATGAGTTCCTGCCCCACAAGGGCTTGGCTAACTATGGAATGCCAGTTCCTGGGGATGGACAGTAGGAGAGAGCTGCTGCCCTCTTCTTGCGGTGGGACTACAGCTCAGTGGAAGAACTCATGTTTTGCATGCAGAAGATCCCATCTCCCGTTTCCAGCCTCTCCAGGATGGGAAAGACCATTGTCTGAAATCCTACCGAGCCACTGCCAATCCATGCTGAGCTGGCATGGACTAAGGGTCCGACTCAGCAAAAGACAGTTTCCTATGTTCCAAGGTGCTTATGGGATTCCCACATTCCTCTGCTTGGCCTTGATGGAAACTGGGGTGCTGAGCTCAATGGGCCCTTCTTACAACACACGGGGAACAAATCCAACATTCCCAGGGAGAGAATGGTAGAATAAGACTTAAACCTTGGGAGTTGTCCTTGGACCAAGTGGTCCGTGAACAGGGATGGATTTGGGGCTGTGCACAAAGTGGTGCTGAGTCAAAGTGGTGTTGTCTCAAAGCCCAATAAGCGAGGCGCTGGGCTTTGGGAAGAAGGTGTGAGGTTCTGACAGGGTCCATCAAGTCATTCTGAGCTAGGTTATGGCCTGTTTTGAAGGCAAGGAGTCGGGATCTTAATATGCTTTCAGGAAGGAGCGTCGAAGGGGAATTGTGCCTAGCATATCCATGGGACAGTGCTGATAGTATGCTGGCTTTGTTAGTTATGGGGATTTATGTATTTTTTGCAATAATTTATTTCCTCACTAAGAAGCTAGGCTTGTTCTTAAATGCTAGTTCAAACCTGCAGCATCACAATGAGACTTTGTGTTCACAGAAGGCAGATTAGCATCTCCTTTTTGGTAGTTAAATCTGCTTTTTTCCCTAAAATCTGATTTAAATTAACAAAACTCCCTCCCTCCTTTTTTTCTTTTCTTTTGCAAATGTTTTAAGGAGTCAAAGAAAAAAGTGGGTCACACGACAAAGTTATCCTTGTGTAGCGTTATCAGCTGAGATAAGCCAGGCCTCCTGCCATTTCAGTCCTTTCTTTTCTTATTTTTTTTAACCTGACTGCAGGAAAGCACAGAGGAAATAAGACGCCTCTTTAGGAAGGGCAACAGCTCAGTGGCAGAGCCTACAAGAAGTCCCTGGTTCAATCCTCAACATATGGCATACGCCACCAACTCCTTGAAGGAAAGGTTGTATACATTTGTATGAATATAACTAAGTGAAAAATAATGGGGGGATTTTTGTCAGGAAGGTGGGGAGAAGAGTTTAACCCTCTCTTCACGTGTGATGAGCCTGACAAAAACCATCCTCCTGTGGTGGATATTAGTTGTAAAAAAAAAAAGAGAGAGAGAGAGAATGCCATTTTGAATGATGCATTTAGGCCAGGGGTGGCCAAACTTACCTGGCCTCGGGCCGGTTCCTCTAGTGCTGATCAGGTGGCGGGCCGGAGGCCGGGGGAGCGTGTGCCCACACGCTATTTCCGGCGTGCTTTCAGGTCGCCGGAGCACCAGAAATAGCTTGTGTGCGTACGCACGGGCCTCCGCAGACCCGGAAGTGCGCCGGAAATGACGCTTGCGCACAAGCTATTTCCGGTGCTCTGCCAACCCGAAAGTGGGCAGCCGTGCCGTGCTGCGCTGGTAAGAGCGGGTGGCGATGGTGAGCGGCGGGGTCGCCGCGGGCCGGAAAACCGAGTCCCTTGGGTCGCATCCGGCCCGTGGGCCTTAGTTTGGGGAAGCCTGATTTAGGCTGTAGTTTGACCTGTACACACGTACCTGGGTGTAAATCCCACCAAGCTCAATGGGGCTTATTTCTGAGCACAATGGTAGTGTAAACGTAGTAGTAATTATTATTATTATTATTATTATTATTATTATTATTATTATTAATTGTTTCATTATTTATACCCCGCCCATCTGGTTGGGTTTCCCCAGCCACTCTGGGCAACTCCCAACAGAATATTAAAAACACGATAAAATATCTGAAGAAGTGTGCATGCACACGAAAGCTCATACCAAGAACAAACTCAGTTGGTCTCTAAGGTGCTACTGGAAAGAATTTCCTATTTTGTTTCGACTATGGCAGACCAACACGGCTACCCACCTGTAACTGATAAAATATCAAACATTAAAAACTTCCTGATACAGGGCTGCCTTCAGATGTCTTCTAAAAGTCAGATAGATGCTTATTTCTTTGACACCTCACGGGAGGGCGTTCCACGGGGCAGGCGCCACTACCGAGGAAGCCCTCTGGCTGGTTCCCTATAACCTCACTCCTCGCAGGGATTTAGTTCAGCCAAAAAGAAGCAAAAGGTTGACCCCTCTGCGCTTTCACAAATCACGTTGCCCAATATCAACCATCTCAGGCCCTACAATTGGCAGGAGAGGCCCTGTTTGTTGTGACGCAAATGGGTACTGCCTGGTTGGCGGCCGATTGGCGGGGGGCACATGATGTCGTGAAGAGCCAGGGGGCAGAGCCAAACACCCTCTAAACATTAGAGAGGGCTGCCCCCTCAAAAGAAACTTTCAGGAGGCTGAAAGTGCCTCGGCCCCTAGGAGTCAGTGCCTATGGTTGGCAGTGACCCATGACGCAGCGTACTGAGTGGTGGTTCTCCATTTGTGGAATGCCCTCCCTAGTGTGTTCTGTCTTGCTCATTATTAACTCTTAGAAGAATTCAAGAGCATTCCTGTTTACCCAGGAGTTCGATGGCTGGGAGGTAGCATTATTGGCAACCCTGAAATTAATAGGTGTGTGAGTAGGTGGTTGTTTTTAGAAGTTTTTACTGTTTTTACACATTTCAGCTGTGTTGTTTGATTCTTTATGTGTTTGCTACCTTGGGCTGCATTGGAAGGCAGGGCAGGGTATGCATTTAATAAATAAAAGTAACAATTTTTTCAGAAGGGTTGCCGACCAAGTAAGCCAGACATTTGGAGGTGAAATCTGCCCTCACCTAAACCATGATTACTGGTGCTACTGGACCCTCCTGGTCATCAGCCCTTTCCAAAATATATTCAAATTAGAATGAGAAATAAGGGAAGAAGATGCAAAAGAGATGCTAATGAAAAGCTACTGTTCCACTGAAACATGTTTTTGAAGTTGCACTGTGTCATATCCCGATGAGCATATCAAAGCTGTTTTTAAAAGAGACGGTCGTAAATTGTCTTATCCGCCACCATCAAACAGATGAAAGCCAGGAGAATCTCATACTGCAGATGGCTGCCCTGTTCATGAAACGAGAAGAAAGGAGGAGGAGGAGGGGAAAAGAGAAATAATCTTCCACTTTCAAACTCTTGTCTTAATTACTTGGTACATTTCCTTATTAAAATGGGAAATGAAGAAAATGCATTCTTTTCATGAAATATTCAGTGTCCTTTTGAATCGTTTAACACCAAGGGCTTTTTTCATATCTTCAGATGGGAAGAAAAGTGACAATCAGTTTGTGTAAAAAGTCTCCAGAGAGAAATCTGAACTCCTAATTGCACGATTGCCAAATGCCGTTCTTGCTTCCTACCATTTATTTTTATAACAGTGTTTGCCACGGATGTACTTCACAATTACGTACGTTGTTAACTAAATACAGTCGTAAAAAGGAGCAGCAAGATTCATAGGTAAATAGCCAGGTAGGCATTCTCAGATATATACTGTGCTTTTTTCTATAGCTAGACATGATGGGCAAACTTGTTGTTATTATTTAATTTCTATACCAGCCTTAATCTGAGGGTCACAGGGCAGTTTATAAAAACACAAATATACATAACATTGTAACAAACAAAAGCAATAATCGCCACCCACCCCCCGCCGGTTTAATTAGCCAAAGGCCTGGGAGGAGAGGAATTTTTTGTGCCTGGAATTGAAAGATATGTAGTGAAGGTGCCAGGTGAGCCTCCCTGGGGAGAGAATTCCATAAACGGGGAGCCACCACAGAAAAGGCCTGTTCTCGTTTTGCCATCCTCCAGACCTCTCACAGAGGCGACACAGGATCACCGCGCCCCGACTCATAGCTCCATTCATAGCTCCATTCATGCTCTGAAGCTCTTCCAGAACATAACAAGACCCCTGTTGGATCAGACTAATGTTCCACCTACAGTGTTGGTAGTGTGTCAAAGACCCATTACTATTTCACCAGCAGGGTCCCTGTGTCCAGTCCCCTTTCCTTCAGGCCCTGCCCCCTCTTGGCTCTCGGCTCCCTTCCTCCCTCCTCCCTCACCACCCCACTGACAAGCCCTTACACACTTTTGCCTCCTCCTCCGCTGCTGATGCCAATGTGGCTTCCACTTCCGAAGCCATCGCAGCCGCTCCGAAAGCCACAGCACTCAGTTTTCCAGCCAATGTGCTCCTGGAAGCCAGCATCACACTTCCAGAAGTCTATACCACTTCCGGAAGGATGAAGAAGAGTGGTTCTATCTTGTGGTCCTGTGCTCTGGTGTGAGCCAACTGACTTGTACCACAGCACAGAACCAAAAAAATGTGCATCTTTGTGGCCCCCACACTCTGGTGTGGCCAGAGCACATGAGCCAAAACGGGACATCTGAGGTTGGGATCAGAAGTCGTAGTGGGATGAGGACTTGGTGGCAGATTTAAGAAGGGATGGCAGCCTATGTAGAAGTTTGAGATGGGATGTCACGTGGTGGCTTTGTTCTGCCTCCACTGGTGAAGGCAGTATGTCTCTCTGAATACCAGTTGCTGGGAATCACAAATTGCCAGAGTTGCACTCAGGTATTGCTTTGGGGCTTCCTGTCCGGAGCCCAGGCTGCCGTCTTGATAACATAGCAGGCAAGTCATAAATAGCTAGAAGATTTATTGCAATACAAACAATTAGCCTCAGATGTCTAACCGATCGTCCGTGCCTTACGAGTCAGTTGACCCTTCTGGGGAATGTTTCCGGGTTCTGCAGAATATCCTGAACCTTACGCTTCCGGGCAGTTTTCCCATATGTCTACTCTTTGGGCCCAGGGGATTTATTGCCTCCTCTTCCGGTGAGGAACAGCTACCCCACCTGCTTCCCGAGGCTGTCTGTGCTTCTTGAGCAAGCTGACTTCTCTCCTTCCCACTCTCTGTTGACACCTTATCTACATTCCATTCTGGACTGCTTCAAGCTGTCTGACTGCTTCCAAACTCATGCTGTATTTCTATACTTGGGGCAGATCTGTTCATGACACTTCCCGCAGGCCACTGTGGGAAGAGGATGCTGGAGTAGATGGGCCATCGGCCTGATCCAGCTGGGATTTGGGATTTTCTGGGGAACCGGGTTCGTATCTCCACTCCTCCACATGCAGCTGCTGGGTGACCTTGGGCTAGTCACACTTCTCTGAAGTCTCTCAGCCCCACTCACTTCACAGAGTGTTTGTTGTGGGGGAGGAAGGGAAAGGAGAATGTGAGCCGCTTTAAGACTCCTTCGGGTAGTGAAAAGCGGGATATCAAATCCAAACTCTTCTAAGTTCTTAAGGCCTGAGCAACTATACACAAAGATTGTTGGTGAGATGTAAAAACGTAGCTTTCTCACACCTGATCTCTCCATTTCACAGGTGCTGGAGCTTCTGTGGTGGCAAATGGATGCCGAAGAATCTTCCACTGTGTTTGCAACCATCAGATTCTGCCAAAAGTTTGCAAGATTATTAAAGTTGCCTTGAGCAAGTGGTGCTAATTGGATTTCCCCCCGCTCGTTTTTCTGTTCCCTTGGTACTTTATCCCCTGTCATATTAACAACACATCCTACAGCCCTGTGTTTCCAGTAATTGTCATCTTAATGATGTGAAAATCAATAGCAAATGTTGTGTTTTTAAAGTCATTATTGGATTGCAGAGCATGGAGATCTCAGGGAAGGAAGGGTGACCCCTGTGAAGTCTCTGATTCTAATAAAGAGAGCTATCTGGAGTGGACTCCTTTTGATATAATTTTCCCTCTCTCCTTTTTACTATAATTGCTGCTGCTACTTCAGGATGAGGTCAAACTGTGGGCAGGGAAGGCTCCGTCATGCTTCTTTACAGATCGCCCAATTGGCATTTATGGACGTGAAGACTGGCTTGGTAGATCAGGATAAGCTCATGTGGGCAAACATCTTCTTTGCAAAAGCAGCCAGCCAATGTCCTGGAGAAGCTCACTAGCACGATATGAAGGGGGTGGACCTCTCCTGTGGTTCATCCCTAACGTCTGTTGTGTTGGAGGACTTCTGGTTGGCCACCGTGGGTTTAAAGAGCAAGGGGGAGGAACCTTTTTCAGCCCATCTATTTTTTTGCAAAAGTGGGTGGAGCAATGAAGGCAGAAGTTGCCTTTGTACATCAGGCCAGTTGCAACTCATGCAGCCAAGGCACCCATGGGGGGCTAGATGAACAAACTGATATAAACCCTTCTATGCTCCAGTTATGCCTCTGTGAGCATGAGAAGAGGCTGAAGGGCCTTTGGTCCAGAGGTGGCGAGTCTTAGGCCTGGGGGCTGAATGCAGCTCTCTAGGTCCTCCGCCTTGCCCTTGGATCTTTCCCCAAACCACACCCTCTCTCCTCAGGTGACACCCCTCACTGGCCCAGCATCACAACCCCAAGGGTTTTTGCCTTTCTGGACTTGAACTCTGATAATGCATCTTGCTTGTCTTGACGGATGATAGTGAGAGGTGTGATTGGCCTTGTCAGGCTGTGGGAGAAACCATCTGCTCCACTGGATTCTGAAGACAGGATTCGTCCACTTTAAGTCCCTTTAGGAGGAAATCCAGAAAAGTGATCCTTAGATAGAATGCCGTTTCCGCACATAAGCTGCTGGCCCTGGCAAGGTTGACTTCTGAGCAAACTTCCAGGGGCCACATGTTAGGATGGGTGGAACCAGAGGCAAAGTGGGTTTAAGAATGGGTATGCTTCTTACATTGCCACAGCTGAGCACTCCAGGAGTGCATGGAGCAGGACCAGTGAGGGCTGTGGCCTAGGGGAGCCCTGAGGGTTCCTCAGAAAGGCCTGGGGTGCCACATTCCCACCCTAGGCCTGTGATTCTGGGCACCAGTTTTAGATGAAGAATGCACATGTGTCATGTTTTTGTACACAAGTAATATGCCACGTACCTATGAATTAACATTATTTCTGTGGGAGCATGGTGGGTGTGGGTGGGGGTGTGTGGGTGTGGGTGAATGTCCTCACACAGCCCCCATTGGATGGTTTGTAGTGTTTCCTTACATTCCTGGATTTGTATTAAATCAGGGTGAAGGGGCAAAAGAGAGAAGACCGAACATGGAGGGGCACAGAGCCAAACAGTGGTTTAAAACAACAGCAGAGGTTTGAATCAAGCAGGCATGGAGCGTTGGGTATGAAATGCTACAGCCCCTTGGGGGAAGGGGAAGTTTCCAGAACTAGTACGAGATGGGAGCTGTTTCCTGTGGTGCCCTCAGGTGTCCTGCCATACTGTATTCACAAGCACTCGCTCACTGCTTCACATACAACATTCCTTCCCTGTCACCAAGGTGATACACAATTATCTCCTCCAGTCATTGAGTCTGACAGGGAGAAACATAGAAAGCTGCCCTCTATTGAGTTGAACTGTTGGTCCACCTCACTCCATACTATTGTGTACACTGACCTATTCAAGATTTCAGTCAGGGAGTCTGTGCCAGCCCTACCTAGGGAAGCCGGGGATTCACTGGGCTACAGCCCTTCCCCTGATAAAACGAAGGAGCATCAGAATGGCTTCAGCAGACCTGTGCAAGAAACACCAGGTCCAAAAGGGCGGAGACATCGATCGTTATGTGCTTGCCATTTGTCCTTCACGTCTGACGGATAAAACTCCTCACCTCCGATTCCAACCTGTGGCTCTGTTTTGATCAGAGAATGGATTGCCGGCAGACCTAAAACAAAATGGCCACCCCTTGATATATAATTGGCAGCATCTTCCTCCTGATGTGTGAAAAGAGAGCGAGAGAAAGAGCAGCATCTGTGGACTGAGCTGGAAGCGGCGCAGACATCGCCCGAGTACCAGTGTTCAGCGCATAACAACAAAGGCATTTTGGCAGAGGGCCCTCGGTACCCTTTACTACCAGCATATGTTTCTGCCATAATGGATGTCAAGCTCATTTAGGGGAAAGAAAGGGGGGAGGGAGAGAATTACATCGATCAAAGCGGAATGGGCAGCGGAACGGTTCATTCTAAATGGCCATTGGGATGCAGTTCAGCCTCTTAAGTGTTGTTGTTGAGGACGTAGTTATATAGAATGAAAAAAAATAGATGCACTGCCATTGCAATGATTAGATCGCCCCAACGAAAGGGCAATCGCAGGCACTACAACATCACCCTAGGCAGATGCGGTGCTGTCCGCTAGGATCAGAGAGTGTTAACAATGCGACTTTAGGGAAGCTGATATCTTTCGTCCTCAGTCTTCCATCTGTAAAATGGGAAGAATTGTGGGGAGCTGCCTTTTTGTGCCTCTTCCATCAGCCATGGTTTTCTGGGGGGGGGGGATCCTGGGAACTGTAGTTCATAAAGGGCACCACCCTCCCACAGGGCTACCATCACCAGCAGGCTTATCAAACTACAGCTCCCAGGATTCTTTGGGGGGAAACGTGTCTGCTAAAGCATTATAAGAGTGCTTTCAATGAAGGTTTGTGGATGTGACCCGAGTCAGGGCATTGGCCCACCAGGTTTTGGATCTAAGTCTTCTCAAGCTGTATCTGAAGATGTCTCTACTTTAGGAACTGGAGGCATCTCTCAATTTTGCATGGCTGGACTGTACCACCTTATACAATGATAATGATATATCACACCTCTGGCATGCAACCCCCCCCCAAAAAAAAAAATGTCACCCAGTATAGAATGTGGCCCTCAGGCTGTAAAATGTTCTCTACCCCTCCTTAGTTGCTCATCATAGTAGGGATATTGGGGTATTTGTTACATACCTTTCCTGTTATAGGGTCAGGCTGGGATAACTGCTCTTCCATCTCAAATCCCTTCCCATCACTTGTCATGGTTCTTTTAGGTAGAATAAGTCTTAAAGGGTGGTTTTACCCTGAGCGCCCTCCATTTTGGGAGGCTGGGCATCTAGAGTAGGCCATGGCAGTGGGAGAGAGAAAGCATCAGCATGTTGAATTCAGCATTCGGCCCTGAAAGGTCCTGATACTGCTATCAACAGCACACTGGAACCTTCAAGGCTCCTTATGGATTTCGCTGTCAGTGTTAATAAAAATCAAGTAGCGAGTGGAAAATATTATCCAATTAAATGGTTTTCGAGGGAGCAGAACAAACAAGCAAACCAAAAATCCAGCACTTATTGATGGGCTAACATCTTGACAATAATAAACAACAACAACAAGCCAACAAAGGGCATCAGGAAAGAACACAGGGCTGTCTTAGCCATAGAGGCTAGTGGTGCAGGGAACCACAGCGGCACGTTCTGGAGGGCCCCAGGGAAGAGGCGGAGGCTGGACGTGGCGCCCCCCCAGCATCAGCTCGCCACCTTGCGAGATGTTCTCAGGGATACAAGGGCTGAGGCCGTCCTTATGGTGTCCTGGATCAAAGCTCTATTTACCATGATGGAATCCTTTCATTTGTCTAAGGAGCTCAAGGAAGTGTACAGGATTCTGTGCAGGATTCTGGGGAAGAAATTCAAAGTTTGTTGTCAATTCCAGGAAGCTGAAACAGATCCCGGACTGGGAATGGAGGAGAAATTCAATTCAGTACACATTTAAATCCGGATCTATGAAATTCACACTTTCTGGTTGGGGGGACACCCATCACAGGCTAAGTATCTACTCAACTTTCCCACCAACACCTGAGATAAACAGCATAAGCAGCCCCTATGGAAATAAAAACATTCAGATTTACAACTTAGCATGCAATTATATTGTCATTTATGACCAGGATAACTCATGACAGCAAATCATGCATCAGAGTCATTAAATGCACTGCAAATGTGATAGCAAAGAAGGCATTCAAAAGCTGAACAACTGGAGGGGGCATCAAAGACAATGCCCTACTTGAGTGCTACTTTGTTTAGGGCAGTAATGGGGAACTGGATCTGGCTAGGAGAGCAGATCCTTACCTCCCTCCCTCACCCATGGGCCACTTTGACAGGTGGGTGGAGCCAGCCACCAGCCAATCATCTGGTGTCATTGTGAATCAGGCAACAATTATAAAAGGGGCTAGCTGCCAGCACGGATTAGCTGATTGGTGCTGACGACAAGCCCCAATTTCTCTACTGCAGCCACAGTTTGCCAACTGATCACTACTGTCAGCGAGCCCTGCTTGCCAAGGAACAATTGGGAGTATGCTTTAAGCTCGCAGTTATTCCTCTGCAGCCACCAAGGCCCTTTGCAGATGTCAGGTGTGGGGCAGATGGACGTGGTTTGAGAACAGTTTTGTGGGCTGAATCAGGATCCCTGCCAGGCCTACATCAGCCTGAACACTGATCTAGGATCAGTCATGACCCTAACTATGTACCTCACTGAATGTACGTGGTCCAGAGACCACCTACATCAATCGAGGCTGCTATTCAACAAAAAAAGCATGAAGGTACTTGGCTGCTTAAGGAAAGAAGTCAGAAATGAAAACTATTCCCAGCCTAAAAGAAGGCATGCATTCTGGGTGCTTTTATTGGCATCAGTTGACACCCAGCAGCCACCAGAATCCCTAGTGTTACCACCGTTCCTGTACATCTCTGGTACTCTGGTATTCTCCCTGGATTGAGAGAAACAGGGCATAATCAGGTTGCAGCTGGCAACTGTCATCAGAAAACTGCAACACACCTATTCACCCTCCATCCCGCTTAAATCAGATGTCAAGGAAATAAACAACTATCTGGCTTTTAGAAGACACCCGAAGGCAACCCTGAATCAGGATTTTTTTTTAGTGTCTAATTTTTTACAATTTTTTATGTGCCATAAACTGCCCAGAGTGACTGGGGAAACCCAGTCAGATGGGCGGGATATAAATAATAAATTTGTTGTTGTTGTTGTTGTTGTTGTTGTTGTTGTTGTTGTTGTTGTTGAAAGTGCTGTGGCTATTGCTAAAGCAGGAAAAGCAGCAGGGGTGAGGGAAGCAAAGTGAGAAGGGCACTATAGACTCCTGAAAGGAAACAGGAAGAACTCAGCCTTGAGCCCCAATGCCTTCAGTCCATTTTTATATGGAAAGGCCATCGTTACAACACCCACTCTACAGATGGGTTAAAAGGAAACGTGGACAGTGCATAAATCTACAGCCAATAAGAAACTGCATCTAGGGGTGCTGTGGAAAAGCATTTATCAGAAAACGATTACACAGGAGATTTGCACCATAGATACCAGCTTCAGCTTGACAGAAGATGAAGGCCACGTGCAATTAACTCCTAGTGATGACGCCTGCATTTCCTCTCAATTGATATGTGGCAAATCTTTCTCTTTATATGAATCAGACTCTAATTGTAAGTTCGACTGCATCTTCTCCTCCTGTGATAGCACCTCAGCTCGAGACAAGAGATGAGAACCAATTGTGCAGCAAAGAAAGGGAAGGGAAGGGAAGGAAGTATAAAACAGAATCAAAATTTATGTTCCATGGAATGTGCTCTACAAATTGGGATTCTCACAATGGACTGTCCAGATTTTGGATTGTCTGGACACCAAGGCTTATGAAAGCCAGTTGAAGGAGTTGGGTATGTTTAGGCCTGGGAAAGAGGAAACGGAGATGAGATATGATAGCCATCTTCAAATATCTATAGGGATGTCACATGGAAGATGGAGCAATCTTGTTTTCTCCCTGCTCTGGAGGGTAGGATCTGAACCAATGGTTTCAAGTTACAAGGAGGGAGATCAGGAAGAGCTGTTTGACAGTACTATGGACTCCCTTGGAAGGTGGTGAACTCTCCTTTGTTGGAGGTTTTTAAGCAGAGGTTGGGTGGCCATCTGCCATGGATGCTTTAGTTGAGATTCGTGCATTGCAGGGGGTTGGACTAGATGACCCTCGGGATCCCTGGATTCTATGAGTTCAGCAAAATCTGATTTAAACATGACTCCAGAAACTTATTCATGTTCCACATTTCATGCACACCTACATGTCTAGGCACAGCATCAGCACACTGGCACGATATTAGCCCAGGCCACAGTCCCCTACCAAGCCAATGTGTGGACACAGGTTAGGACGCCCAGTTTAAATGAGATGCCAGCTGGGGATGGGGGACAAATGTAATGCAATTCACATTTAAAGGTGAACCTACCCTATTCCCCAGGAAGCCGGTAATAAAATTTAGAACACAGTTACCTTTCTAGTAACATCAAGGTGGTGATAATAGAATTTGATCCTTGCACAGAAAGCAGGGGCCCTTGGTGTAACAGGAGATTTGAGTGATTTTTTTTTTAATTTAAGAAAATCACTTTTTATTATTCTTTTGAGCTTGCTGTTCACCTTCTTCACTTGCAAATGGCTTTGTTTTAGCACTAGAGACTTTAGGCTGCTATAGATTAGAAGAAGCCTCCTGGGTGTTGAAAGGCTTAATTAGTTAACCGTTGTAAAGTGCTTTGTGATCTCGGAATTGAAAAGCTGCACATAACAGATGCGGCATTTTACTAATTATGATGGTTATTATTAATTGACTCTATTAGCCCGCAGCCCTTACTTAACTAAAATCCTCACTGCAGAAAGAAGGGTTTTACCCAAAAGAAGTGTGTTATTATTCTCCAAGACCCAAATTCTGCCCTCTGCTGCCGTACAAGGTCATCAGGCCTCCCTAGGCCTTCATTCTTGCCAAGTCTCGGCAAGCTCCGAGATTTCTTTTCTCGGCCATGTCTCAAGAATGGAATGTGCAGAGATGATATCGAGGGGACAAGGCCAATTCTGAGCATGTGCCAAGTGCTTCTGCTCTTGCCCAACTCTGTCCATGTTTGAAACTTGGAGGCAGGATGCTAAGACCGGCAGATGCAGTCCTCTTAAAGAAATTAAGTTTTGGGCTTCAGCTCTTTCAGAAACTTGTAGGCAGCAAACTGGCAACATGTCAACTGATCCTCTGTACCTAGGGACCAAAAATGGGGACTGGCCTATGGCACACAGCTTGTGTGGAAACCCCATCCTCTCCTTTCCCATCTGGCCTACTTGAGAGCGGGGAGAAAGCCCCATACATGCTTTGGTTGGAACCCTGAGAAGTTTCAGGAAGAGCCACCCAGCCACTATAAAACTATCCATCCTTAGCTACTCAAAACAGGAGCAACAGCTCTATTAGGAAGATGCTGCAGAGACAGTGCTGGCTACTTCTGGTCTGTTGGACAGCTCCCCTGCTGATCTAGGGCACCTATACTACCCAGTTCCTGCTGGTCAGCTCCCTGGGTGATCCAGAAGACTGCTGGAGCCCAATACTTACTTATGACCTCCTGCACTGCTCAAGGTTGGCATAGATAAGACACCAATTCAGGGTGTGTGTGGGATGAATGGAAATAAGATATCAATGTTCCTGGAAAAAGAAGGTTTAAGATCCTGTGGGTCCAGGACCTTCTGCTGCCATGATGGACCATGATGGAGCTCTCTGCTGCCCCAACAAAACTGCTCATGGTTGGTGATTGAGGGATCCACAGTATCCAATGGCCTCTCAGCTGCCACCCCTGGGAATTTAGGATTGCTCCCAGAACTTTTTTTAGTTGGGTGTCAAAGCTAATTAACGTCTATTTAAGATGAACCTCTTATTTAAGATGAACCTCTTTTGAGTCTCTCCGAGAGAAGCTGGGGAGATACGTTTTAAGAAAATTCATACGTATCTGTGGCTTTCTAGATTTCTTTCATAGGGTTAGCTAAATGTCAGCCTTGGCACTGAAGGGGAAGGGTGGTATTTCAGTGATGGAACACCTGTTTCGCATGCAGAAGGTCTTGGGTTCAATTCCTGGATTTTCCAGTTAGGACTAGGAATGTCCCCTGTCTGAAACTCTGGAGAGCCACTTGCCAGTCAGTGTAGCAAATGCTGACCTATATGACCCATTGGTCTAACTTTGTAGAAGGTGGCTCCTTGTGTACTGTATAAGGATATTGGAGGGTTTGTTTTGTTTGTTAATTATTTGTATTTACAGATCACCCTTTACCAAACAGTCCCTGAGCAGATTACAAAATACCACCATTAAAACGAGCACAAAATTTATTAAAATCATAAAACTACAAAATTAACCAATAGCATAATTTAACAAAATGGTTTCATTCCACTGCTTCAAGACTGGGACAGACGTGTCTTGCAAAGGGCAGAATTCATCCAAAACTAAGCCCTTTAATGCCCATTAAGCTTCATCACAGAGAATTAACAATGTGCTGTCTCCCTCACTCTCTCGCTGCCTCTCCTTCAAATCAAGTGGATTCAAAACAATTCAACTTCAGCTGGATCGGGACCTTCCTAAACAAATGAAATGAATGCCTCATAAAGGGCTTGGCACCATGCAACGTTCAGAGCACTCATTCTGTAGGCAGATTTCCAAGGCCAGGGAATCTCACCCAAAAGCTTCGTGAGCTGCTGGTTATCACGCAAAAGAAAGAGGATTATGCTGAACACTGAATTTACAAAAGTAAACTTTTTGTACATGGGTTGCCAGTTTAATAAGGAACCGAAGCCTTGAGGGTCTGGGTCTCCCTCTTCAGAAATGTCTCAAAGCTGCGCTGGAATGTACCCCCGTTTTGATGTGCTGGCATTCAAGCCAGGCTGCTTGGTGTTAAGCATTTTCAGACACACTACAGGGTATAATTTAGCTGGAGTTGTATAAATCTGAGCATGGAATTAGCTTTGCTCTTTGGGGACGTTCGGTTTTATTTGTTATCAGGAAATTAAAACTGGCACATCCCAAGAAGCCATTGAAGTGTTCACTCTGCAACTTTTAACATGAAAGAGGGGACGGAAATGTGGGGAGCTGTTTTTCAGCACTGAGAATCCAATTACTCGACAGATGACACCCACTCAATATGGCTGCATCGGAACTTTCTGAACTGGTATTTTCAAGGACATTTCATAAGCTGGAGATCAAGTCATGAATACAGAAGAATATGTTTAGCCCAAGGTAGATTCTCAACATCTCCCAGAATGTTAGCTGTGCTTTATTTATCCATTTTATTTGTATCCCACGCTTCCTCAAAAAGTGCTCATTGACGACTTCTTGTCAACCTGGAGAGAGACTCTGTCCTGGGTCTGCTGCTCTTCAACATCTTTATGGATGAAGGCATATAACTGGTAAATGACACCAAACTGAGCAACCTAGCTAATACGGTGGTACCTCGGTTTAAGAACACTCCTGTTTACGAACAATTTGGTTTAAAAACTCTGCAAAACCAGAAATAGTGTTCTGGTTTGAAAACTTTACCTTGATCTACAAACAGAAACCGAACGGTGGAAGGGCACCAGCGGCAGGAGGCCTCATTAGGGAAAGTGTGCCTTGGTTTAAGAATGGATTCGGCTCAAAAAGGACTTCAGGAATGGATTATGTTCGTAATCCGAGGTACCACTGTGCCTTTGAAGACAGACTCAGGATTCGAGAGGTCTTGGCAGGATGGAGACCTAGGCCAAAACTAGGTCAGTGAATTCCAACAGAGTTCTGCATTTAGCTAAGAAAGGATCAGGTCCACAAATATAGGCTGTGTACCAACCTAACTTGACAGCAGTATATATATGTGGAAAAAGATCCAGGAGGCTAAAATGGTTATGAGCAAAACACTGGAAGACCCCCTAATACTAATTTATTTGAATTTTAGGACCAAGATGTCTGGCAGCTTGTGCTCATCGAAAACCTCTCTTATAAGATTAAAGCACAAAGGATAGGCCCCGAAGCAAATGAATTCCATATACTGTGGAATAAATTTATTGAAAAATATGCACAGCCTTCCTTTGGCCTGTGGAGACATTGTGGACAACTACAATGGGATGCTCGGAAATACTGAATACTGACAAAACGACAATACTTACCATAATGTGATGTGGCAAGGCAGGGACAGATCAACACCTGCTCCAAACCTCTTTCATCTCAATCATGTGGCTTGACAACCCAGTGGCTGGTGTAAGTTAAACTCTATTTTAAAGGCTTGCTTTCCCTCTGCCAGGCTTGGGCCAGCTCAGCCAAACAAAATTTAGAACGGGGTAATTAATTTATTTTAATTTAAACTAGTATAAATTCCATTGGTTTCCTATACTTAGGATTGCTCTGTCTATCTGCTGCTGCTGCTGCTGCTGTTGTAGGTGTCCATAAATTCACATTAAAATACATATTTAAAAAATAGGATTCCCGCCTCTCATATTGACTTGCCCATCTTAAACTTACTTGCCCATCCACAGAAAAATCCCATGAGTACACTCCCATCAGGCTTTGCACCCAGCCACCGATTTATACAACAACCCCCAGTTTTAATGGCCACCTGAGATTCCAGGTCCATTTAATGCATGTTGTTGTTTAGTCGTTTAGTCATGTCCAACTCTTCGTGACTCCATGGACCAGAGCATGCCAGGCACTCCTGTCTTACACTGCCTCCCACAGTTTGGTCAAACTAATGTTGGTAGCTTTGAGAACACTGTCCAACCATCTCATCCTCTGTCGTCCCCTTCTCCTTGTGCTCTCCATCTTTCCCAACATCAGGATCTTTTCCAGGCAGTCTTCTCTTCTCATGAGGTGGCCAAAGTATTGGAGCCTCAGCTTCAGGATCTGTCCTTCCAGTGAGCACTCAGGCCTGATTTCCTTCAGAATGGATAGGTTTGATCTTCTTGCAGTCCATGGAACTCTCAAGAGTCTCCTCCAGCAGCATAATTCAAAAGCACCATTTTTTTGGCGATCAGCCTTCTTTATGGTCCATAATTTAATGCATAATTCTCCCTTAGCTGTAAACAAAGTATAGCTCATTTGCCCAATTGCCTGCTTGTTGTGTATGGTTGTGTGTGTGTTTTAAAGGACAATAAAATGCAAGCGCAGCTCAACTCCCGGTGCCAGCTGCCCTTGCGACGTAAATCACCAAACCCTCATTGAAGGCCCATCATGTCCGCATAAAATCCAAAGCGCTCCTGAGAGGGAGCCATTCAACCCAGACAGTCTCATTAGCACAACAGCATTAAATTAAACAAGTGTGTAAAAAGTAGCACACTCTCCCAAAGTCTACGCCTGATCTCTCTGCCCAGGCAATTGTGCACGAGGCAGATGTGTGAGCGCATGCATGTGTGTGTTTAAAGCCTCACCGCGGCGACTCGGATGCTGCATGTTTAAAAAGTCAATAAATTAAGCACGAATCATTGGGCCCATTAAATGGATTGCAACTCATAATCATCTAACTTGCAACAAGGTCTTCATTTTAACTGACCTAGATGGATGTAAAGAGTTATTAAATAAATGAGAATACAAATGGCTTGTGTGAGGGACGTGGGGTTTGCTTTCAGGATTCCGAACGTTTTTCATAAGGTTTTCTTAAGATCTCTGGAGAGGGAAGCAAGCTGGACCCCAGCTATTTCCATACTTCAGTGCCCTGCACTTGAGAAACTGCTGAAGCAGAAGCTTTTCTCAAATCGGCAAGGCAAAGGAAGCATTTGTTGTAACATGTGGAGAGAAGGAAACACTTAGAATACTGCAGAGAAAGAAGAGGCTGGAACCGGGGACTTCAGCCAAAAGCAGTAATGCTGTAGGACTCCAAGGCTAATCAGCCCCAGCCAAAAATGGCTAAAAGAGGAACATAGGAAACGGTCTTGCACTGAGTTAGACCATTGGTCTATCTAGGTCAACAGCTCTACAGGGCTTCAGGAAAGGGACATTGCAATGCCTACCAGGAGATGCCATTGAACCTGGGGCCCTTTTGCAGGTTCAATGTGCTCTACTCCTGAGCCATGGCCCTTCCCCAATGGTCAGAGGCCATGGAAGTTGAAGTCCACCAATATCTTGAGGGCCACAGGTTCTTCATCCCTGGTCTACAGACAATGTTGGCTCCAGATTGGTTGGGGGAATTTGGCAAGTGACTCCCTCCCTGAATGGGGCCATCTTCCGGCCATTGCACTTGCTGCTCAGAAGGAGATGTCAAGGCAAGGGGAAGGTGATGGATGTTGAGCAGGCAAGTGGACAGCAAGGAACCACAAAGAAGAAGAGGAGGAGAAGCTGAGTGGCCACTGAGATCAGCTGTTGAGAACCCTGCTGTAACTTGTAAATCTATTAGTTTGTAATCTGTTAATCTGAGGTTTTGAACCATCACCAAAACCTTACAATGAAGCACTAGAATACAGGAAGCATTCATGCTTTGCCTACCAATTTGACCAGACCACAATCCAACAAGCCCTCTTTTATTATCTAAAGTGGAATTTAGCTGAATATGGATTTGTTGTTATGAGGCTCCTATTCCCCTCACAGAACTACAATTTCCACAGAAGAGGGGTTGAGAATTGTAGTTTGTTAATGGAATAGGGGCCTTCTAGAAAGCTCTCAGCACACTTTAATAAACTACAGCTCCCATAATTCTTTGGGGGGGAGCCATGACTGTTTAAAGTGGTATCTTTAAATGGGTGAATGTGGCCATGCTCAGAGCAAATCCACTGAAATTAATGGATGTGACTAACTTAGGTCCATTCAATTAAACCAGTGTACTCTCAATGAAATAAATAATAATAATAACAATAATTTAGTTGTATACTGCCTTTCTATCTTACGATACTCAAGGTGGTTTACAAGCAGAAGAAACAAAAAATGTACACCTTATAACAATCTAATGCAATACAAAATTGTGATAATAAAACAAAACTTTAAAATAAGCAACCTACATCAAAAAGTAACATTCAACAATTATTAGAGTAATATAAAATAATATCAACATATAAAAGTTAAACAGAAATCCACTCAACATTTACAATAAACAATTTCTAAACTAATCAATAAAACAACGGCAATCCACAGTACACAAAAATTTAGAGATTTAGTTAGATGCTATCCTGTGCAGCATTTTTGATCATAGCTCTGACACTTTATTGTGCATTCAGGACTTGCTGTGGTGACTTCTGCTATCCATATAATCCTGAAACAGAGAAGTCTAACTCTAAAGAAAAAGAATGTCACATATAATTGTTCCCCATTTAGCTCGAGAGCAGAAAATCACTGTAAGTAAATGCAAAGTAAACCAAAATCGTTTGCTAATTGCCTGTCACTACTGCAAACAGTATTTTATTTGCAGAACAGCATTTTGCTTTGGAAAAAAAGAAAGAAAAAGGAAGCTGGAGAAATGAATAATTTCTTTTCAAATATTTACTATCAAAGAAGGACCAAGAAAATCTGATATTAATTATTATTCTCTAGATAATCGTCTGGAATCAATAAATGTAAATATAGAACAAAGGGAGAGCTGTTGAATCTCATTTAAAGTGTGCATACCAGTACAATTAAGATGTAAATGGGTTATATTTTAATTTCTCTGATGCCAAAACAAAGACAGAATCAAAGTAATTGTAACTGTGATTAAAGGATCAACTAATCCCTGATGGAGAGGTCTTGAGGTGCGAAGTCCTGTGAAGAATGTGAAGCAGGCAGAGGAGGACTTTTCAATACGGCAAGGCACAAAATGGATAACAAGGTATTTGAGCCCAATCCTAACCATGCTTATTGAAAGCAAAGCCCTACTTATGTGTAGACATAAGAAAAGCTAATCTGGATCAGACCCAAGGCCAGAAGCGGTTTAGTCATGCTGGCCACATGACCCAGAAAACTGTATGTGGACAAACGCCGGCTCCCTCGGCTTGAAAGTGAGATGAGCGCCGCAACCCCATAGTCGCCTTTGACTGGACTTAACTGTCCAGAGGTCCTTTACCTTTACCTTACCCCCGCCAAGCAAATAGTATTTAGGGGTTGCCTGCCGCTGAATTTGGAAGGTCTCAATAATGCATTTAGCTGACAAAATCAACCTTAACCAATTTGCCTAGCCCCTTTTAAAGCCGTCCAAGTTAACGGGCACCCTCCACTTCATGTCTTTTAAAGGTAAAGGTAAAGGGACCCCTGACCATTAGGTCCAGTCATTGGACGACTCTGGGGTTGCAGCACTCATCTCGCTTTATTGGCCGAGGGGGCCGGCATACAGCTTCCGGGTCAAGTGGCCAGTATGACTAAGCTGCTTCTGGCGAACCAGAGCAGCACACAGAAACGCTGTTTACCTTCCTGCTGGAGTGGTACCTATTTATCTACTTGCACTTTGACATGCTTTCAAACTGCTAGGTTGGTAGGAGCAGGGACCGAGCAACGGGAGCTCACCCCGTCACGGGGATTCGAACCGCCAACCTTCTGATCGGCAAGCCCTAGGCTCAGTGGTTTAAACCACAGCGCCACCTGCGTCCCTCATGTCTTTTAGCACTGGTGAATTATAAGGTCATAAGGAGAGTGCTGAATCAGGAATCCTCTTCTCACAGAGGCCAACCAGATGCCTGTGGAAAGCTTGCAACCAGGACCTGAGTGCAACAGGATCTGATCAGGGTACAGTAATAGATCGGTACACTGCATTTGTGCCTAGTACCATCCCCTCTGCGCTTTCCCTTGAAACACAAGCTCCGCGGCGTAATCAAATCAGTGATTTAAATTAATTTGACAAAGCAAATTATTGCAGCTGAGAAAAATTATTTTAAACGGGCCACTTTATTTGGAGATCTAAATATGGGTAGCGCTTAAAAAGGAGCTCTGTTTAAAATACTACACGAGTAAATTACTTGCAAATGGACTAGATTAAATTTCAGCTGAATCTAATTGAAGGAACTGCTTTTGTTTCTATGAAAAAGAAGGGAATGCAGATTCGGTTGAGCTGTGCGTGGTCTCAACTTAAGACACAAAGCGGGGAAGATCCCAATCTATTAAAGCAATTGGATTAATTGAGGACCTACGCTAAGTATGGCTGTGTCTGGATCCAGCCACACATACTATATCCACCTATGCCAAGGGTGGTGAACATTTTTGAGCATGAGGTTCACGTCCTGGGTGTTCGAGCATGAGGCAACGTCCTGGGCATCACATGCCAGGAGTGGGTGGGGCTAGAAGAAAAAAGTGGGTGGAGCAACAAATGCAACCTTTGACCTTTGTACAGTAAGCTAATTTCTACCTTCACTCAAAAATCCCTCTCTATCTCCCTCCAGGCAAGCAAAGGCATTATCAGGGTTGAAGGACACTCAAGGAGGGTCCAAAGTGTGGGATATTTAAGATGCACTCAAACCAACAAGTCATGTCTTGCTAGATAGGCACATGGTTCAGAGGCAGTGTACCTCTTAAAAGGGTTTCCATAGGTCGACAGCAGAAGTTGCCGGGCCCATGGCATGGTTGTGGCTATTTTGGAATGCATGGGGCTAGACCCCAGGAAATTTGATGCTGGACTAGATGAACCTTGGTCTGACTCAGCAGCTCTTCCTTCGTTCCCAGGTATCGATTGTATATTTGCATGTTGATTCCTGAAGACCTAAGGACTAGAAACCTACTTTGCACTTTAAAAACACACACCAAGTTGAGAATGCTCCATTTAACGCCAAACAGTTCTTAATGTGGTGTGCCGTGTTGACCATACCCACCATCACTTTTTTGCGTGTTTCCTACTTCTTTAAATCAGGACTGCCCGGAGCAAGTTTGCTGCCAAGGAGTGTGGTGGAGTCTCCTTCTTTAAGTAGAGGCTTGACAACCATCTGTCAGGAATGCTTTGATGGTGTTTCCTGCTTGGCAGGGGGTTGGACTGGATGGCACTTGTGGTCTCTTCCAACTCTATGATTCTAAGTTCTCAGTGGATTTTGCTTCGCAATGCCAGCAATAAACATGCAAACTGCTTTATCGTTTGCTTCGTTAACTGTTCTGAAAGGCCAGTTAGCGTCTTTTCAGGGAGTGCAAGCAGGCCTTGACTTGCTTGGTGTTTCCACACGAACGCTGAAACAGCCTTAATGGATTTTGCACAGCTGTCTGGCAGTCTCCACTTCTAGCCTTTAAGTAAGGAAGCTCTTTGAGCCTCAATATCTGCCACTGCTTGTCACCAAAGACATCAGCCCTGGCAAATGCCGTCAATCAGAGGGCCTCCTCTTTACACATCTGAGCATCTGAAGAAACGGCGCAGATTGTGCATAGGTGGAGGAGGCCAGCGCATGATATCTAAGCATTACCTGTGATTATTTTAATATGCAATTTGCTTGGTTGGCCACGATCTGCAAAGGGAGGTTAACTCAAGCATTGGAGAATGCTCCTTTCTGTCTGTTATTGTGAGCCATAAGCACTCGCATTCGTTTCCTCAGTCTGTTCATTTTTTTTTTATTTTTTTTAAATGTTCCCATTAAAAGAGGGAGAGGAAATATCCCAGATTGCAATAGGAATATATATATGTATGTGTATATATATATATATATATATATATATATATATATATATATATATGACTCTCCCTCTTTTCAAGCTATCGAAAGTTATAGTCTAGAAAGCTGCTTCCATCTAGTGGCAAAACAAACACACTCCAACCAGTATCCCTCTTTTAACTAAACCAAATCATATATAATCAAAGAATAAATCCTTGCTTGGTTTATCCCTGCCCATCTGCATTTTATACATTTAAAGCACTATCATACCGCTTTAAACAGCCGTGCTTTCCCCCAAATAATCCTGGGATCTATATTTTTAAAGGGTGCTGAGAGTTGTTAGCAGACCCCAAAGAATCCGGGGAACTGTAGTTTGTTAAGAGTGCTAAGAATTCCCTGGGAGGAAGGTCTGATTGTTACTATGGTTTCTTTGGGACCACCAGACCTCCCCCCCCACCCTCCACCCTTGAATGCAAGATTATGGATTAGTTTGTACCATTCGACTGCATTTGGTTTTGTTTCTTTTTGAAAAATTCATCAATGTATTAAGAAGAAGAATAAAAAAAAACGTTTATTCTCAGGGCAGCTGAAAACGAGCCAGTGTTAATGCTAAGAATCCATTGCTGCCGAGATGATTCCAGAGTAAGAGAAGTGGCCGTTGTTAATCGGGTTCTCAAATTGTGAGAGCACGTGTTGCGGTGGGGGCTGGAAGACACCTCCTTGGTTGCTGGGCAGGCTGGCAAGCTGGCCACAGCCTCTATAGGTCTCTGTGAGTTGCTGAGCAGAATTCAATGTATCAGTGTTGTGGTGGACAGCCCAGCGTCCTTTATATTGTCCTGCAAGCAGGAGGATCCTCCTCTTGGCTGTTTGCTTCGGATCACCCGCCTTCCCTCCCTCCCTTTATTTAGGCCTCTGTATTGACCTTGCAACTGACTGTCATGGGGTCGTCTGCTTTGGGGGCAGGGGCCCAGTAGGAATTTTGTCCATCTGGCTGATTGGCTGTTGCCATTTGGTTTTTGACTACTGCAGTAGCAACTAGTCACAACTTGTAAGGTTGGCGGTTAGGCATTGGTTCCTGCGTTGGTTACTGGAAGGGTGGGGGCCCCCCTTCCAGAATGATGATGGTGCAGGGAATTCCATTGAAGGAATCCAGGGGCTCGAGATGCTTTTGTCTGAACCCCTGGTAGGGGGACAGGGCCACGCAAGAGCCCCTCGGACCCCTGGGGAGAGGGAGGGCACTGCTCCACCCGGCCTCCTTAACGCTCCCCAGGTGGCATTCTCCCGACGCTGACTGGAAGTCAGCTCTGTCCCGGCGGACAGCTAGTCTGAACCAATGCCTACGCAACCACTCACATAATTTGTATTTTAATAAAGTTGTGGTCTCCCCAGCCACTCTGGGCGGCTTCCAACAAATATTAAAATACATTAAAATACCACAGATTAAAAACTTCCCTAAACAGGGCTGCCTTCAGGTATTTTCTGAATGTCAGGTAGTTGTTTATCTCCTTGACCTCTGATGGGAGGGCGTTCCACAGGGTGGGTGCCACTACCAAGAAGGCCCTCTGCCTGGTTCCCTGTAGCTTTGCTTCTCGCAGTGAAGGGACCGCCAGAAGGCCCTCGGCGCTGGACCTCAGTGTCCGGGCTGAACGATGGGGGTGGAGACGCTCCTTCAGGTATACAGGACCGAGGCCATTTAGGGCTTTAAAGGTCAGCACCAACACTTTGAATTGAGCTCGGAAACGTACTGGGAGCCAATGTAGATCTCTCAGGACCGGTGTTATGTGGTCCTGGCGGCCACTCCCAGTCACCAGTCTAGCTGCCGCATTCTGGATTAATTGCAGTTTTCCGGGTCACCTTCAAAGGCAGCCCCACATAGAGCGCATTGCAGTAGTCCAAGCGGGAGATAACCAGAGCATGTACCACTCTGGCGAGACAGTCCGCGGGCAGGTAGGGTCTCAGCCTGCGTACCAGATGGAGCTGGTAGACAGCTGTCCTAGACACAGAATTTACCTGCGCCTCCATGGACAGCTGTGAGTCCAAAATGACTCCCAGGCTTTAAGAATCTGAAGGACCACGTGAGCCTGCCTGGGCTTTGTCTCCACCTGATCAGGCATGTTTGGTGAGGGCACGAGAGAGGGCCTTCTCGGTGGCTGCTCTCAGATTGTGGAACTCCCTTCCATGGGCAGCTAGGTTGGCCTCTCATCTGCTTTCCTTTCACCAGCAGGCAAAATCTACTTTGTTCTGACAGGGCTTTAGCCACCAACCGGCTGTGGTGGCAGGGTCTTCTGAGGGTGGGTTCTACTAAATGGTTTTAAGTGTTTTCCCTATGCTGTTTTTTTAACAGGGGATACTTACCAATGTTTGTGTTCTTTAGATATTTATACTGTGTGCATCTGCGTTTTAGCTGTATATGTTTTAATTTATGCTTGAGCCCTGCGCTCCAAGAAAGTGGGAGATAAATAAATCTCACAGGTACATGAACAAACAAACAAACAAACAAACAAGGCACTTGACTGTTTCTTAAAAAGAAATAATGGAGAGAGAGAGAGAGGTTTGCTGTCCTTTCAGTATTCACAACCTTCTAATAATTGTGCATTAGAACCTTCCTTTGCTATTTATTTCCTCTTTTTTCTTTCTAATTCCTCCCCCCCTCCCCCCCCGGCAAGTCATTTGCATCTCATCCTGCTCATTCTAGTTTCTTTCTTTGGGTTAGGAAAATATTTCAGGGGAGGAAATGCTCGCGGAAGTGATGGTGAGGCGAAGGCTCAGGAAATAAACTCTGGCTTAGTTGACAACCAACAGCTTGGTCTGCTTTGTTGGTCTTATGCCTCCCTCTGCTGGTTGCTCGGCTTTATGCTGCTTTGAGACAACCTTTGGCCAATCTCGGCCCCATGGGTGCTTTTGCTGTGATCCTGCAACACCAGATACTGAGGAATTGCCCTGCCTTCCTCTGCAGCTCTTTCAAAAGGACCCTGCCCCGCCTCCTTGGTCCTTTGACGTCTTTATCTTAGTAATGACTTGTTTTGTTTTATTTATCTATTTAATGTACTTACTGTTCTTCGTCTGAAGATCACTGGAAGTTTACAACACGAAAAAGAAGATGATGAAGATAGAGGTGTGGAGGTGTTGTTGTTAGTTACCTTTTATGTGGACGAGGGTGGAGGGGATTGAAATCTTGAAGCAAGTGGCTTGAAAGGGAGAGTACAATGTGAAACCAGCCAGTTACAATCATCGGTTTGATCACCTGTGGCTTGAATGTGGGTAAAGTGCTTTTGCTTTTTAATCACACATACACTAATGCCAGGACGCGGGTGGCACTGTGGGTTAAACTACAGAGCCTAGGGCTTGCCGATCAGAAGGTCAGCGGTTCGAATCCCCATGACGGGGTGAGCTCCCGTTGTTCGGTCCCAGCTCCTGCCAACCTAGCAGTTGAAAAGCACGTCAAAGTGCAAGAAGATAAATAGGTACCACTCCAGTGGGAAGGTAAACGGCATTTCCGTGCACTGCTCTGCTTCGCCAGAAGTGGCTTAGTCATGCTGGCCACATGACCTGGAAGCTGTACGCTGGCACCCTCGGCCTATAGAGCGAGATGAGCGCCGCAACCAGAGTCGTCCACGACTGGACCTAATGGTTACCTTTACACTATTGCCAGGATCTCTGCATTGCCATGAACCAATTTTGTGAATGCCCCCTGATCATAACGTAAGTATAATTGCCTGCGATTTCTGCATTTCATTTCCTTCTGGCCTTGTCATTCACTTTTGCTCTCTCCAACCTTATGTACCTGTCAACTCATTATAGCGCTGCATGCATCTAAAGAAGTAGACTGTTGTCTGTGAAAGCTTATGCCATAATACATGTGTTTTCAGTCTTTAAGGTGCCACAAAACTCTTTGAGGGTTTTGTTTTGTTTTGTTTTGTTAGCTGCAGCAGAATAAAATGGTCACCCCTTTTGAATTTATATTTAATTAGGGTTGCCATATTTCAGAAAGTAAAAACTAGGACACCCCAAAATTGTTGAGTTTAAGGAAAACCCGAAAGTTGTTGAACCACAAAGATCCAGGAAAAAGGGCCACCTTTTGAAAAATTCCCCCCAGAATTGGAATGTAAGGTCCAGGAAAATCCGGACGTATAGCACCCCTAATTTAATGGTCTTTTATAGGGAGATAGTATGGATAATAATGTATCATTGTCGGTGTGTTGAAGTGCTTAGAGTGCTGGACTATGCCAAGGGTCAAATCCCCACTCACTGTGTGACCTCAGCCCAGTAATTCACTCTGATCCAAACCTACCTCACAGGGTTGTTGTGAGGATGAATTAGGGAGGAGAACTATGCATGCCACCACGAGCCCTTTGGAGGAAAGACGGGGTATTAAATAAATAAATAAATAAATAAATAAATAAATAAATAAACCCTCTGGATAGGTCACTCCTGGATTGGTCAGTTCTAGAAAATGGTGTAGCTAATGGTCAGAGCATCTCCAGCTAGGACTCAGAGAGAGCCCTGCCAGTCAGTGTAGATAATATTGAACTAGATGGACCAATGGTCTGATTCTGTATCAAAGACAGCTTCCTGTGTCCCTACGGATGTGAGGGAACTGGCTTCCTGCCCTTCCTACCTGGGTGATGCCTCATTGTCAGCAGTCCTGCTCAAACATTGGCCCTTAGTCTGACTCAACCTGGTGCGGAGAAGTTTCACATACGACTCCAGACTGACCTTTTGCATGTCAGAGGGTTTGTGTCATCAGAACTGCAGGCACTATTCCCTTTATTGGCTCCCCACTCTGGTTAACTGGCCCTGGCAGCATCCTTGAAAGAGCTGCAGAGGAGCAAAATAGGAGCAAAATATTTTTAAAGTTTCATTTATCAAAGGCTGCTCATTAAGGTTGGTAATGTTCATGCACGTTCCAGCATGTGCAGTTTCTTTTTCCTTGGGTGCCGCACTTCTACCTGCTTCGAGTAGCTTCAGTTTCATTTACTTGACTTTTTAATATATATATATATGTACACGTGCTTTCGTTTACAAGATCTGCTTTCTGCAGATGTGCTCCAGCGGACTTGATGTCATGTTTCAAGTTGCCTGCCCTTACTAAAGTCAATATTGAGCTTCCGCTTGTTGACACCGAATTGTTCCTCTAAAAGGAAAGGAAACCTTGAGTCTCGAAGATGAGTAGACACACCCTACACATTGCTGCAGGGGAATGCTTTGAAAAGCAGAAACTGCCTTTATAGCATATTCCACGCACATTTCCACACACCCCCCCCCCAAAGGAATCTGGGAACTGGAGCTTATCCCTCACAGAATTACCGTTCTCCTGGAGCTATCCAAGGTGCTACCCATCTTGCTCATTTGCCTTTCTGAACTTAGATCTGCGTTTTGACCACTGTGTGCAACAGAGCACTGTTGCAGAAAAGCTACAAGAGAGCCTTCTGCACCAGATTTATTGTGGCATGAGCATCTATGGCAGTGATGGCGAACCCGTGGCACGCGTGCCACAGCTGGCACGCAGAGCTCTCTCTGCTGGCACGCCAGGGGCGGGGAAATGGCGCCGCCGCGCTGCTCTGCTCATGCGTCCTGCCAGCGCAGGCGCAGCAGCAGACAGCAGCAATTTCCCTCCTTGGCGCCTGTCCCAGTGGTGTTTGGCTGCTGCTGCTGCTGGCTGCTGTGGAGGATTCGACACGAGGCGACGACGACGACGAGGTAACAGCAGCGGGGGCTGGGCCAGGGGCGGCGGGTGAGGGGAAGCCCTCCTTTTGAGCGCTGCGAGCGGGGGCGGGGAGCCGCGCGGCTTCGCTCTTCCCTCTCGCACCTCCCTGCCTCCCTCCCTCCATCCGCACCCGGCCGTCTCTCTCTCTCTCTCTCTCTCTCTGTTGCCCCTCCCTCGGGCACCTTCGCCCCTTCTCGCCCTTTTTCTCTCCCCTCGCTCCTCATATTCCCTTCCTTTTGCGCTGCTGGTCTCCTTCAGCCTCCTCCTGATTCTCGTTCGCTTTCTGTCCCTTTCCCTTCCTCCTTTCCTACTCCTCTTTGCGTCCTTTCCATTTCTTCCACCCCAGCCCCAGATATATTTACTTCAGCCTTCTCCACTCCACTTTTCTTTTCTTTTCTCCCCTCCGCATTGCATATTCTCCTGATGGGATGTGGGTTTGCATTGTAAAAACATCTCTTCTTGCTGGGGGCAAAAGGGATATTTATGAAGGACACAGCAGGCATGGAGAGGCAATTTAACCATTTCCTCCCATGCTGCAGCCCTAAGGACTGTTGCTCTTCTGAGGTCAATTGCTAATTTGCTTTGGAGAGAGCCTCCCGTGTTAACATTTGCATTTCCTACCAATGCAAATAGCAATTTCAAAGGGGTGGTTTTCATAAGGACCACAACAGGTGTGGAAAGGGTTGAACTCTCCATCTGCTGTGGCCCTGATTATTATCAACTGCCCCAATTGATGCTATTTGCATTTAAAACAATAACAGCAAGCCAGCACACTGGATGCAAAGACACATTTAACATCACATCTTGCTTGCCCCTAGAAATGCTTGTAAGGAAAAAGAAAAAGAAAACCTTTTGGAGCAGCACTATAATCTCTATCTGTTACTGCTATTCAGAGACTGTGCATAAGATGAGTTATTTCCACTATGCTAACACATATATCTGCCTGACCAGAAGCTTAATTTTAGCACATATTCTGTTATAGTGATCCATTTATTTATTCGATATAAAAATTCTGTCAATGTTCTACTTCTGCCTGTGTCTCCATCTGTTCACGAAGATCCACAAATACCATTTGGACACAATTTCAGATGCAGTGTTCAGAACTGGGCTCTATCAGTACTTGACATCCTGATCATATGCATATTGTTTCAGTCTGAATCAAAGTTGAAATAGTAACAAACTATCTAAATATCACCTCCTGGCAAATAGAAGGGGAAGAAATGGAGGCAATGAGAGATTTTACTTTCTTGGGCTCCATGATCACTGCAGATGGTGACAGCAGTCACGAAATTAGAAGACGCCTGCTTCTTGGGAGAAAAGCAATGACAAACCTAGACAGCATCTTAAAAAGCAGAGACATCACCTTGCCGACAAAGGTCCGTATACTTAAAGCTATAGTTTTCCCAGTAGTGATGTATGGAAGGGGGAGCTGGACCATAAAGAAGGCTGATCGCCAAAGAATTGATGCTTTTGAATTATGGTGCTGGAGGAGGCTCTTTAGAGTCCCATGGACTGCAAGAAGATCAAACCTATCCATTCTTAAAGAAATCAGCCCTGAGTGCTCACTAGAAGGACAGATCCTGATGTTGAGGCTACAGTACTTTGGCCACCTCATGAGAAGAGAAGACTCCCTAGAAAAGACCCTGATGTTGGGAAAGATGGAGGGCACAAGGAGAAGGGGATGACAGAGGATGAGATGGTTGGACAGTGTTCTCGAAGCTACTAACATGAATTTGGCCAAACTACGAGAGGCAGTGAAGGATAGGCGTGCCTGGCATGCTCTGGTCCATGGGGTCACGAAGAGTCGGACACAACTGAACGACTGAACAACAACAAGGCTTGTTCCATACAATGTCAGTCTGGCATATAATCATTATTACAAGTTGAGTATCCCTTTGTCTAAAATACATGCACATGTAGAGTTTATGGGTTTTTTTCAATAAAAAACTGTAACATTGAAAACTTTGTTATTGTGTTTTACTTTTACTTTTAAGACTGCAAATGTTTGGACAACTGTAGGTGTTTTTTCTAACTAAAAACCTCGATATTCAGGTTTAATTGCAGTGTTGGCACTTTGAAATAAAAAAGTTGGTTTTCCGCTGCAGTTTGGGCACTCGGGCTCAAAAAGGTTCGCCATCACTGATCTATGGACTAGAGCCCATGAGATGGGTGGCATTTTATTAGAGGTGTGGGGAGAGAGTTAATAGGGTCACCAATAGACCTTGAAATGCAAGAGGTACATTCTGGGATGATTCAGTAGCTCATTTTGCATGGTCTGCATGCAACATTCATCTCCACTGACCCCCCCCCCCCAACATCTCCACAGTAAGTGAGATTTCTGCATTGCAGGAGGTTGGACTAGATGACCCTTGAGGTCCTTTCCAACTTTACAGTTCTATGATTCTTTGATTCTAGGTGTGGGTGTCTGACTCCTTCACACATGTAAGCTGGCCTTTGTTTCATCCAGGTATTTACATACTGGATATTCAGAATTTTCTGTTCATCATTAACTGTTTCATGTTTATATTTTGTGCACTGATTTTATATAATAAAGTTTTTTTAAAAAAAAAACAGAAAAATAAGTATCTTTTATTATCTATAAGGTAAAGGGTAAAGGTAAAGGACCCCTGGATGGTTAAGTCCAGTCAAAGGCGATTATAGGGTTGCGGTGCTCATCTCACTTTCTGGCCAAGGGAACCGGTGTTTGTCCACAGACAGCTTTCCGGGTCATGTAGCCGGCATGATTAAATTGCTTCTGGCACAACGGGACACTGTGATGGAAACCAGAGCGCACGGAAATGTAGGTGGCCCTGTGGTCTAAACCAGTGTTCCCCAACCTTTGGCCTACAACTGTTTTTGGCCTACAATTCCCACCATCCCTGACCACTGGCCTTGCTAGCTAGGGATGATGGGAGCTGTAGTCCAAAAACAGCTGGAGGCCCAAGGTTGGGGAACACTGGTCCAGACCACTGAGCCTCTTGGGCTTGCCAATCAGAAGGTCAGCGGTTCGGATTCATGCAACGTTGCTCTGTCCCAGCTCCTGCCAACTAGCAATTTGAAAGCACGCCAGTGCAATTAGATAAATAGGTACCACTGCAGCGGGAAGGTAAACAGCGTAGTATCTATAATTTATATATTTCTGCACATAAAATAAATTTACAAGTGTTGTACAAGTAAAGTGTGCAGTGATAAAACAACAGCTAAAATGACAGCCATAGTTTCAAAAAAACATTAGACTACTAAGCCACAACACATTGTAGGGGGGGGGGCGGACATTTCAACAAGCAGGGAAAGTCTAAATAAATGAGTAGGGTTTTTAAATCTCAGCACCCTTGACAAGAGTAGGGGTGGTGGGTGCTTGAATTCGCACTTGCATCACCCTTTGACCTCTGGCATTTTATCCATTCATCATTTCCCATTCATAAGTTTCCATTTCACCGTAATCCATGGGTCTCCAAAGTCGGTTTTGGCGACACCTTCCACTTCCTTGGGCAAAAATGAGCACATACCATCTTTCAATGAAGACTTTCGTGCAAGTTGAGACACAGGCACAGGATTTCTGGGCATTGTTTGAATTAGTATTTGGTGTGCAGGAAGGGAAAGAGAGGGTTGTAAATGAACTGCTTTCCACGCCCTCCCCAAAACATCCTTTTATGCTTCTGACACTTGCCATGCTCTGCTCTCAAATGTGCTGCAATGAAGTGTTACTTAGGAAACTAGCCTGTGGTTACAGTATCACCAGCTGAATGATGTTTTTAAAATGGATAAAAGAAACGGTTTCACTACCGGACTATTGAAGTTTGAGAAAGAATTGTTACAAAATAATGTGAAACTACTTTCTAAAATGTATAAACTATTGTTGGAATGGTTCGCCAAAGATGAAGAAGTTAAATTGGTAATGATTCAGTGGGCAAGAGATTTGGGGTATAATATGCAGTTTGCGGAATGGGAAAAACTTTGGAGAGAGGATTTAAAATTCACAGTGTGTTACACATTGAAAGAAAATTATATGAAAATGATGTACCGTTGCTATTTAACTTGGGTGTGGGTGGCCCTGTGGTCTAAACCAGAGTGGCTGGGGAAACTCAGCCAGATGGGCAGGGTACAAATAAATTATTATTATAAATTATTATAAACTACTGAGCCTAGGGCTTGCCAATTGGAAGGACGGCGGTTTGAATCCCCACAATGGGGTGTGCTCCCGTTGCTCAGTCCCGGCTCCTGCCAACCTAGCAGTTTGAAAGCATACCAAAAAGTGCAAGTAGATAAATAGGTACCACTCTGGTGGGAAGGTAAACGGCATTTCTGTGCGCTGCTCTGGTTTTGGTGTTCCATTGTGCCACATGATGTGGAAAAATTGTCATGCTGGCCACATGATGCAGAAAAACTGTCTGTGGACAAACGCTGGCTCCCTCGGCCTGTAAAGCGAGATGAGCGCCGCAACCCCAGAGTCATCTGTGACTGGACTTAACTGTCAGGGGTCCCTTTACCTTTACCTTTTTTTAAGTTAGCAAAAATGTACAGGACTAATTCAAATGTCTGTTGGAAATGTAAGGAAAAGGAGGGCACCTTTTATCGTATGTGGTGGAATTGTAAAGTAATAAAGGAATTCTGGGAAATGATATATAATGAACTGAAATAAATGTTTCAAATAACCTTTGTTCAAAAACCAGAAACCTTTTGCTTCCGGTTTGATCGCCGTAGCGAGCGGTCGGGTGCTGCCTCCGTTCCGCGGCAGCGCCGGTGTTTTTCGGGACGTGGAGCGACCGCAACCGCATTGCGGGCTCCGAAAACTTCGGAAAGGGAGTTCCGAAGCCGAGGGTTCTAGCGGGCGCCAGAAAGTGCCGCCCCAGCTCTCAGGAACCTCTTGTAAAGGAGGAAGACTGAGCGAGCTGGGCAACGGTACGGTGCTGAGGAGCCATCTTCTACCCGGAGACACGAAGCGGCGTGACTGCAACTCGCGAGCGATCGACCCTTCCTCAATTTGGCACAAAAAAGACCTCCGTAAGTACTGCTTTAGATTTGGACCTAAATTGGAAATTTGGCTTGCGGGGAGAAAATAAAACGAGGAAGCCTTTCTCCCTCGGAACGCGACCAAGAAAGTAACGGGAATGAGCTTGAGCCATTCGAACTTGCTTTAAAGTTGCGGAGCTAATTCCTTTGACTGAGAAAACCCCATTTCGGGGGGTATTTCTTGCGATATCGCTATTTTATGGTGGATCTCTTTACGATGGATTTATAATTGAGCCGCTTCACCCTCTGGAGTACGGAGTGCCGGGTCAGTAAGCGGGCGACAGAGTGAATGGATACTTTGTTTTTGATTGTTTCCAAAGGACCTTTCTGTTTGAGTGTTGACTGATACAAGTTGGCTAAGACTGCTAAAAGACACACTGGAATTTGACTTTAAGTAACGATCGGGCTGGATTTCTCTTCTTTGGATTATTTTGTGACTTTGGAATACTTTTTGGTGACTTGGCTGTAGTTTAAAAAACTTTTGGAAGGCTTCCGGCGGCGACGCCATCGCCGGGTGGTCGAAGGCTGCTTCGGGTCCGAAGCGCCTTGTCCATCCCGGGGGTTAGGAGCCGCGCTACCGCAGCGCGCGGCTCCGGTTGGGGTGCGGGAAGAGCGTCCCGCACCCTGGGCTCCCCGGCTGCGCCCGCGGAGGCTCTGAACCCTTCCCTTGCCCCCCCTGTAAAGGGGGAGTGGGGGTGAAGGGCAAACGGAGCCGGGCTTCGGGGACATGCCCCAACCGGGATGCAAATGCGGCGACAGAGCCCGCGGTGAGCGTCCAAGTTCTACCTGTGAAGAATGGAGCTAAAAGAACCCGGTGGTCGTGAGTAAAGAATTTGATTAGAAATTGTGCTTTTGGAACGATCCGGGGGGAAGGAGAATGGCAGCCTGCCCTCCCTCCCTTCGAGCTCAAGAATCTAACCAATCTGAGTGATTGCTGCTACAGAACTGGTTACAATGTATTTAAAATTGACACAGGAGACTGGCAAACTTTTCTTTTGGGAAGTTAACTAGAGGAAAATATCTCCTTTTAAAGTTGCGGTATTTGCGCTCCAGTTCAGGAAAATGGCGACGAACAAAGAGGGGAGTAGAAATATGACACCCGCTTCCTCCTCCTCTGCCAGTATGCTGGGTTTCGTCCTTGAACTGGCACTGAACTCTGGACTAACGGACGAACAGAGACTCACTGCCTTGAAGGTGGAACTGCTTTATAGAAAAGTCAAAGTCTTGTGTGGGGGTCTGAAATGGAACCAATTGCCCACAGAGGAGGCTTACAAAACTTTTGATACTTTGGAAGAAAGCCTTGCCAAAGAGCTGAGAGGATGGATGCAAAGATGGAGTGAAATGAATGAGCTACTTCGGAGAAGAAAATCGCCTTTTGGGGGTGGCAGCCCCAAGGCGACGTTAAGATTTCGTATATCCAGTCCCCGAGGTGTGAGCTCGGGGGCCAGGGACAGAGAATTAAGGCATCTGCAAGAAGAAAAGGAATGTTACAAAGAACCGAAGAAGCTGAGAGATGATGAGAGGGACACCTCTGAACTCGCGGCAAGGAGAGGTTTGGACTATGCCTGGATCTGTGGACGCTTGGAGAGGGAAGAGATATGGAAGTTCAGTGCTGATGCCATCAGGAGAAGAATAATGGACAGAGGGGGTGTGGGGTGAAGCATTAAGTAAACTCTAAGCAGCCTGATATGGTAAATTGAAATCGGAGGGTGAATACTGTCAACAACATTTTGTTATATTTTTATTTGAACATGAAAGGAGATATTTCAAGTTTTTACGTTACTAGCAGCAACCTTAAGGATAGAAGAGATAGATTAGATGCGAATGATTTGCGAAGATCTATGAGGTGGAGTATAAGCAAAGTGAATTTAAGTGGATTAAGTTTATGGATTTAGAAGATTAAATGGTGAGGTATTATTATGATGATGCATTTTTAGTAAATGTTGAAGATATAATTGAATGTAATTATACAATTGAAGTTAATGTTTTTTTTTTGTAGGAGAAATGGTTATAAAATAGATTAAGGATACAAACTCGAAGGTGAAAAGGCAGGGGAAGTCAAAAGTCAAGATATGGAATTAGAAATTTTTTTTTCTAGAAAGATGCAATAAGAAAGCTTGACATTGTTTGTATTTGTTTTATCTGTTTTGCATTTGTTTAATTGTAGGTGTGGGTGTGGGTATATGTTTGTTATAGAAAAATGCCAATAAATTCTTATAAAAAAAAAAAAAAAAAAAAACTTTTGGAAAGTTGGAGTGGAGAAGCTTCTGTGGAAACCGAAACTGTGTGAGGACTCCTGTTGACAAAGAGCAGGATTGCTCTGAATGTCTCTTTGTTCTCTGGCAGTAATTTGACTCTGGCCACCTGGTGTTTATTTTGAGGAATTGTTTGGGAACTGGTCAACTGGAACTGTTTCTGTGAGAGTGACCTTGAATCCAGCAGCCAACTTTAGAAATGCATGAGCCTACCTCCACCCCCCCGGTGTCAGCTAGTACAAGAACTAAATTAAAGCTAAAGGACGAGGAGGGGGAGAAGAAACGAAAAGGTTCAACAACAAAAAGTCTGGAGGAGCAAATGCTTGCTGCTTTTGACAAAGTTAATGAGAAGCTGCAGGCAGTCTCAGATACATTAGAAAACAAAATTAAAGATCTGTCAGAGAATTTAAAATCTGAGATAAAGGAATCTTCGGAAAAATTAGACTCTTCAATTAAATCAATTGAAAAGACGGTGAAGGAGAATAGAGTGGCAATTCAGTCAATTAATAAAGAAGTCAAAGTATTGAAAAAGGAATCTGAGGAATTTAAAGAAAAAATTTCTATTGTGGAAACTAAAATCAAGAATCTGGATTTTGAAAAGGTGGAGAGAGTTGAGGCACAACAAAGAGACGTCCAAGAATCTCTGGCGTTTTTGCAATTGAAGGAAAGAGAGGCTAACCTGAGATTGAGAAATCTTCCGGAGCTCGAGGAGGGAAGCTTAAAGGACTTTATTGTGAAAGAATTATCGGCATTTTGGCAGCTGAAGGAAGACGACCTACAGTCATTCATCGTGAAGGCTTACAGATTTGGAGTTAAGGGAAAGAAAAACCCTAAAAGAGTGAATGATTGTATGGTGATACTCCAGAACAGACACCAGAGAGACCAGATCCTAGACTTTCATTACAAGAATAACCTAGTGGTGCAGCAGAAGAAAGTAATAATTTATAAAGACGTTCCAAGGTACTTTTTGAACCTGAGGCTTAACTACAACGACTTGTCAACAGCTCTACGATTGAAGAAGATACCTTTCAGCTGGGAATTCCCGCAGGGCCTAACATTTAAATACAGAGATAGAAGAGTGAGAATTCGATCATTTGAGGACAAGAAGAAATTTCTGGACCGTTACTCAGACGACTTCAAGGTTGCTTCAAGTGGCCCTGCGGCTTCAATCCCAGCGAGACCAGAAGACAAGGAACTAGAAGAAGACGAAGCGACATCCTCGTCAGAAGAAGAGCTAGAAGGAGCTACAGGTGGAACTGGAAAGTAAGATGGCAATGAAAGTGCTGACATGGAATGTCCACGGTTTGAACCAGAGGCCGAAGAGACACAGAGTGTATCATGCATTGGAAAAGAAAAATTTGGATATAATTTGTTTGCAGGAGACCCATGTGGTTCGGCACCACAGAAGGATCCTACAAAATAAAAAGCTAGGCCAAGAATTCATTTCATCAGATAAAGTCAAGAAGAGAGGTGTAGTAATATATGCAAGAGAAAAATTCAACCCAAAGCAGTTATTTAAGGATGAAGAAGGAAGATATATTGCAATTGAAATCAACGCACAAGGTGACAAATTTTTAATTCTGGGACTGTACGCACCAAATGAGGGGAAGTCAACGTTTTATAAAAAGATTCATGATATATTGTTGGACTATTTGGACTATAAAATTATTTGTCTTGGAGATTTCAATGGAGCAGTCTCCACTTTGATGGACAGATCACAAAGATCTAAAATTACAAATGAAGGGAAACTGCCCAGGACTTTGTTTGACATGGTGGACAATTTGGACTTGATAGATTCATGGAGAGTGAAAAATCCAACAGCAACAGAGGCAACGTACTTTTCTGAACCACAACAGTCGTGGTCACGGCTGGATTACATCTGGATTTCGAGAGAGTTGACACCCAAAATTCAAAGGGCGGAAATCTGCCCAAAGACCTGTTCAGATCATAATGCAGTGCAATTGGATTTAAAACTATATCCAAAGGATTCTTTCAGATGGAGAATGGACGATGGTTTGTTGAGAGATACAAAAGTAGTGGAAGAAGTTGTTAAAAAGATTAAAGAATATTTTCAAATAAATTTGAATGCTCAAGTAGAAACTAGGGTTGTGTGGGATGCAAGTAAAGCGGTAATGAGAGGGGTCCTCATAAGAGAAAAAGCAATGAAGAAAAGGAAACAGAATCAGGAGAAAGAAAAACTTTTAGATCAAATTAAAGATAAAGAAAAGAAGTTGAGAGGACATCCCAAAAATCAGCAAATCCAAAAAGAGATAAAATTGTTGCAGACCCAATATGCAAAAATTCTGAATCAGGATATTGAGTGGAAAATTAAAATGATGAAACAAAAAACTTTCGAATCAGCCAATAAATGTGGAAAAATGTTAGCATGGCAACTTAAGAAAAGGCAAAGAATGAATACCATCACTAATTTGAAGGTTAACGATAAGGAAGTGGAGAATCCAGAGGAGATTAGAAAATGTTTCCAGAAATTCTTCAAACAATTGTATAAAGAGGAAAATATTAAAGAGGAATTAATTGAACAGTTCTTAGAAAAGAATGGCTTGCGAGCAGTCCCAGAAGACAAAATTAATATACTCAACCACCCTATTACAGTACAAGAGATTTTCGATGCAATTAATAATATGCAACTAGGAAAAGCCCCAGGACCGGATGGATTAACTGCAAAGTATTACAAGATATTAAAAGATTGGTTAATTCAACCATTGAAAGAAGTTTGCAATGGACTTTTAGAAGGAGGTAGGGCACCCGACTCATGGAGAGAAGCGTATATCACGTTAATTTTGAAACCTGACTCTGATAAAACTTTAATGAAGAATTACCGACCCATATCGCTTCTGAATGGGGATTATAAAATTTTTGCTAATGTCATGGCCACGAGGTTGAAGAGAGTGCTGAAAGAATATATTCACAAGGATCAAGCGGGTTTTCTACCTGGAAGACATATAGGCAGCAATACAAGAAATATTGTGAATATATTAGAGAGATTAGAGAAAAAGATAAATACGGAAGCAGTGTTGATGTTTATTGACGCGGAGAAGGCCTTTGATAACATATCTTGGACGTTTATGAAAAAGAACTTGGAAAGGATGAAGGTTGGAGATAAATTTATGAATGGCATCAACGCCATTTATAAAGAACAGAAAGCTAAAATTATTGTAAATAACGTGATATGCGAAGAAATTAGAATTGAAAAGGGAACGAGACAAGGGTGCCCTATATCTCCGTTGCTCTTTATTACGGTCCTGGAGGTCCTCTTGAATATGATCAGAACAGAGAAACAAATAAAAGGAATTAGGGTGGGAGAGAAGGAATACAAACTGAGAGCCTTTGCGGATGATTTAGTATTGTCCTTACAGGACCCTGAAACCAGTGTGCCCAAAGCATTAGAGATAAATTGACTTATTTGGAAAAGTAGCAGGATTTAAGCTAAACAAATTAAAGACTAAGGTATTGTCAAAGAATATGTCTTCGTTGCAGATACAGAAATTACAAGAACAAACTGGATTAAGTTTTGTTAAAAAGGTAAAATATTTAGGAGTAATTTTGACATCAAGGAATCTGAACCTTTTCAAGGACAATTACGAGAAATTGTGGAACGAGATTAAAAGAGAGCTGGATATATGGACAAGATTAAAATTATCTTTGATGGGCAGGATAGCAGCCATAAAGATGAATATATTGCCTAAGATATTGTTCCTTTTCCAAGTACTTCCGATTATAGATAAGTTGGATTGTTTTAAAAGATGGCAAAAGGACTTATCAAAATTTATCTGGCAGGGAAAGAAACCCAGAATAAAATATAAGATATTAACGGACTCGAAAGAAAGAGGTGGATTTTCCCTGCCGGATCTAAGAATTTATTATGAAGCTGCAGCATTTTGCTGGTTGAAAGACTGGATTAAGTTAGAAGATACAGATGTTTTGGATCTGGAAGGACATGATAATGTTTTTGGCTGGCACGCTTATTTATGGTATGACAAGGTTAAGGCCCATAACGCGTTTAAAAATCATATCATTAGAAACTCCTTGTATAAGGTTTGGATTCGCAATAAGGACTTGTTAGAAAGGAAAACTCCGAGATGGTTATCTCCAGTGGAAGCTAAAGCGGTTAAAAGACCTAACATGTCTGCAAGGTGGTTGAAATATTCTGATATACTGGAACAGGAGGGTCAGAACTTTAAGCTGAAAAGTTACGAGCAACTGAAGGAAGGTCTGACCGACTGGTTGCAGTATTATCAATTAAATGAAGTCTTCAAATTGGATAAGAAACAAGGCTTTCAGACAGAAAGATCTAAGTTGGAAACTGAACTAATAGAACCAAATACAAAGAATCTTTCCAGGATGTACAAACTGTTGCTAGAGTGGCATACAAAAGATGAAATGGTGAAATCGGTGATGATTGACTGGGCTAAAGATGTTGGACATAACATAATGATGGAGGATTGGGAAAGGTTGTGGAGGGAAGGTACTAAGTTTACTGCATGCAATGTATTAAGAGAGAATATGATGAAAATGATGTATAGATGGTATTTAACACCAGTAAAATTAGCAAAGATGTATCATAATGTTAGTAATCAATGCTGGAAATGTAAACAGACTGAAGGTACCTTCTACCACATGTGGTGGACATGCCCAAAAGTAAAGGATTTCTGGGAAAAAATTTATAATGAACTAAAGAAAGTGTTGAAAAACACTTTTTTAAAGAAACCAGAGGCCTTCCTGTTGGGCATGGTTAATCAGGTGATACCTAACAAGGATAGAACTTTCTTTATGTATGCCACAACAGCGGCAAGAATTTTGATGGCTAAAAACTGGAAAACAGAAGATTTACCAACAGTGGAAGATTGGCAAGTTAAGATGATTGAATATATGGAACTCGCGGAACTGACAGCGAAACTCCGTGACCAGAGGGAGGAGAAGGTGCAAGAAGAATGGAAGAAATTCAAAGACTATCTAAAGAAACGAGAAAAAATAGAGATTTAATGGGAATTAGATGAAAGAAATAGGCGATAGTAATAAGTTGTTAAGGTGAAGTAGGATGTAAGTAGGTAGTATTGTAAATTATGATGTTTTAATTTTGAGATAAAAGTGTGACTAGAAGATATTAAATATGAGGTAGATAAGTTTGTTAAAAAAGGTTTTAAAGAGGTTACAAAGTTACTACAGTATATTCGAAATGAACGCAGAAGAGAGAGTAGGGGGAAGTTCATCAAGATTTTATAAGTTTAATATGTATGGATGCAACTTTGTTTTGATATAGTATTTTTTTTGTCCTTTTTTTGTTTTTTGTCTCTTTGTATTGTTTTGTTGTTGTGTAGTTGTTTGTGGAATGTTTTTATTTCTTTTCTATTTTGGAAAATCTTTAATAAATTTCTTTAAAAAAAAAAAAAAAAAACCCAGAAACCTTTTGGTTAGGAATAACAGGTGCAGAGATACCGAAAGAACTGAAAAGACTGTTTATGTACATTACAACAGCTGCAAGGATGCTGTTTGCCCAGAGCTGGAAAGATGGTAAGATACCTACGAGAGCAGACTGGCAGATGAAATTACTGGAGTATGCAGAGATGGCAAGACTGACCAGGGAAATCTGAAACCAGCAGGATCAAAACTTCAATAGAGAATGGGACATATATAGATCATTTATAAAATAATACTGTAAACACTTGAACTCTTTGGCAGGCTTTCAATAACACTTGCAATGATACAAAGACTTTGAATAAAATGGAGGACTGTAATTTGGAAGAATTTATAATATGCAGTTGATAAAGGTATTTAAAGAACCCACGGAGGGGAGGAGGGGAGTCCTAAGATTTGGAAGAATCTTGTTTTAATTCTAAGATTTGCAAGTATTTTATTCATGTGAATGAACTTGTAAAACCAATAAAAACTGTATGAAGAGGGAGGGAAAGGAAACTACCCTGTGCTGAGTCAGACCACTCAGTGTTTTCCAGATCGGATGTAGGCAATGTGGTGCTTTTCCCTAAAGATGTTGCTCTCCTGCAACTTCCACCATGCCTCACCATTGGTCACGTGGGCCAGAGAGGGTGGGATTTGGAGTCCAAGAATATCCCGTAGGTCTCACATTGACTACCCTTGGGTCAATGACTGGCAGGTGACCTCCAGAATTTCGTACAGCTGCCTCTCCTAGCCTCCCTAGGATGCTTGAATCTTCTGCACACAAAGCATGTGGTCTAGCATGCATGTGATCCAGAAAATGGCAGCCAAGATGATATAAAGAATGGAGAACCCCACACCACCCCCCAAGGAAATGTTGCCACATTTGGGACTTTTTAGATTAGAGAAAAGGCAAATAATACGAGACATAACAGAAGTGTATAAAAAATTATGCATGGCATGGAGAACTCGTGGACATCCAATGAAGCTGAACATTATATTTGTGTCAATTAGTTCAATGTTTTTTTATTACAGTCGTACGTTGGAAGTCGAACGGAATCCGTTCCAGAAGTCCTTTGACTTCCAAAATGTTCAGAAACCAAAACACAGCTTCTGACTGGCTGCAGGAAACTCCTGCAGCCAATCGGAAGCTGTGGAAACCGCATCGGATGTTCGGCTTCCAAAAAAAGTTCGAAAACCAGAACACTCACTTCTCGTTTTCGATCGTTTGGGAGACGAAACGTTCAGCAACTAAGCTGTTTGAGATCCAAGGTACGGCTGTATATTTATTCTTTGTTTTATTTATATCCCACTTTTCTTCCAAGTAGCTTAAGGTGGCTTGTTATCATCACAGCCCTGTAGCGTAGATTAGGCTAAGAAGTAGTAACTGGCCCAAGATCACTCAATGAGATTCATGGCTGACTAGGGATTTGAACCTAGTTCAGCACTCTAACCATTGCACCATATTGGCTCTCAAAACTGCTGCACATCTTGACAAAGCACTTAAAGGACTTCCAACCTTCCTGTTGGATCAGTCAAAGTACTGCTTTTACAGCAGATGAAAAACATTGTTGCATAGGCAAGGAGGAATTCACCTTTTCAAAATTGAGGTTAACACCTGCCAAGTCCATGCTAACCTGTACAGTGATAAGCCAGGAAATACACTTCTTAAAAAGAAAAAAGGAAAGGGGTTGGGCAGACAAGGAGCCTGTGTAAACCTGACTTCTACTGACAGAGACTTCCTCTCCTCCTCTCCCACCCCAAAATAAAATCATTTCACTTTCAGTTTTCAGAAATTAAGAAAAGGAATAGAAAGAGAGAAAGGCACACAGAGAAAAGAGTGCATAGATCATTTCCAATAATAGGCAAAAGGGACATATGTGTGCATGACTTGAAAAATTTGCATATAAAGTCATAATTTGCTTACGTGATCATCTCTTGGGAAATTTCAGGTGATACTACTTATATAACATGCTCGTGTGCTTTTTTCTCTTAAATTGTTGTTTGTTTTCTTATTTCTCTTAACACAGCATGAGAGACATTTACAAGAAAGCCCATTGAAATGGATGTCCCTGAATTTTGTTCATGAATTTTGTTCCATTCATGAATGAATTGTTTTTTTTAAAGAAATTCATTAGTTGATTGTAATCAAATCTCAAAGTGGCTTACAAAAAGACTAAAACAATAAAATTATCAGGAAAGAATCCCAGTCTAAAACAACTATTTGAAACATAAAAAATAAACTAAAATTGGATTAAAATACATGTCTGTATATGCTTTCCAATTAAGATTAAGATTGCCGGAAAAAATATCAACAACCTCAGATATGCTGATGATACTACCTTGATGGCAGAAAGTGAGGAGGAATTAAAGAACCTTTTAATGAGGGTGAAAGAGGAAAGTGCAAAATATGGTCTGAAGCTCAACATCAAAAAAACTAAGATCATGGCCACTGGTCCCATCACCTCCTGGCAAATAGAAGGGGGGGAAATGGAGGCAGTGAGAGATTTCACTTTCTTGGGTTCCATGATCACTGCAGATGGTGACAGCAGTCACAAAATTAGAAGACGCCTGCTTCTTGGGAGAAAAGCAATGACAAACCTAGACAGCATCTTAAAAAGCAAAGACATCACCTTGCCGACAAAGGTCCGTATAGTTAAAGCTATGGTTTTCCCAGTAGTAATGTACGGAAGTGAGAGCTGGACCATAAAGAAGGCTGATCGCCGAAGAATTGATGCTTTTGAATTATGGTGCTGGAGGAGACTCTTGAGAGTCCCATGGACTGCAAGAAGATCAAACCTATCCATCCTTAAAGAAATCAGCCCTGAGTGCTCACTGGAAGGACAGATCCTGAAGTTGAGGCTCCAGTACTTTGGCCACCTCATGAGAAGAGAAGACTCCCTGGAAAAGACCCTGATGCTGGGAAAGATGGAGGGCACAAGCAGAAGGGGATGACAGAGGATGAGATGGTTGGACAGTGTTCTCGAAGCTACTAACATGAGTTTGGCCAAACTGCGAGAAGCAGTGAAGGATAGGCGTGCCTGGCGTGCTCTGGTCCATGGGGTCACGAAGAGTCGGACACGACTGAACGACTGAACAACAACATATGCTTTCCAAAACAAAACAAAAAACATATCCAGCAGGTGCCAAATGAATGAATTTTGCAGAAGGGAAGAGTACCAGTATTTCTTTTCTGTTGTAGATTTCAAGATAGTTTGCAACCTAAAATTACAATAGATAAAACACAAAATGAATTACAAAAATACAGTAGAAACAAAGGCAAACCACTAATCCCTCCTTCAACAATGAATTTAAAAGGGCATGAGATGTCAATCAGCCAAAGGCCTGGTTAAAGAGAAATGTTTTTGCCTGGCATATAAACGTGTATAATGAAGACGCCAGCTGAGCTTCCCTGGGGAGAGCATTCCACAAATGTGGAACAAGACTCATACAAAGGTGTAACTCTTGCAGTTCAAGGATTCTACATGAATGGAAGATACTGTCAGGGACTGGGTGGATGAGGAAGAATGGTGGAGACCGCAGCCCCAGGAATCACCTAGAGAGGAGGAAGGGGCCGGTAGCATAGACCTCCAGGAGTGGATTGGCACAGGGCATACCTCAGAGGGAGATGAGGGCAAAAGTTGGGAAATAATGGGAGAGGAGGAGGAGGAGGAAGTAGATAGCATTCAGCAGGCAGAGCCCGAGCAGCAGTTGAATGAGACGCTGTCACTGGAGAGAATCCCAGAACCCGTACCCTTGCCCCCAAACCAGGTGTTCACTGAGAATAGCAGAACAGAGAGCTCAGAAGCAATTGTCATGTACAAGCCACCGTCGGAGGCCGGAGGGAGGAGTCAGATGAAGTAACGGAGAAGGGGGTGGAGCTTCACTTGGGGCAACGCTAGGCATTACGGTGCATCTCAAATTCGTCTCTGTAAATTGTATTGATAAACAGAAATGAAAAAGCTTACCAGTTCCAGAAAGGATACCAGTTCCTCCCCTCCCACTGGGAATTTCCCTGAACAGTATCTCTAGTGCCATGGGACCCTCCAGATTCACTTTTTAGAGGTACAGAGGACTAGAGACTCACTGTCTCAAACCGCAGAGTGGTGGAGAAAGTTTCATGCCACAATTGGAAGTCTCTTGTGCTAGTGGAACAGCAATGTTTGAGACTATCCTAGGCTATCTGCATATCTGTTCTCCCCAAAAAGAATAAGATGGTAGAACAAGGGCTCCGATTAAGATGTATTTGCACTTGTGAAACAAACATGCTGAGGAATCGATTCTGGGGCCTTCTGCAGCAAGCCACATATTCTACCAAACATGTGGGCCACCTTGCCCCTGTGGTTGAGGGGGCCTGGGGCCATGAGACATCAGCACACCTTGTGTGCACGCCCCACAGTGTGCACACACGTCATCAGCATGCCCTGCAGTGTGTTGTGCAGACACACTGCAGCTTGTGTGTGGGACACAAACATGCCCCATGTCGTGCATACACTGCTACCATGGAACTTTGGGGTGCAGCCCTTTCATAGGAAATATTGATTTTTGAATACAGCTGTATTCAAAAATATTGAAATATTTTTGAATACAGCTGTCCTTGCTGGACTGCTTATGACTGTCTGCCAAGAGATATACCTATATTTTATTGATTTACGTTATATAAATATATATATATATACACACACACACACACACTGCTTTTTCAGGCAAAGCTCACAAAGCAGTTGTCAGGAGATTTCTACAACAATAAGAGCCACTCTTTAAACAAACAGAAATAAGGTTACAATAAAATGGATAAGACAAGTTATTTGTTTAGAAATAGCTGCTGCTGATGATCCCCTCCTCTCAGGGTAAAGATGCTCTTTCAGATTCCCCTGTGGTAGCATTTGTGGAGACCACTGTACATAATGTCTGATATTGAGATTCTGTGTCCATTCCTTAGCTGTATTAACATGTGTTTCTATCACTGTTATCAGTTGTAATTGTCAGTTGTTCTAAAATGTTTTAATGGTCTGCTGGCTGCAGATAAAGAAAACCCTTCCATCACTGAAGTACTAATATTACTACTAATATCGTGGCAGGTTACTACTACTACTGTTGCTATTATTACACGTAGTACAAATATTATTACATGCATTATTACATATTGCTAATATTACATGTCCATCTGAAATCGCACCAGATCAACATCTCAAATTCGGTTGTTGACTCCTGTGAATATGATGCTGAATTCTAGGAATGAGGGTTCCCCCCCCCCCTCTTCTAACCTTGCCACCCACACATCACATTTTTTCATTGCCTGGAATTAAATTTACCTGAACAGGTGGAATACTGAAAGAAGGAAGTGTTTCATGCTTTATTGAGAAGTGGGCAGGACAGTGATGGAAGGGGAGATGGATATTTATAAGGCACTCGACACAGCCTGCAGAATGGGGTCTCCAACTCTTTTCCAAAGCGGTGTGTCAAGATCTGAATTGCCTCGGCGAGGTAAGAATCTGTCAACTTCTCTTTGAAAGCTATTGCCTAAGTAACATTCTTCCACCACCACTGTGATGAAGAGGATAAAGTAGTTCCTTTGAACTACTTAGCCATGAAACTCACTGGGTGGTCTTAGGCCAGATATTCTGTTGTCAGCCTAGTTTGCCTCACAGGGTTTCTGTGAGGGTAAAAGGATATAAGGATTTATGTCCCCTCAGCTCCTTGGAGAATGAATAGGATATAAATGTAATAGATGGGTAGTTCCCAAACATCTTCCGCACCACAAACGTTTGGGGGAAACACCTAATGCTTTTTCTGCCTGCTGTAGCAATTGTAATGCCCTGTGCTGGGTGGGTTTTTTTTAATTGTGAAGAATACAACAGTAGAGGGAAAGTTTAGTTCCTCGACTGGTGGCTCCATTTTGGCTTCTTTGGGTACCTTCCAGCAGATGTGGCTTTCCAAGCAAGAATACAAAGGAGGAAAGCAATGTGTAGAAAGGAAATGCCCATAAAAATCTGTGATTAAAAAAAAGAAGAAGCAAAAACTGCTGCCTTCCCCAGCACTTCTAATATTAGATAGCTTTAGCATACTCAGGAATCCAAAGTTTTGTGTCTCTTTTTTTAGGATATGTATAATTTTGTGGCTTCTGCAATTTCCATTGCTCCTTTTATTTCATATATATTGCATTTTATTGTATCGCTCAGAATTTGAATTGTAATACAACGAAATACAATATAGGAAATCAAAGAAGAAATAAAAACGTAACTAAAATCAACATGAAGGCTTAATGCGATGGATGTGCCACATCACAGATCCACAGCCATGGCGTGGAGCACTTGAATGAAGCTCATGGACCACAGTTTAGGAACCTCTGATGTAGAGGATGCCATGTTTTCATTGAATCAGGATGAGCTGATGTGTGATGTAGAGCAAGGGGTTCACAAAGTGTGATCCATGGACCACCGGCGGTCCGTGAGCTTCATTCAGGCGGCCTGCAGCATGTCTGCATTCAATATTCATGAAGAAATCTGGAACGATTATTTAAGTGATAAGGCGGATAGTGATGGGAAGTAGGGGGAGGAGAGAGAGGTGGGAAAATAGTGTTTAAAAAGGTGTAGCCATAGGTATATCAGTGTATTCAAAACTGAATTGTCAAATAGTGTTGTTATTGTTATTATGGTTTTTGTTGTATGTGTCTTTTGCGGTTGATGTTTGTATCGAAAAAATGATTAAATAAATTAAAAAAAATGTTTGGGAGCAACTGATGTAGAGTGTGATGTAGAGCTGATGGAGCTAGGAGCTCTGCTTCCTTTCTCCCCTTTTACTAGAGCCTGATTCTGCCAGTTGGGGGGAAGGAGGACACTGATGGAGCTAGTCTTTCAGTAAAGTCATTGGGGTTAGAATAAATCCCCATTCCCAATGCCCATGGTGTTACCACTAGCAGCACAGACAACTATGCTGACATTCATTCTCATGATCAGGACACGAAAATGCAAAAGAAACTATAAGCCGTTCCTTCTTGATCAAAAAGGAGTTGAAACATAGGAGAAATCCTCACTAGAAGGCTGTGCTAGGGCAGTAATTTTTTCCCCCAGGTGCGGGATAGCACAGAAAGTTATCCCATACATGCAACATCATTTTGTCATGTGCAAAAGTGTGTTACTGGCAAACATGGGCAAAGATCTTTGACACTGTTTCAAAGCAAGCGACAGCTGCTGTTGCAGTTGCTAAAGTTTGATGTGGGTTAATGTTAAGACCAAGTTTCTATCTGTCAGAAAATGTGCTGGTTCGGAAGCCTCCTTTTCTTGGCAACTGGCTGCTTCCTTGCACAGGCTCTGGTGCATGCCAGAACCATTGAGGAAAACTGTCCCACGGTGAGGAGGTTGCGTGAAACTTGGAAGGAAATTGAAAAACTGGTAAGATTGCTCTCTCCTCCTTTTCTTCCTAATGTCTCGACAACAAAAACTGATTTGTAAAAATGTTATATGGAAAAATATGAGAGAGACATTGCACTAACTTTGTAAATCAAGAAAATCTTTAATAAAAATATTTTTTAAAAAACAAAAAACAAAAAACTGGTAAGTAGCATTGGCACTGTTATGTGTACACCAATCTTTGAGAGATTTCGGTTTGGTTTCCTTGGAACGAAGGTCACCAGAGACTGAGGGAGTTTTTGGTGATAGAAGGTTTTTTTTTGGGGGGGGGGTATAGTCAGGGCTTTTTTTCAGCCAGAACTTGCTGGAACGCCATTACCATTCTAAGAGAATGAGGGCGGTGTTCATGGTGAGTTCTGGTACCTCTTTTTTCTAGAAAAATAGCACTGGCATAGTGATTAGTGTGTTGGGCTAGGACCTGGGAGGTGGGGGTTCAAATCCTTGCTCCACCGTGAAGCACACCAGGGGACCCTGGGCCTGTCATAGTCTCTTGGCCCAACCAACCTCAAAGGGTTATTGTGAGGATAAAATGGGGAGGAAGAGAACCATGTGTGTCACCTTGAGATCCTTGGAGGAAATAATAAGGGGAAGCAGATAAACAAAAAATAAGGTGGGAGCCTCACAGAATTAACTCTCCTGCTCCCCTGTTTGGTATCTGCTCCGCCATTAGATTTCTACAGGGGGTCACCAAAGGCATAGCTTTGGATTCTCACATAGAAAAGCAGACCAGTTCTAGAACCAAAGATGCTTGTTTGTTTTGTTCTCTTTCACATCACCTCTAGTCAGAGGAGGAAGGGAAGCGAGATCTGCCCCCTTCCGCTGACCTTCCAGAAGCTTCTTTATCTTTTAGCTCCAGTGACAACAGGTCACCAGCACTTGGCCTACTTTTTGGATAAGCAAAGACCCATTTCCCCCCAACAAAATGAGATGTGCCAAGCTATCTACTTAACAAAAGAAACTGTTTTGACCATTCCCCCCCCCAATCCTCTTTTTCTACAGGGTCAGATCTTTGAGCTGTAATATTTCAGAGCTGGAAGCACAACACTGTCCCCTCACAATACTATAATATTACAAATAAGCCTTACACTTTCCATGATTTACCAGCTGCCTCAACATGATTTGTGTTTTTGTTCTGTTTTTTTGATGAACCATTGTATGTGTTGTAAATGGTGTTCCTTTTCGCTTTGTAAACCTTCTTTTCCTGATCTAAGAATGGAGGAGGCTCGTCCCAGGAATGTGCATTTATGAACAAAAGCAGTTTGTGTGAACCAGCACAGATCGTGAAAATGGTAAGATGTTGAGCTTCAGTTATGCATTGCAACCCTTCTGCTGTTAAATGTTTTCAATGTAAGCCATGATATCAGCCTACTGGCTGAAAATGTGAGATAGAAATAAGTGATAATGCATTTTCGATGGGTATATGTTTATTTCAGCAATTTATATACTGCTTCATTACAAGAATCTCTAAGTGGTGTACTGTAAGTCAAAACAATAAAAAATAAAATACATTCCCCATCCTTGTACTTTTAAACTAGTTTCACAAAGTAGTAGTCCATCTCAGTGGATTTTTTAGGAACAGAAAACACCCCAAATTTTTAAAAAGTACAGTTCTCTAAATTCAGGGTAGTAGCCAGCACGATACTCCCCAAATGTTATGTGCTAAAGCTCCCAGGATCCTTGGTGCTGCTAGTGGCAGCTCATGTGAGCTGCAATTCAACATCTGAAATGCACCATTTGGGCTACCCCCTCCTCTAAATCGTTCTTTTACAATTTATTTTGCAGGGTGTCTCTGATAAAGCAGCTATTGTTCTTCAAATCCTCAATGAAACAGCTAAGCTCTTTGAAAGGAAGGACGTCCCCTTCTCCAATGTGAGAGGCATTCTGGAGTATATCTATTATATACAAGATCAGCTAAAACCTTGCGTAAGTACTAAGAATTATTTTCCTAAGGAGTTATTACGGCAACATGAAGCAGAATAAAACTTGGTGTGCAAAAGAAACAGAGGGCAAGACAGAAAAAAAAATGGATTTGTACATGCCTGTCTCTCTATTAATGTAGGTGTGTCCTCATGGCATATTCCCCAATGTTGTCCCAGACCTTTCTCCTCTTTGAAAGTGCTCCCACAGGTCCTGGCCCTTTTGGATTTTCTAAGTATAGAGGGGGGAAACATTTTTAAAGGAGAAAAGGTCTGAGACAACACTGAGAAGCCCCTAAATTTATGGGGAGACAGACAGATGCAAATCCACATTTTGCTCCAGTGTTGACAAGCCCAGAATTTGCATATTCCTCACTTTAACTGCTGCAGCATGGGTTGGCAAACTAAGGCCCACGGGCCGGATCAGGCCCAAATTGCCTTCTGGATTTGTCCCGCGGGCGGTCCAGGAATCACCACGTGGATTGCCAGCATGCACATTCTTTCCCTCTCCCTCCCTCTCCCTCACACGGCGGCAGCACCTCCTCCCTCCCTCCTCCTGGCTTCTCCCTACCCTGCCTAGAGGAGGAAGGGGGCTGGGCTTTGTTGCTGCCAGCAGCAGCAGCGCTCGAGCAGCCACCATTTTCAGCATCCCCTCTCCGGAGCCCTTTTGCGCGCTGCTGTTTGTCCCGCCACTGCCGCCAGCCCCTGTCGCTCGCAAGACACAGGTAAGCAGCCCTGGGGCTCGTGGTGCTGTTGCATCATTTTTTTTTCTTTCCAAAATATAGTCCAGCCCCCCACAAGGCCTGAGGGATAGCTGAAAAAGTTTGCTGACCCCTGTGCTACAGGGAAGTCATTTGTCTTCAGTTTACTCTATAGCAGATAGCTGAATAGAAACTGAGCCTCAAATAGCCAATCTCCAAACATCACCTCTCTTTCTGTTTTCTTCAGAGGTGGGAAACAACCTGATCTTGCCAACTATACAAGTAAGGGTCTGTGTTCAAATTCTCTTCCCACTTAATTTACAGCTGCAATCCAAAACCAGTCTTCCTCTGACGGAGAGCCCGATAGAAGATTGTTTCAAAAAGCTGCAGATATTTTTGAACGATGTAAGTAGACTGAGCATCTCTTCAATGAAGCTTTTAATTCTAGGAATGCTTCTAACTCATTCTGAGTTTCCAGCTGATCATGTAGGCCAATCACGTAAATCAAGAATGGGGCGCTTGCAGGTCTTCCAGATGTTGTTGGACTCTAGCTGCCATCGTTCCTGACAGTTAGCCAAGCTGGCAGGGGCTGATGCGAGCTGGCATTCAATCACATCTAGAGGGCCAGAGGTTCCCCCTCTGCCATAAATGGTTTCTCAAGGTCAGTGCTCCCCAAACTTTGTTTCCCACAGACCACTAGAAAATTGCTGAGGGTCTCCACAAACCACTGAGTGCTGTTTCCCCCCCCCCCCGCTTGCTGTAGAACTTGTAATGCACTGCGCTAGATGCAATGTGATTTCAAATTGCATTTTTATTGCTTATTTTATTTCCAAAATACTTCTGTTTTATCGCATCACAATTTGAATTCCACAGAGGTCAAATTGTAATACTGTAAAATTTGAAAGAAGAAATAAAAGCAGCAATAAAAAATACAATTAAAGACTCAATATCAGTGTTTAATGCAATGGATGTGGTGTCTCCACAACCTTCAACCACAAATGCACAGACAAATCATGGACCACCAGAAGGAAACTCACGGACCACAGACTGGGAAGCTTTCGTTGATGTTTTGCTGCCACCTCCCACCATACTGCTTCATCACCAGGGTTTTCCAGATGACAGCTCATGGGGGGGGGCAGGGATAAAGTGTGCCTGTCCCTATATCTGCATATGAGGCCCTTTAAAAAGAACAGGATTATTGTTATTATAATAATAATATGATTTTATTACCCACCCTCCGCCATAAGGGTGTGCTATAACGATTTCAAATACAATATATAAAGTGGTTTTAAACAAACTACAGTCACAAGGATAGAGTGGGTCCTAAATATATAAGCCTACCTGATTTCAGTAGTGCACCTGAAATTCCCAAACAAAAATTAGGAGAGAAATTGCTCTAATGATCTGATCCCAGCCTCGCTAAGATGTGCAGGGGTGGTTTGGGGACAGCAGCGTGAGCAGTGCACTCCCCCCAAAAATGCATTTGGCAGCCCCCCCCCCCATGCTACACCCCTGCTCTCAGCCTAGCCTACCTCAATTGGGAATTCAGTTGGGAGGAGAACTTTGTATTGAGCTCATTGGAGTCAGGACCGGTGCTAGGGTTTATTGCGCCCTAGGCAGACCCCCATCGCCCGCCCCCCGCCAAAGCCTGCTTTAGCGGGAGGTGGGGAGTGGTGGAGAGGCGAGCAGCAGCTTCTCCGCTACAGCTTCTCCTGCTTTAGCGGGAGCCGGGGGGTGGTGTAGGGGGCAAGCAGCACCTCTCTGCTACAGCGGAGAAGCTGCTGCTAGCTCGCCCCGCCCCCCTGCCCAATCCTGGCTAGCGCCCCCTCCATTTTGGCGCCCTAGGCAATTGCCTAGTTCGCCTTAATGGACATGCCGGCCCTGATTGGGGTATAAGTACCAAAAATAAATAGCAAATGAACCCAAGAAATCCTTTACCATTCTTCCTTGTTTTTAGACTGTTAGCGGTCCTGGGAAAGTAGGATATCAATGTTTTAAATAAATAAATACTGTATTTTTTCCGTGTATAGGACTATATTTTTCCCTGAATTTTTGAAGTTTAAAATAAGGGGTCATCTTATACATAGATAGTGCCTGGTGCATTTTCTTAATTTTGAGTCCCCCCCCCCCAAAAAATAGGGGGTGACTTATACACGGGGGCGTGTTATACACAGAAAAATATGGTAATACCTGCAACAACATATTCCACCAGATGACTAAAATGGACCCGTGACTATATGGGAGTAAACAAACCACCTGCCAGAGAGCAGCACAGTATATAAAGGGCTGTAAAGTGGGTAATAAATATAGAAATAGATTAATGAGGATTCCTTTTTTGTGTGTGTTCGCCATGCTTGAAACAGGGGATCAGTCACTGCACTTGGCAAGTGGCTCGCGAAGATGTCATGGTGGTTTTCCAACAACTTGAACTTGAGATTTCTGCTTCACGGCATCGACTGCGAAGAGCTGAGGTGAAGAATCTTCTGCTTCCATGAGTCGACCGATGCCACCACATGGGCCTGTAGTGTTGAATATATCTGTAAAATAATATTTGTTTCCAAAACTAATTATAATAAATGTATTTTGAATAGAACATCGGGTGTCACTCATTTGCTCCATTTCAGGGCTGGGGAAATGTTTTCATCTCAAAGGCCACAATCACTTCTGGGCAAGATATACTGGCAAGCTCCTTGACTATTCCTTACTTGTGTGCATGTTACTATTAATTGAATTTGTTTGCAAACTACTTTCCCCAGCAGCATCATTAGCAAATTCATTTGCAAGCACCTTGTTGTTGCCGCTGCTGAATTTATTTGCAAAATACTTATTTTCTTTCATCATAATTGTTAAGTTTACATACAAAATATAAAGACTACTTTTTATTCAAAGTGCACAAAGTGATGTACAATCAACTCAAGTTAAAACAACGCACACATACACAACCAGAAATCCAAATGGAAGAAAAATGTATCCTAATGTTATAAGAAACAAAAACTGCTCCCTTTCCCTTCTGGGGTATTCCAGAGCCCTTATAGCAGGGGACGGCAACCTAAGGCCTATGGGCCACAAGCTCCCATGGGGGTCATTTAACTGGCCCACGAGCTGCCCCCAAACCGAGCCACCCACTTGGTAAGTCCCCGCGCGCTGCACTAAACTGGTGCAGTGCGGCGCAGGGACTTGCTTCCGCAGCGCCAGAAATCGCATCTGCACAGATGCTGGAAATCATGGGCACACACGCAATCTGGCCCATGGAGGGATCTCCGCTGGAGTGAACCGGCCCAGAGGAGGTAAACCTTGCCGACCCCTGCCTTATAGTTACCAGTTGTCCCCGTTTCCCGGGGACAGTCCCCGGATTTGCGAATAAGTCCCGGGACAAATTCCATCCCTGAAATGTTCCCAGATTTCATCTAATGTCCCTGGGTAACGCAGCAGCGGCAGTCTCAGCAGCCCGGAGCAGTTGGCTCTGGCTGGCTTCAAGAGCTCCTCGTAAGTCCCCATATGATGGTGGCGCAGGGGCTCTAAGATGCAGCTTCCGGGCTGCCTCCCCCTTCCCTGACCCCAGCAACTAAGCTGTGAAGGGAGGCCTATCAGAGCAGCCTCCCAACTCCTACTTGCGTGCAAGCAGGAGGGGGCAGAGATCTCTCAGTTAGGCAACGGGAAGCCTCCCTTCCCAGCTGAGGGATCCCTGCCCCCTCCTGCTTGCAAGTAGGAATGTGATTGGGGCTGCTCCAATGGGAAGGGAGGCATCGCGCTGCCTGAGCCTCGCCGCCTCGCATGCCTGACCCACGTTGCACCGCTTCCCCACCACCATCACCACCGAAGAACCAACAGCTCAGGGGCTGCCCAGACTCATGGAGAAAGGAGATAGAAGCCTCAGAGGAAGGGGAAACATGGCGGTTGAGGTCAAGGTGGCAGCTGCCCCTCTTCCACCGCCATTGCTGCAGCATCGGTGTCCCGAATGTGTAGTATTTATTTATTTGTTTGTTTGTTTGTTTGTTTGTTTAAAGTGTCCCCAGATTCATTGAAAAAAATCTGGTAACCTTATTATAGAGTCCTTAAGTGGGTTCCCTATCGGTAGGAGAAAAACAACAGAGGTCAACCAGAGTATATTGAGAAGCAAAGCGGCTAGTAAGCCTGATCTTTATTGAAGGGAAACAAGCTGTTGCAACATGGTCCCCACTCACCACACGCAGGAGAAACTCAGTATCAGCAACAATATGAAAACAAAGCAAGCTAAGTAAGCCCAGGGAAAGCTCATTTGAAACAGCCAAATTGTAATTCAGTGGGGGGGGGGCAGCATAAAATGATGGAAATAAGTTGTACATTGCAAAGCTCTCTCACTGTTGTTATTGGTTTATTGCTAAAATGTTCAAAGCAGTTTCTCTGTTGAGTAAACGGTCCTAGCTGGGTCTGCTAAATATCTGCTTTGTTATGTAGAAACGAAATAGCTGCGAGGTAAACAGAAGGGACGCGGGTGGCGCTGTGGGTTAAACCACTGAGCCTAGGGCTTGCCAATCACTGCGTTTTGAATCCCCGCAACAGCGTGATCTCCCGTTGCTGGGTCCCAGCTCCTGCCCACCTAGCAGTTCGAAAGCACCTCAAAGTGCAGGTAGATAAATAGGCGGGAAGGTAAATGGCATTTCCGTGCGCTGCTCTGGTTCGCCAGAAGCGGCTTTGTCATGCTGGCCACATGACCCAGAAGCTGTATGCCGGCTCCCTCGGCCAGTAAAGCGAGATGAGCGCCGCAACCCCAGAGTCAGACATGACTGGACCTAATGGTCCAGGGTACCTTTACCTTTACCTTTACCAAACAGAAGGGGGTATGCTCTTTCTCCTTTCCCTGGCTCTGGTCATCATGGGTGCTGAGTGTATGAAAGGGAACACCAGGCTGGCAGTCTTGTCATGGAATTGGCTTGGAAACAGAGAGACCTGATTCTCTCTCTGTAACAATCCAGTGCCATGACTTTGGGGAGTCCACTCCTTAGACACCTATTGGGAGATATCTGCTGTAGTGACAATGCTGCGGATCTTCCAGCTTATGCTCAGCCCATAGATAAGTGTAAACAAGCCATATATCACAGGGAAAAAAACCTCTACCTCCAGTGACCTCCATTCCAAGGAAACCCAACCCAACACATGAGCTTGGACTCTTGAGATCTCACAGCTTGGAAATTTGGGTACACCCAATTTTATTTTGGGAAATTAATTAATAGCACAATATTAGGCTAAGTGGGCAATTGGATGGAGTCGGTGTAAGGCAACTCGTAACTTTGTTTGGAACACTGTCCTTAACACTACACAAAGATTTGTTTGCTGCCAAAACTTTTACAGTGGTACCTCAGGTTACAGACGCTTCAGGTTACAGACTCCGCTAACCCAGAAATAACGCTTCAGGTTAACAACTTTGCTTCAGGTTAAGAACAGTTTCATGTTAAGAACGGACCTCCAGAACAAATTAAGTACTTAACCCGAGGTACCACTGGTACTAAGTTTGGCTCTGCAGAAGTTGCTGTGCTCCGACTCCCATGGGCCCAACTAGCATGCCAGGGAAAGCAGGAGTTTAATTCAGCACCTTCTATCTAGAGGGTCATACAGCTTCCCTAACCCTGCTCTAAGTACTTAAAAAAAACGGAAAGCATAATTTTGTACAATATGACTCGTCGTAACGCATGTCTATTCATTTTTTTTTTTTTAGCAAGGTCAATAAAATAACATTCCAAACTTGGTTAATGTGTGTGAAAATGTGGAAGGGGGTCATGAGAAGGAAGTTTTGACCATATAAATTGGGAATACGACATCTACTGGGCTGCAGATTACAAAAAGCTCATCTTTCCTGCGGTTTCAAGCAGGAGGGAAATCTGGAAAATAAACCAATGCCGCTGTTTCAGAGCCAGGGTATATATGAAGCTCACCACGCGAGAGCAGTCTGGAGCTGTCTGTTGAGAATGACTTCCCTGCTGACAGAGAAAGTGAGAGAGGAGACCACAGTAAAGTACCAGCACCCAGGATGAGGAAAAAGTCACTGGCTGCTCTGTTCTCTTTCCCAGTCTCTCACTCTCTCCCTCTCTCTCTCTCAGCAGAGAAAGCAGGAGCACACACCCCAACACAGCAATTATATAAACAACTATAAACCAAGAATACTGTAAAAACTATAAAAAGTGGGCTCATATATTAAACCATTTAAAAAAATTCCATATGTGAAATTTTAAAACAATTCCACATACAGAAACAGCTAAAAAATAAGATCCAAATACTATTATGCACCACCCTAATCTCCAAGTGGTGCGAGGTTCCAGGAGCTATAGTTGCTAGTTATATAAAGGTTTCCCAAACTTGGGTCTCCAGCTGTTTTTGGACTAAAACTCCCATCATCCCTAGCTAGCAGGATCAATGGTCAGGGATGATGGGAACTGGAGTCCAAAAACAGCAGGAGACCCACTAAGCTGTGACAACATTCACATGAACTGCTAACCGTTTCTTACATTATCTTTTTGGCAGTTTTGTGAGCTCAGTGGTATTTCTCCGCTTCTTCCTAAGACTGGAATTCTTTTCCTCCCTCTATTTATGATGCTTTACTCTTCTAAAAATGCTTCTTTTGATGAATTAACTTTCTCTTGGTTCATCCCCTCTCACATTTCTCTTCTTTGTATGTGTGTGTGTATTGCATATAACCCAACCAAAGGAAATTTACATCTTTTTTAACACTGCTTGTCCATTTTTACGAAGGCATTTGCTTTTATAAATTACGCATTATCTCCTCCCATTCTATCTGATTCCCCTCTCTGTTCTTCCTGCTCTTTTCCTACTGGTGGTTGAACCTTACTAGATTATGTTGTAAGAACTTTAAGGTCTTTCATAAATAATAATTGTTATTAATGTACCAAACAAATAAGGCCACATGTCTGAAAACAGCCCAGGAAGACAGGCCTCACTCCATTTTGATCCTAGCTGGCCAAGTGTTTTCATCTGCAGGGAGGAGGTGAGAAGTCTCTGCCTGAGTGCCAGATGATGGGCCATTTCCCTCACAAAGGAACAGCCATTAGCCCTACCGGCCAGGGCAGGAAACCTTTTGTTTTGCAGAAATGTGTGTCTGGGAGGGGTCAAGGAGAGATGGCACAGGTGTGGAAAACTCCCAAGTTACCTCCTCTGACCCTCCCCAATTTGTGATGTAGCTCTGATGTATGGGGGGGGGGGTTGGTCTTGGGTTACATCTCTTCTGTTGATTGGATGATGTTTCTGGGGGTGAACTAGACTCCAGGAGGGATTTTGAAATGTCTTTATAAGAGTATGGCTGCATTGTTCTGGGTCTTTTCCCCTGAAAATCACCACTGTTGCAACAGCTTCAATAAAGATCAAGCTTACTAGCTGCTTTGCTTCTCAATCTTCTCTGGTTGGCCTCTGTTTTTTACTCCTACCAATGGAGAACCTGCAAAGGACTTTGCAAGGGCTCTTGTGTACCCCATAAGGGAATAAGGGCAGATTTTTTTCCTATAACAATTACCTGCATGGCAGGCAGGAGTCTGTTCAATTCCAATGCCTCAGCCAATACCACTCACATTCTGTAACCAATAAAACCGTGGCCTTAATTATTCCATTAACCTGAAATTCTGGTGTCCATGTGTTTTATTATTCAGCAAATTGGGGAGGGCTCAGGGCCTTGAGATGACAAGTGCTTCTGGGACAGCAGAAACAGCCTTGAAAAGTATTGACATTATATACTTAGGAGTCTTCTGGGAGAACTACATTATTCAAAAAAGAAGATAAAGTAGTTTGAGCTCAAGCGTAACCACATCTTCCTGCTCAGGAGTTTTGACAAAGGAAACCGGAAGAGGCAGGGCTTCCTGCTTTCTAAGTTGTTGGCATTCTACACCGTTATCTGATGGAATAGGAATAGGGATAGTAGATTTCTTTAAACAATTTACTTGTTGGCCTTTAACCAATTAATCACTTACATGTGCAGACAAATTACATGTGGTACGTATCATGTAACCTAAATAACGGTCTTTTCTAAAATCCTGACGGAAGGGGGCAGTTTCTGTTACAAGTGAGATAACATTCAAATTTAACCAAAAATACACTAATCTTTTTGAAGAACAGGGCATCTTTATATTGATCATTTGCAGTTATGAGGTATTTTAGTGTTTTGATTTCTTGTTGAGACTAACAGCCACCTTATTCTTTCTTATTTCTGATTCTATTATATTCCTTTAGGCAAAAGGGCCTGAAAAATATTGTTGTGAAAGAGGGACATATAAATGACATAAGAGCTTCATCTACCTGAAGTTTTTATAAGGAAGGAAAGCAATGGCACTTTTGCCAGGAAAGGAAAATTACATTCCACCCTCTCTAAACCGGAAAGGTGTTTTGGCACAGAGCAGCTGGAAAGAACAAACGCTTCTGGCTGATTTCCCAGGATGCAACTGACTCATGGGGAAAAATAGGTCCTGGGAGAATTCCTGTGCTCCTAATTGTACACGGTACCACCCAGCAAGGTTTGTGAGGAGCTACCTTCTTGATGATGGGACGTGGGTGGCACTGTGGGTTAAACCACAGAGCCTAGGGCTTGCTGATCAGAAGGCCGGCGGTTTGAATCCCCGCCACGGGGTGAGCTCCCGTTGCTCAGTCCCAGCTCCTGCCCACCTAGCAGTTTGAAAGCACGTCAAAGTGCAAGTAGATAAATAGGTACCGCTCCGGCGGGAAGGTAAACAGCATTTCCGTGTGCTGCTCTGGTTCGCCAGAAGCGGCTTTGTCATGCTGGCCACATGACCCAGAAGCTGTATGCCAGCTCCCTCGGCCATTAACGCAAGATGAGCGCTGCAACCCCAGAGCTGTACACGACTGGACCTGATGGTCAGGGTCCCTTTACCTACTTGATGTACCCTTTAAAAGGAAAGTTCGTGGTCACTTAATGGAGAACAGGTTAGTTGTCCTCAACACACACTGTAACAAAACCTTTTGCGGTCATATAATTGGGGTGGTGATCAATGCATGCTAACAGGTGAAGCAGGGAGCCGGGTATGCCTTCCTGATTGTGAATATAGATCCAAAAAGGTGTTTGCTTTTTCTAGCCAAATATACCGGACCTGATGTCTGCAGTGTAAGATTCAGTGAAGCTGGAACACTATGAGGAATGCTATCCCTTATTAAAGAGGTAATAAACATTTCAGAAATCTGCTGAGCCATACATTTCTGTCTGTTTCACTCTGCATTTCTAGACATGTAAGCAATTTGAAATATTTGCCTTGTCTGTGCCACAGAGGCAATCATTTTTTTTGCATGCTTTAAAAAAAAAAAAAAAACTCACCCCATTCATGAAGGCTGCTGTTTGGAACAAACAAACAAAAAATGTAAAACAGCACATTAAGTGGCCTGGCTTGTTCAGCAGCACAGAAGGCAAGCTTAAAATAGCACAAGATCTTAAGATGCACTTGAATGAACACATCCCCCAAAGGGGACAATTTTTGAAGTTTTATTAGTAAGTGATGTGGAATATTAAAACGACCAATGCTGGTGTGATGATGTAGTTTAGTGAAAGGGATTTGAGGCAGTGTTTATAATTTGCACTACCTTTTAAAAGTAGGTGTGAAGAGGGGAAAAAATAGTAGGGTAGGTGGGTAATAAGAACCTAAAATGTCCCCATTAAACAGACCAAAAAGGATAATCAGGGGTAAAACTGGGTGGTTTTTGAGGTTGGTCTTGAAATTTACTGGTAGATTTCAGATTTCTTCGATGTTTCCTATGGTGTTCTTCATCATCTAAGAGAGCCTTTCTCAGCCTTAAGCCACCCAAATGTTTTGAAACTACAGTTCCCATAAGCCCCATCCAGCATGGCCAACGGTGAGTCGTGATGGGAGTTGTAGTCCAAAGCATGTGGGGGGGCACCAGTTTGGGGAAGGCTGAGTTAAGCATGAACGGTATATTATGTCCTGCCTCAGATGAGATGAGAGTCTGCAGGGAGCAAGGGTCATTTGGCACTGGTTAGCCTTATCAGGTGTCAGGCAACAGGATGCTAGATTCCTGATAGCAGGAGTCTGCAGGACCAGGGAGGGAGAGATCTCAGTGACAGATGATGCTTCCACAAACAAAAGCAGTCTGAGATCAAATAGCTGAATTACAATGAAGACCTGCTGAGTGCCCCTAAGATGCAGGAATTTAAAGAGACTTTGAGCTGTGAACTCAAAGATTGCTGGGCTTTCCGGTATGTCAGGAAGATCTTTTGGAAGAATGAGGGGTTGGGGACATTTAGTGAGGTGGTTCCTCATTTGAGTCTGAGTCCTGGGTAGAGTCTGGTGTCACATTCTTTTCCACTGGCTTAGATTCTGTGCAGTAGACATTAAGGCAGACTCCTGCTGACCTCAGTCAGATGTCTTTGCTTTGCTCACTGTCCAAACATCCAGGAATTGAGACTTGCAGACACTCAATGTTCACTGCATTTCCAACATTCCACAATATGATAAAACATACTGGTACCCCCTGTGGGTTTTCAGTGATGGAAATATACTCTGAAAAGTGCACTGTGAGATGCAGCACAGCACATAATGTAGATTTCACAGGCAGGATGCCCAGCCGCAAGCAAAGCTCTTTATGCGCTTGTCTGTGCTCTCTAGATGCCTCAGTAGACAAGATGTCTCTCTCCTCAAGCTGAGTCATTGCAGGTCCTTCCTTGAACTTTCATGAATGACTCAGTATATGATGGGGCGGGTGAATATCTGAAGAGGTCTTCAGAAGCCTTGCCAAGGATGCTTTAAAAAGCAGTAAACAAAGTAGCAAGACAGTGTATTGATCTGATGAATCATGACCACTGTTTCTCTTCTGGAGAACTGACCATTAATAAATGATAGGTGTGATCAGAATGGAGCATATACTGGCAAATATATTGAAAGCTAGGAATTTCAGACTTCACATTTTAACAAGTCTGAAATGGGGCATTTCACCTTGTTCACATTTTATTACAGAGCAACAAAAGTCTTTTATGTATTTCATACATCCATGATTGTTCCATTTAAACTCAGAATCTGGATACTGAGAATGTCAGCTTTCATTTAGAGAAAATAATGGGATTCAAGCCCTTGTGTTATGGAGATAAGCTTGTAAACATATTGGTTTGCCGGTGCGTGATAAAATCTCACAAACCAGGGAAGAGCTTGGCAGGACTTGCATTGAAAGGGGGGTTAGGCTAGCGATAATATGTTGTGCTCTCCAGATGTTGTAAGGTGATGACTCCCACCAGTTCCAAGCAGTGTTGCCAATGGCTAGTGCTGATGTGAATTGTGGTCTGCCAGTGCTTTGGCACAGCCATAGCACCTTGGTGTTTGTCATGCCTAGGCAAACAACAATACATTGTGGAGAACAAGTGTACATAATACACACTTGATTAACAACTCAGACAAGTAGTGTAGCCTTGCATTTCTTGCTCAGCATTCTGGCTATTGTTGTTGTTGTTAATAATAAAAATAATGATAATAAATGTATTTCTAAATAGCTCTTCATCTCATGATCTCATGCATTGCATTCAACAATGCAGGAATATGCAGCTATCTCTTACCTGTAACCTTGGCGTCGTCCACACATTTTCAAAAGTCCTTGCATTCATAAGGACTAGAAGATTGCTCTTAAAAAAAATGAAAGTGGATGTGGTCATGCCACCTTTTGTGCTCATGAAAATGATGGCATATTCACAATCCTCTGCATGAGTAAAAGCAGCCAAAGAAATATTTCCTTGGGAATGATGTGGACAGATGACTTCCCCCCCACTAGTTAGCTGATAGGTTCTTGGCCTCTGTAGTGACATCTGTATGCACAATTGAATTGCAATTGGATATAATAGATTTTCCCCTGACAGGTGACATAATAAAAGTAACCTCATTTGCTGTTGTTTCTGGTCAGTGGAAGACAGCATAATTTATTATAAAATGAACCTTTCCATTTGCCTTACATAGGATCAATACAAGAGACTACTATCCATTTAGGTTTTCGTTGCCAGTTGGAACCATTGTCATAATTCCATCCAAAACCATGGGAGCAGCATCTTCATTCTAAAAGTTTCAAATCCTTTGCTTTGGAAGATCTCCAGTAAAGTAAACCAAAGGGTTGCCTGTTTATTTTTAAAAGGTGATGAAAGGCATAAACATCTTGGTTGTTTTCCTTCACGTTTATCAGGCTGTTACTTAGTCTTTTTCTTCACTGAGTGTTTTTACCACTAAAAGGATCTGGAAAAGTCATTTTGGAACAATGCAGGTTGGCTTTTAAGAGCCAGCTTAAAAGGAATCTCTGCTGATAGCACCTTTGACTGTCAGATACTTTAGCTGAGTCTACAAGTTAATGGTTTAATGCCTTGATTTTTCACTGGTGCTCAATAAGCATTATGAAAGCTCTAACCTAAACAGAGAAGAACAGCTACACCTGTTTTAAGATGTGTTACCTTAATTATTAGGGACGCGGGTGGCGCTGTAGTCTAAACCACAGAGCCTAGGGCTTGTTGATGGAGTGAGCTACCGTTGCTTGGTCCCTGCTCCTGCCAACCTAGCAGTTCGAAAGCACATCAAAGTGCAAGTAGATAAATAGGTACTGCTCCAGCGGGAAGGAAAACGGCATTTCCGTGTACTGCTCTGGTTTGCCAGAAGCGGATTAGTCATGCTGGCCACATGACCTGGAAGCTGTATGCCGGCTCCCTCAGCCAGTAAAGCGAGATGAGCGCCACAACCCCAGAGTCGTCCGTGACTGGACCTAACGGTCAGGGGTACCTTTACCTTTACCTTAATTATTATTTTCTTGAGGAGATCTATATCCCACCTTTTGTTTTCTAAAAAGAAATACACAAGGCAGATTCTCGAGCAAACCTTATAGTTAAACAGAAAATTACCACTGGATTCCATACAATGCCTGCAAACGTTATGGGCATATCTAGCAGGAAATGAATGTGCAGATGTAACTTAGACTAAGCATTTTTGAATACTGGATCAAATTAAGTACTTGACATTGCTCAGAGGTAAACACTTTGAACAGGGCAATCCAAACCAGTGTGAGACAAGATCTAAATATTGTCCAGACCATTAGGCATACCCGGTACTTACAGGTGAAATAGATAAACATTCATAATTTGATAAACATTCAAGGGATGCATACTTTGATATGCAGAACCTCCTCTTCTATCATCCATTATTATATCCTATAATTCAACCTGAAAGCTTAGTCCTGCTACTGCAGCAAATTGGTGGATATGTGAAATGTGTTGCGACCACTTTGTGCCCTGAGGGGCTCCAAAAGTTCAGTTTTCCAGTGAGCTGAAGATGCAGAATGACAATGGTAAACACAGACCAAGCATTGATTACAGGTTTTGGACTCTAAATTTTGGGTTAGTTTTACCTCAAAATGTTTGTTTTGAATGACTGTTGTGATGATAGAACAGAGAGTTGTTTGTCCACTCACTCCCAGACTCTTTTTTTTTTTTTTACAGGCTTCTGACCTTGATGAGATACAGCTAGCTGATAACACTCAGGCTGCAGCAACAGTGAGTCTTAGACTTAGAGGATGTCATTATATGTAGTTATTAAAAAACACAGAAGCCACAACTACGTCTCAGAGCCAGACTCAGGGCAATATTGGTCTAAGTGCTTTTCCTTATGATTATATATAATTGAACATGGAAACCTTGGCTGGTGCCACTTTTTATGATTCTAAGATCATCCTTCCACTGCAAATGGTTTCTCAGTCATTGATCTTCAGAATTGTTTCTTAGTCTCAGTGTGACCCTATAACAAACTTGCCAGATGGTTTAGAGTAGGGGTAGGTAACCTAAGGCCTGGGGGCCGGATGCGGCCCAATCGCCTTCTAAATCCGGCCCGCGGATGGTCGGGGAATCAGCATGTTTTTACATGAGTAGAATGTGTCCTTTTATTTAAAATGCATCTCTGGGTTATTTGTGGGGCCTGCCAGGTGTTTTTACATGAGTAGAATGTGTGCTTTTATTTAAAATGCATCTCTGAGTTATTTGTCGGGTATAGGAATTTGTTCATTTTTATATATTTTTTTCAAAATATAGTCCAGCCCACCACATGGTCTGAAGGACGGTGGACCGGCCCACGGTTGAAAAAGGTTGCTGACCCCTGGTTTAGAGAGCCATTTGCCTGGTGAAAATGCGTCCTTGGACTCTTTGCATGGAGGACTGAGAGGACTGTGTGAGGACACTAGACTGCTGTGCAGAGATGAAATTTACATTTGTTGCCCTGATCACCGCTGGCAAATGACCTTGATGCTCAGGCCTCAACAGCAACCTGTGAACCTAACAGGATATTATTATAAATAGTTAGAGGAGAAGAGAGAAGAAACCACAATAAAAGGGTGGGGAATCTTTTTCAGCCTGAGGGCTGTATGGAAAATATACGGAAGACATGTTGGGATCACAAGAAGAGAGCTGGCATTTCAATGGGTTTAATTTTTGTGAGCCGCCTTGAGTCCTGGTTCTGGGGAAAAGGTGGGATGATGATGATTTCATCTCTCTGAGGCCTTCTGCAGCTAAACCCCAAACTAATAAAGAGCTAATAATAGGCTCTTGCATCCTACATAAGTTGTGTAGAAATGTGTGGTCTTCTGAGGAAGGGATGTGGCATTCTGCTAAGACCACAGCGTGAGAAAGTACACTCATAATGGTGGTGTGCTCCCCTCAGAGACCACCAAGATAAGGCACCGGAGAGCTGATGCACGATGACAGCATAAAAGTAATGAACCACCCCCCCCCCTCGGCCACTGGCCAGGCCTCTGCAGTCCCCAGTCGGGAGAGTTGGAAAGCTTGTGATATCGTCATAGGATATTTAAGAACAATATAAAGCCCAGTAGTATCCTTGCTTAATTGAAGATCCTACTGCCAGCTGCACTGAAGGAATAGAGGGACATGCTGCTGTTCTGGAAGAGCTTTCCCAGAAACTCAGAGGGCAGTGAGAGCTCTTCTTTTATGCTTTTATGCTTCTTGTTTAGCAAATAAACCCTATTGAAGTCTCAGCTTGGTGTTTCCTTTCTTGCTTGCCCTGGTGGGAAAGTCTCTCACACAGAGTGCAAATGGTCAAAGGAAGCAGCCTGCTCCTCTTCAGCAATTTTTTTAGGTCCCATTGGAATTTTTGCACATTTGAGATAAATGATATCTGCACGGACACTATGTCCCCCGTGAAAAGGAAGGATAGGCAGCACAAGGGCCTGCTCAGGTTCGACTGTTCCCTCCTAAAACACAACGGCCGACTTTACATCTTATATCCTTTGTTTTGGGTATTTTAAAATGGTATACCTCCTTGGGTGCCTTGGCAGAAAGGTGACTGGCAAGTGCAATAACAACCGAAGTAAAATGTTTTTGGGTAAATAAAATATGCTGTTGGAACTTGCTATGTTAGGGCGGGCCACATCTTGTGGCCGCCCATGGGCTAGAAAATTCCCTCTATTTTCCTGTCCCAAGAATGAAAGCAGAAAGGGGGGACACCAATTGTGGCAGGTGGATTGAAGTCTGTTTGGTGGGTTGTACAAGTTGTGCAGACCCTGTATATCTTCACATATCCAAAACAATCTCAGAGAAAAATCAGCTAGGCAGAAGCTTAGCAATGGGTTTTAATAAAAGGTAGATTTCAATTAAACATTGGGGGGATGTCTAAACTAGGAGTTAGCCAATAAAAAGAAGATCACTGAAGCTTTCCCCTCCCTTGAGGTTTCACAGGAAATGTTGGGCCACACATTGGGCCGATCCACCTCTAGAGTTTGGCATATTTATATATATGCAACACATTATTTCAGTCCAGTAAACGAGTTATACAATGATTCCCCTCCCCCAAAAGGCAAGAATTTCTGCTGTCTCAGACTGAGTGCTCTTATGTAAGCACCAACATTGCCAATTCCACACACACACACACCCACACACACCCACACACCTCACCCTCCTGCATCATGCGCCCTATAAAAAGAAAGCATTGTTATGTGAATTTGGGTCTCTGACTTGCAGAAAACCCGAAGCTTTTCCTCTGGTTACTTTGAACTGTAGCAAACTGGGGTGGTTATTTGCTTCACTGTTTTTATTGTTTTTTAAGAAAATATATAAACAAAAGTCACAATTCTCAGCTACAACGCCTCGCCATCTGTAGTGTAAGGCAATACCAAACAGAATCATTGCAGAGATTTCATAGTTAATGTATGTGATTGCCTGTACGTACCATTTAAGGAGGGCAGGAGGAAAAGACCTCCCCCCCCCCCCCGTCCTTTGAACCATTTGTGATTATTCCCCAGGCAAATGCTAATATAGCCTATGCAGCTTTTTAGCAGAGCGCTTTTGAACATATCCAAAACAGGCTTTTTATATATATATATATAAATTTATTAAATTTCCCAATAAGACAAAATACAAACCACAATCAAACAAACAATAACAAACAAACAAACAAAAACAGATATCAAACCTACAAAAAAAAAACCAAAAATACAAAACTATAATACTACAAAAATACAAAAATCTCATTATCTTTCCCAGGTTTTTAACATTCTATTGGGACCTCCTCACGTCCTCTCCTCTGCGTTCATTTCCAATCCTCTTTTAGTAACTTTGTAACATTGTCCAAAACAGGCTTTTGGACCTTGCACCTTAAAACTGTCATATAAGTATAAAAGTATGACTCATTTATACTATCAAACTGCTCCTTTATTAACCTGGGGCTTAATTCCTCACTTCCTTATCTCAAGGAATTTCATTTTTAATTAATTTCACCCACCAGTTTTTTATGCTTAAAGCATGACTCAAGGAGCCCAAGCAGCAAAGGCCTTGTAGCTACGTCACAGTAAACTATAGTTAGCAGTTTGCTGCAAACACACTGAACTAGTTCAGTTTGCTCCTCTCTGCTAGTGTGACAAAATAACCAAAATGGTGTTTTCTTCCCTCCCTCCACCATCTTTTTTTTACTCTCTAAGGAAAACGGCTATGCAGACCATACTCCTATCATGGCTGTTGGATGAAGCCCCTTCAGATCCTATCCCATGGAAGGCAATAGCCCATTGAAGCTAAGGAAGGCTGATTCCTCTCTTTAAAAGGCCATTTCGACCTGCTGCTCAAATGGCAAAATAGGTTTGCCAACTTCTCAACCTGACTCCTGTAACTATGCCTGTAACACTAACACCATCTTGAGAGGCAGGCGATTAGCAGGTGGATAATGTTTATTTCCGTGCAGAATCGGCTGCTGACAACTGGCCATCAAGCTGAAGTTCAAGAGAAGGCCTGGCTAAGTGTCCCCCACCTGGCAACCATATTTGCAAAAGGGCTCCGTGGAACATATTGCAGTCTGTGAACCAAATGAATTTCAAACAAGACAACAAAGTTTATGCTGTATAAATATTTGCTTTTCCTTACAGAGTTATTGTTTCATAAGTGAGACACGGAACAATCCTAACCACAGCCTCCAAATTTTGATCAACCAATGCTCAGGTTTTGTAGGTTTTCAAAAATTTGGTGTGAGGATAGGCCTGCTACCCTGTTATTTCTTTTATTACATTTATGCCCCATCTCCCCCACCCCAGGAGCTCAAGGTGGCACGCACAGCTCTCCCCATTTTATTCTCACAACAACCCACGGAGGTAGGTGCAGCTGGAAGACCAAATGACAAGCTGAAGGTCACCTAGTCAGCTTCAGGGCTGAACAGGGATTTGAACCTGTGCCTCCGTCCAGTGCCCTAACCACTACACCCCATTGCCTGTCAATGTGCTCAGTGTTCGTTCAGACCATGGACAAGACACACATATAATATAAATGCAAAAGAATCCAACAGAGTAAATTAAAAACACTTAAAAACCTCCCCTCATAGCAGACTTGGCGTGTTGCATTGGGCAAAAGGCCCTTCTTCTGAGCTACGCCAATAAAACTCAAGAGACTAGAGCAGCTAGGAGTCCATTTTGTTTTCTTTATTGCAAAGCAATAAGGGTTACAGTGGAATCGTTTCACAAATCTGCAACCCCGCCCAAAGGTCTGGGCAGGGGTATTTATAACATTTCAAACAAAGGATTTCAAATTAACCAATCGTATTTCATTACCTCATTTCAGTTTAGTACGCATGTACATTACCTAATCTAATACGCATGCGCAATAAGCATTGTTAACTAACCTTGATTTTCAGAGATTGTTACATTCTGTGAGTGTGCCAATGCATGGGAACCATTGTAGCCATTTTCATGTATCAACTTATGCTCTAGCTTATGAATGGCATCTTTGTGCGATTGACATATTCGCTGTACTACTTTCCCTGTAGGGAAGGTCTCATGCCAAATCATCTGTTCCTTAAAGCTGCAGGTTACCATAATTCTCTATTAGAAGCATATTAAATGATTTATTGGGGTTCACATTATCATATTCATTGTGGCCCCTTTGGGCCACTGCTACAGGTGACCTTACCCACCAACCACCCAGCCACTGCAAGACAAGTGGCTTTTGCCGGGTGAGCAGACTCCCTAGAAAGGCAGAAAAATGTTTTTAAAAAACAAAATGCAAATAATAACTCTATCGCTACCACACACACACACACACACACCCTCCCGATGAGGGCCGCACATGAGCAAAGCTCCACACGAGCTGAACATTTTATTTTATTAAGGCCTGGTTTATGCTCACAACAACCCTGTGTGGTAGGTAGGCCAGGCTAGAAAACAGTGATTGGCCCAAGGTCACCCAGTGATCTGACAGGGATGAAATGGAGGGAGGGGAAGAGAGAGCAGGGAGATGGCAGTTGATGGCAGTTAATGGCAGTTGGTCTGGGGGTGAAATCCCAGCAGAGCGCATAGGTCTTGTAGGGTTTTGGAGCAAGGAAAGGTATACACAGCAGCAGCAACAGCAACAGCAACAGCAACAGCAGCAAGATGTCGGAAAGTAAGTCCATAAGGAAAGGTTTTTAAATGATGTAAATGGAAGGGAATGAGTGATGGAGTGCCGCATTAGAAGAAGGTAGGTGGGTGACATTGTAGCGCAGAGGAAGAAAACGGGGCGCTGGCGGTTTCAAAGCCATAGATAAGGCACCCACATTTGGGGAGCAGCAATTTATCAGCGTTAGAAAAGAAACCAGAAACCCAGGTAAAGGAAAGGTATGGATGCAAGTGCCAGGACAGAAATTTAGTGAGGGGGGAAATGAAGGCAGTCGTGGAAAAATTGGGTATATCCATAGTATGAACTTGTATGTGTGTGCAAAAAATAAAAAGGGTTTTATATACAACTCCACTCCAACATGTAAAGGCAGTGTTGTATAGTGGTGAGAGGGTCGGACCAGGACCTGGGAAACCCGGGTTCGAATCCCCAGTCGGCCATGAATCTCACTGGGGTGACTTTGGGCCAGTTCGCTGGCCGTCTCCCTAGCCTACCTTACAGGGTTGTTGCAGGGATTAATTGAGGAGAGGGAGAACCGTGAATGCCACTTTGAGCAACTTGGAGAAAAATAGCAGGATATTAAGGCAAACCCAGTGGGAAGACCAAAACCAAAACAGGTTTAGTTTAAGTTCAGTTACAGGCTGCTAATAATAGTCCAGTAAGATATTTCTGAGGCCCTCCAGGAGATTTCTAAAACAGATCAAAGTGATATTTGAGAGCAGATTGTCAAAACACCCAGAATCAAAATAATAACAATGGTTCGAATCCCTGAGACGGGGTGAGCTCCCGTTGCTCGGTCCCAGCTCCTGCCCACCTAACAGTTCGAAAACACGTCAAAGTGCAAGCAGATAAATAGGGACCGCTCCAGCAGGAAGGTAAACGGTGTTTCCATGCGCTGCTCTGGTTCACCCAAAGCGGCTTAGTCATGCTGGCCACATGACCCGGAAGCTGTACGCCGGCTCCCTCGGCCAATAAAGCGAGATGAGCACCGCAACCCCAGAGTCGGACACGACTGGACCAATGGTCAGGGGTCCCTTTACCTTTACCATAAGGCCCCATGGCGAGCTACAGTGATTTAAAATACAATATTAAAAGCAGTTTATAACACTAGCCAACTGTAAGTAGGTTAGCAGAGCTGTTGCCAGTTTAGTAACTTTAAGACAATGCTTTTCTCAGCAGTTCAGTATAGCAGCTCTCTTTCCTATGTACACCTGAAAAGGAGATGCCTAATTTTGTACCTACTGTAAGGGATTTAAAATCATGTTTCAACTTCTACTCAACAACTTTCGGGGTGTCCTGGTTTTTACTTTTTGCCAGTTGTCATATATTGGGACTTTGACTGCATATGGCTTGGACTGCAGACTTTTCTCTGTTGTCAGCCCAATCATAACCATGCAAATTGTCCTGAATTCATTGAGGCTTGCTCTCAGGTAAGTAGGGTTAGGATTGCTGTCTTAAGTTTTTCCTTTGCTAACTTCCGAAGAAAGGATATAATAACAAAGTGACCATAATAATTTACTTTAGTGAAAGAAGATTTAATTTTATGGTAGATCTCATTATACTATAGTATAACTGCAGCTCAAAAACATACAAGTACATTTGCTATCATGATAGGGGAGAGGCATGGAAGGGAAGGACATTGCATGTATTTCTCTTCATGCTCCCTGGGGTCAATGTCCATCTTACAACCTACGAACTTATTCTAGAGACTTTTTGTCAGGGGGCTGAAATCTGAAGAATCACAACTCTAGCAACTCACATGAAGATTTTTTTGGGGGGAAGAAAGGCACCCTCAAATTTATCCAAAACATAAAATATGGACCAAGCAGGAACAATGATATATCAATATAAGTACCAGAAAACAGGGACTGTTACCTGGTAAAGGGATGATACAGATCATAGACTCCAATCTAGGTAGTCTGGACGAATCTCTAATACTTAATTGGGCTATCACGCAAGGCAGGGAGTGGAGAGGAGGTTTGTAGGCTCTAGTAAAACATATAAGCCCAAGCCTCAACATATTTACTCTGAAGTAAGCCCCACAGAGTTCAGTGGCATATGCCCACAGAAAGCACTGCAGCTCAGTTTCCTCTGCCTGTCCTAAACTCATTGAAATAACTTGGTTTATGTGTGTCTCATAGCCACATATTTGGAAGTAATTCCTGTTAAATACATTGTGGTTTATTTCTAAATAAACATGCATAGGACAGGGCTATGAGTGTGTTTATCTGCTTGCACTGATAATTTGCTATATTTAATTAGGGCTAATATAATTAAATCCTTATCACTTCTTCAGAGAAAACTTTGGTGTAAACAAAAAGCAACATAAATGGTTTTCATTAAAGTGGTAGGCATACTCTCCTTACAGATCATCAATACAAAAGACATTAAAAAGATGCATTGGGATTGTTAAACAAACATCATAAAAGAGTAACAACAGAAATGCATTCTAGGGAACAAAATCTTTCCTAAACTTGGTTACTGCATATGAGTGGGTTGCACAGATAGCTGCATTTCACACTTTTTTGTGTGCATGATCCAGGTAGGACTTAACTAGATTAGCTAACGAAAATCCTATTATGCACCAACCATATAAAAGCTGCTCTTAGAGCCTCTGCTGCAGACAGTTCAGGGTGGCAATAAACTTAGGGTTGTAATGGTTTCAGCAAACTGCTTTAACTGTTCCTTTAACCTATGTTAAGACAGATACGTGGATGGTGCGAGGTATAGTTGACACTGGAGATGGTGGATCTGGGTGACATAGGATTCCTTCTGAAGGTTGATGTCCACAATTTTGGGGATATGGTGGACCCTTCACTTGTTCTGGAAACTCAGGTAGCAGTCAGATCCATGAATCTGAAGTTGGTTTGCCAGCTGTAACCACACCAAGAAAAGTGTGGCCTAACTACCGGCATATGACGCACTTCCTGGCAATCTCCAGGCTGGACTACTGCAATGTGTGGGGAATTGTCACTGAAGACTGTTCTGAAACTTCAGATACTTCCAAATGCATTAGCCTCTGTTTTAGTGGGAATGACTTGCAACTAAAAGCTGTGCAACATTTCCCCCCTAGCCCTTTTCAACCTATTTATTTATTTATTTGGAATACTTGTTTTCCATTTTACAGACCCAAGAAGCTCTCAGAAAGGGCATACAAAAGATGTTTGCAATAAAAATCACATTCAAGTCTGGCATAAGGAACAGAACCAAAGTCCATGAAGGAAGCCTATGCTACAATACCTTTGTTAGTCTACAGTGGGAGGTAGTAATGCTTCTGAATGCCAGTTGCTGAGGTCCAGCGCCAAGGGCCTTCTGCTGGTTCCCTGACTGTGAGAAGTGAGGTTATAGGGAACCAGGCAGAGGGCCTTCTCGGTAGTGACCCTCACCCTGTGGAACGCCCTCCCATCAGATGTCAAAGAAATTAACAACTACAGTGGTACCTCGGGTTACAGACGCTTCAGGTTACAGACTCTGCTAACCCAGAAATACAGTACCTCTGGTTAAGAACTTTGCTTCAGGATGAGAACAGAAATCGCACGGTGGCGAGGCAGTGGCAGTGGGAGGCCCCATTAGCTAAAGTGGTACCTCAGGTTAAGAACAGTTTCAGGTTAAGAACGGACCTCCAGAACGAATTAAGTTCTTAACACAAGGTACCACTGTATCAGACTTTTAGAAGACATCTGTTTAGGGAAGTTTTTAATACTGGATGAATCATTATATTTTAATATTCTGCTGGAAGCTGCCCAGAGTGGCTGGGGAAACCCAGCCTGACTGGCGGGGTATAAATAATAATAATAATAATAATAATAATAATAATAATAATTGCTACAAACTCCAGGAAGGGAGAGTGCTCTTGTGCTTGGGATTCTCCTTGCTAGTTTCCCACAGGCATCTGGCTGGCCACTGTGAGACCAGGATGCTGGGACTAGATCAGGGCCGGATCTAGGTTAGATGAGGCCCTAAGCTACTGAAGGTAACGGGGCCCTTTATATGTCCAGCTGTCCTTTGTCAACAACAAACTGTTGCTTTTTTGTGTTGAATATATGCTATATGGTTATTTATGGACCTAATAGGTATCTCAAGTCATTTGCACATAACAAATAGGAGCCTACACAACAGAAAACACTGTTGCTGTATGTAGGTTTTATTTTATTTGTTTTTTATCTTATATTTTGTAAATGTACATGCAGGTTTTTCCCCCCTTTAAATTTTTTGGGGGCCCCCAAGAGAGTGGGGCCCTAAGCTATAGCTTGTTTAGCTTATATGTAAATCCGGCACTGGCAGCAGCCTCATCTTATGTTCTCATGTTTAAGGTGCTACTAGACTCGCCCCCCAAGCCCCTCTTCTTCCCTCCCCTCTGCTCTCCACGCATTACTCTCCCTTCCACTCCACCTAAGCATCTTTACACCTCCGAGTCCGACGTCACTCGCAACCCGACGCAAGATCTACCTCCCGCCCCTGCATGCGCTTTGCCATTGGCTCTTTCTTCCTGCCCGTCAAAGTGCCGACAAGCGGCTTTCTCCGGGGAGGAGGCGGGGCTGCTGCTGCTGCTTGGCGTAGAGCTGTCACCGGAGGGAGATTGGGAAGGAAGAGTCTATCGTGTCGCCACTGCAGGAGGAGGGGGGACTCCTGCTTGCGCCGCCCGGTTTGCACGCACAGCCTCTCTCTCTGCCGGGTTTAATCGTTTCTCTTTCTCTTCTTCCCCGCTCCCTCCCTCCCCCCGGGATTTAGGAAGCAGCCAGGTCTATTATTCGTTCAAAATCCAAACTTTGCGCGTGGAGTCCGTGCACAGCCCTCCTCCGGCCGAGGGTGCCGTCCAGCAGCAGCGCTCCGAGGCGCCGCGCTCCGCCTCGCCGAAGGAAGCAGCCGTCGCTTCGCCCAAGGAAGGAGCGAGACCCAAGGAAGGGGCGCCAGGCAAGGAAGCTCCTTCACCCACCGAAGGAGCCAGACCCAAGGAAGTTGCTTCGCTTAAGGAGGCTCGTTCACCCAACGAAGGAGCCAGACCCAAGGAAGTCGCGCCAGGCAAGCAGGGCTCGGCGCCTGCGCTGCACCAGCTCCTTTCCCCCGGCGACAGGGACAAAGGCGTCCAGGATCCTGCCCCGAAAGTCTTCATCCCTTCCTCCGACAGCATGCCAGACAAGAAGTTCTTCGAGAATCTCTCGGGAGAAGGGAAAGCCATCGGGGTGTTGACCAGCGGAGGCGATGCGCAAGGTAAGACAGTTACCCACAATTATTATTATTTTTTTGGGGGGGGGGAGGGTAATGCTATGCGCACTCCCCAACCCCACCGAAGGGGGGGAGCTCATTGTCAGATGCTAGTCTAGGGGGTGGACCTGAAAGGGGACTGGACGTGGTTTCCGTGTGGGGAGTCTTCAGCTGCGCACGCATGGCTCCGGGAAATAAACTGCTTTACAGGTGGAAAGGGAGGGGTCCCTAAGAAGGAATAGGGTAGTGGACGTGAGACGGCTGGGCCAGAAAGCAGTGGGGATTCATATATTCAGGAGCAGGGGGGGGAAGGGTTGGTGGGGGTGTTGACAGGTGAAGATTGCAAGAATAAGCTTAGGTGGTGGAGGGATAAAGTAAAATGAAAGAGGGTACGCGCTGCGTAGCTAAGATGATTATTTTTCTGCTGGTGGTAAAGTAGCTAAGAACTGAGGTGCAGTTTAACAGGAGAAACCCCTAAACCTTTTTGCAAAGGTTGAGCTAAAAATGTGCTTGGAGTGAGAGTGAAACAGACTGGGGGGGGGGGGTCGCTTCTGCCATTCCTCCTCCCTCTCTCATCACATTCCCAAACGTGTGACCTTCCTCTTAAAGGACCAAGCACCGCCAGGCTCTCTGGGAACTCTGTTATCATTCAGATGAGGATGTCTTTCCCCTCTCTGGGAGGAGAGGGAAGACCAGAGGAGGGGGGAAGGCCGAAGGAGGCATTTGTTGTATGGGCTGGTTTTGTAAGTGATGCCTGCTACAAGAGGGAAGAGGAAACCCACTGGGTGGTATTCAACTAACTTATTCATCTCAGAGCTGTTGAAACCAAGGGACCTAACTTAGTCATGTTCATTGATTTCACTGGGTCTGCTTAGTCATACCACCCTCTGTACCGCTTTGGTTCTGCCAGATCTGATCTGATATCCTCAGGCTTTCCCTTCACTTTATATTACACACAATTGATCCGGAATAGACAAAGGGCTCTCCAAGACAGCCTTATACTGTATGGCTAAAAACAACAAGCCACTTAGTGGAAATAGTAGTATGACTTGTGTGTTTGGCCAAAGAGGAAATTGGTTTTTAATTCTTAAGAATTTAAGAGGCTGCTGGATGAGGCCCATCTAGTCCAGCATCCTGTTCTCAAGGATGCCCGTGGGACCTAAGCTCCCTCCCTTCTTGCAGTTTCCAGCAACTAACACGTTAATTCTGGACAGTTAATTCTGGATTCACTTCCTTATGCATTCATTCAATTCGAATCATGCACTGAGGCTTCAGAGGGCAAAGACAGTGGCTTTAGGGATGACAAATCCGCGGTTAAGTGAACTTGACCATGCACCCTAAGAGGAAGAAATGGCGATGGCGCGGTGGTAAACGTGCATGGGAATCACGCACGTGTCTAACGAGGGCCAGGATAGCACCCTGCGTCTCATTCATAACTTCCCCCAACAGTTGCAACTGGTGACTAAGAGGCTGCATGGGATTTCCAGGGGGTGGTAGGCTCGCGTTGCAAGACGCCTGGCTCCTTCTTGGGCAGCAGCCAACTGGGGTTTGTTCTTCGCCTGCTCCTGTTGGCATCCGTCTGTCTCGGGAGGCAATGGAGGATTAACACCTCTGGAATTTGCAACACGACCAAGAGCCACCATTTCCGTTAAGGGCTGAACCGGCTCGAGATCACTCCCCTGCGGCTAACTGAGTCGGTTGTTTCCGTTGAGATTCCTGCATTGTAGGGGGTTGGACTAGATGAGACTGCCCTGTGCAGCGGGTCTACTCAGAAGTAAAGCCCACCGACTTCATTGGAGGTTTCTAACCGGAGCTTGGATAGGCATCTGTCAGGCATGCTTTAGCTGTAATTCGTGCCTTGCAACGGGGTTGGACTAGATGGCCCTTTGGGATCCCTTCCAAGTGTACGATTCGGTGATTCGATTATTCTATGACGACTCCGCTTGCAACTCGCGGCCCCGCGTGCCCTTCTTCCCGGTATCCTCGGAGGCAGGGCTCTTCTGGCCGGCGCAGGCTCCGCCTCCAGTGCGTACGTGATCCTTTGCGAGTCGCTGCGGATTGTGCTTCGGTACGTCACGCTCGCTTGTTGGACGCATCGGCGGCACATCATCTCCCCGTCTGCCTTGTTCCACCGGGAACATTGCCCATCCATCAGCTAGTAACTGGACCCCGGCTTGCTTTGAGACCGGGAGTTAAAGCCTGGGGGTTCTCCTTGCGTACACGTGAAGGAAAACCGTTCACCTGAGAGTGTGCAGAGGGCAGCCACCTCGCCAGTGCTGTGGAGCAAGCTTTCCAAGCGGAAGGTTGCTAAGTTGCGTTATTAACTTGCACAGAAGCAATTTCACTGAACTACTTGGGGTCAAATAGTTTTATTACCCGCCCCCCCCAAACTCCTCCACGTGTATATACACACATACACACAGAAAGAGAGAAATCGACCTGCTTTCTTAAGCTTTCATCATACCGGCGAAAGAACGTGACTAGGTAGCAACCCGAGTACAGTAATCCACACTCAAGTGCTGCCTCTGTGAAGTGGGAGGAGGGCAAATCCTAGTTTTCCCAAGGATATAAACTGCATCATTCGGAGGGCGAGCCCTGGCACTCATTCCAGCGTGACTGGGGCTTATATAATAAAGGCAACAGCAGCCGGGGGGGGGGGCGGTGAGAGAGAGAGAGAGAGAAGAAAAATATATTTTTTGCCACAAGGCAGTCCATTGCTGCATTTAAACCTTCTCCTGAAATTGTCCCTCTGTTTGGTTACCTAAATAGCCCATTGACAACTGTAGCATGTGAACAGCCAAGAGGGAAGAAGAAAAGTTTGCATTGCAAACGCGTGGACATCAGCCAAACCCTTTTGTTTTCTTCCAGGAGGGGAAGAGCACGGGCTGAATCCAGCGAGTTTGAATGATTATTTTTTCTGGAGGGTGTAACGGAAATTTCTGTAACAAGGGAGATTAAAGGGACCCCTCTGGAAAAAGTAGGGGTGTGTGTGTGTTTCTGTTTTATTAACCTGCCAGGGAAACAGAAACACAGGCAGAGTTCTGTATCCACATCCCGGAAGGAGAGAGTAAAGCATGCACTGGTTGCCTTTGAGTCATAATCTTTCAAGGTCATTGAGACAAGGTGGAGCAAGTGCAACTTCTGACTAAAAGTTGCAATGATGGAGGTTACAGAGGAAAGCTTATGCAAAGCAGCTCTTTAGATCCACTAGTTTTTCCTTGTTCGCTGGTCCTTTAGTGCCCAAACCTTTTCTTTCAACAGGCTTTATAGTCGGAGATATGTCATTTGTACGCATCAGTAATTGGAGCTGGAAATTCGAAAAACTGAATGCACATTCTTGTTCTGAAAGTCAATCACTGATTTAAGTGTCACGTGTGCACATCTCTATTATATCAAGTTTCTCCTTATTTGCTCCCGTATATTCATACAATCCTAGAATTTTAGTTTTGTATGTGTGTATAGTCGAACTAGACTGGAGAATACATACAGATATTAATACTTCATATTTTAAAGCAAGGATTAAGAATGTTGTCATGAACACAATTACTTAGGAGTAAGTCTCGCTGACTTTGGCAGGACTCTTAATTAGGCTACTGATGCATATGATTTGGGCTGCATATTTTCTAAGCTGCACACTGCTATACTATAGTTCCTTTTCAGTAAAAGACTTGCCAATGTCCTGTCTGAAAGCGAAGACAGTACACTCATGATGTGAGAGACATTGCAAGGCTGCCTTTTCAGGCACTGCAAAAAAAAAAGTCTCTCAGGGTAGATTCCGGAATTGTACCAGCTCCTTAATGGTATGCTCTGGGATATATTCACAGCTGGTAGAAATCGGCATCATCATTATGATGTCAGGCGACAAATGGAAAGGGTCTAGCATTTGAAATCCATTTGCGGTTTTGGTTCAAACTCTTACACAAACTCCCTTCAAGAGATGTCTCAGTGCCCATCAACTGATCAGAGCTGAGAGAAGTCCATTTGCAAACAGTTTATTATTGATAGGTGGCTCATATTGGGGATAGGGCAATATTTATGACAGTTGTCATAAATACTGTGGTTGAGGATGAAATTTCTTTGTAATTCACCAGCCACTAAAACCTACCTATACTAAAATGCCACTATTTCTGTAAAATCCACTGTATTTAGTCCTGTATTTGTCCTGCTGAATTAAAGGGGACAGGTTGTTGTGAAAATTGGTAGTACTGAATTGTAAGTTATTTTGCATTATCATGTCACATGTCTAGTAGTTCCATCCATCAAACAAACAAACAAACAAACAAACAGTATCCATCTATAAACTCCTTCGCGGCCAAAATAAAAGGCTCAGCATACTCATAAAGTGCTGCTAAAATCTGATGTCTGCAGCTGTGCAGCAGTGACTGAGCACTGTTAATGCTTGAGGATAGTTTTCTGAATATGAGAAGATAATTACATTGCTGTAGATATAATTGAATTTCTATTACGGCAGTGAAGAAACCAAGGTTAATAAAATAAAGCCTTTCTTTCCATGGCCTCTCGTTAGCCTTCTAACAGAAATACAATTCCTCTGTGTCTCTGCATATTCTCGTTGCCTGATTAGAAGTTTCAAGATTAAATTGAAAATGCAAACTGTGACAAAAGTCTTAGGTTCTCTGAGAAGTAACATGACATTTAAAAGTGTTGAGAAGTGACATTGGATTGGAGTTAGTTGAACTTTGGTGCCATTGAAACCAGCCTGACCAAACTCTCTTAAGACTATTGGAACCCATATTCCATGGCCTAGAAATCTTTTCCCTAGATTAATATGCATAGTGGTCAGCTGCAGTCACTCAGAAATGACACCTTGGTTTTCCTGCAGGTCCTCCATGGCTGAGCAGTGGAATAGAGAATAGGGCCTGGTAACTAAACTATAGCAAAATTGCTCGGAAACAATAGGGAAGGGAAAAAGTTGCAAGGAAACAACTCGAAGATCTGACCAGACACTTTCATTTTAGTTGAAATGTTACCTAACAAGAGCAATCAGCAGCTGAGCTTCATTAATATAGAAGGCATGCAAGGGAGGAAAAACCCTGTTAACCTACCTATTCCATTTTACTTTTCTAATTTGGGGAAAAACTTACTATAGAAAAGGATTACCAGGAAAAAAAATCGTTAAAGTGAGGACACTACTTACTAAGAAGGGCAGATTTTGGGTTCCCTTTGGGAAATATAAATTATGCAGCTTTAATCATGGCTTATGAGATTATCATGGCTGTAGGATATCTGATATTATTTTTATTGAAATACAGCATGACTTTGATTAAAGCACCTTATTAGTTCTGTTCAAAATGAAACAATAAGTATTGTGTCATTTTATTGGAGACCTACAGCTACTGTCGGAGAGATCCAGCATCACATCAGCAGGCATGGCTGGGCTTTTCCTTCTCTCCTCCATTTGCAGCCTCCGCGTTCTCAGTCTTCTCTGGACAATTCCTCGACCTGCTGGAGCAGATTTTTAGGGTGGGGTAGGAACTGTGGCATTGGGGTAGAGGAGAGGAAGGGAAAGCCCCATACATTCTAGTGGAAGTCTGTTCCACAAGTGGGATCCTGCAAGTGAAAATAATTCAGTGCTATGGTGTGTCACGCTTTTGCGTTATGCAATATGGGTGATCCTTTCTTTTGACTTTGATGTGGGCTGATTATTGATAGATAATGAGCATCAATGAGCAATTGATTATTTTGAGCTGCTGAAATTTGAGTCGTCACCATCGATCAGGATAGAGGCCGAAAACGTTTTGTCTGACATGGTTTGCACCAGAAGGGCTAGACATCAGCCGGTTTTAAATTTGATTTGGGGAGAATTGATCTGGATTCTTGCGAACAGGGTGATACCGCTGAATTCAGTGCTGTATTTTCTCCTACACCCACACAGTGAGCACTCAGAATAAAGGCTGCACTTGACTTGGAGGAGACATGAAACTGCATAATCCAAGCTCTCTGGATAACAATCAGATCAGATTCAAATTACTGTAAGTGAGGGTTCAGGAAGAGGACTAGGGAGGAATACATTCACACTAGGCCCAAGACAACAAAGAACCCTATGGTGTCTTCAAGAATATCAAATTTGTTGTTATTGCATGAGCTTTCCTGGACTGAGGCCCAGTTAGCTACTGTGGCAAAATTATCCTAAGACATAATAATGTCACCTACAACATCAGGGATTCTTTCACTTGTTCATTTTCCAGGGTGATTGTGCTATGATGCTATCATCTGCCCACGCTGGGACGCGGGTGGTACTGTGGTCTAAACCACTGAGCCTCTTGGGCTTGCCGATTGGAAGGTCAGCGGTTCGAATCCCCGCAACGGGGTGAGCTCCCGTTGCTCGTTCCCTGCTCCTGCCAACCTAGCAGTTCGAAAGCATGTCAAAGTGCAAGTAGATAAATAGGTACCGCTCCAGCGGGAAGGTAAATGGCATTTCCATGCGCTGCTCTGGTTCGCACAGAAGCGGCTTTGTCATGCTGGCCACATGACCCGGAAGCTGTACGCCGGCTCCCTTGGCCAGTAAAGCGAGATGAGTGCAGCAACCCCAGAGTCATCCACGACATGTGTTAATTATCTTACCAATGCCTGGACATCTGTGCTATCTATAACTGTAGCTTGTGATTAGCTCCATGCCCAACTGCAGGTATTAAATAATAATAATAATAATAATAATAATAATAATAATAATAATAATAATAATAATAATAAATTTTATTTATTTATTTATTTATTTATTTACTTATACATACATACCCCGCTCATCTGGCTGCCCCACTCTGGGCAGCTTCCAACTAAATATTAAAATACAGTAGTCCGCCAGCCATTAAAAGCTTCCCTAAACATTAATTCACTCAGCAATGCTGAGGTTGATTGCATTATCACCAATCTGCTTCCTTTGTAAAAGGTTAAAGATGTGCTTATTTAACATACACTTAAATTCTAATTAAGACTGACTTCATTGCAAGGTGAGAGCTAAAGGTCAAATGCATGAAGCGAAGTCTTAGGTATGAAAAGCAGAACATTGACAAAGTGGACTTACCGTAAGTTCAAGAAAGCTTATGCCAGGGGTAGTCAGGATTTTGCCTATCAGGTGTTGTTGGTACACCTGTTGGAGTGCAGCAGTGCCTTGTGAGTGCCACATTGGCTAACCCTGGCGTATGCCATAAAATTTAGCTAGTTCTTAAGGTACCCCAATATTATTTTGTGGGTTTCTTGAGGGGGGTGACTGCAAGGGTTCCCCTCTGGAAATTTTTACAAGGTCGTGACTTTCAAATCCAGGTGTCAGTAGTGGTTTGGCAGGTGACCCTCCTAAGTTCCGATGGGAGGTGTACTTCAAGACCCTAGTTCAGTGAATGTCAAGATCCAGAAACCGCTGAGGTGCATGCAACTCACAAATAAGTGACTTAGGTTCTGACTGTAATCTTTGGCAGAGTGAGTATTTTCTGGCAAATTTCTCTGGAATTTTGATGAGGCTGTTGAAGCAGAACAATAGACAATTTCCCCTCTCTTCATTTAGTGCAGAGAGTGCAAGGGGGCCATTAACAAATACAAAGCTACCTTATAATGAGTCAGGTATTTCCAAATATGGCTGACTATAGATGCCTAGGATTGAACCATGTGAGACACGAACTTTACAACTGAGCTGCAATCCCACCAAAGGTGCTATATGCCAGCTGCTCACCGATATCTCTTGTTTCAGGCCACATGTGGTTACTCATCTCTGGTCAACTCACTGATTCTCAGTGGATTTTAGAATAATTGAATGTGTACTGTACTAGCTGTGCACGTGTGCTGAAGGCACAGAACTCTTTGCTCCCCGGATTACATGACAGAATTGTTTTGCCATGGCACATGCTGAACTTTAGATCTGCTCACACATGTCCAGTTGATCATGGCGTTTAAATAGTCATAATTTCAGGGTTCTCTGCATGTACCAAATGACTCAGGGAAGGGAGGCAACTGTCTCATATCATACTTCTGTCTGCATCAGTTTTTAGTGTGACTCCACCCCACATTCTCTCTGAATTTGTGTGCTGGGCACTGTGTGCTACTGGACATGCTACCTTGCCAGGGCACAAGGGGCATTTGTCCTTCAACAAGCTGGTACTGGATTCTTGAAGATCTATTTTCTGCTGTTGTGGGCCTGTGCTCCCAAGCCATAAATGATCTTCAGTGCATAAGACACCTTCAGGCAATTAAAACCGCAGTTGAATGTTCAGGAAGGTGAATGGATCCAGCTACCTATTTGGCAATAGCGCGTTGCTGTCATACAGGCAGTCAGGCCATATTAATGTTCATCATCGGTGATGGGATTAGGTATTTGGGTCATCTTGTTCACTGGTCTGCGCAACTGGTTCCAAGGATGCCATTGGTGCATCTTTGGAGCCTTGTGAGTGGGTCATCAAGTTGTTGGGAAAGGATGTTGATCCAGGGAAGAGGACAGGAAAAAGTTTTCATTTGGGGTGGGGGGGGGTTACAATTCTCTTTACAGACCCATTTGTAAAAAAGCTTGGGAGCTACTAGCCTCTGCTTGTCTTATGCTTTGTAAATCAAGAAGCTTTTAAAGTATTGAACCCTAGTTTGTGGAACAAGGATATTAGTAACTAATTTCTGGTAGCTTGTACAGACTTTTGTTATGAATCAGTGAAACTTGCAAACAAAGAAAGCTCTTATGAACCTAACCGGGTCTGTAACATCCACACAGTAAGACTGGAGTTTGGAGTGGTGTTCTGGAATACTGCCAGACAGGAATACTTTTTCTTAAGATAACTAAGGGGGGAGGGAATCTTGGTGTAGATTTTACAGTATAACCATTGCAGCTAGCTCCATCATCTGCATCGTTCCACTTCCCAATTTAGATCCCTTTGTGTTCCATTTACAAATTCCTTGATATGTAACCCTCATACCCAGTAGGGCAATCCTGCACTCCACCACTTAGAGATTACTGTGTGCTATACAGGGCAAATTAAAGCACATCACTGTTAGATCTGCCTGGCGGTTGCTCATGAGTAACCAAGCACGAGTCCCAACTGTCTTTTAACAGTTTATTGGTGCAGACTATTTACAGTGTGGAGAAACAGAAAAACACGACCGTCCTAGTCACTAGCAGAATTCCGGCTGTGACCCCAACAAAGGAATTTCGGCATCCCCAGGCGCCTCCTCCCCTGTCTCCTTTTGACCCCCCTGCGCAACTGGGGTGATGGAAGTGGCATGCTCCCCTCTAAACGAATGTCGCAGGAGGCGCTGGGGCTCACAGCAACATCCTCAAGCTGCTGCCTCTCCGGACTGCTGGTTCCCTGACTTTCCCCACCAGAGGAGGAGTAGCTTTGCCCGCTGGGAGATGTATCACTGCCTAGGAGGTGTCTGGGCTCTCTGTACATCAGCGAGACCTCTCGCGGGGCCAAGGGCAGTTCCCTGACAATCACAGATATTGGAAATTCTTTATTGTGACATATTGCAATATCATAATACTGCCTTACACTTACCCTTCAATTTATCCTGAAAGGAAATTGCCGTCAGGACTACTCAAACCCAAATTCTGCAGGGCTCTGTGGTTCACAGTGGTACCCTGAGGTTATTCAGCAAACACATGGTGACTTGTCATACCACATGCAGAACATTTTGCAATTTACTGAAGAAAATGGGACAATGTTGAAGGAGATCTTGATATTTTGTTTGTATCTTGCCTCCCCCGATGGAGCTCAGGGTGATTGATGTACATGAAGATTCGACTATTGGTAGTTCAGGTGAGAGGTAGTAATTGGCTCAGGGTCATCCAATGAGCTTCATGGCTGAGCAGGGAATTGTCTCTCTTGTATCTCTGTCCATGCTGGCACCGTGCAGGCCTGACGGTGTGATGGTCTCCTGTTGGTTGTGGCGGGTCTTTGGGACATCCTGGAATGTTGCGTCAACAAATATTCGACCATTCCTTTTTTTATTTCATTTCATAATGAAATAATTAAGAATGTATTTGAGAGTAGATATAAGAGATAGTATGGGATTGTAAGCATTCATATTAATTGCAGTTTAAGCAAAGGGGTTTGTCAGGAAGTCGGTCTAGAGGATTTGGAATACATGGTATGTGAAAATTAAACAGGGGAAACCCTGTGTGTGTGTTTTTGTTTTTTGTTTTGTTTTTTCCTCTCTTTCTTTTTCTTCTTCTCTTTTTTTCCTTTTTTCTTTTTGTTTCTTCTGTTTTTGTTTTTGTTGTTGTTGTTTTTCTTTACAGTGATTGGTATGGGATACAGTAATTGGTTATAGTGCAAAAGTAAGACATAGACAAATATAATATTATTGTAAATAATTTTATTGGCACTGAAAGGTTCTTTGTTCATATTTGCTGTTTGATGTATCTGAAATTCTGGAATTCTGTTTGTGGAAAATTTAAATTTTGCAAATAAAATTTACAAAAAACAAACAAACATCCGACCATTCCTTGATGCCATGTGAATTTCCCCAGAGTGGCTGGGGAAACTCAGCCAGATGGCCGGGGTACAAATAATAAATTACTATTATAAATTATTATTATTATTATTATGGAGAGACTGCACATTTCTACATGGGCTTCCTGTGCCGGTCAACTGGAGTGCATTGCTTCAAGCATTCATTAATCTCTCTCTATATGGCAACGAAACATATAATTACAATACACAGTGTCCGTTCTCCGGACACAATCAGAATTAGTTTTGTAATATGCCTTTCATGCTAAAAATTACAGTTTGTTTATCGTTAAAGACACTTCAAGTTACTGTTTCTTTGGCAACAATGTTAACCTTTCCTCTCTTTGCTTTCTCTTTTCCAGGTATGAATGCAGCAGTCCGTGCGGTAGTGCGTATGGGAATTTATGTTGAAGCAAAAGTATATTTTATCTATGAGGTTGGTGTTCACATTTGTTATATGTATGCCCCCACGGTCCATCTTTTGGTCTATGCAGAGAGAGAGAGAAAAAAAAACACTCCTTTGGAAAGTGTGGAATGACAAGGAGAAAAGCAGGGACAAATTGAGAAATGCAGCCATTGTCTTCTCAGCACTACATGCTTGACTGAAAGTATAGGAAACAAAAAAGGGGGGATCAGCAAAATATGGCGACACAGAGAGGGAAAGTAAGGACCCCCCCTAATTTTATCCTCCTCCTCTGCTCCACACCTTTGCTTTTTTCCTTGATCCAACTAAGGAGGTCCACACATGGAAGCAGCCTTCTCTGTGCATGACACTTGCTCAATCTGAAGCCAGGAGCTTGATTGCTGGTTCTAATACTTCGTTCTGCATATCCATCCAAGTTGTTTTTATAGTGGGTGGTTTCCTTATTGTGGGACATAATAATATTTGAATCTATGCATGCTGAATGTTCATTGGACTTCTTCCAAAGCCACACAATGAGCCTATTGTCCTTAAGTTTATAAGCTAATAAAGCATTCGGCTCTTGATGAAGTTGCATCTGAATTGATGTGATTGTAGAGATTCAAAGTGCATTAGGAAGTGTTTTTATAAGGAAAATTATTCCCCCCCTCCCCCGTCTGGCTCTTTCTCTTTGCTGACCCATGCCTGTCTACTTCTGTAACTTGTGAGTCGAGGAACTGTAAAACATATGAATATACAGGCAAGCGGAACTCTGTGCACCACAATCCTCTGTAGTATTGCCACAGCAACTAACCAAGTATTTGTGTGTCATGCCAGCTCTGGAAGTTCCTGTTTTTACTGACAAGTATTTTGCCACCTTGCTTGAAAGAAGCTGGGTGCTTTTATGGTTGGAAAGATTTTTCTTTCCCTTATCTCTGCAAAAAGGTATCTCAAATCTGTCCTCTAATAGTGCTGGCTGACTGGGGGGGGGGTGTCACATCCTGAACTGAACACTGGCTCTCCACAGAATCCCTGAGCAGAGGTTCAGGCAAAGGGCCTCTTAAGCCCCACTTTGGCACAGGCCCCTCTGATGACCCACATTACGTTTAGCATGAGATACATACTAAAGAAAGTCTCTCTAGCTGTTCACCCTGGAGGAGGATGTTAAACAGCCCTCTGCCTGTCTCTTTGCTCAAGTGGCAAAAAGCAACTGATACATTTAATAGGAATACGGAGACTATGCAGGTGGGCAGAGTCACTAATGGTTTATCCCTGGCATGATTTCATTGGCATTCTGGATGCAATCTTCTGTTTTCTGTATGCAATGCATTTGAAGTGCTGCCTTTTTTTTTTTGTTCGTGCAGAAAACTTATTCTATAATGGAAGTGATTTCATTACATTAACATTATTTTAAGCAAATGCTTCAAAAAGACTCTCAAAACCTTTTAGTAGTTAAAAAGACAATTTCCTAAGATTATGAAAAGGTAAATTTCATGGTAGAGCACCTGTTTTGCAGGCAGGAGTTCCCCAGGTTCAGTTTCTGACATCTCTAGGTAAAGCTAGGCAGACAATAATAATCATAATAACAACAACTAGATGCTGCCACTATGTACATGTATATCACTGGAAGAATTGCATAAATATGAAACTAAACTGACAATATCATAATGCAAAGGGCATTTATAAATATTTCACCAGAGGCAAACCTATATATGCTTTAAATCATCAAAGTGCTAGTACAAAGTGCAAAAATACAAAGTGCCATATAATGTTCAATATAATGATGAAGATGGTATAGCAAATGTCTATCAGACGCGTAGGTCCATCCTCACAATGTTGGGGAAGGTTATTCAGAATCCCTCCAACATGTGGGTGTGTTCTCCCGACGGGTGGCTAGCTTCAAACTTCCCGTTTCACCAACGGTTTCTTCAAGGTCTGGACTTTTCTTTGGTAACAACAATACAAACCATCAACTTCACTACAGATATAAATTCAATTATAGAATAAAAATTCAATTATACAATAAAAAATTCATGTACTCACCATCAAATCAGAACAAAGGAAGAAAACATAACTCAGCTATTCACAGTGCCTCAGACTCCCATCCTTCCAATACAGCTAATGAGGACTCAAAGTATCTCCAAGTTAAATACTTGCAGGCAGGCTAGCATTTAAAGGAACAGATTACTATTTGTGCTTGATGTAAATATTTAAAGATATAGCTCCATTCAAAGATCTAAACTCATTGACAACATCAGTACATGATATACAGACTTTAACCACTTCTCAAGTATTTTTTCTGAAGTACAGATACCGTGACTGTCTGTTGTTGTTTCTACTATGTACATGTAGGCTGCACTGTATGTACCTATAGCTGACTTGATACAAGGCAGCGTAATATATCCATATCAGTAATTAACCTAACTATGCTCTGGGACTATTTCCTCTTTAAGTTCCAAAGGTCAAAGTTAAAACTTGGGAGGTAATAGCTAACTCCTACTTGCTTCCGTTGTTTTGACCTTTGAAGGTGGGAAGGTTGGCAAATGTTTGATACCTTTTTAAAAAGTTTAATTTGACTAGTAGCGCAGCTTACTCCAAAGTAAGTCTCACTGATTTCAGTGGGCCTTACTCTCTACTGCATAGAATTGCAGCCTATTTGTGTTTAGGATAATTGTCCCCTGATTGTACCCTGAGCCAAGTCGTGGAGTTCCGGGTCTTACATTAATGTGCTACAGAGCTGTAGTCCCTAGCATCTTTATTCTGCTTCTTTTTTTTATCCCGTTTCCTCCCAGCGAGAGTTTTATTTGTTCAGTGAAGTAATTATGCTTGAGGTCGTGGGGAAAAGTAGCCCCCATGTCGGCACTGCTGCAGTTTTCTGTCAGCTGTGCATTCCAAGCTGTCATAACCTGGAAGTTGTGCTGACTGTAACTTAGCAAAGGCAGAAATGCAAACTGGCTGCGGACAAGTTGCGGGGTGTTTTGTCTTCAATATCCCTTTCTTTTTAAACACACAAGTGCCTATCAGAAAAATAACTTTTCTCTAAGAGCCCCCTGGAATGACGGAAGTGTTTGGTGTGTATTTGTATTAGTGATGATTAATAGACTGTAATCCCATCTCGGCACAAAATAATCTAGTAAAAACACCTTGAACTATTTATTTTGATACCACTTCTCTGGTGAATCTTACAAATCTTACCAAAAAATCCCCAGAAAGTATTAAAAGTATATGATAAAACAATATTTGTTTTAACTTTCTGGTGGCTACATGCCAGCCAGCAGTGGGTGAGGACCCAGAGGAATGGAGCCATAGATGTGGTCTTTGTAGGTAAAGCTAAAAAAAAGATAAAAGACCCCTGGACAGTTAAGTGCAGTCAAAGGCAATTATGGGGTTGTGGCACTAATCTCGCTTTCAGGCCGACGTTTGTCCACAGACAGCTTTCCGGGTCACGTGGCCAGCATGACTAAACCACTTCTGGTGCACAGGGGACTGTGACGGAAGCCAGAGCACACAGAAACGCCATTTACTTTCCTGCCGGAGTGGTACCTATTTATCTACTTGCACTGGCTTGCTTTCGAATTGCTAGGTTGGCAGGAGCAGGGACCGAGCAATGGGAGCTCACCCCGTCGTGGGAATCCGAACCACCGACCTTCCGATCAGCAAGCCCAAGCTGGCAATGCTCCAGCCACATGAAAGCCAGAAGTTTCCACTCACACAGCCACATTCAGGCAAAAGCACTTCTGTAGAGCTCAGAGCAGGATTAGTAAGGGGTATGCCCTTGGAAGAATCTAGAGAGATACATAGAGTGTTGCATTTACTCCCACCCCAGATTCCCTACCTTGTGGTAAGGTTTCAGGGTACAATGTTTATGAGGAGAAATTATAATTATTGCTCATTAATATGGATGAACAGGTTATTGAGTGGCTAATAGTCTCTAGGTATAAATCAAGAGAAATTAGATATCTGGGAATTTGTCAGATTATGCCTTTATTACGCACAATATTTTTCAAGTGTATGAGAAAGCAACATTAGATAAGAAAAAGTGGGCCACTTTAGCTCAACATGTGTATATGTGTGTGTGTGTGTGTTGTGATATATTCAAGAAGAAAAGGTTGCTGAATATATTTAGACTGCAGCAGTTAGCTTGTCCTAAATGAGAAGTTTAATACACTGCTTAACCTCACAATGGATCAGGATTTACTATAGAATAGATTTAATTCAAACACATTCAGCACCATCTATTACATAGCTGTCAACTTTTTCCTTTTTTTAAGGGAAATTCTCTTATTCCAAATAGGATTCCTCGCAAGAAAAGGGAAAAGTTGACAGCTATTATCTGGATAGAAGGGTGTTGGGGCAATAGAGGGAGAAGTTTATTTCCAATTCTATCTCCCACCCCACCACCCACAAAAGTCTGGCCATTGGTTTTTCTTTTAAGAAGTGTGTGATATGAGATTCAGGTAACTAGAAAACCACAAATGCCTTCTAGCATTATAAGGCAAAGTAAACCTTACCAGCTACAGTCTGTGAAATAATCTTTGTTTAAGATGTGGTGTGCATCTGCTTCTAGAGAATTTGGGGGTGGTGCTGAAATGTAACAAATGGAAAATTTAGCAACTCTAGTGCCTATTGTACCAACTTAAACATTAAAATTAAGGTACTCCCCATCCCAAATCTCAAAAATCAAAAGAGTGAGAAAATTGACCCGCTATTTTTTAGGAATAGGGATCAGAAATTCAGGACTACCCTGGGAGAACTGGAGCATATGATGAGATGCAGTTTAAAAAACAAAAACAAAACTCCCCGCTTCATTAGCTGAAGAATAAATGATAGCCAACATCTCTTGAATGCATGGGTCTGCCACAAAGAGGTATTTGTTGTAGGTACAGTACCAGAATATAATCGGGCAAATCCGGTGCCTTGGCACGTAGGCTGGGAAATTCCAAAGGATATGTTGAAAGGACAGAGATTTCCTCCGCTCCACTTCAGAAACCATCATGAGCACAGCAGCTTCAATGGACATTGTTGTTCTGGTGATTTGCCCTCTGTCTGCAATGGAGAGTAGCCATGGTTGCTGTAACATGCTTGCACTTGTTAATTAGTGTAGCATTTTCTGTGTTTGTGTGTGAATACCTTTGTCTCTGTGCTTACTCTGTCTCTGTGAACACTGCAACATTCTCAGGTTTATCAGCTGCAAAACTGTTTGGATTTACATTACCTCAGCTGGAAGTACAGTCAAATTATGTAGGAAATGGATACGCATTAAATGTTAAGGCTTTCAACAAGCAATCTGCTCTTTTCAAAGAAAAAGCAACAACGTTTGGAAATTATAGATCAGAGGTTTGTTCTGAAATGTATATTCAGAGAAAGGGACAGGTAGCACTTAGGAATTTTGCAGATGATCACAATGCCCTAATACCGTATGCATACAGCCTGAGTGAATTTTTACACAAAATGTTTATCTACACTACAAATGTATAGTTCTTAACATGTTTATAGTGCCATAGCTTCCCTCAAAGACTACTGGGAATTACATGTGTGTAGTTCGGCCTTTTTCCTTCTCTTGCAGCAATGTGACCTCTTTGGATTTGTCTTGACTGCATACAACTGAAATGCACTTTTTCTGTCCAGCTCTGAACAAAACAAAACAAAACAACAAAAATACGATTTGGCAACAGAAGCTGGTTCTAAATGCTGCATCATGATGGGCTGCGACATATATCTGGCAATAACCCCCATCCCCAGACCAGTCTTCACTTTTTAAAAGCATGCTTTAAAAAAAAAAGATAGATAAGCTGTAAGAAAACCCTCTGCATGGATCCTAAAAGGCAATTTCCCCCAATAACCATGTCCACAAATATTGCAGCTTGCCCCTCAGGTTATTTCTCCAAGAGGGCACAAGAAAATGAGAAGAAAACTAGTCTTGACCAGGGCTAGCCCAAGACATTTTACCTCTGAGGTGAAACACAAAATGGTGCCCCCTTCCTCCAGGGAAGAGAGTGAGTGAATATCTACATCAGGTACAAGGGTGGGAATAAAGATTTACACCAGGATCAGCTGCTTCTGTGGATCCTGCTGCCTGAGGCAGTTGCCTCAACTTGCCTCATGGGTGGGCCAGCCCTGGTATTGACATGTATACAGCAACTGTTAGTAGTATAGTATTCAACTGGCGTGGATGCATCATATCTCTGAGCAACCACATAAGATCATGGGGCTATTCTTGAAGTTGGAAGGGCTTGTTGCATGGCAATACCTGACCCCTCCCGTGGTGAAATAAAGACTCAGGACACAATAAGTAAGGATAATGGGCATAGAAAGGCCACAACTTTATTGGTTACGGATGTTGAGCAGTATTGGCCCCAGGCATTGGATCTAACCAACTATATCTGGCTCACTCCAGCCTGATGTGCTGGGAGTCCGGGAAGTGTTAACCACCGATGGGGAGCCCTGTTGCTGCACATTAACTAGGAACTTGCCCTGGGGCCACCAATGAGGGCGTGCCTTAGGCCCTCACCTTCCACGGCTTCGGACAGGGCCACGCCCCCCAGACTCCTTTAATGGAATACCCTTCAGCATTTCGGGGGAGGTGATGGCCCAATCTCTCCCCCCCTTCAGCCTTCCAGAGATAACCCAAAGCCAGTGTGGTGTAGTGGTTAAGAGCGGTAGACTCGTAATCTGGGGAACCGGGTTCGCGTCCCCACTCCTCCACATGCAGCTGCTGGGTGACCTTGGGCTAGTCACACTTCTTTGAAGTCTCTCAGCCCCATTCACCTCACAGAGTGTTTGTTGTGGGGGCGGAAGGGAAAGGAGAATGTTAGCTGCTTTGAGACTCTTTGGGTAGTGATAAAGCGGGATATCAAATCCAAACTCTTCTTCTTCTTCTTCTTCTTCTTCTTCTTCTTCTTCTTCTTCTTACCGCGAAAACCAAAGTTGTGACGAATTGCTACGAGGTAGGCGAAAACCACCAGGCCATAGCCAATTTGCCAAGCGGGAAAATTCCTACCAGGCCCCTCAACAGCGACCAACCGAGGTCCATAGCAAAGTCAGGAGAAACCTGCCTAAAGGGTGGGTGGGTGGGAAAATCTTCATGGCTGGGAGCAGGAAGCAAGAGATTGAGCCCAGGCCGCGGGCTTGCTTAAATGCAGCAAGCCATGCCCCCCCGGAGCGACCAGGTTGTTCGCTCAGAGCAGTAATGCGCCCGGGGCTCAACCAATGGCTCAGGGGATGGCAGCCATCCCCTGAGCACGTGAAGGGCTCGTGGCGCCTGCAACCCCCCCTCCTTGCTATGGGCGGAAGGGGCTTTATATTTAAAAATGACATCTATCAGCTGAAGCTTGTGTCACATATGGTGTAGATAGTGGAGGAAGAATACATCTGATAAGAGAGAGCAGCTAGCTAGTTTTATGAAATATATTAGTTCTCGATAAGCTCCACTCTTGTGTTTTATCAGCCTTCTAATAACTTCAATGGGATCTATGTTGGCATCCATCTGTCTCGGAAGCCAATGGAGTGAAACCTTTGCATTAGCAGCAGTGAAGTGACCTCCTTGGGACGCAAGCCTGGGCAGTGTGTATGGAGGTCTTGGGCTGCCCGGACGACAAGACCCTCCTCTCAGCCTCACTGATGTGGTTCAAAGGAAAGCAGATCAATACATTTGGCATCAGCTGGGCTGCAGGAGCTGCAGAGGATCTATAAAAATATGAATCTATAAGCAGCGATTCACAAAATGTCCAGGTCTGCCTTAAGAGTTCCAACCCCCACCGGTTAAAGTGCATGCATTCTGGAAACCTTCAAGAGAGTGAGGAAGGGGAGTTGTTAGGCTTCAGATTGAACATGTAGGCACCAAGTATGTGATATGTGGCCCTGTGTTTGAGGAGAGGTGTTTCCATAGAATATGTTTGCAGATACAGTCGTACCTCAGCTCCCGAACGACTTGGGAGTCGGACATTTTGACTCCCGAATGATTGAAAACCGGAAGTGAGTGTTCCGGTTTTCAAACATTCTTTCGGATGCCAAATATCTGACGGGGCTTCTGCAGCTTCCGATTGGCTGCAGGAAGTCGAAGCCGTGCTTTGGAAGTCGAATGTTTTGGAAGTCAAACGGACTTCTGGAACAGATTCTGTTCGACTTCCGAAGTACGACTGTAGTTGGCTGAAGATTGTTGAATGTGCAGGCCTGGGATGGCTCTTTTGTATTGAATTGAGAGCTGCTGTGATGTTGAGCAGCTCTCAGTTTTTTTGTTACTGTTGGCATTCAAGAAGCCATTTCATTTTTTTTATGTTCTTCGAGAAGGCCCACGTCGAATCTTTTCAGTGCAATTATTTATCTGCTGAAGTCTGCCCTAAAACAATCATTTTATGGTTGAGATAGCCTTATTTCACAAACTGAAATCCTTTGGTTAGTACCCCACTGTTCCTCCAAGGTGTTAAGTAAAGCATACTTGTTGAAATCATGTGTGCTGATGTACCATGAAATATCAAACTGAAGCAGGAGTTTATAACCAGGTTTTCTGAGTTCAGTGCTGTATGTATGGATGTTGACAGGGGTGACAACTTGAATAAAATATTGGGGAAGCACAGGAAAGCCATGATCATATGACTGGGCACACACACACACACACACACACACACAATTTGAATGCCAATGCCCATAATCGGGGGGGGGGGCTGTCCCCCTCAAATATCTTATTGGTTGGGGGTGAGGTCCCCTCAGCCCCTAAGAGTTGGCTCCTGTGGTTGCTGATGCTATAAACCACTTTAGCCTTTCATTTCAAATCTTCATGCTTGCAGTGGTGACACCATTCTCTTTCTTTCCTGTCCGTCTTACTTGATCATAAGCTTAGCATAGGTTTTATCATAAAAACCCTTTTATGCTACAATTGTCTTTCATCCCCTCTTAAATAAATGCTCTTTTTTATATGTCAGGTTTCTATAATGTTTCTCTCTTGTCACAGGGTTACGAGGGCATGGTTGATGGAGGTGACAACATTGTTGAAGTCACATGGGAAAGTGTTTCAAGCATCCTCCAAGTGGTAGGTCCTGAATTAAGAATTATTTTCATGCAAGTGCGTTACTTTTCTAAAAAACCATCCCTAAATATCTAATGAATAAAATGTTTTAGCAATTAAGCAAAATGCTTTGCACTAAACAGCTTTGTGTTTTGGTCCCAAGCCTGTTTATTTGAAAGTAAGTCTTAGATATACTTACTTAGAATTTTTGCTTCTGTCACCATCCAACATTTTCAGTGCACAAATATCTGGGCATTCTTGTTCTCTCTCTTTTTTATGCTCAGGGAAGAGAAATGGAGCAGCATTCAAGCAGAAGGATGCCAGCAGAGCTTGGTGTCTCTCTTTCCTTTTTATTTCTCCCTCCTAGTATGAGTCAGTATAAAAAATGTTCCTAATAACTGTTTTGTGTTGGCTTGAGTTTGGCTCCTCTTGCAGGAAAATTCCCTGCCTGCTGTGACTTGCATCACGTATGGGTATGGTAGTGCCAAGAAAAAAATTCAGCCTAGATGAGCCCTGTGCCACAGTAAATTGACACTGTTCTGAGAGCAAAATATGGACATAGCCTTAATTCTTTTTCCTGCATCAAAAAAGAGGAATTAATATTGCATAATCAGCAACTAGCACGTTTTCAGCAAAGGAAATTACATAACAGTTTTCTCTTATATTGACATTCTTCTAGTATGCAAAAAATAAAAATCCTTTTGCCACTTCTGACCGGTGGCAGAACTTCAGTCAAGGATAATAAATGTGATTTAAACCTTGACTGAAGGGATTTATGCCTTTGAACCATATACTATAAAACTAACTGAACAGATAATCTGTTTCATAAGATTCAGCTGAAACACTGATTCTTCCTGACTTTTAAATCTTACACAGCAGCCGTTCTGAAGGTGTGGAGGGACAGAATACCAAGTCCAGATTGAAAAATAGATAAAGAAATAAAGGAAACTGTTGTGCAATGATAGCAGGAAGGCGAAAATGAATGTGGCTGAAATTCTACTTTGTCCTATAGTCATGAGTAACAGTAATGTGTGTAACAAAATAAATTTTTTTTTTAAAAAAAATCCTTCTAGTAGCACCTTAAAGACCAACTGTCTTATTACAAAGCTGTCTTATTACAAAGGAATTTCAGAAATAGACTGGAAAGAGAAGTTGCCAATTGCAGTCCTTAACAGTCGCCAACAGGTTTACCTCACCTATCAGCCAATCACCCATTCCCACCACCCTTCTGAGTAATACCCCTCCCCACTCTCTCACTATATATAAGGGTCTGGTGACTTCTATTTCAGTGTATCTGAAGAAGTGTGCATGCACACGAAAGCTCATACCAAGAACAAACCTAGTTGGTCTCTAAGGTGCTACTGGAAGGAATTTTTTTTATTTTTTATTTTGTTTCGACTATGGCAGACCAACACAGCTGCCTACCAGTAATGTGTATGTTACTTATTAAGGAACTTGTCATTAATGTTGTTTATTCCCCAGTAGCAATCACTTTATCATCTCATCTGTTATCTATAATTCAAGTTTATATATAACTGACTACCGGTACCAGCCATCATTTTTAGTCACCATCTGTACCAGGCGACCATAAATGATTTGCTTTGTACATAAGCCAAGTAAAGAGGATTAAAGTCCGCTAAATGTAAGATATTGGATCATCTGGTCAATGTCATACTTTCACACCTGCATCCTGCCCCTTCTCCGTGGAGTTCCGCGTAGCACGCATGGGCTTACCCCATTTAATACTCACAACAACGACCCTAGTCTCTCCTTTTCTTGTTTCTTGCCCCCGATCTGAAATGAAATGACCTCTGCAGAAAATCAACATACTGTTGCTGCTCTATGTTGGACAAGCACTGCATATGGTGTAGGGAAGCCTTTCCATATCAACGTTCTCTGCTTTTGTCTTAGCCTGGATCTCAGGCATGAGAGGGATGTAGCAACAAGCTCTCTACTGCCCTCAACATTTTTCGTGGTCAGGGGGAGTCCCCCCAAACCCCGAGCAGCCCCTGAGGGAAATATCGACACGGGACTACGTTCTATGGGATTAAAATTGGCCACAACTTTATTAAGATTCAGATGTAGGGAGACCTTGGCTCAGGCATTGGGCGTTTATCCTTCCCAGCCCCCAGCCGGGGATCTGGGAAACTTCAGGGTTATCCAGAATGTGTGGGGATTGGGCTAGCTCTGGAGAACTTATGTTCAAGCAGAGAGCAAGCCCCCCTGTTCGCTGCCGCTGGAGGGGGAGGGCAATGACGACCTCTGGGCGTATGGGCCAATGCCTCCCCCTAAGACCCCTTTAACGGGAACCCTGGTATCACCGCCGCAATGGGGGCGGGGGTCACCACCCCACCCCCACCCCATTTTAGGTAGATGACTAAAGGATTCCGCCCAAGGCCTGCAACCGCCAAAGTTGTGACGAATTGCTACGGGAAAGGCGAAACCTGCCAATGCAGGGAAATTCCTTTAAGGCCCTTCAATACTGACCTTGACATAGCAGCGCCTGCGTGCCTGTGTGGCTGTGGAAAAGAAAAGGTTAAACTGCAAAATAAACGTTGATTGGGGGGAGTGGAGGGTGGGGAAGCTCTGAAGCCAACAGCCACTTCCCAGGTATGACTCAACTTCTATTGTGTGCACTGTGTATTCCCTCCTTCTACCTGGCCAATCCCCCCCCCCCCGCAACACCTCCCCAGGCGGGATTGGGTGGCTGCTGGAGTAGGTGAAGACCACAGGTATCCAGCCCGGGAAGGTGGTGCCAGACCCAACTGCCAGCAGCTGCCCTGGGAACTCAGGCAGCTACGCAAAATGTGCACCCCATTTGATGTGGGGAACGGTCATTACCAGCTGAGGCTTCCTGGACTGATCCTTCTTGTCTGGTGCTTAGCTGACTTATGAACAGGTTTGACAGGAAACCCACCCTTAGCTACCCAGCCCCTGGCCACCTCCAGGCTTCCTGGCAAGAGAGGAAGTGTCTCTCTTGTTACAGCAATTGAGTCAACTCTCCCTGCCACCTTGCTTTCCGTCTCTGCCATCCTGAGTTCTCAGTCCCCTGTCAATAAAGGCATTGCTATGGCAAGTATCAACCATGTGTCAGAGTAGCTGTTATTTGACCGTTTATAATGAATTTTGTCCCTAGAATAAAAGGAATAGTTTGGAACCAGGGACCTACAAAATAAGCACAATAGATTAAAATAATTTTCAATCCCCCCAAAGGCAAGGAAATGTATATGTGTCGCATATTTCTTTAACCAAGTAGTGTTTACAGCTGACAACAGAGGTAGGAAATGTATACAGACCAGGGGTCAGCAAACTTTTTCAGCAGGGGGCCGGTCCACTGTCCCTCAGAACTTGTGGGGGGCCGGACTATATTTTGAAGAAAAAATAATGAACGAATTCTATGCCCCACAAATAACCCAGAGATACATTTTAAATAAAAGGGCACATTCTACTCATGTAAAAACATACTGATTCCTGAACTGTCTGCGGGCTGAATTTAGAAGGTGATTGGGCCGGATCAGGCCCCCGGGTCTTAGTTTGCCTACCCATGGACTATATGCCCCATCATACTCCTGTCAGCGCCAGCTTCTGCATTAGTGCTTATTGTTCCCTCAAGCAGATTCTTCTCTTTTACCTTGAAGGGAGGAACGGTCATTGGCAGTGCACGCTGCAAAGCTTTTCGGACCCGGGAGGGCCGCTTGAAGGCAGCCTGCAACCTGGTGAAGTGTGGCATCACCAACCTTTGTGTGATTGGTGGGGACGGCAGCTTAACAGGGGCTAATCTTTTCCGTGAGGAGTGGAATAGCCTTTTAGAGGAACTGGCACAAAATGGTAAGTCATGGTTAAGCTTGTGGGACATTAAGCTCCTCAAGTTCTATGTCAATTATTTTAGTATTTTAAAATTGCAAACCACCTTTGGTACATCAGCAGAAAAGTGCTGCATAAGTGCACAGAAAACGTATTTGTTGTGCTGTACAAGCGCTTACGTTCTTAGTTTATTGTATAAGATTTATATCCCTCCCTACATCACCATGATCTCGGAGCATTTCGCAATTAAGTAAAAACCAAGTAGAACATACTTTAAAGTGCAATCATCTCCCTTCTATTAAATATATCTGTCAGATTAGACATGCACCAACAAATATCACTTGGACTCATGACAGCCCATTCAAAAACCCTTTGTGAAATAGGAGAGTCTTCAGCTGTTGTTAAAATATAACCAAGGTTTGTGCTGGTCAAAGCTTGGAGGGGAGAGTATTCTATACCTGGGGAGCATTTACAATAGGATTGCAAGTTGATACAGAGGTGGAGGTGCTTGGATTGACGTACTAGTGTTACACAATGATGCAGTTTGTCACTTATTTCCTTGTTGATTCCAAGAAGGCACCTGAGAGACAAACTGTACCTAGACTGTTCTGTTCTCCCACTTGCCTCTGTCACAGAATTAGGCTCTTAATCCTAGCTTTTGCCCTTAAAAGCCAGTAGAGTACTGATAGCCACTGCCGTGTAGTTTTATCCCTGGTTGAGAGCGCGTAGCACTGTGGTAACATCTTATTTGGCAGTAGAGCTTTAATGGCCCTTGATACAATTAACTGGTTTTGTGAAACTCTTAATAACAAATAAAGAGCATATGGCTGCTTTGAAAATGGCCGGCATTTGTAATACAGTCATACCTCTGGTTGTGTTCGCTGCGGGTTGTGTTCGCTACGGGTTACAAACGCGCCAAACCTGGAAGTACTGGAACGGGTTACTTCCGGGTTCCAGCATGCATGCATGCACAGAAACACTAAATCGTGCTTTGCGCATGCACAGAAGCACCGAATCGCACCGTGCACATGTGCAGATATGGCGCTTCAGGTTGCGCTCTTTTCATGTTGCAAACGGGCCTCTGGAACTGATCCCATTTGCAACCAGAGGTACCACTGTATATGGATGACAAATGAGAATTTGAGTCACCGTTTCAGGGTTGGTCAGCTACTCTATTCTGTAGTGGATGCTCTTTTGTCCAGCCTGTGCTCTGGGTAACAGAAGTGTATTTTGCCTCTCAAGCAGTACTCAGTTTGGTCAAACTCTGAAGTACAGTTAGTGACATCTGGCAATCATATTTTCACACCACAAAACCTAAAGAGATCAAGAGTTTTAAACCTAAAAATTTCAATGTGAGCTCTCTCTCTTGTGTGAAAACAATTGCTTTTTCTTTGGAGTGAAACTGTGAACAAGCATTCTACCCTTAGAACATTACTTAGGGGGCAGAAGTGGCTCTGAGACCACCAATTGGACCGCCTTGTGTTGTATTGAGCACAGCTGAATACGTTTAAAGGTTAATAGTTTTTTTGTGTATTCATACAAGCACAGTCTTATCAAAACTTCAGTTCCATAACCCCAATAAAGTGAGGACATCTCTGGTTTCCCAGCTCACTTCCCATTCTTTCCCAATAACTAAAGGCAGAAATAAAACTTCCATTCATTGGTGAAGCTTCATGTGGCATTAATTCACTTAATCCTTTCTTCATAAAGAGCATTTTCTTGCCTCTTACACATGCCAAAACTGTAATAAATGATAAAGCTACATTGCTTTAACTTCATGGGGGGGGCGTGTTTGTCAGACATTTCTGGATCTATTTTTCTATTGCTTTTTTGCCAGGTGAGATTGAAAAAGGGGCTGTCAAGAAGTACGCTTACCTCAACATTGTGGGAATGGTTGGCTCCATCGACAATGACTTCTGTGGTACCGATATGACCATTGGCACTGACTCTGCCTTGCACAGAATCATTGAAGTTGTGGATGCCATTATGACCACTGCTCAAAGGTACTTTGAACTCAGGATGTGAGATTTTAAGATGGCCACTTGGGCAATGGCGAAGAGCCATGGTTCTTTTCTTTAGCAGTACTAAAGTGTACCAAAGTTGTATTAATTTCATCCTTTTGCCAAAGTTGAAAGGGTGGTTATGTGCACACAGCAAACCCGCCTGCGTTGCATTTTATGACAAAGGGAGGAGCCAGGTGAGAATCTAAACATGGATGTCAAAAATGGCATCCCTATCTTTCCTGTATTGTGTGTTTGTGGAAAGATGTGGCAGCCTTTGACTGCATCCACTATCATTTTTAACCCTGCCACCATTGGCATGCACAGAATGCTGCCCTCGGGATAAAAAGGGGTTATCACTCTCAATTTAAACTAACTGGAGCTCCCAGTTCCAATGGATTGAGGAACTGCTTAGTTTAAACTAGGAAGCACATATACCTCTAATCTCCTCACAGCTGTTCCAGAGGAGGAGCGGGGAGCAAGTGAGGTCAAGGCTTACAGTTACTCATTCACACAATGCTAAAACACAGATTGGCGTTGCATTCAAACTTTTGACCATAGTCTGCTTAAATACTATTGAAGTCAATGGAATTTAAGCAGTTTCTGTGGAGGCTTGCAGCCTTCTGCATTGTGTAGCCAGAGGAAAACGGAGCTCTGGAAGGCATTTCTGGATTCCTGGGAATGGCAGCTGAGTCCTGTCAACACTTGGGCTGGTATTTATCACATCATCAGACACATGCAGTGGTATGAAAACTGCATGTGGAGGTCAACAGGGAGGGGGGGAGCCCATCTTGCATAGATCAGGGGTTTTTAAGTTGGGCTTTGCTTTAATATTGCTTTTTTTGAATATAGTTTAGTTCTGTGAACAAATGGGGGGGGGGTTGAGATTTTATTGTGAGGACTTGCCTAGTTCTGCGGTTATTCAAATCTGTCTTTCAGTGAAAGGCAATTAAGATTTGAGGAATAACCTGTACACTCTCTTAAATGGCATGACTTCATTAAATTTAGTGTGACACAGTGGTCTGCAATCTTAGTTTGGGGGGTGGAAATAATAATGCAAAGAATAATGGCACATGATAGTATGCTGCAAACCAGAAAAATATGAAGTGCCTGGGGGAAGACTGAAAACGCAAGCGCAAATGTAGTTTCTGCAGTGCCAAACAACCGTCTGTCTTCTTTCTGTGCATTCATACTTTGATGCTGTTGTGACGCTATTAATATTTATTGTAATTGTTACAGCCATCAGAGGACCTTTGTCCTGGAGGTGATGGGGAGACACTGTGGGTATGTATGTCTGCCAACACCACATTTAATTAAAATTGCCGAAATATACAGTTCACGCTCTCATTTGGATTTTCTGATTCTATTCTAGGTACCTAGCTCTTGTTAGTGCCTTAGCCTGTGGTGCAGATTATGTCTTTATTCCTGAATATCCACCTGAGGAAGGATGGGAAGATCATATGTGTTCTAGGCTTTCTGAGGTAATTATTTTCTGCAGTGGCTTTCAAACTCTGTCCTGGGATCTCTTAGGCTTCTTTGAAAGCTTACTAGGTTCCTCAATGAAAAGATCAGAGATGGCCGGAAAGCTTTCAATCCCACCATGTCCTAGGTAGAGCCAAAATGAAGGAAGTGTTCCATGGCATTGTTTTCCTACTGTGAAATTGTCCTCTTTTTTCATGATCTTTCCATTCCCACCTAGTAAAGACCACCCACCCCCCTGCATCACATGGGGCAGCGTAGAGGGTGGCCCAAAACATTTTGGCACCTGAGGTAAACCACAAAATGGCGCCCCCCTCCCCGCCAGGAAAGAAGGGGTGGGTGAAAAACTACATCAGGAACAGGGGGGGGGGGAAATAAAGATCCACATTGGAATTTGCTGCCCCTGTGGATCCTGCCACCCGAAGCAGTCACCTTGCCTCATGGGTGGGCCGACCCTGTCTGTGGAACATGTTCAGGTAGCAGGCACCTGGCATTTAGGTGACAGCACTCCCTTGTGAACTGCTTTTTAGCCCACCTGACTCTTATCTTTGGTTCTATTGTACAGAATGGAAGATATCGCTAGTGTTGACGATTTAGACCTGATCACCTCAGGCATGTCCAACAGGTAGATCATGATCTACCAGTAGATCACTGGATGTCTGTGGTAGATCATTGGTAGATCAGTGGTTACCCCCAAAGAAGCTAAAAAACTTTGGCTGCCCTAAAAAAAACCTCAACTTCTTTGCCCTGCACCCTTAAAATGACCTGAACCACCAAAAAAGGGCTTTCCTTCCTTTTTTTATTGAAAATTGTCGTTTATTTATCAGATATACAATGTTTACCACAGTTATACAACAAATGTTCCAAACGCAAATAAAGATAAAAATAAAAAACCTTTTAAAAGCTCTGTGTCGTTTTCCTCCTCCCTAAAGAAGCTCAACAACTTTTACGTGAACCCCCCAAAAACAGGGCTTTCCTTCCTAAAAAAAGCTCAACAACTTTGCAAAAGGGGGTAGATCACTGCCAATTTTTAACCCTGTGAGTAGATCACAGTCTCTTGGAAGTTGGCCACCCCTGACCTATATGATCTGCTGTTGCAGTGAGGAAGGGTTATTTGCCAACAAGGCAATCCACAGCTGGCTGGGGTTGCCAACAGTAATGAGGTGGCAAAAACGTGTTAGGAAGGACTATTTTTTATCCTGGCTTAGTAAGGTCTGTGGGGTGATTAATGTTCATTTTCGAAATGGCAACAGCGCATTAAGTAGTTGTAATAGTCTGAGAAGCTTTCAAGGTACAGCCCAACTTTGATCTTCAGCTATTTTCTGTGGTCTCAGACCATGAGGCAGATTTAATGGCTTTTCTGCATTATTATTTTTTAACCCTAGAACCGTGCACGAAAGAAAAGGCTGAATATCATAATCGTAGCAGAAGGTGCCATTGATTGCCACAACCAGCCTATAACTTCAGAGCAAGTTAAGGATGTAAGTATCAAGCTGCCAATCAAATCTGCTACCAAGGATATATGTAACTGAATGCTTCCTCTTCCACAAAGTCTAAAGCATGTATCATTTCTCTATTAACATTGTTATGCCTTACTTTATATTGTTGATTGCATTTTAATAATTTCAGGCGATACAATAAGTATTACGTGTCCTTTAGCAGTAACGTAATCAGGAATTATGGTTATAACCTAGCTGCTGCCTTTCAAAAGGCATAAAACATAAACATGCAAATACAAATGAGTATACAATGTTATTTGGGTATTTTGTAGGACCTGGTCAAAACATTCAAAACAAGGAGGACGCCTTCAGTTCTCAGTGCTGAACTGATTTTTGTTAAAAAATATATATCCATTATATGAACTAAGTGTGGTATTTATCAACTTGGCTACAATCCCAGCAATTTGAGCCTGCTCTTATCATGAAGGCTTCTCAGAACAAACTGTTACACTGTTCAGCCAGACAGTGACCCAGAAGTGCTATAAAAGGAAAGAAAAATCTTCACTTTAATGTGGATTGGAAAATAGTTCCAAGATGAGTAAGATGATGCTGCACAAACCACGAGGAGGCCATAACTTACCTTGACATATTATGGGTTTCTTCCGTGTTTGCAAGTGGGGGTGGGGTGGGGTTGAACACACAGCCTTTCAAAATTGTGTGGCCATTCCCTGCTGCATACACTCTAGCTTTGCTTCTGCCGCCAACACATTTATACTTGTAAAAATTCTTTTAAACCACCTCTGACCCAGATGTAGAGCCTGGAGTCTGTTTGGACTTTATTTTCTGTCACATCAGCACACTGCAAACTTTCAAGTGCTTTGCGTGGTTCCTTACCCATTCTCCACTTCCTCACAATGTACAAAAGGCAGGGGCATTCTTAGCCCCTTGGCTGCCCGGGGCGGGAAGCCAAGAGGCACCCCTGGGGGCGGGGCATCGTGGTGCGTGCGTGCGTCATGACGTCGCCTGCATGAAGGGGTACCGGGAGGTGGATTTGGGAGTCTCTGTGGGCTGCAAAGACTCCCGAATCCGCCGCCCGGGCTCCCTTGGCGGAGCGCAAGTCGGGGCAGGGAGAGGGACGGGTCAGCGAGGAGGGGTGTCCCTCCTCGCTGGCCCGCCCCTCTCCATGCCCCAGCTCCGCAAGCCAGCCAGCAGCGGAGCTCAGCATAGAGGCAAGGGATGGGCCAGCGAGGAGGGGGTGGCACCCCACCTCGCTGGCCCGCCCCTTGCCTCCATGCTGAGCTCCACCGCTGGAAGGGGGGGACTATTTTCGGCGCTGCTGGGGCGGAGCCGCAGGGGCGGCCAGCGAGGGGGAGGTGACACCCCTCCTCACTGGCCGCCCCTGTGGCTCCACCCCAGCAGTGCCGAAAATAGCCTAAAAATAGCCCCCGCCTCCTCCGCCCCCCTTGCTACGCCTCTGCAAAAGGGAATGCCAAACAGGGAGATCTCACAGTAGTTCAGATAAAAGGTCTCTCTCTAACCCCATATACCAAAACCCCTTTCTGTATCACTTTCTGCACCCTGGGTTAAGAGAGATCTTGCATTCAGACAATTGCAGGTCTCTTGGTTTGGGCTTTCACTTCTGTACCTCAAGGCCTTGTCCCAAAGTTACCATACATGGAGGTAGGTGAAGGATTAATGCCCAAACATTCCCACTAAGATGTCCAGTCAAAGTCTGGGGTTACAGGGTCACAGTGTCGGGTTGTAATTCTTAATCTTGATCTGCAAGAGGCCAGATTCTCCAGGAATCTTGCCCCACAAATGGAGTGGACTTTTCAGAAAGAAACATTTTCACAGATCTGTAGTTAGGAGAGTATAGGCTTGATTGTAACAAGGAATAGGACAATACTGGATTCCTCCCCCCTTGCTATTACTCCTCTGTATACAATGGTAGATATTTTTGTAACATACACCAAAAGTTATTCTTTTGTTTGTGTAATATTTGCGCACTAGAGTTAAGTGATTTCAAAATGTTCTATTTTAATTATTATAGGGAACAGTCTTTCAGGATGAAGACAAACAATAGTTTTTCAAAGACTCGAAGTGGGAGTAGTGGTGACAACGTTGCCAGTGCTGTACACACCTTTTTTTTTTTATCCTGCTGTTGCTTCAAGTCAAACTGGTTCTGAAACCTTGTCACCTTCACTTTTTAAAAATACTTGCTGAATACATAGGGATCAATTTTGCTTGCCCTAAGGTTAAGGGGATTTGAGAGCGTTGCTCCATCGCTATGAAAGAATCCTAACTCTTCATAATCTTTGTATTGTATGCATTCTTAAAGTTTTAAACTAGGATTTCCACCTATTGTTCAGGCACAATAGTACCCCCCGCCAGTGTGTTTCTGCAGCTGTTACAGCTCATAATCCTGTCCTCGTCTTTAACTTGACACTTTGTCTTTTTTGCAGCTTGTGGTGCAGCGACTAGGGTATGACACTCGCGTGACTATCCTTGGCCATGTGCAAAGGGGAGGCACTCCCTCTGCATTTGATAGGATTTTGGTAAGTAGACGCAGGCAGCCTGTGTGCTCAGCACCGTTGTTTACGGTGTTACATAGTTCCTTATCCTCATTCAGATTGTAGAACAGTCACCAACGTCACTGGCTCTCTAGTGTGTGGCGCAGTGAAGGGAAACAAGTCATGAATTTAAATTTGTACTCCGCCATTATGTTCTCTGGATGGATTTTGGACAGTAAGTGTCTCTCAGCCTAACCTTTAGGATAAAACAAGATAGAATCATGTATGCCACTCTAACCACGGAGGACTAGGTAATTCTTTAATGCACATACTTGGCAGGGGTGTGGGTCATACTCCCCGCAACAGTTGGGCGTCGTTCCGCCAACTCATGTGCCATCTTACCTATCATCTCTCTCTATTGCCAGTCATCGTTTTGCTTTTATCAAAGCACGTTTTAATGTTTCCCCTTCGAATTCCCTTTTTCATAGATTCTCTAAAGGTCAAGTTTCGGTTTTATGTTCTTGTGATAATAGAACGATTGAAACACTTCATCATATAGTGTTTATATCCCCTTTATACTGTGCTGTCTGGAAGAATTTATTGTTACCATTAATTCACAAATTGTCTGTGCACCCGGCAGATTTCCAACTTACTTTTTTTATTGCAAGATACAGATCAGTTTGTAACTTTACAAATGGCGAAATTTTTAACATCCGTTTTGACATACAAATTTTTAACTTCCGTTTTGACATAGGCTGCTGTTTAGGACCTGAAATCTCCTTATAATATTTATCTAATTCTCCCTGCTTAATAAGTCTTTTATTGTTACCAATTTTAAATCAAACAGTGTGTGTGTATTTCCCTTGTAGTTGCTTTTGTTTTTTCTATGAGCTTTAAGCTGAAATAAAATCGATTGATTTAATGCACATACAGCATCTAACACTGAAATCAGTTTTCTGTCTGTCTCATAATTTCCTGCTGTGACATTCCATCAAAATGGCTGGTCCAGAGTAAATGAAGCCATAGCATAAGAGGTCTGCACCTGGCAGCACTTAGCACAGAGCTAGCCTTCTGAAGGGTGCTATCTGCCCACTGCTCATTTTCTTCTCCATAGGAAAAAGGGGAGAATGGATAAGCAATATTTGTGGCAGTGGGGACTGGACTTCTTTTTGCCTATTTCCTGCAAGATTTGACCTTCCAGCACAATGAGTTGCTGATCAGGGAATAGCATTGAAACTGCCAAGGACGTACAGTATATAGGTGCTTAGCAAAATGGAAGTAGAGGCCGTATAGATAAAGAAGTAGACTCTTAATCAGCTATGGAATTATGTACACGATTGAGGAGCTCTTTGCGTTCTCATCTGTTCCGCGATAGATTTTAAAGCAACCTGTGGTCATTTGTTCCAGAGCCTAGGGCTTGCCGATCAGAAGGTCGGCGGTTCGAATCCCTGCGACGGGGTGAGCTCCCGTTGCCCTGTCCCAGCTCCTGCACACCTAGCAGTTTGAAAGCACGTCAAAGTGCAAGTAGATAAATAGGTACCGCTCTGGCGGGAAGGTAAACGGCGTTTCCATGGGCTGCTCTGGTTCGCCAGAAGTGACTTATTTATACTGGCCACATGACCTGGAAAAACTGTCTGTGGACAAACGTCGGCTCCTTCGGCCAGTAAAGCGAGATGAGCGCCACAACCCCAGAGTCGTCCGTGACTGGACCTACTGGTCAGGGGTCCCTTGACCTTTACCTATTTCTAATTCTAATGCTGTGAAATTGATCTTTACAAAGAACATTCTGTAGATGCTTGTTGGCATGTATCAAAGTCTGCATAGCCTCCATGTAAACTGTTCTCGTATCGGCAAAGGTTTCTTACGGATTTCTTATGGGGTTTTTTCATTTTCAGGCAAGTCGCATGGGTGTGGAGGCTGTCCTTGCCCTTCTAGAGGGCACACCTGAAACTCCTGCCTGTGTGGTCTCCCTGTCTGGAAACCAAGCTGTCCGCCTGCCTTTAATGGAGTGTGTGCAGATGGTGAGTTGCTGAAAAGAAGCAGTTGTGTTTGTTCATTGACACTCTCTTGTTGGTTAGCCATCAATAGTCGGTTGTTACTTGGAGCCTGGAAATGTGTGAGCAGAACTCTTACCCACGTTGGGCACAATGAACTCCAGTCATTCCTTCAGTGACAGTAACTGGGCTATTTGTTACTGTCCCATGAATCTCGACAGCAAACAGCACTGCTTACCTTTTGTAATGCTGATCCCTTTAACAGTGTAGCCGCACATTTATATTCGCAACGAGTCTCTTGCTATCTAAACTTTCATTTCTGGTTGCTAGTTTAGTGACTACACAGTAACACCCGCATACCATAATACACCTACCAATGAGCTGCATGCTGAGATTATTCTGGTTTCCCAAAACCTTCGCAGTAATGTTCAATTGGGGCGTTCTGTATGTTGCAATCTTATAATGCATGATTTGAGACCATGAACCCAATAAAAGATGGTCCTTTCCTGTTTATTTCTGATTTAAAATTTATGCTTTAACTTTCCCAGGCATTGAAGTAACATTGGCTGAAGTGCCAAGCCGGTTAAGAGTCCAGTTATACACATATCTACTGAGACACCAGTCCCATTGAACTCAATGGGGCTTATTTCTAAGTAGACAGATTGCGTTATAAATCCCACTGAAATAATTTGGATTTGCTAACCTGAGCAAGGCTATAGCGATTGTTACCATTCGGAACTACTTCATAGCCTTCTAGCATTGTGATAGATAATATCATTTTCTAATAAATGATGACCTTTTTTCTTCTTTATTTCAAAAAGACCCAAGAAGTACAGAAAGCCATGGATGGAAAAAGATTCAGTGAGGCTGTGCAACTTCGTGGAAGGTGCTCCTCTGTTGTTTATTTCTCTGCTGGCAGCAATAACTTTTCCAGTAAATCATAGCTAATTGTGTTAAGGCAGGCATAGGCAAACTCAGCCCTCCAGGTGTTTTGGGACTACAACTCCCATCATCCATAGCTAACAGGACCAGTGGTCAGGGATGATGGGAGTTGTAGTCCCAAAACATCTGGAGGGCCGAGTTTGCCTATGCCTGTGTTAAGGGATTATTTTTCACGGCTAAGGAATAGGCGGGAAATAGATTCTTTTACTCTAGTTTCTTTTTGGAAATGTGTACACATTTTAACCCCAAAATCCCTCCAAAGTTATATGACTATACTAGGCCAATTCTATACCAGAAAAGGAATTCACTACCAGTATTATCTCTGCAGAATTTAAAAGGCCATTTCATCAGAAATGGTGCTTGCATTGCCTTTCACAGTTCATAGAGCACATAATATTGAATGCTAAGTGGGTATCAGTTGTGGAGTTGCACAGGGAGGAGCAAATGTAATTTCTGAAAGATTCCCTCAAATGGCAGATCATAAGTGGTCTATCTCAAATGTACATGAGACATTTGTTGTTGCTGCTGTCTATCTCAAGAGACATTGGAGTGCGCCTCTGGAGGTGAAATCAAACCGTTGAAAGCAGAGTGAAGATATTTCCCATTCAGTCCTCTCCAAAATAAAACAAGTTGCACGAGGGAAAATCATTCACATTCCATGATTTGCATCCAGTGATGTTGAAGGGCCGATGATGGAAAGCACTGGTGGAAATGGAGGAATCTACTAGCCGGGAAGGGGGGAATTTTTCACCAGTCCCCTAAACCACATTTCACATTGTTCCATTCGTTCCTAAGCCAACTAGGGCGGGTTGTGCCCGAAGCGGAATTGGTGACTCTGTCAGCGGAGAGACACCAATGGATGCAACCTATGTCTCAAATACAATCTCACAAGTTACTAAATGCTCTGAGTGACACTTTAGGTTAGAAAAATACCTCTCGGTATTCTCTAACATTGTGAAATAGCTTTATTATTCAGACAACAGCATGAAAATATCGTTTTCTGTTGCAGGAGTTTTGAGAACAACTTGAATACTTACAAGCTGCTGTCTACCAAAAAGTCGGCTGCCGACCTTCCCAAGGTACTTCTTAGATAGTTGTCAAGTTTTGTCTGGTTAATTCCTCATTCCTGTGTCCTTAGGGTGGCCAATTAAGTGCATCACCAAGAAAGGGCATGCCAATTTGCATAAAATTTGAAAATGCTAATGTATATGAATTTAAAAATAGTTGCTACAATTTAAATAGAAACACCATCTTGCCGTTGTGGGGAAGACCTTCCTCCTTACTCAGTTTGCTGTCCCAAGAGCTAATGGATGGCTTACAGCAAACATGCCAATCTGTAGATTGGCCCTTCCTCTTCCTCCTTACGGTTCTTTGTACTTTTCTTGCTTTTCAACTGCTTTCAAATAGAGGGCTGTCCTCTGTATAGTAGAAGACGATACATGTTTTGTTGAGAAAGCATCTAAACACACACAGCAGGTTGTTCAGAATTTTGAAAACTGTCTCCATGGAAACATCTATGGACTATGGACTTGTATATTGAGTTGAGTGATCTAAATTTTGTAAATATAGCATTTTGTATACAGTCTAAATTTTGTAAACATTGCCACGTCTATTTCCATTTTTAAACTACCAAAATAGCATTTTTCCTGAAAGGTCTAGGCCTCTCTCAGATAACCAATTCCATGTCTAGTTGTGAAATTCAAAGGTGTGCCTAACAACAGGTACTGAATGCATCTATATACAGCAAGCTGTGTTACAGTGGTCTACCAGTTAGTCAGCTGAACAGTATTTTAAAACAAGGTTTTTCGTATTTCGGGAGAAATGTACATACTGGTTTTGCAAAATGGCTCAATAAGTGGGAAATATCTGCAGCTACAGTATTACTTTTAAATCTTTCTGTTTTCTTTAACAGGATGGCATCTCATGTAGCGTATGTAAAAAATAAATAAGTAAAGTGACTAACCTTAGCAAGGTCTTTCGCTTGCTAGGCAGGCTCTATTATTTTTGCATGGCAATGGGACTTGCTATATAGTTCTTTTTTGTTTTTTGACTGTGCACTTCTTTGCTTAAAGCTGGACAACCACTATGCTCTTCTGATTTACACTAAGCGTGCCTTTGCAGAAGCTTTAATAGAGCGCATAAGAAGTGCTTCTTGTGTAGTTGAAAGAATTCTCCAGAAAATGCGAAAGGTCCCCATTTATTGTCATGGTGAAAAGGCAGAAAAATGCCATGTATTTCAAGAATCGCTTGAAATACCGCATGACTTTTATACCCCTCATTTTCAGTTCCACTGTTTTTATATGACTTGGCATAGGCAGACATGGTCCTCTGAAAATACCCCTTGTTGTGAGGCCTCCTCATTTTCCACACAAAAAGTGACATAAATGGCTCCACGTGAGGCCTGCCATACTACCAGACTCTCCAGTAGGGCTGCCATTTTTGTGATGAAGAAGGTAGAAGGAGCATGAGCAGGTTGTGCTTTCTTTTCTGCTTTCTGAGACTCATAAGAGGCAGATGATACATTAAAATGGCCTTGAAGTGGCTCTCATTTTTCATTTACGCCACAGAAGCTGGCAGGCTTAGGAGAATTCCAGCCATTCTTGCAACATACGCAAGCATGAATTAATTACCGGAGACCGTGAGAGCCATAGGGAAGGAGGGATTATAAGGGCACCAGTTTTCCAGGGAGGCACTCCCAACATACGCTTCCTTCTTAGAAAGTACAGGAGAAAGATTCTTCAGAAAAATGCTTTTTGATGAAATGCTGTGCAGCGGTGGGAATAAGACCTCAGTCAGAGGAGTGACGTATAGGCCTGTGCTTTCCAAGAGCCCAAATTTTCTCTCGAGAGGGCGGGTAATTGCCGATTTAGTCAGTTGTCTAGATAAGAGTAGACTAGCCTCCTTAAAGACACACTCACATTCCAGTGCTGCTATGAAACTAGATAGCAAATGGACAGTAGATAACGAAAGGAAAAGATCATGGAAACAACTGGCGGCCATGGCTTATTTTGATCGCACATTGGCCTGCTTCTCACAGACAGTAGATAAGGAGGCAAACCTCTTTCTGCCTTCGTCGTTTCAGGTGGAGGCTCATGTGACAATGCACCTTAAAAGTCCTTGCACAGAACTTTCCATGTGCAGGAGACTTTAATGCAGGGGTCAGCAAACTTTTTCAGCAGGGGGCCGGTCCACATTCCCTCAGACCTTGTGGGGGGCCGGACTATATTTTGAAAAAAAAAATACGAACGAATTCCTATTCCCCACAAATAACCCAGAGATGCATTTTAAATAAAAGGGCACATTCTACTCATGTAAAAACACCAGGCAGGCCCCACAAATAACTCAGAGATGCATTTTAAATAAAAGGACACATTCTACTCATGTAAAAACAAACTGATCCCCGGACCGTCCGCGGGCTGCATTTAGAAGGCGTTTGGACTGCATCCGGCCCCCGGGCCTTAGTTTGGGCACCCCTGCTTTAATGAAATGTGAAGTGACGTTCTGTCATGTGAACATAGTCCTGTTGTCTGTACTCTCACAGTCCAGACATAGGTTTAGGGGTACTCTTATTTTGGCTCAAGAAAATCACCATTTCATAGTTCAAATCAGGAAAAATAAATACAATAAATGAACAAACGTACAAAGATTCACAAAATGTTTAGGGGTACCCCTGCATCCCCCCAGAAAAAAGCACTGGGTTTAGCACTTCATCTGCTGTTTACAAGAACTAGGTCATAGTTGCTATTGGAGACAGGAGGTATATTATATTGCCTGCGAAAGGGCTTGGGAAACATTAACTGCATCATGCCAGTTGTGCCCCTAATGCAACTAAACTTCATTAACTCAGAACCACAAATAGAATTCAGAATTATTTTATTCAGCCGGCTCGTGATTCATCACCCCTTGTCTGTGTTTAATGATGCTATGTAGACGGTCCTTTAAATTACTTGGTGTGGTGGCTGTTGAAATGTGAGCTATTTGTGTAGATCTGCTTTAGACAAGCTGTGTTTCTCCACATCTGTGCAAACCTTTCCTTCTCAGACATTTCTGCTAGAGGTTTTTTTGGGGGGTGGGGGTGGAGATGCCCCAAACACATGCTGAGTTGTCCCACATAAGTGCCATGCCTATCACCTGAACCAGAGCCTATCCGCAACTTGCAAGTTGTGACTATTTGCTACGCGGCAGGCAAAACCCAAATGGCACCAGCCAATCAGCCAAGTGGGGGAAATTCCTGCCGTGCCCCTGCCCCAACGGCAGACGACACACGACGGCATAGCAAGGTCAAGCGCAAGCCCTAAATATAGGGAGAAGTGGGCGGGTGTTCCGATGCAAAAGCCCCAAAGAGGAAGCTCAGTAGCCTCGCATGGGCTTATATAGGTCCCGTGTTGCTGCTCTTTTGTGACACCCCGTTGGTCAGATTGCACCCCAGCAACACGGGACCGACCTATCAGGGGTTGTGGCCGATTCCAGATTACGCCCCACAACACCGGGTCAGGTGGTCAGGTCACACCACAACACGTGCCCTCTTTTATGGAGGACATGCTCTATCGGATGTAAATCCCACTGAGTCCAATACGGCTAAGTCCCAGTTAAATTTTTATGCTCCCACCCAATTCTTTTGCACCTGGCTAGAACAGCTCGTTTACCTTCCTGCTGGAGCGGTACCTATTTATCTACTTGCACTTTGACGTGCTTTCGAACTGCTAGGTGGGCAGGAGCTGGGACCGAGCAATGGGAGCTCACCCCGTCACGGGGATTCAAACCGCCAACCTTCTGATCGGCAAGCCGTAGGCTCTGTGGTTTAACCCACAGCGTTTATCCCACACTTGAGCAAACTAAAGGCAGATGGTATGGCAATAGTTTTATAACACTGAAAAGAGTGGTTGTCAAATGCCAAACGGATAGGGTTCTCACATACTTTAAAACATTGTTAGGTGCTGGCAATAATGCATCAATCGCTTGTGCCATAGGTCAACACAATGCGGCATGTGGCATCACATACTTTAGTTGCAATGGGCCAAGGAACAACATTGCACAAAAGCCATGTATGCATGCATATAGTTGTTTGGGTTACAATTCCTATTCTGTATTAATATGTTTCTGTATGTAATGCATGTGCTTGTTTCTCTATGTTGGGTTATTGTTATGCCAGAATCTGGACTGGATAGTTCAGTGCCTCACGTTTTAATTTGGACCTGCTGCTGATTGCAAATAGCTGAAGGCTCCCTGAGTGCTATGAATGGTTGACCCCACAATCTAATATTAGTGTTTTTTGATGTTTTAAAATTAAGTTCTATATAATGTGACGGGGTTCAGAAGGTAAGGCGTGTGTCTTGCTTTCTTTTGATGCACTTTTATATATTTGTCACTGGAGATACGGTAGCAGCAGGATAAAAGGTAAACTGGATGTTCAGATTTACTGCTTGATGATTCCTTTTGCCTGCTATGGGGTTTATGTCCCTGACTATATTTTCTCTTCCTTCTGCTGCAGACTAACTTCAATGTAGCTGTTTTAAATGTTGGTGCTCCAGCAGCTGGAATGAATGCTGCAGTCCGCTCTGCCGTGAGGATCGGTATAACTGAAGGACACAAAATGTTTGCTGTCACTGATGGATTTGAAGGCTTTTCTAGAGGGCTGGTTCGTATATCCCAAGGATTGTATTTTTTAAGAAATCTTAATACTATGGGAAGTGTTCCAGTTGCTGGAAACCAGAGGAGGGGAGAGAGAACAGGATGCTGGACTGGATAGGCCAGCAGGCTCTTCTTATTTTCCTATTTTTAATTTTGTTTTAACTTGCCCTCTGGCAGGCCCCCAAAACTTAATTTTCCAGCTTTCAAAATGCACTTTCGTACAAAGATTGCAATTCAAAGAAACCAGAGCTAGGTTTTCCACTGATAGTTACGATGCAATGGGAATGGAGAAGAGAGGGTCCTCCTTGGGGAGAACATACGTCGACTGCAGAGATAAATTTAGTGAAATTTATCGTGGGAGGGGTGTTTGAGGTATTTTTAGAACACTAAACACAAGTGACTAACACCACCAAAAAACACTAAGCAGGAGTCTTGTTATGACAGATGGATATTGTGCATCTCCCACACGGGCTCTCCTCGTAGAGGCAAGACTATCCAGTTTCAAATATAGTAAGAGCAGTAACGGTTTGATCTATTTTTGTTTGCATTGCGGCTAATTCTACCCCACACATCTTAAAAATACCCTTAAAATCTTCTTGAAGAAGGAATGATTAACTATGTTTACATGAAGTATTTGTTTCTTTGATACTTCATGAGAAATCTTCCATATCAGAGTCAATATATTTGGTCTCAAGGGTAGCTTTGAAGTGACCCTGGCAAGAGGCCATATTTGGCAGTTTGCCTATCCTGGAATAGCTGTGGGAGTCTGAAATCTATGGAGATAAGAATACATGCTAGATAAACTATTCCTGAAATTATATCACAAAATCTGTTGTGTTTGATTCCTGTTTCTCAGTTGTTAAGGTGGTGTTTGTTAAATGCTACATTTATGGTGTACCCAGTCCTGGGACTCCTGATGCGGCATGCAAAATATATTTATATATGTTATTATAAATTGTTCAAAAGAAATCCAGATTGCCTCTTCGTTAGACAGGTAGAAATTGGCTTAAACATTTCACTCCATATGTCAGCTGCATTACATTGTGACACTTGTTAGGACTGCAGAATGGTAGTCAACTAAATTTTACTCAGACTAGATCTACTGAAATTAATGGACTTAACGTAGATTGATTCATTTTAGTGCGTCTTCTCCGAGTAAAACATAACTGAATACCACCTGCAAAATTTCATTCCCAAACCATTGACAAGTTTAGGCCCAGCCTGCTTTCCACCATAAGGAGAGACCATTGCTCAAAAGTACTAAAAATATATATGTAGCTGTAGCTTATAAGAATGCATTTTGACTTCCATTTTGTTTAACCCATTAGATAAAGTAGAGCTGAGCAAAAATTCTCAGAAGACATTTTGCTGAGATTTTTCTTTTTCTGAACCCCCTCCACCCCGCAAAAAAAGAAAGCCACTCTAAATTTTCTGTGCCACATATTTGTTGGAGCCACCATTCTCTGCCCTTCCATGTCTGTGAATGACTCTAGATCTGGGGCTTTGTGGAGGACACAAAATGGTGGTCAGAGGATCAGCACAGTTAGCACTTGCAGCAGCAGCAGCAAAACATGCACACACAGCCCTGCACCATTGTGGGAGTGGGGAGAAAGAAACTGTGCTGCTGCCATTGCTAATACCGAGCCACATCTTGGAGAAGCTGCCGCCGACTTTATCCTCCCCCTGGAAAAATGTTGATTTCCCCAGTTTCTCCGCTCACAGACAAGGGTGGAGAATATTGAGTGGCCATTTGTGCACGACTGGAGAAAAAGAATGCCAGAGCCCCAGGCCATGTTCTATCTATTTTTGTTTCACTTCTTGCAATGTTTTTGTGCAATCGTTCAGGACAGAAGGCTTGTATCCCTCCCCATTTCACTAGATGGTTCCCTTGTCTGCTTTATTATCCTCACTGGAAAAGTGGAGGTCAAAAACTGAAATGGAAGAAACACTGGTTTGGACACTCTGTACAGTGTAGTGCTTAATGAAGTTAACTTTTGTATCCATTGCAGAAATGACCTACAATGAGTATCTAAACTAGGCCATAGTAATTCAAAAACTATGTCTTTTTTGTTTTGAATTATAGATCAAAGAAATCAGCTGGGGAGATGTTGGAGGTTGGACTGGCCAAGGCGGGTCAATTCTTGGCACAAAACGGTAATGTGATCTTTCATATTGATGTCTTTGAGAAAATTGACTTTCACGTGCGTGTGTTTGTGTGTAATTTAGTGTGAAGATTTATATACAGACTTCATGCAGCAGTCAATAAAGGGGAAATTATTGTGAACATTGCTAGTGCAGATTTGGAAGATCATAGGGGCGAGAGAAGAGGACTGTGAAGTCCCATTTCTTAAGCAGATCTGCTCATGCAACATTGGATTCTGCCTCATGGTTTTAATTAATGCTTATTATAAAAAGGGAGAGAAGACTCAGTGGCGTACCAAGGAGGGGCGATGGGGGTGGAGCACCCTGGCTGCCAGCCTGGGGGGAGGGTGACACTTGGCGCCACACCCCCCCCACTCCCAAGCCGCCGCCCAGCACCCCTTCTGTGTGGCGGCGGCAACTTTTAAGGCTGCAGCGCGCAAGCAGCAGCACAAATCAAAGTTGCCGGTGCCGGCTGCTCACGCCTGGATGCTGCACATGCGTCATGACGTCAAGGCGCGCATGCGTGCTAGGGAGTGGCGCCCCACCCCCAGGGGGTGCCCCCACATTTGCCGCTCCAGGCGGCAAAGCAGCTCCCTACGCCACTGAGAAGACTTGCTTAATGGTGTAATAGAAAGAGCTTCTATAACTTGATCCTGAAATTTAAATGTTTTTACCTCTGCATGTATTATAGATAGATATTGTAAAGGGGGAAATATAATTTTTTAAAGGAACATAATTAATTTGCAGTTACATTTTTATGAAGCGTAAAGTGTGTGTAGGTTGGACAATGTCAACCAGTCATCACAGGAAGCAAAGGCTTTTCAGAAAGTGCTATAATGTATTAGTTTAGAGATTGGGTGTAACCTTCAAAACTAAGATGTGGAAAAACACTTAGTGTAAAAAATTATTCTCTCTTAATCATATAGCCTTAAGTGCCCAGCAAAAAGCCTTTTTTAATGTTTTTATTGAAGATTTTCAAAGGTAGTACAATGTCTCTCTCGAATTTTTCCATATAACATTTAAAAGCCTTTTTAACAGAGATGTGTATATATTTTAGTGCACTCCCTGGAAAGTATTTGGAGAAGATTGCAGAACAAATGCGAACTCATAACATCAGTGCCCTCCTGGTAATTGGTGGATTTGAGGTATGTCACTTTGTTTTGTTTCCCTTGCAAATTCTTGTTGAATGAGCATGTAACAGCTGAAATATTGTAGTCAAGGATTAACGTTAGAATTTAGATTCCAGTAAGACTAGCAAGATTATTTAACTTAAACCTAACCAATCAGTCCACAAGGCTCCAATATGTTAAATGTCTAGACATGAACTAAGTTACATTACAGTTATATAGTAGGAGTTAGAACTCTATGGGGGGTTTCTATTTTCATGTATCTTATTATGCTTAGAATTATGCTGTGGGTATTTTTTAATGAATTGCATTTAATTAATCTTCCCACAGCATGGGGCCAATTCTGAAAGCCAAGCTCCTGTTCAGGAGTCCAACTTTCCTAAACATAGCTTTCGTAAACCTGTTATTTAATCAACATTATTGAAATACTGGTGTCATCCATGTAGGATTTGGGGGGGGACCTTAAATTTGTAAGATTTTATTCTCTGTGTTATACAAAACTTGGAGGAATGTTTAGATGTATTTACAGTATTATGCTTGTCTGTTGTCTTACATATTCTGTTTTGGCCTTTCCTAGTGTGTCTCTGTGGCTGGCAATAGATAGTCGTTTTCAAGTGCGTTTTGAGAGAGGCTTCACTTCCCATATAATACACATTTGTTTTTGTTCTACTAACATCTGTAGTGAAACAGAATTTCAAAACATTGCGAAAGCCTGTTTACCAAATGTGTCATGAGCAGTGATTCCCTCTTTCAAATCACTTTTGACTCTCTGGAAAAAAACCCAAACAAACCACTATTTCCAGCATGTGTGTGTTTGTGATACAGTAACCAAACCCCTCTGCCCAAACCCCATCCATGTTGCAAGCCTTGTCCTCTTGTTGTCCCCTCTAATTTTGCATTCGTTACCACATGTGCCCATCAGGCCTACTTGGGACTTTTGGAACTGTCCGCTGCCCGGGAGAAATTTGAGGAGTTCTGTATTCCCATGGTTATGGTTCCTGCAACCGTATCCAACAATGTACCGGGTTCTGATTTCAGCATTGGTGCAGACACTGCTCTGAACACTATCACTGATGTAAGTTTCTCTTCTCTTGGTGCATGCTCACTAACATAGCTATCCCGGGTGCTGCTGACCACGGCTGGAGCTGGAGACTTGTGAACCAGAATGCCCCAAAAACATGATTGTGGCAGAAACTAGGTGTAAAATCATGTGCGTGCACACACACACACAATTTTTTTTTATTCGCCCACTGATTTCAGAAAGTTTGAAAACCACATTTTAATTTTATTCATTCATACAAAAATTATATTGCACCTTTCCCAAAATTTGATCTTCAAGGTTTTTTTTTTACAAATACAGTGGTGCCCCGCTAGACGAATGCCTCGCTAGACGAAAAACTCGCTAGACGAAAGGCATTCGCTAGCGGAAGGCTGCCCCGCAAGACGAAAAAGTCAATGGGCTTGCCTCGCAAGACAAATCCCCCCCCCCCCGGTGAAAACCGCTATTTTGCATTGGTGCTTCGCAAGACGAAAAAATCGCTATACGAAGACACTCGCAGAACGAATTATTTTCGGCTTGCGAGGCACCACTGTACTTAAAACAATGTAAAAACATATATAATAATGGAACCAGTCAGAAAATAGCAGCGAAGACAGATAACCATTAAAAGCTCAGAGTTAATTTGGCATCTAAAAGATTGTCATTATGAATTTGGGTGAATGGTTTTAGTTAATCATCACTCTTTGGCTATTTACTTTCTGAGGATAGAAAGAAGCCTGTTTATTTCCATCAAACCTACAATGTGCTTGTGCACATCTGTGTGACTTGAATTCATGGCTAGCATGCTCAGGATTGGGGGACCATTTCTGATGAAGGATTTACCATTTTTTAATAGAATTATCTAGATTATTGCAAAGCAGACTGCTATCGTATCACTGGAAAATAAATGCATAGCTGCTTATCCATCTCCAAGGGCACTTGGGGTAGATTTTCCTCAAGCAGTCTCTTTTCTCCATTCTGTTTGGCAAACTGCAACATGCAATGAGCTATATAAATCTTTAAAGAACCCTGTAAAAAATTACATGTTTGATTGTAACACGTTTCATAGTTGCAAGCCTACTTTATTAGATGCAAAAAAAAGAAGACACGGAGAGCTCAAAGCAGTTCTTCTTTTTCCTGCTGATGTCATTCTTGGCAATTAAAGTTTTCTTCCTCACAAGACACTTAACGTATTTCCAGTTCTGGTACATAACATTCTCCACCTCTAGTTTTATAGGCAAACTAAGGTGAGTAATGGTCTCATGCATGTTTCTTGTTATCCTCTCTGCTTCATGGATTTTCTTGGGAGCTGTAGATTGCTTTTCTTAAAGAAGTGGTTTCTCCTTCTTTTGCATTATACTCAAAATGCAGATGTCACCAAGTTGGACTAGACTGTAGGTAGATGGTAGGTTCTACATTTCTTTCAGTAGAAGTTGAACCATCTTAGAATCGCTGTGGCTTCTATACGAGGGAAGCATTGTGGCTGGTTTAGCATTTGTTTTCTTCAGTCAGTAGTTCGCAAATGGTATTATGGTGGTGGTAAGGAACAGAGAAGTTTCTCACCACTGTGATCTTCTGCTACCACGTTCAACCACTGAGGATTATGGAATACATACTCCGCTTCCAACAGGTACAGCTTGCTCCACACAGGAACTGACCATGTGCCCTAAAGATACCTCAGAATCCTCTGCAACCTGGAAGATGTTGATGAAGAAAGGAAGTTCTAAAAACAATGGCATATATGTCGCTTCCAGGTGGATGTTTAGCTTTCAAACTTTTATTTTTGCCTTGGGCGTCTGTCCTTCAGGCTGCCACCTGTCGTCCGAAGACAGGAAGTGCAACATCGTTGAGAATTGCAATGCCGTTACCTGTTCTCACCTGTCCATTTCCTGTCTTCATCCGAGATTGTTCTCTCCCAGTCCTAGCTGTTACATTTGATTTTGTGAGATCTTAACTGGTCTGTCCTTTTGTCCATTTTTCTTCTCTCGCCATTCTTTCCCCCTCAGTTTCTTTGTCCTTCATTTTGTTTCCTTTCTGCTTCCCTCTCTGTCTCCTTTTCTCATTCCCTGCAGCCATCTTGGGCTCAGGAGTGATTGGTTTTGTGCTTTTTAAAAATACAACTCTAGTTTACAGCCACCTCTTTCTGCTCATCTGCCTCCTCCACTGTGGTGGTTGCTCTGTTGAAGGCCACTCAAGGCCACAACTGATCGCCAGTTGAGCAAGTCTTACTGCCCAAGTGAAACGGCTTGTAACCTTGGGAAGAAAGTTACCGTGTCATGTTGGAATTTGTAAGCAATGTGAAAATTGTGCGTATTTGGAGATGTACCCTGAACTTTAGGAAGAGCTCAGATTAAAATTGAGTACAATCCTATGGCTTGAAATTTTGAAAGAGAAAAGTGTTCAAGAGGGGTGAGAGATTCTAGAAAGTGAAATACTGAAGTCATAGTTGCAGACATTTCCAATGAGGAGAAAAAATGTGAGACATCTAAGTGGCTGCACAGGGGTATGGAGATGGAAGGAAAAACATTTAACTAAGGACAAATACAGCAGAGTGACTTGAACCCATAAGGACTGTGTCAGGAAGGCTAAATCTCAGAATGAACAAAGGCTTCCAGGGGTTTCTGAACACAACAAAAATGGATTCTGTGTTCAGAGCAAGAAGGTAAAGAAACAAGCAAATTTCCTGTTTAGGAAAGGTGGCGAAGCGTTAACAGAGGATGGAGAGAAGGTAGAACTACTCAACTCCCATTTCAGGAAAAGTTAGACAAACTATATATGGATGGATTTGTAGTCCAGGATAGGCAAGGAAATAGCTGGAGAAGAGAACACATAACAACTTTAAGTAAGTTGACGTCTCCAGTGTCAGATGAAGTACATCTGAAAGTGCTGAAGGGGCTTGCAGAGTTTATTTCAGAACTGCTCTCTGTAATCTTTGAGAATTCCTGGAGAATGTCTGAGAGCCTGGACAGAGACAAATGTACCTATTTTCAAAAAGAGGGAAAGGTGAATCTACAAAACCACAGACCAGTTGGCTTGATGCTGGTACCTGGCAAAACTGTAGAACATATTAGTAAGCAGTCCATCTATGAGCATATAAAAATGAATGCACTGATTACTAGGAGCTTTCACAGGTTTATCAAGAATGAGTCCTGCCAGACAACCATCTCTCCTTTCCTGATAGAATGACTATTTTGGTAGGTCATGGAAATGCCATGGACATAGTGTATCTTGATTTCATTTTGTTGGCTGAACAAAACTACTGTTAAGCAGATTCACAACTGGTTGAACCCTTGTACCCAGTGCATGCTTCTTACTGGCTCTGCATCAAACTAGGTATCAGTATAGTGATATTTGTTAGTGTTTGTTCGACCTCGACTAGGGAGGCTGGGCTCAATTCCCTATTCAACCATCAGGCTCATTGACAGTTACAAGTTGACATACCTTACAGGATTGTGTGGATGAATTGAATCCTCAAACAATACTTCACGTATGCTAACCTGTGATCCTTGGGAGAGAGGATTATGTTTGAAAGCTTAAATGTGTAATACAATAAATCTCCTTCAAACTGATTGTCAAATTCTTGGTTTGTTAGTTCACTAAATGTAGGAGCTGGTCTCCACATTATGCAGAAGGAGTTGGTGGAAATTATGGACTGTGGTACTTGGGATAGCTATATTCTTTAATGTGTTCTTTCGAAAACAAAAACAAAATCCTACCTGCACATCAAAGTGATTGTTATGCTAACCCTTTCTGTTTGACGTATTAGTTTTCTACATGTTCTTCTTCCTCCTTTTTCTGATTCAGGGGAATTAAAAAGTTATGAACCTATCCATAGAATCCTGTCACCACATTCTGCATAACTTGTGTAGTCCAGTTTTTTTTTTTTAAAAAAGGATTCTTTATAGGAAGGGTTTTTTCAAATATTAAGTATGCCTCTTCAGTACACTTGATGTTTCTCAGTCACACAGACAGCTACTCTCCCATGACATAGCAGGAAGCAGCAATATCAGTGTGACACACAACAGTCTAAATGGATTAAGTGCAAAGGATAGACTATAAATGTGAATAAGTGTTTTACATGTAATTTGCGCTTCACAACCAAAAGTTAACAAATAGGATAAAATAAGATAAAATGCAAAAGGCTACACACTCTGTAAACCGAAGACATTGAAACCATTTCTAAAATCACACAATTAGTAAAATAAAAGGACTGAGTCAGACTTCATGGAAATCCTTCTTAAACACAAATATCTTGATTAGCTGCCCAAATGTAAAAATACTCAAGGCATTTCTGATTCCAGTTAGTAACTCATTCCAGAGGGCTGGAGCCGCAACACTTAAAAGCCTGCTTTCTAGTGAATACAGTACAGTGCAAGAGTGTAGTTGACAGGCACTGATGTTTGGGGAAGGCAATCCTTTAGGTCACTTTGTCCCAAGTTGTTTAGGGCTTTTAATGCTAAAAGTAAATCCTTGACTTGTGGTAAGGTTGCATATTAGCACCCAGTACAGTTCCCTCAGCAGATGTTACACGGTGCGAATGGCATGTCAGAGCCAGCTACCTTGTTCTGCACCAGCTGCAATGGGAGATTTAGTGCTTATACATACATGAGAAACTTCTTTTGAGAGGAATGAATGAATGAAGTAAAACCACATGGCCAAAATCTGAAGATTTTCATCGCTTGATAGAACACTGCTATATAAAAAGTTCAGTTCTATTAAGTTAGTGGTTGCATCATTCAGAAGTAAGAATTTAAATTCATCTTGTCAGGGATAAAGGCATCTTGTAATAGGGCTGCTCTTGACAGGCCTTCACCAATCTGCTTACCAGGGCCTTTTTGCTTTGGCCTTCTCACATGGCCTGTGTACAGCATTACATGAGAAACACCCTGTCCCCTTGACTTTGGAGATAGAAGGAGAGTTGTCTCATGTCGTGCTTAACTTTGGCAAGCCTTGGCCTGCTCCACAGCCCAGTGTGATGATATGACTGTCCCCAACCTCTCTGGCATGTACAGAAAACGAGAGGAAGATTAGCAGTGTGCCCACAAATGACGGCCGGCTAGTAAGCTGTGCCTAGCTCCTTCCGTGCTCCTAATCCATTTTGAAAGCTGAGTTTGACATGCAGGGTATAAATAACCTAAATGGTTATTTTCCTTAACCTTTCAGAAAACAGAACCGTTGCTAATTTCCTTTACTACTAAAGAACTTCAGTCTCTCTGTGCTTTCCACGTTCTGCTTGTTTCACCTTTCTACTAACTTCTGCCAATCTTTCTTCTGCACCAATGCAAATCCAGCAACCTGTGGTGGGTCTACACGAGCAAAGCCCTTCTTAAAAATCACCAGCTTGGGAAGTCTTTGCACCCTCGGAAAGTCAGACCTTCCATTGCCACGCACAAAGAGCCACTAGCATAATGCCTAATCAGTAACTATGCAAAGCAAGGGCACCAAGAGTGTTGCTTATCATTCCTTGTACCACCACTTCAGGCCTTCGATGGCTGTTTGCAGTTATTTGAAGCACGGCCCCGTTTTGAGGAGTTTTGCATTCCTATCTGCGTTGTGCCTGCTACTATTAGCAACAATGTGCCCGGCACTGACCTCAGTATCGGTGCTGACACTTCCCTGAATGCCATTGTAGAGGTAAGACGGAAAATACTTAAACCCATGTCTGCAAGACGAAAGAGAAGAAACATTTCCCTTTGGTTTTATGCCACTAAGTTATTGGGGCTGAATCAAAATTGTGGTTTCAAATTCTGAAGTTCAAAACTCCTGAAATTTAGCCAGGATCCCATGCAGCAGATCTCTTCAACAATACCAGCCCATAAAATGCAGGTGCTGGTGCACAGGGAAGAAGTCAAAACGCCAAGTTATGCTCCCAACCGTCAGTCATTTGAGCTCCCTAAATTTTGGTTGCTTTAACTATGTGCTTTTGGAGCAGAAAGGTGGCACGAGCATTTAATTGCAACAAATTATTATTATTATTATTATTATTATTATTATTATTATTATTGCATCATCAGTGATTTTTTTTGAGGGGGGAGGTGCTGGTACTCACCATGACGTTGTTACAATAAGTGCCACACTTGTAACATTTGGAGAGAGAAAAAGGTGCTGGTACTGCATATAATTAATAATAATTATAATAATTTATTATTTTTATCCCGCCCATCTGGCTGGGTTTCCCCAGCCACTCTGCGCGGCTTCCAACAAAAGAGTAAAAATACATTAAAACATCAGTCACTGAAAACTTCCCTAAACAGGGCTGCCTTCAGATGTCTTCTGAACATCAGATAGTTGTTTAATTCTTTGACATCTGATGGGAGGGCGTTCCACAGGGCAGGTGCCACTACTGAGAAGGCCCTCTGCTTGAGTACCCCTAGAAAAGCTACAGTAGTAGTAGTAGTAGTAGTAGTAGTAGTTAAAGATACTTCCTTTGTGGTTGCTATCCTCCAGGAATTCAGAAAAGTGTTGTAAGATCAAAACAGAGATGTTAGAAAGGCACAGTCTCCTACAGCTGAAAGCAGTGTTCTTCAACCTTTGGTGGATCACAACTCCCATCATCCACAGGCCAAAGATGATGGGAGTTGGGTTTCCAGATGTGGGTGAGTTAGAAGGTTGAAGAGCACTGATCCTAGAGGCTTGGGCTGCCAGCTGTGCATCAAACTCCCTCCTTATGGAAGAGTAAGCCTGAGCCGGCACAAAGACAGGTGCTTTTGATGTTCTAAATAAATGGACCCTGTGGTGCCGGGTTGGGGGGCAGGTTGCATTCAAGGGACAATCAAAACCATGAGATCTCCTTCTCCAGGTGAAAGAGAAAACTCTGACTTCATAGAGGGCAGTTACAGGTAGGTAGCATTGTTGGTCTGCCATAGTCAAAACAAAATGAAAAATAAAAAAATTCCTTCCAGTAGCACCTTAGAGACCAACTAAGTTTGTTCTTGGTATGAGCTTTCGTGTGCATGCACACTTCTAAAGCTCATACCAAGAACAAACTTAGTTGGTCTCTAAGGTGCTACTGGAAGGATTTTTTATTTTTATTTTTTATTTTGTTTTCATAGAGGGCAGTTCTGATGTTGGATTCCCATTGTCTGCAGTGTGAAATTTTCTACTGTCCTATCCAGTGTCACAGCTCCAGATGTTGATAGGGGTGAGATGGGTGTGTGTGCTGAGGTTGACCAGAGGAAGGCTTGGATGAGGAGGGGAATGATTTTTTGAATTTATATACTGCCCCATATCCGGAAGTCTCAGGGTGGTTGGATCTGAAGGACCCAACACTTTCCCACTCTTCCAAGTCAGCCCTGAAGCTGGTATAGCTCAGTCTCTTTTATTTACTTGGAGGGAAGTGTTTTGTTCTGATTTGAAGAAATGTAAGAAGTAGGGAGGTGCCCAAGAGCATTTCCACCCTGCTGCAAAAATCTTTCAGAGCACTAGATAGGCTAGAACCTTCAGTTCTCTCCCTTCCCTGCCCAAGACCCATGGTCCTATAAAATAGGCAGTTGAAGAAACTATTAGTTAATATTGTGACAATATATATCACATGTCAGGCTGTTAAGTTACCCAACTGATTGCTTTAGAAGGTAGTAAAGTGTAAGTAACAGTTCTATCTGGATCCACATATTATAAAATATATAACATCTCAGCAAACTTTTTCAGCAGGGGGCCGGTCCACTGTCCCTCAGACCTTGTGGGGGGCGGGAGTATATATATATATATTTGGGGGGTGAACAAATTCCTATGCCCCACAAATAACCCAGAGATGCATTTTAAATAAATGGACACATTCTACTCATGTAAAAACACATTGATTCCCTGACTGTCTGCGGGCCGGTTTTAGAAGGTGATTGGGCCGGATCCGGCCCCCGGGCCTTAGTTTGCCTACCCATGTAACATCTGTTTCCTTGCAAGTAATATACACATGAATGGAACAGTGTTTCTAGAATGGGCCTTGTCTACATTTACCCCCAAAATTGGATCTGGAAGGTTGGGGGATATGTTGTATTTTGAGGAGGTGAGAGCAGTTGGAAATGATCGTCTCTCTTATATGTACTGAGGAACAACTTTGGATCTGGCAGCGCAATGCTAGCCATGCTTACTCAGAAGTAAGTCCTATTGAAGTCAGTGGGACTTGCTTCCAAGAATGTGGGGTTAGGATTTCAGGTGAAGCCCGAATCATTAGAGGGAAAACCTTCTGATTTATAGCAAAGACTTGATCTCGGTCATAGCTTATGTTGAAATCTAAGAATCAAGAGGAGTCATGGATCTTTGCTCCAGAAAAATGGCATTTGTAATATTTTCGGGGGGGGGAGGGGAACTACTGGTTTTTTATGCCAATTTTCACCTAATGTTGTGTGAAGCATTGCAGATGACATGTGGAAATCTCAGAGAAACGTTTTTTCAACTAATTATTTTTAGTTCTCATGCTGCATGATAAAAACAAAGCAGCTGTGGTCCAAATGATACTAAAATATCATCCTTAAAGGGTGGTGAGCATTTTGGTTTGAAAGTCATTAATAGACCATTCTTTGCTAGACATGCGACCGAATCAAACTGTCGGCAAGTGGGACAAAGCGACGTGTGTTCATCATTGAAACTATGGGCGGCTATTGCGGCTACTTGGCAAATATGGGTGCCCTCGCTGCAGGAGCTGATGCTGCATACATCTTTGAAGAGAAATTTGATATCAGAGAGCTCCAGGTATGCTGATCCTATATTTTACCTATTGGCTACCTTGTGCTCCATTGGGAGGAAGGGCAGAATGTGGACTGAACTCAGTAAGTAATAATATGTAAATTCAATGTCTGTGGAGCAGGTATATCAACAGATTTATCAATGGCTGATGGCTCAACGCTGCGCGTGAGAACCCTTCTCTCTTGACTAGAGTTGTATTAGGGGTGATATAAAGTAATGGGATTTCTGTGTGGCAGGCCTCCTTAAGGATGTGCACAAGGCAAAGGTTAGCAGTGGGCAAATTTCCATCACTTGACTCACAGTCTTAAATGATGCATTCTTTTTAGGCCAACGTGGAACATTTGACTGAAAAGATGAAAACCAGCATTCAACGTGGTTTGGTGCTGAGGTAAGATGACTGCTCACTAAAGTGCACTGTAAAAGGAAGTTAATTTGTTGTTGGGATGGTACTTTGGATGGGGAGGGGAGAAGAATGGCAAATGTCACCACTGGAAAGTGCTGTAGTTCACTGATAGAGTGCAGGTTCAATCCCAGAGTGCAGGATCTCTGATGAAAGGAACAGCAGAGACCTCTGCCTGAACTCTTGGGAGAGCTCTTGCCAGTTATAGGAGACCAGACTGGAATAGTTGGACCAATAATCTAGCCTAGTATAGGAGTAAGCATGGACCAATGGTACCAAATAGTGTGGGAAACAGCCTTACTAGAAAAATTAACCAATAAACTAAAACTTAGAGGAAGACGCCTTCACCCCGGTATGGCTCCCCTTTATCACATACACAGCCCAGCAAGACAATGACAAGAACCCACCAACAGCATACGAATCAATATGGCTAACCTGATTCAAAAACACCCAGCCACCCCACTCACACATGAAAACAAAGATCACCACAGCCAATCACAAACAAGCAACCACACCCTAAGCCAACCCCAATTTCTCTCACCACCAAAGGAACACAAGCGAATAGCAAAGAGAGCCTGCAAAAACGACGCTGACACAAAACCCCACACATACATTAAGTAAAATGGAAACATTGCCACCTGACCCCACCCCTACCCAACATGGCCCCATCTACCTCTTCCCCCCTTTTCTTCCCAATGTAACCCTAATGTCTCAACAAATGAAACTGACCTGTAGAAAATGTAACTTGAAAAAAGAGACATTGCACAGACTTTTGTAAACCAAAAAAAAAAAAAAAAAAAATTATCTATCTATCTATCTATCTATCTATCTATCTATCTATCTATCTACAGGTGAAACTCGACAAATTAGAATATCGTGGAAAAGTCCATTTATGTAAGCAATTGTTTTCATTAGCTACTGGAGTTTAATATATGAGATAGACTCATGACATGCAAAGCGAGATATGTCAAGCCTTTGTTTGTTATAATTGTGATGATTATGGCATGCAGCTGATGAAAACCCCAAAGTTGAAATTGTGAATTTGGGGTTCTTATCAGCTGTACACCATAATAATCACAATTATAACAAATATAGGCTTGACATATCTTGCTTTGCATGTCACGAGTCTATCTCATATATTAGTTTAACCTTTTAAGTTGAATTACTGAACGAAATGAACCTTTCCACAATATTCTAATTTTTCGAGTTTCACCTGTATCTATCTATCTGTCTGTCTGTCTGTCTGTCTGTCTGTCTGTCTGTCTGTCTGTCTGTCTGTCTATATAGAGAGTGAGTCTAGCCTAGTATAGGCAGAGCCATCTCCACTTCCAAAGGGGGCACCTTTGAAAAGTTATGTTGGCTGCCAAGTCAGTTCACCCACCCCCCCACCCCCATACCCTGGTGAGCTTGTGGTGGTTGGCAGTGGCAGTGCAATAGCCCACCACAGGCAGTGGCGAAGTCCTTGCTATTTGAGATTTCACTCCAGGACATAGCAAGAAATTTTGGAATGGCAGGCAGCTTCCAGTCACCACACAAACTAAGAAAAGGCCAGACTGGGACTACAATTAGACCCAAGCCAGCTCAGGTATCAGTGCCATACGCCGACACTGAGCCTGGTTAAAGGCAGTTGCATATGCTCAGCCATTCTCTCTCTCCCTGTCTGTACATTGCAGCTGGACAGCTGCTTTTTTTAATGTAGTGTCCTACAGTATTTCAGTTTTGAAGGCGATAAGCTGTAGGGATTTCTACTGACAATTCCCTTCAGTCGTATTTGCACCACTGTTACTTGTTTGAGAGTCAAATTTAAGGGCACGGAGTTCCTTCTGGATTTTGTTTTGCTTGGTTTTGTTCTTTTTTAAAAAAAAGCTCCGGGTGTTTGGGTCTGGTCCGTGCCTGGATGGAAGGCTTGGGTTCCATAACATGTAATTTGATAAATATAAGCCAACCACACTTATGCTTGTGTTGTACAGGAATGAAAACAGTAGCGAGAATTACACAACTGACTTCATTTACCAGCTCTATTCCGAAGAAGGGAAAGGAGTCTTTGACTGCAGAAAGAACGTACTGGGTCACATGCAGCAGGTAGGCATGCCTTACAGTATTCTAGTGCTGCAGTTGTGAGTGCAGGAGCTGGTTTCATGTTTCCTGCTGGACTGGAAACCTCCCAGGACAAATGCTGCAGGGCACATGGCTTCCAGTGCTTAATTCCTGCATCCATCGCCTGGGACAAAATCTGCCATAGATGCACATACATCTGCATAGCTTGAAAGGACCTTTTTGCCTACTTCAGTGTTGCAGATAGTATTACATAACAAATAGCTCCGTTGGCAGAGCAGGAGACTCTTAATCTCAGGGTCGTTAGTTCGAGCCCCATGGTGGATGAAAGATGCCTGCCTTGCAGGGGGTTGGACTAGATTGGCCCTTGTGGTCCCTTCCAACTCTACAATTCTCTGCTTCTAAGTTTAACAGCATTTAGCTAGTTTTAATACTAATTCATTGGTAACACTGAGGCATGAAGATATTAGCACTGGGACCACAACCACTGAATTGAGGACTTGCAGCTCTGTGTGTCAGTCAGTATGATTTAAATTATAACTATCCGATGCTGCACAAAGAGTTGTATGTAGAAGCAGTCATTTGTTTATGATGCTGCCTTTGTTCAGTGGAGACCAAGTTCACTGCAGGCGCAGGTCATCTTCCAACCTGGATCCCTAGTTGCTGTCCATGACTATGGGCATGTGGCCATGCCTCAATTTCTGCCTAAGTGTGAGACACTAAGTCTCATAATTGCTTTGTAACTCCAAACAGAGTCCTAAAACTTCAACTCACTGTTAACGTACGTGTTGAATTTCACAGGGTGGCGCTCCTTCGCCATTTGACAGAAACTTTGGGACAAAAATTTCAGCGAAAGCTGTGCTTTGGCTCTCCAAGAAACTCCAAGAATGCTATCGAAGAGGTAAGGAAATGCTGATGGCATTTTTTAAAAAATAAAAAATTAAGTAGTTTAATGTGTCAGCTGCTAACATCAATGTTTAGGACCAAGGTTGTTTGCATTATCAAGAATATGTGATGCTGATAATTCAGAATACTTAATCCACAATTTTTTATTTACAGGGGCTAAAGTATCCTTGCATGTTAGGTATACCTCATGGTATTCTATATATCAAGCCACATTCAAGTGGTTGCAACAGAACTAAGTAAAAACCTGTCAGTTACTAATGAATTCTTTCATTTAACGGACTTCTAATTTTCTGAGCAAAACTAAGTCTAGACAAGCTTACTCAGGGTGTAAGATCCACCAAATTCTAATGGTACATTGTTTGAGTAAACCTGCGTAGGATAAGGCTTCAGATTTCTTAGAATATTAGGCAAATTACCAAAGCTTGCCATGATTTGGTCATGTTGATTGTTATTTTACTTCAGGGTAGTCAACTTGGTGCTGTCTGGAGTTTTGGACTACAGCTTCCATAATTTCTGGTTGGTTAAGCTGATGGGCATTATAATTCAAAATGTCTGAAAGGCACCATGTTGGCTATCCCAGCTCTACTTTTTTTTTATTATGAACGATTCCTTCAACTGTACTAAAATTTGTGAGTAATCTCAGAATTCCAACCCCAACCCCGCAAGACTTAAAAGTTTCTGACAATAATTTGTAAAAGCATAGGAATAAACTGCATGAGTTACATATATTCTTCCTTTCTTGTTTTGTTTTCTTGGTTGCTGCATGGATCACAGATGAAGGTAACATGCTTCATTCTTTTGCAGTTTTATAAGGTTTGAGGAACAGTTCTTACTGTAACAATGAACAATTTCTAGCGAAAATTAACTATCGCCAATGACACCAGTTATTCATCCATTCTTTCACTCTAATTACCGATTTGAAAACCATGCCCTCTAACACTTTCCCAGTCCCTAATTTTTGTTGTTGTTCTTCCCGGAATATTTCAGCTAAACAAATTCAATTAAAAACCCTATGTGGAATTCTTTAACATTTCATTTCCCCCCCTACACTATTCCCGTATGTTACTCTTTGTATAGCTAAAATGAGAAAATGTATTTTTTCCCCAAAGGAAGGGTATTTGCCAACACTGAGGACAGTGCTTGCCTCCTGGGAATGCGCCGGAGGAACTTTATTTTCCAGCCTGTGGTTCAACTAAAGGATGAAACAGACTTTGAGTAAGTAAAGACAGTGCGGAAAAAAACACCGGTGTCCACACGAAGATTAGAATTAAGAATTGCACATATTGGTATCTCTATGGGGACAAATGGTAGACTCTAGTTCAGAGGTCGCCAAACTAAGGTCCATGGGCCGGATACAGCCCACCAGGCTTGTTAATCCGGCCCGCGAACCTTGCAGACCCTGCCTCCTGCTCAGTCCCCACATTAAACAGGCGCGGTGCGGAGGCCTCACTGTGCAGAGACTGACTTCCGTGATGTGGCACGGCTTCCGATTGGCTGCAGGAAGTTCTTGCAGCCAATCAGAAGCCGCGGACGCCTCTGGGTGCCGCCCCTTCCTTCCCGCTGAGGCGGCTGAGCAGGAGGAAGCGGCAGTGGCACGGAGGCTGCCTCCGCCGCCCAGGCCAGCGTCATGGGCTCTGTGCTCCGCCGAGACAAAGGACGCCGACACTGCCGAGGACGAGGTGTCGGCGTGTCATCAGCGGGGTGTGTGTGCTTTTGGCAGGGGGTGGGTCCGGCCCCCCACAAGGTCTGAGGCACAGTGGACCGGCCCCCTCGTAACAAAGTTTGCTGACCCCTGCTCTAGTTCAACTTTAGACTTGACGTGCACCCCCCAAAAAAAACTCCTGGGATTCTAGTCCCTCTGCCAATTATGTACAGCCACCATTCCAAACTCAAATGCTCAAGGTGGCATACATGGCCCCTCCCTCATTTCACAACAACCCTCTGAGGTAGGTTAGGCTGAGAGGCAGTAGCTGGCCCAAGCTCACTCAGAGAGCTTCATGGCTGAGTGGGGATTTGAACCCTGGTCTCCCAGGTCCTAGGCAGACACCCTAACCACTACTCCATACTGACTCTCTTAAAACAACTTGTTTTAGGGTGTTCAGTGATCAGTCCTATATGAAAGATCTTTAAATGCATTCTGGTTGCATGCAAGGAATCCATACATGCCCATGATAGTTTCCCTTGTAAATTCTCTTGGTCTAAGGATAGTCTCTGAACAGTTGAAGGAAATGGCGAGTTTAGATCCCAGAATTAGTGACAGTTAAGGGTGGAGATTCCCTTCTCCCTTCCTCAGCACCATTACTGGACACCTCTGGGGTAGCCTTGTCCCCCCTTCACACATGTATGGCAGTCCCATTTCTCCCCATCTATAAGAGCCAGAAGATGGGGAACCAGAGGCAGAAGTGGTGCAGAACAATTCAGCTTGGTATCAGTCCTTTCAGGGATTTTTTTTTCCAAAGGAGAATTTATCTTTTACAAGGACCTGGCAGCGCTGAACCAGACACAATCTTCTTTAACCCCCCTTTTAATCTTGTAATAGCAAATGCTTCCAATGTACTGTTGCTGTTGTGGGTGGTGCCCAGCTATTGGGTAGCATGGCAACTGAATTTTTCAAAATTCTCTTAATCCCTGCATCATCTCTACTGTGCCTTTTGCCCAGCCAAGCTAGGTGCCAAGCCTGAAGCTTGGATTTTAAGAGAAGCAACATGCCCCAGTGGAAGAGCATAAACTTTGCATGTTTACATTTTGCTTCTGCGGTATTATTTAGTGGTATCAGTAAAGACCTCAGCTTGAGCCATTTGACTGCTTTGGCTACCTGCACCAGACAAGCCAAGAGTCTCACTGAGCCCATGGTAATGTTGGCAGACTTGCGTTAAATTGCTTGTCTAACCAGCAAAACCAGCAAATTAGAATCTTCGTTTTAACGGAAGAAGGGGAGTGTGTTCCCATGATCTGTTGGCTCTCCTATTGCATCGCTTGTGCAAACAGGCAGCTAGTTTATCTGCTGGTCACAAGTTGACATGACAGCGTGTCACTAGCACAAACTCTCAATATAAACCAGCTATTTATATGAGCAGTGACAACAGACCCTATTGCAAAGTTCCTGTGTCTTGTTTCAAGTTGAGCAGCACCCTCAGTTGTTGGTGTTCCTTATAGCCTGCCTGCCTATAAGCTTAAATAATGATGATGATGACAATAATAATAATATTTATTATTTGTACCCCGCCCATCTGGCTGGGCTTCCTCAGCCACCCTGGGCGGCTTCCAACAAATGTTTAAATACATTTAAAATGAGAACTTCTAAAAGCATTTTCCCTCTCTCTTGCTAAACAGGCACCGAATTCCCCGCGAACAGTGGTGGCTGAAGTTACGGCCCCTGATGAAAATTCTGGCCAAATACAAGACCAGCTATGATGTGTCAGATTCGGGCCAGTTGGAGCATGTGCGCAGACCAAAACAGGCAGAAGCGTGAGCCGACGGGTCCAAGGTGTCCTCCTGTTAAAAGGTTGCAATAGCTCTCCATTGTGTGTCAACGATGTTTTAGAATACTTGTTGCAGCTTCGTTTCGTAACATCTTAAGTTATTGTACCAGCACTTTATGTGGAAAAACAAAAAGCCGCCATCACAGACACTCTCTGCCTGTTATTGTCCTAGGCTTCTTAAAAAGACACCACACAAAACACCCTAGAGCCTAACTTAACAACAAAAAACCCAACTTACCAATGTGCTCCTTACCAATAACCTGTGCAAAAACGGTTCTATGCACTCCGTGTGATGCTATTCATCTCTTGCACTTTTACCAGATAGTGTTTACACTTAGAGAGTATGTTACAGAGGCTTAGTTTTGTGTCAAACTAAAAAGGAAACATATATGTCCCCCAACAAAATAAAATACTATATTAAAAGTAAGCTCTGGAGTCATTTGTTCTGTACAACCTGGGACGAGCTTGCTTCATCCTACCCACTGGCTAGAACTTCTTGGGCCAATGTGGCATCTTCCCCATGTTATTGGTACAACTTTACCAGCCCAAGCTAATGTGACCAATGGTCAGAGGTGATAGGAGCTGTAGTGTGGCAAATGTTGGCTAACCTGCACTAGCTGAACGTGCTCTTAAAAGGAAAAAAAAACCATTGGATTTCAAGGCCTACAAATTCAAGGCAATTTCTTGCTTGTGTAGTGCAACCAACTTCAGTCCAGCTGCTTGGGTATCTAAAGAGCAAGAGTAAAAATAGCAATTTAGCAAATGCAAGACTATGATTTTTCTCTGCTGTCATTACAAAGAGAGACCCCAGCTTCAAAACTAATGTTGCCACAACCCCTGCAGTGGCCTGGATTCCAAAGCAGATGCAAAGATCTGCTCTGGAATCCACTTGCATGGGGTGTGACTTTTGCTTTGAAGACAAGTGACTTCTCCCTATGCTTAGAGCCCCCAACCAGGGGCGGAGTTAGCAGAGCAGCCACATGGTACCCAAGTAGGCTGGGGCCAAGTAAGAAGACAGCTGGAATGCATCGCCATGCGTAAAATCACCACCTGCTTGTGCTGCATATATATTAAGGTGGTAGGCGCAACCCTGTATTTAAAATTCCCAGTGTTGATATGAGTGCTTCTGCGAATACATCCTTTACTACCTAAAAGACCAAGGAAGAAAGGAGTAACCTCTCACCAACCCCATCACTAAACAAAACGGGGCAGGCACAGACTTGCCTTCTGCTGTGTTGTCTCTAAAGATAAGCTACCTGATGCGGGAATAAGATGTCCCATGACAAAGATACTAAGCAGAACAACTCACCAGAGGCTGGAAATATTTAATGGCACAAGGTTGAGACACACAATATTCAAACAAGAGTACTGAAGATGGTCAATGACAGTAATCTTAAAAAAAGAGGAAACCCTAACTCTATTAGACATGATTTAAAGAAAACAGAAAACCTAATTGTGTGCTTCTACAAAGTGCTAGGTACCATCTAGTTAAACTTAATCATGATCAGCTAGGCAGAACCAACAGTAGTTCCGGTGGGAAATTAGTCACAGTTACTGAGCTAGATTGGGACTATAACCCAGAGCTTCAGCTAGGCAAATAGTGAAAGAGGGTGAAATCCTGCTTGAGAAGTAAGCACCACTGTGGATTCAATCTCTTTTGCTGTCTCTGTCACACACATGATTGCATCTAAGCTGAGCCGGCAGCAAATATCATCGTATAACCCACGAAGGGTCTTTGGCAGTGTGTGGGTTTTCTGGGCCAAGAATAGCCAGTCCTTTGGTTCTCTTCCCAGTGGCAAGATACCTGAAAGTCAACAAAGCATGTGCCATTAGTCTACCATTAATGTGCAATTGCCTGTTCATCGGATAAGTGTAGAGAATATTAGGAGTCTTCAGTTCTCAATGGGCAAAAGTGATGCTTTCGTTTTAAGCTGCACTGGGATCATTATTGATAAAGGGCAATTCAGAAACTGAACAGCACTTGTCATTCTGAAAAACGTTTAAATTTTAGACGGCATCAAAGTCTCTGGAGCTCCCTTTCATTTGATGCTGGAGGGTTGTTCAAGCTGGAGAAATAGAGCGTATTTGTATGTACCCATTGCTCAGTCTGCAATTCATGCTTGGCTTGCTTATGAGATATTCTAGAGCTTCACCACAGTCCCAATGACACCTTAGCCTAGTGCCATCCAACTAGCTAGATTTGATTCGCAAATCTAGGTTCTGTGTAAGTTTTCCACATCCAACTGTTTTGTCCCATTGGATTCAATGGCCCCATGCCACAGGAAACCCACAATCCTGAAAATTAAAGGCAAACATCGGTTCCCCCCGCTCCCCTTGTGGCTTTCGGAAAGCTATCTGAGAAGTCTCGCACTTCCCGGTCAGGCACACAAACTCACTTGTTGGCTGCATCTATGAGGTTATCTTTGGAGACGGCGAAAAGATGCTCTCTGTGCCTCTGTTTCATCTCATCGGAGATCCCGTACAAAAAGGTATTCATCCCTACAAAGAAGAATTCACAAACGTTAAGAAAACTAACTTGATTCTTAAGAGTGAAAGCAGGAGGTGGCAAACCCCACCTCCATCCTTCAGCTCCTACTTTTAGACTGATCTGTCTCGTAAACGCACCGAGATCACTCCCAATTCTTCTGGAATGGCATATGTAGCCAAGAATTATGCGACAAATTTTAGATAATTTCTCCCATGCTGAAAATGCCTGGTAATGTCAGGAACTATTTTTGTCTGCGATTTAGACATCTGAAACTGGGTCTGTCTCCCCCCCCCCCCCCCACTCAAAAGCATCAAAGATAACTAAAATGTGTGCAAAATCATATTTTGGCTTTCAGAATGATGGCTATTTTGATCCAGGAAAAGCTATTCGCTCTACTCATTTGGCTCAAACCCAAGCTGAGAAGTCAACATACCTTTGTCTGACGGTGCCTGGGGGGCATCCACAGATGCAAACATGGCAAGCTTGGCTTCGTCGATGTCTTGCTGTGTGAATTTTCCTGCCTTGGCCCATTCGGCAGCCTTTTCAAAAGTAGACAGGGTACCCATTGAATTTGGATCCCTAAAATGCAAGGAAGGTACAGGTAAGTTTATACAGCCAGGTTTTTTACAGAGAAATGACACCACAAAGTGACTTGCCCTTGTTCAGTGGTTGCCTTTTCTAGCTTTGCCTCACACTGTGACCACAGATGAAAACCCAACTGCTAAAAAGCAGTGTTGACTTCTGAAGGGCAATTCTGTCCCAACGGCATCGTATTGAGCAGTTTCTTACAACAAATAAATCTGTTGGCTTCTCTGAACTTAGAAAGCTTGAAATCATGGGAACATACAGTAGAAATGTGCTTTAAACTGAAAGAGACCTTTCTAGCTCCATATCTACATGGACTGGCAGCAGGGTTTCAAATGGCGGCCTCTCCCATCCCTACCTGGAGATGCCGGGGATAGAACCTGGGACCTTCTGCATGCAAAGCAGATGCTCTAGCATTGAGCTACAGCCTTCCCCTGCCACTGACCTCAGGACCTGATCCATATATTCAGTGCATCCCAACACTTACGAGCCACACAGTGCTGGCATTCTGTTCAGCACTGCAAAAGCGGAAAGCAATTACACAGCTTTAAAAGCACTGATCTGAGTGCTCTGGGGCAGATGGCAATAATCTACTCTCCCTTTACCACTCAATGGTTTGTACAATTCCAGTTCCTGAGCTCATTTTATTTGGCAGAGAACGCTGGTTTACAAAAAACAAAAACAAATGACAAACAAGAACAGTCGAAGGAAGACATTGTGGTTCCACTCAGTCCACTAGTTACCTATAGGAGTAGAAACTGAATATGCCATTACTGGCAAGTTGCGCACCACCTCCATATGCACCTCCTTTCTCTCTAATTTCCGTATGCAGAAATTTAGCAGTCATGAGCCGGGCGAGGATGCGAAGGCTGAAAAAAGAGATCAATAGTGAACAAGAGATTTCTACTTTGCAGGGGACTGAAGCTAGATGACCCTTCCAACGCTTCAATTCTGATTAAGATGCTCTCTCCCTGGCCCTTTTTTCATTTAATAATAAAATAATAATAATAATAATAATAATAATAATAATAATAATAATAATAATAATAATACTGGATTTAAGTCTGCATGAACAAATGTACCTAATCGGCAAAATTTCAGACTCAGTAAGATTTCATACCTTGTCTCCCCAAAGAAGTTAGGATCTCTGATCTCCACCATTTTCATCACATTTTATTCTCCTTTTTAAAAGCACGAGAGTTATGCATGTAAGGGAATGTGCTTCTCCAAGTGGAAGTTTTAATGCACTTGCTAGATCATGGTGCCTTCTAGCTGCTGCTAAGACTCCCAACTCCAATCAGCCCCAGTCAGCAAGGCCAGGTAGGGATGATAGGAATAGCAGCAGTGGCTACCCCTGCTGTCCTAGACATCCCTTGGGGAGAGCGAACTGGGGGCTCCGCAGGCAGAACCGGTGCCAGCTACTGTGTTCCTTCTTGCTGCTCCAAAGCAGCACCTCCGCCTAATGAGAGCCAGGAGAGTGCAGGTGTCATTAGCTCAGAAGTGGTCCCTTATCAGCTGCTGTTAGCTTGGCAGTCATGTGGTGTAGTGGTTAAGAGCGGTAGACTCGTAATCTGGGGAACCGGGTTCGCGTCTCCGCTCCTCCACATGCAGCTGCTGGGTGACCTTGGGCTAGTCACACTTCTTTGAAGTCTCTCAGCCCCACTCACCTCACAGAGTGTTTGTTGTGGGGGAGGAAGGGAAAGGAGAATGTTAGCTGCTTTGAGACTCCTTCGGGTAGTGAAAAGCGGGATATCAAATCCAAACTCTTCTTCATGCCCCCTGAAGACGCGCATGGGAAGCAGTGTTGCTGAAGTCAAACCCACAAGCAAAGCTTACGAGCCAAACTCACCTGTGACCCACAGATGCTCTCCTGAGCTGAGAGGCAGGCAGCAACACAGAGCCAACAGGCAAGTGGGGGAAAGAAAGCCTGATTTTGTGAGCTGTGGGTCACCCTGCCTGTGAGTCCAGACATAAATGCACTACTTGTAGCAGCCTCTAACTCAGAAAACGTCCCAGTGTTTTGAAAGCAAACGTCTTCCCGAGAGCACCGCCGGTTACTTCTGAATGCAGTTCTCAACACAGCCGCAACTGGAGATTTAATTTATTCCACACTGACCACGCACCATTTCCCAATCTATTTGGCAGCACTTCCCATCGTCCTACCTTGCGTGGTCCGGGGCTGTAAAGGGAACTGTCCGAACGCAGGCGCCAACGTAATTGACAGGGAAGGGCAGAAGGAAATGAGTCTTCATCTGGCATGGCTGGAAAGTGGGATCCTGGAGGAAAAGTTGCATGGTGTTTCGTTTAGATCACCTCTGGCAGTGTGTGTGTAGAGAGAGCAACGCGGGCACTCAATTTTAGGTGATCGCCTCTTTTTACCCATTCAAGAGCATCAAAAGGAGTCCAGAAAGGTTAATAGTCTGCATTTGGTTACTTGGAAAGAGAAGGAAGGAGGAAAATGAGACTGCGAAGTCTCAGTGTGATTGCTTGGTGGGCTTAGAACAGCCGATAGCAAGAGAGAAGAGGGAAAGTATTTTAAGAATTTGATGCCCCTTATTATTATTATTTTAAAGGCAGTAGTTGTCAAAGGCAAGGAACAGCTCAGCACAGCCCCAAATTTGAAGGGGGCACAGTTTGCAAAGGGGATGTGCATTCCCCAGGCGTGCAACAGAACACACTTTCACTTGACATGTAACTAACTCTCTTCTCCCTCCCTAGCCTAGTGTTGCTTTTTATAAGCAATGAAGGCAGGGCTTGGGTTAGCTCTAATTTCTGGACACAGCCTAGCAACGTTGGTAGCTTTAGAAATATAACTTTATGAAGCCCAAAGTGGGGATAAATCAGGAGACATCTTTGGCACACAAGAGCAGACTGTTTATATTCCATTCAACTTTTTTTTAAAAAAAGATCTTGTATGCCACTTTGAAGAACTTTCTGGAGTCAAAATTGTTTCAGAGATAGGTCATAGGTAAGTGTCCCCCCCATCCAGTTTGTGGGGCAAAAAAATGGACCCTAGAATCATATGTCATTGTTGAATTTACATAGAGGAATGTCTACATCAAAGTCTTTCTTGGGTAGGGACAGAAACGTTATGGCTCCAAAAATCTGCTGGACTCCAACTCCCATCATCCCTGACCATTGGGCTATGCAGACAGGGGCTGATGGGAGTTGGAGACCAACGACAATGGGGCACAGGATTGCCATTTTTGTTCTAAGACATTTTTTCCTGTGCAGGTGACAAACAACGTCCTCAATTGCCAGCCACTTATCTTCTTCTCATAAATGAAGAAAGCACTCAAACGAAACAAAACAAAACAAAACAAAACAAAACACTCTAAGAAATCTTGATTTTTGCCCCTGGGGTTGTTTCTTTCTTTTCTGTCCAGCCAGTATGGAGCAATAATTCTAAAAGAAAAACCAACTCATGGAAGCAGAATGGGGTGCCACCATCACACAATTGTTTTTGGGTGATGGGGAACATTTTACTTCCCCGAGTTTTTACCTGATTTTAGCTTCCTGCTAAGGCTTCAGGTGACTATAAAGGAGTACATTAATCTTCAGAGCAGTAGGGCTCAATTTGGGGAGGAGTGACAAATACTGGCAACCTTGACCTAAGGCAAATGAGCTAAGACTCACCGTAATGAGCTTCCTGGTGATCTGGGAGCAAGCAAGCGCTTCACTGCCATCAGTTTTGGAGTCTGAAGGTTTCTACAAAGAGAAAACTTGGTTAAAACAACAGAGAACCGATTGGTTTCTCCCAAGTAACCAGCACAGCTTCTCCAAGCATTTCCTTTTCGCCCTGTCCAATATCCTGCTGCTCCTCACACCAAGGGTTGCCTCCAAAACATGTCCTGCAGGCAGTGCTAATGCTGTGAGGATTACAATGTAAGACAGGGGTGGGAAGCCTCCGGGTCAGGGGCCAAATGCGGCCCTCCGTGTCTTTCTATCTGGCTCTCAGAACACTCCCTCTCCCCAGGCTTAATCCCTCTAGGGCATCTGCTTTGTGCCCCCAGCGTTTCTACCTAACTTACAGGTGGGTAGCTGTGTTGGTCTGCCATAGTCGAAACAAAATAGAAAATTCTTTCCAGTAGCACCTTAGAGACCAACTTCAGTGTATCTGAAGAATCAGTTGGTCTCTAAGGTGCTACTGGAAAGAATTTTCTATTTTGTTTCTACCTAACTTAAACTGTAATAATGCAGGAATGGAGAACGGGGATATGAGTGTGTACAGGAACTTGCGATTTGGAGCCAAAATGCAGCCTATTGCATAAAGCTAAGGGTCACGGCCATTGCTCTGCCCACACCCAACTCTGGCATGCGGCCCCCAGAAGGTTCTCTACAAAGGAATGTGGCTCCCAGGCTGAAACAGGTTCCCACCTAAGCAACGAGAACAGCCAAAGCCGAAGTGACATGGGCTATCAGAAAGGACACCACCCAGCCTTCCAGCCCTCCTCTGGCTTCAAAAAACTGCTGCAGGGGGCTTCATACATTATTGGAGCTCTGTAGGACATTTTCCCTGATCTAAATCCCCAACCCCACTCCCAGAAGCTATCAGGCCCACTGGGGAGAAATACAAGCACTGTTGGGGTATCTCCCTCTACGGAGCTAACAGCATCTTTGGAGGGAAGCTGTCTATGTCTTCTCTCCCTCTCAACTGCCCTCAAATTCTATTGCACGGATCAAATTTGGACTCAGCAGCATCTTCTGTTTCTCCATATAATAGGAGAATTTGGTCGCAACTGTAGAATTCAGCTATAATACCAATGAACCAAAAGACACCGGCCATTCTCATGTTTAGCCTGGAGAAGAGAAGGTTAAGGGGTGATATGATAGCCATGTTCAAATATATCAAAGGATGTCATATAGAGGAGGGAGAAAGGTTGTTTTCTGCTGCTCCAGAGAAGTGGACACGGGGCAATGGATTCAAACTACAAGAAAGAAGATTCCACCTAAACATTAGGAAGAACTTCCTGACAGTAAGAGCTGTCCGACAGTGGAATTTGCTGCCAAGGAGTGTGGTGGAGTCTCCTTCTTTTGAGGTCTTTAAGCGGAGGCTTGACAGCCATCTGTCAGGAATGCTTTGATGGTGTTTCCTGCTTGGAAGGGGGTTGGACTGGATGGCCCTTGTGGTCTCTTCCAACTCTATGATTCTATGATTCTCATCTCAGCCTCAGCTCCCTCTGGAAGGGATGGAAGAATAGTACTTGAAACATGCTAACGTTTGTAGGAACCACAGCAGGAAGGAAATGTGAGAGAGCAGGGGGAGGCGCCCTCGACAGCCCGTGTTGCAGGATTTGTATTTCCACAAGCTACAGAAAAAAACGCACCGGATACGTAGCCAACTCTGCCTCTCATTGGCATGAGAACTGGAAAGTCACCTGCAAGGCAAACGCTTTCTCTGCTAACCCTCCGTTACCTCAATCACATGGGGGCGGATGGCCTTGCGTTCCTTTTTACTCCGGGCGATGCCCTTTATGAAACTTTCGACGGCTTTCGCAGCGTGTGGCATCTGCTGAGGGGTGGCGTTCACCGAACATCTAGGCAGAAATTAAATTGCATCTAGTCGCACGCACAAACTGCGCTTTTACACCTTCCCGGCTTTCCGAGTCAAGAGCTCTGTTTAGCCATCAAATATCACCAGCTCTTAAAAAATGCTGTGCGGACTTTAATTCTGGTCTCTGAGTGCTCTGCGTGGCGAGGGCAGTACGTAGCCAGGCTTCCCTCCAACTCTGAAGCTGAAGAGGCTATGCAGGGAGGTTTCGGAGGTCCTGGCAGCAGCGCTGCAACTTCCCCAGCTACAAAGCTGGGAGATTATTTGCCGTATTTTTCGCTCCGCAAGACGCACTTTTTTCCTCCTAAAAATTAAGGGGGGAATATCTGCGCGTCTTATGGAGCGAATGGTGGTCCCTGGAGCTAAATTGCCCAGGGGCCAAAAGCAAATAGTGCTTTTTATTTTACAAAGAGAAAAGGGGGTGTTGAAAGGACCCCGCTCAGCAGCTGATCAGCAAGAGATCGGGAGAGAGTTAAGAGTCCTGGCTCCCTTTCAGCCCCGCCTTCCATTGTTGAATGTGTTGCAGAGGGAGGCTGTTTGTTTCCCCAGCCACATGTGACTGGCTGATTAGATTATCTATCTGGAAACTGTAGAAATGGCTCTCTTTCCTTCAGAAGCTGCAGAAATGTGAGTTGAACCCCATTAAAAATGGGGCTTTTCCTCTTTGCTTTTCCCCCTTTGCAAAAGGAGCTTTTCTTTTCTCCCTTTGCAAAAAAGCTGCAAAACCTTTAGCTGATCCTGAAAAAAACAGGGCTTTTCCCTTTGCAAAAAAGCTGCAAAACGTTTAGCTGATCCTCAAAAAAACAGGGCTTTTAGAGGAGGAAAACCAGAAAAATAATTTTTTTTCTTGTTTCCTCCTCTAAAAACGAGGTGCGCCCTATGGTCCGGTGCGCCCTATGGAGCAAAAAATACGGTATTTATTTTATAGCCCGCCTTTTTCACTCCAAGGTGGTGTACACGGTTCTTCATCTCCACATTTAATCGCCACACCCTCCCCTGCGAGGTAGGGTCAATCCCAGGGGCAGTGACTGGCCCAAGGTCACCCAGTGAGCTTCACTGGTCAAGCGAGGATTTGAACCCTGGTCTCCCAAGTCCTAGTCCAACACTCTTAATTGCTACATCACGACACTCCCCTCATTGCCGCACCTTCCCAAGCTATGCCGATGCACTTGCCGCTGCCTGAAATCAGGAGCTGTGTTCAAGCCGCGGTAACCCAAGTAATCACACTCCCTTCTTCTCCCTGCTGGTGAGAGGGATGGAGACCAGAAATCTTGCTTTGAGCTGCCAAAAGTTTGTGGACTCCCAAGGCCGCTGTCTTGAGAAGTGATATATTATTTTCCAGCTGCATTCATACAGAACCTTCCTGGCCAAGGAACTCAAGGCAGTTCAGTTTTAAAATACCACGAACAAGCAAATAGTGAAACACAGAATAACAGTGTTCTCTCGGGTCAATGGAGAGAGGGGGGCTCAAGAATTCTCCTTTGTTGCCGATGGTTGCATCGGCAACAGATTTCATGTACTACACCCCCTCCTGCAGACCAACAAGCGGTGTTTCCAAACTATGTAAAAATGCAATTTACTTTTTTTAAAAAAAATCTTAAATTTATTTCATGCTTTAGTTTGCCACTAGAGTTTCGGACTTCGGATGCTTTAATTCCTGGATAACGCTCGAGAAGGCAGACTAATGGGTTTCTCAAATGCCCACTGCCTGCTAACTGAATGCTGTGTGGAGTACCTGTCTCTCACACAGTTGTGTACATGCAAGATTCACCATTGGGAGGCTAGGGGGGAAGCCAGCAAAGGGCTTAATCTACTCGGGGCTAGCTTAGGGTCACACCAGGCAAACATTAACAGAGCCTCACCGCATGTTGTCGCTGTTCAAGAGGTACCTCTTGATGCGTGGCAATTTCCGCAGCACTGGTTTAATGTCGGACATTTCTGCAATCCTCTTCATCAATCTCACCTGAACGGAATTGGGGCAGCAGAGAGGAGAGAGGGAATGAAGAGTAAAGCAAAAGGAATGAAAGCCCACCAAGCAGACCCGAGACCTTAAAATATGTGACTATAAACAACCGGGGCACCTTCTTCCCTCTTAAGATTTAGTGTCAGGAGTATAACGTATTCCTGGACACCGCAGAGTTAGATGCAGACTTTTCTGGAAGCTTCTGGCTGTTGTGTAATTGACTGGACAGCACAACGCAGGAACTCAGCAACTCACTGGATAACTATATACAGTATTTATTGAAACAACTAGTATCCATAAGTTACTATTTACAGACTATATAAAATAAAAGAAACAAAACATAAAATCTTTTCCTCTCTGTCTCTCTCTCTCTACACTGACCACTTTCTCACACCAACACCTGCACCACACACTAACCACACTAACCACAAAGCTCTCACACAGAGCTCAGTCTTTAGGAACTCATTGACCAATCACAGGTCGTTGCTAAGGGTCTGAGAGAGAGCAGATCTGGGCTTTCTGCCAACTGCTAATTGCTTGGAGATAGACAGCTGCATTTCTGCACGTAGGCAACTCTGAAATCTCTAACATTCCCCACATACAGGTATGGCTGCTGGGAATTTCTCCCTTGTTTCAACGTGCTTCTCTAGAAACCTCAGGCAAGAACTCTTGTCGGAACAGAAACAGCAGTGTGCAGAAGAGGTTACTTGAGAGACTGCTTCAATCTCTGTGGAGCCGCTGCTGTTAGGCACTGGGCTGGGTAGACAAATCAGACACCTTCACCTAAGCCAGTTCTCCCCTTCCGGAATGATGGAAGCCTTCTCCTCTCGGCTGTCCCCTTACCTGCTCCATGCCGTTGAACATTTCCTGCAGCTCTCCGGCGGGCGTCAGAGTTCTGCTGGCTCTAATTGAGGCGTACATGTGCCCGGAATCGGGAATCCCGTTCGAGAGCTCTTGAGCCGTCATCTTGACTAGAACCTTGAAGTGTTCCTCGTCTTCAAAGTGAGGGCTGCAGAAAGTGGAGAGAGGAAGCAGAAAGGCATCAGTTGTGTGTGTGTGTGTGTGTGTGTGTGTGTAATCACAGCAGAAAAACACTGCAAGGGCTTAGAAGCAGCCATCGCTGAAGACCAACTTCTTCCAAGTATAATCACCAAGAGTTGGGCAAAAAACTTCCAGCTATAACCACCAGCCCTGGTCGTTCCGCTGGAAGGTATAGAGTGCTTTTCAGAGATGCTCTCAGCAGCTGCTCAGTTTTTAGGGCAATTTCTTCTTCTTCTTCTTAGTATTCAAGCGGCCTGGCTACTGTGTTCTGCACCAGCCACGGCTTCTAGATTAGATATAAAGTCAGCCTAGTTCTGGGCTCAGATAACCCAGCAAGCTATGTTGAATCAAAAGCTTCTCAATTACTCTTTCCAGCTACCCCTGATGCAACTCCCACACAAGGATACCACGGCTGGATCAGGCCAACAGCCCATCTAGTCCAGGGGGCAGCAGTTTGTTCACCCAAGTTTGTTCACATCACGCTGAACGATGGCTGCGCATGACATCTTTAAGTGCTTGTGGACTGGGCTCATAGTTTGTTGGCAGAGTACATGCCTTGGATGTGAGAAACTCCAGTTTAAGTCTGTTAAAGGTGAAGATCTCAGGCATTCAGGGAAACTGCTATTCAGCCTGAGACTCACAAGGAGGACTGCCAGTCACAGGAGACAACAGGCTGCCCCATGGACCAATGGTCTGCTTCAGTAGAATGAACCCTCTTATATTCATGGAGAATCATGGAGTTGGAAGGGAACACAAGGGTCATCCAGTCCAACCCCCTGCAATTTAGGAAACTGGCTCAACGTGGGGCTCGAATCCATGATCCTGAGTTTTAGGCTCTACTAACGGAGCTACATTCTTCTCTCTCTCTCTCTCTTTTAAAAAAGTGTGTTACCTTGTTATAAATTAAAGTTATACACTGAGATTTCTGAAGGGGCCAAGAAGAATTAGCAAGCACAGAGGGAAACTACCAAATTGCAACAAAACAAAACAAAAACCCAACAGCAGCAACAAACAAAACAACCTATGTTTGATCCTGTGCACGTTTAGCTGTGCACTTATTTCATTTTCAGGGTGATATGAAATGAATGGCCACGTTTTGGGGGGTATTATTCTATTTTCTAGTATCTCCAAGCTTTGTGACATGTATCAAAAGCAAGCCATTTAGATATTTTAGCAGGAAAGCACACATCTGGCAAACAAGAAACACCCCCACCCAATATCTATCTATCTATATATATACACAGTACTTGTTGAATATTTCACTCCAGATGTGCATCATGGCAGGCAGATTTCGATCCAGGCAGAGAGAAGAAAAGAGCACACCCTAAAGGAGAAATTTAACAAGAAAACTCAGGTCAGTAGACAAACCAGTAAGAGATCCTCAAATAATTACTTAAGGAATAACAGTTATCTGCTCAGGTGTGATTCCCAGACAGTTATTTACTGGGTACAGTGCCACAGAAATAGGAAGCTGTTTGCTCACACCATGCTAAGCGATGGCCTTGCATGACATCTGAATGCAGCCCATAAGTGCTTACGGAATGGGCTCTGTGTCAGAAGAAGATACAGGAATGGTTGTCTAATTAAAGCAGCAACATTGCCAGTCATTAATAATAATAATAATAATAATAATAATAATAATAATAAATTTATTTGTACCCCGCCCTTCCCAGCCAGAAAACCGGGCTCAGGGCAGCTAACATCAATTAAAATCACAGCAAAAAAACACATAAAAACGATCAATTTAAAATAACAGATTAAAATACAAATTTAAAAATTCAATTAAAACTGCAGGTCTCAATTTCAAAATAACCCACCAATAAAAGATGAAGCATAAATATTAAACAGAAACCAACCCAAAGGCCAGGTGGAACAGCTCCGTCTTGCAGGCCCTGCGGAAAGATGCCAAATCCCGCAGGGCCCTGGTCTCTTGTGATAGACTGTTCCACCAAGTCGGGGCCAATATTGAGAAGGCCCTGGCCCTAGTTGAGGCCAACCTAGCGTCTTTGTTGCTCGGGACCTCCAAAAGATTATTATTTGAGGACCTTAAGGTCCTACATGGGACATACCAGGAGAGGCGGTCCCTTAAGTACGAGGGTCCTAATTAGGTTTGCATCTCATCTGCAACAAGGGAGGCACTCACATCTCTAGCCAACACAGCCCCAACACAGCCCCAGGAAAGAGACACCCTACCTGGACTGACTTACCTGCTCATACATGTCCAAGTGGGAGTCGTCCACGGTGATATGAGGGCAGACGGAAAGGCCCCCCGTTTTCAGATCTATTTCTTGAGCCTGTTCTCTGTAACTGAGAGCGCCACACCCCATCCTGCAAGAGGGAGAGAGCAAGCAGGGTGTGGACAGCAGGCCAAGCAAAAGCCTGCAGCATTTAATTGTCTTCTCTCCTTGCATTTATTTTGCATGTGTCGGAGAAGGGTTTTTGGAAGCCGAGCCCTATGAGGAACGGTAGAAAGAGCTGGGAAAGAGTAGCCTGGGGGACGGAAAATCTGAAGATTTAGGCACAAGTCCAATGGCGGAATTAGAGGAGGACGTGCCAGGTGTCCTCTTAAAACCTGCCGGCCCAAAACAACAGCAGAAAGGAAGAGGGACTGTTGGAGTTTACAAGCTCCCCATTTCCCTCCCTGCAGCTTCTACAAGTAGCACAGCAGATTTGGGGGGCAGCAACACTAAACCTCAGCAGCCAAGAAGAAATTATACCCAGCTCTGCACAATCCCAGGGATGTAGCTCAGCAACAAAGTCTAGACAGCAACAGCTTTAGGGTTGTTATTTCTGTTATTGGATGTTGCATGTTGTTGAAGTAATCTTGTTGTATTTTTAGTACTGAAATGCAGATTTTTTTTGGTATGTTATTATATTTCTGCTTCGCTGCTATTATGAAATGGTTTTGCTACATTGTTTTGAAATTGTTGCTGTGTTCTTGTTTTGCTATTATGAGGCTGTGGTGTTTTGTTTGAGATGTTTCTTTGTTGCAAGCCACTTTGAGCATGCAATAAAATGAATGAATGAATGAATGAATGGTTCCAAGGTTCAATCCCTGGGCATCTCCAGGCAGAGGTGGGAGAGACCACCGCCAGTCAGTGTAAGGGAGGGATGGCAAAATCACTGGCCCTCCAGATGTGGCTTGGCTGCTGCTTCCATCATCCCTGGCAGGCGGCTGCAGCTGATAGGGGCTACACCTGGAAGGCCGCAGGTAAGCCACCCCAAATGGTACAAAGCACCTTCCTTTAGAACTACAGGATCACTGAACTGTAGCGTTGGAAAGGGACCCAAACGGTCATCTAGCCCAACCCCCTGCAATGCAGGAATCACAGCTGTGCTCCTCTTCTCCCGCGAACTTTGCACTCCAAGTCGCCAGCCCCAGTACCGGAGGGCCTGCCCCACAATTGCTCCGAGAACTGTTTAATAACTTTCTTGGCCAAGGATATACATATTCTGTTCAAACTCATTACACCATAAAGACAAGACTGTAATACCATTAAACGAGCAATATCCACAACATGCATCCCAATAGTCTCCCTGCAAAAAAATAATAATTTGAATTTAGGCCAACTCATCAACCCCAAAAGAAGGGAGAGGGAAGAGAAAGTGTTCATTAACCACCTTGGCTGGAATGAAGTGTATTGCAGAGACAGCCCATGGGGTGCCCTGCAGATGTTCACAGAATCTTAGATATGTACAGCTGGAATCCCCTGCAATGCAGGAATCTTTTGCCCAACTTGGGCCAGAACTCACGACCCTGAGATTAAGAGTCTCGTGCTCTACCAACTGAGCTATTCCAACCAAGCTGCTGTAGGACTATGCATCACATCAGCCCGAGGGAGTATGGTCGGTGGTCAGGACTGATGGGGAGCTGGCAGTCCAACATCTGGAGGCAACATCTGAAGGCAGCCCTGTTTAGGGAGGCTTTTAATGTTTAATAGATTACTGCATTTTAGTAAAGCCGCCCAGAGTGGCTGGGGAAACCCGGCCAGATGGGCGGGGTATAAATTATTATTATTATTATTATTATTATTATTATTATTATTATTACCATATGGGCTCTCTCTGGAATAATGCCCAAAAGCACGAATAGAAAACTCCTCCTTACTTGGTGATGACGTTGCAAAAAAGCGGGATGTAAGGTCGGAGCTCCTCCGGAAGTGTGTTCAGACTGGAAACTGCTCTGAAATACACCATGCCATTTGTGGGCTGAGCGCAGTACTGGACCGGGACATCCTCAGCTACAGGCAAGCGAGACGAACCCATCAATATATGGTGTCATAGTTGGAGAGTGGAGGGAGCAGTGTTTCAGAAACAAGCCCGGCTTCCTTTAGAAATAGAGCTCTGTACAATTCAAGCCCAAATCCTTCTCTTGGCTCGTATAAAAGCTCAAGCTGCCCCACCTCCCAGGTTTGATCCCTTATATCTCTAGGTATATATCCCTAGAGATATAAGGGATCTAGGTTCGATCCCTTCTATCTCTAGGGAGAAACTCCTTCCTGAAACCCCAAAGAGCTGCTACCAGTCAGTGCTGAAAATACTGGGCTAGACAGACTTGTGGTCTGACTCAGGAGGAGACGATTTCCTCGGAAAACATGGGAAATGGAATGGAGCACCCAGAAAAATGGACTGGCTGGCTGCAACCCTGGACAGGAGCACTCACTGTGCAACGTTACGCAGGCTCCTTTAAGACACCTACTAAAACCTCCCTGTCCCACCCCAGTCTATCTGGATGCAAAAATCAGTTATGTAAACATGACTTTAAATTGCAGTGATTTTATCTGTACATTAGTGATAATTATTTTACTGTCTCAAGACTTTTTGATTAGGCCATTTATAAAATTTACTGTATCCAGCAAGCATTATGTTGCAGAGCCCTCTCATACTAAACCAACGGCTGCCTGCATTTCCATCTGGGAAGGAACCCAGAGTAACGTTAGCAGCCCCTACCTCTGAGAAAGAGCTGCTATTCCAACACAAGGCTAACTACATTCACAGGCTCTACGTTTTCTGTTTTGTAACAGAACATCAGCATTGAGCGACTCCGTCTTACCTGTAAGTGATGTCTCCAGCTCAGTAAACACAATCCTAGGCTCAATATCGGAGACCTTCAGAGCCGGGAGGCAAGATGTGTCTTGAGGCTTGCTTTGCAGATCAAGCAGTTCCAGCCCTAGCAGAAAATGTGGAGCATCTGTCAGCGGTTCTCAGAAAAAAAATATCCGACCGTGATTCAGGTTCAGTGGCAACAGTAGGGATTTGACAAGGTTCTCCTGGGAATTTAATGAATTTGCTTCCCAAACAGCTCCTGGTGGTTTTCAAAGTTAAGTCCCCTGCTGCCAAATTTTGGAGAGGCAGCAGAATAAAAAGGGATGGGGATGGGGATATGTCCCCTCACTTATTTATTTCTTTTAAAACTTTTATACTGCCTTTCATTGAGGGCACAGGGTGGTTCACACTATAAAAACACAAAAGGGCGCATTGACCTCAAATGGGAAACCGCAATGAACGCGGTATAAATTCTGTTATTTTTTAATACAGAAATGGGGGAAAGGGGAACAAGAAGTGGGCAGAGATCAACCACCAACTCAAGCTGCAACTTATTCACATCCTCTTTCTGTCCATCCCTCCATCCACATAAACATAAGAGAGTCAAAGCAGGAAGAAAAACGCCCCACCTTTTTCATATGTCTGCTTCTTCTCTTCTTCAGAAAGGGCCTCAAGTTTTTCCTTCAGCTTTGCCGCTTCCATCGAGGTTTGCTTCTCATAGAAAGCCCCGTCTGGACTCATGGACAGCGTCAGTCTATGGGGGTTACCCTTGTTGCCCAGGTCCACGGCGAAGAAAACAGAAAATGGGAGTGCCCATCAATGCAAAGAACAGCCTGCTATTTTAAGACCTATCCTGGCCGTCATGGGAGAGGGGTGTTCTTCTAAGCCTGGGGCACTTGGCTGACCACTGTCAAGAGACAGGGTGCTGGACATCACGGACCTTTGTGAGTCCAGAGTCTGTCCCCCTTGCCCTGTAACTGGGTCCTTACCTTAAAGTACTGCTTCATCTTTTTCTGAAGGAACTGGGGGTCCTCCTTAAGGCACTGCCTGAACCGAGCCACTTTCTCGGCGATCTTTAGAAGGTCAACGGGGTCTCCTTCGTGGTTCCAGCAGGAGGCAATATACTTGAGGGATGAGAAGAGGCGAGGATTTAGAATCCAGCCATGGAAGACAGGAGGACTGCTGCTCAGAGCAACAACCCTTGAAGCGGCCATTTTGCCATCTACACATGCAGATGCCTCTGCTTATGGAGCCCAACTTGCAGGCCAGGCAAACACCCGAAAGGTAGGCCACGGAGCAGGCTCTGCATGAGTTTGGATTGGATTTGGATTTGATATCCCGCTTTATCACTACCCGAAGGAGTCTCAAAGCGGCTAACATTCTCCTTTCCCTTCCTCCCCCACAACAAACACTCTGTGAGGTGAGTGGGGTTGAGAGACTTCAAAGAAGTGTGACTAGCCCAAGGTCACCCAGCAGCTGCATGTGGAGGAGCGGAGACGCGAACCCGGTTCACCAGATTACAAGTCTACCGCTCTTAACCACTACACCACACTGGCTCTCTCCACATGAGCCATAGTACAATCACAGGGCTTGAATGCACTGGTCTAGTATCCCCAGTTAAAAGAACTTGAGTGTTTTGGAAGACCTCTGCCTGAGGCTTTGGACAGCCTCTGTCATTTGGAGCAGGAACAAAGCCTGACGTGGCAGAAGGAGGTATGTCCATCTACCCTGGTTCTGCCTGCTCGAAGCAGCAGCGGCTCTCCAGAGGCACAGAAAGGTCATTCCCACCACCAGCTGCAGAATGATTTAACTGGAGATGGCATGGGTTGAATCTGGGACATTTTGCATGCAAAGCATGTTCTCTCTACCCCTGGGTTTCCACTTGACCTGCCCTCAAAAAAGGTACTGAGCTCAGGTCTAAGTATGTAAGATAATCACTCTCTTGCAGCTATCCAAACTTTATTCTGAAGCAGTAGAGCCCCCTAAGAGGGGCTGTTCCAGAACAAAAAGACAAAAAACAAACAAACCACCATTTGATGCACATGTGTAACATATAGGAAAAAAGGAAAACGCACAACCAGGGTGGATAAAAATCAATAATCAATAAATCAATCAATAAAATCGGATTTTTTTAAAATTTAAATCAGATTTTTTAAAATAAAATGCTTTTGGAGGAAAAATCTTTCTAAAGATAGTTTTCTATTTAAGTTACATTATAGTCCAAAGGCTATTCATCAACAAATAAGGATTTGTTTTAATTTTTTCATGTGTGCTAAAACTCAGTCTAAGTTGTTTTCTTTTTTAAGTTTAACCACATCAGTTAACAAACAAGGATACATAAGCTATAATGTTACTGTTCTAGTTAAATAAATTGTTTAAATTGTTATTAAGGAAATAATTATTTTTCTCCTCCCAACAAAGTACAGCAGAGAAGTTGTCCAAATATAAACAATAATGTCATAATTACCTGTCTATGTATTTCTAATAGTATAACCAAATCAGTAATTTTTGATACAACTGTAAAAACTACTCTGAAAATTATTTATTATTCCAAAAATGAAACCTTCCTCTGGTTGTAAATATTAAGATTATACCAGCAAGAATGAGTCTTTCTGTAAGAAAAACGATTTAAATCATGTCTTACTGACCAAAGCACTACCAATGCCAATGAGTGCAGCAGGGGAAATCTGACGAAAAGATGATTTAGCTAAAAAAGCAATGGCAAGATGGAACCCTTGATGCCATTGTCCTGAATATGGAAGGTTAATTTTAAAAGCTAACTGGACTTGGAACTGGGGAAATGCTGTCGTTTCTCACTTGTTGTCAGGGAACTGTCCCCGGCGCAGCTCAAGGTGGTGGCAGGGCTCTCGGGATGCTACAGGGAGCCCCGGCCCCACCTGACCAGCAGCATCTCCTCTGGCAGCGGAGGGAGCAGCGAGGCTTCCAGCGGGGAGGGGCATGGGTTTCAGGGGACGGAGGGTCGAGGCTCTGGGGATGCCGGAGAGACCCTGCACTCCCCTAGCCCAAGGGGTGATGAAGGAGGCACGCAATTTCCATCTCCCCAAAGGCGTCGAAGGGTGAAACGAAAGGATGGAAGGCGGGGTTTTCGTATACCGAAACTCTTTTGCTGGGGTCAGAACTGGAAGGGGCCATTCCCGGATTCTGCTGACGTTTGATACAGACATGAACTTGTTAGCTCTGTACTGTACATAGTGTGCACAATAAAATTACTAAAGGAAAACTCGGGAGTTTTGCCTGCTTACTCATGAGCAACTAACCGAGGACCTTACACTTGTGATCAACCCTTTCCCTACCCCATTACACAAGAATGTGGCCAACGTATCAACAGGGTATTGTTAAGAAATGCTGTAACTCGAGAAGAAGCAAGCTACAGACCCATCACTGGGGAAACGGCACTTACTGAGGTCAAAGCAAGTCCAAAGCTAGTTGACTGATGCTTCATCTGGATTTCAATCTTGTGAAGCAGTGCTTCAATCCTTTCTTCCTCAAACCCATTCCTTGGGAGAAAACAAGCAAGCAAGCAAGCGGACAGTTAATATTGCTCTTAAAGCACACGCGGAAGAGAGAGACTTCCACTCCCATGAAAACAAGAAAAAAACAGGCAGAAGGAAAGACTCACACACTCCCCAGCCACTACAAAACAATACAAATACAAAACAACCCCACACAGCTGTTACTTACTCAATAACTTCATCAATAGTCCTGGAAATAATTTGCTTCACAGTCTCAATGTTCTCTTCGGCGATCCCTTGAAGGCCAACGCTGAAATAAGCCTCTCTCGTGGAGCCGTTAAACCTGCAGAACCCAGAAAACAAAGAAACAAAATGTCTTGACTGCTCATGGCAGGAGTGGGGAGACATCTTGCAATTCAAGGGCCACATCCTTTCAACTGCAGCTTCCTTGGGGCCACGAGACAGTTATGGGTGGAACCTGAGAAAGTGGTTGAGGCAATAAATGTGAATTTAACTTTGTAGAGAGTCACATTTAGGGCCTTCTCGGTAGGGCCTTCTCGGTAGTGGCGCCCGCCCTGTGGAACGCCCTCCCATCAGAAGTCAAGGGAATAAACAACTACCTGACATTCAGAAAATACCTGAAGGCAGCCCTGTTTAGGGAAGTTTTTAAACTGTGATATTTTAAATGTATTTTAATGTTTGGTGGAAGCCACCCAGAGTGGCTGGGGAGACCCAGCCAGATGGGCGGGGTACAAATAAATTATTATTATTATTATTATTATTATTATTATTATTATTATGAAGGTGACGTACCAGCTGTGCACTAGATAGGTTCGTACAAAGATAGACACACTTATTCTCTCCATCCAGCCAAGGAAGAGGCACCGTCGCAGTTGAGGCATGTGTCCCAGCCAGGCAAAAGTACCCACAGAAGGTGAACAGCAGGACTACCAAGGGGTGTGGCTTGCAGAGTCCCATGGACCACACGGAAAGGCCTGGAAGATCCACATTTTGTCCCTAGGGACTGAGATCCCCCACTTCTGCCTTTCGCTCTTGGGCAGCTGAGTTTTGAAAGAGTTGTGTCCCATGAAGGGAAGGGCAAGTGGGAAAGAAGTGGCACGCTGCATTAAATTTGTCCCAGCGGCAGAAGGACAGCAGAGGCCAGACAAGGTGAATGAAGGCAAACAGCAAGGGTAGAAACACAGGCGAACAGCGCATTCACCAGAAGGAAGCAATAACATAAAGCTATGAAGACTAGTTCAAAAATTTCAGGAAGCCAGAATGCTTTTAGTGCATTTAGCACTAGTTAGAAGAGGGAAGTCCAGACATTTCACGATCCGAGATCCGGTCAACCAGGAATCCCGAGAAGGTGTGGGTCCTGATCCAATTTCCCAGGAGATTTCATCCATGAAATTACAGTACAGGTAATTTGCAACTTACACACATTTAACTTGTGTGCATTCAGCTTTATGCACTTGGTAAAAATGTTTTAAAAATTTTAAAAGGGGGGTGGGGAGTGGGCATCTGGGAAAAGACTTTGGCAGCCCCATCCGGCACTGAACCCAAGGTTTTGACTATACGTGATTCTGGCTTTGCACGCTCTCCCTCCCGGAACGTAACCCCAAATTGAGAGTCACCTGCAGTTGTGCGTTTTCAACTACTTGGCTGGTCTTGCCCTGAACTATTTTCTGCCCCTCAAAGTCAAATCAGGGAACAGCAGTGTGAAATATTTCATTTGTGTCAGCCTAGTGTGACTGGCCCAAAGTCACTCTGTAAGCTTTGTGGCATGAGTGGGGATTTTGAACCCAGGTCTTCTGGATCCTAGTCCGACACTCTGATCATAACATCGCATTGGCTTATTGCAACCTTATTTTATGTCACTTAGAAGTCACAGTGTTAAGCAGTACATAAAATGGTTGGGTGGATTTGGGGCGGGGAGTGAAATAAAGAGCGAAGCGTGCTTTGCCGCTATTTTAAATGCCTAGCCTGAGAAATCTAATTAAAAAACGACAAATGGAACTAAAGCTGTGGGGCGAAGTCCTACAGCGCTGCATGTGGCCCAGGCACTTACCCAACATCTGGCGAAAAATCTGAACCCAGACCAGCCTCGATTAAAGCTTTATAAAAGGGGGAATTGGGGCCACCAACCAACAGCGAAGATAACAAGTTCAGTGTGAAGGATTCGAAATTATCTGTAATGCTAAAAAGAGAAAAAGTTTACAATAGTACTGTGGGATTCAGCATATAAAGGACGACGACAGCAGTTAAGACCAAACCAAAACCTGAATCCAGGTGCAGAGTTACACAAGGCTGGTCAAGATATTCCGGCAAAAGAACGCAAAAAATGGGAGAGATTCTTCTGCGACATTTTTATAGGTTCCGGAAACATTCTTAGTAGCTGTGGATTATAGACAGGAATCTCTATAGATTATGTCTCACGTTTGTTGTCATAAAAATACAGAATCAATAAAGAAAATGGCCAAATAATTTGCCCTTTCGTGACTCCTGAAATAATCAGCTGGCTCAGGAGCCACTTCACTCCTCCCCAACAGAAGGCTGACTGACCTACCTTATCAGGCTGTGTTAAGTTTTATAACAAAGTAACACATGTGAATCACTTTGAACCTTCTAAGATGCTAATTGCTAAGGATTCTACTGGTAATTCCACTGTGTCCAGTGCTGAGTTAGCTGTGGATTCACGAAACATTATGAGGGTGGGAAAGGGGCAATGGTGCCACAAGCCTATAGCTTTTATTTTCTTTTTTTGCCCAAAGTTGTTTGTGAAAGAAAAAAAAAATCACCAAAATCTACACTACCGGCATGGGCGATTTCTGCCCAGACACTGCTTAAGGGGGCTGAATACCGGCTATGTCCAGAAAACTCCGGACGTATGGCAACTCTGTTCAGCCATATTCTGCAAATGTGTAATCCCAGCTCATCATATAACTGCAGGGATGTAACCTTCATGGATTTTATCTGTCAGAGGACTGACAACATGGCAAAAGACAGCAGCGCCCCCTGGTGACAACTCCATATCACTACTCAAACATGAAGCCTAGTGACTTTCTATCAGTCATATACTGAAGAAGAAGAAGAAGAAGAGGAAGAGGAAGAGGAATTTGGATTCAATATCCCACTTTGTCACTACCTGAAGGAGTCTCAAAGCGGCTAACCTTCTCCTTTCCCTTCCTCCCCCACAACAAACACTCTGTGAGGTGAGTGGGGCTGAGAGACTTCAAAGAAGTGAGACTAGCCCAAGGTCACCCAGCAGCTGCATGCGGAGGAGCGGAGACGCAAACCCGGTTCCCCAGATTACGAGCCTACCGCTCTTAACCACTACACCACACTGCCCCTCACCGAGCCTTAACTACCTGGCAGGATTGCTGTTGGGAGACAAAGGACACTGCCCTAAGCTTTTGGGAGATGGGCAGACTGCTTCATAATGTAATAAATAAATGCAAGTTAGCCCTCTGAAAAACAACAACAACCACTGCACCCCTTTCTCAGCTAAGCCTTGCTGAAAAGAAAGTATGGGGGGTGGGGAGCCAGGAACACCAAACTAGCCATTTTATGCTTTTGGTGGCTGGGGTCAATATGCACTTAGCACAACTGGAGAAGGCAGAGATGATGGGAGCCCAATGCAATGCATTTCAGGGTTCCCTGTACAGCAGGGAATGGCCAGCTGTTTGAAACTCATCCATTTCCCGTTCCACGTACTCTGCTAGGAGGTAGCTGACGCTGACCATCGTCTGCTTCTTGGAGTCTGCAGCAAGCGAATCAGTCCCACAGGTCACATGGTGTTCCCTCTGCAAAAGAGAAACCGATGATTTGAGAAGGCAGGGGAATGCAGCCCTCTTTCTCTCTCTGCCTCCAATATATGAAAGCGCCAGAGTTAAGCCCAAAGGCAAGGGATGCCTGAGAGGTGAGATACTGTAGCTGAGCATGTGCACCCTTACACTGAATCAGACTATCGGCCCATCGGATGTAAGAAGAGCCTGCTGGATCAGGCCTCAGCCCAGTATTGCTGAAGGAGCGTCTCCACCCCCATCGTTCAGCCCAGACACTGAGGTCCAGCTCCGAGGGCCTTCAGGCGGTTCCCTCACTGCGAGAAGTCAAGTTACAGGGAACCAGGCAGAGGGCCTTCTTGGTAGTGGCACCCGCCCTGTGGAACGCCCTCCCATTAGATGTCAAGGAAATAAACAACTGCCTGACTTTTAGAAGCCATCTGAAGGCAGCCCTGTATCGGGAAGTTTTTAACGTTTGATGCTTTATCGTGTTTTTAATATTCTGTTGGGAGCCGCCCAGAGTGGCTGGGGAAACCCAGCCAGATGGGCGGGGTATACGTAATAAATTATTATTAGTCCAGCATCCTGTTCTTACATTGGTCAACCAGGTGCCTGTGGGAAACCCAAGGAGCAGTACCTGGGCAGAAGAGCACCCTCCCCTCCTGGGGTTTCCAGGTATTCAGAAGCACGACTGCCTCCAACTGTACAAGCTGAGAATCACCCAGCACAGTCGAGGCACGACTGGCTGTGGATCCCCAAAGTCTCAGGCAAAGGTCTTTTCCCAGACCTGCTTCACTGAGAGATAGCAGTCTTTTGGAGCATTTGCACTGCATGCAGAAGGTCGGAGGTTCAGTCAACCAGACAGGCATCTTCAGGCTCCGGCCTGAAGCACTGAAGAGTTGCTGCCAAACAGTGTGGACAATTCTGAGCTACGTGGACCAATGGTGTGACTCGGTGTAAGGCCCATGAACCCAGCCTCTTCCACCCAAGGTAAAACAGGCAGCTAAAAGAAATAGGCTGATCGCCGAAGAATTGATGCTTTTGAATTATGGTGCTGGAGGAGACTCTTGAGAGTCCCATGAACTGCAAGAAGATCAAACCTATCCATTCTTAAAGAAATCAGCCCTGAGTGCTCACTAGAGGGACAGATCCTGAAGTTGAGGCTCCAGTACTTTGGCCACCTCATGAGAAGACTCCCTAGAAAAGACCCTGGTGTTGGGAAAGATGGAGGGCACAAGGAGAAGGGGACGACAGAGGATGAGATGGTTGGACAGTGTTCTCGAAGCTACTAACATGAGTTTGGCCAAACTGCGAGAGGCAGTGAAGGATAGGCGTGCCTGGCATGCTCTGGTCCATGGGGTCACGAATTGTCGGACATGACTGAACGACTGAACAACAACAAAAGAAATAGAGACAGGGCCTTCTCTGCAGTGGGGCCCATACTGTGCAACTCCCTCCCCTATGCATACCTCACTGGTGCTTAAAACCTAAATTAAAACACTGTACAAAGCCCTTGATCTAGTTCAGAACCAAGGCTGCACAACCCTAGATATTTTCTCTTTTTCTTGTGTTGTTATTATGCTGTTGGTTGTTGTTTTTTAAGGTGCATTCCTGTGCATTTGTGGGAAATATGGCATGTAAAAAAACTGAACTGCGACTAAACGTTTCCTAGAAATTTTTCCACATTCAAAATGTACCAGAAAAGCCACATCATTACGGTGGGAGGAGATGAAAAAGCTAGGCAGATTTTCATCTTTCCTCAATCAGGAACTATTCACAAGAAAACCAGATGCCACACTTGACTGCGGCTGTTACGGTCATCCCTGCTAAACATTTAGGCTGGAAAGTGTTCTGTGGGAAACAACAATGGATAAAGCAGTTTCCATGTGGGTCTCAAGAGTCACCTATGGAAATCCAGAGCAGAAATCTTATTGTCAATGACATACTCACAGGCTTATCCCAGAGCTGTTGTGTTGGGACAGCAGTGTCCAGCTCAATTTTCTGGAATTTACTCAGGGCATCCTTGTGGATCTGTTCCAAGTGTTGTTCCATTGGGAAGTTACCATAAGTGAAGAACCTGGAATTTTTTAAATTATTATTATAGACTCCCATTTGCACATACAAATGTCGCAAGATTTATTTCCCATGTTTTAGACCAGTAGTCTTCAACTGGTCGAGCCCAAAGGCCCATCTCTGACTCAGAGAGGTTGGAGGACCACCTGCCACGTAAGATCTAGTTGAGATTCCTGCCTTGCAGGGGGTTGGACTAGATGACCCTTGGGGGTCCCCTCCAACTCTACAATTCTACGATGCTGTTATTCTGCAGATCTTTCACTTCTGATTTATACTTTACCAATGCTAATGATACACATCATTAATCCTAAAACGACAATTCACGGAGCAGTATACCTCAGCATCGCTCCTAAGCGAAAAGCAATTATTTCTACGCTTAATCTTAGTCGAAAGGCTGAGAAACTACTGAAAACCAGTGATTTTTGCATTCTTGGAGCAGTCTAGAATACTAAGAAAAATAGGCTAGAAAGTGAACGGCGCATCGTTGTGCCAAAAAGAGCTCCCTCAATAGAGGCACAGAGATAGGAAGTTTGGACATGTGTTTGGACAGAAACATGTACCTTATTTTAAAAATGGCTCATTTTTTTCTCCGGCCACAATGAAGCACTCTTAGAAAGTGATAAACTGAGTGTCTCATCAGAGGAAGGCAGCTTTGGTCTAGTCAGCCTTAGCCAGAATCCAACATGGCAGAACAACTTTGCTGAGCCCCACCTGGGGTAACCCTTAAAACTCCCTGGGTCATTCGCACAGGAAATGAAACACACACACACCTCACACACCCAGCTAGGACTGACTGATGTCTTGGCTCCCCCAACTGAGAGCTGTGTTGGGGACACCCGGGATTATTACAAAGCACTCCTTTCCCTTTCAGGCGCACCCTTCTCACCTTGCATTACTAGGGTGGTAATGTGTTGCGTGGAATTGCTTCAGCTGTTCCCAGGAAAGATCGGGGATCTTCAGCGGGTCGCCGCCGGACACAACTGCGTACGTGTGGTCGGGGAGAATCTTGTTCTGAAGGTGCTGGGAGAATACTCTCTCGTTGTCTGTCTTAAAAGAAATCGTTTAGGTAGGAGTAAAAAAGCTTCAGCAAAACTCACCTGCAACGACCACTGCTACTTCAGGGTAATAGCCAGTTTTCCTGGAGAACCCAATAATCCCCAGAAGACAGGAAAACAGTGGAAGGAATCACAAAACTGTAGAGTTGAATGGGTTCCTGAGGGTCATCTAGTCCAACCCCGTTCTTAACCAAGACTCAGGGTGGAGTTAAGAGTTGCATGTGGCCCTCAGCAAGTTTCCCAGGAGGGACAGTGGCCCTCAAGCTGAAGAAGCTTCCCCATTTCAACATTAAATTGTGGAAAAATATATAGATTGATAGGAAAGGACTGTGAACGCACTGAAACATTGTGACGAGTGTTGCTGGCTTATCATGGTTTGTTGCGGAGAAGCACCATGCTGGTACACGATACCTGATCATTCCTGCGTTACTCCTCCGACATGAGAAAGGACAACTGATATTACCTGAAGTGTAGATTTAGGAGGGGCTCCAGCATCCCATGATGTAAACTGTGGATTCTTGGTTTGTTTCCCCAGCTCATGCCAGGGAGAAGCAAAGCCAGACTGATGGAGCTGTGTGCACTAATCTACTGCTTGTTTCACAATAAACCATGGTTAGCTAGAAACACTGGCTTACGACAAATACAGCCAATAGCTCAATTGGACATGATGACAATGATGATGATTTTTTATTTATTCCCCAGCCACTCTTACAGCACATAAAAATTGTAAAATGTACTATATATATATAATGTGCTCTCTCTCTCTCTCTCTCTCTGTGTGTGTGTGTGTGTGTATTATACAGGGCTCATCCATACTTCTGCATGTGCTGTGCCTAGAAAGCACATGTCCTGGCCATTTCCCGCTTGACACACACTTTCTAAGCATGGGTCCAAGGAGATTTCCCCTTGCCCCACTCCTTTCTAATGGAAAACCAGCTCTTTAGTGATACATCAGAACAAATGACAATCTGGGGAAAACCCAAATTCCTGTTAGCTCTGATTGAGCACTAAAGAGCAGTTTGGTTTTTTCCCAGGAGGGTGATGGAAGCAGCAGAACAAAGGGAGGTGTGGATAAGCCAGTCTGTATATACATAATGCCAAAACATGCTTAGGAGAGCTTAACTATGAATGGCTGCTGCTGGGAATCAGAAGTAGAGAGTGTGCTCTTGTACTCAGGTCTAGTGTGTGGGCTTCCATAAACATCAGGTTGGCCACTGACAGTACAAGATGCTGGACTTAGATGGGCCTTTGGCCTGATCCAGCAGGACTCTTCTTACATTCTTAAAATAAAACGATTTTGAAAAAGGAACTTACAAATGCTCCCTTCATCTCATTGAAGACAACTCCTTTGAAGACTAAGGGCGTCTCAGGGTCTGCTGGATTCTCATGTTCTAATCTCCAGCCTTCCTGCCTGTGCAAGATGAAGACACACAACACAGAGGGGTCAACACTCCTTCGGGCAGCACCACCACATGTGTGTATATGTGCCCAAAACATGAAAGTCTTACCAGAAGTCGAGATGTCTCAAACTAGGGAAAAACACGGCGTCCAGGTATACAGACAGAAGGTTCTGAAAATCTTTGGGATTTTGGGTGGAAAACGGGTAGAGAGTATAGTCGCTAGCTGTGGGGAAAAGGTAACAAAATAAATGTCAAGGATTTAATGAAGGTGTCCCAGTGACAATGGAATTCCGTAGTTTTCCCTTTCCAGGAGGGAGGCCTCTCCTCTGAAGCCCCTTCCTAGAAGAAGAAGAAGAAGAAGAGTTTGGATTTGATATCCCGCTTTTCACTACCCGAAGGAGTCTCAAAGCGGCTAACATTCTCCTTTCCCTTCCTCCCCCACAACAAACACTCTGTGAGGTGAGTGGGGCTGAGAGACTTCAGAGAAGTGTGACTAGCCCAAGGTCACCCAGCAGCTGCATGTGGAGGAGCGGAGACACGAACCCGGTTCCCCAGATTACGAGTCTACCGCTCTTAACCACTACACCACACTGGCTCTCAAGGATTGCTGCTGTATCCCCCTCCTCTGTTGCAATTCTGAGAAGGGTGTGTGTTCCAATCCAAGGCTTTAGATCCACTGGATTCACGCTCCCAGGATGGACAGGAGATGGTGAGGCTATTGCTCCAATAGTCTTGCTCATCTTGTTTATAAACAGAGCTCCTCTCAGGTATTATAGTTAGCAGATCAGGGAGGCAGGGTGTTTTTTGTAACTCGCTCCCCAAGACCACATGATTCCATGGCTATCTACATCCACAGCTGCCTTACACAGAATTGTAGCCTTCCTCCATTCACTCCACTACCATCTGCAACGACTGGGAGGGGCTCTTCACGATCCCCAGCTCTGCCCCCAGAGACTCTTTTAACTGCAGGCGTCAAGGGTTAAACCTAGAAGCTTCTGCCTGCAAACGATATATTTTGCCCCACCCTTGAACCAAAGAGGGCGGGCACATTATCAAGTAGCAGTCTTGATCATGTATCTGTAGAAGCTAGTTGTAGGAGCCTGTGTGGCTTCATCTTTTCAAATTAATGAGTTTTGTTAGGTTTTTTTCTCACACTGTTTAGGTTAGCTAACCTGAGTTTAATTTATATTAAACAGCTTGGGAGGAATTCCCCCTACTGCTCTTGAGTCCTTTATGTTGTTGCAGCCTTGAAAGCCTTTTTCATTTCCTATAGTCTCTAGAATTAATTTCCCTCTGAGGAAACAGACTACAGTGGTGCCCCGCTAGACGAAAATAATTCGTTCTACAAGTTTTTTCGTCTAGCAGGTTTTTCGTCTAGCGAAGCGGCAATGCAAACCGCGGTTTTCGCGATACGGGGGGGGGGGGAATCGTCTTGTGAGGCAGCCCCATAGACAAATTCGTCTTGCGGGGAAGCCTTCCGCTAGACGAATGCCTTCGTCTAGCGAGTTTTTCGTCTAGCGAGGAATTCGTCTAGCGGGGCACCACTGTACATCCAGTGAAACGAGAAAAGAGCTGGCATCTCGTTGGGGTTTTCCGTTTGATTTATAAGTTATATATATGCTTGTTTAACTCGTCACATAGCTATTTAGGGGCTCTCACCCCATATTTTTTGGATTTGAGTTTAGTTGAGTTTGGGTTTATATCCCATTAGTCTCTCCATCTCGTTTCAGGGATTGTCATGGCTGAGTTCTTTATACTTTTTTTTGGACATTATCAAGGGCAGCAATCGTCCCCAGATCTGAGCCAGACGTTAAGTTTTGCAGAAGCTTCCCGGCACTGCGCTCTCGTCTCCTTTTCCCAAGTCAGTTTTCTTTCCATCAGTAAACAGACAAGAAGCATGTATCGATGGGGATCTTGGGTGCAGGGGCTGCCTTGCCGACACCCCAAATGGGCTATGCATCAAAATGGGGCTGCAGTTTGCATTTTTCCAAGGTCTCAACGCAACATGCAGAACTCCAATCGCTGCTTAAGGAAAGCGCTGGGTCTCTCAGTAAGTCGCATAAGGCTCCTTCCACATATCTAAACCAGTTCTACAGCAACTGACATGCAGCTGAGGCCTGCAATAAAATGTTGTTGCATTTCCTCCTGCCTAAAGGGAGTTTAATATACCAGGAACATTCCAAACAAGGCCCTTCATTCTTCCCCCTCCCTCCCGTGTTATTTTCCAACTGTAACTATACATTCAATATCTGCAGAGCATGCTCAGTCCTGATTTGAAGATTTTGTGGCTTTTTTACCCTCTTAGCTTTCTTTTCTTTATTTTTGTTCTCGTGCAATCACACACACACCGCCCCAAGCATGCATTTACCTCCCCCTCTCATTTCTCGGCAGCCTTGGGTTTGGCTACAGTCCTGCCGGCACTCTCCACTCGAGTTTGGAATTGGAAGGAGCGACAGGAACCATGGATTTCATCGTATGAGTAAACTGCCGTTTGCACGGGGGAAACGCAAGAGGCTGCTTGTTCCCGTTTGCTCACCTGTAAAGGCATTCATGAACGTGGAGAGTGACCTGTTTAGCATTTTGAAGAAAGGATCTCGGACGGGATACTTCTGCGAACCACAAAGCACAGTGTGTTCAAGGATATGGGGGACGCCTGTACTGTCCAATGGAGTGGTACGGAATTGAACACTGTAAGGTGACCAGGAAAGCGTTGGAAGAGGTTAGAATACGGAAGTAAAACATCACCGTACACATAAAAATAATTGGTTATTTCTATAATGCCGGACCCCAGATTTCCCCTCCTTTTTGTGGGAGCTGCATTCTTAGTGGCACCTTAAGAAACTCAGAATTCTTATACTGACCTCTGACCTTCCAGGGACCTTCCACACAAATTGATGGCAAGAGGGCCCTCCGATGCACCTGGGATGGTCTCAGAACATACCCGCAAGCCCTAAACGGCACTCCCGTAAAGTCACGACTCTATCCCCATCCCTAGTGAGACTTGTCGAACCCTGATCCCAACACACCTACCTGAAGAGATTGTTGGAATCCTCTCTTGCCACATGCAAATACTTGGCTCCCGTCTGATCATGGCTCAGGTTGACAGTAGTTAAGAATAACTCGGGCACAGCTGTCACCTGCGGTGGGCAAGCAAGCACACACACACACACACGTATATTTCGGTTAATACAAATGGCCACAATCGTTTTTATTATCGTTAAGCTATTTGACGCACACTAACAATGATCTCAGAAGTTGAACAATGCACAAATAAATAAAGGCAAAGGCAAAGCTTGGGGGCCTCTTTAGTGAGCACAAGCTACCACTGTCTACCAAGTTGCCTGCGCACAATTCTTAGGGAATGCAGGCAGGCAGTTAAGCACCAAGCAAAAAAACAAGAAAAGGAAAAAAGAGGGATTGGACATTAGATAAGAGGCGTATGAAATAACGCACGGTGTGTAGATCGTGGATACAGATAATTTATTCTCCCTCTCATAATATTAGAGCCTGGATTCACAGAATAAAATACATGTAGGGACCATGAGGGTCATGTAGTCCAGGGGTCAGCAAACTTTTTCAGCAGGGGGATGGTCCACTGTCCCTCAGACCTTGTGGGGGGCCAGACTATATTTTGGGGGAAAAACAACGAACGAATTCCTATGCCCCACAAATAACCCAGAGATGCATTTTAAATAAAAGGACACATTCTACTCATGTAAAAACACGCTGATTCCCGACCGTCTGCGGGCCGGATTTAGAAGGCGATTGGGCCGCATCCGGGCCCCGGGCCTTAGTTTGGGGACCCCTGATCTAGTCCAACCCCCTGCAATGCAGGAACCTTTCATCCAACGTGGCGCTTGAACCCAGAACCTCAAGATGAAGCGTCTCATGCTCCACTGAGGGATTGAGCTATCCCTCCTATAGGTGATACCCAATGCTAGTCATTCTCAAGAGCAGGCACACTGAAATCAACGGAGTTATGCAGCCTCTCCATTGTTTTCAGCGTGTCCTACTCTGAGCAGCACCAGCATTGGTTATCGCCCAAAGCAGCCGTATGGTAGGAGATTCGGGACAGAAAAGCGGATGTGCTTCTTTCACATAGTGCAACTAAGGAATTTGCTACCGCAAAATGCAGTCATGGCCGCCAGCTTTAAAAGGAGATTAGATAAATATATGGAGAATGGGGTGATCCATGGTTACACATTACCCTGACTAGCAGAGGAAGGCTGCCTCTGAATCCCAGTTGCTGAGCAGAATGCACACTATTTATTTTTGTGGGCTTGCTAAGGGCACCTAGCTGGCCACTGTGAGAACAGAAGGCTGGATTAGATGGACCTTTTAGTCTGACCCAGCAGGGCTCTCCTTATGCTTTTAGCTGTTTATAAACTGACTCATTGTGCCCCCAGAATCAGCTGCAAAATGCAGCATGTATGTTCCTCCGCGGAGGAGCTGATGCAGAAAGGCCTTCCAGAGTTTTCAAGCTTTCTTTTTTTTTTTTAACCGTCAGATCAGACCAAATGCACCCCAAATTTCTTGGGAGAAGAGAGCCAGAGAGCCCCGAGCGACCAGGAAGACCAGACAAGTACCTGGTTTACTGTGAATCCATGGATGCGATCTCCAGTTTTGTACTGCAGTGCCCTTTCGTTGGCAGAAGTACTCTTCCATCTCTGATTAAGTGGTCTGAAACTATATACACAAAAAAGCGAGAGGAAGAGGAGAAAGCAAACAATGAGACTTCCTTTAAAAAATAATAATAATATTTGGGGTGAGGAAAATCAGGCTCAGGAGCCAATGCAGGCTTCCTCAAACTCGGCCCTCCAGATGTTTCTGGCCTACAACTCCCACGATCCCTAGCTAGCAGGACCAGTGGTCAGGGATGATGGGAAGTGTAGTCTCAAAACATCTGGAGGGCCAAGTTTGAGGAGCCCTGAGCCAATGCATCAAGGCGAGTTAAGCAAATGTGTGAGCAGAGGCACCCATTTGTTCAGCTATATAATTAAAACAGCTTAGACTAATTAGGGCACAGGAAAATTGTGTGTGTGTGCTAGGAGCCAAATCCTGCAATAAGTACCTATAACTCAGGAGCTAAATTCCAGGGATGTGAAGTCTGTAAGAAAGCTGGTGTTTAGGGCCACACTAGCAAATCTGTTCCAGTCCTGGACTTTGGGAACACCAGCAAACAGGTGAGATACAAGCGCAAATCCTTAACTACATCAATCACTATATTTAAGGATCTGGTGACTTCTGTTTCAGTGTATCTGAAGAAGTGTGCATGCACACGAAAGCTCATACCAAGAACAAACTCAGTTGGTCTCTAAGGTGCTACTGGAAAGAATTTTCTATTTTACATCAATCTTAGTTCAGCCCAAGTGTTATAAGGCAAGGCCTTCATAAATCAAACTATGCTGTCCAGGCTACAGCATAAAACCATTAAAAGAGTCCTGCTGGATCACACCAAATCTTAGGATACCAAAACCTGTGGCCTTCCGGTTCTTGGGACTACGACTCCCACCATCCTTGACCGACTGTTTCGCTGATGGGAGCTGGGGGTTCACAAACATCTAGACAGCTACCCTTGATCCGGGTGCAATGTCACGTTTCCCAAAGTGGCAAGTCCGAAGCCTCCACTCAAGAAGACAACACAAGCAGCAGGCAGGCCTTCCACCACTGTGGATTCCCAGCATTTGGTGTTTAGAGATAAACTAGCATGACAGCCAGAGTCAGAAAGTTGGGGTTCTCGCCCCTAAATAAGACCACTGCTCCCAATACTTCACAAAACCCAGCCGCCGAGAATTCCAGGGAGAAATGTGGCATGTTTCACCAGCGCCTTCCACCCAAACCCCCCACCCACAATTCCTCTTTTCTTTTATCAGTCCCAGACCAGCAGAGGAGGTAGGTGTGGCAGCGGGGAGAGACAGTTAAGACAAAACAGCCTCCTTCAGAAAAATAAAAATAAAAACGTCAGAAAGCAGGCTTTCATCCATCAGATTTTCCAGGAAGGTTATTTCCTCCCCTCTGCTTAAGAGTTTTAAGCGGGCAGCGCATGGCAGGAAAAATAGGCTTAAGGTTGGCCAAGCACCTGAGTTACTAAAAACAAGTGCTGGGGGTCAAATACAACCATAAAAAAGAAAAACCCTTTCCCCCAGCAGTCCAAATGCAGAAAGTGCATTCTGCATATGTTCAGGGAAACCCTTTACCTCTCACCCTCCAGTAAGAACAAGTCATAGAAAACGGGGGTTCTGAGCGTCGGTTCCCCAGGGGTTCGTCCTAACACCCCCCCAAAGCAGTATGACCCATGGAAAAGGATGAGGGAAGCTGCAGCCCGATCATTTCTAGGGGGCCCCCACGGGATGAAACCCCGGCTCGGAACACGGGGCTTCATAACCGTGGGAGAAAGCTGAGGAGGAGAAGGGGAGTCTCTGAGCACGTGCAAAGTGTTTCTTCGCCCCGCCCGGAGAAGCCCCCACCCCACGATCCGACCAGCGGCGGCTGCTGCTCACCGGCCGGGACTCGTCCGCGCCAGCCGCCGCCCCGCCGCGCAGAACCGGCTCCACATGGCGCAGCGCGACCTCCCCGGCGGCCACCGCGGAAGCGAACGGAAGGGGCGGCCGCGATGCCCGGGACGACCCCGCGGGGCGCATGCGCGGGACCCTTTCTCGACGGGGGCGGGGCGGGGTATCAGACGTGCGCTAGCTCCGCCTCTGGGGCGTGGCCGCTCGGGCGACCGCCCCTTTCCCCACCCGCTCCTCGCATCGCTCTTCTTGCCCGGGAAGCTTCGCGAAGGGGCTGCCTAGCGCACCGGGCGATTCAGTCCTGCCTGCGCTTGCTGGGAGCTGCTATATCTGCCCTCCCTTTAAAGGGAATTGGGAGTTGTAGTTTGTTCAGGGTGATGGGAACTGTAGTTAATTTTTTTTTGGGGGGGGGCCGAAAGTACAGCGCCCAGGATTCATTTGCGGTAGGTGGGTGCAGTGCCAGATTTACCTGTAAGCTGAACAAGCTATAGCTTAGGACCCCCCCAAAAAAAATTAAAGGGAAAAAACAACCCCTGGATGTACATTTTCAAAATATAAGATAAAAAACAAATAAAATAAAACCTACCTACAGCAACAGTGTTTTGTTCTGTGTAGGCTCCTATTTGTTATGTGCAAATGGCTCTGGATACCTATGAGGTCCATAAATTACCATATAGCATATATTCAACACACAAAAAACAGTGACAAGTTGTTGTTGACAAAGGACAGCTGGACATATAAAGGGCCCCATTACCTTCAGTTGCTTAGGGCCTCATGAAACCTAAATCCTGCCCTGGTTTCTGGGTTCAATGGATTGCAGCCTTATAGAATCATAGAATCTTAAGAGTTGGAAGGGACCCCAAATGCCATCTAGTCCAACCCCCTGCAATGCAGGGATCTCAGCTAAAGCATCCCTGACAGATAGCCACCCAACCTCTATTTAAAAACCTCCAAGGAAGGAGAGTCTTCTCCCATCTCTTGTGGCAGTCTGTTCCACTGCTGAACAGCTCTTGCTGCCAAAAGTACCCCCCCCCCAATGTTTAGTCGGAATCTCCTTTCTTGCAACGTGAAGCCATTGGTTCGAGTCCTACCCTCCAGAGCAGAAGAAAACAAGCATGCTCCCTTCTCCATGTGACAGCCCTTAAGATATTTGAAGATGGCTGTTATATCTCCTCTCAGTCTCCTCTTTTCCAGGCTAAACATACGCAGCTCCCTCCGCCGTTCCTCGTAAGCCTTGGTTTCCAGACTCCTGACCATTTTGGTTGCCTTCCTCTGCACATGTCCCAACTTGTCTATACCCTTCTTAAATTTTGGTGCACAGAACTGGACACGGTACTCCAGATGTGGTCCAACCAAGGCAGAATAGAGTGGTACTGTTACTTCCCTTGATCTGGACATTATACTTCTATTGTTGCAGCCTAGAATAGCATTAGTTTTTTTTTTGCTGCTGCTGCTGCTGCTGCTGCTGCATCTCACTATTGACTCCTGCTGAGCTAGGGGTCAACTAAGAAGTCCAGCTTTGCCTGGCAGGACTTGAATCTCCAGGTGGGAGTGAGTGCATTTTAAATATAAGGTTTTGTTGTAAGAATTTTAAGGTATGTTATTTATATATAATAATTGTTATTAATGTACCAAAACAAATAAGGCCACATGTCTGAAAAAACAGCACAGGAAGACAGGCCTCACTCCATTTTGACTCCCAACTGACCAAGTATTTCTTTGTCTCAGGAACAAAGGGGGGGTTGCCCCTCCAGCTACTCAACAGCCCTCTGCCTGAGTGATAATCTCTGGCATCCTGATACCTGAGTGCCAGACAAAAGGGTGTGATTAACTTGGCTGGGAAATAGGGAAATGTAAATATCTTTTGTTTCACTTGATGGGTTTTTGGTGGAGGGCAAGAGGAGACATGGGGACAGGGTCCAAGATGCTCAGATCACTGCTACCAGACCCTCCCAACTTGTGATGTAATTCTAATGTATGGAGGGGTGGTCTTGAGCTGGAGGGGGGCAATTTCAAAAGTCTATATAGGAGCTTGCGCGCCTTTGTTGGAGGTCTTTTTGCTTGCAAAACACCCTGCTGCAGCAGTTTTCTAATAAAGGGCTATCGCCTTGCTTTGGGAGATTCTGTATCGTCTCTATTTGTTCTTAGGTGCTCTTGACAGGAGGGGAGCCCTGCTGAGGCTCTCCCTCGGGTTTGTGGACTCCCTTCTGGGGCCGAACCTAATTTTTATTACAGTTTAAATAAATACCACAGAGCTACATCCCTTCCCCGTGTATAGGGCTGCACATCTGTCAACATCCTTCATAAATTTTGGTGCCCAGAATTGGACACAGTATTCCAAGTGTGGTCTGACTAAGTCAGAATAGAGTGGCACTATTACTTCCTTTGATCTGGACACTAAACATTTGTTGATGCAACCTAGAATAGCATTTGCTTTTTTTGCTGCTGCGTCACACTGTGCACTCATGTTCAGCTTGTGGTCCACCGGGACCCCTAGATCCTTTTCACATGTAAGCCAGGTGTCCCCCATCCTGTATTTGTGCATCTGGTTCTTCCTGCCTAAGTGCAGAACCTTACACTTGTCCCTATTGAAATTCATTTTGTTAGCTCGTGCCCAGTTCTCAGTCATTGTCTACAACAGGAGCCACAAACCCGGTGCTCATCTGTGCGCCTACTCGCAGCTCCTGTGCTGCCCACAAAAAGTCCCACTAAATATCCTCTCAAAATTCACAAGTTTGGGGGTGTGAGCAGGTGCATACTGTTTTGCATTCCTGTCACTTCTTCTGGTTTTTTTTAAAGATGTGTCTGCCATTACATGTTATGCCATACAGCCATTTTTGTGACTGGTGCCCAAGGCACTTTCTCAAAATTCCCAGGGTGCCAACTAGTCTGAGAAGTTTGGCAAACCCCCTGGTCAACAGTGACAGGCAGCAGATCTCCAGGACTTCAGGTAAGGAGTCCCCTCCTCTGCCATTGTATGAAATTCAGGAAACTACTTCAGGCCTCGGGAAGGGTGGAAGTCTGTGGTAGTTTAGGTGAGCTCTGGAGTGGATCTACACTCATGGTTTATAACTTTAAGGAAGGGTTAAGGAGTGGTTATCATAACATATTTGAACATATTACGTGTTGCTTGTAATGTTAATAATTTGTTATTAAAACATGACTCCAGAACAACCAGGAACCAGGCAATAGGGAAACTGTGTTGTTACGGAGGAAACAGATAAGGAAATTTTTTTGTTTTGCCTGTGTGCCCTGTGACGTTTTAGAACCAGTGCTTTTTTCTGGGGGTACACAGGGGTTCACATACCCTTAAACATTTTGTGAATCTACTGGTAAGTTTGGCCTCGTTGAGGGGCAGTATTTCAATATGAGTAGGAAAACGAGAGTACCCCTAAAAAATTTTTTAAAGAAAAAAGTATGGTTTTAGAACGATATATCTAATATCTTTCTAATAACGTTATAAAGGTCAGTGTAGATCCAGCCCAGGTGAGGTTCAGCAAAATGTATCCTGATTTGCAAAGAGGCCGAATCATCTGAGGCAACGCTCCGGTTGCCCAAGTTTATTTCAATTAGATCCTTTGACGCAACAAGCGGAAAGCTTATTGCAAAAGAAAATAAAGTAAAAATATGATTGGTTGCCAACCGCAGAACGGATTCCTCCGAACAACAAAGGCTGGCGTAGCTGCAAAGCAGGAAGGCCTTGATGCTTCCACTCTTAAGTGGGCAGCTGGTAGGTCGCCGTAGGTCAGTCTTTCTCTAAATCATCTCCCAAGCAGGAAATGTACCCCCTGAAACCTCATGACTGACAAAGAGCTTGTCAGCATAATAATAACTAGGGGGGGGGGGATAACCCTAACCACAGTCAATGGATTGAAGCTCTGAATGAACATGTCCAGAATGCATGAATATTCTTGTTTCATCTTCACCGCCATACCCAAATGAAGGGAATGATATCACGTACTCCGGTGCAGAATGAGGTTCATTATGTTCTGCAACATGTCTTTCCTACCTTCCATTGAAGCAGAGGATTCTCTTTCATCTCCGCTCCTAATGAAGACCTGCTACCTCTCGCTGCTTAATTATTAAAGGCACAGACTACTGAGGAGATTTTCTGTCAGATTCTTGGCTGGATTGGTAAATGGGGAGGGGGGGGAATTCTAATTATTACTTCTGATCCATCTGGAAGTGAAGCTGCAGGAGTAGAAGGGAAGGGGCAAGGGCTCAAGGATCTCTTCTCTGCATTAAAAATATGTATATATATATGCAAAAATGCGGTGCTACTGCCTGACTGCGCAGCCCTATACACGGGGAAGGGATGTAGCTCTGTGGTAGAGCATCTGCGTTGCAGGCAGAAGGGCCCAGGTTCAATCCTTGACGTCTCCAGGTAGGGATGGGAGAGATTCTCCTCTGTCTACTTAGAGGTAAGGCCACATCTGCACCATATATTTAAAGTGCACTCACCCCCACCTGGAGATTCAAGTCCTGACAGGCAAAGCTGGACTTCTTAGTTGACCCCAAGCTCAGCAGGAGTCAATAGTGAGATGCAGCAGCAGCAACAGCAAAAAATCCATTGCTATTCTAGGCTGCAGCAATAGAAGTATAATGTCCAGATCAAGGAAAGTAACAGTACCACTCTATTCTGCCTTGGTTGGACCACATCTGGAGTACCGTGTCCAGTTCTGGGCACCAAAATTTAAGGAGGATATGCGCAAGCTGGGACGAAGGCAAAAGATCACTCGGACATGTGCAGAGGAGGGCAGCCAGGATGATCAAGGGTCTGGAATCCAAGGCTTATGAGGAAAGGATGAAGGAGCTGAGTATGTTTAACTTGGAAAAGAGGAGACTGAGAGGAGATATAAGGTGTGAGTGCAAAGTTTGGTGAAGGGTCACAGAAACTGAACTGTGAGAAATATTCAAACATACATGCCTTCAAAGTAGGCCCCCTCTGATACAATGAATGCACCATTGACAACATTCGTAGAAGTGTTGGAAACTTCTGGAGAATTCCTCTTTTTCATACTGCTTTCAGTTCCCTTGTCAACAGCAGCTCGGACGTGTGAAATGTTAGGAAATCTGTGCCCTTTCAGTGCAGATATCAGTTTTGGAAAAGGAAAGAAATCCGGTGGGGCCAGATCGGGAGAATATGGAGGGTGGGACAACTCAGTAACCTCAGTAACAATTTCACGCGGAATATGCAATCGTTTGGACGGACAAACGCCAATCCCACAAAAGTAACTCACAAACTCTGTTGCCACGGTTGCCACTGTTCTGCTCATCGACTTTCTGCCAGACCAAGGGCCATCTTTGATGGTTTGCCGCCCTTTATGGAAACGCTTAAACCACTCATACAGTATCTTTCGAGTTACAGCTTCATCTCCGTACACAACATTCCGTGGGTTTCCGATGCCGATTGTATGTGCAAATATTTCTCGCTGTCCGATTTATGTGACCATTCACCGAACGTTCGGGTCGCACCTTGTATCTTCAAATATCTCAAGGGCAATGGAGGAAGGAGCAAGCTTTTTTTCTCCTGCTCCGGAGGCTAGGACCTGAGCCAATGGATTCAAGTTCCAAGAAAGGAGATTTCGACCAAACACCAAGAAGAACTTTCTGACAGTAAGAGCTATTCAGCAGTGGAACAGAATCCTATGTGTGGTTGTGGACTCTCCTTTCTTGGAGGCCTTTAAACACAGGCTGAATGGCCACCTATCGTGTATGAGTGAATTGAGATTCCTGCATTGCAGGGATTTTGACTAGATTACCAACTCTGCAATTCTGTGATTCTAGGATAGGTCAGCCCTGAAGGTCAGGCGACTCTTGTCCTATTGCTGTACTTTCTCAGGACGAAACCAAAAAGTCACGAAACAGATGTGCCTCTGCAGCATTTTTATCATTAGATCTCCTTTAATCATTTTCTACTTTAGTTAAGTGTCACTAATGAGGTCATGTTTGCATGTTGTCCTTTGATCTATATTTCTCCCCATCCATTCATCTTTATTCATTCCAACACTCATATCTTAAAAAAAATAAATACCATCCCATTTTCTTCTTGCAGGAAGATCTTTACTGTATAGCTAACTAAAGTTCTTATCTAAGGTATTGTTCTTCCTTTAACTCCTGCCGAGATACACTGACATTGATCCCTGAATGCTGAGAGCAGGAGAACGAAGACAAAAGATCACTCGGACAAAGTTGAATCAACCCGCTTATTTTTCATCAATATCTCTGATAATTGGTATATACAGTGCCAGATATTCCTAAATCCTATATAACAAAAATAGTTATAAAGGTGATATTTCCCTTTCTCCCATCACAGTGGGTAAGAACAGTTTGGGTGGTAGCTCCAGCAAAATACAGTACTGCAATTCTGCAGGCTTTCTTGTATATAATTCTCTCCTAACCAAGTCATTTCTTTATTTTTCGGTATTAACCGGTAAGGACAGGGTGTGGGAAAAAGCAGAGAACAATCATTATATGCTTAAAAACAAAACAAAAAACTATTTCTTGTTTTCCAGTGCCTATGCTATCAGTAGGAGGAAAAACCCCCACAAAAGTTTTCTGAAGCCATCTAACCAACCTTCACAAGGTTAGTGTGGGTTTTACAAAACAGCTGTTTGTGTCTGAAAAATGTGTGTGTGTGTGTGTGTGTGTGTGTGTATAATATCAGACCTAGGTGTTCTGCACATGTAGGTGAGATTGTCTGAGGCGGGGGGGGGAGGGTGGTTCACATATAAATTGTCTGTGCATAGGAGTCAGCTCCTGGGGGTCAGAGGTCTTCGCCCCCACCATAAAATATTTGAGGCCCCACCCCAAGTTGATAGACATTGCCATTGAAATGGTGCATGTGTGCTGTGTCCTATAATTCAATGGGTCTTATGTCCCACTCAGCTTATTTAGGAACACAGCCATGCAGTCTGTTTTTTAAGCATGGAAGAAGAAGAAGAAGAAGAAGAAGAAGAAGAAGAAGAAGAAGAAGAAGAAGAAGAAGAAGAAGAGGAGTAGTTTGGATTTGATATCCCGCTTTATCACCCGAAGGAGTCTCAAAGCGGCTAACATTCTCCCTTCCCTTCCTCCCCCACAACAAACACTCTGTGAGGTGAGTGGGGCTGAGAGACTTCAAGGAAGTGTGACTAGCCCAAGGTCACCCAGCAGCTGCATGTGGAGGAGTGGAGACGCCAACCCGGTTCACCAGATTACAAGTCTACCGCTCATAACCACTACACCACACTGGCTTTCTGGAAAGAGGCATGTGGGTGCATGGGGCTACCACAATGCCCACATGCCTCAGGCATTTCCTACAAAACCCAGACATTTCCTTTAAAGTGTAAAAATCTGCCCAGATGGGCATATTGGCCCCACAAAAGAGGACATGTCCTGGTTTTCCCAGACATATGGCAACCCTAACTTATCGGCATTGAATTTGCTTAGGATTGGCATGCTTACTGGGAAGTCAACCCTGGGGAGTTCAAGGCAGCTTGTTTCCAACTTTGTGAGCCTGAGATCGCTGCCTTCTCCGTTTCCAAAGGGAGCAGGTGCGAATTGGGTCAGTATCCTGATCTGCTTAGGTAGCAAGGCCAGAGCATGCATCTCTCCGTGCAGCCATGATGCCAGAGAGAAATGCCTTTTTTTGAGGCCTGGAAGGCAGAATGCCATGACAGCATAAGCCAACTTAATCCTGTTTAAGAAAGAAAGAATAACTCGAGGATTCACATTGGTTAGATGGGATATTCAGGGGCTTTGCTCTGGTTACACTGTACTCTGTCAACATCTATTGATTCCAAGTGGCTGTTAAGATTTTCCTCGCTGTCTCCTTAAATTAAATTAGCCTTGCTTTGCTTAACACGCTTTGGAATCCAGGACTGTTATTTGAGATATAGCATGTGTTTGTGTTTGTGTTTTAGAAAAGGGAAAGTGGTTGCTCCAACCTTGGCTGTTCCCAAAACCCACAAGCTCGAGTAGTCTCTCCCCCAAATTATAGCAGGGTATGCAAACCTTTCTGGGCATGTAGGCAGATTTACAAATGAGAGAAACTGCCATGGGTCACACACCACACAGCAGCCAAGCACACTTCACAGCTGAGTTTTGTTGAATACAACAGAACGCTGGTTTCAAGCCTAATTTCAGCAAGGAAGAGAGACAGTGCAGGCCTCTAGGAGCGCATGTGCTCCTGCAGGCAAATAATTATGATTGTTTCAGCTACGCAGTGCTTCCCATGGGGCATCCTGAAGCAATTTACAACTTATTCATTTCTTTCATAAAGTTTATAAATCACTTGATTGTTTTTTTTAAAAGCCCTAAAGCAGTTTACAAAAATAATAAGGCAATAAAATTATAATTTATTTTTTTAAAAAAATTGAGCTTAGCAATAAACTAAAAACAGATTAAAGCACACCTCAAGATTCTACATCTCTGGGTAGGCTTTGTCTAAACAAAAATGTTCTTAGCAGGTTCCGAAAAGAGTACAACGAAGGCACCTGCCTGGTATCAATAAGCAGGGAGTTCCAAAGGTGCTGCTACACTAAAAGATCAATTTCTTGCCAATGCGGAATGGATAGATCTCAGTTGGATGTTCAAACAATGATCCAAAAGCAAGGCCGGTACCAATGGGAATAAAGATTTTGTTGAAAGTAGAATGTCTTTAGCAGGCAACAGAGAAGGCGCCTTTTTGATACGCAGTGGGAGGGAGTTCCGCAAGGTCGGTGCCACCACACTAAAGGCCCTCTCCTGCAGAACTTACTGGTTGGCTGGGGGGTGAGTCAATCTGTCAGATATCCTGGTCCATAGATGTATAAGGCCAGCTCCTTGAACCTAGCTTGGTAGCTAATTGGCAGCCAAGTGCAGTTCTTTTCACAGCAGCATAGGATGGCGATATTCTTCCCTGGTGAGCAGTCGAGCCGCTGCATTTCTCGCGAGCTGCACCTTTTGAACCAGCTACAAGCGCAACCCCATATAGAGCGCATTGCAGCGATCTCACCTGGAGCTTACCGGCGAATGCGCGATTGTGGTAAAGCTATCCCCGTCATTTCAGCCGCATAATGTGGAGAGCAGTGAAGTGGTACATTTTGAAGTACAGTGGTACCTCTGGTTATGAACACTTCGGGTTCTGAGCTCCGCTAACCGGGAAGTAGCTGCTCCTGGTTGCGAACTTTGCCCCAGGATGCGAATGGGAATGTGAGCTGGAGGCGTGCGCACATTGGGAGGCCCCATTAGTGAAAGCGTGCCTCAGGATAAGAACGGTTTCAGCTTAAGAACGGACCTCCGGAACGAATTAAGTTTGTAACCAGAGGTACCACTGTACATCCTTGAAGACCTCACCGTGACAAAAGAGGCTTAGGGAAGGTATGTGTTGGTATGTGCAGGTATGGTCCAATTTTGCATCTTAGCCAGAGGTGTAGCAAGGGGGGGCGTAGGGGGCAGGCAGCCCCATATTCCATAATGGAGGGGGTGACAACTAGGGTGGTTCATAAAAAAAACTTTAAAAAAAAAATGCCTGCTCCAAAGGTCTTATCTTACTATACTGGGGATTATATAGCTATATATGAAATTTCATGCATATCGGTTAATATCTTGACCCTCCTCCACCTAAATAGCTGTTTACTTGGCTGTTTTCTTATGCCGCGAAGGCTGAAATTTCAGTTCAGTGGAGCACTTACTGTTCCCAACCCTAACCCTGTGGAAAGCCATCTAATTAGACTTTAATTTGATTATGAGATGTTTTTAGGAGGTAATTTAATTATTGTTTGATTTTATACCAATGTTATGTATCTGATGTTAGCCACCCTGAGACCGACTTCGGCCGGGGAGGGCAGGATATAAATAAAAGTTTATTATTATTATTATTACTTGTTATTATTCCTTTGTAAGAAAATATGAAATAATGTAAAACCATTTTTGCAGGGGGGGACGGGAATCAATTGGGCGGGGGGGTGACAAGAAATTTTCCTCACCGGGTACCACCTGACCTTCCTACGACTCTGTTCTTAGCAAAATGAAGCTTGGGTACTGGTGGGGTCTTGTTGATCTCTTCAAGCTGTTGACTGGGTGCTGGCAGTCCAGGGATAAGCATACACGCCTCACAGCGTGGTATCTTACTGAGATAATGTGTTTTTTAAAAGCTCCCTCCTTTGCCAGTTTGAGATTCCAAACCTCGCCAGCCTCTCCTCATGCGACTCTCATTGATTTCAATCTGTCCCACATAACTGCAGCACGCTGGGCTGCCCATAAATTTCCATTAAACAGAATCATGTGTATTAAGTTGTAAATATGAATAAAAGGGCTTTAAATAAGTAGATTGCAAAGCTATATTAACCCGCCATTCGGTTTGCCAGCTTTATATTAAAAGCATATTTTCTTGCAACGATCGAGATGCTAGATGTGCAAAATAAATAGGCCCTAGCTGTTTTCCCCCCCTGTTGAATTAATATTAATGTTTGCTTTTCTTTATTGCCACATTTCCCAGCTGCATCAAACGCTGGCAGGGTTGCTAGGATAAAATGTCTGAAAGGGTATAGGAGGTTATTGTAAACAACCTCTCACTAGTTTTACCCGTGACAAGCAAAAACCACTATAGAGTACAGTGGTACCTTGGCTTTCAAACGTCTCTGTTGACAAACATTCTGGTTTCTGAACACTGTAAACCCGAAAGTAACCATGTCAGTACCTTTTATCATATGTGGTGGGAGTGTAAGAAGGTAAGAATGTATTGGGATATGATATATCATGAGTTAAGAAAAATGTTGAAATATAATTTTGTTAAGAAACCTGAAGCTTTCTTATTAGGTATTGTGGGTACAGACATTGAAAGGAAGGACATTAGACTTTTCCAATACGCACTGACTGCAGCTAGGATTTTGCTAGCACAAAAATGGAAACAAGAAGAATTACCGACGAAAGAAGAATGGACAGTGAAATTGACGGAATATGCAGAAATGGACAAATTGACGGGAAGAATCCGGGAACAGCGGGACCAGAAATTAATCAAAGACTGGTTCAAGTTTACGAACTATTTAAAAGACAAAACAAAATCGAAAATTCTTTCTAGTAGCACCTTAGAGACCAACTGAGTTTGTTCCTGGTATGAGCTTTCGTGTGCATGCACACTTCTTCAGATACACGAAAGCTCATACCAGGAACAAACTCAGTTGGTCTCTAAGGTGCTACTAGAAAGAATTTTCGATTTTGTTTTGACTATGGCAGACCAACACGGCTACCCACCTGTATTTAAAAGACAATTTACAATTGAATACGCTAATAGGATTTCAAGAAGTTTTGTAGTTAATGTGTAGAAATATTATTGTAAGTAGGGTAGTTAAAATAAATAGGAATTCTATGATAATGTAAGCAATGGTTGATTAAAGAAGTATAAGATCAAGATATAATTTCGAAAGCCATGTGGAGGTATTGAGGGAAGTCATGGCTTTGTAAGCCAAAGTGGAAAATGTATGAAAATGTTTGATTTATTTTATATTGTAGCAGTATAGTGTAAAATAAAATAAAAATTATATTTAAAAAAGTAAACCTGAAAGTAAACGCTTCGGTTTTCGAACTCGCCTCGGAAGTTGAACATGTCACACAGCTTCCGTATTGATAATAATAATAATAATAATAATAATTTATTATTTATACCCCGCCCATCTGGCCGGGTCTCCCCAGCCACTCTGGGCGGCCTCCAACAATCAAAATACAATACAGAGTCACAAATTAAAAACTTCCCTAAACAGGGCTGCCTTTAGGTGTTTTCTGAATGTCAGGTAGTTGTTTATTCCCTTGACTTCTGACGGGAGGGCGTTCCACAGGGCGGGCGCCACTACCGAGAAGGCCCTCTGCCTGGTTCCCTGTAGTTTTGCTTCTCGCAGTGAGGGAACCGCCAGAAGGCCCTCGGCGCTGGATCTCAGTGTCCGGGCTGAATGATGGGGGTGGAGACGCTCCTTCAGGTATACAGGACCGAGGCCGTTTAGGGCTTTAAAGGTCAACACCAACACTTTGAATTGTGCTCGGAAACATACTGGGAGCCAATGCAGATCTCTCAGGACCGGTGTTATGTGGTCCCGGCGGCCACTCCCAGTCACCAGTCTAGCTGCCGCATTCTGGATTAATTGCAGTTTCCGGGTCACCTTCAAAGGTAGCCCCACGTAGAGCGCATTGCAGTAGTCCAAGCGGGAGATAACCAGAGCATGCACCACTCTGACAAGACAGTCTGCGGGCAGGTAGGGTCTCAGCCTGCGTACCAGATGGAGCTGGTAGACAGCCGCCCTGGACACAGAATTAACCTGCGCTTCCATGGACAGCTGTGAGTCCAAAATGACTCCCAGGCTGCGCACCTGGTCCTTCAGGGGCACAGTTACCCCATTCAGGACCAGGGAGTACCCCACACCCGCCCGCCTCCTGTCCCCCAAAAACAGTACTTCTGTCTTGTCAGGATTCAACCTCAATCTGTTAGCCGCCATCCATCCTCCAACAGCCTCCAGGCACTCACACAGGACCTTCACCGCCTTCACTGGTTCTGATTTAAAAGAGAGGTAGAGCTGAGTTTTCCATATCGAGGCTTCCGTACTGAGTTTTCGGTTTTCAAACGTTTTGGAACTCGAACGGTCTTCCGGAACGAATTACATTTGAAAACCAAGGTAACATTGTACATTGCATTACCTAGTTGCAATTTCCTTCTTGCGGTGGAGTGGAAGAGGAAGAGCTCAGGCACGCACAGTGGGGCATGTAAATTTAGTTTATTAAATTTTGCCCTGGCCTTATTTGATAGCACTATTTATTTTCACGACAACCTTGTGAGGTAGGTGTAGCTGAAAGATTGTGACTGGTTTGAAACCTTGATTAACACCCAAAAGAACCAAGGTCACGAACAACGCTATACCAAACACACAAAGATCGTAACTGGCTGATAAAGTAATTCAATATCCCATCATTTTTACATGTAAACAGATATAATATAGAACTCAAACATAATCATACATAGGTACAACTATTCAACTGCAAATATACGACATCAACATGTGTCAATATGTATCACGAGATCCACATAAAACAGATCAAGGTCCCAAGACAGACAAAAGTCAAGCATAGATATGAAAATTATAGTCTTGCCAGTCTGCAACATGAAAGTTGCCACAGAGGGGTGTGATAGATATTGTGGAGCATGACGCAGGTTGTAGAGGCTGGCGATGGCGCTGTAGTCTCGCCGCTCCAAAGGATTCAGGTGAAGTTGCCACGAAGAAAATGCAAACCAAAAAAAGTGCAAGGTTACCCGGATTACAGTCCTTGTTTCGCCAAAACTGGCTTCATCAGCAACAAGTATGCTCTCGAAGTGAATGTGTAAACACAGATCAACAGGAGTATAGAGTATATGTAAAAATGATGGGAAATTGAGATTACTTTATCAGCCGGTTACGATCTTTGTGTGTTTGGTTTGAAACCTTACCTTTAAACCGCTATGATATCACTTTAACAGTCATGGATCCCCCCCCCCCAAAAAAAAAGATTCTGGGAGTTGTGGAGGGTGTTTTTAGTGGTTTATTTTTTTATTTTTAGGATGCTAAGATTTGCTAGGAGACCCACAGAGCTACACTCAGAGTGGTTTAACAATCAATCCCTTTCCCCAGGGCACTCTGTGAATTATAGCTCTAGGAGAGGAACAGGGGTATTTTAACAACTCTCAGCACCCTTAGCAGACAACAGCTCCCAGAATTCTTTGGGGGGCAAGGATGCCCACAAGCAGCAGTGGACAGCGCTTTGGTCTGGAGGCACATACATAGAATCATAGAATCATAGAGTTGGAAGAGACCACAAGGGCCATCTAGTCCAACCCCCTGCCAAGCAGGAAACACCATCAAAGCATTCCTGACAGATGGCTGTCAAGCCTATGCTTAAAGACCTCCAAAGAAGGAGACTCCACCACACTCCTTGGTAGCAAATTCCACTGTCGAACAGCTCTCACTGTCAGGAAGTTCTTCCTAATGTTCAGGTGGAATCTTCTTTCTTGTAGTTTGAATCCATTGCTCCATGTCCGCTTCTCCGGAGCAGCAGAAAACAACCTTTCACCCTCCTCTATATGACATCCTTTTATATATTTGAACATGGCTATCATATCACCCCTTAACCTTCTCTTCTCCAGGCTAAACATACCCAGCTCCCTAAGCCGTTCCTCATAAGGCATTGTTTCCAGGCCTTTGACCACTTTGGTTGCCCTCCTCTGGACACGTTCCAGCTTGTCAGTATCCTTCTTGAACTGTGGTGCCCAGAATTGGACACACTATTCCAGGTGAGGTCTGACCAGAGCAGAATATAGTGGTACTATTACTTCCCTTGATCTAGACGCTATACTCCTATTGATGCATCCCAGAATTGCATTGGCTTTTTTAGCTGCTGCATCACACTGTTGACTCATGTCAAGTTTGTGGTCTACCAAGACCCCCAGATCCTTTTCACATGTACTGCTCTCAAGCCAGGTGTCACCCATCCTGTATTTGTGCCTTTCATTTTTTTTGCCCAAGTGTAGTACTTTACATTTCTCCCTGTTAAAATTCATCTTGTTTGCTTTGGCCCAGTTCTCTAATCTGTTAAGGTCATTTTGAAGTGTGATCCTGTCCTCTGGGGTATTAGCCACCCCTCCCAATTTGGTGTCATCTGCAAACTTGATCAGGATGCCCTCCAGCCCATCATCCAAGTCATTGATGAAGATGTTGAATAAGACTGGGCCCAAGACAGAACCCTGTGGCACCCCACTAGTCACATCTCTCCAGGATGAAGAGGAGCCATTGATGAGCAATGGGTTCGGTCAGTCAGCCAGTTACAAATCCACTGAATGGTAGCATTGTCTAGCCCACATTTTACCAGCTTCTTTACAAGAATATCATACACAAGCTTTCCAGCTGGTGAGTCACTATAGAATATAGATGCATCATGTAAGTTACGAATAAGCATGTAAGTTACGAATAAGTCATCCGTGTTGGTTGTCTTGGTGGATATGAGCGACAGATGAAAATGCGGATGAAATATCTGCGGAATAGTGTATGGCTAAGAAGAGGCCTGTAATGGTTTGAATAATAAGACTTAGGCCCAATAATGATCTGAAATTTCATCAAGCAGAGATGTTAGATGGGGTTGGAAGATCAATGAAAGAGGCGTTAACAATTTTGAGGATGGGGTGTTGTTTTCATAAATTAAGCATCATTGGTTATTTTAGTAGTTGAATACAACAGCGGTGAGGTTGGTGCATATACTATGTCCACAAGGAAATGCAGCCCCTTGGGCTTAAGGAAAAGTTCTCCATTCCTGCTTTATAACAAAATCCAGGCCAGAGGTCTGATTTGTTACAAGCTAGCTTCCTATGGCTTAGAAAATCACCAGCTCTTTCTGATTTTGGGGTGGTGGTGGTGGTCTAATCTAGTTTATTTTGCAAGCTAATCAGATTCCAGTGTAGGAGAAGTTACCCAATCTCTAAGGACAGTAGGACCATTGTACAAAATCTAAATAAATTCACCTGCGTTTTATTCAGAATGGTTTTGCTTTTACACGGTCATCTTCCCTGCCCTCAAGAGGCACAGAAACCACAACTCTTCTCGTAAAAATGGAAATAACAAGAAAAGGCCCCCATGCTCCCATATCTCCCGTATTGGAAACTGGGAAGGCTCCGCATCTGACTCCAAATGTATAGAGCAAATATCCAGAATCCTGCAAAAGGAAACCTTATTGCAATTTTCAATCAGCTCCTCAGTGGATTCAGTTAGCTCCCACTTACTATCTAGCAAAACAGTTGAAATCCTGTTTATCCAGGCATTTGGGGACTGAAATATAGTTTTTCCGGCAACCTTGTAATTATTCACTGTGAGGGTAGGTGATTATTTTACATGTTTTTATATTGATATTTTTAAAAGTTTGCAATTGTTTTTAAATATTTACACACACACTATTGTTTTATCACTTTTGTTTTTTTCCAACCCAGGCTCCTTTGGGAAGAAGCGTATGATATAAATGAAATAAACAACTGTTGGGAAAGCTCAGTTGGTAGAGCATGAGATTTTTGATCTCAGGGTCATGGGTTCGAAACCCGCAATGGGCAAAAGATTCCTAGATGACCCTCGTGGCCCCTTCCCATTCTACGATTCTATGAAACTGTGTTTGTGGCAAGCTGCTCTGAGGGCAAAACAACACATGAGGGCAGCAGAGAGCAGCAAAACAAACTTGCGGGGGGTGGGGGGAGAGAAGAAGAAGCAAAACTTCAAAGACTCTCTGGAAAATCAGAGGAGTCCTTGTGCAGTGTGCGCTGTTGTCTACACAGTCCGTCGGCTTCACATGAGATGGCTTTGCATGAAGAGAAGAAGGTTAATTAGTTACTCTTTTGGGGGCAAGGCATATGACCGGTCTTTTCCGTTGGCCTCTGTGCAAATGGAGAAGCATTCTCCATTCATATGTTGCACAGTTACTGATTCCTGCAGCTCACTGAAGACTCTTCAACAGCAGGACAGAATCACAGGAAGCTCGCTTGCACAGATATACCACGTACATTTAAAGCCCACCCAACGCACACTTAAAACATCCCTTTCTCCCAAACAATTCCAGGAACTGCAGTTTGCTAGCCGCGCTGGGAATTGTAGTTCTGAGAGTGGGAACCTACAATTCCCAGGATTCTTCGGGGGAACTCATGTGATTTTTATAAACGTGTGTTGAATGCATGTGTTTTAAGCGTAAGTTGTTGTCACAGAGTGCGCCGGTCAGCAAATCGCAGTTAACTCTTTATTAGCAAAAACGCGATCTCCACAGACTTGGCTGAGTGCCAGGCGTCATGAGCACAACAGCTCTTTCCCTGTGGGCCCTGCTCCATGAAATCAGTTGCCGAGACTGAAAGCCTCCGCCTCCTTACAGTCGCCTAAGTCCCATCCTCTCCAGCGCTTTCCCCAGGCGATCGGAGACTGCGCCCTGCCGCATTGACTAGGGCAAAATGTGCATGTGAATGCATATAAATTAGTGAAAGCAGCATAGAAAAATGTGCCTGTTCAGACGAATGCTGAGAAACACAGCTGGATTTTGACGAGAACCTTTTTGTAAATGTGGAAATGTGGAGAAGCGAATTTAAGATTGGGGGAGAGAGAGAGAGAGAGAGAGAAAAGGAGAGAAACTGAACCTGTCATATTCGCCGATCCGTCACAAGATCATTTCTCAGGGGGAAAGTGAGACCCATAGATTAAGAAGTGTGCATGCACACGAAAGCTCATACCAAGAACAAACTTAGTTGGTCTCTAAGGTGCTACTGGAAAGAAATTTTTATTTTGTTTTGACCATAGATTAAGGTTACCAGATTTTTTCAATCAATCTGGGGACATTTTTCAACTTCAATGGATTTTGTACGAGGACTGATTTGTAAATCCGGGGACGTCTTGTAACCTTACCATAGGTAGAGGCGTGCAATAAGATAACAGAACTCTGGGAATTGATCTGTGCCACCTAGACAGCTCCCTGTCTCCCAGAAAGTAACTGTGTGCTTCAGGAAAAAAACTCCCCAACCCCATTCCTATTGATCCACGTAAGGAATAATGGCCAGGCGTGACACATCAGCAGAATTAATCCAATCTCGCTCTCCTCAACTCCATCATCACCCTGTCTTGCCCTCAAGTGAAAAGTATAGATTTCTTTTACCAATCGGCTCATTCATTTACGAGTGTGACAGTGACCTACTTTTGCTCTCTTCCCAATAAAAATGAATATGAGAATCAAAACATCAACCCAAACAGTCCCCGGGCGCATCATTTAAAATGCTGCTAAAGGTTACGAGATTCACCCCGTGACACGTTAAAAGTTTAGGGATCGCAGGATGCGGTTTTCAGACCCGGGGAGGCAGCTGCGAGCACGATCCAAGATGCGGGAAGGGGGGGGCTACATATCCTCCACTGCTTTTCATGCTTTCGATTCCCATCCTGGTGATTTTGCCCTTGGAGAAACAGCAGCGCTTGAACTTACAGCAGTCTGCAAAAATAACTGCTCCCCTGCTGTTTCTCCCCTCTCTTCCCTTCCTCCACCCTAAGAAACGCGCCCCCCCCAAGCCTCCTCTGCTTTCCCCACCCTTTGGCACTGCAGGAGAGATGATGATCACTTGTACTGGGTGCAGATACTTACTGCTATGAAACAGCCCCCTCCTTGCTCCAGGGACAGCTCTGCTGTGGTCAAAGAGGTTACCATAAAAGCGAACACATTATTGCCTTTGAGTCATAAAACTGTGTCTTGGGGAGGTATTGCGAGAGCAGGCACAAGGCAACCATCAAACAGAAATGAAACTTAAGGCAGCATTCTGCGATGATGATGATGACAGGGCAGTGCATCACAAAAAATATCTTCTTTTTTTTAAGAAGAAGAAGATCCATTAAAAAAGAAACGCAAATCTGTAAATCGCTTTGTCATAGGAACATAGGGTCGTATTCAACTTAGGACCTTAGGGTGAAGGGCGGGTAATAAATTAGAATAACAAATTGTGTAGACCCGTTAAAATGAACAACCCTGTTAGTTATGCCAGCATGTGACCCCCCCCCCAACTCATCGGTAGTGCTTTCAGAGGCAGGGGAGAAGTCATCTAAAGCATAACCCTCAACTGTAATAATTAAATTGGGACATCCCGTTTTTGAGCGCTGTAAACTTGCATGGGTTACGTGACTCATGGGAGCATGCCTGGGAAGATGCACGTCCCAGTTTTCAGTCTGAACATGTTAGAGGGTCTGCTAAAGGGCTCTGCTCCATTGTCTCATCCCCTCTTCCTCCTCCCTTTCAGAGTCCTCTTCTTCAAAGGTCTCATACCCCTGCTCTGAATCACAGAAGAAGAAGAGTAGAAGAGTTTGGATTTGATATCCCGCTTTTCACTACCCGAAGGAGTCTCAAAGCGGCTAACATTCCCCTTTCCCTTCCTCCCCGACAACAAACACTCTGTGAGGTGAGTGGGGCTGAGAGACTTCAAAGAAGTGTGACTAGCCCAAGGTCACCCAGCAGCTGCATGTGGAGGAGCAGAGACGCCAACCCGGTTCACCAGATTATGAGTCTACCGCTCTTAACCACTACACCACACTGGCTCTCAAATGTGCACGGTGGAGGACTCTGAGGCATGTTCATCATTGCCCCATGTGAACATGGCTTCATATTACAGAAGAGGGTGTGGAATTGTGAGCAAGTTGTCTTCATGCTCATCTTGGCATTCATGAACTTTGAGGGTCCGCTGAGAAGTTCCCAAAGGAGATTCCAATTTGACAAGTGGAAAAATCTAGGGTGGCGGCTTATGCGTTGTTAAAAAAAAAAAAAAAAAAAGGAGGACGCCGATTTGCATGAAAATTGCAAATGGTAATTCATACGTAGGGACGCACATTTATAAATAATTGCTGTCATTTAAATAGAAACACAATACATCTCGCTCCAGCTGGGGGTAAAGACCTGCACGCTCAGATGCTAAAAACTGTTGATGGGCAAGTTCAAGGTTTCCAGTTGCTCTGATATTTGCACTGGACAATATGGGATGCCTTCAAACAGAGGACCGACAGCTCTTCAAAACAGAGGGCAGCTAAGTAGGGTCTGTGGCCACCCTGGAACAAACATGGCACTAGGTCACAGAGGAACTACCTCAGGAAATGCTAGGAAATGGAGGCTCAGAGGCATTCCTTACCAGAATAGACTCTGCACCTGTGGCCAGAATGTACCCGATTCTCTAGACCAAATAATTCTGGCCTGTCCTCTTTTTAACATCCTCCGTGCTGATTTTATAACGTCCTCTCTATGGCTTGAGGCCCCACCTAACAAACAACTCAAGAGATGACTCCCCAACACTTACTAGAGCTTTGGTACAATTTCTGACCAGGATCTTTGAAGTTAAATCAGGGGTAGTTTGGTCTACATAATAGGCTGAGGAGGATTCCCTTTTTACGGTATGTAATATAAAAATAATGCATATGGATGGCCTTTTTATGATTCTATTGTCTTATATATGCCAATAAAGGTGTTGAATTGAATTGAATTGAATTGAGTGCTTACTAGAAGGACAGATCCTGAAGTTGAGGCTCCAGTACTTTGGCCACCTCATGAGAAGAGAAGACTCCCTAGAAAAGACCCTGATGTTGGGAAAGATGGAGGGCACAAGGAGAAGGGGACGACAGAGGATGAGATGGTTGGACAGTGTTCTCGAAGCTACTAACATGAGTTTGGCCAAACTGCGAGAGGCAGTGAAGGATAGGCGTGCCTGGCGTGCTCTGGTCCATGGGGTCACGAAGAGTCGGACACGACTGAACGACTGAACAACAACAACAACAAATTGAATTGAATTGAAATGGAAACTGTTGACAAGGAAGTCTTGCAATGCATGGATGTCCTTGATATAGGAAGCATAGCTGTCAACTTTTCTCTTTTCTTGCGAGGAATCCTATTCGGAATAAGGGAATTTCCCTTAAAAAGGGGGGAAAGTTGACAGCTATGATAGGAAGCTTTACCAAAGTCCCACAAGCAGTGCCTAGGCTGCACAGCCTTCTTCCATATACTCTGATGATTTGAAAGAGTTTTTTTGGGACTGGAATAACACACACACAAAAAGCAGTGTAGGGTTCTTGGTGGATGGACTCTGTTCATCAATGACTTACAGCCTGCGTGGAAAAATACATATCGCAGCTGTCCACACAAACAACAAACAAGAAGTGTTGAGTCAGAAATATGACCAATGTTGGGAGATAGTGGCCACCTTTGCTACATTTATCCCTTTATCTGAAATCAGTTATTTTATCTGTAGGTTTCAGGCGCATGGTTGGTGTATATACTAATCCACAGATGTTGCTCTGACTGCATTGGGTGAGTGAGAATTTGCCAGCTCAGCAAATTCTATAAATACGAACTGCTTCTCCTCAGCCTCGCCGGCTTCAATGAGTTTCCACCAGCTAAGTTGGTCTCAGACTGCATGCTGGATTTTAATGTCAAACACATGTGCAGGGATTGACTCACTGTCCCATTGTCATGCCGAGAGAAGTCCTTTGATTTTTCGCCTTTCCAAGCCCCACAATATTTAGGATTTCTTCTTGAAAGTCTCTTGAGTCATTCAGTTTCACTCAAAATGTAACGTTCATTTAGGAGAAGGAATGACGGGAGGGGAAACCGCAACCAGGGCTGCTTTGTTGTTGTTTACTCTCTGCGCATAGTTACACAGCATCATTTGAGGAGCGTCTGCCGCTCTCCCTAATACCTCAGAAACCAAAACAAAGCAGGAAGAGAGACACACGCACTTCAATTGGAGGACTTTTCAAGAAAGACTGCTGACCTCAGTTGCCAGTTGGTTAATTACAAGCTTATGAAAATATTGTGGAGCCACTTCTCCAAAGGGAAGGCAAGGCTTCTTAAGATCAGGCTTTGACTGTCTGTTGCTTCTGAGTGTTCATGAAGTACCCTAAAACCAAGCTGTTTCTGATTCAAGACTTTAGAAATGTCTGAGACAAGAGCTGATCTTAAGGATGCTCAGATATTTTATCGGGTCCACTTTCTGAAGTTAACCAACGTGATTCACACTTCCCAGACTGCTACTGTTCAGAACGCTGCTGTCCTTCAGTTCTTGCGCTTCTTCAATTTTTGCATACATTCCTGAGCTCAAAACAACAACAACAACAAAATGTACATAAAAGTGTGCATTTTAGGTTAAAGTGGTTGAAGTGGATTTGTATACATTTTAGGATAAAATATATACGCGGGTGGCGCTGTGGGTTAACCCACAGAGCCTAGGGCTTGCTGATCAGAAGGTCGGCGGTTCGAATCCCCAAGATGGAGTGAGCTCCTGTTGCTCAGTCCGAGCTCATGTGCACCTAGCAGTTCAAAAGCACATCAAAAGTGCAAGTAGATAAATAGGGGGAAGGTAAACGGTGTTTCCGTGCACTGCTCTGGTTCTCCGGAAGTGGCTTTGTCATGCTGGCCACATGACCCGGAAGCTGTACGCCGGCTCCCTCGGCCAGTAACACAAGATGAGCGCCGCAACCCCAGAGTTGGACACGGCTGGACCTAATGGTCAGGGGTCCCTTTACCTTTACCTTTTTATGTACACGGTGCTTATCTTAGGGTAAAGCACACACGAAAATGCATATTCTGGGGGGCGGGGGAGTCCCCAAAACAATTTTTCAAGTACTTTGAAAAGAATGATGGCATCAGTTGATGATGATTGACACGTGGCATGGGCCCAATAATGTGTCATCCTTTGAACTTATGTTGGAAGTGTCAAGAGAAGGAAGGCACCTTTTCCCCCACATGTGGTGGACCTGCAGATAGGCTAAATGATTTTGAGAGACAATATGTATTGAACTGAAGAAGATGTTTAAGATGACGTTCCCCCAAAAGACCGGAAGCCTTTCTTCTAGGAATAATGGAATTGGATATCCCTAAGATATCCAGCGTGGTGTAGTGGTTAAGAGCGGTAGACTCGTAATCTGGTGAACCGGGTTCGCGTCTCCGCTCTTCCACATGCAGCTGCTGGGTGACCTTGGGCTAGTCACACTTCTTTGAAGTCTCTCAGCCCCACTCACCTCACAGAGTGTTTGTTGTGGGGGAGGTGATAAAGTGGGATATAAAATCTAAACTCTTCTTCTTCGAAGCTACTTAATTTATTCCTGTATGTGACGAGAGCAGCAAGAGTAACATATGCGCAAAATTGGAAAGTCAAAGATATACCAACCAAGGAAGACTGGCTGAAGAAACTGACAAGAATATGTGGTGTTGTCAAGTTTGACCACAGAAATCAGAGACCAGGAGGAATCTATGTTTAGAGAAGAATGGAAACCCTTTGCGGAATATTTGAAGAAACATAATAATAGTCAGATTAACACGCAAGTAGGATCTGAACTGTAATCAGCAGTAAAACAATTTAGATATTAAGTTAGGATGAAGAAGCATGTCAGGTATACACAGCACGATAAGGGGAAACAAGGACCCCATGGAGGGGTGGAGGGGAAGTTTACATTTGTTAAAAATATGGGGGGGGGGGAGACCAAATGTGTAATTAACTTTTGAAAATAAAAAAAATGTTTAAAAAGGACTTAAGAATGATCACATGCTAAGCTGCTATGGTGAAGGAAAAAAATAGCAGTTGGATCCTAGTGTCACTATGGCTTACCAGGAAGGAGAGAGGGAGAAACTGGAATTCAGAAGCATTACTGACTGTGTGGATGAGGAGCAAACAGAAAATAGGTAAGAATTCACACATAAATAAGGCCTATTTTTTATAGGAGGGGTCTTTGTGAGCATCCAAATTGCCTACATTCCCCAAATTGGGGCCTCCTCTTACCCAAGTCCTATATCACATAAATGTAACATGGCAGGAAGCACCCAACATCAATTGCTCCCTCTATTAACTTCACGCAACAGTCTATATCGCAATGGATGATTGTGATGATCTGCTGCCAATAAATCCTAAAACTGGTATTTTATATTTGGCGGTGGGGGGGGTACACAAACTTACCGCTCACTTCTTTTCTTTTCTTTTCTTTTCTTTTCTTTTCTTTTCTTTTCTTTTCTTTTCTTTTCTTTTCTTTTCTTATAAAACCACCCTGTTCCGGTTGCTAACAGCCTTTTATTTCTGAGCCAAAATTGCACCGCTCATAACCCTCCACCCGCCCGGCACAGACAACGGCCATAAAACCTGTCTTGGAAAGAATGATGTCAACCAATTTTTGAGACAGGGCACAGAAAGGAGGCTGACCAGGGTCAAGCTGACATGAAGTCAACAACGCCTGTGCAAATCGCCATTTTAAATATATATATATATATATATATATATATATATATATATATATATATATATATATATGTGCTGTATATTAATCTACGTTGGACTGTCCTGCAACCAAAGCCCAGGCTTAGCGCTCGTTCCTAAATCACTGTTTGGAGTGCCAACATAATAAAACAGGAATTAATACAGCTTGCTTTCGACATGTTTATGCATTTGTGGTGCACTTTTCCTTCTGAGGCTGAAAGAGACATTGTGGCGGCGGCAGCAACAACAGTCTCTGAGACCAAGGATTGAATGGTGCAGATTCAGAACTGTAATGGCTGCCAGCCAGCCTTGGCCAGCACCGGTGCATTCTGGGAAGAGAACATTGTTTGGAACTCCCTTCTAGTCTTGATACAAGGCCTTTCCACACTTACCGTTTATAGTGGCATATTTGCTGTTTGAGCCAGTGTTTCTAAGGGTGAATTTGGAGCCGGTTGTCTGAACCTTTGGTCACTTGTTGCTGTTATTGGAGAGTGAGTGTCAGATTTTCCTTTCCTCGCTAATGCATACCCTCCAACACGTCAAGACAACAAACCAGGACGCCATCTTCTGGGGCCACCTAAATAACACCCACCAACTCTCTCCACACAGAAAACCAGGAATGTGGTACCATTGAGCATTACATCTTTCCAAAAGGTTTCACCTTGTAAGCAGGGCTTGTTCCTTCAGTAAACAAGAATTTGAGAGGCTTCAGTAGATTTTCTGACACCGAGTATATTGCTGGATTGTAATTGAATGTGAGATTAGTGTTTACAGGATTATCGTTCTCGCTCCTCCTGACTCTCCTTCCATCTGTTCGCGGTGGGGGGAAGTAGAAAGGACATGTTATTAAAAAGTAGTCACCTCTAATATCCTGGCTGCAGCTCGCTGTTTACACAGATAGCTTATATATAAAGTGAGTCCTGCTCATGATTGGATTGAAGACAGAGTAATTCACTCAAGGGCTTGACTCTCCTTCTAGCTGTGAAGTGTATTGTTCACAAAGTATATTGTTGCGTACACCTCGTTCAGCAGCAGAAACACAGGAGTACATTATAGCCCTTTCTAGTCAATCACATTTGCCTTGCTGTCATTTCTGGTGTAAAAGGACAAGCTGAGAGCAGGGAAGACTTCATTGTGCGTGGGATTCTTTTCAGGAACAAGAATGTTTGCCAGTGTGTGCCAGTCTTTTCTGCAATTGACTAGAGTTCGGGTTTTTATTTTTCATGCATTTCTATTCCAACTCTGAGGAAGTCAAGGGGGCATATATGGTTCTTCCCCTCCTCATTGAATCCCCACAGCAACCCTGTGAGGTAGGTGAGGCTGAGAGGAGACAGTGACTTGGCTCAAGGCAGTCACCCAGGCAGCTTCATGGCCGAATGGGGATTTGAACCCTGGTCTCCCAGGTCCTAGTCTGGCACGCTAATTGCTGCACCACTCTGGCTCAGGGGTGGGGGAAGGCATTCGATTCACTTCACATTTAAAGGAACACCCTCCCAGCAGAGGTCAAAGAGATAAATAACTATCTGACATTCAGAAAATACCTGAAGGCAGCCCTGTTTAGGAAAGTTTTTAACCTGTGATATTTTAATGTATTTTAATATCTGTTGGAGGCCGCCCAGAGTGGCTGGGGGGACCCAGCCAGATGGGCGGGGTACAAATAAATTATTATTATTATTAATTATTATTATTATTATTATTATACCTGCCAGCACTTTCCTGAACAACAGGACAGCTATCCTTCAGACAACAAGCAGCTATCCTTCAGAAATTGTGACTTCTTCACATTTTGCAATGCCGTTCTCCAGCTGAGTAGTGAACACAAGTATGCATATATTGTGGTAAAATGCCCCCCCCTCTCTCTCTGTGTGTATGTACACAGTGAGAAAACTGCTCTCTCTCTTTGTGTGTGTAGGGGAAAACCGTGTACAAAAATGGAGAAACTGCCACTATAATGCTGATGATATAACTGTGGGGAACTGAATGACAGATGAGAAGCTGAAATTCAAAGGTTTGCCCATCCTTAGCTTTGCAGCTGATTTCAAATCAATATGCAACTCCTCGCCTTTGCAGATCTTGACTACATGCAGAAGCTTTCTCTCTCCCCTCCTGCTTCTCAGTTTCTTTCTGATTCTCTCTCCCACTCTTCTTCTTCTCCTTTCTGTCTGGAATACAGTGGTACCCCGCAAGACGAATGCCTCGCTAGACGAAAAACTCGCAAAACGAAAGGGTTTTGCGAGTTTTTAGTTGACTCGCAAGACGAATTCGTCTATGCCTGTTTTTCGCAAGACAAATTCGCCTGGCGAGGTACCACTGTAAGCTGGCTTAACTTTTCGCTCTGGTCGGGAGGGGTGATGTCCGCGTCCGCCATTTTGGATCGACTGTGCATGCGCAGTCGATCCAAAATGGCAGACGCGGACAACATCCCTCCCGACCGCAGCGAAAAGGTAAGCTCCGCTGCCGGTCGGGAGGGGGCCGTGGGATCGTGCCCGATGTCGGGCATGATCCCACGGCCCTCTCCCTCCTTCCCGGAGCCCCGCCGCTGCGTTTTAAGACTGCAACGATTGTTGCAGTCTTAAAACTCGGTGGCGCGGAGCTCCGGTGCCGGTCGGGAGGGGGCCGTGGGATCGTGCCCAATGTCGGGCATCATCCCACGGCCCCCTCCCTCCCTCCCGGAGCCGCGGAGCTGCGTTTTAAGACTGCAGCGATCGCTGCAGTCTTAAAACACAGCACCGCGGAGCTCCGGTGCCGGTCGGGAGGGGGCCGTGGGATCATGCCCGATGTCGGGCATCATCCCACGGCCCCCTCCCTCCCTCCCGGAGCCGCAGAGCTGCGTTTTAAGACTGCAGCGATCGCTGCAGTCTTAAAACACAGCACCGCGGAGCTCCGGTGCCGGTCGGGAGGGGGCCGTGGGATCATGCCCGATGTCGGGCATCATCCCACGGCCCCCTCCCTCCCTCCCGGAGCCGCGGCGCCGTGTTTTAAGACTGAAGCGAGCGAACAGCAGCGCTGCTGTTCGCTCACTGCAGTCTTAAAACGCGGCTTGGCTTGGCTCCGGTGCCGGTCGGGAGGGGCCCCCGGACTTTTTTTCCCCATAGGAACGCATTAATTAAATTTTAATGCGTTCCTATGGGAAAAGGTGCCTCGCAAGACGAAATTTCCGCAAGACGAAGAGTCTTGCGGAACGAATTAATTTCGTCTTGCGGGGTACCACTGTATCTAATGCCTCTCTGCCCTGCCAGTCCCCTCGAATTCCGAGAGAATTCCTCTGAGACGCAAAGCAAAGGGAAGAGAAGCATGAGGCAAAAGCAGGGTGGTGGGGGGACCCAATGACTGGGACTGGATGATAAAGTGCTGGAGAGGGAGGGTTGCAAAGCAGAGTTCACCAAACCATGGACAGCTCCACAGCGGTGTACAAGTTGTTCTGTATTGGAGACTGCAACGTGCCTTATTTCATGGATTTGTTCACCTAGCCCAGGACTTTCTGCCCCAAATGGCAGCTGCTTTCCAGAGTCTCAAGCAGATGTTCTTCCCCATTGCCTGTGTCTTGAGCCTTTAAGAAAAACTCCAAATAATAATAATAATAATAATAATTTATTATTTGTACCCCGCCCATCTGGCTGGGTTTCCCCAGCCACTCTGGGCAGTTTCCAACAGATATTAGGATACATTAAAATGTCACAGATTAAAAACTTCCCTGAACACAACCTTGGAAGTGACAGGGAGTAAACCTGTTATCTTTCTACAATTGATTCATTCTGCTCTGCAAAGTCAACAGTCGATCTAACTGTGTGCTGGCCCCAAGGGTTTGTCCGTGAAGCGAGGTCCAAGTCCAGTCCTGGGTCTATGGGTCCAAAGGAGGTCAGTCCGGCAGGGAGCAAGGCAGGGAGCAGGTCGAGGTTCAAGGCAGGTTCAGGCACAAGGTTGCAGGTTGAGCACACGCTTGCAACTAAGTTGCTCACGCAACTTGGGCTGGGTCTGGCTGGCTTTTATCTGGCCCTATGCTTAGGACCGCCCCGATCCTCTGGAGACTCGCCTCTCCTCCGGGCCTGGAGGCGAGCACTCCTCCTGCAGGCACTTAACTCCCTTCGCCTCTCTGCCCTGAGCCTCTGTAGCTCAGGAGAGGCTGGTGGGTTACTGGACCCAGGGGCTGCCTCAGCTTCCTCTGAAGAGGCTGGGAGTGGAGCACCTGCAGGCAATGGGTCCTCCCTCCCATCAGGAGCCAGAGCAGACTCTGCTGATGCCTGCACCTGGGGATCCAGCACAGGTGGGGATCCTTCAGGCTCAAGCCCTGGCCCCGGCTCAGCTGGTTCTGGAGGCGGGGAATCCTGTGCAGGCTGGGATCCCTCAGGTTCAGCATCAGAGTCTGGCTCCCAGGCCATCACAAACTGGGTTTTAACAGGGTTAAACACAACTTTAAAAGAGTAGAGTAGGATAAAGAGGTTTGATACCCATATCATAAGAACAAATGTCCCTAACAAGCTTTACTTTACTAGCTTGCCAAATACATAAACTTCTGCTTATTAGGGTTGCCAAGTACCAACAATCAAGATCTTCAATTCTGGTGCATACACTAAATGTCTGGTCCACATTGCACCACTCAGAGGACGACGAACAGATAATGATCATAGAATTGTACAGCCAGAAGGGACCCCAAGGGCCATCTAGTCCAACCCCCTGCAGTGCAGGAACCTCAGCTAAAGCATCAATGATAGAGGGCCATCCAACCTCTGCTTTACAAACTCCAACAGGTACAAATGAAAAAAAAAAGCTCCAATAGATACAAAAACCTCCAATAGATTTTAGAAAACTTCAATGGATAAAAGCTATTACTGATGATGGCGATTGCTTGGTAAATGAAAAAGGTCACCAAGGCTCTTGCAAAGTCTTAATGAGTGTAGATACCAGATAAAAATATATCTAATAATAACATATTTTTAAATAAAACAACAGCGGAAAAAAGCTTTGACAGCACAATTTAGAGCAAAGGTTTTTTTCTCCTCCACTTCTGACCAGTAAAGAAAGGGGGGATTCCCTCAGTTAAGTCTCAGCCAGACAGGATGAGCCTTGCATCCTTCCACAAGTTCACCTCAGGACCTGCAAGATATCTGTGCAGGCTGACATAATTCTCTGGCTGCTGCGAACAGCCTGTCTCCCCACAGGACTCTAAGAAGCGAGTAAGGTCCCGGAAAAAGAAATGTTGGAAACAAACCTCCAATGGTTTGGAAGACAGCCAGTCAAAGTTTGCACATAGAGGATGGCAACCCACAGGCAGAAACGAAGTTAGGAAACAATCGCCGTTCTTGTCCTTATCTGAGGTCACAGGAATTATTCTGAATGTGTGTGTGTGTGTGTGTGTCCCCTTCCCCAAGCAGCCCTGCTTTCTTTCCTGTGATCTGGTATTCTGACAAGGACCCAGGGCTATATGATCCATTAACAGTTGCGAGCGGAATGCTCAGAATGAAGACAAATGAATCCCATTGACATCAATGGGGCTCATTCATCTTCGGCTCAAGTATTCCGGCTCAACCCTTTCGTGAACCAGGCTGTAGTCACCTCTGCTGAAGAGAGGGCAGTGGATTGATGAGTGTCTCCTGGGGGGGGGGGAGCGGGAAGTAAGAGACACATGAATTTGAAAACAAGCAACCTGCCCACCGCCCAGCCAGCCCATTGAGTCAGATGAAACCGCCTGAAACCCAAACACCGCCGCTCATGTCTGCACAATTGGCGATCTTCACAAAGATTAATACAGCACACCAGGCATTGTAAGGTGACCCAACAAGGTTGCTCCATAAATTGTGATTGCCGCTTGCCCCAGACTGCAAAACCATTGTTTGCCTGTCAGCACACACAGTATGGTCAAGCAAAGGTCGTGGCTCACAGACCTCAGAGTTCTCTCTGCAAATGCTGCTGACTTATTTATTTATTAATATGCATTTATATTTTTTAAAAACCAGTGCCCGTCATGAGGGGGGAAAGAATGTCACGCAGCCAACGTCTGGGCTCCTATGCAGTGTACATTAGAGGCCAGGGCCGTCTTAAGTATATCCGGCGCCCGGGCGCGAAGATCCCTCCAGCGCCCCTTGCACTCCACTGGGCAGGGCCAGGCATGACGGGCAGCTGTAGGGTGCAGCATGGCTGGCGGGGACGCCAAACTCGCGTTCCGCCGGGCAGGCTGCGGACGTGGGGAGGCCGTCGGCGAGACTCCCGTCAGCACGGCATCCAGGGCTCCCTGGACGGCCACACCAACGGGAGGCTCGCTGATGGCCTCCCCACGTCCGCAGCCCAAGAAGAGGTGGACGAGGGCGGCGTTCCCGGCAGGGCTGGAGGGCGGAGGTTGCCTCCAGGCCATAGTGCCTTGCGCCAGTAGCCTCAATGGCTAAGACACCTCTGTTAAAGGCAAGCCCAAAGGGAAATGAAGATGGCGGCTTCAGCTGCCTCAGAGGGCCTTCTCAGCGGTGGCGCCCGCCCTGTGGAATGCCCTCGCATCAGATGTCAAGGAAATAAACAACTATCTGACTTTTAGAAGACATCTGAAGGCAGCCCTGTTTAGGGAAGTTTTTAATGTTTGATGTTTTGTCGTGTTTTTCATATTCTGTTGGGAGATGCCCAGAGTGACTAGGGAAATCCAAACAAAATAGGAAATTCTTTCCAGTAGCACCTTAGAGACCAACTGAGTTTGTTCTTTTGGTGTATCTGAAGAAGTGTGCATGCACACGAAAGCTCATACCAAGAACAAACTCAGTTGGTCTCTAAGGTGCTACTGGAAAGAATTTCCTATTTTGTTTCGACTATGGCAGACCAACACGGCTACCCACCTGTAGGGAAATCCAGTTAGATGAGCGGGTATAAACAATAAATTCTTCCTCCTCCTCCTCCTCCTCCTCCTCCTCCTCCTCCTCCTCTTCTTCTTCTCCTCTTCCTCCTCTTCCTCCTCTTCTTCTTCTTCCTCCTCCTCCTCCTCCAGTGTCAAGCTGGATAGCTCAGTTGGTTAGGGCATGGTGGTGATAACGCCAAGGTTGCAGGTATGATCCCCATATGAGATAGCTGCATATTCCTGCCTTGCAAGGGGTTGGACTAGATGACCCCCAGGGTACCTTCCAACTCTTCAATTCTATGATCCTGTTGCTGAGTACCAAGTGGCTGGTGCTTTGGTGCAGTGCCGCTTCCAGGAAGAATGCTGGAAACTACCTTAGAACATTGGCCCATCGAGTTCCGTACCGTCTACTCTGACCGGCAATGGCTGTCCATGCTCAGATGGGGGAAACATTCCTAGCCCTACCAGGAGATAGCAGGGATCAATCTTGGGGCCCTTCTGCCACAGAGACGTGGCCATTTCATCAGCCTATCCCTGTCAACCACAGGGATTTGGTCCACTTTCTGGCCAACCCAGTCCGATGGCTCAGAAAAACAAACTCCCAATCAGATCATGTCATCCTCCAGAAGTCGCGATGCATTTTTGATGTGCAGATATACTTATTTTACATAAAAGATGTGTACAGAATGCATGTTTTGTGGAAGAATGCATTAAAAGCTGTGCATTTCATGTTTGTGTGCGTTCTTGCGAGAAAAAGAGAAACGGCACACAAAAGGGAATGAGACAGAGCAGGGATTGAGCAGCAGGAAGACTGAAACTGGGCAGCATTAGATGCCCGAGACTCTGCTTGATTTGAAGTCTATTGCTCCTAGGATTAGTTCCATTTCGAAGTTTCCTGCTGACTTAATGGGCTTCACCTAGATTTAATTGCATGTTTGTATATGGATTATCATATTACAGACAATTGATTAGACCGAATCTGTTTCTATAATTAGATTGACCTTTCGGTGATTATATTGCTTCTAAAAATGCTTGTTGACACCGCTTGGGTTCTGTAGGCTTGATAGAGAGCTTGTGTCACATAATAATAAGATGCAAAGCAAATTAGAGGGCCATTTTATTGGAATGGCATTAGTACACGATGAAAGAGAAACACATATTTTTTAGGTACCAGTACATATATATACAAACTACTGCTGTGTCAAAATCAGTTGTCTGAGTTCTCAAATGTTTTCTTCCCCTATGAAAGAGCCTTCTGCTTTTCTTCCTCTTTCTTGGGGCACTTGGGGGGGGGGAGGTTTGGGCTTGTTGTGACCTTGTGACATCTTCCCTTGAGATTTATTTGAAACATGAGCAACTGGGGACACTGGCTAATGATTGCTTTTAAGGGAAGTCCAGGCCATGGCAGAGATAATTTTGTTGAACGAAAGAGGGGAGGCTCACAAACACTCATCAACCCCTTTGGAAGTCAGATGTCTGCAGACCACCCATGAGAATTTCAACACCCAAAAAATCCCCTTTCAGGAATTTTGAATCCAATTTCTTTTCTCATAAATTCATGGAGAAATTGGGAGGGGTTTTTTGGGGTGGGGTGGGGTGGAGGACGTGGGGAAAAAATTGGTTTAGCGCTACCGCAAAATGTCAGTGGGCCCTGGATTTTGTCTGGCAAACTCAGCAGTCAACAAAATCAAATCAATAATGAAAACATTTGTTTTGGTTGCTCTTTCTCCTCCCAGTTCAATTCAAGGTGCTGCTTTTAAGCTTAAAAGGCCTCAATAGCTTGGGACCTGGGTATAATATATATAGAGAGGTTCCTTCCCCTATGCTTCATTTGAAACCTGAGGCCCTGCTCCAGATTCTTCTGCCATTCGAGGTGCAGCTATGAGGAGTAGGGACTTCTAAGTGGTCGTGCCCAGCTTGCAGAATGCCCTTTCAGGCGAGATCCATCAATCCCTGTCACCGTGTGCTTTCGGACAGCTGACTAGCTTCTTCTTTGGCGATCACTCATAGCCGAGTAAGATTGTCTTCCATGAAAACGGTCTTAACAGTGAGTCCATCAGTGACCGTGGAGGCCAATTCTGGATCCACACATCCTTCCACAGTGGGGACATAAGTTTCTGGGCGGGAGTTGATCAAGGAGATTGTGATTTCCTCTTAGCTCGATTCTCCTTTTCGCCCTGAGTTCGTGCTTCTTCAAAGTCCATGACACCTTCGGTAAAGGCTGTTCTCCAACTGGAACGCTCACAGGTCACATTGAGCTCTCCAATGACTAGCACATAGTCCCAAAAGACCTTTGGCTGACTGTGTGTTGATACATTTCTCTTTTGACTGCTGTTTTATGAATTGCTGCTCTCGCTGCTTAACAGAGTTCTTGGCCCCTTGTGTTAATGATTTCCGAATGGTATGATATGGTTGATGTGTAGGTTCACTTTTTTTTTGCATGATTTTATTTTGCAAATAGTTTCCTGTTGGGCAAGGAAGGTGGGGTAGATGCTTTTAAAAACAAAACATTGATGAAAGAAACATGCAAGGAAGATGCCTCTGGGAGAAGGCAAATGGTTTTCTGGGCTTACGCTGCCCAACCAAATGAAGAGAGCATTGAGTATCCCGTTAATGCCCCCTCCTGCAGATGAGTCTACAGCAGATGTAACACAATCTTTGCTCCGGTGGCTTCAGTGAGATTGAGTCACTCGGCTGCAGAGGATCTGGTCTGGAGTGCGGCACGTAGCTTATGGTTGCGAAGGATTTATTAAGGCAAAGGTTACTCGAGGCAAATCCATCATGTAATCTTAGATCTGACAGGGTGCTGCCATCTGTAAGGAGCAAGGGACTTGTAGCAGTAAGTGCTACTTAAAACTGAAAGGAGGAGGGACTCCCCCCTGCATGATAAATCGGGTACCTGCTACATGCAAAGTACGGCAAAAGGCAGAGTAATCGGACGTGAAACGGAATTAGGCGAGGCACGAGGTGACGATTTCCCACAGACTGCCTCTGCCATAGAAAGAGAGGAAATGTTTGTACTAAGTCAGCATGTTAAAAGTGCTGCATTAAAAAAATATCCTTGCTACACAACACAGAGATACCACTAAACCCACACGTCCCTCCCAAAGTTCACCCTATAGTCTTGGTCCCCACAGTCAGTTTGACCCACCCTGGGCCAGATCAAAGACCACTTGCCCCAGCCTGGATCTGGTCCCAAATTAAGGTGGGGCTATAAAAACAAAAGCAGGTGTCTCTGTGGCGCAATCGGTTAGCGCGTTCGGCTGTTAACCGAAAGGTTGGTGGTTCGAGCCCACCCAGGGACGGTTTCTGTTTAGGGACCAGGTGGCGCTGTGGGTTAAACCACAGAGTCTAGGGCTTGCTGATCAGAAGGTTGGCAGTTCGAATCCCTGCCACGGGGTGAGCTCCCGTTGCTCGGTCCCAGCTCCTGCCCACCTAGCAGTTCGAAAGCATGTCAAAGTGCAAGTAGATAAATAGGGACCGCTCCGGCGGGAAGGTAAACGGCGTTTCCGTGCGCTGCTCTGGTTCACCAGAAGCGGCTTTGTCATGCTGGCCACATGACCCGGAAGCTGTCTGCAGACAAACGCCGGCTCCCTCGGCCTATAGAGCGAGATGAGCGCCGCAACCCCAGAGTCGGACACGACTGGACCTGATGGTCAGGGGTCCCTTTACCTTTACCTATAAAAACAAAGAAACAAATTGAACCATACAGCTGGGAGGTAGGTAGGGAAAGGAGAAGTTGTGTCTCCTGCTCACCACCACTCCTGACCGAGAGCAGCGGGGTCCATTTTGCGGGGTGCTCCTTTGCAAGGGGCTTCTCCACAGGGAAGCCGCTTGCAAAGAAACACCCTGAAGCATGCAGGATCGGTGCCTCTGCTGACAGAGCTGTCAATCCTGCATGGTGCTCCTTCAGGGAGGAGCATCAGGCAAGAAGGAGAGTCAGGCGGTTGCTACCCTCTCCTGGGAAGACACAGTCAGCTGTGGGGGTAGGACTTGGCTTTTTAGTGGGGTTTCCACTCCTGGTACCTGACTCCCCTTTTGACCTGCTGCCCTAACCACACTAACAGCTATGGATAGTTCTCGGCCAGACACCCCAACCTGGATCAACCCACAACTGCCTGTACACAACTCATCTGAGTCCCTCCAGATATACCCAGTTTGGCTTGGGAATTGGCTGACTCTGGTGCACAGCCCTAGTTCCCTCACGATCCATCATAACTTGGACATGCTGCAGAAAAAAGGCCTTTAAGAAATGTGTCTTTCCAACTGCTTAAATCGGGAAGGAAAAGCTGGCGGCTTGGCTCTTTCCAGCCCGGCCAAGAAACCCACAGGAGCGTGCCCAGTAAGCAATTTGCTCTAAGAAATAAATGGCGGTGAACTGGAGCCTTTCTGAGCCTCTGCCTCCAATCAGTTTTTCCTATGCTGTGCTTCCTTTTTGGAGAATAAGAGTTTCTTAAAGGGCCAGCGACCTGGCATGATAACATGCACTTTTCCTGCACTAACTGCCTGGTACAGTCTCCGCACCACTAGACCCATCAATTAGCATGGAGGTAAGGATGACTCGAATAATCACTCAGTTTCAGTTCCTCATTTTTCCAGTCTCCAGTTCTCCACATTTCCACATAATCCTCATGAAAATTCATCAGTATTTTTAAGTGACTTGCTCCTAATATACACATTTTTGTATGCAATTTCATCTGATATGCACTTTTTTTTGCAAAGCATATTGTCCCAATTATAATGTATTTTTGTATATTTTGTCACCACTAATATATGCATTTTTATGCACGCTTTGCCTTGCATAAGAACTTCTTGCCAATGCAGAAAAACTGCATTGCAAAATTCAGAGCAGTGTAAAATTAAAGCACAGCTATGTTTCAGTTCATATAGTGGTTATGGAAAGTGTAAATTAGGTAGATTTTGTTCTAGATGTGAATTGAATCTAATTTCTCCCCCATTTCTACTTGGGAAGCAACCAGTTCCTTTGGCTCAGGATTCCTTGTGTCTGTAAGGTGCCTGCTTTAACTTCTATGGGCCCTGGGGCTGTGGAATCTGGTCCAGCAGCCTCCTGGCTGCTATTCTCTGTTTCAGCACCAGACTCAGAGGCAGTGGCACTTTGGCCTCTGGCCCAGTGACCTGGTCATTGGCAGAATTCATGTTTATGATGCAGCCATTCCGAAATACTTTTGACTAGGGGTGGAAGGAGGACCTGTCAATTTCAGTTGTCTCCGTTTCTCATTTTTCCTATCTTAAATTCATCTCCACATCTGCCTGCAGCCGCAGCCATCGAAAAGAAAATTCCTTGTGAAAACTCACCAACATTTCAGTGCAAATTTCTCCTAATAATCACACAATTTTGTAAGCAGTTTCGACAAGTGTTTTGCAAGGACTTTCCCCTAAAGAAATGTGTGTTTGTATGTTTTCACAACTATATATATATATATATATATATATATATATATATATATATATGCAGAGTTTCCTTAAATGCATGCATTTCTGTAAACTTTGGTTGGAGAACTGCATCACAAAATTCAGATAGGTGTGAATTTTGAAGGCTGGTCTCACATCATTTGAGAAACTACAGATTGCATAAATTCATCTGAACTGTATTTCTCCCACATTCCTCTTTTTGACAAATCCTGCTACAACATATGAAGATGCCCTGTTTGGAGACAGACCATTGGTTTTTCCTCACTCAGCCTTCCCTCAGCTTGGCGCCTGTCAGATGTTTTAGACAGCCCTGACCCATATGGCCAGTAATGAGGGCTCTTGGGAGTTGTAGTCCAAAACACCTGGCAGGCACTAGGTTGTGGAAGAATGATGTAGTCTATTCTGATTTCCAAAAAAGTCTTCCCTAAACAGAGCCAGTGTGGTGTAGTGGTTAAGAGCGGTAGACTCGTAATCTGGTGAACCAGGTTCGCGTCTCCGCTCTTCTACATGCAGCTGCTGGGTGACCTTGGGCTAGGCACACTTCTTTGAAGTCTCTCAGCCCCACTCACCTCACAGAGTGTTTGTTGTGAGGGAGGAAGGGAAAGAAGATTGTTAGCCACTTTGAGACTCCCTAGGGTAGTGATAAAGCGGGATATCAAATCCAAACTCTTCTTCTTCTTCTTCTTCTTCTTCTTCTTCTTCTTCTTCTTCTTCTTCTTCTTTATGCACATCTTTATTAACGTCTGTTTGTAATATCATCAACACCTCATTCTTCTTCTTCTTCTTCTTCTTCTTCTTCTTCTTCTTCTTCTTCTTCTTCTCTTCTTTGACCAACCGAAATTGGGACCTTCCACATACAAAAATGTGCTTTTTCACTGAGTGATGGGCCCTTCCCCACAACCATAGGTACAAAATCCCATGATATCTGCATCCTTCCAATATTTTAGCTCATTTCCATGTTGCTGCTGTTCTTTCAAATGAGGTTTGGATAGGAGAACATCCCTGATGGTGTTCATTAATGAGAAAGAGGAGGTGCTTGGAATTCCACCAACCACCCCACTTCCAAACATCAAAATAATCCATTTGGGCCAGCTGTAATGTCAGGAGAAACCCTACTAAGTAAATAATTCTGCTGCCTTTTAATTAAAGCTCAGCCTAGAAGAGCTTCCATGGTCTCCATACCACCAGAGCCCACTAGGTGCCAGTATGTTCTTCGGAATTCAAACTACGCACTAGGTAAAACAGCAATCTTGTCCGAATCTTGTTAGGAAGACTGCGATCGAGGAAATAATGACCCTTAGAATAATAGCTCGGAAACAACATTTTAAAAATGCATACAAATGACATTTTCTTTCCAGTGGGGGAGCCATGTGTAAAATGCTCCATGAGTCGAAAGTGAGCTTGCAAGGTACTAATGCCATTTGTTATGTGTGTGTGTGTGTGTGTCAGAGAAGCATGCATTGAAATCAGGAGGGGTTCAGAGGAGGGCACTGGAGATGGTCAGCATGTGGGAAATGGGTTCTTTTAGGTAATGCGTATGTATAACCTGGAGAAAAAAATGGCTGAGCAGGGTGGGAGGGATGTAAAAGCCCTCTTCAAATATCTGAAGGGCTGGCGCATGGGAGGGGGCAAAGACCAGTGGGGGCTGGTACCCATTGAGACTGCTAGGGGGGGCGAGGGAGAAGGCAAGGGTACCCAAAAGTAAGTGGAGCCAGGGCAAATAATAGAATTGTAGAGTTGGAAGGTGCCACGAGGAGTCATCTGGTCCAACCCCTGCAATGCAGGAATCTGTCACCCAATGTGGGGCTCGAACCCACAACCCTGGGATTAAGAGTCTCATGCTCTACTGACTGAGCTATCCAGCTGTCTAGTTGTGTCCTCCTTCCTGCTGGTTTCTGCAACGCTGAGAATGAGCATGATAAGTAATCCTATTCAGGCCTAGGAAATGTTGCATTCATTTTCCTGATAGTAGAGGATGAGATGGTTGGACAGTGTTCTCAAAGCGACTGGCATGAGTTTGGCCAAACTGCGGGAGGCAGTGGAGGATAGGGGTGCCTGGCGTGCTCTGGTCCATGGGGTCACAAAGAGTCGGACACGACTGAACAACAACAATGCTAGTGCACCTGTCTCTTTTCTTAACATTCCTTTCATACTGCAGTCCTTGTTGTGTTACAGAAACTGTGCCGTTGTGGGTAGGGTAACACAACAAACTTATTTGGACAACATCACTATTCCCTGGCCTGGATTCCGCCCATGTGTGCATCTGTTCCTCCTTGTTTCCCGCATGAAAGTGGCAGGAAATTATTGTATGTATGCTGGCATACTGCTCCAAAATCCATCATTTTATTTGTATGTTTGCTTTTCCGCTCAACCTCCCCCCCCCCCCAAAAAAAACCCACACCATGCTCACAGTGGCTTACAAAAAGAGAGAGAAAGGCAAAAACCAAGAATGCATTTCAAGCAAACGCTACGAAAACTATTTCATAATGGCATAGCTAAACAACAGCAAAACAATAACAGTAACACATAACACAGTAACAATCTAAAAGCACAGGAAAAACTGTAGAAAATATAATGACATACAATGTAACCCATATTTCAATACTATAAATATAACATGGTTACTTAAATGGCATGCAACATCCAGTAGCAAAAATTACAAGGAAGCTTCACGGTTTCATCTTGTTCCTAGAAGCACCCCTCCCGTGAGGTTGCTCGGGGTCCCTCTCCTGCAGCTACTTGCAAGGCTTCCGAGGGCATGATTTTTCTGAACCAATGGGGTTGCAAAGAGATTTCTTTTCCTGGAAGCAATGAACATGGAAATGAGTGCTAAACTTTCACTCTGCCCTGCTAGATTTCTGGCAGTAGCTTTCCCGTTACATGAAGGGAAGAAAACTGCTGTGTGAATGCTGCCTGGATGTAAGTGAGAAGGCAGGCTGGGGTCAGGCTGAGGGTGGTGGGGCAGTGCCCATACCTGCCCTAATGAACCAACCTCCAGGGGCAGCAATCTGTTCTCTGGTGCCTCAGAGCCCAGGATGGGATCTGAGAGGAATCAGTTACAGGAGGGTAGATTTTGGTTGGACATGGCATGAAATGACATGATGGTATGAGCAGTTCAACAATAGACCCAATTACGTAGAGGATGGGCGGTTCTCTCCTTCAATGGAGGTCTTCTTGCAGAGCCTAGAGAAACATCTGCTGGGGATGGCCTAGACATGTCCTCTCTTGAGCAGGTTATCGACAGCACTGATTACACCCTCCTCCATTTCTGTGGCACTAAGACCTGGTCTTATGCAAGAAGCAGAAAGATGAATGAGGGTGTTGAGAGGTAGAATGGGCGATGTCATTTCAGGTGTGGGGGGGAAATCACATGGTTGAAAGAGGGGAAAATGTCTGCAAGTAGACAGAGGGAATGGGGCTTGGATATACTCCTATATACTCCTATACATAAAAACCAATCTCATCCATAGAAGGCTTCATTAGGACCATTTCTCCCATTCTGCTTTGTTTATTTTTTACATTGCTTGGAGGTGTGTGTTTGTGTGTGTGTTTTAAATGAGGTATTTTCAAAAATCTGCCCCCCTCCCCAAGTGGTACATTCCACTCTGATGCTTCCAGGATTTTTCTCCCTTCCCGATGCTCCATCAGGGCCAATAGGTGGATGGGGAGGGGGCCAGATGCTGTAGCTACCTGGCCTGCTGCTGCTACATCCAGCTCTGTCCAACCTTTGAAAAAGAAATGGAAAAAAAAGATTAGGGCATGTCGGCACTGCCTTCCCCCCCCCCATTTTTTTTTGGTAAGCTTGTGAGATGTGCTTGCACCTTTGCACGTTGCATTGGTCTGTCTACACGGCATGTAGTAGTAATACCTTCTTCCCACTGTTGGTAGTCAGAGAGATGGAGAGGGGAGAGTGATAGTGCCACAATGCAGAATATTTCCCTATTACAGATGTTGTAAGAAAAAGAAACTGCTCCTTTTCTCTTATCTAAGAGCCTGTATAGAGTCCTTATGTAGGTTCTCTATCAGTACGAGAAAATAACAGAGGCCAACCGGAGAGTATTTAGAAGTAAAGTGGCTAGTAAGCCTGATCTTTATTAAACTGTTGCAACGGGGTCCCCCACTCCCCCCACGCAGGGAGGGAGGAGAGGAACCCAGAACAATGGTGTCCAAGCTCTTTTATAGACATTTTATAGCCTTTTCGGTAGTGGCGCCCGCCCTGTGGAACGCCCCCCTCCCCATCACAGGTCAAAGAGATAAACAACTACCAGACATTCAGAAAATACCTGAAGGCAGCCCTTTTCAGGGAAGTTTTTAACGCGTGATATTTTTGTATCTGATTTTTGTTGGAAGCCGCCCAGAGTGGCTGGGGAAATCCAGCCAGATGGGCGGGGTACAAATAATAAATATTATTTGAAATTGCCTCCCCTGTAGCTCAAGACCATCCCACCAAAACATCATACATACATCACAGAAAGAGGTGGTCCCCAGCATAAATTTGAGTGTGTTGCTTCTCTCCTGTCTGCCAGGATACCTGATAATGCTTTATCTGATTGCCTTTTCTGGGTAGCCTGGCCATTCCTTTGAGATGGTAAATACTTAGTTCCTGAATCTCTTGCGCATATTGATAGTGTGCTCAGCTTAACAGATACTTGCCCGGACTGTATTTACAGGGAGGTGGTGTAAGCCCCTACAGTCCAAAGAAAATTGGAAAGCTTTTCCCATTTCCTTCCTCCTTGCAGAGAAATATTTGAGGTCAATTTGGGAGAGTCAAAATGGCTTCAGGATTGCTCTCCTTTACTGCTTCAGACACTATACAGTACTTATGCATGTGTGTTTGCCTTGCACATTTATGAACATTTATTCTATATAAATAAGACCTACTGTATAAAGAGCTATAGAGAGGGACATAGATTACAGTGGCATCTTTCCCATAATGTGCAGTCTCTCTCTCTCTCTCTCTCTCTCTCTCTCTCTCTCTCTCTCTCTCTCTCTCTTTTCCCAATGGAATAGTTGTTGACACTGTGTCTGCTTGATCCAAGCACCAGATGCACTTCCAATCCAACCTGACTCCTCAGGCTTCTTGGAAGTGTCTGATATTGCAAAGCCCCAGGAAGTCTCCAGAGGAGGGCGATGCCAGGTGGCCTGCAGCCAATTAGCTGCTGCTGTCGGCACAACCAGGACAATCTTGGAGAATCCGTGGGCAATTCTCCCCACCGCCATGAGCAGTGCAAACCGTAAAATGGTGCTGCTGGCTCTTTCTCCTGCAGTTTCTTTCACCTGGCTTTCCCTCTAGCTAAAGGTGGCACCAGCTTCTTACAAATCACAGGCGCGGCGCAATGAGGAAGAAGGACTAGGTTGCGTTTAAGCAAGAGTGCTGAATCGATGATCCACACAGCCATGATGTTGCTGGTGAACTTCCCCTGTTTCCATGGTAACCGTATTATGTCATGTTAGCCTGTCCTCAGTGTTACTTAGAGCATCAAGGTCTCAGCGAGTGCCTAATTTGCTGGTGAGGCCAAACCGGGCTAGAATATTAGACGGGGCTTATTATGATGAAGCATTGTGTACGCCGTGGATTTCCCACCTTCTGTCGCGGTGGCAATTTACACCTTAAAAGGTTAAGTGCTCAAATGGCAAAGAGGAAAAGCGACCATTAAGAAGCTGAAAGAGATGAAAAGCTCCCCATGTTGTGCAACCCATTCCCCCCGCCCCCCCATTCAATGCACTTCCAAGTTCTCCAACCTCAACCGTTAACCTCAAGGGTTTGGAGACCCAAAACGGAGATGGATCCAGTCCAAGAAGAAAAAAACATCCCCTTTCCTCCAGCAACAGTCGGCTGATTTACAAAGAGAGGAGATTAGACATTTAACCTCGAGGGATTTAAAAAAAAAAAAAATAAAGGAAAAAAGAAAAGAAAAAGAATCTACATTCTTTATAGAGCGAGAAACATCTAAACTCTTTCAGCAATCCTGTACACTTTGTATGGAACCACACTGGCCATAATCCAGCAGGGCAGGAATAAAAATTTGTGGATCGCCCTATTTTTTTAAATAAAAGCTGCAATTGTACCAGTTGACTGTTTAGCAGGGACTGATGCTCTTACATGGCTCTCCATGCTCTGCCCATGAACTAGATGATGGGTACAGCTGAGACTTACTTGACAGGGTGCACACAGGTCTGGCTACTGGATTAGTCTGGGGTATCAAACACAGAGCATCTGTTTATGTGTGCATGGTTCCCCAGATGTACCGGAAGCTCCTTGCATTTTGTTGCCCCCTAATTCTGCTGCTTACAACTCCACACCCGTTTTTACAACCGTGTGTGTGGGGGACACACACACCACACTTTATCGGATGCATGAAGTGTAATTCTCAGTTGTTGTTGGTGTACACACACACACACACACCACCACCGCCACCAACAACTGAGAATTACACTTCATGCATCTGATAAAGTAGACTGTAGTCCATGAAACCTTATGCCACAATAACATTTGATAGGTTGCCACAAGCCTCTTTTTGTTTTTGTTTTTGTCTAAACTTTAATGTGCGTGATGCAGTTACTTTGCAACACACTATTACATTTCTCCTAGCTAATGCAATAATTCTGCAGCACATTAGCCAACAGATGGCATCCTGCCTGTCTCTACATAAGCTGAGGGTGAGTTGATGGAAAGTGTTTCAGAAACTAACAGCAAAATGGCTGCCCAAACTGTGTGACCAAAATTACCTTTGCTTTCCCGGACACCCTCATGCTATAAATCCCAGATACAATTGCCTATGCACACTCATACAAACCGCATAATGCTCTGAAGTAGAAATTTAACCAGGCATCCAAATCACAAATATTTTTCATTGAGAGTGTGTCCCACTATTTGCAGTGCAGTTTAGGTGCTAATAAATGTGTAGGTTTTCTTTAATGACATTTGATCCATTATGTTCTTCACAGAATCAAAACAATATAATTCTTTGTGCATACACGCACTTTCTTTCCCAAAAGCAGTTTAAAAAGAAATATAAGATTTAATGTAATTTTTTTTAAAAAAAATCTTTCAATATTAAAAAAAAAAGATTACTTGCAACAAACTACTGTTTGGCTCAGCTTGACTCTCACCAACCTTAACAAATGAAAGGTCTGAGCTGTGAATCTATGAGTAACACAACAACATCTACAGGAACTCTCTTTGTGTATGATACTGTCAACATTGATCACAATCAACAGTGCTATAGAATAAAAAGTAAAAGCTAAATCACAGCCTCTGAAAAATGGGCATATACATAGCACAGAATGGGCACATTAGCCATAACAACAAAGAATAACAAATGGGAGAACGGCAACCCTTATGATCCTTTTCAGGAGACTCCATTGCATTTGCTTTTCTAGCTGGTTTTCACGCTCCCAACAGATAGCATTGTGTGGCCTCTGGGCAGCTCTGTCCTTATTGGAGTCTTGTTTTTTTACACCCCCTTAAGGACTTTACCCCCCATGGTTTTATATCTGCGTCGAGTTCTCCCAAGCCTGCCAATAACTTCATCTCGTACACGATGGTTCCTGTTTTGGTGACCCAAGGAACCAGCACTCAGAGATGAATTCACTACCAGCAGGGAAGGATGTTTAAACAGCATGATGGCCAGTGTGGTTGAACAGTTAAGATGTAAATATAGACACTTTTTAATTTGTATTTTAATGTGTATATTGCAACTGGTAGATTTATGGTTTACTGCATCTGTTGGATTTGGTAAGACTGGTAATGTTCTGACTGGATGATTGTAGCAGGAGATGTCAGTTAGTGGTGGATGCTTCTTTCCCCCTGCTCAAAACACATAGACTCACACACAGGCACTCAACGTGGCTTCTTGAATCTCTGCATGACTATTTCAAACCTACAGAGATTATACATGAGATCTGCTAATTATCAAACCTACAGCGATATAGATATACACGGTCGGTTGTTTCCAAGAAATACAGTACCAAGAGATTGCCAGCTGGTGAATCAATTTATCTGAACACCTACAGCTGGGCAACACATCTAATAATAGGATATGCATTATGTATTTTAAAAAAATAATTAGCAGATGTCATGTAGCAATCTGTGGCATGTGCTGTGCACCACGTATTTGAAAGCTTCAGAAAGTTAAGGCTGTCACTCCAAAGGTCTCTTGATCCCTCGAGTGTCTGCCCTTACCCTCTTGCCTCTCAGTGTGTTTGGTTCTGCTTCTCAGGACACCTCCACGCTGCTGCCTTCTTGCTTCCTTCAGCTCTTCCTCAAAGCCCATTGAGTTCCCGGGCCCTGTTGCAGCTCCACCTGTAAGTAAGCCTAAGGAGGTGCAACAGAAACAACCGCAAAATGTTTTCCTGCCAGTGCATCCTTCCCCTTCCTCTGTTGTTTGCCTTGTGAGAACATAATGTTACTTTCCACCACATTCTCTGAGCGGTGAGATCATCCGGGAGTTCCAGGAGCTTAGAATCATAGAATTGTAGAGTCGGGAGGGACCCTCGGGGTCATTGAGTCCAACCCTCTGCAATGCAGGGATCACAACTGAAGAATCGCTGACAGATAACAATGAAAGAAAAATACAATGTATGGTTGATAGGTACAATTAAAATACATCAACACTATATGCAAAAGATAATGGAGAGAAGTGATAACAAGTATGAAACGATAATATTTTTTTATTGGGAAAATATAAAGGAAATAATAAGGCAATACAATGTATAGATATCGGATATAAATTGAGTACATGGATATTTTATGAAAGACATAATGGTGAAAATATGGAAATGGCTATCTAGAAGATTGTAACTACTGGAATAGTATTTGTAAAATGATCAATTGAATAAGGAAGGTCCAAACGGCGCAAATTAAGAATGCCTACAAAAATAACAGAATAAGGAAGTGGGGAAGTCTTTTTCTTTTTTTCCTTTCCTTTCCTTCCTTCCTTCCTTCCTTCCTTCCTTCCTTCCTTCCTTCCTTCCTTCCTTTTTTTCTTTCTTTCCCCCCTCCCCTTTCCCCCTATTTTCCCCTTTTCCTTTTTTTTAACAAATAGTTCAGAAACCATCTGTATATAATTATGAAAAATAAGATGTAATAATCATATGTGTAAATAATGTGTCTATGTGAAAATCCTATAAAAATCATTGCAAAAAAATTAAAAAACAAAGAATCGCTGACAGATAACCATCCAACCTCTGCTAAAAAACTTCCAAGGGTGGAGAGCCCACCAAGGGAGTCCTTTCCACTGTTGAACAACGCTTACCATTAGAGAGTTCTTACTAACATTTAGTCGGAATCTCCTTTCTTGAACCATTGGCTAGATTCCTACCTTCTGGAGCAAGGGGGGGGGGGGGGGAAGCTTTCTCCATGTGATGGCCCTTTAGGTATTTGAAGATGTTCTTGGGTTCAGCTTTTTTGGAATGAAGGTCAGTGGAGACGGTGGTGTCGTTTAGGATATGTCACTTTAGTTACACAACAACCTGGGCATAAGATGGAGGGGCTCACAACATCCACACCCCAAAAGATACCGCTTCTCCATTAGTCACAGCTTTGGAGCCATCCCTCAGCAAGCGTGTCTCTGCATCCAGCTCCCAGCCTGCTTTCTTCACAATTCGCACACAACTCTGGCTATCAGTTAGGGCGGGCGGGCACGGGGGAGGCCCACCCATTTGTTCCATGCCGCAGAGCGACTTTTTTTTTTGGTTATGCTAATCGTGGTGCTTTCAATGGGTCTACTCCGGCATTCAAAACTTTGTTGAATGCCTCCCTTTGCCTTTTGTTCAGGACAAATGTAGACGCTGCCAAAACCCAAGTCTCGGCCCTAATTTCCGCTGGATTTTTGGTGCAGCTTTCACCGCACCTCCATGTAAATCAGGCCCTGGCAGGGCTAAGGCCGGAATGAAACCCCTGCATCTAGCTTGTTAGCTAAGTCATTTGCTTAACAGTTTTCTCTCTGCCCCGGAGGCTTTGGTAGGGTCGGTTGATGATGATCTTGGTTTGCTACATTTGCTTAGTTGTTGCTGACAGCTTCATCATCACCACGGAGCACATGTGCACCGGGAGCCTCTTTCGTCAGTCACTTTTTATTAGGACATTTTAATAGGCTGCCGTGCCTGTGATGCTCCGCAAAACAAGCAAGGCAGGGATCTTTTGGCCACCAAAGGAAAAATGTAGCACACACTCCTGGGTGCTGTTGGAGCAAGGATGCTGCAGAGGTATGGAGAACTTAGTGTATGGAAGCACAGGTGACTCACCTGAGGTGAGTTGACTTATTAGGTACTAAGCCACATTCACAGCATACCTTTAAAACACTATGACACTGCTTTAAATAGTCATGGCTCCCCCAGAGAATCCTGGGAGCTGTAGTTCGTTAAGGGTGCTGAGAGCTGTTTAGTTAGTAGTGGTTAAGAGCGGTAGACTCGTAATCTGGGGAACCGGGTTCGCGTCTCCGCTCCTCCACTTGCAGCTGCTGGGTGACCTTGGGCTAGTCACACTTCTCTGAAGTCTCTCAGCCCCACTCACCTCACAGAGTGTTTGTTGTGGGGGAGGAAGGGAAAGGAGAATGTTAGCCGCTTTGAGACTCCTTCGGGTAGTGATAAAGCGGGATATCAAATCCAAACTCCTCCTCTTCTTCTTCTTCTTCTTCTTCTTCTTCTTCTTCTTCTTCTTCTTCTCTAAGGAGAATATTCCACTGATGGGAAGCCACTGCAGAAAAGCCCGTTCTTTTGTATGCTGCCCTCTGGACCTGTCGTGGAGGAAGCACACAAAGAAGGGCCTCACGGGATGATTGCAGAGTCCGTGCTGGGGACGGTGGTCCTTGAGGTGTTGCATTCCTGAGCCATTTAAGGCTTTATAGGTCAAAATCAGCACTTTGAATTGGCCCATAAACTAATTGGCAGCCATGATTTCTGTAATATGCTCAAACTGTCAACAGTCAGTCAGCAGGAGCTCCCTGACACAGCAACATTCTACAACTGTGGGTAGACTTATCTAAGCAAATATGTTTTCAGCAGGCCCAAAAAAGAGTACACTGAAGGTGCTTGCCTGATATCAAGAGGCAGGGAGTTCCAAAGTGTAGGTTCCTGCCATGCTAAAAGATCAATTTCTTACAACCATTGATTCTCAACCCCAGATACAGAGCCTGGAGCTTTTCCCTAGAACACCTCCTGCAGTTCTGGCCAGGCACTCTGGAAGTCTGGAACATTCTATGTGGATGTATACAACCATAGTCCACAAATGCCAGAGTTTTGTTTTAATCATGTTGAATATATCAGTCCCCACAGTGATAGGAATATACAGCCAGCTAAATGCCAGCATTCCAGTTTCACTGGTTTCGAATTAGCTGTTTAACTCTCTCTCTCTCCCTCCCTCTCTCTCTCCTTCTAATGTTTCCATATGTTTGCTAGCAGTCTGTAATTAACGCCATTCACAAAGATTTGTGGTCCTCTTGACTTCTTTGAAAAAAAAAAAAAGAGAAACTTTCGAGGGAGGAAAGCAGCTTAGAGGCAGGATGTGATTCATAATGACATGCTGTGGGTCTTTGAACTTCTCATGTTCTGTTTGTATGAGAATAGCTGGGCAAAAGATCGGAAAGAATGAAGAGAGGACTGATGGTGTGGTCATAGCATTCAGGTCCCAACCCCACCTCTGCGCTGAAAAACTTTTAAACAAAGACATCTCATTGTAGGAGAAAACATTAAGATGTGATTTAAATGGATTGGTAGGGAGAGAGAAACAGGGCTTAAGGTTGGTCGAATGTAGAAGATTTCAGAGTATCTGTTAGGGGCACTGTACCAAACAAACACCATTGTTTGTCCTGGGTGATGGATGCCACCCTTTGGGAAAGGAACAAAAGAAGAGAGGGGGGAAAGTCCACTACAATAGCACAGAACACACTGCCCAGGCTGGCCGCACATAGGCATGTTCATATGCTTCAAAATATGCATCTGCAGAGGTCCGTTATTGGAAGACAGTACAAGCCCAGCCTCAAATCTGGTTCTTATAGGATATTTCGATGTTGCAAAATCATGAAGAGAGAGATAGACTCATAGGAACATTATAGAGTTAGAAGGGACCCAAACAGTCATGTAGTCCAACCCCCTGCAATGCAGGAATCTCAACTAAAGCATCCATGATAGGTGGCCATCCAACCTATGCTTAAAACCCTCCAATGAAGGAGAGTCCACCACCTTCTGAGGGAGTCCGTTTCGTTTTTGAACAGCTCCTACTGTAAGAAAGTTCTTCCTAATGTTTAGTCTGAATCTCCGTTCTTTTCATTTGACTCCGTTGGTTTGGGTCCTACCCTCTGGAGCAGGGGAAAAAAAAAAAAAGCTTGCCCCACCTTCCACGCGGCAGCCCTTGAGATATTTGAAGACGGCTATCAAATCTCCTCTCAGTCTTCTCTTCTCCAGGCTAAACATACCCAACTCCCTTAACTGTTCCTCATAAGGCTTGGTTTCCAGACCCTTTATTATGAAGTTTTTGTAGGCTGTCTTAGTCCAACTGCTTCCTCCATGCAGGAAATCTGGAGAGAAATTGATATTGGCAGATTTGCCCATCACTCCAACCCTATGGATGTCATTGGACTCAAACTCCCATGACCCTTGGCCATTGGCCATGCTGCCTGGGGCTGCTGCCGACAATTGCCCTTGAACACCTGGAGGGCAATGGGGTAGCATGAGAAGGTGGGGCACCTGGGCTCCCTTTCTCCCCTTCCCATCTCTATTTAACCTAGATTCTAAATTCCTAAATGGGGCTTATAACACTGTCTGTCTAGATATTTGTCGATCTCGATGAATCTTTCACCTTAAAACAGCCTCCTTGAAGAATGGACCGTATGCTACTTATCCCTTGCAGAATAAATTTCAGTGGTCCTTCCGTAACCCCTTGAAAGGCAGGAGTTTTGCCTCGCTGTTTAAAGTTTCCATCTCATGTTGAAACGGAAAGACCTTTGCCACATGGAATTTTCTTCAATGCGGTCCGTTATCAAAGATAACAGAATCAGAGAAATACAGAGGGAGCAGGCTGGGCTCTAGAATCTGCTCAAAGGTTAAGCAAAGTTGACAGTATCCTTTTATATATAAAAAGGTAACATGCTATCATAGCAAGGAAGTAACCACTTCCATGTGGAAAGTTGCCACGGTAGCATTTGGAAACCTGGGCAGGGCCAGCCCTGCCTCTAGTCAGAGCGGAGAGATTGCCTCAGGTGGCAGAAGATGAGGGGCAAGGGGCTGTACTCCCTAAGTCAGCCTTCTGCTCCAAGATGTGGTGGAAGACAATGTCCCTTCGGCCGGGGTTGCAGTAAGATTCAACTTCTTCATGTGGATTTGGGAGGGGGATAACATGTCTTGTCCCTCCCCATAGGCAGCAAAATACTTGGGGATGTCCCTTATCCTGCAATCCAATAGCATGTAATTCCTTTATTTTGTTTAAAGCATTTATAAACTGTATAATATTTTTTTTTTTAAAAAAAAATCTCTATGTGGTACAGAACAAACGATACCACTAAAACAAAACTACAACCTAAATCCAGTTCAAATGCAGCTTACAAGTATGGAAAAACAAATAAAACAGGATTTGGGGCATTCAGACACACAAAACAGGGTTCCGATTTTATGGGTCAAGGAAAACCTGGGCAAAAGGAGATGTCTTTACAAGATGTCTGAAGCAACAGATGCTTGCTGCTTCACGTATGGTGAAGGGAAGGGCATTCCACAACATTGAGCAATGATATAAAATGTCTTTTTTTGGTTGCCACCCTTTCATATTCGGCAGTGTGTGGTGCCCACAAGTAGAATGTCTCCAGATAATCTAAGTGAATTTATACGTCTATACAGAGGGAGGGGGGTCTTTCAGGTAACCTGGTCCTAAATTGTTCAGGGCTTCCTATGTTAACTACAAGACCTTGAACGTGGTCTGGAAATTGAGGTTCTCAGAAATTTTCACTTGGTGAGGAGGGTAACAATTTTTTGTGAAGGTTGCTTGTGTCTGTCCACCCCTGACATGTCCCTAGGGTCCTAGATGTTGCCACCATGAATTTCTGGCCTTCAAAATCTTTACTGAGGCAGCAGTGGTATAAGAAGTTTCGCCGAGCTGGAAATCCTTGAACAGGCCCTCGCTCAAATTGCAGCTCTGGAAATCCTTGTGCTTCTGGTATAAATATTCCCTCTCAGGTGTCATTTTTGATCAGCCACTTGAGTAACAAAACCATTATCATCTGTAGCTCGCTTTTCATTTATACTTAAATAACCTGCCTATATCTCAGTACCAGCCTTTCCTCAGGCGCGCACATATTTCACTCCTGCTGGGTATCAAGTGAAGGAATCTTTCTTTAAAAAGGACAGCTAAGTCTAAACAGAAGCACCTCACCTCGAGGTGCTCCGTAAAGCTGGCTTATGAAATGGATCTTCTCCCCTCCTCTATTATGTCTTTATTTGAAGTCTTTCGGATTTAGGGGAAGAGTCTTCTGATATCAAACGACTCACTAAATATTAAAACAGATGGATGGAATTCTCTCTCTTTCTCAGCATTCAGGGTGGATTGGCATAGGCACATAAATAACTTGTACGTTCTGGAGATAGTATCTAGGTCAGTGGAGGCTGGTCCATTAGGGCAAGTGGGGCACTGCCCTATCAGCATCAGTCTTGATTCCTCCAAACCCACCTGCCTTCTTACTTACAACAAACACAGGGCATAGAAATGTGGAGATGGAAGGGACCTGGAGGGTCATCTAGTTCAGCCCCCTGCAATGAAGGAATCCTCAGTGTGGGACTTGAACTCACAACCCTGAGATTAAGAGCTATCACAGTCCCATGACCCTCACTGTCTCCTTTCTCCTGCTGAGTCTAAGTGTTATCCTTCACAGCCATCCTATAGAACTCAAGAGGGAGGAGGATGGGGACAAAACACAGAATTAGTTGGCCCTGCCTGTTATTGGCTCTGCCTCCCCCTAGTGTTGGCCTCCTTGCATTTCACCCTACCAGTCCCAATGAGTACCAGCCACCACAGCTCTGGGTGCTCGCAGGCGATCTCTTTATCGAGCATTCATCTCAAATTTGTTTGAGGGGAGATGGCATTGTCTCAAATGCAACTGCAATTGCGATGAAAGCAATGTTCGCCCCACACAGTCTACTGCACAAAAAGTGCAGCTTTTTTTGGGGGGGGGAGTGAGCTTGTTGTGCAACAGATCCAAATTCACTGTTAATTGTGCCAATTGAATTTGCCGGTATGTGACTGAAACCGACGCCAAAATAGCAACAGGGTTCTCTGGGAAAGAGGGATTGATTGTTAACCTCTCTGGAAATTGTAGCTCTGGGAGAGGAATTGGAGTCACTCAGCCAGGCGCGGAGGGAGCCGCTTCGACACCCGGGTCAGCAAACCCGGGGGCGGAGTCACTCCATAGCGCACATGCGCAATGTCACTACGTTCGACGCATGTGCCACTTGGCGCTTTGCTTTGTTCCTTCCCGCTTGGGCTGTGGGTGGAGGGGAGGGGCGGGCTTCTCTTGGGCCGCTGATGCCCCTCCCTGGCTGAACTCCGCCCACAGCCCAAGCAGCAAAGCACGTGCCGACGGCTAACCTGCTCGGTGCACGCTTTGCTATTTCCGGCTTGGGCGGAGACGAGGGGCGGGTCCGTCCCTCACCTCTGCCCGAGCCAGAAATAGCAAACCACGCACCGAGCAGGTTTGTGAGCCCTGCCATCGAGCGTGGATTTTTCCCGGCAGGGCTCGGCCTGGGTGTCATGCTGGGGGTGGCAACCCAGAGTGTCACCCCCTCCAACCTGGAACCCGGGGCGCACCGCCCCTTCGCCCCCTTTCTACGCCACTGCTCTCAGCACCCAGTTATCCTGAATGGGGTTACTGTGCCCCTGAAGAACCAGGTGCACAGCCTGGGAGTCATTTTGTACTCACAGCTATCCATGGAGGCGCGGGTCAACTGTCCAGGGCAGCTGTCTACTAGCTCCATGTGGTACGCAGGCTGAGACCCTACCTGCCCACGGACGGTCTTGCCAGAGTGGTGCATGCTCTGGTTATCTCCCGCTTGGACTACTGTAATGCGCTCTATGTGGGGCTACCTTTGAAGGTGACCCAGAAACTGCAATTAATCCAGAATGCGGCAGCTAGACTGGTGACTGGGAGTGGCCGCCGGGACCACATAACACCGGTCCTGAGAGATCTACATTGGCTCCCAGTATGTTTCCGAGCACAATTCAAAGTGTTGGTACTGACCTTTAAAGCCCTAAACGGCCTTGGTCCTGTATACCTGAAGGAGCGTCTCCACCCCCATCATTCAGCCCAGACACTGAGATCCAGTGCCGAGGGCCTTTTGTCGGTTCCCTCACTGCAAGAAGCAAAACTACAGGGAACCAGGCAGAGGGCCTTCTCGGTAGTGGCGCCCGCCCTGTGGAACGCCCTCCCATCAGATATCAAGGAAATAAACAACTATCAGACTTTTAGAAGACATCTGAAGGCAGGCCTGTTTAGGGAAGTGTTTAATGTTTGGTGTTTTATCATGTTTTTAATATTTGTTGGGAGCCGCCCAGAGTTGCTGGGGAAGCATGGCCAGATGGGTGGGGTATATGTGATTCTTCCCCTATGCTACTGTATTATTGCAATTAGGAGGGGCACTCTGGCACTAAAGGTAAAGGTAAAGGGACCCCTGACCATTAGGTCCAGTCGTGTCTGACTCTGGAGTTGCGGCGCTCATCTCATGTTACTGGCCGAGGGAGCTGGTGTACAGCTTCCAGGTCATGTGGCCAGCATGACTAAGCCACTTCTGGTGAACCAGAGCAGTGCACGGAAACGCCGCTTACCTTTCTGCTGGAGTGGTACCTATTTATCTACTGGCACTTTGACGTGCTTTCGAACTGCTAGGTGGGCAGGAGGTGGGACCGAGCAATGGGAGCTCACCCCGTCGTGGGGATTCGAACCGCCAACCTTCTGATCAGCAAGCCCTAAGCTCTGTGATTTAACCCACAGCGCCACCTGCGTCCCTACATTGTAGTCCTCTGGCACTACAATGTGACTAAAGCGGAACCCCCCCAAAACCCCAAATCAGAATATTTGTGGTATAAAAAACTACAGTCCCGTGCTGGATGGGACCCCAGCGGAAGTTGGCACCTGCATGGGTCACCTGGTTTGTGCCCCCTCAAAATTGCATGCCTGCGGCCATGGTCCCCCTGCCCCCCTTGCTATGCCCTTGTCTGTGGAGGGCATCTAGTAACAACTAGGAGGAATCTATGATGAATGTGTGCCTATGTTTTCAGAGCAACGTCTTTGTCAGTATTTTATTATTACCTAATGAAAATCGGGGAGGGGGGAACCATCAAAAAGAAGAAAGCAAACAACATGAATAATGTCTTGCTAAGTTGCAATCTACATGGAATATTGGTTATCTCAGAACAGCAGTTTAAGCTCACCAAATTTCACCACTGAGACCCTGATTAAGTCAAGACTGTCGTTGTCTTGATAAATTTCTTTCAGTGCTGCAGTCACAGTTCAAGGCTACAAGCAGTATTCTATAGCTTTAATTATAGCTGTCTTTCTATAAACCTCTCATTTCTCTGTAGGATTCACGATGTGCTTGAATCTCAAGCTTCTTGAGGTTTAGTCTGATAGGTTTAGGTGGTAGGAACGGATTGTGGGCCACAGTGTCCCCCATCCGCCTTCCTCTGACGCTGATGCCAGTTTTCAACTGTGCCAGATTTCGTGGCCTGTTTTCTTCAGACAAGGCACTTGTTGTAGACAAGGTTGGCTTAGGAAGAGACACTTGGATAGGTCAGGGTCGCCTGTGGAAATATGAGCAGTGCCATGGGAGCTGATCATGGCAAACCAAAGTAGTGTCTCCATTAGCAGACTGCACTCAGTGGATGGAATCCCACCCACAATGGATTTAGGATTGAAACCTGATCAGAAACAAACCCAGCTTGGCTGTTGTTGTTGTCGTTTTAAATAAATTTGTTGTTGTTGTTGTTGTTGTTGTTAGAATTGTAGAGTTGAAAGGTACACCAAGGGCCAGTGTGGTGTGGTGGTTAAGAGCGGTAGACTCGTAATCTGGGGAACTGGGTTCGCGTCTCCGCTCCTCCACGTGCAGCTGCTGGGTGACCTTGGGCTAGTCACACTTCTCTGAAGTCTCTCAGCCCCACTCACCTCACAGAGTGTTTGTTGTGGGGGAGGAAGGGAAAGGAGAATGTTAGCCGCTTTGAGACTCCTTCGGGTAGTGAAAAGCGGGATATCAAATCCAAACTCTTCTTCTTCTTCTTCTTCATCTGGCACCAACCCCCTGCAATGCAGGAATCTCAGAATCCCATTTGACAACAAAATATACAAAAATCTCAAGGTATGTGGTCAAAATACAGCATAATGCACAGTAAGCACTCTAAAGCTTAGAATATGATTTAACCTACAGTAACCAAAAAAATATGGGTGTCTGCAAGAGCTCAAGATTGTTTTTCATATTGATGTAATTAGTAAAAATGGCACCAGCCAGGTGTAAATGAGTCTTTGTGTCTCTGTACTTTATCTAGTCATATATCGTTGGTCGATTTCTCTATTGTGACCATTTGCCAAACTCTTTCCAGCCAATTCAATCAGGACGCCACTTCCAAGTCTTTCCAAAATGGGGCTATAACAGGTATAGCTGTGAAGAACAGATAACCAATAAGAGATTTAAATGAAATACTGTATCTGCATTCTGATCCCGAAATATGGTCAAAAGATGACTGCGAGGATTCAGAACCAAAGCGATCAGAAATTCCAGAAAGACCGGAGTAAATTTATTGAGTATTTAAGAGATTATTGTAAAAATTTGAAGACACTAACAGGATTGACATGATTCCTGCAACATAGGGTAACAATTAGTATCTGACCATCAACAATAGAAGGATTTGATATGTATTAAAGGACAGAAACTGATATTAGAAAGGCATGTATAATTTATGAGGAAATAGGAAACCAGTTGAAGGGAGGGAGGGAAGTCACGAGCTCGGCGGAGCAAATGCAATTCATTGATTATTGTAATGTGGATATATTTTATGTTTTATTAATCAAAATAATAAAAATTATATTCAAAAAGAGAGAGAGCTAACTTAGGGGACTGAAGGACTTGTTGCCCAGTGATATTAGGTTTCTCTAAAAACAATTTCTCCCCAAAATCTGACACCATAAGAAATTTGTTATTCTTATTACCATAATGGTATGCCATCAAATATGCTGCCATGTGCCCTTAGTTCCACATCCTTGCCAACATAGTTGACAGAAGGTAGGGTTAATACATGCAAGAGAAAGAGGTGTAAGAGGATATTTTTGCAGTAAGTTTTGTTTTTGTGAACTAGACATATTTTTGTGTGCTGGGCTCTTCCCCTAGGCTTTATGTTCTGGCTCCAGCCACAACGTTGCTCTGGAATTGATGTTCAGACCAGGGGCTCCCCCCCACCAAAGCCTGCCCAGGGGCCAGGGTTTTAGATAGCATGAATTGGCAACTCTGCATGGAAGTACCAGTCACATTCTTCTGTGGACTTCACTTGCAGCATTGCATCAATCCTAAAACGCCTGCACCAGCCTTTTTACACAAGGGTGACTCAGAATTCAGGCCTCATCTGCACTACATGTATAAAGGAGTATTATATCACTTGAAATAGTTGTGGCTTCTCCCAAAGAATCCTGGAAATTGTAGTTTCTTAAGGGTGCTGATTGTTGTTAGTAAAACCCTATTTCCCTGAGCTACAATTCTCAGAGTGGTTCAACAATCAACGCCTACTCCCAGGGAATGCTGGTCTAGATTGGTGTGATCCAGCCACGATCCTCTTACGATCTTAACTCAAGTATGCCAAACATCTAAAAAGTAGTGTTAGTGGATAGGGAATGATGTGGGAGGTTTGGAAGGAGAAGTGGAAAGTCGGATTGGGTGCATTGTAAAACTTAGCTCTTCCACAAATTGTGTGATGGCCTGGGATTCAGGCTCAGATGCTGAGCATGAGGGATCCCAACCTGCACAGGATTCCCCGCCTCCAGGACCAGCTGAGCCGGGGCTAGGGCTTGAGCCTGAAGCTGTCCTCACCTGTTCTGGATCCTCAGGTGCAGGCATCAGCGGAGTCTGCTCTGGCTCCTGATATGACGGAGGACCCATTGCCTGCAGGTGCTCCACTCCCAGCCTCGTCAGAGGAAGCTGAGGCGGCCCCTGGTTCCGGTAACCCACCAGCCTCTCCTGAGCTGTGGAGACTCAGGGCAGAGAGACGAAGGGAACTAAGTTCCTGCAGGAGGAGTGCTTGCCTCCAGGCCAGAAGGAGAGGTGAGTCACCAGAGGATCGGGGCCGCCCTAAGCATCGGGGCAGATAAAAGCCAGCCAGCCCCAGCCCCAAGTTGCGTGAGCAATATAGCTGCTAACGTGTGTCTGTCTGTATCCTCATACCTGCTCCCTGCCTAGCTCCTTGCTGGACTGACACCTTGTTGGACTCCTGGACCTAGACCCTGCTTCACGGATGAACCCCCGGGGCCAGCACAAATTGCTTGCAGAAATGTGTGTATTAGGCAAAGCTGCAGACCAGAATGCATATATTAGAAGTGCCCACAAAATGCACTGATACATTTTCATGACTTAAAATCAATCAATCAATCAATCAATCAATCACAAAGCAGTGTGGAGATGTGAGGATCCAAACCCGCAATTGGAACAATGAGAAACGGGGAGAACCTAAAATGGACAGATCCACCCATTTCTACTTGCAAGCCTATAAATAAGGCATGAGCTCTGTAGGTTGAAGAGTACTATGAAAACGACAAATGACAATCAGGCACAAAACCCAGTTCCGGGTCCCCTGCCTTCTCTGTGGCTCCTCATATTTTACCTGCCTTTTTGCTCCTTTGCAACCCTCAGCTTGCTGCTAAAGCAAAAGAAGTGAAATGGTTTGATCCTTCCACTTATAACCACAACCCCGCCGGCGACTCATTTTCTTTCAGGGCCAGGTAGGTGCTTTTCTTTTTTTTAATTAAGCCGCCAACTTTATTGATTCATGAAACTATCTGGTGTCTTTGAAATATTTGGTTGGTGTGCAGGCTGATGCCTGGAGAATGCCGGGGAATGCATGCTGATGTTTAGCCTCCACACAGTTCCACAATTTATTTTGGCCATTTTACTGCATTTATGGCCCACTTTTTCCTCTGGGGAACTCATGGTGGCTTACACGATACCCTGCCTCCTCATTTAACCCCCACAACAACCCTGAGAGGTAGGTTAGGCCGAGAGAGTGACTGACTGGCCCAAGGTCACCCAGTGAGCTTCATGGATGAGGGGAGATTTGAACCCTGGTCTTCTAGGTCCTAGTCCAATGCTCTAACCACTATACCACATTGGCTCTCAATGTGTCAAGGAGCTGAACCTGGGCAGGATGCTTCACAGTGTTGGTCTTGACCTTTAAAGCCCAAACGGCCGCGGTCCAGTATATCTGAAGGAGCGTCTCCACCCCCATCGTTCTGCCTGGACACTGAGGTCCAGCACCGAGGGCCTTCTGGCGGTTCCCTCACTGCGAGAAGCAAAACTACAGGGAACCAGGCAGAGGGCTTTCTTGGTAGTGGCGCCCGCCCTGTGGAACTCTCTCCCTTCAGATGTCAAAGAGATAGACAACTACCAGACATTTAGAGGACATCTGAAGGCAGCCCTGTTTAGAGAAGCTTTTAATGTGTGATATTTTAATGTATTTTGATTTTTGTTGGAAGCCACCTAGAGTGGCTGGGGAAATCCAGCCAGATGGGTGGGGTATAAATAATAATAATAATAATGATAATAATAATAATAATAATAATAATAATAATAATAAAAAATAATTATTCACGCTCCCAAATCAGTACTATTTTATTTATTTATATTTCATTTAGCACTTCATATATCAAGACTTTATATTCCCAAGCAAGAACTGTGCACTCTCCTGCGGATACTGTCTTATCAGGAGGTTGGTTCCATTCAACATAGAAATCGGATGCCTTTGAATCATAGATTATAGAATCCTAGAGTTGGAAGGGACCAACTCTATGATAACCTCTGTGCAATGCAACTCCCTCCCATTATATACAAGGCTGGGGCCATCTCTATTGCCCTTGTGGAACCTACTGAAGATGCCTTCCTTTTTCTAACAAGTGTGGAAAAATTTGAGTGGAGATTTTTATTTTATTTTTAAATCCCAGTCAGGTTTTGCATTAAATTCGAAACTGTTGCTATCTGTAGAATTGCTTTTATACATGAAATTGCTTTTATTGTTGATGTTTTCACTGCAAAATCGCATCATGATATTATAGGGGAAGCGTTTCATAAATAGGATTAAACGAACGAACGAACAACAACCGTTTCAAGGAGAATTTCTTAAGCAATGCCCTAAAAACAGCACCTAATCGAAGTCACATTCAAACACTAATAACAATGCGCTTTCTGCACGCATGGTAAAAATAAAATAAAATGCCGCAATCCAGAACAGTACAGATGATGGTTAGATATACTAGTCTGACAGCCTAGCCTACCTCGCAGGGTTGTGGTGAGGATAAAATGGGGAGCAACAGAAACACGTACAGGTACAGTACATCACCTTGAGTCCCTTGGATAAAAGGTGGGGTGGAAATAAATAAATAAATAAATAAATAAATAAATAAATAAATACCCCCTTATTGGTATAATTAGCAATGCAAATATACCAATATAAACATTTGGGCACCATAGTAACGATGGCTCAAGATACAGAAATACAGCAGATATAGCCAGCCCCACCTATCAGACATGCAAGGATGTATTTATAGGTAGCAGTAGCATTTTTTTGCTGAAGCGCTTAACTGGGGAGTTGTGGGAGACGTCCTCTGAAAAGTGAGGACCACAATGAAAGAGGAGAATCCTACTGTACTTCCCGTGTTGTACCTCCGTATCTAACGGAGCAGGGGAGTAGCAAGGGCTGAAAGGAAAGAACAACAATGGTATATTGACTTGTATGTGCAATTCACAGGGGCTGGATCTATGGAAAATGTCCACCTCCATCCCTGACCATCTCTTATGCCAAAGCACTTTACAGTTCATGCCAGCCTTACCTGGAAGGGACAGGTTGCCAGGAAGCTCTCCTCTCCTACAGACATAGGAGCCAAACTAGATATATTACCTGCACAGTTTCAAAAGCTGGGGGGAGGAGGAAACAGCAGGTGTCGGAGAAGGTGGAGGCTGAATATCAGGACTAGGGGGAAAGGAGAGTTTAAGCCTTTCACATCTTGCCACAGTCCTGCCGCCTCGTCCCAACACTCAAAAGATTTGCGTCTGAAAGGAAGTCTCCCTTGGTGCCAGTGGCAACTTCCCTTCCAAGACAAATGTGTTTTGAAACCGGGTCCTTTTTCTCAGGACCGTGGTTTGTGGGGAGAGTTAGACTGTCTTGCAGAAGTGCTGTGACTCAGTCTTGGAACAGGTGCATTTCATGCAGAAGGTGTCAGGGTCAATCGTCAGCCTCTGTGCTGGAGGAACTGGCCATGGAGGAAAGGGTTGAGGAGTGCAAATCACCCCAAGGATGAGATAAGCAAAGTCAGCCAAGCCAGTTGCTACGGTAACAGCCCACTGCCCACTGTGCAAGTGATTAAGTAAATGCCTGTAGCGCTTACTTGTGGTAAACCAATCTTGCTGAATTTAGGGGTCCTCACGCTTCTTTCTTCACCCCCATTTTTATGCCCCACCCATTCTTTTGCACCTGGCTAGGACAGCTCATTTACCTTCCTGCTGGAGCAGTACCTATTTATCTACTTGCACTTTGACATGCTTTCGAACTGCTAGGTGGGCAGGAGCAGGGACCGAGCAACGGGAGCTCACCCCGTCGCGGGGATTCGAACCGCCAACCTTCTGATCCGCAAGCCCAAGAGGCTCTGTGGTTTAACCCACAGCGCCACCCGCATTTCCGTGCGCTGCTCTGGTTCACCAGAAGCGGCTTTGTCATGCTGGCCACATGACCCGGAAGCTGTATTCCTTGGCCAGTAACGTGAGATGAGCGTCGCAACCCCAGAGTCGGACACGACTGGACCTAATGGTCAGGGGTCCCTTTACCTTTACCTTAGGACAGCTCATGCGGTTAAGACTTAAAACAGTGTAGCTCTCCAAGGTCCTGACTCCTGCCCACGCTTGCTGAGGCTTCCCCCAGCCCATGGGAGATCAGCTCCCCTTTCCCTTCTCTCTTGCAACCTGCCTTGCATGATGCGCACTCACCACGCATTGCCCCAGTGATGTCCCCACCGTCCATAGCTATCAGCTGATGTTCCAGCCTCCGCTGGAGTTGACTGTATCTACTGCCCCTGATAAATAATTCAACTAGGTCTGCTTAGTGGGGAAACAAAATTGACCAAAAGCAATGGAAAGGTATGGGGGGAGAGAGAGCACATGGAAGGTATTGCTGTTGCTTAGCAACATACCCACGATCCAGGGAGATATTCTTATTTGGCAGGGGGTTGGTGACAAAAGGAAGAAGAAGAAGAAGATTGTAGAGAGAGAGAGAAAAGCAGCAAAAGAAATTGTTCTATAAAAGCTCATTACAACAGAATCTGACAAGGGAATTCAGCTGAAAAGCTCAGCTAGGTCAGTCAAAGGCACTGTTTAAAATACTTCTGTAATACACCGCAGTGATTTAAACAGAAGAAATGAAAGACATTTTCTTGTCAAATTCTTGTTCGGTTTTCAGACTCAGGTAAATTCTCCTTGATTTATTATCTAGTCTCACAAGAAGATGAAGAAGAGGATCAGATTAAGCGATAAAGCAGAATAGTTCTCTCGTTTTAGCCTGACAGTCCGTGTCCCAAAGGTGAACCCACAGGGCTGATTCGCACATTAATTTTTCTTTTTCTTTTTTCTTTTTGTCACCCATGTGAGCCAAACTGAATGGTTCCTGTGTAGTACCCCCCCCCAAATAAACAAATATGGTTTTTGAACTAGGCAATAACAGAGATTGCCATCCACAAACTGTAGCAATCGGAGGAATGGCTTCACCGAAACCCACTTCCCAATAAAGAGCTATTGTGACTAACAGGGAACTCATCAAGCAGAGTTTTCCCCAGTGGGATAAAATGAAAAGCTTCACCTGTGTGATTTCTGCCAATCGCACATCTGAATGAAGCAAGAAGACAAAAAGGCACAGGATGTGCAACCAAATCAGGCCGCGCTGCTTAAGTGTGACCCTGAGAAAAGGACCTCTGTGTTTCTGAACTTTGGAGGCAGTAAATAAAGCTCCGTGCATAACATAAACAATGCAAGGAGCTGCGTTAGGATGCTCTTTAACATTGCAGGCATTTCTCATATCTGTGTCAACAGAGTTTTATGTATAGCTGGCTCGCAGGGGGGGGGGGCGCTCCGATTGGATAGGACAATATGTACGATGCGTTTCCTCTGACAGCGGGCAGGCAGAGGCCCGTGATCAAAGCAAAACTGACTCGGGTGTCAGCCCAAATGGAAAACAAATGCAACAGCAGCTTGTTTTCACTGGGAAAGAAAAAAAAATCAAAAAGTGGAGATGTATACAGATGATGCATGCCTGACCAATGGTGGAGAGGCCTTGGCTTTTTAGAATGAAGGGCAGGGGAAGGGCCCCATCACTTAGGAATGGGAAGATGAGAAGCAGCAAACCACAGATATTCTGTGGCGTCCCCCGAGGTCCGCAGTGCTTACGTGATGTATTACGTCCTTTGGCTCGGTTGCTGTAAATGAGGGCATCCATTAGAATGCACACTGGTTTCTCTTCTCGGGGCTGCCGCCTCGCCAGTTCCGCTACCGCCAGGGAAGGCAGCCGGCAATGAGGGGAAGCCATCAACAGGAGAAGTGGAGGGTGCCCAGAGATCTGCAGGAGCTCGAAAGTTGGTGCATGTGCAAATGATGCTGAAGAGGGAAAGGGGTGCTCTTTGTCTGATCAGCACTTTTAACCCCAAGCGGTGAGGGGGCAGCTCTCCAACAAGCCTGGATTATTGCAACAATTGCAATAAGAAGGCCTCAGATGATGCACTGGCAGGCACACGCACACACACACACACACACACTGAAAGAAAGCATGATGGGAGGGAGATTGGTCAGAGGTGGTGGGCAGAGCCAGATTGAATGGAGGCTGAAGCCCCCCAAATGCCTTTTGAGCATGACCAATCATGAGATACCCAGTCAGGATAGAGTGTTCTTTATGTATGCCACAACAGCTGCTAGAATTTTACTTGCAAGAAACTGGAAAGGTGAAGAGATCCCGACAGTGGAAGAATGGCAGATGAAGCTTATGGACTTTATGGAACTCGCTGAACTGACCGCGAGACTCCGAGACCAGAGGGAGGAGAAGGTGCAACAGGATTGGAAGAAATTTAAGGACTATTTAAAAAATCGTGAAAAGTTAGATATTTGAAGCAGAACTGGCTTGTTTAATTGGCTTTAGCTAGGTGATGTTAGATGAAAATAGTATATAAGAAGTAATGTTATGAATGGTTTAAAATATTTAGAAATGTCTAAGGATAGGTTGTTTAAGTAATGAATTATATATGGTTAGTTAGTATCTTTATGATTATTACGAATAGTGGTGAATGTTAAGAAAATAGTTACAAAGTTACCAAAGTATATTGATATTGAACGCAGTTGAGAGAACGGGGGAAGTCCCCCCCCCAAAGAAGATTGAAATTAGAATTAAACAATGACTTTCTTTTGGTGTTCCTGTTTAGGTATGTATAGGTTTCTTTTTGTTATTCTTATGTTGTTTTAATGTGTTTGATGTGTTTTCTTTGTTTTATCTTCTGTTAATTGTTTTTGTTTATTTGTTTGATGTATTTGTTGTTTAATGTAGAAAATAATAAAATCTTTTTTTAAAAAAAAGAAGCCCCCCAAATGGCCATTGCATCTCCCTCCCTCCCTCCCTCCACCCCACCTCCCTCTCTGTGCCTCAGTCCTCCATCTGTGTGTCTGTTTCATCTTCCCTCTCCACACCTGCTCCAATCTATCAACCCAGGTCTGAACTGATCACTCACATGAATTTAAGCAGAGGACTGCAGGTTCTCCATCCCAGGCTTGGAGGCTTAGTGGGGGCAGAAGGCCCAGCTAATGTGGTGCGTTCTCACTGGCAACTCAGCAAGGTAAAGATCTGCTTCCTAACTAACTAAGTCATAGATACGTGAGCAGGATCAAAACATGTGAGCTCCAGTATCGGGTTCATTTTTTGCTCATTTGCACAGAACAAAACTGTCTGGCGTGTAGGCCAGTCTATGACCATCTGGAAGTTTTTTTTTTTTTTAGAAAGGGAAATAATAAGGTTAAACCAGCTTCTGCCAACCTGGTATCCTTCAGGCATCTTGGACAACAATGCTCATAAGAGCATAAGGACATAAGAATTGCCTGCTGGGTCAGTCCAGTAGCCCATCTAGTGCAGCATCCTGTTTCTACAGTGCTCAGCCAGATGGGAACCTTGCAAGCAGGACCCAAGCTCAAGAGAAGCATTCCTGGCATGGTCCGTAGCTATCCAAGTTGGTGGGCATCACTGCCTGCTGTGGGAGTGACTTCCACAGTTTAACTATGCACTACGTGAAGAAGTAGAGAAGAAGTCCCACCAGTCCAAAGAGGACACCAGGTTGGAGAAGACTAGGCTGAGTTGCAAAAGGGAAAATGACTTTCCAGTTCCTTGGGTGATTTTAATTTTAATTTTTAATTTTTAAATGGCACTTAATTTTTAAACTACAATTTGGTCCATACAGGTTTCCTAGCAAAACTCTTCTGATGCAGACTAAATACTCTGCTTTTTTGTGGCTCTAGGGAAATGCTGCAGGCATTGCTGAGACATAGGATTTAATAGCACCAAGCACTGTATCCATCAGCCACTTTTATTGGTCAAATGAGAATAAAAGATTAGAGGCTTAATCCCTGAAGCAAATTTTATTTCCCGGCTTTGATTTTGCTTGCAATACCAAGTCCCCATAAACCTGGTGGCAGGATTTATTGGTTGTGCTTTACCTTTTCCAGCCAGAACAAAGAAATGGAAGTTTGAAGGCTTCTTCCTTTTATCATTCGACCTTTGGGATCCTGTCTGGCATCTTCACACAAGTTTAGAGCAATACATGCCACATACAAGACAAACTATTGGGGAAGCAGTGGACCTGGTGGGGGAAATTCCCCTTGGCATTTCAAATATGGATGGAGACTCACTTCAAATTCCCAACCGGTCAGACTTTATTTGGTATATTAATGCATTATATGGCAACACCCCAAGGAAGAAAATAAGGGCTGCCATTTCAAAGGTGAAGAATTTATTGTCTAGCTCAGAGGCAGGCAGTCTTCAGGCTTGCTGGGTCTACTTTGTTTGTTTATTTAAATTTGAATAGGGAGATGCCTTATACCAAGTCAACCCACTGGTCTGTCTAGCTCAGTATGGTCCACACTAACTGGCAGCAGCTCTCCAGGGTGTCAAACAGAGGTCTCTCCCAGCCCTACCTGGAGATGCCAGGATTTGAACCTGGGAACTTCTGAAGATGCTCCACCACGGAGGTTTGCCACTTCCCCAAAGATACACCAAACAGAATCAGGGACAAAATGGCGGCTGGTGTGCGTGTTGGGGAAAACATGTTCGGAGAATTAAGGAACAAGATGCCACTGAGCACACGGCTGAAGTCAAACTGAAATTGCTTGGGTCCATTTGTCCTAAATGACCCTACATTCGCTGCTCAGCCCACACTTTTGCCGTGTGCTCAGTTTGTGGCCCTGGCCCCAATGTGTGTTTGGTTCAGCAGCAGCCAGACAAATCCTTCTGGGAGCCTTGCAAACAGGGCATGAGGACCCCCCCCCCCTTTTGCTTGTTCCCGGCACCTGATAGTCAGAGAGGTAGATTGGTTCTGAATACAGAAGTCCCATTTGGCTGCCTCCAAGGACAGAGCTGGGGTGTAGCAGGTAGGAGGGAGCTGAAGGAAAGTGGCCTAGGATGGGGCTTGGCAGAGTAGCCCCTGTCCCATTTTATGGAGGCCCCACCCACCACCTGTAAATACCAGCAGAGTGGAGTGTTCGTATTTGGGGCTCCTGCCCACCAGCCATTCTTTACTTCTGAGATACTCCATTCTGTTCCTCCTTATCCTTTGATTTTCTTTATCATCTTCCAAACTGCTCATTCTCTGGTCACTGAGCATGCTCAGTCCTTACTGAGCTATCAAGAGCTTATCTAAAGGGGTTTATTTTGGGGGATGGGGCGGTACTCCTGCAAAAACTTCAAGTTTCTGCAACCCTTCTATTACTTTCATCTTCTGTGTCATGTGTGTGGATGATGGCCTTCTGGCTGCATAAGGGCCAAAACTCGTAGAATCAGTTCACTTTTAGCATACATAGGAGGAGCTGATTCCTATTTGTTGAGGGGAGAGGCTGTAATCATGGAAAGGGAAGATTGCTTTTATTAGAAACAATGCCACATTCTTTTGAGGTATCTGGGGTTGGCTAGCACAGGAATGTTTCCCAGTAGATTGGACCTAATGTGGATGGGGAAAAGGAGATCCATATTTACGCAGTAGCAGATGCTTCTCAAACTGCATTCAGACAGGACTTTGTTCAAAGCCAGAAAGACATCTGAACAAAAAAAAAAGGGGTTGCAGTGTGTGTGTGTGTGTGTGTGTGTGTGTGTGTGTGTGAGAGAGAGAGAGAGAGAGAGAGAGAGAGAGAGAGAGAGAGAGAGAGAGAGAGAGAGAGAGAGAGAGAAATAACCTTCTGGAGCCAACTCTCTTTGCTTTCCATAATTGCCCATGGCACGAAGATCACGCTTTTATTCTTTGGGATATAGAACAGCGACAAAATGCTTGCATGCAGCCTTTCTAGCACATTCCAGCCTTTGAAAATGCCAAACGGTGCCTTTTTTTTTTCTTTTTTGGCTACATCACAGCCGTGGAACGGAACCTCTGGGTTGCCTTGACCGAAAGAATTTGGCTGGGCATTCTGAAGGTTATTCCTTATATGGAATTATGTGCTGCCTGCCGAGTTACACATTTCAGTTGTTTTCAAGCAATGTCATGCTTTCCGGGCAGAAGCCAGGAAATCTCATGAGGTGTGTGTGAATGGAATTCCACTATTTATTTATTTTCCCCTTTTGTCAGCAGTTGCCATGTGCTTGGTGTCTGGGATATGAAACGGAGTGTGTGAATACAAGGAAATGCTCTCTCCCTCTCCCTCCCTCCCTCTGTGCCATTTTGGGACATTGTTGTTCCCTCTGAGTCATGGGAAGTGCAAGGCGGAAAACAGTTATACAAAAGTTCCCCTTTGCTCTGTTACACAGAATCCACTGTCCGAAGACTAATGCCTCCATGTTCTCTCTGATGGAGAAATTCTGGAGACAAGCAGAAGGTGTCTATCACCCCGTGTGGAATCCTTGTGATTTTTCTAGATGGCTGTGGTAGCAAATTCTAGGGGCCACTTCATGCAGGGCTCCTAAGGCACTTGCCAGAATTGACTGTGGTTCTGGGAAGGGTACTGAACCTCAGTAGCCTTATGCCAAGGTTTGACACACACACATGCATTACATCCTATGAGTGTACAGTCTGTGTACCTGTAGACACAGATAGACGAGCTGCCAACTCATGTGATATTCACGTGTAACGTTCAATGCATGTAATACCTGTGTATCCATTTACATCTATGTACGCAATAGCTGAGCTCTACAAATCAAAGCATGGACACTCATTCACACAAACTCTTGCATCTGTAATGTAGTCCAACCCGTTGTAATGCAGGAATCTCAACTAAAGCATCCATGACAGAGGGCCATCCAACCTCTGCTTAAAAACACTCAAGGAATGGGAGTCCACAACCTCCTGAGAGTCCATTCTACCTATTCTAACAGCTTTTATTGTCAGAAAGTTCTTCCTGATGTTTAGTCGGAATCTCCTTTCTTGTAATTGCGGGTCCTACCCTCTGGAAAACAAGCTGTCCATGTGACAACGCTTTAGATATTTGACGATGGCTATCATATGGTGACAGAAGTCACGAAATTAGAAGACGCCTGCTTCTTGGGAGAAAAGCAATGACAAACCTAGACAGCATCTTAAAAAGCAAAGACATCACCTTGCCGACAAAGGTCCGTATAGTTAAAGCTATGGTTTTCCCAGTAGTAATGTATGGAAGTGAGAGCTGGACCATAAAGAAGGCTGATCGCCGAAGAATTGATGCTTTTGAATTATGGTGCTGGAGGAGACTCTTGAGAGTCCCATGGACTGCAAGAAGATAAAACCTATCCATTCTCAAAGAAATCAGCCCTGAGTGCTCACTAGAAGGACAGATCCTGAAGTGGAGGCTCCAGTACTTTGGCCACCTCATGAGAAGAGAAGACTCCCTAGAAAAGACCCTGGTGTTGGGAAAGATGGAGGGCACAAGGAGAAGGGGACGACAGAGGATGAGATGGTTGGACAGTGTTCTCAAAGCTACTAACATGAGTTTGGCCAAACTGCGAGAGGCAGTGAAGGATAGGCGTGCCTGGCGTGCTCTGGTCCATGAGGTCACGAAGAGTCGGACACGACTGAACGACTGAACAACAACAACAATCATATCTCCTCCCAGTCTCCTCTTTCCCAGGCTAAACAACTCTCTCAACTGTTCCTCATAAGGCTTGGTCTCCAGCTTGCACCACCAAGCCATCGCTGCATACTACAATGACAAATCCTTTTTAACTACTCGGCACAATGAAGAATAGACGTGGGGAATCTGTGGTTGTTGGGCTCCTGCCAGCCCCAGCCAGCATGGCCAATGTTTAGGGATGATGGGCGATGTGGTCCATCAAGTCCTGAAAGGCCAAAGGTTTTCCATCCCTGCAACGGAAGATTTTCTCAGCCATAAAGCCTTTAAATGCAGAGCTACTATCTCTTGTTGGCACATAATGCCTATTGGATTGAGTACATGAGATGATATTCTGGCTACAGCTGAGTTGCTCATTCAGCCCCATCGTGCTTCAGATGGACGATGAAGGGACAGTGGCAGAAAAACCGAAATGGTGCAATGTTAATACACTTTAGCTGTTTGATTATTGTGTTTTTAATAGATCCCGCAAGCAGACATAATGCAAGGCTTTTATTCATAATAAGCACTTTTTTTTTGCACTGTAATGGAGTGAAACAGTGATTTTTGGCCAATTCTAATTCATAAAAGCATGGCAGGAAATGGCTTCAATGTCAGCTGAAGTGCCATATGCCTTATATGATTGCTTGAGCTTGAGTGCTTGTGGTCGACGCTGTAGCAGAGTCATTATGCTCGCCATTGATTTGTGTGTGTTTCCTCTTGCAAAAAGAAAAAAGGGGGGGGAAAGCCACTGTTTCCCCCCCAGGTGATGATCTCTCACTCTTTGCTTTTTCGGAAGAACCTCTGTAAAACAGCTGTGGTTAAGGAGATTTTAAAATATTATCGTGCGCCAAACTGTTACATTGCCCAATGGGCGGCTTTTATAAAGTAAATTTGAGGAGAACTGAATGGGAGCCATTCCAGGCTCAGTCGCAGAGGTATTGCTGGTTTCACAATGGGATTTGGGGTTGAGATGGATGACCCCAAGTTCTCTTTCAACCCTATGATTCTAGCTGTTAGATTGAGGTGGGGGTTGAGTTGGCTTTATTAAAACAAGAAGACTGGCACTGTGTTCGACAAGGAGCAGTCCCCAAAAGCACAGTTCAACAAAACACAGCACAACTGGGCAAATATGTCTGCCACTACACACTCTAACCTCTTCCTTTTTAAAAGAAATTTATTTATTTGGTTTTTCAAATTAAAATTTTACAGAGGTATGTCACACATAAATCAAAAAAACAAGATCCCAAGGAATCTCCTGGACTTCCATCCTCCCCTTTGTGGGTCCTATTATTAATCCTTTCCTCCCACATATTTTATGATTTACCTCTTCCATTATATCCAGAATTCAACCTTAAATGACAAGTGATATTCCAGTCCTACTAACGATTTTAACTGTTTACAATGGTCTTTAAGGTAAGTTATAAATTTTCCCCATTCCTTGTTATAATTTTGGTCTTCCTGATTTCTGACTCTTCCAGTCATTTTAGCCATTTCAGCACAGTCCATTAACTTCATCTGCCATTCTTCTCTGGTAGGAACTTTATATTCTTTCCATCTCTGGGCCAGTAACATCTGTGCAGCTGTGGTCGCATACATAAATAGTCTTTTCCTCTCCACACAGTCATTTCCTCCAGATGCCCTTGGGGCACAACTCACACTCCACTTGAGCCACACAGGGCTCCCCAACAACCCCCCAAGCTCTAGGTAAATGCTTGCACCACTGATCTTCTTGCCGCTTGGAGAAGTGGGATATGAGTATCTGATAGCATATAGGTGAAACAATAGTTAAAAAGGGGCCTAGATATGCCTTGGAGTCAGCCAAACACCTCCTCTCTATATTATCCACACAACTTCCCTGTGAGGTAGGTCACAGGGTCACCCAGTGAGCTTCGTGACAGAGTGGGGATTTGAACCCTGGTCTCCCAGGTCCTGGTCCAGCATTCTAACCACTATGCCACACTGGCTGAGCATATGTTCTCATTGGTTTGCTGGGAGGTTATCTGACAATGAGTATCCTTTCTGATTGGCTTGCAGGTTTTTTAGACTTCTTCCCTTTTAGCCATTTGTACACCCCACACTTTTTAGAGCATCTCCCCGTCACTTTCCCAATCACAACACCTTCTTCTTCTTCTTCTTCTTCTTCTTCTTCTTCTTCTTCTTCTTCTTCTTCTTCTTCTTCTTCTTCTTCTTCTTCATCCATTCTGGAGGTCTGTTCTTACACTTACATTTCCAGGATGCAGTTACAGGTGGGTAGCCGTGTTGGTCTGCCATAGTCAAAACAAAATCGAAAATTCTTTCTAGTAGCACCTTAGAGACCAACTGAGTTTGTTCCTGGTATGAGCTTTCGTGTGCATGCACACTTCTTCAGATACCTGTTATCTGAAGAAGTGTGCATGCACACGAAAGCTCATACCAGGAACAAACTCAGTTGGTCTCTAAGGTGCTACTAGAAAGAATTTTCGATTTTGATTTCCAGGATGCGTTTGAAGCCCTCCAATGAAATAGCAATGGTCTGGAGAGGCACTCAGGGTGAGGATGACCCATGCAGGTAGATGTTGCATGGTGAAGAATTGATTCCAGGTGTTGGGTGCAAAGAACAAAGACACCCACGACCTCACATAACCTCTTTTCTTTCCCACAAGGCTCCCCCACCCCCTGGCCACACCATTTGGCTATACAAAAATGCCATTTTGTTTCTTAAAAACAAAAACAAAACAAATTAAGTAATTTGTTTGAAAAAAGGAGGGGGAAGTGCCAACATTTAACAGAGTAGCTTTTTGAAAGCCTAATGTTTGATATTATACTGAACATATGGTTGTGGGTCTGAACTGCGCTAAGGCAATGCAAAATGTATGAGTAAATAGCATCCTCCGTCCTCTTGGCTAAGATACACAGAGAAAGCTCAAAGACATGTAACTCGCCTGCTTTAATCTCCTGAATGGGCTGCGATTCCATTCTGTAAGGCTTGACAAATCTCCACATTTCGCCCTGCACTGAAAGAGTATTACAGCTCCTAATGGTCTTATGCTAGTAGCCTGCAACAAGACTCACTCGGCTGTATCCAAAACATCTAGCAAATGAAATCTTTTTAATAATCTGCCATATTTCCCACCTTCCATCCCACAATTTCATTTTCGCAGGTTTCCTTTGCAAGGCATACTAAGAGCTTTTGGTTTTGTTTAATTGTGGGTAGATATTTTCTTTTTTTAATGTAATGCTGTACAACCAATAAATAGAGGAGGGACAAGTGCTCTTAGCAAGTAGATGCAGCTGGTAAGAAAAGCCTGGCAGATGAAATGTGGTGGGATTAATGGTCTCTATGCCGATCGGTGAATCTGTCCATTTCAGTTTCCCATGATTCCAATCTTAAACTTAATTCTCTACATTTCCACCGGCACTTTAGTGTGAATTTCTCCTTTCATGCAGTTTTCATGCACAGTTTTGCACGCCGTTTTGTCTGCCACGCGTGATTTTGCAAAGCACTTCCCCTAAAACAATGCATTTTCATATGTGATTTTCACTAATATGTGCTTTCATTTGCGTTTGCAATGTGCATTTTTTGTATACATTGCTCTGCTGCAAAATTCAGAGAAGTGCAAATTGAAAAATATGTCTGTGTTTCAGTTTGCGTATTGTTTTTGGAAAGTGCAAATTAAATGCAAATGGAATCAACCCTCCGCCCCATCCCTAAACTGCAGTATCCCAGGCAGAATGGAAGTTAAGTAGCCACTCTCCTCGATAATACAGGGGATTTATATAGTGTGTTATGAATGTTTAAAGATAACATATTATCTCGATGAGCCTTATGAAAGCTTTCAAAAATAAGTCAGCACTGAACAATTAGAGTTGAGGATGACCAAATAAATGCCTCCTTGTCTTTTAAGACTTCTGCTTAAGGATCTTCTCTAGGTATTTCTGCTAAGTGAGATGGGACAGGAGGCTCCGTGGAAAAGGGTCTTTCCGGTGTTGGCCCCTCTGTTCTGGAACAACCTCCCCAGTAAGATCATTGATGTGATGCCCCTACTTCACAAGAATAAGTTTCTTGCAATAAAAATTAAGGCTCTTATTTAAAATTAACAAAAGGATTTCTTTAAGCAATGCCATTCATAATATTTAATATTTAACAATAGGAGATAGTATATATTGCTATTATTGGATGTTATTTTTGAACTTTCTATATTTGTCGGTCAGCAAGTGGTATGTTACAGTATTATTGCTTCGTATTCCAAGAATAAAAATACATGTTGTGTTTTTGTTTTGTTTTGTTTTTTAAAAAAACTATATCCAAGCAGATATAAATGAGTAAAAATTGCTGGCTTCCTCATCCCCCACAAATTAGCTTCATCCCTGCAACTGATTACTGGGTTTCTTTCCGTTCCTCTCCCAAAGGCCCATTGATTTTTATAGGGTGCTTGATTCAGACAATGCAAAAGAGCAAAACAAATTTAGGAACCATTTTTTGTTATGAGCTTTTTCAATATTTGTTATCCACACTGGAAATTATGTAATGATTGTAAACATCTGCACACCTGTTCCAAATTTCACAAGCGCTGGGAAGCACATGTGTTATCTCACATAAACCCTGCAAATGCTCCGATTTGTTGTCCATCAGGGAAGGCCACATTTCCTCCTGATCTGGTGCCTCTTTTTGCCAAGGTAGCTTTTGAGACCACGTGTGATTTACACGGCAGTTATCATTAGCCTACGGATCTATTAAAATATAATAATCCTGGATTGCATCCACCCACTGAGGCAATGCTTATTTGCCTCGGATATACACAACATGCATTGTTAATGTATTTCATTTAAAGAAGTCATTTCCTAGAAGCTGCGAACAGCAGATAGGCTCCCTCTTTATTTGATTTAAACCGCACCACGAAGAAATTTCATTTAAGGTGACGTGGAAGAAGTGGCCATGGGATTTTGTTCTTTTCCGTTCCAGTTGGTGGGATCAAACTGTTATCTATGCTTCCCTCTCCAGGTACAGCTTAAGCATCTCCCTTTCAATTTGTGCATCTGTGATAAGCAACACAGATCGGACCGAGATGTGGGATTGAACCAAGGCCCATCTAGCCTAGCATCCTGTTCTTATAGCGACCAACTAGATGCCAATTGGGAAACAGCATTTTCCTCACCAAAGGGATCCCAGCAACTGGTTCTCAGGGGCTTACTGTCTCTGATCCTAGAGGTAATATAGCTACCATCATTTGTAGCCACTGATGACTTCCATTAAGGTTGGTCCAGAAGCTGCAGCTAGTGTGGGATGTTGCAGCAAGGCTGTTGAAGACGATGCCCTATTGACAGAGCATAACAACCATGCCGAGAAAGCTGTACTGGCCGCTCATGTGCTACGGGGCCACGTTTCAGGTCTTGCTGTTGGTGTATAGAGTCTTGAACAACTTGGGACCAGATTATCTTGGGAAATACCTCACTTTGTAGACCACGGTCGGCCCAGTCCTCAGGAAAGATATTTTCAGTAATGCCATATGGTCCTGGGGTTCATCTTGCATCGACTAAGGCTTGGGCTTTTAGTGTGACAGCAACTGCCCTTTGGACACCAGGCAGGTACCTATCCTGTTAACGTTTAGAAGTCTGTTTAAACCTCTTCTGTTCACCCAGACTTTCTTTGGGGGTTGATCCATCTGTATCAATGTACTAAGCTGATTGGTGATGTATATGCTATTTGTTACCTGAATGTCATTTTATTGTTCTGCTAAAAATATGAACAATTCTCACATGTTATATGCGTATAATACTATATACCTAACATATACCTAACACGCCAGATTTTCTAAAGAAGCATGAACATAAATGAATGTGTAAAGCAATGCATCTGTAACTGTCTAAAAATGTTGTTGTTGTTCAGTCTTTCAGCCGTGTCTGACTCTTCGTGACCCCATGGACCAGAGCACGCCAGGCACGCCTATCCTCCACTGCCTCCTGCAGTTTGGCCAAACTCATGTTAGTAGCTTCGAGAACACTGTCCAACCATCTCATCCTCTGTCATCCTCTTCTCCTTGTGCCCTCCATCTTTCCCAACACCAGGGTCTTTTCTAGGGAGTCTTCTCTTCTCATGAGGTGGCCATAGTACTGGAGCCTCAACTTCAGGATCCTTCCTTCCAGTGAGCACTCAGGGCTGATTTCTTTAAGGATGGATAAGTTTGATCTTCTTGCAGTCCACGGGACTCTCAAGCGTCTCCTCCAGCACCATAATTCAAAAGCATCAATTCTTCGGCGATTAGCCTTCTTTATGGTCCAGCTCTCACTTCCATACATCACTACTGGGAAAACCATAGCTTTAACTATACGGACCTTTGTCAGCAAGGTGATGTCTCTACTTTTTAAGATGCTGTTGAGGTTTGTCATTGCTTTCCTCCCATGTATTAATACTTATAAGCTTATGCTTCAACCATACAGCATGGCATGGGTCTTGACTCTTTGAGACACAATATACATGCAATATTTGGGGGGCAGGGTGCATAATTCTGCTTATGATTTGTTGGGATTTCTTTTAAACAACAGAGCACGAGCAGCTTGGATGTAAGTGGGTGCTTCGTGCCAGAGGTCGTCCACCACAGGCCAAGCTCAGCCAGGTCAGAATTGCCAGGTTTCCTGCATAAATCCACTTGAAACAGATTTTCCCTCCATGGCTATCTCTCAGAGCTCTGTTTGATTACCACTGAGGACGGTGGGGGAACTTTGCACACTGGGCTATGTCATTCCCACCTCACAGACCAGGAAAGCAGATTAATGACTCAATATGTATAACGAAGGCCAAGGCAAAAAAACAAAACCAGAACGGCTTATGTAACTGTTAAGCATTAATATTATCAAGCCTTGTGTGTGTGTGTTAAACCTCACAGCTGTTTCTTGTGGGGTCATTTCTTTTTTTGCAGTCTGTGCATTATGACTTCATTTATGTGGGAGGAGAGTGAAAGCCTTGGATTGTGTCAAGGCTTTAGCTGTCGGTGTTTGCTAATTGCAACAAGCGGGAAGAAGGTACAGCCATCTCCTGCTTATAGAAAGATAACCGTAATTAGCGAGCTATCGCGTGCTGTTTATAACGAGAGCCTGCCTTTAGCTCATGTCAGAATGCGAAGGTTGCATCTCCTAATATGGAGGGAGCCAAAAGCACAGCAGAGTGTCACAGAACAAAGGAAGGCTTATATGTGCCACTGGGTCGGATAAACTTTATCTGCTCCTGCGTTGTAGCTTAATCAATGCTTCCCCCACACACACACTCCCACATTTTAGGCTCCAGCCTTGTTTTCCAAAAGAGAAATTGTGTGATTATGTGAGTGAATGATTTGAAAGAGCCATCCAACAAACAGGCTACGAAGCTCAGCTATACGAGGCGCTTTGCACGCAAGAGTTTCTGGATTCCATCGCCAGGCAGTGCTGGGATGGCGGGTGGTAGAGAAATTAAGTGTGTCTTGTATTTCAATGCGAACCTATCTAAACTCTCACTTCCCGAAATGGTATATGTAAAATGGAACACAGCTACCCTACGGAATGGGTCTTTTTTCTGAATGTTGTAGCGACTCGCCCCAAATATGTACAGGTACAAGAATAGCGTGCACAAAATACACATATTAGCGGAGATAACATACAAAAGTGCAGGGGAAATGGCTTTCAAAAATGTACGCATGCAACCCCCCCATTTATGCGGGGTTTGTGTTTTGAGACACCATGAGTGTTAGTGAAATCGCGTATATTTGAAACATCATTGAAAAATGCCTGCAAACACCTTGTTCTGCCCCTGTTCTGCCCCCCCGCCTCTCATTGTGATGTTTTTGTGACATTTTAGGGTCACTTCCTGGTTCGGTGTGATGCGCATATACATAGTCGAACACATATTGAATGTGTGTGCCTGTAAATTAGACAAAAGTGTGCGCTGAACACAAATTTTCATGATTTTCTTTTGTTTAAAAAATGCTGACCGATGCAGAAATGAACTTAAGAGACGAGGGGGGGGGCAGAAAAGGAGGCAGGCAGAAATGGAGAGTTTTGCACATCCTTATCTGAGGGAGACGTCTTCCTAAAACCTTGGAGAGTCACTGCTATTCAGTGTTGACAAAAGTGGGCAAGATGGACCAGCAGTATGATGTTGTTTTAGGCAGCATCCTGTGATCCTTATTTTGTGGCAGAAAGTGAAATAGACAAAACAAGCTTGTTGGGTAAAATTGCCTGGCATCACTCCTCCTGGAAATCAATGTTCCTGCGCTTTGAGATTAGGGATGCAAACACGACAGTAAGCGAGGTCACCATTGGCATCGTCTCCTGTTTATTTGTACACTGCTGTTCCCCAGTAAACGGTGCCCAAAGCTGCTCACATCAGAATGAGATCATAATGATAGCAAGATTTACAAAAACACAACATCAGCTTCTCAAAACAGTTCATTAGCCATGCCATTTCAAAAACACACTGAAGTTTGGATAAACATGGAAGCAACGTCAATAGGTCGATCCAAAAAACATTGCATGCAGTATTGTTTTAAAACTGAATAGTCCACAAACAGAGCAATCTCCCACTTCCTAAGACCATCTAGACTGATGCTGTTCATGGTGGAAGGTGCAGTGTGTGGCTCCACTGTAGTAAGGAATCGATCTTTTGGTGTGCAACATGCACACTTTGAAACTCCCTGCTTATTGACACCAGTCAGGAGCCTCAATTGTACTCTTTTTGGTGCCTGCTAAAAACATGGTTGTTTAGGCAACATGATCAAACATGTATAATGTTGGCATGTTTTCTAGCTCATTGCCGATTTTAACTATTTTTGGAAGGTTTCGAATATTCATCTTTAACTTTTTAATATATTGATAATTCCATTGTTTTAATCTTACTGTAAACCGCTTTTAGGATTTTGGTTTGTTTTAGCAACCAAGCAGTACATGCATCTTACAAAACAGATCAATAAATAACACTGGGATAAATTTACACTGATGAATTTCATGGTTTATCATCATCATCATCATCATCATCATTAAAAACCAACCAACAAAAGCCTTCTCAGTCTGGTGTGGAAATGTGGAGAATGGGACTTTGGAAAAATAAGAAATGGAAAGAAACTGAAACCACGAGATTCTCCCATCCCTACTTTGTGAATCTGTCTGCCAAAAGGCCACAAGTTCTGAAGTCAGGTATGAGTGACATGAGATCTCAGCCCCATGGCTTTGTGGTGCTTGGTCAATATGAAGTCATCCTGCTATTGTAAGGACAATGGCAGCTTCTGTGTGCAGCAATTAACATTCTGGATTGCATAAGCTTTGTTCTGGTAAAGGGTCTGGAGAGTCATGGTTCCCTATCACACACTGGTGTGTGCACAACAGCACACCAACCCTCCCTGCCCCCACTGCTGTCTCATATCTGAAGCTTGAGCAGGAACCGCTGTAGCAATTATTGCTCTAAACATCTGTCACAGCAACCTTCCCTGCATGCTGTGGGGAGCTGGTACAGAGGAGCTGGAATTATAGGTGAATCGCCAAGAGACTTTTCCTCGCAGAAGGTAGTCTAAATTTGTAGCATTCAGGCAACAAAGAGAGAGGGAGAGAAACAGATTATTTTTTTTAATGCTTTCGCACGCTTCTTAGTATCGACTATCTGTGTATGTGTAGGAGAGAGAGGTGGAGAAGACTGCATTTAAAGGGGGGGTATTGAGCAAGTTAATGAGGTTTCTGGCATTTTAAGGCAGTGTTGGCCGGTGTAAGCTACCTGCCAGCGTTCTTACTTCTGGACCCAGGATATCATGTTGGGACAGAAGTAATGGCCTGGGACTCGGGCTCCGACTCAGAACCAGAGGAGTCTCAGTCTGCACCGGATCCTCTGCCACAGACATCATCTGAACCAAGTCTGGGGCCTGATCCTGAAGATCCCCAGTCTGCACAGATTCCCCTGCAGCAAACACCAGCTGGGCCGAGTCAGGGGCCTGAGCCTGTCCTGGCTCCAGATGTGGAGAATACCTTGTTGCCATCAGCTAGGTCATCACTGACAGCTGCTCCACTCCCGGCTGGGTCAGGAGAGGCTGAGGCGGCCCCTGGGCCTAGTAACCCACCAGCATCTCCTGAGCTGCAAAGACTCGGGTCCGAGGGGAGGAGAGACCTGAGTACTTGCAGGAGGAGTGCTCGCCTTCGGGCAAGACAGGGCGGTGAGTCGTCGGTGGATCGGGACCGGCCATTACCTTGTCAGAGATAAAAGGCTATCAGACCCCGCTCCAGGTTTTGTTGTTTTGCCAGATTCTGCCTGTGATCCTCTTCCTGACCTTGCCTCGTTTCCTGCCCTGTATCCTGCCTTGGCTTTGCCGGACTGACTCCTCGCTGACTCTTTGGACCCAGAACTGGACCTGGACCTCGCTTCTTGGATTACCCTTGGGACCAGCACAGGGAGAAAGAGTAGTGGTAGCACCATGCCTCTCCTCCGCTGACTCTGGTGCATGGGGAAGGTGAGGACAGCCCCTGTGGGGAGATCACCCTTGCAGTACTGGCAATGCCAGTGGCTCCTGCTGCAGGCAGTGCATCATTCGGGGCTGGGCTTCAGCAGCTGCAGCCTCTCCTTTTCCGCCCACACTCCAGCAGCCACTATGAGATGCCAAAGGGAGGAGACTGGCAGCGGTGCCCACGGAGAGGCTCGGCTGGCTCATCCACCTCCCCAAGCTCAGTGGTGGTGGTGGTTCTGGAGGGGGAAAGCGGGACTTTCCCACATCCAAACAGAAGCTGGGAATGCTTTTGTGAATCTGGGATATCCCACTAAATATGGGGCGGTTGAAGGTATAATGATATAGCTGCCAGTCGGTGCACACCAGCTGTTCCCACTGTCTAACTTGCCAATCATAAAGTTGGCAGTGAGCTCCCATTGCTTTGTACGAGCTCCTGCCAACCTAGCAGTTCGAAAGCGTGCCAGTGCAAGTAAATAAACAGGTACCGCTGCGGCAGGAAGGTAAACAGTGTTTCCGTGTGCTCTGGTTTCTGTCATGGCGTTGCTCCAGAAGCGGTTTAGTCATGCTGGCCACCTGACTGGAAACGCTGTCTGCAGACAAACGCCGGCTCCCTCGGCCTGAAAGCAGAGATGAGCACCGTACCCCATAGCTGAATTTGACTGGACTTAACCATCCAGCGGTCCTTTACCTTTACCTTTACTGTCCAACTGTGCTTCAACCTATGGTTGCATTGGGATCACCTGGCACAGTCCACACCTGAACCAGAAGCACTCTATGGTATGGCATGTGGGTATGAGGCTCAGCTGCAGCATCTGTTCCAGCAAGTGTGACCAACAAGACTGTGGATGTAGCAGTGGCAACCCCCCCCCCCCATTAAATTCCATCACTTCTCACCTAGGGTATGTGTGGCAGTCTAACTCTGTTGAGATTTAGTCTCTTCTAGCTGTATGTATGAACCTCACAGCTCCCTTGTGAGGTAGATAAGTATTAAGCCTAATTCAAAGCTGGGATTTTTTTAAAAAAAAATAGAGCGATTGTGATTGCTTCAAAACAATCCATTTTTTTAAAATTGATTTGAATGTGTAACACTGGCGCCCCACCAATTGGCCTATTAAAGTGCCTCCCCCAAGTCCAGCTATTAGTCAATTGCTGCCACAATAAAGTTGTTTCAACATTAGTACTTTTTCAAAATAATAACCGAGATGAACACCTTGGGTTCTCAATGCATCTGCTTAATTGCATTTATTTAGCACTTTCACCAGGGAGAGAGCGAGATGGAGAGAGAGAGAGAGAGAGAGAGAGAGAGAGAGAGAGAGAGAGAACATCGCCTTGGCTGGCAGAACTCTCTACCTTTTCCCTGTTGAAGAACAGTATCAACACACTATCTAAGAGCTAAAGTACATGTTTATTTTTAGCTCTCTCCCACAGAGAATAACACTGACAATGTAGGGCATTAGAAAAATATAACACATCAATGGTCTCAAGCTGAAATGATTTAATGGCCTCGGGAACAATGCCGCCTGAGACACGAACTGCATTTTTGAGCCTGGTGGGGAGAGGTTAAAGAAAACACCACAAAATCTTCACAGACTTTTTGCATTGCAGGGCGAAGGCAGTAGCGCAGATCCAGGCTGGAAGATGGGCTTCCTCTTGGGAGGCAAGAGGTGCCAAGTCAGCCATTTTGTCAAAGCAGTGAACGGTGAAGAAGGAAATCACTGTGGAGAGGGTAGGAGTGGGGAAAGAGAAAAGGCCTCTGATCTGCCTCCCCCCCCCAACAAATCTCAGAGGCTCCTAATCCCTATTATGTGCAAATGCGCATAATGGAAACAAGGGGTGTAAGAAGACACCAGGGTGGTATTCCCTGCCTCACTGTGTATTGGTTGCATGCAACTCTGTTTCTGTTCTGCCGCAGTTCATCTTCCACCGAAAGCTACGTTATTCACCTTGCTGTGGTGAATCTATGCAACTTGCACAAATCCCGTAATTAATCCCGTAAATTGTGTAAACACTGTTGTCATTATGTTATTCTGCCCAATCATTTAAGTGCAAAGGAAACACAATGCAGATTAGGTGGGTGGGTTATAAGCAATTGTGTAGATCATTTGTAGACTGAAAGCAAAAACCACGGTGAACACCAATTTCATTTGCAGGATTGATTTCCATTCCAAGCTTGGGATAAATAAGCAAACACTGGATATTTGCACTCCTGTTTCTGTTTTCATCTGAATTCTGTGACACCCTCAACAGAAACATTTTATCAATGTGATGATGTACTTTTTAATGAACCCCCCCCATTATTACTATTATATTACAACAATATGTAGCCAGAACCATTGCACATCAAACATCCTTGCTTCTTTTAGAAAAAGATCTATCAATGAACAACATTTCACCAAACAAATGGATCAGAGGGAATCTTTTGTGTTTGGGTGGGTGTGGTTTCCTTTTGCACACACTCAACATTTTGAAGTCCCACAGCTGGTGTAGCTTTCTGCATTTTCAATTAAACGAGTAGACTAAAGCAGTTGTTTCATTTCAACTTGCAAAATTTTGCAGAGAAGGAGCTGAGAAAGGTTTCAGAGTGGGGTTTTCAGATCTAGACCCATCAGAATCAAAACATACCTACCCAAGTTTGTCTCTCTTGTGCACATAGCTGAGCAATTTGATGGTGTATCTGGGTAGAAATAATAACTCTGCCTTCAGGCTTACAACAGAGGCTTTTTATGGATGCATTTAATTAATCAGCAAGTGAGCAAAATGAATAAGTTGCCAAGCAAGGTGAAGGTTAGAGTCAAAACTGGATTCATTTATGATTAAACTTCATCCCATTGTGATTGGCTGGTAATGCTGTCAAAGTTGTTGAATGGCATCCTTGGCGTTTGGTACCTCAGTGGTAGAACATCTGCTTTGCAGATGTTCCATCCCCTGCATCTCCAGGTAGGACAGGGAGAAAGCCCTGCCTCATCCCAAGGAGAGCCACTACTAATCATGATCAACAATATTGAGCTAGATGGACCGATGCTCTGACACAGCATAAGGCAGCTTCCTTAGTTCCACCTTTTATCAGGAAATAAACAAAACAGCCCCAAGGTAAGCTAATAAAGTATCAAATGTTTGTCAGAAGGTTCTCTTCAAATGGAATAAAGCCCATTCATCTTAGCCCTAATTGATAGAGTTGCCATATGTCCGGGAAAACCCAGACATGTCCTCTTTTTGAGGGCCAATGTGCCCATCTGGGCAGATTTTTACATTTTAAAGGATAGGGTGGGCTTGGGCTGCTCTGCATGCCATGGATCGGGGAAAGAGGTGCATGGGCACTCCCAGTGCTTTTTTTCTAAAAAAAATGTTAGGGGTACTCTCATTTTGGCTGCTCACCCTCCCCTTCGCTCCCTTCCCCCCAGTCCCCCAACCCCCAGACAAGGGACTTGCGGTAGCACAGAGAGGGTGGGAAGGCTCCCAGCGACAGCAGAGTTGGCTTGAGCAAGGAGGGGCGTGTGCTTGTCGGCTGGCTCTAACCTGGCAAAAGGAGCAGGAGCAGTGCCATCGTCTCCACCGCGGCCGCCCCAGACTCCCCTCCCCGGGCACCGGTGGGCAGAATGACGGAGCTCCAGTCCACGCTGCTACTGCGGAGACAGCTGGCATGTCGGTCTGTCCATCCGTCGGCCAGGGCAACACAAAATGTTTAGGGGTATGCGTACCCCTGCATCCCACCCAAAGAAGCACTGGGCACTCCTAGGCCTCTTTCCCCCAGCTCAGGCTGGCAGTGGCTTGGGCTGTCCTCTTTTTTGCTCTTCATGATATGGCAACCCCATATTGCTCAAGTCTTCCTGAACCAGACTAAGGGCCCATTTGTTTCAGAATCTTGCTTCCCACAGTGACCAGAGATTTGCCTCTCAGAAGCTGGCAAGCAGGAGCTCCCCACTCTGGTCCTGCCCCTCCACCTGGTGCTCCCAGAATATGCAGGTTGCACTTACACTAGGCTGCATGGCTGATTGCTCTTGGCAGACCTATGTTCTGTCTATTTGCCAAATTCTTTTTTTTCAAAGAAACCCTAGACTTGTGGATATCAGCTCATCTTATGTCAGGGAAGCCTCTGAGTGCCAGTTGATGTGAATCACGAGTTGGGAAAGGAGTACAGTGCTCATGTCCTGATTGTGAACACTCCATGGGCATCTACTTGGCCACTGTGATGGTGGGTTGCTGGGCTAGATGGGCCGTTCTTGTGCTCTTCTCTGTTTTCCCTACTTGGCATTATGACATTAAGAGTACCAGAACTTGCTGCATACATCTTTATTTTTACATTCATGTTACCATAGTATGCAAATGAAAGTTAAGGAATACATAAATTATCCAGGTTTAGATATATTCCTTAAGTGGCACAGCCTATAATGGAAATGAGGTGGCGGCTGCAAATCAAATTTATTCCTCTATCATTAATGTTGGTTTATTTTTAGCAACCAGTGCATCTTTCCGGGCTAATATGCAACAATTTGTAGTGGCGGGGTGGGGGAGGGATCAGTGTGCATTAGAAACGTGTGTCTAATTTCTCCCTTGGAATAATTGCTATCTAACCTTAGATATATTATGCAGTCTGTTAGCGTTGTTCATTACGGAATTCTGTAACATCCAGATGGAGTACAAGATATAGCTTAATAAACAAGGGAGCACGGGCAGAAGCTGCATAGAAAGAAGCCCCCATCTGTACCACTCATTTAAAGGGAGCCATGATCACATAAGAAGAGCTTGCTGGATTCGGCCAACGGCCCATTTAGTTCAGCATCCTGTTCCCACAATGGCCAGCCGGATGCCTGTGGGAAACCAGCAAGCAGGACCAGAGCACGAGATCACTCTCCCCTCCTGTGGTTTCCAGCAACTGGTTTTCAGAAGCTCGGCTGCCTCTGACCTTGGAAGCAGAGCACAACCACCATGTTTTAACACAGGGATGGGGAACCTCAGGCCAGGGGCTCAAAAGTGGTCTCCAAGTGTCTCTGTCAGGCCCTTCAGACAGAGTACCCATGAGGTTCCTCACTCCTATAGTCATTGGGTTTTTAAAAAATAAAATTGGTTGGCTTCTATACAGTATCTATCATCTACCTACCTACCTAATCTCAGAGCTAAAATCTGGAGCTCCCTGGAGCTACTCAGTCCCACCATATATATTGTCTGATTCATCACTAGCATTGCTTGAAATGAACCATAAAACACACAGGATCCCCGCTGGTAAAGTAAAGGTTCTTTACTAAACAGTTACATGCACCCCACCCCAATCTCTGAGCAGTGCAAGAATCCAGGGGTTTGAGGTATATGTTCAGTCGTTCAGTCGTGTCTGACTCTTCGTGACCCCATGGACCAGAGCACGCCAGGCATGCCTATCTTTGAGCTATATACCCTGATGGAATGAGGGGCAGCGGAGACTGTGGTGTCTTTAGGTTATATGGTTGATTTGCCCATATATGCAACCTGAGCCTAAGTTACAGGGGCTCATAGTGTTAACACCTCAAAAGGTCTTGCTTCTCCCATGGACCCAAGCAGAAATCCAGCATGGCTCTCTGGCTTTTGCTTGCTTCCAGCCCAGCTCACACAAACTCCACTCCGGCTTTTCTCCTCCTCACTGCCAGCCAGGTGCGGGAGGGGTCCCATCCATTTACCCTCTGACACAGAGCGACTTCCTTTCTCATACTAATGACCCACACTTAGGGGCCATTATGGCCCTTGCCTGGCTAATTCAACAATGGAATCCTCCATTAGATTTTAACCCTTGCTGAATCTAGGAATTAGAAGGGATTTAGGCATCATACAGCCTAATCCCTGTGCGTCCCTGCCCACAACAACCTACAACACTGTTCACAAGGATAGCTTCAGATTCTGCACTACATGACTGGAGCTACCTTCTTGACATCCTCATGCAAGAGAGAGAGAGAGAGAGAGAGAGAGAGAGAGAGAGCACACATAGGAGGAAGGGGCATAGTTTAGGTGTTTAGTAGGAAACCACAATGATTATTTTCCCCGACTCTGTATTAGTTTCAACCCTTCCCTGTACTGACTGGAGGCATGCAAGGTTGTTTATACCCAACAGTAGTAAGCCACGTATATCTGTATTTACACTGATTTATCCTCAGTTCAAGCCACAAGCCAACTGTTGGAGCAATTACGCTCTCTCATACTTGCTCTAATCATGTGCAGAAGTCTAGAGATTAGCTCTAAAGGGCTCCCATGCTCAGCATTGGGTACTCTGCATAATGCCCAATGTTATTCCCTTGTCTGGCCATGTCTGCTGCGTACCAGCTCACTCCCATAGCTGCTCCTGTGCAATTTGCATTCGTGTGTACAGACTTGTGTAGGAGCCAAGCTCAAATGACTGTGTCTGAGGCAGTTCCCCACACTCTAGATGTACCCTGCTGCCAGCCAAAGGTATTTCCAAACACCCTTGCAAAAGGCTGGCATGTGTGCCCTTCCGCTACCTGTTTGCCATCAGCAGGAAGCTTTCAATGCCACTACCTTTATTTTTTTCAGAGGAGTCCTTCTACTGCCTTTCAGCTGCATGGATGGCTGAACTCCCAGTGTTAGAAGAAGAGTAGTAGTAGTAGTAGTAGTAGTAGTAGTAGTTTGGATTTGATATCCCACTTTATCACTACCCTAAGGAGTCTCAAAGCAGCTAACAATCTCATTTTCCCTTCCTCCCCCACAACAAACACCTGTGAGGTGAGTGAGGCTGAGAGACTTCTTCACAGAAGTGTGATTAGCCCAAGGTCACCCAGCAGCTGCATGTGGAGGAGCGGGGAAGCGAACCCAGTTCACCAGATTACGAGACTACCGCTCTTAACCACTACACCACACTGGCTCAGCCACAATCTGACGTGCTGCAGGAAAACACCTGAGACCTGAAATGAGTACTGTCAAATCTCCCATTCCCATCTCTCACTTTAAGTGGGTACAATTCATTTTATGGTGGCTTTTGCAAATTGCGCCTTTTATTCGGGGACACAGAATTCATCACTGGCTGTGGCGAAACTAAACTTGGGAAATTTGAGCTGAAGGCAGGAGATACTGTTTCTTTCCTCCAGAGAGCTGAAAGTGAAATGAAAAATATATAAAAATATTGATGGTGTGCTTCTCTCTCTCTCTCTGTATGTGTGTGTGTGTGAGAGAGAGAGGGGGGGAGGGAGGGAGAGGGAGGAGTGCATGCTAGTTTCTTCTGACTTGGTGTCACCAGTGGTCTAGCAGATTGTTCAAAAGCCTCAAAAACCTGTTTGGCTTTTGATGAGAGAGGTGGGGAAAAGACTTGAGCAAGGTGGTACATAACAGGTTATGATGGCTCTATCCTTCTGCCTTCATCACTCTTCAAAGTATTGCCTGTCTCTGTCTCCAGACAAAGTTTCAGAAGGTCAATGCACTGTTGTTTACGGCATGTCCACAACAGCATGTAGATCAATTTTATGATCAGAAAAAGTCAGAGGACGAATAAAGGCAGGAATCAGCCAATTCTAAAAAATATAACAATTCTCCCTCCCTCCCTCCCTCCCTCCCTCCCTCCCTCCCTCCCTCCCTCCCTCTCTCTCTCTCTCTCTCTCTCGTACACACCCCGAAACACACACTATTTAAGTTTGCCTGATGCATTAGCTGAATCCTTTAATTATTGTGCATGGGGAATAAATTGTCTCTGATTCCTTTAACATCCATTCGTTCCTGTGTTGAGCTGAGAATTATAATTGTTTGGCACTCATTCAGACAGTTGTTTTAGAATCTTTCCTCTACGTCCCTCCACATTTCCTTTCCTTGAGGAAATCCATTTACCGGAGTTGCCCTTTTCACTATTTCCTGTTTTCCAACATTTACTATGAAATCATTTTTCTGTACATAGGTTTCCCCCCCCTCCTGTTTGTTTTTCTTCTTCTTTATGACCTGCAGATGCTGGGTTAAGGATGGGAGACGATAACTTACGTTTATGTTCCATCATGAGTAACTTTGTTGGCATCAGTGAAATTGTTGCAGATATATGGGGATGATGTCAGACTCGGAGAGAGCCCCTAGTCTTAGTGTTGCCCTTGTAGAGGAAGAAGAAGAAGAAGAAGAGTTTGGATTTGATATCCCGCTTTATCACTACCCGAAGGAGTCTCAAAGCGGCTAACATTCTCCTTTCCCTTCCTCCCCCACAACAAACACTCTGTGAGGTGAGTGGGGCTGAGAGACTTCAGAGAAGTGTGACTAGCCCAAGGTCACCCAGCAGCTGCATGTGGAGGAGTGCAGACACGAACCCGGTTCTCCAGATTACGAGTCTGCTGCTCTTAACCACTACACCAAACTGGCTCTCTGGAAGAAGAGAAAGGGGACAAAACTAGAAGTTAGTTGGCTCTGTCTGTGATTGGTTCTGGCTCCACCTACTTTTGGTCTCCCTTCCTTCTGCCCTATCAGTTCCAATGAGCACCAACACAATCGGCTCATGAACATCCATAGAGGCAGGGGGTCACAGCAGTGGAGTCATGCTGCCTAGTGAGGTCTGCCTCACCAAAACCCATTTAGAATTTATTTCAGTATTTTTTGAAGTGGGATTTTTCTCCGTTATTTTAATAAAGTCGGAGCTGCTGTTTTATTATGCTGGCTGGTTTTTTGTTTGTTTTGCTATGCTTTTATTTCATGGCTCCGAGCACTTTAAAAATAAAAAAGCTGACTAGCAATGCAATCCTATGTGCCCTTTGGCTGCAATCCTATACTCACTAGCCTGGGAGAAAGTTCCACAATGCTTACCTCTGAGTACATCATTGCACTGGTATTAGGGATGACACATTTGTCAATTTTGGTTTCTCGTTTTCCCAATCTTTCATTCATTTCTCCACATTTCTGCATGAACTTGAGAACCTTAAGAAATAACAATAATAACATTCATCATCAGCATTTTGCCTAATACACTACTTTTTGTATGGAATTTTACCTGATCCACAATTTTTTGCAAGCAGTTTCCCGTAGTGCAGTGCATATTTTAAGTTCCTACCACCAACGCATGCATTTTTAAGTACACTTACCCCTAATATACAGTATTTGTATGCATTAGTTTCCCAGAGAGCTGCATCCCCACCTTTGGAGAAGCGCAACTTTCAAAGGGCAGCCGTCTTTCCCTTGATGTGTTGCCTTGGAAAGTGCAGATTAGGCAGGTTTGCATTAAAATACAAATTCAGTTCCTTCCCCCCACCCCCACCTTCCTAGCTCTTACTTGGGAGTAAGCCCTTTTGAAGTCCGTGGGACTCCCGAGTAAACACACCATGAGTTGGGCTGCGAGAAATGTTATGAATCAATGAAGGACAGAATGAGAACAACGGCAAGAAATCAATAAACCGAAAAGTCAACTTGTGCTGGGAATTGTGGTGATGGAAACCCTCCCCTTTATGCCCTCTTTTCCTGAAGCAGGTAGAAGAATGCAACAAGAACCCTGCTGGATCAGGCCAAGAGGGCATCTGAGCTACTGATCCACTGCCAGCATGGTCCAGTCAGAAGAGAGAGAGACCACAAGCTGGACTCAAAGGAGAGCACTCTCCCCCCTCTCCCATTTATTGCCCCTAGCAGCTAGGATTGAAAGACGCATGCCCTATGGAATCTGGATATTCCCTTCAGCTGCTGTGAATGCCTGGCTGGCATGCAGGCTAATGAGGCGCTCAGCAAATGGTATAGTTTTAAAATAACACCAGACACAGGTCCGGTCTCTTTCCCCCTCCACCTCCTAGACTAGAGGTTACTAAAAGCAATATTTTGTGCAAATATCTTTGAAGCCTCGGTATACTTCTGGTTTTTGTATAGGCATTGCAAACCTTTGAGAGAGAGAAAAATCACAGAAAATCCGATGGCATAGAATATATTAAGTAAAAAAGAAGAAGAAAAGGAAGGAAGAATAAAGAGTATTATTCTTAGAAGCCTCCATACATGGATTGCCCTTTGATTTCTATTGTGTGCCTTTGTTGCTGGCCCAATTTTGCGCTTGTTTGTCTTGTACATCACAGCTGCGTATTGGAGAATGAATGCTTTGGGATTTGCCTATTCTCTTCAACAATGCCTACAGCTCCTTCCTGGTCAATACCCGACCCCACCTGGACCATCTACTGCAGCAAGAGTGAGGCTAATGTGTACAGCAGATATTTCCTGTTCCCAACATTTCTCCATTGTTTTTTCATTTATCTGGCTTGAACTGTGCTTTCTGTCATCATGGATGCTAAATGCACAATACCTCTCCTCTTTGCTGAAATATCTTGTGTGTGTTTAATTCTTAAAGGCACCTCGGTGCTCAAAAAGATGTTACATTTGAGCTTGGAATATAACTTTTTTTTTTTTAATGCATTTAAATGGAGTGTTGAAAAACCCTTTTGTGGTAGCACTAGAATTTGGTTACAAAAGAAGTAATTGGGTTTAATCACACAAACACAAACACAAACGCAGCCCTCTCAGGCTATGCTTTATGATCCATTCTATACTGATGAAGAGATGATAGAATTATGGAATTAAACATTTTAGAAGGCAGGCACCCAGTCATATTTTTGAGGGCTCCAAAGAATTCAGGATGTTTCTCCACACCCCATTTCCCCCTTCTTCCTGTGAGGTTGACTTGAGCTAGTGACAGACCAAGATCGCGCACTGATCTTCATGGTTGGGTGGGGATTTGAACACAGATATCCCTGGTCCTAGTCTGACACTCCAAATCACCTCAACATGATGGTTTGGAAACGTCAGCAGGTCCAAAATGAGGACCCAGATTATTGGCTTGGTATCCATGTAGAATTCACACAACCCTCTGTTTAAAACAGCTGTCCTGGTTCCCATTTTGTTTTCCGGCCTAGTTTAAGGAGCTATTTGGGGTTTAAAACCCCAAATATCTGAAAGCCACCTCCATCTCTACTGGCCTAGTTGGGTGTTAAGATTGGCAGAGGTAGCCTTCTTGGTAGTTCCACTACCCTCAGAAGTTCGGTGGGTGCATGTGTGTGAGGCATTCTTCATGACAGCACCTAAATTATGAGTTTCCTTCTTCATCTTAATTATGTCATTTCTGTCATGTGCCAAAGACACACCATTTTACCCCGATGTTTGACACCTGAGAGAGAGAAAATTTTAGGCCCTACCCTGTTCTCTTGCCTATAATTTGTTCCAGGTGATTTCAATATTGTATTTTTAAATTTTAAATGATTGTAATCCACCCTGGTCAAAGGGAAAATAAGAAATCAAACAAATACTATTACCACCACCGCCACCACCAGATTAGCACATTGGGGGGGGGGGCGTCTCTTAAGTGAGCTCATTTAGAAGAAACTGATATCCACGTCTTCAGACAGATATTTGTGAAGATGTGGGTTTCCTTCATGCCTTGACTTCATTTCTTTGAGGAGTTGGGAGCATGGTTCAACACATGCATTATTTATTTGCTTTACTTAAACAGTTTACATCCTGATTAGTTTCAATCATCTTTAAAGGGTTTACAAGGATGTCATTAACAAGACCGAGATTGTATCTCCAGTCCAGATTGACTTAAAAAAAGAGAGAAGAAGCCAGGTTCGCAAATCTCTTAAGAAAACATGAACGCACTCTGGCCAATCGTGGAACGGCTTTGTAACCTTAAAAGCTTCAGTAGTGCGGAACCATTGACTAGCCCATAAATAAATTTGTTCCTTGAAATAGAACTTGCTACCTTCTGACGTTTTAGTTGGCCCTACTCCCAATCAAGACAATACACCACCCTACTGTTAATTTTGAATTTCCTCTTCCTCTGTCATGGACCATAATGACTACTTGCCATTTCTATAAGTTCAGCATCTGTTTGAAAGTCTGCCTGATAGCAACAGCAACCTGAGTAAATACTAGTAAGGAACACCATTACTCCTCTCCATGTCCTAATAGTTAAACATGTTACCACTGAAGCTTGATGGACATATAACTCTATCCTGCCCATGTTTATGCAAGCCATTGAATTCAACAAGACGCTCCCCAGGAAGTGTGCATAGGATGGGGCTTTCCAGATGTTTTGACCTACAACTCCCATCATCCTCAGACCACATGGTCAATGGTCTCATGAATGATGGGAGTTGTAGTGCAACAACATGTGGAAGGGGCACCATGTTGGCTACCCCTGAAGGCAATCTCTTTGCCAATTCCAAGGTAAAGGGAAGAAGTTGGCAGTTGACTGCTGCTGCTCCATATCTCTTTTATTCATGGTGGCAGGGAAGCAGCTGCCCATTATTTAGAAGCTGAAGATATTATCAAGATCAGGTCAATGGAAACAAAAATGCAGTGGCTGCTGGCAACCTTATAGAATTTATTATTCACGCATTTGTTCCGCTTTATAGCTGGTCTATCCCAAAGGCTCAGGCAATTTTACTGAAAAACAAAAGAGAAAGATTCCTGTCCCTTTAGGCTCATAATCTAACAATTTAGTAACTGGAACGTGTTTTTAATTAGCTGATTATCCATCAGGCACAAGGCATTTATGTTTAGAAATCTTTAAAACAGCCGCGTTACATTAGGAGCTTTATGTCTGCAGCTCGGCTCTGTGACTTGCCATTTCGGTTAACATTTACAAATGGACCCCACTTCGTCTGAAGAGTTTCTCCACCATGTCTGACTTGGTAAAAAGGAGACGATATGGCCTGAAGCTGGCTGTGATTCATATAGAACAGCAGGATGCGAAAAGTGTTACAGGGTTTATGTGTGTGTGTGGAGCTAAGAATCCCTTCTGGGCGGAGAAGGGTCAATCTATCCCTCTCTGCAGGAGATGTCTGCAGTGCAGCCTGCCATACTTACCAGTCAGCCAATGCCATTTTCTGGAGAATGAAGGCCAGCTGGGACCAATGAGGTCTGGATACCATGCCCCAGCGGAAAGGGTTGCAGGGGCAGGGAAGTGGCTGAGAACCAATCCTACAGTCAGAACTTTATTAGCAGACACCAACTTTAAAAGAGGTTTAGACAAATTCCTGGATGGCAAGGCTATCAACGACAACAAGCCATGCTGGCTATGTTCTGCTTCCACTGCCAGAGCTAGAAGGGCCTCTGGTCTGACTCAGTATAAGGAAGCTTCTTATGTTTTCATATCTCCCAAGTGCCCCGGGAATTTCCCCCCCCAAGCGAGATCACGGTTACCATTGGGGGAGCTGCAATCCTATGCACTCTCATGCCTCATTCTGTCAGGGGCTGGACTGAGGAGGAATGGTGGGAGCTGCTCTCCCCTTCTCCTGAACTTTCCCAAGGGCAGGAGGACAGTATTGATTTAGAACAGTGGTTTGCAGAAGGGCATAGTCCAGAAGGGAAAAGCTGGGAAATACTGGGTGAGGAACAGCTAGAAGAGGAAACACCAGGAGAGAGACCGCTGGCAGATTCAGTGTCCTTGGACAGCATTCCTGACCCCCCCCCTTTGCCTAAGACTAGATGGGCTTTGAGAGTGATAGAAGTCTCAAAGCTCAGCAGCAACAAGCTGAGATTACCCGATGTAGGAGTGACGTAGAGGGTGAGCCTTTACTGGAAGCAATGCCATTTCTAGGGAGATATGCATTCATTTGTCTCTCACTGTGATTATCAAAGAAAACAACTGGTAAGAATGCTCCTTTCATTCTTACCAGATTCCCCGAAGCCTGACAAATTCTCACCCTGAAAAAGTGTTTTTTTTTTTGGGTGGGCACAATCTTGCATGGCACCCAAAACACACGTGAGACAAAGGCATGGGTCACAAGATTCACCTGGGAGCACGTCCTGGAAGAAGCACATATTGGCTGGGGGTCTGAAAAAGTTGGTTGGTATGTGTTCCTGATATGGCTCCCCTTCTTTCCCATACTGCTGCAAGAGACACTGATGAGACCCAGACACTCGATGCTACCGCTAGCTAAATCCCCACCTGCTTTGTTTAGCTTCTAGCCTGATGAAGACAAGGGAAGGTTCTGTGGCTTGGTGGAAGAGCATCTGCCTTGCATGTAGAAGACACCCGGTTCAAACCTATGTGTCTCAAGGTAGGTCTAGGAAAGACTGCTTCCTGAGACCCTGGAGAACCACTACCAGCTGGTTTAGATATTCCTGAGTTAAATGGATCAATGGCCCAAATCAGTACAGTCGTACCTTGGAAGTCAAACGCCTTGCAAGTCGAACGTTTTGGCTCCCAAATGCCGCAAACCCGGAAGTGAGTGTTCCGGTTTGTGAACGTTCTTTGGAAACCAAATGTCCAACGTGGGTTCCACAGCTTCCGATTGGCTGCAGGAGCTTCCTGCAGCCAATCAGAAGTCGTGCCTTGGTTTCCGAATGTTTTGGAAGTCGAACAGACTTCTGGAACGGATTCCAATCGACTTCCAAGGAACGACTGTGTAAAACAGCTTTCCTATTGTCCTAGGTTAAGAGATCTGGAGAACTTGCAAGCTCTTGCTCTTTTTGGGAAGTTTTGGCTGTCTTAATAAAGATACTGCTGCAATATTTTGTGGTTGTTTTTTTGGGTTGTTTTTTTTTGCATTTTTCTCACAGGACAACACAGCTATCTTTCCTTCATTTCCCTCTCTCTCTGTTGGTTTTCGGGAGAGGTATCAGACTTCAATATCCTAGCAGCTTGACTGGAAGCTTAGATATTTACAATAAAAATAGTTCTAATATTCCACCCCTACCCCTACCCCCAATTTCCCCTTTAATGGTTCTTTTTTCATTATCTGGACAAATGGTTTCAATGAATATGATGGCTTTGAAATACAATCTGCTCCACTTATACTGCCCCGGCTTAATTTAGCCAGCTGTTGGGGCCATCCAAAAACTAGAATTTATTCCTGCTTTCATTAGGTCCCATGAAAAAAAGAGCATCCAGCTAAAAGCAATCTAAACACAGGGTATTAATAATGCCCAATAAAAAGGTGTTTTCATAAACAACCCATCACATAATTTAAAACTGGCTATGGCAAAGACGTGATCTATGTTAGAAACTTGCTTATTGTGACATGTCATGCATATATCCAATTTAAAACCCATCATTTACAAGCATTAATATTAGCAGTAAAAACACAACCTGAAAAATCTCATCACTATACTTGGAGAGTTTGCTTCTGCTGTAAGCCATGGCTCTGAATGGAGAGTTAATTGAACTGTTCTTGGAAATGCACCACAAGATGAAATTTTTCATTTTTCTAGTAGTTGGACCATCATTTTTCTAGTAGTTGGATTATCAAATTTCAGTGAGGGTGGGCATGCCACCATCACTCATTGTTTTCCACCAGCTTTGTAAAACACATTTAGATGAGGGGCAAATTTCTGTCTTCACATCCCTTCTTCCCCAAGATCAAAGGAAGTTAAAAGAAATGCTGGTAACTTTATATCTACAGATGTTCAGTCTTGGGTACTATATATTTTTTTATTGTAGACTTCTGGAATGTCTTCTGTGGAACCGTTCATCTATGTATTTCCATTCCACTTTATTGAACTATAAAAGCAGCTAATCAAGAAATGCAACACCTATTATCTAAACTGTTTTTATAGGTGTGTTTGGCTTGAACGAACACCATAATTTAATTCCTATATCCTTCCCAATTGGTGCTGGATCTCATCAATGAAATGGCATCTGGCCTACGTAAGGAGTTTCATGGGATGTTTCCCAAGGAAAGCAAGTGCCAAAGAATGCAACTTCACAGATGAGATTCTTACAGAACAAAACTGCCTGGGAGAGTCCCATGGCAATCACTAACACTGACTGCTAACAAGCAGCAGGCAGAATTAAGATTTTGGTATAAAGAACATAAGAAGACCCTTCTGAATCAGAGACTCATCTAGTCCATCATCCAGATTCATAATGGCCAACCAGATGCCCAAGGGGGGGGGAACAGAGTGCAACAGACTTTTCCCCACTTGCGATTCCCTGCAACTGGTTCTGCAAGAATCTTGTAGACCACAGAGCCCTCTAGGTCTTCTCAGGTCTGCTTCATGGAAGGGTTTTGGTTTTCGGTCACAGAAAGTTCAGTGCTGCTTCCTGGTGCAAGATTCTTCCAGCACCTAGGATGTTAGTCAGCTCCCATCAAACAAACAAACAAACAAACAAACAAACAAACAAACACTCTATCACTCTATCACTCATCCACTTCCAGTGGATCCACAATCCCAACTTTTATTGAAACTTAACTTCAGCACTGGCAATGGAATAGAATCCTCCACCATACCCTGTGGAAGCTGAAGGGCTGCAGGGCAGGCTACATAGCACACATTTCTAGCGCTCAAAATTTGCCACCCGACGCAGCTGCCTTACTCTGCCTCATAGAAGGGCTGACCCTGACTTGGAATTATGTTTGATGACTGGATGCAGCCAACAATGAACAGAATCTGTAATCAGAATGTCCATATTAAAACACCACACTGTTCAGTGATGGCAGCCCAGACATTCAGTTGTGGCTTTCACTTACTTTCAGACAATTCCTAGGCCAGCAGGAGTCTTTGCATGGGGGAGAAATCAATGGCTCTTAATCAAATTGCGCAATTCTGCTCCCTCAAAGAAAAAGGAGGGGGGGCAAAATGATGTCTCCTATCTTTTGGGGAGATGTTATCATGTGGAGATACCCCACTGCAAGAAGAATCAAGTCATGCATCTCTCCCCTTTCCTGAAGTCTTGCAAACCATTGTCCATTCAACCAACCTTTTCTATGGAGAGCTTTATCACATGTGATGCTTTCTGCATTATGGTGAAGCAGAGATGTGCCCACCCCACCGTCATATGAAGCCTCCACACGGAGACTCTCAGCAACCTTGTAAATGTCTGGAGTGACCCATAGAAGGTTGCGCGTCAAGACAAATGCACAACTGCGTGAATCTCTCCTGTGTGTCAAAAGGCATATGAGGTTGCTACCTTGCTGAAGGCTGAGTGGGCCGGGGTGTGGGAAACACATCTATGCTGCCTTGGTTTCCATGATTGGAGGAAAAATGGGTGTGATATAAATGTAAGAAAACAAAACAAGGAAACCTTTACCTGCTCTGTATGAAAGTGCGGGAGTTACCTGGGTCACATAGAGATTACATTAAAAAAAAGGCTACATGAAGAATACAGAAGGCTGAGACCCCAAACTTCGTTGTTTCTTTGGATTCAACTTACTCGCTATTTGTTATGCTCATTAAAGTCTTCCTGCAAAAGCTCCTGCAGGCACAGTAAATGAAAGATCATAAATAACAAAACTGCGGCGGTTATATTTCTTAAGACAAAGATGGCTGTAGTAGGCTGGATGGAAGCCAGCCTGTCACCCTCCTGCTCCTCCCCAATTTGGATGGTTAATGCCAGGGCCGCAGTATCTCTGCGTGAGGCCTCTTTTGTTCACAGAGAATCAAAGCTCTCCTTTTCATTACCTAATAGTTATTCATAAAGCATATTAACCCATTATTATTTAAATAAGAGCCCTTGGAGGCGTCTCTTGGCTGATTTGGATCTACAGATGCAGCTTTGCTTTAGGAATATAGCTTCATCTCTCCCTCTCTCTCTCTCTCTCTCTCTCATATTCTCTCTCCATAAACTGGAGATGTCAGTGCAACATATGTGTAATGCTCTTGCAAATACCATAATTACAACCCATTTGTCAACAGATGACAACTTTAATAACCGCCGTACACCCATCGTTTGAAGTGTCTACATATTTCTTAAATAAATGTTGATTGAAAAATTTACTGTTGCAGCAATATGGCTTCGAATGGCTTGGGATTTCTCTCTCTCTCTCCCTTCCCTCTCCCCTCCTCCTTCACCATTACCTCCTCTTTTTTGGCTCATTATAGGCTGTAAGCTTGCCTATAAAATGAAAACATATGGGTACACCCACCAGAAAAGAGTCCAGGCCGACGTTTCATGCGGTCCAAGTCTTGCGGAGTAAATGGCTGATTTAGGTCTGCCTCAGCTGGGTCAAATGAAGTTCATGGATGTGGGGCAATTACCTCATACCTGACATTACAAAGCTCCTTTGGATTTCCCATTGGCACGTGAGAAAGGGCAGGCAGGGACAGGCTGCCTGCCTCAGTTCAGCAGGAGCCACCACTCAGAATATGGCTCATAGGGAGGAATAGAAATAACATTACACTTGCCTCTCATGACCAGATTAAATACGCCTGAGTTTTAGAGACCTATGGGCCGCTGAGCCTTAAGCCAGTTGCCTTCACATCTCCTCTACCAAGGGGGTCCTCCTCCTGCCTTGCTTCATGCAGGGCTTCCATCTCCTTCCTGTATTGCACTCAGGGGTGCTTGGTGCCCATTGGGACTGGAGTGGCAGAAGGCAAGGAGACCAACCTTCTGGAGGTGGAGCCAGAGCCAATGGCAAGTAGAGTCCACTAATTCTAGGTCTGTCCCCATCCTCCTTCTACAAAGGCAAGTCTGAGACCAAGGAGGAAGAAGCTGGCACCCCCTAGACTGGTTGTAAGAAAGAAGGCAAGTAGGGACTGGCTGAGGGAATCATGAGGCAGAGCTCCATGTGACCTAATGCACCAGTTTCTACCGCTTGCATGACTTGCCTTCCAACCCCCTAACGATCCTGGTCATTCTCCTGTGGACACACTTCCATTTGTCAATCTTACCATAAAATTAGGCACCCCAAACCGGAGTTTTTCAGATTGAGTATTCCAGATACAGTCGTACCTTGGTTCTCGAATGCCTTACGACTCAAAGGTTTTTGCTCCTGAACGCTGCAAACCTGGAAATGAGTGTTCCGGTTTGCGAACGTTTTTTGGAAGCCAAACGTCCAACACGGTTTCCGTGGATTCCGATTGAGTGCAGGAAGCTCCTGCAGCCAATCAGAAGCAGTGCCTTGGTTTTTGAAGGTTTTCGGAAGTTGAACGGACTTCTGGAACGTATTCCGTTCAAGAACCAAGGTACAACTGTATTGAATGATAATAATTTATACCATTTTCCAACAGATAATTGAACACCCTGCGATTCCAACTGAGGCAAATGAAACCTAGAAATGTTAGTAAGTGTTTTGTATTATTTTGGAAAGTGATTTACTTATTTAGCTGGGAAAAGTGACTTACAAATGCACGAAATGAAATGAAATATGGAAAGCATGTCACTGACATATTTGTAGTGAATATTGTTAGCTGAACTCCTTTCAGTTTTTTCCTACATGCCTGGTAACCAATAGAAGTACGGACATTTATCAGACTTTATTCTTCATTCATGTATCCAAACGTTAAGGTGATTATAGACAAATTGATCTACAAGTCTGACTTATGAATGGTTCAATACACATCTAGACAGACCAATCAGTCACCACAACCTCCTCCAGCTCGCTTGTTAATTCTTTCTTTTACTAGGGCATTGCAGACAGCAATCATGACACCAGATTTGCTTTCCATGAGCAAATTTAATCAGGGCTGAGTTCAAGCAGACATGGGGAACATGAGGGCCTCTGGATGTCCTTCCATCATAACTCCCACTAGCTCCAGCCAGCAGGTCAGTCAGGAGCAGGTGGAGTCTACCAGTGTCTAGAGACTCAAGAGTTCTCCAGCCCTTCCTTAGAAGCAGATGGGAGCATCCCCCACCCTGGGATTCTTGGAAAACCATTGTGTGAAACAGCACATCATCAGAAACCAGTTATGAGTTTTGGATAATGGCTGGTTGCCTGAATTCTGCTTTACTCTCCTCCCCACAGCCCAAAGTAGAACTTGCATTTCCTGCTATTATTGAGTCAGATGAGAATTAACATTGTTCCCCTGCAAATTGGTGGGCAAATTTAGATTTGATTTCAGCAGGGAGATTGCAGAGTATGCTCCTAATTTGTGAGGTGTAGCCCTGTGAATGCCAAGTAAGGGAGTTGAGGAATGCTCATGAAGGAAACCTATTATGCTCAGCAGAGAATCTGTTATTATATTGTTATCAGTTTTGGGGTGGGTGGGTGGGGAGGAAGTAGGCTGTATGAGAGACCCTCCTAACCCCTGGATCTAGCAAGTGTTAAAATATAAGCCAGGTTAGCTTCCTGTGTTGAGGTGATAGCCTGGGTCATGGGCCATTAAGGGAACAAAGGAAATGGCTCTGTGCCAGAAATTATCTAACTGTTTGTTAGTTAGAAAGAGAAAAGACCAGAGTGGAGAGCTGAGTGATATGAGTTAGAAGCTGGGTGCAAAAGCGGCAGGCTGAAGGGTGTGTGTGTGGGGGAGGAGTGAGACAGAGGCCCAATTTCTACTGGAATCCAAGGCTGTGGCTATGAGAGAAGCAGAACAATTATGATGTGGGACCCTCCATCATAGGCTCAGTGGAATTTGCTACCAAGGAGTGTGGTGGAGTCTCCTTCTTTGGAGGTCTTTAAGCAGAGGCTTGACAGCCATCTGTCAGGAATGCTTTGATGGTGTTTCCTGCTTGGCAGGGGGTTGGACTGGATGGCCCTTGTGGTCTCTTCCAACTCTATGATTCTATGATTCTAGGTTGTACATATGTGTAAATAAACTATTTATCAAAAGACACCACTCTCTCTGCTATGCTTCATTGCAAAGGAAACATGAACCCTCAGTTAGCTCCAGGAAACCCTTAAATCTCAAACTGCTCAGAGATCAGGGTGGCACATGCAACAATATTGTGTGGGCAATGTATGCTTAAATAAGGATGTGCAGAGCACATGCAGCGACATCCATTCTTAGTAACAAAGGCGTTTTAACCAAGGACGAAGAACAAAGCAGGAGCGATTGCGGAATGAGCTCTTGGAGCAATTATTAAATGCCTAGCCTTGGAAACAGGTTTTTTAAAGAGGAAAAAAAAATCAAGAGGAGAGCCTATTGTGTCATTGTATATAGCATTTTCATTATTCCCTGGCAGAGCCAATATTTCCAGCACTTTAGAGGAGCTAATGGATCACACCCAGCTGTGCACATTCAAGGAGTGCATTGGGGGAGGGGGAGATTGTGAGGTGTTGCGAGTTCCATTGTTTGTGCTACAATCTGCTCTTTTTTAGAAACAGGGGAGGGGGTGATTGAGTCCTTTAATTGGCAAAGGGGTCCTAGTAATAGGTTGCTATTGTACGAAAGTGTAGCAGTCAAGTGTTCTGAAGGTTTCCGTAGTAGGTTTCCTTCCCAGATGTAGGGAAGAATTTCCACTTTACTATGAGGGAAGGGCAATTCTGTCAATTTCAGCTTCTCGGTTTCCGAATCTTCCATTTTTAACTTCAGCTTCTCAACGTTTACATATCTGTGGGCAAATTCATCTTTGGAATGTTCTAATGAAAATCCACCAGCCTTTTAGTGTGAATTTCTCTTGTTATCCGTGTTTCTATGCGTTTCCCCCTAATGGATTGGAAAAACGAGACGTGGCATGAAAACGTGTCTATCCATAACTGGGGGCAAAGCTTTCTCCCCACTGTCCCTAAGCTGCCCCCTTGATTTCCCCTCTTGCATCCCAACACCCTCTCCACCCCCTTTGCTGCCAAGAAAGGGCAGCCCCTAAATGGAATGGCTGCTCTGCTTGTGCAAAGAGGAATAAAAGGATGGGCAGATGCAGCTTGAGACCAGAACAGAGTATTCACTCTAGGAGACACAAGAGGAACCTGCAACAAAAATGCTGCCGTGTGGAGAGCTCATTGTTCAGGATGCTAATGAATCCATTCCTTTCTCACTACTACTCACCACAATTTTCAATTCCCCCCCAAACAGTCAGCCAGCCCTCCACACTGAACATGCCCAATCCTAATGGGGCATTTTCAAAAGGGTGGGGTTTTTTTGTTTGGTTTGTTGTTGTTGTTGTTGTTGTTGTTGTTGTTGTTGTTCAGTCATTCAGTCATGTCCGACTCTTCGTTTTCCAGGGAGTCTTCTCTTCTCATGAGGTGGCCAAAGTATTGGAGCCTCAACTTCAGGATCTGCCCTTCCAGTGATCACTCAGTTCTGATTTCTTTAAGGATGGATATGTTTGATCTTTTTGCAGTCCATGGGACTCTCAAGGGTCTCCTCCAGCACCATAATTCAAAAGCATCAATTCTTCGGCGATCAGTCTTCTTTATGGTCCAGCTCTCACTTCCATACATTCCTACTGGGAAAACCATAGCTTTAACTATAGGGACCTTTGTCGGCAAGGTGATGTCTCTGCTTCTTAAGATGCTGTCTAGGTTTGTCATTGCTTTTCTCCCAAGAAGCAGGCGTCTTCTAACTGTTGTTGTACCTAAGGATTTTCCCAAGCCTGTGATTTCTTCCCCTTCCTGTGCATGGATACCAGTGCCGGATTTATGTATAAGCCCCCCCCCAATTTTTTTTTAAAGAAAAAACACACACACCTGGATGTACATTTCCAAAATAAAAGATAAAAAAGAAATAAAATAAAACCTACATACAGCAACAGTGGCAAATGGCTTTAGATACCTATGAGGTCCATAAATTACCATATAGCATATATTCAATAAAAAAAAACCAGCGACAATTTGTTGTTGACGAAGGACAGCTGGACATATAAAGGGCCCCATTACCTTCAGTAGCTTAGGGCCTCATCAAACCTAAATCCGGCCCTGATGGATACTGCTAGCCTTGAAACACTCACAGCCTGAACCCCAGATAATAGAGCAGAGGTAGGGAACCTTGGGCCTGAGCTCCAAATTTGTTCCTCTAGACCTCTCTACCTGGACCTCACAACTTGTTCACAACTCTTCTCCTTAGACCACACCTCTTGTTGGTCCATAGCTGTCAACTTTCCCCCTTTTTTAAGGGAAATTCCCTTATTCCGAATAGGATTCCTCGCAAAAAAAGGGAAAAGTTGACAGCTATGCGTTGCTCCTCCTTAGGTGTTTTTGCCAGTCTGAAATACCCCTTGCTTGCTTGGATGCAGGACAGAGAAGGGGTTGGGTTATGTGCCAAACCAGCCCACAGCACAAAGGCAACATTTGTGTTTGTTGCCCCTCCCACTTTTGCTTTTGGCCCCGCCCACCACTGGTATGTGGCTCCCAGAAGGTTGCCCAGCAGGGAATGTGGCCCTCAGTTTGAAAACAGTTTCCTACCTATGGTACAGAGGGAATGTTTTGCAGTCCTCAACCGGGCACCCCTTTCCCATTCAGCTTCTGTCCCTGAGGATTGCTACGATTGCCTTCCCTACCTGAACAAGTTGAACGGAGGTGACATCATCCTTGTTTCACGGAGACAATAGCTTCCCCCTTCCCTTTCATTTTATTATTATTATTTTTTGTACTGGGCAGATGGCAAAGCATGCATGTAAACAAGTTAGATCACCAAATATTGATTTTTCATGCCCTGTATTATATTTTGCATCTTTCAGCAAGCGTTTACTTTGCAACCAAGCCAAGATTTGCTAACAAACACATGATGTGATGTGGCCAAGTAGGCAAGGAAGAGAAGACAATTGCTTGATTCATTCGTGATAAATACCTTCTGAGGTACCTATTGTTTAGGCCTCCTGGATCCATTGAAGAGACAGCTGAAATGCCAATAAATGACATCACCCTCTGTGACTCCAAACAACACACGGGACAAGGTAAAATATCCGTTTACCCCAGGATCATACTAAACCTCTGCAAACAGACCACATATTATAAAGCAATTGCAAAGAGAAGTTCATATTAAACACACACAGAGGGATCCAGTTACTAGTCATGCCAACAGGAGCTTTGCCTGTTTAATTTCTGCATTTTACTTATTTATTTATAGTTTATTTATTTCATAAAATTTATGCACCACTTGATTGTCACAAAGCCTCAAAGTGGTTTACAAAAAAATTTAAAACAAAAAAATTATCAACAAGAAAAAAGATCAACGGCAATAACTTAAGAAAAGTTAAAATAACAAGGAACTAGAAACTAGAAACAGATTAAGACTCGCACCAGCTTTCAAAATTTATGGGTAAAGGTAAAGGTACCCCTGACCATTAGGTCCAGTTGCAGACAACTCTGGGGTCGTGGTGCTCATCTCGCTCTATAGGCAGAGGAAGCCAGCATTTGTCTGAAGACAGCTTCCGGGTCATGTGGCCAGCATGACTAAGCTGCTTCCGGTGAACCAGAGTAGCGCATGGAAATGACGTTTACCTTCCCACCAGAGTGGTACCTATTTATCTACTTGCACTTTGATGTGCTTTCAAACCTTTAGGTGGACAGGAGCTGAGACCGAGCAACAGGAGCTCACCCCGTCACGGAGATTCGAACCACCGACCTTCTGATCGGCAAGCCCTAGGCTCTGTGTTTTAGACCACAGTGCCACCCACGTCCCTTAAATATCTGGGTAGGCTTACCTAAACAAATGTGCTTAGTAGGTGCGAAAAAGAGTACAGTGAAAGTGCCTGATATCAAAAGGCAGGGAATTAAAAAATTGCGTGTTGCCACACTAAAGGTTCAAGTTCTTACAAATGCAGAATGATCTCAAGTGCAGTTCTGCTTTTGTCATATTTGTTAGGATTGTTTGCGCGCGCACACACCCACACCCCAGGCCCGAGGCTTGATTTGGTAATTCACATCAGCCCTCACTGAGACAATCTGGACTTGGCCAAACCAGATCTGGATTGTAAGAAAAGAATGGATTACATTGACTTGCGTTGGGAAACCAAAACGGTTATATTCCATTCTTAAAGCTCTTTGTGTACTCTCTCTCTCTCCTTTTTAAAGATGAGAGGTATATTAAAAAGAAAAAAAGGAAATCATTATTAGCCGCTATTACTTTTGAAACTTTAGAGACATAAGAAAGCACTCGTAAAGATTCTTTTGAGGTGGGAACCGCTTCCTTACACACAACTGATGAAAAATAGATTAAAAATTAAACATTTATGACCCGAGAGGAACTGTTCAGAAGACTTTGCTCCGAAGAACATATGTAACAATAAAAGCCAGGCTCTCAGAATGGGAGTTTTTGCCTGTTGCACTTTCTTAATTACCGTGCATGCGAGCTTTTTAAGCCTCTGATAGGGTAATAGCACAGTTGTCAAATGTATTATTCCCTCGGGGCATTTTCTGTACAAATTCTACAGGGGATGTTCCCATCCTGACGGCCTCAAATGTGGTTTGCATTACCAGTAATGGGAGTTCTGTGCTTCATCCAAGAGGCGAGTACACCCTGGTAATTATAACTAATAATCAACAGGAAAAACCACCTACGTTGCCGTAATGATAGTATCGCGGAGTCTGGTAATCCGAGCGAAGTGTTTGCTCCATTTCTATTGAGGCAGAATTCAGGTGTGATAGCGGAATTGCTGGATCAAAGCACTGGCACCGCTCAAGCATATATTTTAATTGCAAAGAACCAACCAGAGAAGACCTGGGAGAACAAGTAAACAATGAGGTCAAGGGCTCGGCTCCTGAGAAACTGAAGCCTCCCACCCCCCTCCGCATTCCCAACATCCATTGCAGCAGCCTGCTGGTGGAAGAGCCACGTTCTCCTGTTGCCATGGTGATGACAGGTGAGGTCAGTGAAGGCAATGGAAGAGAACAACGGCAGGCTCACCAAGTTGACAGGGATGTATCTCCCAGGTTTGCCCCAACTGGAAAACACATGGGAAGTTGGAAGAGGCAAGTGTTGCCTGATGGTAATTAAAGGCGGGCAAGTGAAGGCTGCAGGTGGCTTCCCAGGGGCTCCTGGATCTGGTTGTGGAAAGATCTGTCAGTTCGGTTCTCCTTTTGCACACACACCATCCATTCAAAGCTTCCTCCAAAATTATTTATTTACAATGGTGCCTCGCAAGACGAAATTAATTCGTTCTGCGAGTGCTGTCATCTAGCGAAAATTTCGTATTGCGAAGCACGGACGGGAGAAGCGCTGTTTGACGAGAAAAAAAAACGCAAAAATTTTTCGTCTTGCGAGTCGCGCCCATAGGGAAATTCGTCTTGCGAGTCACCCTTTTGTTAGCGAATGCCTTTTGTCTAGCGAGTTTTTTGTCTAGCGAGGCATTCGTCTTGCGAGGTGCCACTGTATTTAATGAATTTATTAAAAGGTAAAAGAAAAAAGAAAAAAGGTAAAGGACCCCTGGATGGTCAGAGGCGACTATGGGGTTGCGGCGCTCATCTCGCTTGCAGGCCGAGGGAGCCAGTGTTTGTCCACAGACAGCTTTCTGGGTCATGTGGCCAGCATGAGTAAACCGCTACCGGCGCAACTGAACACCGTGACAAGTGCCAGAGCGCACAGAAATGCCGTTTACCTTCCTGCCACAGCGGTACCTACTTATCTGCTCGCACTGGCATGCTTTCGAACTGCTAGGTTGGCAGGAGCTGGGACAGAGCAATGGGAGCTTACCCCATCGTAGGGATTCGAACCGCCGACCTTCTGATCGGCAAGCCCAAGGGGCTCAGTTTGGACCACAGTGCCACCCGCATCCCTACTATTGAATTTATATACCTCCCTATGTCCACAGGTCTCGGGGCGGTTCACAGGATAAAATCAGAATATAAAACCACAAAGTAAATTATCAAAATACAAACGACAACAGTCCAATAACACTCCTGGGAACTGTATGCTGGGAATTACAGCTCCGTGAGAACTATTGTTTTCGGGATTCGTTGGAGGAAGGCAATGTGCTTTAAATGTATGGTGTGAAGGCAGCCTATTGCTCTGCTTCAGTTCAGAGAAATACAAAACTGAACAATCAGAATAAGCACAAGATTGCTACCCATGTAGCTACAGACATTTTCAGATAATCTCTTTTTTACATTGATTGCTATTGTAAACCCACACTTGGTTGCGTTTCTGTTTTATATCACTTTTGGTCTGCTTTCCCCATCTTCAGAAAAGAACACCATGTGATTTACTTCTGAGTAAACATACACAAGGCTGTGTGGTGTGTTTAATGCATGAAATTGGCTACCTCTCAACGAGCTTTGCCCCATTCTTAGTACAAAGTGACAAAGCTAACAGTCCCTTTGTTATTTATATGGATTTCCTAATTACAAAGCACCTTATGATTTATTGCGAAGGTCGATATTGGAAGAGGCCGAGCCAATCAATATCTCATTATCGGGCCTGCTGTTGCTTCCTGCTCCCCCATCATGCCACCCAATTTCAAAAAAGTGATTTGAAAATCCAAAGGATGAGCCCAACTGAAACATAGCCTCGTCATGAATGGCGAGGTGGCCTCACTTTCTATTAAGGAGAAGGCCTACTTCTCATTTAGGTGGTCAAGCTGACCTTGAGTCCCAGCACATCACCCTCCACACTCCTCCGTACAATACACCCCAAAATAAAAATAGCTCCTCCACATAGAAAATGAGTCAGCTGGGGAGAAGGCTCTAGTATACTGGGCCCCCCCAAAACAACCACAGAATCTCATCTCTGGGTGTTTCCACTGAGTGAGGTGCATTGAGAGGTTGCACCCCAGCTCTGGAATGCCCTCCCCAGATAAGCCTTCCTGGCACCCACTCCATACCCACCAGCATTCCTCAGATGATAATAGGGACAGTTATCACTCCCCACAATTGACCCTCCTCAACTTCCATCCATCCTCGAGCATTTCCTATCAGAAGAGGGGCAATTGCCATCACTATTTTATTTTATTTTATTGTAGGTTTACATTTCCTATCAGAAGAGGGGCAATTGCCACCACTATTTTATTTTATTTTATTGTAGGTTTACATTTCCTATCAGAAGAGGGGCAATTGCCATCACTATTTTATTTTATTTTATTTTATTGTAGGTTTACATTTCCTACCAGAAGAGGGGCAATTGCCACCACTATTACACCAAAAGGACAAAACACACACACTCTCCACCATGCTGAGAAACTCCCTTAATCCCTTAATCCTTATTTTATTTTATTCTTTGGTAGGTTTACAAAAAGAAAAACACACACCAATAAATAAACATAGACATAAAAAGCATTTTTTAGATAATAATAAAAAGATCAAGACTCCTTGCCTTCTGCTCCCGCTTCCTTCCTGCCCGGGTGTCAGGGACTGGGCAGAGGAGAAGGAGTGGTGGGTGGAGACCGCCTCCCCATCTTGACCCTTCCAGGGAGGAGGAAGAGGAAGAGAGCATAGATTTACAAAAGGAGTTTGTGGGAGGTTGCAGCTCAGAGGCAGATGAGGGGGAAAGTTGGGGAATCATGGGAGAGCCAGAGGAGCGGCTGGCTGACACGTTGTCCTTAGACAGCATTCCAGACACACCATCTCCCAGAACCCAGCGAGCTTTAAAAGTAGGAGAGCAAAGAGCTCGAAGACTGAGGGGACTTAGCGGCACCCGTAGAGGAGATGATGATAATGATGGTGACGACTAATGAGTAAGTGGGAGAGAAGGGGGGGATGGAGATTCACTCCGGACATCACCATTATCCAAGAGGCGGGATTCTATAGCCCCTCTCTGTAAAGTTTGAAATAAATAAGGACTGTAAGAAACTTTTCCTTGTCTTTTATACTTTCCTGGCCAACCAGCCAGGAGCCGTTGATAGCATCCTGATACCAGGGAGGTCCTGCCCTCAGAGCTGGCATGTCACTCAAGGCTGGGCCTCAGCGGCGGCAACCTCTCCTCCTCCTCACCCGCTCTGCAGCAGCCACCGTGTGCTGCCCAATCTCTACTCGAGACTTTCTGCTGTCCCAAGATACATTGGAAGTCAGCTTCCCCCCCCAAAACCCCCCACCTGTCTATGTCCATTTTTCAGTTTTCCTGGATAAAGGTTAATTGAAAGCAAACCAGCTAAGACAGATATCTCTTTACATCTTAACCCTTATTTCTGAGCATGTAATTGCATTTCAATGAAATATTAGTCACTGCTATGTGAACAGTGGATGATATTTCATATTAATTAGTATTGTAGTTTTCATGGTTTTCCTCCCCATTCCCACCCCCAAATAAGTCATTAAGTGACTGGATAGCTCTCAGTCAACTAATCAATACAACCACAATTATTAGCATGATGCATTTTAAAAGTGACAATTCAGCACAGCTAATTTGGAACTTGGAACAGCCATATGTAACCCTGTGTGCTCTGAAGCCTGCAAGGGACCTAGGCAGGTTTCTGTCCTGTTTGATTTTCTCAGTTTCTCATCCCTGCCCCCAAATGTTAAATTCAGTTCTCCACATTTCTGGAGCAATGTGTGAATGTTAGTTAAAATCATGACAATTCATTAGCATTCTATTGCAAATTTATCCTAATCAGCACACTTCTATATGAGGCTTTGATCAATATACACATTTTTGCAAGCAATCCCACCCCCGAACCATGCATTTTTTTGTATGCTATTGTGGACACTTTATGCTAATCTATGCATATTTGGACAGATTCCTTTGCTGGCAAACGGCACTGCAAAATTCAGAGGAGTGAGAATTTTGAACGATGGCTCTCTTGAAGTTTGCACCTCATTTCAGAAAGCGTGAATTAGGCAAGTTCACCTTTACAGGCAAACTGAATCAAATTTCTTCCCCATTCCTAGCTACAATTTTCTTTTTAAGAAATAGCGAATGGTTTAGCTGTCAAAATTCTAAGCTGGTGCCCGAGGGACAGGTCCTCTATTGTAGCCCTATGGCTATGGAACTTCCTCCTACCGGACCCAGAGGCATATTTAGGGTCCTTTGTGCCTTTTGCAGGGAGCTATATCAGTGCCCCCACTTGCAAAAAAACCCAAACACGTTTCATTCTGCCGCAACAGTGGCAACATGTTGCTACAAACATGTCTCATATATGTTTGTCATACGTCCGTATATTTAAGAGTAAGAGAGATATTCGGAATACGCCATTGCCTATATCGTTATAAGAACATCGGAATAGCCCTGCCAAATCAGGCAGGTGCCCATCTGGTGCAGCATCCTGATCTCACAGTGACCAAAAAAATACCTGTGGGAAGCCTGTGAGCAGGACCAGATCACAAGAGCAGTCTCCCCTCCTGCAGTTTGCAGCAACTAGTATTCAGAAGCCTTAAGGCCTCTGACTGGAGGTGGAATGTAGCCACTGAGGCTAGTAGCCTTATCTGTTGCCTAATCCTGCCTTTCATGCCTGACATCTCAGGTTCATTACCTGACTGCTGCCTGAAACCCTGGAAGACGACTGTCAATCAGTGTATATAATACTGGGCTAGATGGGCAGCTCCTTATGTTCCTGTTCTTCTACACCTGCACATATCATTTCTGAACTTGCATGTACATCCATACAGCAGTTCAGACGACTTGCAGCATCGGTGTGGGGGTGTGTCCGACCCAGTTCCTGTTGGATTTAGAGTGGGAGCACGCTGGAATGAAAGCAGAGAGGGATGAAGGCAAGGGTGCTCCATAGCCATCAAAGAGCATCAAAAGCAAAGCCTCCTAGTGGTAGCACTGCATACTGCACCTGTCTCGTTGCCCTGTCCCCAACAAAAACAGGAAGCTCACATGCTTTAAAGAGGGTGACCTTTTCTCTCTCCCTCCTGCATCTCAGCTCATCGGACTGGCTGAGCTCACCAAAGCACCACCCTTTTATGCTTGAGTGTGGCCTCCCTTTGGTCCCAGGAGGGACAAAAACCTGTCAAAATCAGAAAGCGAGCCAGCCAGCTAGCTATGAATTTTCCGTTTTAGCACCGTCTGATTTGAGCTATTCCAGCGGGAGAGCACTCCAAGCTATTTATCATGGCCTCCCAACCATGGGCCGTGTTGCTAATGCTGGAAAATTAACAATGCGCCTGGCTGTTATTTATTCGGGGTATACAGTAATACATCTGCTTATCATCTGTGAAATCCTAAACTGTATTTTATTCCTTTCTTTTTTTCCCTCTAGGTGGGGGGTGATATTGCCAGAGAAGTTTAGATTTCCCAACTAGCTCACGGTCCCACACATGTTCTGCTGTGCAGGCCTGAGCAGAAGTTGCTGGAAAGCATGGAGAAGCAGAGAGCCAAGCAGTGTAGGCCCGACTCTGGCCTATTGCCCGGTCCTTGGCCCTGCCTGACTCCTGTCCAGAAGTGTCAGAAAGCCACACTGATCATGTCATTGTGAGGAGGGGCATGGTGTGGTGGTTAGGGTGCTGGACTGGGGTCCTGGGTTCGAATCCCCACTCAGCCATGAAGATCACTAGGTGACCTGGGGCCAGTCTTCCTTTCCCAATCTAACCTGAATCACTGGGTTGTTGTGAGGATCATATGGAGATGGGGAGAGCCACATACGCTACCTTGAGCTCCTTGGAAGAAAGGTAGGATTAAATAAATAAATAAATAAATAAATGGTGTAGTTGTAGTTCAGAAACATCTGGATGGCGCAAGTTTCCCAGTGCCTCAGTTAGACAGACCAGAAGTGGGCAGAACCTTGATCTCTGGTTGACCGGCTTGCAGTAGATCAGCAGGGGTTTTGCCACCCAGCTGTATAAAAATAGCAATCGCCCCCCCCCAAAAAAAACCTTAGGCCGCCAGAATAGAATAAATCATGGAGTGGATTTGCTTGTGACAGGACTGTGACAATTGCCAGCTTACTTCCTTTGGATTTCATTCGTCAGACACATGAGACACAGAGCATCTTGAAGCGTGCCTTCAAAATATCCCTTTCTGCTTTTCATTTATCTATTTTGTTAAATTTACAACTGTTTTTTTTTAAACCCCTCAAAGTGGTTTACAAAGAGAAAGAAGAACAGAAGATAAGCCTGCTGGATCAGGCCAATGGCCCATCTGGTCCAACATCCTGTTCTCACCATGGTCTGTCAGATGCCTGTGGGAAATCAGTAAGCCAGTAAGCAGGATTCAAGCACAGGAGCCACTCGGGAGTGAGTAGCCATTGCTAGCCATCCCCTCCACGAATTTGTCTAACCCTTTTAAAAAGTCATTCAAGTTGGTGGCCATCACTGCCTCCTGGGGGAGCAAGCTAAGTCCTTCAGGAAGCCGAGGAAAATTCCCAAGTTGAGGAAAGCTGTCCTGCTGTCACCTTGTTTAAGGCAGCTTCTGTCCTCTGTGTAAACCGAGTCTCCCGTTCATTTGCTTAAAGGCACAAACATTTGGGGGGGGGAGGGAACCGTTCTGAACAGTGGGTGGACTCGGAAGGGGTTAACGAAGTCTGTGTTGCGACACTGTACAGAGATGAATGGAAGGGAATCGCATGACATCAGCCGAGAAGCATTTTCTGCCCAAAGCAGCGGGTCCATGAAGCTATTCTGTTTTCCGAAACAAAGCTATTTCCTGTGGACCTCCATTCACAACTGTCTGGGGTGTGTGTGTGTGTGTGTGTGTCACGTGGCGATGCCAGACACTTGGTACCTTGTTGTTCTGCATAAGGCGACAGGCCCCTGCTCTGTTCTTCTTCTGTTCGCTTGTTTGCTGTGCTGGAAATAGAAAGAAGGGAAGAATGATAGAAAGAAAAAATGAAATAAATGGGGGGGGGGAGGAAGGGTGAAAGTAAGAAAGAATACCCACAGGCCTGTAACAGACACTGAACATTTGTGTCTCCGGTAGCTCAAAATTCCATTTGGTCTGCAAATATTGACTCAGCATCATCTCCCGTGCCTGCTTCCACTGCTGCACAATAGCACCAGAGATTATTAGGCTTAGCAATAGGTTCTCTCGCCTGTAGTAGGGATCGATGATTGCAGATAACACTTTTGCAGCGTCATGTTTTCTTTTCTCAGTTCTGAGTCGTGCACTCTCCTGGTTTCTTACAAAGGGTGAGCTGCCTTCCTTCCAGGGATGGCGGCGGAATTCGATTCCGTTTGCGCTGAAAAGCAAGCGTGCTTGCTTTGAACCGTCGGAAACGGTATGTGGACCGAAATGCGGTCACCCTTTGAAATTTGCGTTCCTCCGAATTTTGCAAATGCATTTCTCCAGCTGAGTTACTTTGTACAAAAATGCATGTGCTAGTTTGAAATGCGCATATAAGTGTACACGTTAGTGAAAATAACCTACAAAAGTGCATGGGATGAGTGAGTGAGTGAGTGAGAGTGTATCCATTCCTTTCCAGAAATAGGAAAAAGATTCAAGAAACAGTAAAGTGCTGGATTGTTGGACTAGGGGGGCCATTGGCCTTATCTAGCAGGCTCTTCTTGGTTCTTAAGACACTGAAATTGTGATCATTCATACATGCACAGACACTGGGTTGAGAAATTCTTTCTTGCTCATTTCAGTCCTGCATGAAAAGTGGGTCGTGCTGGTCTGTCTCCCAGGGATCCATTCTTGAGATAACAACCAGTAAGCGTGGAGGAAATATGAAGCATCAGAATCTATTCTGATAAATATTTTGTTTTTTCCACATGCTTTTTCCCTTCAACCAGCAATCCCCAAACAGTGAGAACTGGTATCCAAAGTGATTTCCAACCAAATTCCACCATTTCCCCAAATAGATTTTATCTAGCTCATGTTTTTGACTTCATTTCTGATCATTCCTCTTCCCCTTCATGGCACTTTGAATGATATAATGAGAGTGTCCTGTTGGCAGGGGTCCTAGGAAATGTAATGTTGCAGGGTGCCTGAATATACCGACATCATGCACTCCGGATGCTACTTGGCTCATGGTTCCTTGTGCCTGGGGTGGCATCATGAGTTTGTGCAGCATTATTGCAGACACAAAAATCCCTAGGACATATAATTGCCAGGGCATCCAGTACCCTTAGGCTTCGTGGGGGCCTGGGATAGTCCCATTGCAAGTTTCAGTGGTGCTCATGGCAGCAATAAAGGGACTGCGGAGGATAGGCAATCAAACCCAGTTGCATGACTGCTTATGCCATTGGAAGCATGATGACATTTGATTTTTGGACCGAGAGAGAGAGAGAGAGAGAGAGAGAGAGAGAGAGAGCTATTTTGCTAGGTTTTGAAAGATAAGCTTATTTTGCCAAGCCTGCTTCCAGATAGCCAAGAGGAGCTCACCTGCCACTATAGGGTGTGGCAAGAAATACATTAATTAAAAAATTAAAGACTCCTCTGAGCTTCAGCGCTCCCCACTCCTTCTCTAAAATGGAATCATTTTTGGCCTGAAGACTGATGTGCACGTTTAATTCAGGGGAACAGGGAGAGCATCCTTATGAGATATTTGGGAAATGCTGCTTTAAAACCACAATTTCATAGTCTTGGTTTGTGCAGAAAACCGCATTATGGCATTTTATCCAACACGTGCATCTCCAGGCATGTTTGGGAGGAAGTGTGTGTTGGGGGTGAGAACTGACTCCAGAGGCGCCTCTAAAACTGAGGTGGGAAACCTTTGTCGGTGGACTATAAACTCCCCATCACATCTGACCATTGGCCATGCTGGCTGGTGCTGATGGGAGTTGGAATTAAAAAACACCCAGAGGGTGAAGGTTTCATTTCACTTCATGTCACTTTCAATTTGCATACTTTCTATACATTCCTTCTATATTGCTACACTCAGGGCATTTTGTTGTTGTTGTTGTTTTAGTTATTTAGTCGTGTCCGACTATTCGTGACCCCATGGACCAGAGCACGCCAGGCACTCCTGTCTTCCACTGCCTCCCGCAGTTTAGTCAGACTCATGTTAGTAGTTTTGAGAACACTGTCCAACCACCTCATTCTCTGTTGTCCCCTTCTCCTTGTGGCCACCATCTTTCCCAACATCAGGGTCTTTTCCAGGGAGTATTCTCTTCTCATGAGGTGGCCAAAGTATTGGAGCCTCAGCTTCAGGATCCGTCCTTCCAGTGAGCACTCTGGGCTGATTTCCTTAAGAATGGATAGGATTGATCTTCTTGCAGTCCATGGGTGTCTCCTCCAGCACCATAACTTAAAAGCATCAATTCTTCGGTGATCAGGGCATTTTACAAGTCATAGAAAAAACAAAACATACAATAGAGATCACCCTCGGTTTCTGCCTCTTCTTTCGAAGCTGTGCCCCCTCCCCACCAATATCTCCTGTCCTGTGTACAAATGAACCCTCAAAGTGAATCTCTGGATTTACCAAACATAGGCTGCATGCATTTTATCCTAGATTCAATGGAGATGAGTATTTTCTTTTCACATGCTGCCTAGATTTAATGCACATTTTTTTTGCCCTTGAAATGCACCGCTTGAGAAAATGATTGATTCTGTGTTACTCTGTGGTGTGTCCATTTGAAAGCAGAAAGTAGGGGGACCTGGCGTTGAGTGTGCATCCACAACTACCAATTGACTTGTATGGGTGTATCCCAAGAAATCGCCACTTCCTTCTCCACTCACACGGAGCACGTGCAAGGAGGAAGAGGCGTTGGTAACCTAATCAGGTGGTGGGGTTTCCTAATCAGGTGGTGGGGTTTCCTAATCAGGTGGTGGGGTTTCCTAATCAGGGGGTGGGGTTTCAAACACGTAACCACACCCACACTTGATCTGCATTGCAAGCAGCATGTTGAGGATGAGTACGAATGATTCCGGGTTGAGAAAAATTACATTTTTGTGCTACAAAATGAGTTAGTGTGCATGCAGCCACAATGTAAGCCTAGCAGACTGAGTTGTAGTACATCTACAGATAATTGGCCGGCCTCCCATTTCTCTTCATCTGCTGCCCAGAAGGTTTGCCTTACATTTCTAGCAATTTCTCTTGAGGGGATCGGCTGTCATTTCAGCTCCACATGCCTCAACAAATTGTAGAAAACTGTTGATGTAAATCCCCCAAAGGACAGCAATGCATCTTCATTATGCTCATTAGATGTTTTATGGTTCTTCCCCTACTCCTAACCCCCATCCACTTCACATAAAACAGTTTAGTTGGGCTTTAATTGAAGTTCTAAGGGGGAACAAACCGCTTATGGCGAATATCTTGGGGAATTCACTTGATTAAAACAAGAATTTCGTATGCAGCGTGTTCAGACTGGATCAGGGCACCTGAACATGATTACAAGAGCTTGTAGCGGGGATGTTGTCTGATGCGATCTCTCACCTAATCTTATGAAGCAGCTTCCGTAAGCAGAATCCAGAGCTTCAGCTCCCTGGCTCCATGCAGTTTGCAGAAGAGATTCTTTGCAGATAAGGAGACAAGCCAAGAAAGATAGAGGCAGGCAGCCTGATGGGCTTGATTAATGGGGCTGCAAGCTTTAATCGGTTTAATTGGTAGGGCTACTGGCTAATTGGTGAGGATAAGACAATATGCAGATTCATTTAATGCACTCTATGAATCAGTCAATTAATCAATGGGAAGCAGAGGTTTATTCAACTACAAAGATCTTTAAATAGTTGACATCCTTGCTAATTAATTTTCATGCTGGATTTCATAGAGATTCTGTAACTTTACCTTCACAGACAGAGAAAGTCTTGAGCACAAGGGTGGGGAATTAGACCAGGCCATGACTGACAGCTGGAGAGGGACACTCAGCTGTCAATCACTTGATGTCGCAATGTCATCAGTTGACCTGCTTTTGCCCATGCAGGCTATCAGGGTTTGTAAAATGCCATGGATGGAGATATGCAAGCCCCAGCAATCAGCTATTTGTATGGGCTTGCATGGTGCTGGGCTTGGAGCCCTGACTGATCACCAGGGCTCGCAAAACAGGGCTTTGCAAGAGTGGCTGATTGGTGGTGTCTGAAAAATCCCCTTTCCCTGTGCCTTTACTTGTACCATTCAGAAACAGGGTGTGGATTGGCCCTGATGGCATTGCAGACCAACTGAAGAATCCTGACAGGCCAAATTAGGCCCATGGGCCACAGGTACTCTGACACATACCTCTCATTGCAATGACACCATTTGTGCAACGGGTCTCACAAATCCTGGACGACCACAGGGAACCAAGTCCTATGGAGGAGGTAGGAATGGTTACCATAGAGAAGAGAAAATGAAGGGGAGACATAAGAGCAGTCCAAAAAATTCTCCAGACATGCGGAAGTTGGAACAGTTGTTCTCTGAAGATCCAAATGAAAGGACTGAAACCAATCAGTGGAAACTGCAGGGAAGCAGATTTCCACTAAGCATGAAAAGATATTGCTCAACATTAAGGGCTATTTGGCAGTCAAACAGGCTGCTTTGGGAAGCAGTGGGATCTCCTTTGCTCTAGGTATTTAAGCAGAGTTTGGCAGGCATCTGTTGGGGTGCTATACTTGCAAGATTCCAGCACAGAACAGTGTGTTGGCGTATGGGACTGCTAAGGCTGCATGGCGGTTTGTTCCATTTCCCCAACGTTCCCCTAATTGTTAATTTCATATTATATTTTAGCTTTCCCACGATGTAAAAGCCACTTCTGGATATCTAATAGAATATAGTGGAAGCTGAGTGAGCATTTTGATGTTGTTGGATTCCATCAAAAATCAATTTGCAGCCCCCTGAACCTGGAAAATCCCTCGAGTGAAGTAATAAAATTTGGGGCAGTATACAGTTCTTTCCGGCTGTTTTCATGGGGAAATAATGGGTGAGCAGAAGCATATTTGTGTGCAAAGGGTGGGAGAGTAGCAACATTGTCCAAAGGCATTCGTTGTTGTGTCACACCACACACATTGGTGTGGATGCAATTTATACATGCTAGCATATCCCCCCGAAAGCCACATTTCTATTTCCACACGGGTACTGCAGTGTGAAAGTAGCAGTGGCGGAGCGTGGGGGGACCCATAAGGGCGTTTGTCCTGGGTGTAAAATTGTTAGTGGCACAAAATTTCAATACCTGATGCAGCCGCAATATAGCCGTGCGTTTCCATCTTTGGGCTCCATTGAAAACGGCTTCTCCGTGCGAACCAGGAAATGACACCTCCGTACAATGGAACAGCTCTTCTTTTCTCATCTATGTGGATGTGATCTCCTGGGTGACATGGGAACTCTTAGGCAGTTGAATGTGCAAGCATACGCTGTCCATTTCCCTCCCCATGTGGCCCCGTGTGCTGGCAACCCATGCTACGCCACTAGAAAGGAGCATTAGAAAATGAGACAGAAGCGTTAGTATTGTAATCAGGAAACTAATGCAATAGTCTCAGTGTCTGAATGCACCCTAAGGTTCCTTGGTGTTGTTAGTCCCTCAAGATTTGTACTCATCACCAGTCCTGACCCTATCTTGGGGATCCATGCCCCCCCCCACCTCACTGCTGCTTCCTTGCTTGGAAACTGAATTGGAGTATTATGATGATGCCACATCATTCTTTCATTTCACTACCCTGCGCTGGGGAATCTGGGGCCCTCCAGATGTTATTGGACCCAACTCGCATCACCCTCAGCCAGCATGCCCAATGGCCAGGGATGATGGGATCTGAGGCAACATTTAGAGAACCACAAGTTTCCCACCCATGCCACGTAAGAAGAGAAGACGAAATACAAGGATGCAGAATTTTGGTGGTAGGTTGCACACATCAATCTAGCTCTGTGCCGAACCTGTATTCATCTATACAGTCTCCTCTTGTCTCCTTTGACTGGCAGCAGTATCCCAAGGAGGTCTTTCCTCAGCTGTCCTACCTGAAATCCTTTTTAATAGGAAACTACAGGAGGATTGAACAATGAACTGTTTGTATTCAAGCCGCACACTCTACAGTTGAGCTAAGGGTGAGCTCTGGTTGAATTGCAGAATGACACGTGAAATCAATACAGTATGAAAGGGGGGGGGGACGACAAAGCCTGGCAACGGCTAGCTTGATTTTGATCCCAAATTCTCTTCGAGAAGACGGTGACAGAGTAAAATACTGAGTATTAAATTACTTTGAAACTATGGCCTTGGCAGTTGACCTCCTGCTTAGTTCCTTCTTAGTAAATAGTTAACCTCGCCTCCCCAATCTGCCTGTTGTTTCTCTGGGATTTCAGTACAAATCAGTGTGTTTGATCAGCAGGCTTGATCCACATAAAGATAGAAGGATTCCCTCTTACTGTTTCAAAGGCAATGGGGAGGAGGTTGGCACGGACCCAGCTGATATGTTCAGTGCCGAACAATCTGATTCTGAAATCTCAGCTGGTTATCTGCCCTCGCTGTTCAGGATATGCTGGATCCATCCCTCTCTCTTTATTTATTATGAAAGTATGAGGCTATAAGAACATAAGGTGAGCCTGGTGGATCAGGCCAATGGTCCAGCAGCCTGTTCTCACAGTGACCAAACAGGTGCCTGCAGAAAACCCACAAGCAAGGTTCAAATACAAGAGCACAATCCCTCTTGTGGTTTCCAGCAACCATATTCAGAAGCACTGCTGCCTCTGACCATGGAGACAGAGCCTGACTGTTGTGACTAGGCACCATGCTGTTGAGGCCATTGGGGGTTAAACCTGGGACCTTCCACATGCAAAACACATGTTTTACCACCTCAGCAAGAGTGGAGTAGGGGAATGTGGAGTCATCCAAGGTGGTAGACAGAGCTGGCTCTGCCATTAGGCGGACCGAGGCAACCAGAGCACATCCTGTCCCTTTAAACAAGAACAACCTTTCTGTACAGTAACATCACACAGTCCCAATGAGTAAGGCTGCTTTGCAAAGTTGTTTCTGGATCTGTCTAATCTCTTTCCACACTGATTCTGTTGTTGTTTCTTTAAAAAATCTGTTCTTTGACAGACCAGTTGGTGGGAAATGAACTCCAAGGCATGTTCTACTGTGTCCACTTCCTTACTGATTATGTTGCTTCAGTGGAAGATCTGTTTCCATTAAGCATGGTTTTAATTTGCCATTAAGTGCCTTTGTTTTTCTTACTGACAGAATTAATCTGGAGAGTAAACCTTAACAAGGAGTCCAGCCAGCTAGAAGGGACTCTAGGTAGCGGCGTGCCAATCTTTGCCTGTATTTGTAAAGTGGTATAGAAGTAAACATGCAAAGCCATGTTATACCAGGACTGGGGCATGGGGAGCCATTGGCCTGTTATCCCCATGTAGCAAGGTCAATGGTTGGGGATGATGGGAGTTGTAGTTCAACAAAGTCTGCTGTAGCTTGATAATTCGTCAGTATTGATGCAGGCCAGCCCTGATTCAAAAAAGCAAAACAAAACAAAAATAGTCTACATCTCATCCCCTTTGCATCTCTAATATTGTGGCGTTTTGGTTTTGGTTTTAAAAATGCACCACAGGACATTAAACTCCATTCAAAAACCAAGTGCTTGGGAGAAAAATTCAGACTTCCCTTTCCGTTTTTAATTGCCTTTAATTTGTCAGCTGTTCAGTGCCACTCATCACAGTCAATCTTCCTCACCTGAGTTGCCATTAATGCTTTTGGATGAAGTAAGAAGATAAAGGGAAGATGTAGGAGGAGAATTGAGAGCTGTTTAAGGCTCTTTACACCAGAAGTCTTGTTTGCAGTGATTGCTGCTGATGCTTCTATGGAGCATATTTTGGATCACCATCACTTTTCTGCACACATTTCACTCCCTGTCATTTTATTTATTTTTTATTCATTTAAAGAATTTATTAATACAGACCATCTAAGACGTCTACAAGACGATACCAAAAAATACTTAAGTTAAACTCCATCATGAAACAATGTCACAATCCGTGCTGTGTTGTGCGATCAGTTTCAGTTTGTGCAACTGGACAATTTGAGTAAGGTGCTTGTGGGTAGAACTACCCACCAGTTGCAAATGTCCCCTTTTCCTAGGGAAGGTCACAGTATGCCAGGGACTGTGCTGAGGAGGGTTGCACTGAGGAGGAATGGTGGGAGCCTCCCCCTCCTTCTGCTCCTGATCTGGGTCCTGAATCTACCCAGGAGCAGGAGGACAGTATAGATTTGGAACAGCGGTTTGCAGAGGGACATATAGTTCAGAAGGCAGAAGCTGGGAAAAACTGGATGGGGAACAGCTAGGAGAAGAAACATTGGAAGAGAGAGGATTAACAGATTCACAGTCTCTGGACAGCATCCCTCTGCTCAGCCCAAGGTCAAGAAGAGCTCAGAAAGTGACAGAACAGAAACCACACAAAGCACAGAGGGAGAAGCTCAGATTACAAAACGTAGGAGTGATGTGCATTAATAGGGGGTGGGATCCTTAACTGGAGGCACTGCCATTCTAGGAGATGGGTTCTTTGTTCTCTCGCTGTGATTATTAAAGTTTCTAACTGGTAAGAAGACTCCTTTTCCTTTGTTCTGCTTATCTACGGCCACGGGGGGAGGAAGCCGATGCCCTGAAGCATGACACAGTGGGATAGCTGCCGGCATCCTTGGATGATACAGATTATGTAGATACATTCCAATATGGGTTCATGCCTGGACATGGGACTGAGTTGCCCTGGGTCACCTGTACTGAAAGCAGGACAAGGGGGCTGTGATCTTGCTCCTGCTCCTTACTTGATTGGGTGGACATTCGAGAGGGATGGTTGGGTGTAGAAAATAGCCTAGTTTGAGAAAGTAACATTTACACCTGTTGCTGCACACACTTCTGACCCTGGACCTGCCTGTGGATGCCATGCGGGCCCCAGAAGATAACCCAGAAGGGAAGGTGGACCTTGAGCTAAAAAATGTACCAGGCATCCCCAAACTTCAGCCCTCCAGATGTTTTGGACTACAGTTCCCATCATCCCTGACCACTGGTCCTGTTAGCTAGGGATCATGGGAGTTGTAGTCCCAAAACATCTGGAGGGCTGCAGTTTGGGGGTGCCTGCTCTAAACCATCTTGTCTATTCCAGTTTTCTTCCTTTTCCCGCAGATGCATTGAGATTTTGGATCACCAGATTTCCTTTACTTCTTTTTTTAAAAGCACTTTCCTAATTAACCATTTGATTATTTGGAAGCAGTAATTCATTGCCAGAACCAAGTCGATGCTTTAGAAGCATTTCACAGGCAATTAAAAGCTACACCTTAACAAGTGTTTAAAAGGGAATGCCAAGAAGCAGCTTTGAAAAATAGAAAAACCAGATAGGTTGTCTAAAGGCAGCAGGTGCAGAAAGCACATTAAATTTGACTCTCCCTCTGCTGCACTTCTGTATCTAGAAGGAGAGCAATCCAAATAAGTGAACCATCAAAGGAGACACAAATAGGGATGGGCGTATCTGCCAGTTTTCTCATTTTAAATTCATTTTTCTACTTTCCCACAGCAATCTTCATTTTTTAAAAAAAGTCATGAAAATTCATTATCATTTTCATGTACATTTCTCCCGATAAACACATTTTGTAGGCCATTAGGACTAATGTACAAATTTTAACAAACAGTATCCCTGAATATAGTGCATTTTTGTATATTATTTTCATAAATGGGTGCATTTATAGGCATGGTTTATCCTAGTAAATACATGTTTTTATACATGTTACCCGGATGGAGAACTGTGTTTACAAAATCGGAGAAGTGTAACTATCAATATGTGTTGACGTTAATGTTTCAAAAAGTGCAAATTCAGTAAGTCCACCTTTAAATGTCAAGTGACTCAAATTTCTTTCCCATCCCTAGTTCCAATATCAGTTTTTGGACTACCTTTAGACCTGGGGTAGGGAATCTTCAGCCGATGGGCCAAAGCTGGCCAAGCAGGACTATTTATTTGTCTTATCAGGTTATTTTGGAGAAGATATGCTCACCCACCCTACACCTGACATCAGCTTCAAGGGAACTTCGAAGGAACAACCAGGAGCTTAAAGCAAGTTCCCAATTGCTGCTTTGCTGGAACAACGCGTGCCCAAGGAAGGAGAAGCAGTTTCCAGAAAATGGAAACCGTTTCTGCCTCTCGCTGCTGATCTTTGAAGCCACCCTGAGGCCTTTAAAAGAACAAAGGCTTCATTCTCAACGACAGAGGGCGCTTGGGAACCCCACAAAGAATTTTGAGAGGCGGGCAAGAAAATCTGCCGGTCAATCATTGTCACGGCGCTGTCAGGTGCAAAATATCCAGAGTGGGGAATTAACTCTTCAATGTCAAAAGCACACTTACAAGGTAGGGAAAGGCATGTCCATCAGTCCTATGTCTCTCAGCTGATCCTAGGTGTGCATCCGTGAGGCAGTTGTCGCAGTTGAGAGGCCCCGCCCCCCAACCTTGGCTTATGTATCTCCCCCATCTGGGCCTCCTGCTCCTGCCTCTTCAATCCTCTTCTGGTCCTGGGAGACTGTGGGGCAGGAGAGGTAGGGGGAGGAGGTGGCGGTGTGGAAGCCCTCATCTCTACACCAGCCTGACCTATCTCTCCCTCCTCCTACACCTGGTCTTCTTCTGCCTCTGCCTCTGCCTCTTCTCTCCTGGCTGCTACAGGTTCCCCCAGCTCATCACCAATCCCATCTTCCTCAGTTTCCAGCCAGTCCCTGACATCTATGTGCTGTCATAATGACCTCATGTGACTGACATGTGGGTGGCTCTGGCCACCTGTCAAATTTGGTCTGTCAGGCTGATCCTGATAAGGATCTGGCTCACGATACCGAAAAAAGTCTCCAGTTCTCCTTTAAGTTATCACTATGGACCCTCACTTTGGGTAAAACTCAGGGAGAAAGGTCATGAGGTAATTCCTCCCATGGGATTCTTTCAGGTCCAGAAGCCTGGGCAACCAACTCTTTACTTGGGAGAAACACAAACACACACACACATTCATGGTTGCCACACAACCACCAGGCTCAAAACCCTACCCCCGCCGAAATTCTGAAGTGCCCTAAGAATGAAGCAGAAATATGGAAGCCTCTTTTGCAGGGAATGACTTCCTTTGTGAAACCGGAGGAGAGGTTTTGGCACTGCACTAATTTCAACCCCTGAAGAGCACAGCAAATTGGAACTCTATTAAAAGAAAAAAAATTATACACATAGGCTTAATTCTGCACGGCGTTGTAGCAACAGCTCCTCACAGATTATTGCATTAGCTGCCATTAATGTGCTCTAATGCACCTGTATAAATGCCGCACACTTACCACATTAAAGCAACATCTGTAAACCATTCCAAATTATGGAACTGTTAACGCAAGGCTGGAAGAGAACTGGGCTGTGCAGCAATATATTACAGCTGTTCTTACAGAGGGCATTTGAGTGCTCTCATTTACTAGGTAGCCCTGTTTTGAACTCTTTGGATAGGCCATTTATGTTCACTTCAGCTCATTAAAAGCCAATCCAAATACAATGAAGGAACTCTATAATTTTGCCACAGTTACCACATATATATGCTTCGAGGTCTGAGTATTATTACTGTACTATGTTTTTGTAAGGGTTGCTGTTGGCTAACTCTATTAGTATCACAGCTTGGTACTTCAAAAAGAGGGGGGAAATACAGGTCACAGTCCATTAGGAAGGAGGGGAATATGTCTGCCTTTGTGTCACACCACCAGCTCACAGGCTCCCACATTATGAGGGGCAATAAAATGTGGGGAAATGTAAGGTGTTTTTTTTATTTTAAAAAAGGTCTCTAAGAAGCTCATGGCCAATTCTAAATTGAGTTGGGGAGAGTTCATACATAAGGCTAAACTGTGGTTTGTTGCACTATTGCTTGTTAAACCACTGTTTAGCTTTATGTGTGAAACTTGGCCATCCCACTCCAGATACTCCTCAAACAGTTTGTTGCTGTCTGTGGTAAGTGGCTGTTTTCAGGTTAAGCTGGGAAACAGAATACATAAGAGTTGCCCAAGAGCAAAGACAGCTACCCTTCAATCATGGTCTTCAGTCTTGCTTAATAGAATCATAGAATCATAGAGTTGGAAGAGACCGCAAGGGCTATCCAGTCCAACCCCTGCCAAGCAGGAAACACCATCAAAGCATTCCTGACAGATGGCTGTCAAGCCTCTGCTTAAAGACCTCCAATGAAGGAGACTCCACCACACTCCTTGGTAGCAAATTCCACTGCCGAACAGCTCTCACTGTCAGGAAGTTCTTCCTAATGTTTAGGTGGAATCTTCTTTCTTGTAGTTTGAATCCATTGCTCCATGTCCGCTTCTCTGGAGCAGCAAAAAACAACCTTTCACCCTCCTCTATATGACATCCTTTTATATATTTGAACATGGCTATCATATCACCCCTTAACCTTCTCTTCTCCAGGCTAAACATACCCAGCTCCCTAAGCCGTTCCTCATAAGGCATTGTTTCCAGGCTTTGACCATTTTGGTTGCCCTCTTCTGGACACGTTCCAGCTTGTCAGTATCCTTCTTGAACTGTGGTGCCCAGAACTGGACACAGTATTCCAGGTGAGGTCTGACCAGATACAAATATAATACTTAACCATGGCTACTCCTATCATGCAGTGAACTCAGTTTGGCATACCAAGCTAAGCTCTGCCCCTACACAGCACTGCCTTCATTGTGTGCTTGTAGGACGACACCACTGAAACCTGTTTGCCACCTCTCAAACAGATGGTGGCAAACTGTGGTTTTATTTGGTGAAAATGTAACACCATGGTTAAGGCAAACCATTGCTTGCAAACCAAGTTCAAATAATGGTTTCACATCCAGGCTTGTGGCCAATTCTCAGGCGTGCTTGGGTGTTCAGATGTAATGCTTAACAGCAGTTAATGAACACAAGTCAAGGTTTAATGGCATTTCTGCATAGGGGATATTTTGAGCTCTGAGGCTTCAATGTAGAAAGCCAAAGTATTCATTATCTCTGCACAAGTTGTAGTCAGTGCAATCTTCACTGCAAAATATCAATCCATTTCAGTCCTAGTCAATGTTAATTTTCTTAAAATATATAATAATTCACTGTCAGAAGTATACCTCACAGTCTTTATTTTTCATCTAGGAATCAAGAGAGTCTAAATTATGCTGTCAAATGCACGGGAAAAAATGCAGTATTATCTTGACATAAGTGACTTAATTAATCTAGTTCATTTCACAACTGCATTAATCATCCTTTTAAGCACTTTATTAGAAAAAGAGAGAGAGAAAGGAAATGCCTCTTTGGGGGAAGATCTATACTGACGCAAATGATAACAATTGTAGGCGGGTGCTTTTTCTTGAATGGTGACATTCATTACCTTGCTGAATTTGATGTTGTGCCGTTAAGGAGACACTGAGCATTTAGGTTGAAATGTGAAAATAGCACGGTCCTAAAGCCTTTAGAGAAACCTGAAGGTTGGACAGGAGAAGTCATGTAGCCAGAGACTTGACAGCCATCATCTTACACAGTCAAACCGAGCAGGACTGAACACTGAATCCTGAAGCAAAGCACAGGGGCTTCACATAGCCTTACCATGTATCCTTACTCAAAATGAAGTCCTGAATAGTTCAGTGGCATTTAGGGAACAGTCCAATGCCCTTGGGAAGGACAATGGTGGAGCTGTTCCACTGCCCGCTCCCCTGTATCCAGCAATAACTTACAAGACTTCTTGGGTCTATAGGTCCAGACCCTCATGGGCACCTTCCCCTGAAGAACCAGATGGCTCTCATTGCACATCACCAGTCCAGCAGCAAAGAGAACACATCAGGAGAAAGGCTATGGAAAGATGTGAGAGTGCCTGTCTTCATGCCAGAGGGCTGGCCCTTTAAGGACCTGAAGTTCTCTCAAGGGGATGGAGCTTAGAGGAGATAGTATGGAGACAAAGGCATGAAGGGCCTCAGTTGGCTTCCAACCTTAGCTGGAGCAGGCTGCTCACTTGGAGCTGTCCATGGTCCAGCAACCTTTGCCAGCCTTGCTACCTTCCCTGTGGGTTCCAGCATCAGACCAGAACATGACAGAAATGCGGTAGTTGTTCTTCTCCACTGGTGGACAGTGAATTCCTTTACTAGTGACACACACACACACACAAACACACACACTTAACATTTCTCTGCTCCCTGTTCCCCCTCCATGCTTTGCAACTGCTTCTACATTCCAGATATATTACAGCCGCAAAAGGGGGGGGGGGTTTCCAACCCTGATAACAACACAAAATATTCTGAGCATGTGCAGCTTCATGTTTAAAATCACCATGATTTTAATCATCATGTTTTAAATCATCATTTTCCCATCATGACTGCAATCAGAACATGGGCTTTGCATCTGTTGCTCCCACATTGACTTGAGCACTATTCTGCTGTAGAAAAATATATATGACAATAAGCGGATAATAAAATGAGGGTTAAGGAAGCCTAGGAACAATGGAGACTGGTTTACTGGCCAAATGGGGCACTGCACTACTAACCACCGTCTGTTCTCAGGTAGCCTCCATCTGCCTGCCTTCAGGTGGTAATCCTGGCTCTCAGCTTCCTCCTCCTTGGTCTCAGTGTTGCCCCTTGTAGAATTTAGCAGGGAGGAGAACGGGGGCAAAACTGGAATGAGTTAGCTCTGCCTATTATTGGCTCTGGTTCCACCTAGTCTTGGGCTTGCCGCTTTCTACCCCACCAGTTCCAATAGGCACCAGCCACCATTGCACAGGAAGAATATAGGAAGCGTTCTTGTACTAAATCAGATGATTGGTGCATTGGTTCATCTAAAGTCTCTACTGTTGGCACTGAGTGGTGGCAATTTTTTCATGCAGGTGTGCTTGCCAGTCTTACAAGGAGAGGCCAAGAAGTGGACCTTTAGCTGGCAAAGGCTATGCTCCAGCATTGAGCTACAGGGCTCTCCATCTGTAACTTCCAGGAAAGCATGCACAGGATTTGCAAGTCACACAGACCAAGCCTCTACATGTTTGTTCAGAAGTAAGCTTTGGTTGATGGGAATGATCCCAGGTAAATATATACAAGGTTGCTGCCTTAATCTATTTGCAAGTGGTACTGTAAGCATGTTATTTTGCAAAGAATATACATATGCATAACGAGTTGTCATTTTTGTAAAAGCGTGGAAATAAAGGGTCAGATGTACATCCTGTTTAATTAGACACACACAACCCCTGCTATTAATAGACAATTTCCTTTCTTTGAAATAAAGCAGCGTTTTCTTCAAGATCGCCTGTTCATTCACATCCTGATATTGATTCTGAAATTGTTGTTCCTAACCGTTTTGCGGCCTGCTGAGATTCCCCCCCCCCTTTAAACCATAACACTTCGCTAATAATAAACTGGACTTAAAAGACCAATTATATCTGAAGGTTGTATTAAAGAGAGGGCAAGATAGAGATGGAAGGCTTGAGTGAGTTAGATGGCCCACCCACCTCCCACTTGTAGAAATATGCTAAGAGGCAATGAAGAGGATTTGCCATAATAATAAAACTGGAAACTGTGAAAGATCGAAGATGATTCTTTCACATGCCATAAAATGTACAAGCCAATAAAAAGCAGACATTTCCCAGGAACTTGACAACTGAGGCAATAAAAAAATAAATAGAGGAGGGGGAAAAAATCCAAATAAGCTTTAATCAAAGCTACTCCATGGAGGAAACGTCTTCTGGTTCGTTTCAAACAAGTAGGAATCGCCTTCCTTTATGTGGTGTTAGTGGTGTTACAGTTGTGATACTGCCATTAGCATGGTCTTAGTTCAGGCTGGCCTTTGACTGGGAAAAGGACAGCAAGTGATTTCTACCAAAATATTATAATTATAATTATGATAATGATCACCACCATCAGCAAGAATATAAATATAAACATAAAACACCCAAACCTCTCTATTATTATTATTATTATTATTATTATTATTTCTTTATCAGTCACTATATACAGTACTGACAAAGGTCCGTATAGTTAAAGCTATGGTTTTCCCAGTAGTAATGTACGGAAGTGAGAGCTGGACCATAAAGAAGGCTGATCACCGAAGAATTGATGCTTTTGAATTATGGTGCAGGAAGGAGACTCTTGAGAGTCCCATGGACTGCAAGAAGATCAAACCTATCCATTCTTAAGGAAATCGGCCCTGAGTGCTCACTAGAAGGACAGATCCTGAAGTTGAGGCTCCAGTACTTTGGCCACCTCATGAGAAGAGAAGACTCCCTAGAAAAGACCCTGGTGTTGGGAAAGATGGAGGGCACAAGGAGAAGGGGACGACAGAGGATGAGATGGTTGGACAGTGTTCTCGAAGCTACTAACATGAGTTTGGCCAAACTGCGAGAGGCAGTGAAGGTTAGGCGTGCCTGGCGTGCTCTGGTCCATGGGGTCACGAAGAGTCGGACACGACTGAACGACTGAACAACAACATATACAGTACAAAAGAAAAAAAATCTCAAAGTGACTTAACAAGATAAAGTACAACAAATTAAAGCAATTGGAAAACTAGGGGGGGATCAAAATAAGAATGTTGTACTGTATTCAGATTCATCAATGATGTGGAGCAATCTTATCGCTTGAAGATAACTGATCTCATTTAGGTGTTTTAAACAGGATTGCATCCCACATGATTGCAAGGGAGAAAAGGGAAAAGTCTGGACAATTTGTATCCGTATTTACCACATACTGATTTTGATTGTGACTCTTGCAAGAGCACTTACAGTGAAAAATGCCTCGTTTAATTGTATAGGTTATAAAAACATAAACTAGAGTGGTGTTTTCAAATGTATCTTTTCCTTATACAGAACATAAGACAACATTACAGCAACATTGTCCTAACAATGACTGCCCAGTGTAAATGGACTCATCCAAAATATGCCCATAGTGTGTTATTTCCAGACTATACTATGAAGTCATACTTTATTCATTTTCTTATTCTGTCTTATTCCTGTCTACTGCAGGAAGTGGAGATGAGCAACTTTAAGGCTTCTGGGAAGAGGAAGCCAAATTGGAAGCAATGAACATGATGATGAATTCTTGTCCTGATGGCTTAAAAAACACACAAGCACACAAACACACAAACTGATGTGGAAATGTGGAGAATTGCATTTAGGGACTTTACCATAGGGATTGAATGCACCTGTATCAGCCTACCTGTGACTTAACATCTATTTCAGAGGCTCTACTGAGATGCCCATGTGTAAAATCTACTAGGCTGGCAGGGTCTTCTCTGGGGTGGCTCCAGTGAAATGTGATCCTAGGGGAAGTTAGGCAGGTGTCTGCTTTGATCTCCTTTAGACAAGGTCTAGAATGGCCTTTGGATTAGGATTAGGATTAGGATGCTGAATAAAATGAGGCTATTTTCCTGGCCTACTTTTGGTCAACTTTATTGTTTAAATTTAATAGGTTCCATTGCTGTATTAACTGTTTTGATTATTGTTTTTACAGGCTGCACATCAGTTCCGCCCGACAATTGTTCTAAAAAGGGATACAGAAGTCTTTAAAAAAATAAATAAAACAAAAAAGTAAGTATAAGGCCTTAATCTTCCTTACAGTGTAATCACAGAATCAGAAGGGACCATGAGGGTTATCTAGTACAACTCCCTGCAATGCAGGAATCTTTTGCCCAACTTGGGGCTTGAACCCAGGACCCTGAGATTGAGTGTCTCATGATCTACAGACTGAGCTATCCTCCCGATCAGACTTCATTCAGACTTGAGCGAGACTTACTTCCAGGTAAGTGTGGACAGGACTGCAGCTTTAGCCAGACAAATCCTGTCTGTTTTCTACAGATTTCTGTCTGGAGCTCATCACTTCCTAACTGTGGCTGCTCCTGTCTTAGGCACACTTTACAGTGATAAATATTTCTTGGGGCTTTCCCCCTGTTTAAACTGATGTAATTTATGAGCGCAAACACAGCTTATGTATGAAGGTATCACAGGCACCTTATTACACAAGGGAGCCAGGCAAAGGTGCAAAAAGCATAAATCAAAGCAGAGGGATTTGGCTTCAATTCATATTTCTGACACGTGCTTCCAGGTTTCTGAATCGGCGAAACTGCATAAAACTGAGTTTGTCTGCAACTCCATTTGGCCTTAGGTTAACTGGTTGCTAAGTAGTTTTGCCCTTTGTCATGGCTAGCCTGGGTTATTACTCAAATGTTTGCTCCAGGCTGATCCCCAGGGTAAATCGTAAAATGTTTTGTATCCCGGCTCAAATATTTGAGGAACGTCTGAGTTATTTGGCAGTCAATTAAGTGGAGGTAAAAAGTCTAGTGAAGACATACCCTAAGGACATTTACATGATGGATGAAACTTGAGCAACTGTGCGGGGTGTCAATCACGCCCAGAGTTGCTTTTGATTGTTGTCGCTCCATGTGCAAAATCGTTATTGGATACAAATGCCTTTGTAGTGACTAAGGTTACAGGGATTCCCCACTCTCTTACGGCCAGACCACTACATTCACTGGAGCAAGGAGGACCAACCAGGACTTGCAGGGCCCTGGCGGGGCCGACCACTGATGCCTGCTGCATGGTTCCCTTTGAAAAGAAATGCCTAGGGCTGGGAGACACCATGTTAATTTCCCACAATGCCCTGGAATGAGGCAATGTTGCAGAGGGAGAGGGCTGTGGGAAATAAAGTTGGTGGCTTCTGGGTCTAGCTGTCTGCTGCTGTTGCTGCCAGGTAGGCTAGAGGAGGCCCCCTGATGCAGGAGGGCTTGCTGGAAGACACTTAGCCAAGAGTCCCCTCAAATTTGGAGCCAGTCCTGGAAGCTGGTCACATTGTGCCAACTTGAATGAAATATTGTGGGGGCCCAGGTAAGCCCTGCCCTGCATAATCGATCACATGACATGGTGCATGCACAACATTTGAGTGACAATGCCCATCAACTTTGTGGGAGCCTGGCTCCCTCAAATATTTAATGGTGGAGGCCGAGGCCCTAACAGCCCCTAGGAGTTGGCTCCTATGCATCCTAGGCACCAGACCAGAAGGGCAAAAATAGATATTTGGAGAGGAGATACTTATCTCATTGAGCCTAGTCAGTCCATGGAGGAAAAGATCCTGTTCTTCTACTGCAGGAATTGGAGATGAGCAACTTTAAGGCTCCTGGGAAGAGGAAGCCAAATTGGGAGCAATGAACATGATGATGAATTCTTGTCCTGGTGGCTTAAAAAACACACAAGCACACAAGCACACAAACTGATGTGGAAATGTGGAGAATTGCATTTAAGACTGGGGAAATGGGACCCAGAAATTGAAATGGGCAGGTCCGTCCACCCCTAATCTCAGCACGGATCCTTGTAATTAGCCTTGGCCCTGTATACCTGAAGGAGCGTCTCCACCCCCATCATTCAGCCCAAACACTGAGGTCCAGCGCCGAGGGCCTTCTGGCGGTTCCCTCACTGTGAGAAGTGAAGTTAGCAGGAACCAGGCAGATGGCCTTCTCAGCAGTCGCACCCCCCTTGTGAAACGCCCTCCCATCAGATGTCAAGGAGATAAAGAACTACAAAACTTTTAGAAAACACCTGAAGGCAGCCCTGTATCGGGAAGTTTTTAATGTTTGATGTTTTACTATGGTTTTATATGTGCTGTAAGCCATCCAGAGTGGCTGTGGCAACCCAGCCAGATGGGTGGAGTAATGATACTAACAATAGGTCACTAGAAATACAGCCTCCCAGGTGGCTAAATTTCTTTTTTTAGCTTTTAAGCGTCACAAGATTTTAACTGATTGTATCGATATGGGGCTATCTGTTTAGCTTCATTCCATTGTGGGTTATGTTTTCCTTTTTTTTTCTTCAAAGTTCCTCCAGAGGTTTTTTTAATACTGTACAAATGTATTCCCCCCCCCCCCGACTGACGGTCGAATTAAATAATGTATGTATGTATGTATGTCTTAATAATAGGCACCCCCATGCACATGCATTAGGACAAATGTAGCTCTAAGTACATTTCAAGGGATAAATAATTAACCAGTTTCAGCACCCCATGGCTAAGGGGGCAGTGAGTAGGTGGCTCACAAGCTTCTTGGGTGTCTGGGGAAAATCTAAAGGGCATCAAAGCACCCACAGGCATGTTGGTGACCCCTGTTGATCACCTTGGTGATCAGTTAGTTTAATAGATTTCCTTGTTTGTTTGTTTGTTTGTTTGGTAAAGGGTGCACAATATGAGAGGATTCTGTATACAAAGTATTTACATTTTCTGCACCAAAAGAACTTCAGAAAGCCAGTTCCACAACATTTTCATTTAATTCTCATCCTGGGTATCACATTTTATGGTGCGTCCTCTGTGGTAACATTTGGTAACCAAAGGCAGTGGAATTAACATGTTCTGCTTTATTTGATGTGGCTGACAATTTTCTGCAAATAAAAATGTTAGAAGTGTCAAATCAAAATATGTACTTCAAAAACAAAACGACAAAAATTGCATTGCTCTCTTTTTTTAATCAACTATAAAAATATCTCTGGGTGTTAATGATAATTCTCACATTTTCTTAACTTGGTTTTGTTGCGGAGAGAACGGCTGAGTTTTTATAGGCAAGGCTTACTCATATCAAGGCATCTATACAAGCGATATATCTGTCTTATGTAAATTGTCCTACCATGCATGCAAACAGCTTCTGTACATGTGTCATTTTCTGGATTGGGAAGTTGGGCAAACATCACATTTATATTCAAATAGACAATAAATGTGCACCCACCCACATACGAACACAGTCTGTCTGCACCGCATTGCTTGGAATAGGATGCCTGCTCTGATGTGTATTCAGATGTATGTGCCAGTCCACATTCTCATGTAACTTGGTTGTCAGCTGTTTGTCTCAAAAGACAATGGAATGGGCTTCCAGGGGTGAAGTCAAACAGCTGTGTTAGCAGCACCAAAGTGACCTCCTTGGGGTGCAAGCCTGGATAGTGTGTATGGAGGTCCTGGGTTGCCCAGATGACAAGACCCCCTCACTCATTTCTGTGGAATGGTCTCACTTCTATCCCTAGGGACCTGTGAAGATAGCTTTGCAATATGAACCATGAAATTATCTACCCAGATAATGAGAAGGTTTTGTCTACCCTAGGGGTAGGCCTAAGGAACCTTTTTTGGCTTCACAGGTCAGATCCTTATCAGTGTAGCAAGCACAGGCTATATTGGGGGTGGGGTGGCATCACAGAGGCATTCAGTGTGAGGTGCTTTGATGCCCCAAAGTTGGGACAGCAAAGCACGTTGCAAGGTGCTGCTAAAACAAAGGGGTTTTCTTGTCCTCCATTTTAGCAGAGGACTTGATACAACAGTGGCACACAACAAGGCCTTAAATTTCAGAGGTGCTCTGTGAAAAAATTTGGCATCCTCACCTTTCACGCTCCATTCTAAATAATAGTTGTGACATCCCCTGTGGTGCTCCAGTGCTCCGCGCCCAGTGTGACCGAACTGGTCATACTCTCCTAACTGGTCTGCTCTGCCTCTGCATGCAAACCCCCTCCTAAATCAGGAAGGAGCTTTGCACCAGAATCCTCAAATATAATGAATACCTCACCACACACAAGGAAGGGGTTTGCATTGGAATCTCCTCCTAAAATGGAGGGTTCCCCTCTTTATTTTAGCAGAGGTTTCCATGCAAATCTCTATCTAAATTCCATGGAATCCTGCCAAACTGAGCAGGATACTCACCAACTGCTGGATGAGGTTTAAATCCTGCTCAGTTTGCCTGTACAGTGGTACCGTGGTTCCAAAACACCTTGGTACTCAAACAACTTGGAATCCAAACACTGCAAACCTGGAGGTAAATGTTCCGGTTTGCGAACATTTTTCGGAAGCCGAACGTGCTCCGTTTTGAGCGTTACACTTCCAATTTGAGTGCCACACTTCCGTTTTGAGTGTTACGCAGAGGTCTGTCTGTTTTTGCTATTTATTTTGTCTTTTTGTTTTTGCAGCTCTTTTTGTGTGTGACTGTGTGGAACTCAGTTCAGCGACTGATTGATTGATTGATTGATTGTGTGACTGCAGTACATTGTTTGTTGCTTTCATGTTTTGGATCAATGGTCTCGTTAGATAGTAAAATTCATGTTAAGTTGCTGTTTTAGGGGTTGTTTTTAAAAGTCTGGAACGGATTAATCAATTTTGCATTACTTTCTATGGGAAAGCACACCTTGGTTTTGGAATGCTTTGGTTTTGGAACGGACTTCCGGAACAGATTAAGTTTGAGAACCAAGGTACCACTGTAGAGCCCTGTTCCCTCATGGGAACAGGCACACTCACAGTCAAAATATGATTTAATCCCAACCTCCCACCAGTTGACATCATGAGTGACATCAGATGGCAGGCAGGTGGGCATGGTTTGTGGGAAATGGACCACCTGGTCAGCTAAGATTGCCCCACAGACCAGTGGCTCCACATCCCTTGCTCTATCCTTTCAATCTTTCTCTTTCTCTTTCTCTTTCTCTTTCTCTTTCTCTTTCTCCTTCCTTCCCCTGCCATTCTCCTCCGTTCCATTCTCAGCTCTTTTTTTCCCTGTTGTTCATTCTACTCAATTCTCATTGGGGTGTTTTTTTTTGGGGGGGGGGTGGCAGAGCTGTCAGCCCTCCCTGCTGTTCCCCACTGCTATAATAAGGGAGTTTCCGGCAAAAAAGAGGAAAAGTTGACAGCTATGGGTGGTGGTGGTTCCAAGTGGTGAAAGTGCAGGTTACAATTATTGTTATTATTACAAATAAATAACTCTTGGGGTTGGAGGCAGAAACAGAAAGCATTCCCCCCCCCCTCTACTGCCGTTTCAGAAATCCATTGCATATCCATTTCTTCCTGCTGTGGACTCTTATTGCTTCTGTAGTCTTAAGCAGTTCAGATAGATGACGTTCGGGGTAATTAAGCTACTGATCACTCTATCCATTTCCCAGTAAAGCATTGGCTTTGGTTAGGCTGCTACTTCTTTGAAGCAATCCAATATTCTTGGAAGTCATGTTTTTATCCCAACTGCTAATAAGGGGCACTCGTTCCTCCCCCTGAAATCCTCCCCCCACTGCCTCGCCACGTACTAAGGTTATTAACATGCTTCCATAACTCTTCCTTTATTAGCTACTTAATACTAATAGCATTCTGTTGCTCCATTTATTGAACACTCGTCTAGCGACGGAACATAACAACCAGGAACAAGAAGAGTTTATTGGGAGTGCATCAATTACATTTGTGGGAGAGAGAGAGAGAGAGAGAGAGAGAGAGAGAGAGAGAGAGAATTCCCCCCCCCTTTCATCTGATTTCAGTAGTTAAATGCATAAGTGAACAATGGAGCAGAAATTAATGCTGCTGAAAATTGTTTCGCTTCAGCCAGGCAGGCTCCTGGGTTACTGCAAATATTTATCTACCAAGGCATATATTTTGCCATACACAGCTAAATAAAATGAGGAGTTGCTATCATTTTATAGTTGCAAAAAAATATCATTTAACTCAAGTCGCTGTTTTCTCAAGTCCAACACCCACTGTTCAGGTTTTGCTTTGTTTTGAGATCTCAGGTTTTGTTGCTTTTGCACGGATATATTCTATACTTTCAGTCAAGTACTTTCAGGGGGTGGAGAGACTCTGAAATATAAATTTAGCCATTTCTTGCTAGCAAAAACAAACAAACATTGAATTGCGTTTATGGAATAGTTCGGATTTTTTCCCCTGCTGATGTTTAGAGCTGGTTCGTGTGTTGCGGTTTCTGATGGGACATGGAAGTGGGATGGAGGGAGACCTGTGAATGTGTCTTCTCAGTATTTAATCTTCCAAGGTGATTGAATGGATATGTAGGGACTTTTTCTCAGCAAGGTGGCCAGAGGTATGGTGGACACTACCACCATCTTGAAATGTCCTCTCTTAAGCACTGTTGGTCCTCTCTTAAGCACTGTTAAGTACATGGTCCAAGAACAGTAAAATGTCTGATAAGGAGAGGGAGAAGGAGAAGGGTTTAAAAAAAAATATTTTTATTGGTTTTGTAAGATTTTTAACAAGAATAATATCATGAAACATTTTATACAGAAAATAACATAGAAAAAAACAAAAAAGAGGAAAGAACAATAAGTTCTTACATTCATAACTTACTTCACATTTTTGGGTGACTTCTCTCGCCCACCCCCACTGAATTTCAATTCCTTACTATTCTCTAGCAGTTTCAACAAACTAACATCTTAACCATTACATTTCTAAAAATAATGCTTAACCTAATTCAAAAAGAAAAAAATAGCAAAAACCTATGACTACTTCCTAAGGCAACACTAAATATTATAATATTTATTCAAATATATTTTAAATTTCTTCCAGTCTTCCTCGATCACCTCTTCTCCCTGGTCGCGGAGTCTTCCAGTCAGCTTGGCAAGTTCCATAAAGTCCAACATCTTCATTTCCCATTCATCTATTGTTGGTATCTTGTGGCTCTTCCAGTTCTTTGCAAGTAGTAGCCTTGCAGCAGTTGTGGCATACAAAAAGAATGTGAAGTCTTTTGGGGAGTATTTCTTGTCCTACAGTAAGAAGGAGAAGGGTTTTGGGGTTTTGGTTGTTTTTTTTAGAACATCAGTATGGTGGCTAGCCTCCACAAGATCCAAGAACAAGCTGCCTCACTCAGTGCTAAGCCAGTCACCTCACTTTTACAATCATCCCACAGTCACTGAGAGCCAATTCAAATGAGCAGAAATGGAATGCAGTGCTGACATTCCTAGACCGTTACACCTCAGGCTGTAGATAGGGAAATGAATGTATCGAATGTTCTTCTATATTAAAAAGAAAACAAAACCGAACTGTATGTGGTAGACTAGCGTGTCAGCAAAAAAAGCAAGTAGTTCTTTTTCTAAAGCTACTAAAGTTGGAATGAAATGGGTTTTTTTATTATTATTACTAAGAAGTATTTGAATAGCCATCTTCGTACCTCATGATGTCTGGACAGTTTTATCCTAAGTATCTTCTACTATGTTTCATTAATGGTGTTGTGTTCTGATCCATGTTTACAATGCACTTTTCAATGCCTATAAAGGAGATTGATTGATTGATTGATTGATTGATTGATTGATTGAAGTATCTGAATAGTAAATTCCCCACCTGATGTCTGAGGTGTAGCAGTATATGAAAAGCATTCTTGTCTCTAGTAAAATGGACTATATGTACCCTTAGATCAGCCTTCAGTAAGCTGGTGCCCTCCGGATGTTGTTGGAATATAATTCCCATCAGCCCCAAACTTCACTAGCTGGGGCTTATGGGAGTTGTAGTACAACATCTGGAGGACACCCGCTTGCTGAAGACTGCCTTTGACTCTCTTTTCTATATTGTTTGTGATCTGGGATTTCGGAAATGTAAAGGTAATAGGAAGGATGGTCTTCCCCTGTTATCTTTGTAACAAAAGACTGGGATGCAATGTTATTTTGCTGTCAGGTTGTTTGCTCTTTGTAGTTTTACGCTGTAAAGTTTCATTTATTTTTTTAAAAAAACAAATATATATTGGAGAGGAAATTCACTATAAACAAATGCCCCTCAGAGTAATCAGCACCTGACTCCACCATTCAGGCAAGGAGCTCATGCTTCTGAAGTGTATCATCTTTTCAAATGCTCAAGGCCACATTCTTCACGCACATTGTACCACCCTGTAAGTTCCAGGAAGAATCAAAGGGAGTTTGCAGCCCTGTTATATTTCTGCTGGTTCTCAGCTAAGAGGCAGGGCATGTGCAGGTGGCTGGCCTGCACTGATCTTTCAATCCCAAATTGAGCTCAGGCATCTGCCCCAGTGGTGTTCGTACAGAGCCCCCGGTCGTTTCACGGACTATTGACCTGTACACCACTACTTCATCCTTCCGCTGCTACCAATTTTGTGGGAAAAAATCCAGGGTTCCCCGGTGAAGTACTGAGTCTCAGTCAGGTAGAGTTAACAATGAAGATTAAAGTTCAAGTTTTAAAATATATTCGAAACACTGTCACTCTATTCCCTCTCAGTCTTGTCCCTGTCTCTAACTCACTCTGACTCCTCTATCTCCCCCCCAAAAAAGAACCAACCAAACTAACTGTCAAAACCTCTGGGCTGAGCCTCAAAATCAGGTAGGCTCCGCCTCCGGGCTTTCTTATTGGTCAACCTATTAACCCTTTCTCTCCCCCAATACAAACGTATCCCCAAAGAATGGGCAAACACAATATCCCCCTTCTTGCATTACTTGTGTGAAGCAGTAAAGTCTATGAAATGGGGCTGTAGCTGTAAGCCCTGTGCCAGACAACCTGCACTTCCTCCAAGACATTCAGGTGAACATCTGAGGCAGAGAAACCTTCATGCACAAACTTCTATGTGGGAGGCTTCTCTGGGTTCCACACCTAATTGTGCAATGTTCAAGGATCTGGAGGAACCAACCTTTGTCAAGGTTCATAATGGTATGTTCTTCCTTCCCGCAAGGTGTATATGCAAATCCACACCCTGGTAAGAGCTATGGGAGAGGGCTTCTGCACAGAAGCAGCATCAGTTTGCCTTGTGCCTGGATAGTAGGAAGTGTCTCAGGTCCTTTACAGCCAGACCCAAGTCTGGCCAAAGTCCTGGAACCTGTACTTGATAACCTGCTACTCCCTATTAAACCAATGAGCCTCTTGGGCTTCCCGATCAGAAGGTCGGTGGTTCGAATCCCCATGATGAGGTGAGCTCCCGTTGCTCAGTCCCAGCTCCTGCCAACCTAGCAGTTCGAAAGCACACCAGTGTGAGAAGATAAATAGGTACTGCTGTGGCAGGAAGGTAAACGGCGTTTCTGTGCACTCTGGCTTCCGTCATGGTGTTCCATTGTGCTAGAAGTAGTTTAGTCATGCTGGCCACATGACCCGGAAAGCTGTCTGTGAACGAACACTGGCTCCCTTGGCCTGAAAGCGAGATGAGCGCCGCAACTCCATAGTCACCTTTGACTGGACTTAACCGCCCAGGGGTCCTTTACCTTTACCTTTTTACTCCCTATTAAGCTCTCTTGACAGTTGGTGCTCCTCATGCCTCATTCAGCACCCTGCAGGCTTATAGATCAACCAGAACAGAGCAAGCAAGCTGATTGCATGTACTCAAACCGCAGGAGATTCTGTTTTGATGAAATGCAAATTAAGATTAAATTCCTACATGTCTGGCTTGGGCGAATGGTCTTCTTGTGGTTTCTTTTTCAGAATAAGTCATTCATTTGGGCTGCTGGTTCAATCACAGTTCATTTGGTCTTGCCAAGCAGAGACAAACATTTCATTGGGAGAGGGACACACACACACACACACACACACACACACAAACAATGGAGTATGAATTAGGCAGACGTACCCTAGCCCACTCCCTTCTTGTTCTATTCTGGTCTCCATTGAAAGGGAGATAAAAGAAAGGGGGGATGTTACTGCAACAATTGGTAATTCACATTCTCAGTTGGCTTGGTGTATATTATAGAGGTTCATCCCTTTTCTAGATTTTATTGAATCTTTCCTCCAACAAAACTTGTTGCATACACACAGACGTGATACTTAAAAATATATGAGCTGAAGAGTTCACAGCCCAGGGTACCATTGCACATGGGATTGCGTGGTGTAACTGTGGTAATATTCTGACACCTACCTGTGTCAGAAATGCCAGCTGGTTTAGAAGCACAATGGCTAATGGGCCATTTCATTGTATGGCTTCGAGGAGGTTGGGAGAGGAGGGTCTACACTATGGTTAACATTTCCAACCTGGTGCTGTCATATGATATACTATGGGGTGCTCTCCATACTTGCCAACCCTGCTTATCCCCCACCCTATGCCAACCTCCCAATCCCCCTTGCCAACCCCTTCCTTTACCCACACCCTCCATTCCCTCACAGCTCCTATTGGCCATGAAAACAGCAGCATGGTGACTTTTTCTTTTACCGAAGTATTATATAGTAAGATATCAAAGGAATGCAAAAGGGCTCACCAATCTCCATTAGCCACATTAAGAGATGATGTCTGTCGGCCACCTTAATTTTCACTGTGGTAGCATAGTATTCTTCCACCCTGCTGATAGACACAGAGTGTGGAGAGTCCTCAAATATATAGCCTTAAGGGGCAGTTAATTCAAGTGTGTGGGTTCAACCCCCCACCTTTTATCAAGGCACTGCCTGCGTCAAGTTTTAAAATAATATCTGACAGAATTGTCTAAAAATATTAACACTGGTGCTGCTTCATAATTGTCCTTTCACAGCCTTGCGCTGCACGGGTTGTAGTGGTTCTCTTTTGAAACATTCACAAGTAGAGAAGGCATATATTTTCCATCTCATTTGGCTGCCTTAATTTGTTTCCTTCTTTAGGTGTTAAGTGCAATAGCTGCTGGAAATATTCAAATGAGTCCGGTGACCTTGTTAGAAAGGAACATTCACCACCTCCCCTGCTGGGACTACTGTACTCTGCAGAACCAAATATTGCTTCAGTTAACACTCTGACAACTAGCTTAAGTGTGTGTGTGTGTGTGTGTGTGTGTGTAGAAGCCCATACCTATTTTTATCACTTATGGCTGACCTCGCGTGAGCTGACCTATATTGTTCCCTGATATAAGAGTTTTCTCGGATAGCTGAGCTGTACACTTGCCTAGTTATTCACATGCAACATTCAACAAGTGTACAGTGTGTGTGTACCTATGCACATAATAGCTGAGATGTATAGATGAACAAGCGTACACTCCTTTTGCACAAGTGCTTGCACATGTGTGGAAGCAGCTTGTACCTGTGTTTATAAATGATATTTATATTTATTTATAACTTTTCAAAAATTTCAATATATACAAATTGTGAATATCTTTGTCTATCTAATCAATACCTCTAGACTTCCCATCCCTCCATGGCTTCCATTGTCACACTGCATATTTTCTTTTAACCACCCACTTAGATTCTAAACAATATCCTAGTTTTTAATTTCTGCTGCTCGTACATCAAATCTTATTTGTAGATCTATCTGGATGTTGTTCCTCTTTAAATAATCTAAAAGTACCTGTGTTCAGTGTAATGTGTGAACAAGCTAAGCGCTGGATTCTCATAGGACCATATGAAATGTGTGTGTCTCATTCATTTTAATGAGCAGTGCTAGTGCAGGATAACACCACAGCCAATTGCCCTGTTCACTTCATCCTTATCTCAACTTCCACCAAGAAGTAATCAAAAAAGAGCCACCATGACTGTAGACCAGGCCTCAGATATAGCAGACTACCCCATCTGTGTGTCCTCTGGATATTTTGGACGATAGCTCCATTCAGCGACAGCTGGCTTGGCTGTGTCTCTGTCTCAGGATACCCTCCAGGTATTGTTGAACACGCCATGTCCCATCAGCCTTAGCCGGTATGGCCAATGATCAAGGGTGATAGGAGATGTAGTCCAGCAACATTGTGAGGGCCACAGGTTCCCCGTCTCTGGTGATGATGCAAGGATGCTTCTGCGGATATGTTACCCACTGACCATATCTGGCAGCCTCACTAAAAGCTCAAGAACTTTTTTTTCTCTTTTGCTGTGTGTGCCCTGGACTGCAAAGATGAATGGGGGGTTCTTTGAACACTTGGCATGGCTAGTGGGCTATGTTCGGCTTAGTGGGTCACATGTTTTTGAGGACCAGTTTAGAGGGACATGTGGAAATGGGCTCAAAGCATTCTGGTGAAGACAAACCAGCCTAGATATCACAACACACACACTTAATCTAGGATAAGAAACAGACACCATCCCCGGGGTTTTTGAGGGGTAAAGTTTAAGCAGGCAGAGCTTGACAGGAGGTTGTATCCAATGCTCAACTTTCTCAGAGTAGATCCAGTGAAAACAATAGGCTGATATAATAGGATTAGCATTCACCATAACCCACAGGAATTACATGGTGCACATAGGTCTGTAAATATCTGTCCATCACCAAGGGCAGGAATGAAATGATGGGAAAGTAACATGAAAAGATCTTGGCAGGAGCCAATAGGCTGGCATCCCAAATATCTGAAGGCACAATGCCACCCCTTTTTGTTAATTAAAAATCTGCCCAAGCATCTTTCCATTTTGCTTTGAAGTACCCCCCCTTCCCTCTCTATTTAATAATGTGAGAAAGAAAGAAAGAAAGAAAGAAAGAATTCACATAACAAAGCATTTGAGTGAAAATGCTGATGGCGGACACTTATTAAAATTGAAATTTCGATTCTAGATCTGTTTATTTGGACACAAGATGTCCAAGTGATTGTTAGATCTTTCTTCTCTAAGTGCTGGCTGGGCTGGGAATTCAGGGCAATCCAACCCCTCGAGCTCAGTGGAAAGAGGGTTTCAATTGCAGCCCATGTGAGTAAGACCCCACCCACACATTGGACCTCAAAAGTGAAGAGCAGGTCCATTTATGTGTCAGTTCACAAATTTCAATGTCCTCAAGCATTTGTATGGAGAGGAACTGTGATAGTTGAGTTGGAAACCTGTGACAGGCTGCCCCCGCCGCTGTCCCTAAATCTGACTCCGCTCGCCCCAACTGTACTCTGAGCTGCCGAGAAGTTCTTTGATACAAGGCAACCTACTGGGTCAAATGTCCCCAGAAGTAATGTAGCTTAGGATTTCCAGAAACATTTTCCTGAATGCAAAGTCACTCAAAGTTTCATAAATAAATCCCTTATGAGAATCACTGACATATAGGAAGGACCTGAGTGGCATTTTGAAGCAGCAGCTGAATGTCATACAGCTGCACAAGGAAAATAAGTATCCTTTCTGAACAATGCCGTCCGATTACTATGCAAGGCCACCCATACCTGCTCTTAATAAAACCTTGTAGCAAAATTTAATTTACTTTTTAAAAAAAGAATTCCAGTCACCATAACAACTTGGTGCAGCTGTTCATGTGACTTAATGAGATTACAAGTAGAGAAGTATTCCCCCCCCTTTTTTTTGAAGGAGGAGGGGGGCTAGAGACAGAGGGACAGAAATTATGGCTGCAATGCTAAATGGAGCTCAGTGGAGTTTGGTTCTTAGCAGCCTTGGTTAGGCTTGCAGAGTCACCACCACCTCCCCAATTATTCTATTTAACCATATGCATTCCATGGGGGAAAAGTGTTTACTATCTCATCCAAGGCATCCCCGTGCACAAAAGTGTTTTGGTCTCTTAAGAAGAAAAGGATGTTTCCATATGGGACATAAATCCTTTTTTCTGGCCTTCTCGTAATAGTTTTAGGACAGGGAAAATTAGGGCAAACAGACCATTAATTGGCTCCGCCTTTCATTGGCTCTGGCTCCACCTACTTTTGGGCTTCCTGCCTTCTTCCCCACCAGCCACTACTCTTCTGTGAACATTTGACCATTGCTATTTTGGAGCAGATGCATTTGTAATTTGAACGATCATTTTCTGGCCATTTTAAGTATATACCTGTATGTTAGAAACTGATTTTAGGAGACTTTTCAGAAAGGGCCTTTTGAAGGCTTCCTCCTGTTTGGTCTGGTCCCCTTGAAGTGTGGCAGAACTCTTTCTCTCGCTTTCTTTTTTCACTGTGAGAAGCAGCAAAACATCTGTGAATGGCAAGCATTCACCATTTTGTTTTCTCTCCATAGTGCCCAGGATGTTGCACTTGTCCAGTGAAAAACAAAATGGCGGTTACCACAGAAACATGAAGTGGTGGTGCAGGCAGGGCACCACCTCTTGCACTTCTGCCTTATAGGTGGGCCAACCCTCATGTGGAGACAGTGTGTGTAATGTTTGAACAAGCCTATGTGAAAACAACTACACTGGTACCTTGGTTCTCGGATTTAATCCATTCCGGCAGTCCGTTCGACTACTGAAACCCATTCAAAAACCAAGGCATGGCTCCCAATTGGCTGCAGGAACTTCCTGAACTCAGTCAGAAGCCGCAGAACCCACGCCAGATGTTTGGCTTCCAAAAAACGTTCGCAAACCGGAACACTCACTTCCGGGTTTGCAATGTTCAGGAGCTGATTTGTTCGGGAGCCCAAGCCGTTCAACTACCAAGGTACCAATGTAATGTCTTTGGCATTCTGTAAGTAAGAAGGTTCAAAACCAGAGTCCTCTTCAGTGCAGTCAGGTACTCTATGTACCCAAGGGGGGAAACTCAAAAGGTGTATTCATGCTGGTAAAAATATAATAAACATATAATAAACAGTTACCTAACTTGTTACTTTCTGACAGTAAGAGCTGTTTGGCAGTGGAACAGATGCCCACGAGAGGTGGTGGACTCTCCTTCGTTGGAGGTTTTTAAACAGAGCTTAGTGGCCATCTCTCATGGATACTTCAGCTGAGATTCCTGCATTGCAGGGGGTTGGACTAGACGACGTTTGTGGTCCCATCCAGCTCTAAGAGTCTCTGATTCTATTTTTCTTTTTGGAGAAAATTCAGATTTGCCACCTCATGCATGCTGATTCGCCCTGCCTTATTGTACAGCTGGCTCTGTCTTGCTAGATCAGGCAGTTACACTCTGATCCTCAATATGTTCAATTGATGAATCTGGATGTGAGCACTTATTTTTTATTAGTTCCATTGCTTCAGACCATTTTAAAGAAAATAGAAATACAATATCAGTGAATTACTGAATAATGAGCATCTGTATAACAGCTCCAGAGACTTAGCACTTTTGAGTGTAATAGTAGAAGCTAATGGTATGCCTCCACTTGTGAGGAAATGGTGTGAAAGCAAACACACAGTTTTATATAAAAGGTGGAAGATAGGCACAGTAAGATATGCAAGATCTACTCCACGTCCCACTTTATATGTGGTGACTACCCAGAGTGTGGGCAAGAATCATTGATCCCTGCTCCTGCCCTCACTCTGATTTGGCTGTATGATGCTGTGGTGTTATGACCGTGCGAACATGTGGTAGCAGGGGCAAAGAAAAGTGAGTGGGTGTGGTCAGGATTAAGATTCAGGGTCCCTCTGGATAACTGATTCTTTTTTTAAGGGGGGGGAGTGTTTTGCAACATGTCATTGATGCACTAATAATGCATTACTGGCAGGTCTATTCTAGGCTGTCCACACATTATTTTATTTATTTATTTTATTTATGCAGAGTCGTACCTTGGTTCTCAAACGCCTTGTGACTCGAACGCTTTGGCTCCCGAATGCCAAGTGAGTGTTGCAGTTTGCAAATGTTCTTTGGAACCCGAACGTCCGACAGGGCTTCCGCGGCTTCTGACTGAGTGCAGGAAGCTCCTGTAGCCAATCGGAAGCTGCACCTTGGTTTTAGAATGTTTTAGGAAGTCGAATGGATTTCCGGAACGGATTCTGTTCGAGAAGCAAGGTATGACTGTACTGCCCTACACCCGGAGGGCTCAGGGCTGTTCACAGGACACAAACCAAAACACAAAATTCTGCTTCATTATTTGTTCTGTGATGATTCCCCAGTGTTACCACAAAATTGCCATCTAGAAGAGGGCACTCTTGCGTACTGCAATGAAAGCAGGACAGCACCAGCCCCCTGGAACATATGTGGTATAAAAAGTTATGCGATTTCAGCAGGAAGCTGTGGAACATGCACGGATGAGAAATGAAGTGCTGTGTCCACTCCAAAACATTTGCAAGCACAAACAATACTGAAAGTGTCATTGCCCTGAAGGCTGGCAACATCAAGCCCACCATGTTGGAATCCCTTGCAGATGACAAGAGTGCCTGGAAACAGCAGTCAAGTCGTGTATCCATAGCAGCGACGAGAGGAGGAATGACTTCTGGGAGGAGCGCAGAAAGAAGAAACATCATGGTGCATCTGAAGCACAACTGGACGCCTTCACCTGCCCCAGCTGCAACAAAACATGTCTCTTCCGCATCTGTCTTTACAGCCACAGCAGGTGCTGCAACCTTCCAACAGTTTGACTTCACCCTCAAAGGCATGCTCTTCCATTGTCTCCCGAGACAGATGATGCCAACCAACTGAATAAGGCAATTCTCGCTTTCTTTCCACAGTCTGAAATGATACTATCTAGGAAAAACTTTTGCAGCGTAATGCATTGTTTCTGTTTGACTTGCTATAATCTTCGATCATCTTTACAAAGATAGAACTGACAAGGTAACAAAATACCCAAATTATATATGTAAATAGTTTCCCTAAAATTATGCATAGCTCCTGCAGTAAATGTTTGTTTTTGAGAAATGGAGAGCGAGGGGGGGGGAATATTTAGCACTACGGCATTTTCTTCCAGAAGCTTTCTACCCTCTGAAATCTAATTTAATCTGTCAAATACTATTATCCAAATACCATTTATTGTACCATTGTGATTTATATAGGTTTTTAATTTCTAATAGCTTACAGTAATCTAATTTTTCTGGGAATTTATTACGCTTTTATCTCCGGCCTCTAACCCTATCCAAATGATTACTCTAATTCTATTCATACTGGCAAGGAGTGTGCTCTGACTCTGCACTTTCTCTTTATAAGTAATTTTATTATTTTTGTTATTCGTTTTTCCGTCTGCCTAAAAGTTCCCCACCTTTTTTAAAAAGAAGAAGAAGAAGAAGAAGAAATGCATTGAGTCTGGCCTTGAAAGAACTCTTGATGCTGTTTATATGAAAGGAGGTGGTGGAAATAAGCTATAAACCAGGCCACAGTAATTGTTAGGGCTGTGCGTGGACCTGCCCTGTGGCCCCACTCTGTGGCCCTTGGGTTGGTCCAATTTACCTTGTGCTGCATCGCAAAACCGTCCCCAAAACAGTTTTAATATAAAACAGGGGTTTTTTAAAAGTTGGGAGGAGTGCACACCAGACCTGAGCAGGATCAGCTCCTCCTGCTTCATAGGTTAAAAGCACAAAGGTCTGATCCTGCACAGTGCTGCTCCTTTGCAAGTGACTTCCCTAATGCAAGGGAAGCCGTTTGATTAGGTGCAGCAAAGCCACTTCTGCCCATGAGCAGGAGGTGGCGTTGCGGGCGTCATGACCCGAACACGCGCGCAGGGGCTGAGACACAGCCCCTGTGCGATTGGCTGGATTCCTGGCGCTCCCCCCTGAAGGCCGACCACTCAGGTCTGCCGGGGGCGTGGCTGGGCATCCCTTTAACTAGGAGACAGTGGGAATCCTTCCCCATTTCCTTCGCTGCCCCCAGCTGCATCGGTTCTCCCGCACACCCACCCTTTAGGTTAGCTATTGACCTTGCTATGGACTTCAGTTGGTCGCCCCAGTTGGCTGGGTAGGACTTTTTCCCATTTGGGCTAGCCAAATCGAGTTTTTTCGCCTACCTCATAGCAATTCGTCACAACTTTTGGCTGGGTGGTTAGGCATTGGATAACATCAATAGAGGTGAAAAGGGGAGGTAGCGCCATCATCTGCCCCTCATTGGAAGCGTATTCTGTTAAAGGTTTCCAGGGGCATGGCCCTGTCTGAAGCCTAGGGAGGTTAGGGCCTAAGGCACGCTCCAACAGTGGTCAAAAGGGGATAAGCATCAGTGGGGCTCCCCTTGGTGGTTAACCCTTCATGGACCTCCAACACCCGGGTTGGGGTCAGATATAGTGGTTAGGGTCCAATGCCTAAGCCAATACCGCTCAACATCCGTAACCAATAAAGTTGTGGCCTTTACGCCCATTAAATTTGATACAATGTCTCATGTGTCTTTATTCATTCGGGAGGGAGGGACATTGCCATGCAACTTGCACCGCACAGAATGCGGCCCTCCTGTTCAACAGGAGCACCCCACCCCGTGTAGTGCTGCACCAGGGGGCAGGAACCGGAAGGAGAAGAAGTCTAGGAGTGAGGTCTCGGGAGGAGAAGCAGGTCTCTCCTTCCCATGGTCTCTCTGCCTGCTCTCTCACCCATTCACCTCTGCAATTGCAAAGGAACCCGCACTTGTCCCTAAGCATCTCTGTTGCCATAAGCCAGGATTATAAAACATACGGCCACCTTTCCCTCGCTTTATAGTCCTGTTTCATATTCTGTAGTCATGCTCCGGTTGGCTAAGGGAGCAGAGAGGCACCTTGCCAGCTGAGCTAATTGCCTCATTCACTTCTTTGTTTTAAAAAAGACTGGGGTTATGTAAGCACTTCTGAGTTATTAAAACATTACAGGCAAGCTGATGCTGTAGTGCCTCCTCAACAAATTGAAATATTTATAAAAAACAGGAAGACGAGAGCTGTGATCACACCACAGCGGCAAAATAATCTCACCACTTGATGAGTGGCATTGGGGCAGTGTGCGGGGCATTTGTTTCCCTCATTTCAAAATATGACCAGACCCATCCCTTCTGATCCCATCATACAGAATCGCAACCATAGACGGGTGTAGCTGCCAGATTCTGAAGAGGAATGTCTGTAATCAGAGCTATGAACCTTTTCATGCCAAGGGCCCCTTCGGGGGGGGGCACATGCTAGTGGAGGGTAGAACCCAAAGCAAAAGAGGGCAGGTCAATGGATATAAATTTTGCCTTTGTGCAGCAGGCCACCCTTTACCCAGGAAAGCGAGAAGCAATGCCAGAATTCAAGGAGACACTCTAGGCAGACAAAAACCAGTCAAGGTGGGTGCAAATATGGGATGCTGAGGGTTGTAGACTGTGGAGAAAAGGGGTGGGAGGGGAGGAGGTTCAGGCTACATGGAGTCCTGGGGGCTAGAGGCTGAGTCCTTGACCTTCCCCATTGAGGTGCATCTTGCCCAGGGGTAGGCAACCTAAGGCCCGGGGGCTGGATGCGGCCCAATTGCCTTCTCAATCTGGCCTGCAGGTGGTCCGATAATCAGCTTGTTTTTACATGAGTAGAATGTGTCCTTTTATTTAAAATGCATCTCTGGGTTATTTGTGGGGCATAGTAATTCGTTCATTTTTTTTCTTTCAAAATATAGTCCAGCCCACCACATGGTCTGAGGGATAGTGGACCGGCCCACGGCTGGAAAAGGTTGCTGACCCCTGATCTTGCCTTACTATCTTTCCACACATATTTCAACACAGGCCTTTGGGGATGGAAGACGGTCAGAATAGCCTTTCCATTTAATGTTTATCTGTTACAGCTCTATACAATTAAACCATGTATCCAACCTGCTGTGAATATCCTCAGACAACTTTGGCAAGATTTAGATCTGGTGTGGGGGAACTTTGGCCCTCCAGATGTTGCTGAACTACAGCTTCTATCAGCCCTGGAAAGCATTTGTTGTTCAGTCGTTCAGTCGTGTCCGACTCTTCGTGACCCCATGGACCAGAGCACACCAGGCACCCCTATCCTCCACTGCCTCCCGCAGTTTGGCCAAACTCATGCCAGTCGCTTCGAGAACACTGTCTAACCATCTCATCCTCTGTCATCCCCTTCTCCTTGTGCCCTCCATCTTTCCCAACATCAGGGTCTTTTCCAGGAAGTCTTCTCTATGATTCTATTTCTATGATTCTATTTCTTTGGAGGTCTTTAAGCAGAGGCTTGACAGCCATCTGTCAGGAATGCTTTGATGGTGTTTCCTGCTTGGCTCCTTCCAGTGAGCACTCAGGGCTGATTTCTTTAAGGATGGATAAGTTTGATCTTTTTGCAGTCCATGGGACTCTCAAGAGTCTTCTCCAGCACCACCTGGAAAGCATAGTCAATGACTATGAATGGTGAGGGTTGTTGTTCAGTAACCTCTGTAGTGCCAAAGGTTCCCCATGACAGATTATGACTAAGGATGGCTAAATATTAAGAGAAACGCCCTAACAGCAAGAGCTATATGATGGCAGAACCTATTGTTTGGGGAGAGGGCAGTCTCTTCTTCATTGGAAGCATTTAAGCAGAAGCTGAACAGCCAGTTGTCTGGGATGCTGTGCATTCTTGCACTGAACAATGGGGTGGAATAGAGGACCTTCAAGATCCCTTTATAAAACTATAGAATTCAAACAGACTTGAGATTTTAGCAGAATACTCACATAGGCAGCACCATGGAATAAAGCAGGAAAGGAAAGTTGATGCCTCCTTCCTTGAAATTACCTTTCTGCTCCTGCAGAGAATTATTTCTTCGACAGCTCATGCACAAGAACAATTTTACTGTTTCTTCGCCCCCTCCCACATTATTTTTCTACTGCCTCCATTAAGTACAATTTCATGCAAAAGTAGTCCGAAGATACCAGTCGCCTGATGGTAACTATAGAATTGTAAGGAAGTTGTGTGGGCTGGTGATGCACTGTTAAAGAGGAGGAAGGTCCTAGGAACAAATATGCTAGAAATGTTCATTAAGATGAGCCATGCATTCTCTGGAAACGTCATGCATTTTATCGCCCCTAATAATATTCCTGATGCTATCTTGGCTATTCAGGTGCTAATGTGCCTAAATGATAACAATACGGAGGTGATGTGCTGCAGAGGATTTATCCACCCACAAGTAAATTGGTGGGATGTTTTCCCAGAATGTACTTTGAAGGCCCTTGGAAAAAATGCAGAAAAGTGTGGGAAGCGGCTATGAAAAAACAACAACTAGCGTGCTGCAAGAGATACATCTTCCTATATACATAAAAATGTAATGCTGTCATCACACAACCCCACTGGAGGATTTGTGGTGCTGCATCACAACCCTAGACTTGCATGAAGAAATTGTGTTGGGAAGGTGAAAAATGAGCTTAGTAGTTGTGTGAGGGGAGAACGGGGAATGACAGGGGGGTTGGGGGAGTAGAGCAACCAGGGGCACAGCCCCTAGTTTTCACCCCACGCAAACAACTTTCTCCAAGCTGAGTTGCACCCAGACTTCCAACAGTGTCTGTATGTGGAATAGGTGGGCTGCCATTTTGTTGTCAGCCTCAGGCAACCAAGTGACTTGGGCCCACCAGGCTCGGTCCCAGCCTCAGAATGTCCTGAGGGCTTCATTCAGGCCAATGTTAGCTTCTTCGTGTTATTGAAATGTCTCCCTGCCTGTGGAGATGTAATCCCTTTCCCCTTGCCAGCCCTTGAGCCAAAGGAAGCTTATTCCAAACGTAGGAAACCAGAGACGTGGCGATTTAATCGAGGAGTTTTAACTCACAAAGAGACTTTCAGCTAAGAAAACAATTCTGGAAATTCGTCCTTTCAGAAGGGTGTTCTGGAGATATCTCACGCAGAACAAATGCCTCCAGTGGGGAAAGGGACAGAAGGCAGCTGATACATTAGACGAGTGGATTTATTTATTTTATTTTTTTGAAGTGTCAAGTCTAGGAGAGATGTTTATTCTCTACGGCTCCACATGCTCCAGTGCTAAAATGCCAAAGGGGCGTCAGGGATGTAACCTCCAGGGAAACTTCCTTACAACTGATAGAGAAGGGAAGGCTCATGGTAAGTTCAAATCATTAGACAACACAGAGGTAGGGGAAGAAGACAGAGCAAACCACACTTCAGTTTAGCATTTTAATCCTGCCAACAAAACAACCTAGACTCGAAGCACTGTAGTGTAATTTGATACTGATGTCCACTGGTAGGAAGCCATCCTCTCTTTCTTTTTCATATTTGTATCTCATTCTTCCAGTTATAGGAAGCTCACAATAAAGTTGCCTTAAATGAAAAAAAAAAAAACCACACGGCACAATTGGATCCCTGTGTCTGAATTCTGAATAGGGTGGGGGCAGCACTAAAAGGAGGTCACAGATTTGCATATAGCTAAAAAAAAATTATGCCTAGCTACAAATTTAGAAACAGTTGCTGTGATTTGAATTTTTTATTTTATTTATTTCATAAATTGTATATAATACTTCAATGTAAAAACAACAACAACAACAACAACACAAAAAATCCTCAAAGCGGTTAACAAAAAGATTAAGACAATAACACTGAGAATTCACAACCCCACTTTAAAACATGTGTAAGTTAAAATACTAAAATAGATTAAAATGACCTCAGCTTTCTAAGCATCTGGCTGGCTTGTCTAAGCAAGAAAGTTTTTAGCATGCCCCAAAAAGAGTACACTGAAGGCGCCTGCTTGAATTCAGTTGGCAGGTAGTTCCAAAGGGCATGTGCTGCTTTGCTAAATGATCAAGTTCTTACAAATGTAGACGGGGTATTATGTGGCATCTGTAGTAGGGCCAATTCCACTGATCAAAGCAGTTGAGTGGGCACATGTGGGATAAGGTGATCTTACAGGTAAATTGGTATTCTAGGTTAACTGGTCTTCTGGGTAAACTGGTCCCAATAGTAACACTTTGAACCTAGCCCTGTAGCAAAATGGTAACCAGTGCAGATCTCTGAGCACGGGTGTCATATGTATACCCTCCAACAGTTCTCCAGTGAAAATTGTTGTTGTTGTTTAGTCGTGTCCGACTCTTCGTGAACCCATGGACCAGAGCACGCCAGGCACTCCTGTCTTCCACTGCCTCCCACAGTTTGGCCAAACTCATGTTAGTAGCTTCGAGAACACTGTCCAACCATCTCAACCTCTGTTGTCCCCTTCTCCTTGTGCCCTCCATCTTTCCCAACATCAGGGTCTTTTCCAGGGAGTCTTTTCTTCTCATGAGGTGGCCAAAGTACTGGAGCCTCAACTTCAGGATCTGTCCTTCTAGTGAGCACTCAGGGCTGATTTCTTTGAGAATGGATAGGTTTGATCTTCTTGCAGTCCATGGGACTCTCAAGAGTCTCCTCCTGCACCATAATTCAAAAGCATCAATTCTTCAGTGAGCAACCTTCTTTATGGACCAGCTCTCACTTCCATACATCACTACTGGGAAAACCATAGCTTTAACTATACGGACCTTTGTCAGCAGGGTGATGCCTCTGCTTTTTAAGATGCTGTCTAGGTTTGTCATCACTTTTCTCCCAAGAAGCAGGCATCTTTTAATTTCGTGACTGCTGTCACCATCTGCAGTGATCATTGAACCCAAGAAAGTAAAATCTCTCACTGCCTCCATTTCTTCCCCTTCTATTTGCCAGGAGGTGATGGGACCAGTGGCCATGATCTTTGTTTTTGTTTTTTGGATGTTGAACTTCAAACCATATTTTGCACTTTCCTCTTTCACCCTCATTAAAAGGTTATTTAATTGCTCCTCACTTTTTGCCATCAACGTTGTGTCATCTGCATATCTGAGGTTGTGAAAATAGTGAAAATAGGGACGTCCTATTCCATACCCTCCAACGTTTGATCGATGACAGTAGGGATGTCCTATGGAAAGTATGACATTCTGCAATCAAATCAGAAACCAGGACAGCTTCTGTAAATCCAGGACTGTCCCTGGAAAATAGGGACACATGGAGGGTGTGTACAAGACCTCGCTCTAGTCAGTAGTAGTGCTGCAGCTTCTGAATCAAGTGTGAGAGAAGCCGCACCCTGCCCCCCAAGAAGACATTGCAGTAATCCAGTCTTGAATAAACCAACACATGAACTACTGTGGCAAGTCTTTCCTAGTCAAGGAATGGCCATAGCTGTCGAAACATCCAAAAGGACCCATCACCCTTACAGCAGGGAGCTGCCACCATCAGTCTTTCCTTATGGTACTTCAAAAAGTCAGATCTTTGAGAAGCAAGTTTATCAACTGTAATTGTTCAACCTGAAGGTACCAAACATAGTAATATCAAAAATGATGCTCCCTCCTTGCCGTTCAAAACCACCTGTGCCATCTTCCGCCCAAGGCTGTGTCTGCCCTAGCGCTTGGCTAAAGGGCATTGCGCAGGAAGGAAACAGAACTTGTTGGATACCTGAGTCCCGGGGCTGTAGATCAACACAAAGAGCCGTTACAAGGATGATTTCCCATTATTGTTCTGTTTTTAGATTGCAGCAGGTATGTTAAAACACTTCCGTGGCCTGCTCTTCCACACACCTAACGACGGGCCTGCGCTAGTGCGTGAAACCACGCGCGCAAAGGAACACATTTTACAACCTTATAAAAGTCAAGGAGAACATGACAGGCATTAAATTGACTTCTCCGTGTTAAACGAGGTGACCAACTGGAAAGAAGCATCAGCCCTGCTGACAACATGACAGATCGGAGCAGTTAAAGGATTTACAGGCAATAATAAAAGAGAGAGAGAGAGCATGGGGTTGGGGGCTTTTTTAAAAAATAAAATAAAATCCTGCATATGTATTAGCTTACTGCATCATTTTGCTTGCACAAAGTCATCAGAGTGCTCCAGAGTGCTCTTAGAAAAGGCTTTTCACACACCCACACCCACACCCACACACACACACACACAAATACACACTTTTTAAAAAAGGGTCTGCAATGGTCATATGAATTGACTGGACCTCTAGTGCACAAGTATGTTAACAAGGGAGGAGACACTCAACTTGCTTGCTTTGTACTTGTGGCTGTCTTACTTTTTTGCCAATTGAGAATTTTGGGGCTATGTGAGTGTACTCTTCAAGGGCCACGTTTACACCACACATTTCAAGCGCTGCGATGACATCTTAAGCACTCACAGCTTTCCCCCAAAGAATTCCGGGAACTCTAGTTTGTTTGGGGTGCTGAGAGTTCTTAGGAGACCCAATTTCCCTCCCAAGAGCTATAACCAATCCCTCTTTACAGACAACTCTGTGGACATTCAGTATTCTTTGGCTACTGTGTATGTTCAGTTCTCTTTGGACTGATTTCTTGGATGGTGAGGGTGCCCGCTTAGGATTTGTTTCAAAACGAAGCTCTCATACTCTCTGAAAACCTTGGGGTTCCCTGAGAATGCCAGGACCTTCCTTGTGTTACTCAGTTGTGCTTAATATAAATGTAGCTGGCATCATTCAGCGGCATATAGCACAGGCACATATGGGGAAATGTGTGTGTACAACTGCCTGATGGCGAACTGGAAAAGGCCGGGGGGGGGGGGAACAACACCAACTTGAAAGGCATGGGTGATTGGTGCGTTTGAAAAGGGCTTTACTGTACAATTAGACTTCTGGCAGGGAACAAAAAGAGAATTGTTTCTCTCCGAAGAATAGTGCCTGCTTTAGAAGTCCCTGTTCCCTCTGCCAGACCGCATGCATCACTGTCCATGCATTCACTTGATAGTTGACTCGAGAAGTTCAGAATGACAACTCCCTCCTCCCCTTGGGGTCTCCTCCCAAATTATCCTTGACCGTTTGGCTCTCTTTGGGATATTTGTTAAGCGGCGGCTGGAGGACAGTGTCCGGGCGGGGGGGAAGGGGGAGAGAGAGAGACTCTGTCCTAACCCTTATGGCATGCAGGAAAATTCCATTCTCTTTATGCGCCGCTAATTTTCTTGATCCCGATTGGCAACACACACGGTGCTGTGTTTTCCTGGTGATATTTCATAAACAGAGCTGCTTGTCCTTTGCTTTGGCATGCCTTAAACAGCCTCTCTGTTTCCCTCCCGTCGAAGCTCTCTTTGGACTTCCCTGGCTTTCTCTCTCTCTCGTGCGCTCTCTTTTCTCACGGTCGCCCATCAATCTGTGCGAGAGATTCTTGCTTTAAAAGGTACGGTAGTGGTGCGTGCAGGTGTGTGCTGGATTAAAGCGCCAGAACAATGGCCCAGTCAGCGACGGATTCCTTTGCATTCCTCGCAAGCAATTCACAGATCCTTCAACTGTACAGTTATTGAATAAACGAATTCCTCACTCATTGCAAAGCCTGCGCTGCGGTCGTGAGAACAAGTTCTCCTTGCCACTTGACCTCTCTGCAGGTGACAAAAAATGGTTTCTCTCCTTCCCACTTCCTCCCAAGATCCCATTCCTAAGGAACTGTTGCCAGGGCTGCCTCTCTCCCTATCCTTTTTATATACAGGCACAGCCCTGTATTTAGCAATGCTAAATGTTTGTTATAAACATGGAACTATTCCTTGAACAGGTAGCAGGTCTACTCCCATGGCTGCAAGTGGCGAACCACATCCCCTATCTAGAGAGCTCCTTGCACCCAGAAAAGTAGCACAGCAAGGAAACAATTGAACTGGAATCTTTGTCCTTGACGAGCTCAGTGTTTCGCTATTTTTCATTGCAGGGGGGCAATTTATATATTAAAAATGGAATACCCCACCTACCAAAAAGTTGATGTGGTGCAGTCCACACTTCTTCCACCTCATTTTCCTGCATGTGTAAACCAGGCCTTAGAAACCAAGATGAGGGAGGCCACTGGGGAATTGCAAAAAAGGGGGGATGGGGGGGAGGATATGTGCTATTGGAAAAAGGACAAAAGGGGTGTTAGAAAGGTTGTGTGCACCCCCAATCTCTACCGAGCAGCAGCAAAATCCCATGGGGTTTCCAGGTGCTCAAAAAGTGTTGTGTTTCCATTGGGAGATCAATGTACAGCGGAGACTAGTGTATTTCACATATGAACCTACTGGGTCCCTGAGATCCATAGCTGTCAACTTTTCCCTTTTCTTGCGAGGAATCCTATTCGGAATAAGGGAATTTCCCTTTTTAAAAAGGGGAAAGTTGACAGCTATGCTGAGATCATCTTCTGAGGCCCTCCTTCGTGTGCCTCCTCCTTGAGAGGTTTGGAGGGTGGCAGCACAAGAAAGGGCCTTCTCTGCAGTGGCTCCCCATCTGTGGAACGCTCTCCCCAGGGAAGTTCGCCTGCCGCCTCCATTATACATCTTTAGGCGTGAGGCAAAAACATTCCTTTTTAATCGGCCTTTGGTTGATCCGATTTACATCCTATGCCCTTTTAAAATGTGTTTGCATGTGTGTGTGGGGGGGTGGCTATTGAGTTGTTGTTTTCATTTTTATTAGGTATTTTGTGGTTTTATATCTTGTGAACTGCCCTGAGACCCCCGGGTATAGGGCAGTATATACATTCAATAAATAATGATAATAATGTCCGTCCCACTGCCCCAGCCTGCCAAAATGGTTGGGGCTTCACAGCTGCTCATGAAGTTTCCCCCCTTCCTTCCTTTCTTTTTCCCAAGAGCCACTGCTCCAAGTAATACCTCTCCAGCTCTCTGCTCGCTCCCCTGCCCCCTTATCCGGACCTCTGTTGGTTAAAAGGAAAATATTTTTTTTCTGTGTGACATCACATCACTCTCCCATCACCTTGGCAACCTCCTCCCTCTGCTGGCAGAACCTTAACGACTTCTATCTCAGTTGAGGCCCTGGCATCTTCCCTTCAATACTCAAGATATGAACTAAATTCTACCATTTATTAATTTCTAACATTATGAAATTCTAACATTCAGTAACTCTAGCACCCACAAACTCTGTTGCCCCAGATCTGTAACAGCAATTTTCAATTTGCATAGCATCTGTATATGATACTTTGTAAGTATATATGTAGATAGTTGAAACCAGTGGCTAGAAGTTACATTTCACCAAAGGCAAGCCAATTAATTTCTCATCTAAATTGCCCCCACTTCAGTTCTCAAGTCACATTGCACCTCATCTCAGATCATCTAAGTCAGTCTCTATTTATTGAATTTACCTGTTTAATTTATCATCCAAATGACCCAGATCCTGCTCTTCAATCAATTTCCCTTTATTCCCATACCCTACCCAAATCGATCTTTATTTCAAAATCAATAGGCTGTGCTTGCATCACAATTCCCTGTACAATGGGGAGGGGGCGAGAAAGCGTTCTTATGATGAAACAAGATGGCTTGTGGGGGGGTCTACATGTCTGTCTCTTTACTGATGGCAAGATGAACTTTTAATGCCAACACTCACACTGTACATTTGAAGTGCTAGGGCCCAAAATCACAAGGAAGGAGATTCCAGCTAAACATCAGGAAGAACTTTCTGATAGTAAGAGCTGATTGACAGTAAAACGGACTCCCTTGGGAGGTTGTGGACTCTCCTTCCTTGGAGGTTGTAAAGCAGAGGTTGGATGGCCATGGATGCTTCAGCTGAGATTCCTGCAGGGCGTCGGATTACATGACCCTCAGGATCTCCCTCCCAGCCCTACAATTCTATGATTCTAAGTTATGGTTACCAGATTTTTTTCAATGAATCCGGGGACACTTTATTATTATTATTATTATTATTATTATTATTATTTTGAAGCTGAGTAGCAACAGGGAGTCAGTAGTGGGGATGGTGAGGCAAAAGACCCTGGGCCCAAGCGCACATGCATATTGTACAAAGGTGCAAAGCCCTTCTTTCGCACCCTGTGAAACATACAGGTGAAACTCGAAAAATTAGAATATCGTGGGAAAAGTCCATTTATGTAAGCAATTGTTTTCATTAGCTACTGGAGTTTAATATATGAGATAGACTCATGACATGCAAAGCGAGATATGTCAAGCCTTTATTTGTTATAAGTGTGATGATTGTGGCGTACAGCTGATGAAAGCCCCAAAGTTGAAATTGCTACCTGGACTTGCTACGCATCTGGTTCCCCTTTGGCAGTGGCAGCAGCAGTGGAAGTTAGTCCTGGCTGGCTTCAGGAGCTGCTCGCTGCCGTGGCGCCCGCCATTTTTGCTCACCGGAAGTCCCCGTATGATGTGTTGCACACAAGACACATCATATGGGGACTTCCGGCGAGGAAAAATGATGGGCACCATGGCAGCGAGCATCTCCTGAAGCCAGACAGAGCCAACTGCGCTACCAGGCTGGCTCCGGGCTGCTGAGGCTGCCCCTGCCACGTTTCCAAGGGACAGATTTGCAGATCTGGGGACATTCCGGGGACGGAATTTGTCCAGAGTCAGATTTGCAAATCCGGGAACTGTCCCCAGGAACCGGGGACGTCTGGTAACCCTGTTCCAAGTAGTGTCATGGTGCTTTAATTGTCTGGTGTGGTGTGACCTAAGGCTAATGCGAACTGTGCTTTTTGTTTGTGATTTTTGGCAGGATTGTGATGGGGGAATTAAGGGTTAAGCCTTCCCCCCCAATGCACATTGCCACCCCAGTGAAATTCGCCCTCTCTGTGCTTACGACTGGATTTTTAAAAATTCAGAGTACGCTGCACGCTGCACATTTAATGTAATCTGCCGTTTGACCCTTAAATGAACAAGATAAGGGTCCACATTCTGTTGATTACAGTGGGATTTGAGTGTGCTTAGGCTCAGGCCAGGTTTTATTTGCCAGCAATATAATTTTGCCTGATAGCATAGCTATCTTTGTGATGCTATAAAATCTCATCCCTCCACTCTGTACTGTCACTGCATGGCCACTGGAAGCAAGAGCCGTTTTTTTTTTTTTTTTTTTTAAGCGCACGAGTTCTACAAGGGGTGGCGGTTGGGGAGGACCCCTTTAACGAAAGTGGAGAATCTGGCACGATAACGAACGACGAAACCAAAGGCAAGCTTGGTCTACTGTATATGCTTGTCTAAACCAGCATGAAAGGAACCTGTGCTCCCATCTGGAAAAAACCGTTCTTCTTATCTGTAAATGTCATCCAACTCATAAACTCAGCATTTAGCCAAATAAGGCAATTCCCAAAGCAGCAGCAGCTTTGCATAGAAGTAGAAAGAATTTTTTTACATTAAAAAAAAAAGCTCTCTCATTACCAAAGCTGGGCTTTCTTAAATAGGGGTGGATAAATCTGTCAGATTCAGTTTTCTCATTTTCTCAGTGTTCATTTCAGTTCACTACACTTGTGATTCAGTTCACTACACTTGTGATTATTTTTTTAAAGGCTTAACAATTTTTCACCAGCATTTTAGGAAGTGTTTCTCCTACTATGCACCCCCCCCCCCAATTCCCAGAATGGTTAAACCATCAATCCCTCATCACAGAGAACTCTGAGAATTGCCAGCTCTAGGAAAGGAATAGGGGGGTCTCCTAACAATTCTCAGAACCCTTAGCGAACTACAGCTCCCAGAATTCTTTGGGGAAGCCATAATCATTTAAAGTGGTATCATAGTGCTTTAAATATATGGTGTGAATCAGGGTGGATTTGATTTAAATCAAATCGATTTAAATCACTTGTCAGTAAGACTTGATTCAAATTATTTTTTACAGAAAGGTTCAACCTTGCTGGCATCTTTGTAATGTTTACAACCTGACGAAGGTTTCATTTTTAGGGTAATAACTTTTCAGAATAGTTTTTACAGCTATATCAAAAATTACTGATTCGGTTATACTATTAGAAATACATAGACAGATAATTATGAAATTATTGTTTATATTGGGACAACTTTTCTGTTGTACTTTATTGGAAGGAGAAAAATAATCATAGAATCATAGAATCATAGAGTTGGAAGAGACCACAAGGGCCATCCAGTCCAACCCCCTGCCAAGCAGGAAACACCATCAAAGCATGTCTGACAGATGGCTGTCATTCCCTTAATCGTTTCCTTAATAACAATTTAAACAATTTATTTAACTAAAACAATAACATTATGGCATATGTAACCATGTTTGTTAACCGATGTGGTTAACCGATAAAAAGAAAAAAGAAAAAAACTTAGACTGAAAAACGTGAAAAACTTTAAACAAATCCTTATTTCCTGATGAATAGCCTTTGGACTATAATGTAACTTAAATAGAAAACTAGCTGTAGAAAGATTTTTGCTCCAAAAGCATTTTATTTTAAAAATCCAATTTAATTTAAAAAAAATAATCCAATTTTTTTTAAAAAATGATTTTTATCCACCCTGGTGTGAATGTTTCTATGAACAGCGTCAGGAACTGGCAGCCTTGGGCAGCTCCAGCTTTGGCCATCCCACTCCCCTGTTCCCCCAGGCATGGGTTTATCTCCTAGCAGTGGCTGGGTATAGGAGACTGCTTCCAATTTTGAATTTCCCACAATGCCTCAGGGGACCTGGCGCTTCTCATACCCAACAACTGCCATCAGGGGAGCCTGGATACAGAGGAGGACAGTTGGTCTGGGAGATGCATCACTTAAGAGAGAGAAGCAAATAATCAGCACAGTCTCTTCACTGTGGGTTGGTTCCAACCTTTGTCATGCTTAGAGGTGGCCCATTAAAACCTGTGAGACTTAAATTAACATTGACTAATGTAAGTCTTGTTAACACCAAGCATGTCTAAGTTTGGATTCAACCAACATATCGTGGTCCCATTCATGTTGATTCTGAAGTAAGTCCCAATGGCCACAGTGGGGATCACTTCCTAGTACATGCGTCTGGGATTGCCATTTGAAATCGTTTATACACACCTGGTCTTCAATTGAAAAAAAACATAAGATATAGTCCAAAAGGGACTATACACAATCCAGAGAGACTACCTGCTGTTTAACTCCAATATTCTTTCTGGCAGAAAGGAAACATATTTTGTAGACTGACATCTGAGCATCAGTAAAGGCTCTTGTCAAGGGGGAATTTATCCATTTTGATCCAGCAGCAATATGAGTAAATCGCTGTTTAGATTTTGGACTGTGTTGATTTCCGTTCATAGTAGTTTTATGTTTGTGTGTGCTTTAAAAGGCTACAGTTCTACGCACAGTTTCTTGACAGTAAGCCCCATTGAACTACTGGTAAGCGGGATTTACTTCTGTGTAGCACTGTAAATATTTTACTGTAACTTTGATTTTGTACTATAAATGGCCCCAGGGATTTCTTTAAAAGATGGGATATACATTCCTATAATTAATAAACAAACGAGCAATATACATGCTTGTTAAATCTGTCTGATTCATTCATCCCTGAGACTGTTGTTTCCCACTGCAGAATATCGGTTACACAGATTTTCAGAAACTTTCCCCCTTTTTAACAGCTTGTACATGACATCTCCACCACTTTCCTCATTAAGATTATATTGCTTAAAAAAACAACACAGCAACCAGCTCTGGTTTGTCTTCTGGCACCCAGCTGCTGCTTCTACAGAAACTGTATTTGCTGTGTCCTCCCCAGAGGGGAATAACTGGAATATTTCTGGTTTGCTAAAGATGACCAGTTAGAGGAAGATAACATGAATGGGCAAAAGTTGAAGAGCTGTGCTTGTTGTTTTATCTGAAGTGACTCATTCATCCTTCGCCCTGATTGCAGATACCTTCAAAGGGACTGATTGCATTTAGATGATCTCCAAACCTCAGAATAATAACCAGACGATGGATGCCTCATGCTGACTCCAGTTCAGAGTAAAGCACTCAGACCACACAGTCATCTTTCATGATTCCAAACTGAACTGGTTTAACTCAGAGAGACCCCAAATCCTCTCTTCAAATTTCAGAGTATTGATTGTTATGTGTTTATTGCTATGCATAAAGTAGCACCAACCATCCTTGATTATTAAGGAAGGCTGTTGACTGATTAAAGAATGTGTTAAAAACGTGGCACATTAATATGCACAGAGCATCTCTGGGAGGCTTCAAAGCACTTCACAGATATAGTAATTGCTTACTAAGACTCTTCCTGACATGATCTTACTGAAGGCAGTAGGCTATCGCTTCCCTTGCAAGCCCCAGGCCCCAGGCGAAAAGTAGAGGCACACATCCTCCTTTATGGATGTGCTTTTTCATTTTATTTCGAAACACATGTAGATGACTGAATCCCAAAGCTCTCTAAGCAGTGTACATAACAAAGTTAATTGAACAAACACAGCTAAAATCCAAAAATAATTATAAAAGCTAAATAATTATCAATAAAACACACAGTAGATAAAAGCAGTATAACTTCTTCTTTTTCTAACCAAGCTTAGATAACTAAATTTGATACCTAGCTAGGCTGAGGCCATTGGTTTATCCAGGATGACACAGGGAAATCAAACCAGAAGCAGAGCTCCTTTCTCAGCTTCTAATTCACCATCCTATTCGGTTTGCTCTGTGAATTATATAAGGTAAAGGTAAAGGGACCCCTGACCATTAGGTCCAGTTGTGTCCGACTCTGGGGTTGCGGCGCTCATCTCACGTTACTGGCCAAGGGAGCCGGCATACAGCTTTCTGGTCATGTGGCCAGCATTACTAAGCCACTTCTGGCAAACCAGAGCAGTGCACGGAAACAGCGTTTACCTTCCTGCCGGAGCGGTACCTATTTATCTACTTGCACGTTTGACGTGCTTTCAAACTGCTAGGTGGGCAGGAGCTGGGACTGAGCAATGGGAGCTCACCCCGTCACGGTGATTCGTACCACCGACCTTCTGATCAGCAAGCCCTAGGCCCTGTGGTTTAACCCACAGTGCCACCCGCGTCCCCTGTGAATTGTAGAAGGTCCCATATTAGGGTTCCCTGTGTGGTGACTCCTGTATCGTGGAATCCTTTCCCAAAATATGAGGACAATGCATTAATATCATTAGAAGGCAGTACAATACTTTTCTTTTTAAAACAGCATTTGCTGCAACAGTTTGGATCAAGCTAGACTTTTGTTTAAGAATGCTTCTATTTATATTTTTTCATAATGCATTCCCAAAAATGTTTCAGAACAAAAATAACATATTAAGGAAAATACCATTGTTCACACATTGTCTTCATGATTCAATAAGCTGAGATTTTTTAAAAACTCAAAACCAATTATTTCCAAGCAATATTCATGTCTGCAGTCATTCAAAAACATATTTTAATGAACATTCAGAATTTAATAGTTCAGTGATGTTAGCAGTCCTGTTTCAGTTTAGAAAATATCAATTTTAAATCAGGTTTTTGTCTCTAGCCACAATGTATAGAAACTTATTTACTTTCTATATTTTAAAATCACACTAAACCATGGTTTGGCATTACACAGTGAACCCTATCCAGGAGCTTAACTGTGATGTGCTTACTGCTCCAAACTACAATCTCAAACTAGGATTTGCTGTTGACTTACGGTCCTTGGTTTGTTTTAACTATGGCTTGGAGTTATGCATGAACCCCTCCACCCTTCCTTAACCATGGTTTGTTTGCCACCCCACCTCAGATGTTCACCAAGCTACAAAGGTATAATGGAAGAGCAGCTAGGAAACCACCCAAATTTTGGAGGAACTCACCATGGTTTGCATCCTGATGAATAGAGAGATAGACATGCAAGCTGGGGTTGATCTGGGCCACTTTCATGCAGTGAATGAGATCAGCAGAAGGGGTAGCTATGGACAACACACCTGAGTCTATGGAAAATAGAGACACAACTATCCTGCCTATCCCCTTTCCTTGGCCACACCTTGGAAGTGAGAAGGAAAGCATAGCTGTGTCACCACCTCCAGGACCCCATAGCTTCAGGTGGATGAGCCAACTTGGCCCCAGAGGTGAGTGACCCCTATCCCATCCCTGTACCCCAGAGTTTAGAGAGTGAACCTTAGGCCAGCCTGCCACCTTAAAAGGTGCCCAATGGGATCACCAGGCTGTGCTCCTTCCTCCACCTGAACTGTCAAACTGACCAAATTGAGCCAGATTAACAACAGGGCAGATTATCACCCCACAAGCATCCCTCTATTCAGTGTTAAGTAGGCAAATACAAACAAACAAACAAACAAATCCATGATCCAAAATGCAGATAGCTTAAAATTCCTACTCAGTCCTCTGTGTTTCACACTGGGAGATAGGGAAGGAGGGTGGGTGCTGCCACTGGAGAAGAGGCAAAAAAACAGGGGAGGTGGCTGCCCCTTAAATAGGACACTAAAGTCTGCCCTCCCCCACCTTGTGCCACCTTCAAATGTGCCAATCTGTCTCTTATGGCACTCTGTCTCTTATGCGTCCCACCAGCCGGTATCACCGCAAACCAGTGGCAGTATGGGATGTTTTTATTATCTGGGCGACAACTTGTGCTTAAAGTCATGGTTTGTTAAACTAGACATGGCTTAAACAAACCATAGATTGCAAACCCTCCTAGTGCTCCTATTTTCCAGGGACATCCCTGATTTAGAGAAGCTGTCCCAGTTTCTCATTTGATCCTGGAATGTCCAACTTTTCTTTAGGATGTCCCTATTTTCATTGGAGAGATGTTTCAGGGTATGAGATTGGCATTATGCATAAACCAAGCCTATGCCTAATTTTGAGCAAGGTAACTGAGGAGTGTGCTATATGTGCACAGCCATCCTTATCTGAACCATGATTGGCACACTGGGGTGGGGGCAGCCGGATCTACAGATGGCATCTGGTATTGAAATTCGCCAACCAAAAGTCAGGGGGAGCAGCTCTCCAATTCGTTTGTTATTAATACAAGTGAGAGTTGTTAGGTTTGAGTGGATGAATGCTGATTATAGCTTGAACTCTTTTAAAGCATCTTGACCCAAAGTGCAAGTTTATCAGCACTATTGTGTCAGCACTATTCCAAAAAAACAAATCAATGAAGGTTTCTCCCAGAAGTATGGGGGTGTGGGGGGTGGAGAGGGGAGGGAACAGAGCCTTGTCATCTATTGCTCCCAAATGGACTAAATTAATTAAGCTACTGGAGCAAAATCTATGATAGGAAATTGTTGCTTCTGATAGCTTTGACACCAGCATAGATTTGGATGGCAAAACAGGACCAAGCAAAAGGACCTGCTTAATTTTGTTATGAATGTATTTTGGCCCAATCCTTTCGCTGGGTGAAAAGGATTTAGATGCACTCTGCTTTCCTGAGGAACGAACACACACACACACACACACACACACACACGTGTGCGCACGCACACACACACACACACACACACACACACACACAATATTGCCATTTTACCATGAAGGCTTGAGTCATTGTTCCCGGAAGCCTGACCTGAAAAAGAAGGGGTTATCTGCAAATGGTGTTAATGTGTCGGCAGACTGATTCACTGTGACGGGATATGCTTCTCGCCACTCCATCCCCCCCACCCCCCCACCCAGTCATCTTTGCCTTCTTACATGGCCTACATAGGATACGTTGTTTGGTTTACAGAGAGGGAGTAAATTTCTCCAGGCCAAGATCATGGCTGTCAATGGTGGTGAAAAGTTCATTCATCTCATGGTGAAGGAATGCTGGGATGCTCCATAAACTGGACGCAAGAATTAAGGTGAACAGAGGATTACATCAAACCTTGCCTTTGAAATTACAGAACTTGGGCATAGTCTCTGCCCAAAGCTCTAAAATTCTGCTGATTTGGATGAAAAAGGTCAAGCACATGGAGAACTGCTTTATACTGCGTGATTCACACATGAGGGAGTTGCGGGCTGTACCACCAACACCCACTGGAGCACACATTGACCACATGCCATGCCAGCTGAATATTCAGGCTCTTTCATGTGAAGGGAAATCCTGGTCCAGCCAGAATACCCCCCAGCATGGAGAAATACTTTGCATATAGATCAATATGTGTGTAGGATAGCTCAGCTGGTTAGAGCGTGGTGCTGATAACACAACGATAGCCGGTTCGATCCCCGTATGTGACAGCTGCATATTTCTGCATTGCAGGAGGTTGGACTAGATGATCCTCTGGGTCTCTTCCAACTCTACAATTCTACGATTCTTCATATGGTCACGAAACATGTGGCCAGTGTAGCATGAGCCCATGCCCCCCTGTTCATGTACATTCATTTGGACTGGGTCAGACCATTGGCTCATCTAGTGATGAATTGTCTACACTGGAGATAGAAAGGATTGAACTTGAGACCTTCTGCATGCTTTTCACAGAGTCCACCACTAACTATTGCTCTTTTCCCAGTCTTTCTCCTGTAGTGGAGAAATAGGACTTACAAGTGCTTAGCGTTGCCTGGAACATGCTCCCGTATTTAAATTTTGTAGCCTATGCAAAGCATTTAGAGATTCATGCAAAGTATTTATGGATTTTCGCTCAGAATATAAACCTATTTTGTTTCTGTATTTTTGCCTTCCTTTTCCACACAATTTGTCTGGCTCTGCATATGCTTTGTTGCGTTCTTAAAGGGGTGTTCAAAAGTCTGATTGTTCGAGACACGCGTACACCCTCCAATGTCTATGCCTAGGGTATTGTACAGTTAAGAAAAGAAGATCTGCTCGATCAAGCTAATGACCCATCTAGTCCAGGTCTCAAAGTGGCCACCAGATGCCCATGGGAAGCCCATGCACTAACACTTTCCTGTTTATGATTCTCAGAGGAACGCTGCATACAACAGAGGGGGTAGGACACAGGCATTACTAGTAACAACTGATCATCTGGAATTGGTCTGATTCTCTTTTAAAGCTGCCCAAGTTGGGAGAAACCACTACATCAAATTACCCACTATGCTCCTGGCAGAGAATCCATAATGCTCCATTGACATAATAATGATTGGGCTCATCTGCAAATGCTCCAAATTTTCAAGTTCCCAATAGAATCCCCAAATGGATGCTCTTTCACCAAGGGATAGCTCTGCATTTTCCTTTTGCTGGGACATTCCCAAAGTCATCTCTGACTTTTAAGAGTGATGGTGATTATCCGTAAGGATCAATATTTCCTTCTCGATAGACTCTTATTAACCCTCTGGTGTCCTTTGCAAAATCTTCTCATTTTTATTTGGGGATCGAGGTTTAATGAGAAATGTCCATTAGGCTTCTGTGTGTCCACATTGCAAGAGGTGGCATGTTTGAGCATGGAAGTGTTACATTTCTATCCATAACTGTGAACTAATGTCAGGATTGCTGTGCCCGCATGAGCAGGAAAAAAATGGAATTACCCAATAAATGTGTGGGCAGGGGAAACATCCATAATAATATAACCAAACTCTTCACTAGTCCATTCTGTAATATTTTTTTTATCCTTCTCTGATGAACCAAATAAGTCAATTGGCCTATTTCTGCCATCTCTAGGCATTTCATCAGCCACTAGTGTTGGTTTTTTAAAAAATAACTTTATTATTTATTTAAATGTTGCTGTTTTTAATTACTACAACATGTCATGGTGGAGGGTCCCATAGATGGAAGGATGGCAATATATATATATATATATATATATATATATATATATATATATATATATAGAAGGTATCATTTGCTTTTAAAAAAAAAACCAACTCCTGGGTCACAGCTAGTTCCGCAGTGACATCACCAGCAATTGATTGTGCTCTGCTGACTGTGACCCTAAGACCATTGCTAAGACTTTGCAGCAGAGCTGCTTCAGTGCCCTCAGAGCTTCCTTGTTCAAAAGGCTTTGCTGTGTCTGTTAACCTTTATTTACCACATGCCCTGTAATGCCTTCTTTCAGGCTGGCTTTGTGAGACGCTCCTGGAGGCCGCTGGAGTCTTTGTAAATCTGCTTGTTTAGGAAGGTTGAGGCAAATCTTCAAGAGAATTGCAAATCCAATTGCAATTAATGTAAATGACAGACTTAATTTGCAATGTCTCAGCAAAGTCAACGGGAAAACAGGCCAGCCGGCAATGCAAATGAAATCACAAGGCATATTGTTTGGATTGACAAACCAGCAGCACAATCTCAAGACCTGCTGCTCCAGCGAGCAAAATGAAATATTGCTGTGAGCTGGGTTGTCTGATTAGCATGAATGTGTCTATCATTTGGCATAAGCCGGCGGTGGGTAACCCTTTTCATCCTGAGAATCGTGTTCCCTCAGGTTCCAATGGCCAGCCAGGCTGGGCAGAGTCAGTCCATTCCTGTACTGCAGGGGGTTGGATGAGATGAGCCTCCCACCTCTACAATTCTATGATTCTAGGGCCTGAAGGGAGCGACTTGGAGTCCACTGGGGTTTTACGAATGCATCCATTTCCTTCCTAATACATATTCATTGCATGAAGCAATGTTTCTGTTCCACTGCAGTTTGGCTTCTGACAAAACAACATTATTTGACTCACTCTCTGCTGTGTTGGAATGTTATGCAATTATGTTACCATTACATTATGTTATTCCGCAGCCATCATTTTGGTGCAAAAGCCATATATTCCAACGCAAGGGAAACACAATGCAAATGCAGGGGAAAGTTGCCATCAATTGCATATACTTTGCCTGCTGCAAACAGACAAATGGATGCCACAGTTCCTGAAACCTTCAGCTATGCATGTAGCTAAAAGTATGGGGTTTGGGAGCAGAACCAGCAGATTCCTTCTCCCCTCCAAACCTCTGCACATGTCCTTGTGTGCGGATTTATAAAATTGCAGAATTCACTATGCAAACAAACAAACAAACAAACAAACAAACAAACAAACACCCTGCTGTATAATCCAGCTTTCTTGCCACAGAATTGGAATGCCTAGGTAGTGAATTTCTTATTTCTTTGTAAAACATGGACTACCCACTGGCCTGCCTATAATTACATTCACATGACTGAATATCATTATCAGTCATGGTTGCTCATTGATCAGTAGTTCAGGAATGCTCTGGGAGCCTTTTCCAAATGAAGAGCAGGCTAAACATGCTAATGCTAAATAATAATAATAATAATAATAATAATAATAATAATAATAATAGATCATTGTTAGAGTTCACCCTAACAAAAAAAATCGAAGCGGCAGATGCAAGGATGAATAGCTCAGTCTTTAAAAACGGAGCAAATTTTAGGAGGGCGTAGCAGAGAAATTGCGCATTGGTGCCTGTGCTAAATTTCCAAACACCGAGTTAAGCCTGCAACCTCTTTTTCCCTTTCATTGGCGCGTTTGAGTTTGAGGTTGGCGGCTGCTCTGTAGATCTGCGAGACTGTGACTCGCTGCTATATTAAAAAGGCTCCGGGGCACATTCTCTCGCACAAAGAGTGTAAAATATGCTCATTGAGAAAGGGGAGGAACCAATTGGCTAATGTGTATAGAGCTAGAGAGAGGGGCATAATTCACCATGTAGCCTGCCCTAATTGATGACGGGAGGACGGCAAACGTGATCTGATAGCAGCAGAGGATGGGAGCACACTGAGTTACTTAATGGCTACAGGCCATCGCCTGATCATAATGAAGAGACTAATAAAAAGATAATTAATGATGTGCTTGGGATTTTTATTTATTCGCTGTAGCAGCAGCTAGGAAGGAACCCTGACAAAGGACCAGCACAAGAATGTTCTGCATAAAGCTGTCCCATGATGATTCATGCATCGGCCATGGTTGTTCATGCATTGGTAACCTCAAGTCTTGATTGTTACAATGTGCTCTGTGCAGGGCTGGGCTGGAGTGTGCAGCTGGTGCAGGGTGCTGTGGCTAGACTATTAATGGGGACAGGATAGCACCAGCCCATAACTCTGCTGCTCAAAAGCTTGCACTGGCTACCCGTATGCTACTAGGCCAGGTTCAAGTTTCCTGTATTAATTTGCAAGGCCCTACTTGGGTCTTGGGTCTTGGGTCCAAGATATCTCAGGGACTGTCTGATCCCTTATATCCTGGCTCCATCGCTGATGTCTTTGGGGGAATCAGCATTAGTGGCCCTCCATGACTTGAATGTACACCTCATAATAGCAACCAGGAGTTATACATTCAGGATTGTTGGTCCATTTTTTTTGATTTTTTTTTTTTTGTGGAATTCACTTCCAGGTGGGGTCAGGCAGGCTCCCTCTCAGCTGAACTTCTACCAATGTTTGAACAATGGTTCTTTTTTAAAAATAAATAAATAAATAAGAAATCCCAGCACACTTTAGAATTGAGTTCTGATTGTATTGTTTTAAATCATTTTTGTCTTATTGTGTTGGGTCTCTTCTGCGCAGTGATCAGGAGAAGGGTGATTAAGCAGCCCAGAACTACACGGGGGGAACTTGTCAATGATCTCAGGGCAGCTGGGACCATAGTCACCATGAAAACAGTTGGTAACACACTACGCCGTGAAGGACTGAGATCTTGAAGAGCCCACAAGGTCCCCTTGCTCAAGACAGCACATGTACAGGCCCGTCTGCAGTTGGCCAATGCACATCTGAATGACCCAGAGGAGAACTGTGTGAAAGTGTTGTGGTCGTATGAGACCAAAATCGAGATCTTTGGCATCAAGTCAACTCGCCATGTTTGGAGGAGGAGAAATGCTGCCTACAACCCCAAGAACACCATCCCCACCGTCAGACATGGAGGGGGACATATTATGCTTTGGGGGTGTTTTCTGCTAAGGGGACAGGACACCTTCACCGCATCGAAGGGACGATGGATGGGACCATGTATTGTCAAATCTTGGGTGAGCACCTCCTTCCCTCAGCCAGGGCATTGAAAATGGGTTGAGGATGGGTATTCCAGCATGACAATGACCCAAAACACACGGCCAAGGCAACAAAGGAGTGGCTCAAGAAGAAGCACATTAAGGTCCTGGAGTGGCCTAGACAGTCTTCAGACCTTAATCCCATCGAAAATCTGTGGAGGGAGCTGAAGGTTTGAGTAGCTACACATCAGCCTCAAAATCTTACTGACTTGGAGAGGATCTGCAAAGAGGAGTGGAACAAAATACCCCCTGAGATGTGTGCAAACCTGGTGGCCACCTACCAGAAATGTCTGACCTCTGTAATTGCTAACAAGGGTTTTGCCACCAAGTACTAAGCCATCTTTTGCAAAGGGATCAAATACTTATTTCACTCATTATAATGCACATCAGTCTCTGACTTTTGTCTTCTGGGTTTCAGGGGGTTTTCCTGTTGTTATTCTGTCTCTCACAGCTACAATAAATCTACCATTAAAATTATGGACTGGTCATTTCTTCGTCAGGGGGCAAACGGGCAAATTTAGCAGGGGATCAAATACTTTCCCCCCCTCACTGTAATGGTTGCAATAACAGTAATAAATGAAGAGGTTCAGAATAAAAGTTTTGCCTGAACAAAAGAGTGTTCAAATTTGGTAGCCAGCTAATCCCCTGGGGAGTGGGGAAGACACTGGAATTGAAAATGGATGAGGATATTGTATGGATCATCTCCAGGTAGTAAAAAAATCTGAGTTCCCATTTTCTTACTTCCATGCGTCTCCTCCCATTTTCGCCATGGGATCAATGCATCATGGATATCGTCCCATGGCAGAGAATTGATTTATTGACCTCAGAGACACTGGCTGATTTATATTGTCTGTGAGGCCAACCCACACTCCATACATGTTGGGTTAGGCTTTGAGAGACCCTATGCTGCCATTGAGCTTACAGGGTGACCTTGTATCATTGGTCATTATCTTAACTCATATCCTGTGGGGGCAAGTGCATATGCTGCCCTGGGTTCCTTGGGGGAAAGGAGGGATAAACATCCAATAACTTCAATGGAAGGTGTTCTTCCCCTGTGATTTTATCCTTCTCACTTGGGCCCTAAAGCAGTCCAATCATGATTATCATCATCGCCTCTGCCAGAAACTGGTTCCAAAGCCACTTTGGGCTATGGTAGTCAGATCTGTTACTCTCCAGTTTAGACAGCCTCTTTCCCGCCACCCCCACCCCACCCCCCATACAACTGCAATTGAATTCATTTGGCTACAAGCCTCGTTTTTAAAAAAAGATGTGTATCAAAACTGTCCTACTAGTAAATCCCTCATTTGCTTAGATCTCCCCAAGATCAATTGTGTAGCTTTCAAATAGGAGTGAATATTAAAGAGCTGATATCTCAGAGCCTGCAAAAGACTAGACTGGCTTACCAGCATACTTCAAAGATTTAGCCACCTTAAGCTTCTGTAAGAGAAGTTATTCCTCCCCGTCGCCTTACACCGCCACAGGTCTTGCATACATAAGCACACTGTGTTAAGATGAGATAAACCAGGGGGGCGGTGGCAGCGCTAGTGGAGGTCAATCTGACAGTGGCAAAGAAAATATATGGATGAGAGAGTTGTTGTTTCCCATGTATGTCTCCTCCAGAGATGTAGTTGAAGCATGCTAACTCAGGGGTGGAGACCTATGACCCTTGAGATGGACTCCAACTCCCATCACCCCTGACCATTGGCCATGCTCCCTGGAGCTCATGGGAGCTGGAGTCCAGCAACATCTCAAGGTCTTTGAGCTACAGGGGTTAACTAAACATGAAGGGGCACAGAGGACCCCGGTATCTGCCCTCTGGTATCATTCCTGCCTTCCTCCATTTGGTGACAGGTGAGCATGTGAATTAGTGAGCACCTGTGCTTCTGCTGGCTCCCACACACCCATTTTCCACGAGGCTCCCCACACCTGAAGTTCACTCTCTAACCTTACGAGAGAGACTGGAATAGCATTGAGGGCAGAGCTGGTATGCTCATCGCTTTGCCCGTCCCACATCTCTTGACTGAAAGCCCTAATCAGAATGTCTGAGAAGGGCTAAGATTGGCAGATAGCTTGCATAGGAAGGTAAATTAGGAAAGTGCAAGTCACCTGAGTTTTCTTGCTGTGGGATTTATTTATTTTAAGGAAGAATCAATACATAAATAAACCATAGAATGATAACTAATGTACATGCATTTCTGAATCAGCCATTACGGCTGAACAAAACATTGAGGAAAGGTTAATGGTACTGAACTGTAGCACTGCCATAACTTTCAGTTATGAAATCTCAAGCAAATTCAATGACCACACAAAAACACATTAAAAAAACCAAACCCTGCCTGTGGAAAGCTAGCACATCGGAGTGAAGGATTCTTCTAACCTAGTTTTCTCCTTGGCAACTTAGTTTTTTTTGTGTTGGGAGAACTTTGCATGGAAGATGGTTAAGAAACTTGACACCCCTCCCATTGTGAAATAGTACAAACCAAGGAAGGCAGTATTTTGAAGTTTTTATGAACATGCAGATCATTTTTTATTGTGTGCTGCAATGATCAGGAAAGAAAGCACGGGCAAATGTTTGTTACCATTCTGCTGAACCCTAACGTTTTTAAATTCAAGAGGTCATTTTACATCACTGCTTACATCAAGAGATAAACAGCAAAGCTCACCTCAGCCCACAAAACCTCTTGATGATGAGTGCTGCCATCATCTAAATGAAAATGCCCATTATATACCTAAAGGCATGAAATTCTCTGGTGTGATGAATAAAAGCGTGTCAAGGGCACTGCTTGAGTCCCTTGTTTAGATTTGCAGCAGTGTTGTTTTTCCAAGGCAAAGGGGCTACTGGGGAACATTGCATAATGCCAGTTCAGGAACTGACATCGGACTCAGCCAAGAACATTCTTTAGATAAAAGCATCAGAAAGCGTTCTTAATATTTTCATTTGTATTTCAGAAATGAAGTTCTTAGTCAGGGTGCAAGCCAATTTCCAGAGTCAACCAAGCACAGCAGGAGATACAAGCCAACCCTTCTAGTATTCGAGCGATCTCATTAGAAGAAGAAGAAGAAGAAGAAGAAGAAGAAGAAGAAGAAGAAGAAGTTCTTTAAAAAAAGAAAAAAAGAGGGGCTTAAGAGAATTGAGTGATCTAAAGAAGAATCGCATTGATGGGGGAAAGTGTGAAGAGTAAAGACAGAGGGCTAACCTACATATACCTGTTGGGTTGCATCCTACTCAGAGTAGACCCACTGGCATCAATAGACATCAGTTAGTCATGCCAATTCATTTCAGTGATTTTAGGAGCTGCGTGGTGGAGATGGCACACGAGTTCAGCTCCCAAAGTGTTAGATGGTATCAGTGCAGATGGTGAGGGAGAGCCAACTTCTTAAGAAGCTGTTTACTTGGGCACGGTTGTGGCAGTGTGGCAGTGGTTGCGTGTTTAGACCTTTTACCCTCCCCAAATAAATTCAGACGGGAGACAAATATTTGGTTTGGTTTTTGGCAGAATTTAGGCCACAACTTTGTTGATTACAATCAAGTGAGTGGTTGGATAGGTTCTGGTTCCACTAGCTCCCTGCACCATTGCAGGTAGACCTGTCCCAGAGCCACCTTCATAGGACAGCCATGGATGAACACCAGGGACAGCTGCTGGGAGGTGTACCAATCAGCCGCCCTGATGTCCCCTGGACTCGGGCGCGGGCAGGACCCCATTCAGGGAATGCCAAACCAATGAGTCCCTGGATTCCTTTACCGGAATATCCTGCATTTGCATAGGCGTGGCCACATCACGTGCCACGCCTATCACCTGAACCAGAGCCTATCCGCAACTTACAAGTTGTGACGATTTGCTACGCGGCAGGCGAAACCCAAGTGGCACCAGCCAATCAGCCAAATGGGGGAAAATCCTGCCGTGCCCTTGTCCCAATGGCATACAACACACGACGGCATAGCAAGGTCAAGTGCAAGCCCTAAATATAGGGAGAAGTGGGTGGGTGTTCCGATGAGAAAGCCCCAAAGAGGAAGCTCAGTAGCCTTGCATGGGCATATATAGGTCCTGCGTTGCTGCTTCTTTGAGGCACCCCAATGGCCAGATTGCACCCCAGCAACATGGGACTGACCTATCAGGGGTTGTGGCTATCTTTCGAATTAACCACCCACACAACTGAGTCGGATAACCAGTCACACCACAACACGTGCCCTCTGTTATGGAGGACCCATTTTGCAGCGATACAGTTGCCGCAGCAGGAGTGTCAGGTTGAAGGGGGCAGTCCAATCAGTGCACCCTAGAGAACAGGAAGCTGGGAGAAATGAGCCATTGGCCTGATCCAGCAGGCTCTCCCTATGTTCTCCGGGTTTCATCATTTTGCTGCTTGCCTGGAGTTGCAAAAACAAGACAAAAACAAAACGAAGGTTGGCGATATTGTGACAGGTACGTCTGTCACTCACCAGGAATATACAATAGCTGCAGGGCTGGCCCACTCATGAGGCATAGTGAGACAGCTGCCTCAGGCAGCAGATTGGGGAGCAGTCAGGATGGGCGGCAGATCTGTGCCCTGAGGAGCAAGCTGCTTGGCTTGCTTGCTCCATTGCTGCTGCTCGGGCCTCTTTTCTTCTTCCCCATCTCCAAAGAGGAGGGAGGCTTTGGCAGTGGTGACTTTGGTGGGTGAGTACGCGGTTTGGGCAGGCAGTGGCAGCTTCAGTGAGCAGCGGCAGGTGTAAAAACATGGTATCAATTTAGGAAGTGAAGAAGCAAAAAAAAAGTTGCCTTAGGACAGGCACCCCCAAACTCGGCCCTCCAGATGTTTGGGGACTACAATCCCCATCATCCCCGACCACTGGTCCTGTGTGCTAGGGATGATGGGAGTTGTAGTCCCAAAACAGCCGGAGGGCCGAGTTTGGGGATACCTGCCTTAGGAAGTGTTCCATGGCCCGACCTCTGTCCCAGGTGTGTCAAGCTGTCTATTCTAGTGAGTTCTTTGAAGTGTCAGTTGAACTGATGTTTGCTTATCAAAGCTCTCCGTGTTTGTGGGTTTGCATGTGCATTTTGAAAGCACCAAACTTCCCAGAACATTTTAAAGAAAAGAAACCCCCAAGCCACTTATTTTCCCCCTTGGTAGATTTTTAGAAAAGAATTTGTTGGGAAAGGGCAGATTAATGGCTACCTGCCACTTCTAACAGCAAATTTTTGCTTCATTCGTTCCTAACTGTGGCGTTTTAGCCCTGAGACTGAGCTAATGGTTCATAGTCAGACACCAATTTATTTGACAAATACTCCCCCCCCCACACACACATTTGTGATATTTTCTTTCTTTCTTTTGGTGAGGCTTCCATTACCTTTGATGGCTATCCCCCGAACAGTTGTGGATAAATAATTAAACGAAACACAGCCTTTCAAAATGCAGTAAAAAAGTAAAAAAAAACCATAGTGTCTCACACAGCTCTGACACTCACTAACCTCAGGGGGTGCTATTTGAGCTAAGCATAGAATCTCGCTGTTCAGCTGAATAGTGCATTCAGGGACATGCGCAGGTTGGAATTAACAGCAACGTTGAAGACATAGGGGGGCTATAATTTCCCAAGTTTGTAAGAGTCTCACTACGACTAGGGTTGCTTGAAGAATTTGATCTTTGCAAATTCAGATGCAAACTGACCTGATCTGACCCTCCTGAACGAATGTGAGGATCAGAACATAACTAGTCCTTCATCATATTGCACACTTCTCCACACGTTGCAACATGGTTATGCACATTTTTATATCATAATTATATTTCGACTAGGGGCTACCACTCCTTCTTGCTCCTCTCTGCTTACCTCCCTGCACACCTGGCAAGCTCCTCCTCCCTTTACACCTCACCCACTCCCTTGCTTATTCCCCCTCCAGAGCTCATCGCACCCTTGCTCTCACAGTTTGCTTCCCCCTCCGTAAAACATCACTGCAGCTGCATTCAACACAGTGGGGAGGCCCTTTACAGAGCGGTTTGACAAACTGCTCTGTGAAGCTCCTCACCCCCCACTGTAAAACTCACCTGGGCAACCTGCTATCCCCTCATCACGCTGTAGGTGTAGCCTTTTGGTAGCCTTTTGGTAGCCGCATGAGCTGCTGCATGAAGACAACCTTACGTTTTTATGTGTATAGGAAGAAATGCTTATTTTGAGAGAAATGCACATTTCTGGTGCATATTTCTTTTTCTTTTTTCCAAAATGCAGATTAGTGTGCGCAAGAGATGGAATGGATTTATGCATGAGCACATGCAATCCTTAAGGTATATTTTAAAACTAGTTTTAATATTGCACTTTTATATTGTTGTAAAATGTCCTGGGACCTTACTATGAAGGATGGGTAAGAAATCCATTAACAGCAAGAATAATGTTCAACTCATGAAATATATGGTGGAGGAGGAGGGGAAACCAACTGTAAAATAGGTCCCAATTTATTATTATTATTATTTTTTATAAAGAATTTATTGGTTTTTACAAAACAAAGAACAACATAACACATACATCAACACAAACCCAAACACAAACCCCACAATCAAACCATAATAAAACAAATCACACCAATAATTCTTTTTCTTGTTTACACACACAAAAAAACTTTTCTTGTTCGAATCAATACTCGGTGACTTCCCCCGTTTTCTCTCCTTTGGTTCCAATTCTAATTTTACTTTAATAACTTCTCATCTCTAAAATTAAATCATTCAATGATCAAAACTAAACATACTTCTTAAAATCTAGTTTTTACTCCAAAATAATCTATCACTTCTTATCTTAAATCAAATCTATTCCAAATATTACTTCATAATAATTAATAATATAGCTTCATAACACAACATATTACTTCTTATATCAGATCATATCATACATCTTCTTTCACTTAGACTGCTGCTAATAAAGAAATTCAAATATCTCTTCTCTAGTTCAAAAACTTAAAATCTTAACACACCGGCTTCAGGGTACCATAATAAACCATCCTAATTTTATCCTTAATGTATTTCACCCTATCCCTTTTCTAACCATTTTCTTTCTCCATCTCGGGGTCTCCCCCCAGACATTCCTCCATCTTACACCAAAACCATTTTTCAGAATGTCCTCTTTTCTTATAAGTCCACAGTTCCAGACGTAGTCTACAGCAGTCCTTGCAGGGAGCATCCGGGTACACAGATCATCACCTTCCAGCATCTCCGCTTCAAAATTCCGTTCATCTTTTGATTGTAGATAAATAAATCTTTTCCCCATCATTCCTGGGCTCTCACCCCAGAAATTGGATATAAATTGTCTTCTGATCCTGGGTCTCTCACCCCAACAGGACCTTTCATCTTCTCGGAGTTGCAAAAACATTTTACTTTGTACTTCGATAATTCCCTTAAGCTCCCTGCCAAGGTTTTCTTCCATTTTAACAATGTTCTGAATAGTCTTTCCTGTGAGATATAAATTGTCATCCTGATTCAGCAAAGTTAATTTCTGGTTCAGCAATTCTAATTTCAAAAAAAATAATCCTTTGTTCGTGAGTCAGTCCAGAGTCTAAAACCAGCTTGAAAACGAAACCCAACATGGTAGAAGTGGGCATAGGGTATCAAGTTTCAGTATTTTTCCATCTTAGTCACAGTACTTTTCCATCTCAGTCACAAATCTCCACAGCCATTTCCCCTGGAGTCAGGGCGAAAAGATTACATTCTGTCCACTTTAAGAAGAAATATTCCCACCAACTTAGGTCCCCCAAAAGGGGTCTAACCAGTCTCACTTATCAAATTCAAAACATTGTATCCACCACTGCAACAGCAGTCGCCATCAAAGCAGTTACTTTCTCTTTCACACAAAGGAAAAAAAAAACGGGCTTCCTTTCCGTCGTATCTCCCGGAGCGCCAAATGTCAAAAATAGGTCCAATGTTAACGTACTCACGGCCAACGGGCTTCTTCTGTTTTCCTTCTGACAGGTAGAACGATCTCGCTCATCGCGAGCGGCGGCCGCCGCTTCGCCGGTCCGGTTGGGGCATATCTCCACAGCCCAGCTCCGTGGTCCCTTCACCCCCACTCCCCCTTTACAGGGGGAACGGGAGAAGGGTTCGGAGCCATAGCGGGCTCGCCGGAGAGCCCATGCCGCGGGACGCTAGACCCGCGGTTTAGCGGAGCCCCGCTTTGCGGTAGCGGGGCTCCTACCCCCGGGCCAGCCTGAGTCGCTTCGCTGCCGAAGCGACCCACGACCGCCCGCGATGGCGTCCTCACCGGAAGTCCAAAATAGGTCCCAATTTAGACCTTCGTGAAATCATTTCAAGTCTTTGTTCATCTTAATTCAGGATGTGAGGATAATCAGAAAACCATAAAATGTATTTGTATTGGCCATGCAGACAAAAAAAACAACAACAACCCACCCCCTTTTTAAAGATCTTGCCTTTCATTCTCCCTTGCATACAGATCTGCAATATTATTAGCATTCAATAGATAAGCTGTGAGTCTCCAGCAGCCCACAACCATCATGCTTCTTTGGCAGGAAGTTAATGTTATCCATCAAAGGTGGCAGCGCATAAAACTTGTGTGTGGAATTCTAACAAGAAGCTGGAGACTGTGGGCAGGAGGACTGGGCTGCCCACATAGTCAATCAATATTTGCACACAAAAACAGTCCTGTGCTAAACCAGAGCAATTCATCTTTCACTGAAAAAGCCCATTGTCCTGACAATTATTATTATTATTATTATTATTATTATTATTATTATTATTTCTGCTTAACGGTCCCCCTTAGCTCTTCCTCAACCCTTCTGATAGCTGATACCATGCTGTATTCAGCCTGGACATCTGCAATCAACAGCTGCCCGCAATGCCCAAGAAAAAGAACCAAATGAATCCTTGCTCATTGCCCTGGGATCAAAGGATAAGCATTAAAGGCTGGTCTGCACATTGCATTACTCTCTCTGTAGCTGATCCCTTATGGAAGTTTCCCATGCTGTAATACCTAGCTCTAGGAACATTGGAAATTGCTTTATACTGAGTCAAACCATTGGCCCATCTGGCTCAGCATTGTCTACACTGACTGGCAGTGGCTCTCCTGAATTTCAGACAGGGGAGTGGGCTTCTGCAGTTTTGGGGATGGCAAGCTGATTTTCTCCGAAATTTCTGCCTGTATTTTAGTTATGAGATGGTGAGGTTTATTTTGCTCCTTGCTTGTGCTCTTGAAAAATAAGCTGTGTCCCTCCATTGCTTTCTGGCTGTACCGTTGTACCTTGGAAGTCGAACATCTTAGTCCCTGAAAGTTTTGGTTCCCAAACGTTGCAAACCCAGAAGTGACTGTTCCAGTTTACAAACTATTTTTGGAAGCCAAACATCCAAGGGAGCTTCTGCGGCTTCTGATTGGCTACAGGAGCTTCCTGCAGCCAATCAGAAGCCGGGCTTTGTTTTTCGAATGTTTTGGAAGTCAAATGGACTTCCAGAACGGATTCCATTTGACTTCCAAGGTACGATTGTACTTCTTCCATTGCCTCCACAGCTTGCGCTTGCAGTTCTTTTCTAGCTTCTGAGGCCCAACAACAACAGCAGCAGCAGCAGCAACCAATTTATATGCCACCCATATGACTGGATTATCCCAGCCACTCTGGGCACCTTCCAGCAAATTATAAAATTATAAAATCACATTAAAACATCACACATTAAAAACTTCCCTACACCTTCCAAAAATAAAAATAAAAATCTATACAATTTTTTTAAAAAAACAAGGACATATCTCACACTATGTTCCCTACCCATGTTTGTGTACTTCAAAATGAGTCTCGCTGCTTTCCGTAGTTTCCTAGTATCATCACTTGATTTCATTGGACACTGAAGGAAATGTGATGTGGCTGGAAAGCGTTGGTGAGCCATGGGGTTCGTTTTTAAAGTTGTGGGAAAGTTTGTGGTGCGGGAACACCTAACAGGGCCTGGGAGGAGATGTGGGAGGAGAAGTGCAAAAGGAAAGGAAACAAAATGGCTCCTCTCTTTCTTGCAGCTTGATTGGATCAGTGGAGTTCAGAGCATAGGTTAGCAGCCTTGTGTCTCATGCAAAGTCTGGATGTACCAATGAATTTGGGCTCATAAAGCTCTACCCTTGGCATTCTTCATACAGAAGTGCCTCCAGTTATGGAGAAGGAGGTACTGAGGAAAATTTAATTATTCCCTTAGTTTGGTGCTACACATTATTCATTCACTTGCAGTGTTTAATGAACCAATGCAAACAAGTGCAGGTACTGGCTCCTTGATGCTTCTTTAGATCTGTCCCTAGCGGCTGCGTTGTCTGTCTGTTTGCCACCTGTCCATTTTTTAAAGGTTATTGCTTCAGTTCAGCCTAATTTTAAAGGGACACAAATGAAATGAGTCAACACATTCAAACCTGCTGTGTTTCGAAGGGCATGGGATTCCAATCAAACATGTTTCAAAGTTATTTTGGTGTTTCGTCAAGGCATCCCACATTAAGCCCCAGAAAGGATGGAGGAAATTGTGGCTCTCTAGATGTCATTGGGCTGGCTTAAATGGTCAAGGACCGATCACATCTGGAGGGCCTCAGGACTTCCACCTTGGAACTATAGGGTTCAATTGCCATTGGGAACTGGGAAACTGGCACATTTCTTTTGAAGGAAATGCTCTAACATTTCATCACTGAGGAACTCCTGCCAGTCAAAGATCATAATGCAAGGCTAGATGGAGGAATGACCTGCTTAGTGTATGGCAGCTTGCTATGTTCCTGCCTCCCACAGTTAAGTTTATTTTCCCTCTCAAACCATTGTTAATGCACTGGGGATGGGTTCACTCGTAACACTAAACCATGGTTTGTTAACTAAGGAATCAACACAGTCTGCGAAGAGTTTGAAGAGCCAGATGGAGAATCTTTCCTTCAGAAAACCTATTTATTGAGCATTCAATCTGTTTTGCTTGCACAAAGTTTACATAAAGGTTAAATTATTTCTGGTCTTTATTGAGCATTTTATGCTGATTTGTTTGTCAGGCACTTACACAGCAATGAGATTTCATCCTCCATTCCTTATGATTTGCTAAGAGGATGGGCTGCAGCTCGGTGACACAGCATCCAGTTTGCCCAAGTCCCGGGTTTAATCCCCAGTGGCATTTCCAGGTAGGACAAGGGGAAATGTCCCATCTGAAACCCTGGACAGCCGCTGTCAGTCAGTGCAGACAGTATATGGCTACATGGACCAAGAGTCTGTCTCAGTATAAGGCAACTTCCTGTTAGCCATCCATGCATTTCAATGCATTTTTCCATCACTTTCCAAACCACAAAAATGCATGATTATTTTCTCTCTCTTTTTAAGTAGATTTTGTTGTGCTAGGTAAGACAGAAGCTTTAGATCCACTTAATTGCTCTGGCCTGAAGTTCTGGTATGCAGTTTGAATTCATCCTGCGAAATCCTGACAGTCTAAAGACATCTCTGTGCAGACATATGAAGCAAATCTGTATTTTCCTATTCAGGGTTTGCGCTTCTGTTTCCTAGGTACTGAGCTTCCTACAGTTCAGGGCTGATGGTAAGGAAGGCACCAAGCGATAAAAATCAGAACAATGGATATCTATATATATTCTATATGTATATTTGCCTCTTGCCTTGGAATGCTTGGTTGTACTTTGAGATATGGCTCTCCCGCAGCCAATGTTTCCACTTTACACGAACCTGTGATGAAATCTCAAACAGCACATTTGTGATTCCCCCAGTTTTATTGCCATGGCAACTGGTTGCTGTCACGCTGATAGAGCCAAGGAGCTGGTAGCAGTGGAGTGATATGATCAGCAATTTTACTCTGTCCACCGAATCCTGACCTGGCGAGGAGACTTCAGCACTGACAAGAGAGACCGGGGGGGGGGGGGAGAGAGAGAGAGAGAGAGAGAGAGAGAGAAGACACACAAAAAGATGCCTGGTGCTAATCAAAGCTACTTGTAAGAAAAGTGCAAATAATGAATGCCAATCATCAGGAGCTAATGAACAACTTGTTTGCTATGTTCTGCAGAATTGTAAAAAAATGAAATAAAAAACGCCATGCTTGAGGCAACAGTGATTTGCTAAAACAAAGCATTATATTTTTTTTAGATTCAACTGATCAAAATTCACAGACAGGAGGAAGAGGGGGAAGGGATCGCCGATCTGTGTGCTCCTGTGCTGTGCCAACCAACTGGCAAAGAGTTTTAGTTGATGCTTATTGATGTTCTGTCCAGTCAAGGAGAAATTGCAATAATTTAGCAACAAGACTGGCACACCAGAACTCCCACCCCTCAAATACCTTCCTAACACTGGCCCCAATCCAGTCAGGCTTCCAGGTCTTGCTCATATGACTAGTATCAAATATGAGTGTGTGTGTGAGCTGTCTATTTAAGTGCATGCCCATTCCTATGCACACTGAAAGACAAATTATTCTATTTATCTTTTCATTTGTATCCCACATGGTTTTCCCCTTCCCCATTTTATCGTAGCCACAACCCTGTGAGGTAGATAAGGCAGAGAGGTCGTACAGTGAGTTTCATGGATGAATGGGGATTTGAACCCTGGTCTCTCAGGTCCTGGGCTACACTGGCTCTGAATAGGATGGAAATGCTGGTGTGTATCCACCTTCAGTGTCAGGAGTCCAGGTTCCCAGCCTGATAACACAGTAAGAGTAGTTAATTAAAAAGGACAATTTATTGTCAAAACAAACAGATATCTCCGGACAGCTCTAACACAGCCTCCAACATCATCAGTCAAGATGACCCTTCTGAAGACTCCTTCTGGTTTCTACAGAAAACAGAACTTTCACGTCTTACATCTCTTGCTTTGTTTCCGGTATAACAGCGCTCCCCTTAGGTGACTTTGAGGAGGGATTGGATCAGCTCCCCTCTCCTCCCTTTCTGACAAACTACTTCCGTCTCTGTTCACTCCTGTTTGAACTTCCCGAGAGCTTTGGCTGGGTTCCAGCCCGCTCTTAGCCCTTCCCTTATCACCCGGCTTTCTAAGGGGCAGGGGAGTTGGCACTAGCTGCTATTCATCATGCATGAAAGTTAACTCTCTCTGTTCCTGGCTGTTCTTCCGTAGGCTGCAAACCTCCACTGGGAACTGACTGCAAACCTTCACTAGGAGCTGGCTCATTCCTGACATTCAGCTTCCTAAATTCCTATGTTCATATTATCCTGCCCTTCCACCACAGAACTCAGGGAAACAAACATGGCTCCGCCAAACTCACAATGAGCTGCCAGCACCACCACCCTCATCCTGATGGCTGCTTGGCTTGAGTGGTGATTGAGGCCATGAGAAGCCCACCTTGGTCCCTGGCACTGGACATGCATATTCTAAGGTCAGAAGCTGGGAGATGGATGGAATACCCCACAGAAAACATAGTGGCTTGTTATTAGCCACACAGAGCTGTGGTGTCATTTGCCTCTCATTGCTACCCAAATGACCAGCATTGGTGAATTAACTCAATGGTTTGAGTGCCGCCATTAAATTTCACCTAAAGCTAGAGTGTCCATGTATACTACTTTACAGAGGACAGTCCTCTGTTTGGAGACATTGTTTATTTCTGGAGCTGTCCAGTCCAAGTGAGAGGTAAAGATATAGGACCATCTATATTGAGAGAGCGGGACACGGGTGGCACTGTGGGTTAAACCACAGAGCCTAGGGCTTGCCGATCAGAAGGTCAGTGGTTCGAATCCCTGTGATGGGGTGAGTTCCTGTTGCTCGGTCCCTGCTTCTGCCAACCTAGCTGTTCAAAAGTAGATAAATAGGTACTGCTCCGGCAGAAAGGTAAACGCCATTTCCGTGTGCTGCTCTGGTTTGCCAGAAGCAGCTTAGTCATGCTGACCGCATGACTCGGAAGCTGTACGCCAGCTCCCTTGGCCAATAAAGTGAGATGAGCGCCACAACCCGAGTTGTCCATGACTGGACCTAATGGTCACGGGTCCCTTTATCTTTATATTGAGAGAGCAGAGGCCTGGAAACTGACAATCTAGACTTTGCACCTCGATAGCAGAGTGACCAGGCCCACAGGTCTCCTGGTTATATGCTTCCTCACTATAGGAATTACATTACTATTCAAATTCTGCTTTATATATCTCCCCTAAATTTGCATTTCTCCATGTAAATTACCACATGCATATTTTCTACCTCCTCTTTGATGTCCCTATTTGGCGACCACTCTGCTTAAAGCCAAATTTGGAGGCCCCTTCCAGCTCAGGACGTAGAGTTTCAAGAAATAATTAGATGAAGTTTCACAAATTTCCTTAGGTGGGTTGGAGGCCACTAATCCATAGCAAACCTTGCTGGGTAGATACAGATCTTGCAGAAAACCAATAGGCACAACTCAATTAACACACCTCCCAAGTAATTACAGGTTTGCTTGTTTGTTTGTTTAAAAAAAGAAGTAGCAATAAAACTGAGCAAATTATTGAGGAGCATATTTTTCAGCCCTCCTCCCGTGCATCATTGAAATGTGTTTCCAATGCCACTCTTAATTCACCAAGTTCAGCTGGGTGTAACACACGGGCATGTGACCTGACATTCTGTTGACTCTTAGATTAGCCCAATATCTGCAGCTTGCAACGTTACTCAATCACTAAGCCTTTCTTAAAGTGTTATTGTGGTTTTAAGCCCTGTGGTGGGAACCTAATGTTTTATAGAGTAACAGCCTTTCAGATATCAGATCTATTAAACTCTTAAGGCAGTCTCAAAAATCTGATAACAGCTATGCTATTGTGTTTCAACACAGTTAAATACTTATTGCTCTTTATACCCATATTTTGCAAGAGAGAGAGAGAGAGAGAGAGAGAGAGAGAGAGAGAGTCTGCTTGTTTTAAGGGTGTGCATTGAATTCACAATGAATTCAATCACACCCCAAATTTAAAGGTGAAGTGGAATGCCTCAGAGATGTTTTGAGCTTGCCAGAAGTGAAGGGGGAACTCTACAAGATGGCATAAGTCAAAACAGGCACCACTGAAGTGCTTTACGGCACCTTGGTGATGTAGACATTGTAAAAAATAGTTGCAGGAAAGCATCTGCTGAAGTGAAAGTAATGTCTCTAAGCTTGCCATAATTCCAGATTGCTAGGATGGGATGCCAGGGAAAGAAAGGGCAAACACCAAAATAAGGAGAGAGAGAAATCCATTGTAACTATTCCATCAAGCTTGTAATCAGAGGGAACGATTTCACATGGAAAGCAAATTCTTTTTAGTTTTCTTTTCAACCACTCCTCCAATCAACTCTAAAGGTGTCTGGCACAAAAGAACTTGGACCTATCTGTCTGAAATTGGGCAGGATCTTCATGTCTCCCAAGTCTGCAATTTTGAGTTAAGTTGCTCACAAAACATTTGGGGAAATTAAGTGATTTCCACTCTAAAACTGTAACTTCTGCCCTTGTGGAAGAAACTTCTGTAGGTATCTTCCTGAAACTTGGAACAATTCAGGCCCTCAGAAGGGCAGATCCTGCTGGCAAATTTCATCCAGCTTTTCTCAAAAGGTTAAAAAAAAAAAAAAGTTACACAGTGGAACCTTGGTTCCCAAACCTAATCCGTTCCAGGAGTCTGTTCAATTCTCAAAATAGTTCGGGAACCAAGGCGCGGCTTCTGATTGGCTGCAGCAGTTTCCTGCACCCAATCAGAAGCCGCCAAAGCTGTGCCAGTCATTTGGCTTCCAAAGAACATTGAAAAACCAGAACAATTAATTCCGGTTTTCATTCATTTGGGAGCCGGAACGTTCAGCTCCCAAGGCGTTCGGGAACAAAGGTTACACTGTAGATGATGGGGGTTGGGGTTGGGTTTTTTTTGAGGGAGCACCTTTTTTTAGGTGTCCAACAGACAAGGTTCACTTTTCTTTTCTTTTTAGTAGCCATAAAAAATGGTGCTGTGTGTGGCCTGGCCGATACACCAAGCTTTCACAACTGCAGCTTGGGATGTATTTCTGGCAGTGAAACATTTTCAGGTTCTAGAATATCCTTTGCCACCAAAACTAGCCATTGGGCCTCCACAACAGGAAAAATTTCAAAAGGCTTTATGGCTAGGCTGAGGCCTTTACCAAGCAACAAGGTCTTCCAGTGTGTTTCTCAACTTTGAACTTGCTGACAGCTGCCTACAGCTCAGCCCTGATATGTCACTTATAGTGACCACATTCCTTTTTTATGTTCCTAGCAAAACAGGTTCATTAGGATTTTTTTTTTTAAAAAAAAAACACGCTCTCCCAAACCTGCTAAACCTGCTGGGTCTTGGACATGCAATCATAGCTGTATCATACCACTTTTGTTCTCTGAAAGAATTGTGAGTTATTTATTTCATTTGTGAATTGTTTCCCATGAGGCACCCCAAAGCAATTTTGACTCGCATATAAAAACATGTTGTAACATGCCAGCCCAGTCTCCTAGCAGTGAATCCAGAGTTTCCAGTGCTTACCTAGGGTTAGGTTTCCTTGGAACATAGGTCAGTGGAAGCTGTGGTGTCTTTAAGATATATGGTTTTATTTACACATATATACAACATGGGCATAAGATGGAAGGGCTCACAGTATCAACACTCCAAAAGATCTTGCTTCTCTATTAGTCACAGCTTTGGAGCCAGCACAGAGCAAACATGTCTCTGTGTATCCAGCTTCCATGCTCAGCTCACCCACAGATATGATAGGGACGCATCCATTTGTTCTACAGCACAGAACAACTTCTTGAGTTGTGCTAATTGTGGTGATTAACTAGATATCCGAAGTCCTTATATGAGTAAAGGGACTGGTTTGGCAAGCTTCTTCTTTTAGATTCTATGCCACAGATACAGGATCCCAAGAATTGGAAGAGACTCAGGGCATCATCGAGACAGACCTTCCCAAACTCATAACATTGTTTAAAGGTAAAGGTAAAGGGACCCCTGACCATTAGGTCCAGTTGCAGATGACTCTGGGGTTGCGGTGCTCATCTCACTTTATTGGCCGAAGGAGCCAGCGTACAGCTTCCGGGTCATGTGGCCAGCATGACTAAGCCGCTTCTGGCGAACCAGAGTACCACACGGAAATGGCATTTACCTTCCCGCTGGAGTGGTACCTATTTATCTACTTGCACTTTGACGTGCTTTCGAACTGCTAGGTTGGCAGGAGCAGGGACCGAGCAACGGGAGCTCACCCCGTCGCAGGGATTCGATCCGCCGACCTTCTGATCGGCAAGCCCTAGGCTCTGTGGTTTAGACCACAGCACCACCCGTGTCCCTTTATAACAGTGTTTAGAAACATGTAAAATAATTGCATATATAAAAACAATTAGAAATATGAAATATGAAATCAATTTGAAATGAAACAGCAACAGCACATACCTAAAATCAAATCCAAGACAAGAGACCATCTTGGATAACGCTTTGAGAAGGCTTGTTGAAAAAGGACTGTGTTTAGCAGGTTGCCAAAAAGGCAATGGAGATGGTGCCTATCTAATACTAGATAGGAGGGAATTGTGAAGAGCAGGTGCTGCCACACCAAAGGCCTTAGAATAATGTGGAACTCACCTCCTGACAGAATGGTATTTGCAGAAGGCCCTCTCCTGCAATGAACAGCTGGGCATGTACGGCATGAAGTGATCTTTTGGGTATCCTGGCCCCAAGCTATGTAGGGCTTTGTATGCCAGTACCAGCACCTTGAATCAAGCCTGGTAATTACCACCTCTTTCCCTATTCCTGCCATGGTAGGAGAAGACTTATCTTGAAGGGCTCCAAAAAGAACCAGGAAAGTATCTGCACATCTACTCAGAAGGCCGTGGTGTCATAATAGGGATATAAAACATTGGGCTCATTGTCAAACCAGATGGCGTGTAGAGCTGGCCTCCTTTCAAAGCGAAGCACCTGGCTGGTTTTATCAATGACTTCTCAACAATCAATAAAAACTCTGACAAGAGAAGTGCTCTTTCTTGCCTGTGTGGCAATATAGATTCACAGCAGCATCTTTATTGCTAAGTATGATGGCAATTCTTTCATGCCCAACCACAGCAACCTTCCTAGGGAAAGTCATAGGTGGATTTTCAGACAGCAAAAGCAGAAAGGGATATATTTAACGGTACTGTTCAAGATGCTGTCTCCCATGTGTCTGATAAATGGAATCCAAAGGAACAAGGATAGTTATTGTAGAGCATCTGGTTCAGTCCTAGAGATGTACTCATGAGCCCCCACTAGGGATAGGGGACAAATTTGGTGCTGTTTGTATTTTAACACGGAACTACCTAATTCACAATTCTTGAACCATTGCATGATCTCAATAACTATCCCCTCAAAAATCCATAATACGTGGGAGATTGTTCTTGCTCAGTTGTTGCTTTTTCTATTTTGTCTTGAAGCAATTTGACAATACAATAAAACATCCATAAAGCAATTGCACATATGAAAAAATTACATGTATACAAACAATTTTAAAAATTTCACATATGCAGAACCATTTTGCACTCATCTTCCCCCTTATATCATAGTCATTATCATCCCATGCTGACACAACATCCATTTTGTGTTACAATATGTCCCCCATGGCAGCCATTTTGTGATTCCAAATGTGTCCACTGGCTGAAAACCCTGCCTTAGAGAATCCATCTGCTCATATTTACCACTTGTCAAGTATAGCATTCCACAAAATGAGAACAATTGTGGCAAGAAGCAGGGTTATGAAATGATTGTCCAGATAATTTTTTGTACAGTATAGGTACAGCTCTTAAAGAAATGCTTTGACTCACGATGTGCCTGGTGAACTTAATGGTGGATGCTCATCAAGGCTTTTTAAAAACAAACAAACTTGTGCACTAAATCTTTCTTTCATTTTATTCTCTGTGATTTCCTTATCATTTCCATGAAGAGCATCTGACTCCTTGAAGCTGCTCTTCCACAGCCGGATAGCAGTCTGTGGAGGCACCCAGTTCACCCAGAGACAGTCTCCCCAATATGATGAGATGTACTGCATTTCTGTTTGAAATTACAGCAATTATTTCAAAATCTGCTTCTATACATTGTAATAAGAAGAAAAAAATCTGCCCTTATTCCCTTATGGGGTACACAAAAAGTCCTTGCAAAGTCCTTTGCAGGTTCTCCATTGGTAGGAGTAAAAAAAACAGAGGCCAATCAGAGAAGATTGAGAAGCAAAGCATTGATCTTTATTGAAGCTGTTGCAACAGCGGTGATTTTCAGGGGAAAAGACCCAGAACAAAGCAGGCATGCTCTTATAAAGACATTTCAAAATCCCTCCTGGAGTCTAGCCCACCCCCAGAAACAGCATCCAATCACAGAAGAGGTTATCCCAAGACCACCACCACCCCAGATACATCAGAGCTACATCACAAATTTTTTTTTGGGGGGGGGGGTCAGAGGAGGTAACTTGGGAATTTTCCACACCTGTGCCATCTCTCCTTGAGCCCTCCCAGACACACATTTCTGGTACCTCGCAAAACGAATGCCTCGCTAGACGAAAAACTTGCTAGACGAAAGGCATTCCCTAACGAAAGGGTGACTCGCAAGACAAATTTCCCTACGGGCGCGACTCGCAAGACGAAAAATCCTCGCGATTTTTTTCTTCTTCGTCAAACCGCTCTTCCCCCGTCCGTGCTTCGCAAGACGAAATTTTCGCTAGGCGACAGCACTCGCAGAACGAATTAATTTCATCTTGCAAGGCACCACTGTGTGTGTGTGTGTGTGTGTGTGTATGAGAGAGAGAATGAAAGACCTTGAGATTCTTACAACAACATTAAGGCTGTGCACCGGATTCAGCTGATTCCTGAACCAAATTGGGCTGATTCAGAGGGGCCCAGGCTTTGCCCGAGTCAGGTGGAGACAACCTAATACAATCCTGGGTCACATTCGGCCTCCTGGATTTATCCAGGGTTGGCAGAAAGTGGGGCATCTGGTGTAAAGAAGGAGCTTTGGCTATGCATGCCTATTCCCATCAGAGGAACATGCGGGTACAGTCATAGCGAGCAACACCGAACCCTCTGCTCACTACTTGTTAAGTGGTAGATTCAGTCCTGCAAGCTGCAGGTTTCTTCTTTGAAACATCACCCAGCAGATTGGACCTCTTGCTCTCTGCAGTGTGGTGCTGGTGCTGAGACACAGAGTCTCCTTTGACCTCCCCAACCATTAGTTTAATTAGAATTTCAACCCCTCTAACTGAACATTAACTCCACCCTGAATTGCTTTAGGGCCGGATCCAGATAGGGTCAGGTGTTCCTCAGGTTGGTTCAGGTCTGATCAGGTCAGGAGGGCTTTGCACATACAAAAGGAAATGCACATTTTAATGTTACCATGGTCTCCTCCTTTCATAGTACTGAATTTCTCAATTTTTGGTGAAGGCTAAGTGTCTGCGTGTACCTCTCCCCGCAGAAAAGAAGGCAAACAGACAAAATTACCAATGTGAGACATTCATGGAGGAAAACAAAATAAACATGACCAAGCAATTCCATCCTACAGTAGGGCTGTGGGATCCATTTTAAATTCAAAATGGACATTAGTTTGTGCCTTAAGATGCAATTTCAAAGTCTGCGAGGAATGGCTGTGTAATCTAGAATAAGTCCATCACTGTTAAAACAAAACAAAACAAAAAAAAAACCTGCAGCCAAATTTCCCGAAACATAAAAGAGCACCATTCTGACACAGCTGTTTGAAAAGAAGGTTTAATTAACAAACGCTGATAACATTTACAGCTTCCAAAGAACTTCAAAGGCTATCAAGGAAACCAGGAGAATTCTGAATGAGAGAAATTGACTCAAAGCATTCTATAACGATTCCAAACCTGAAAGCATTATTCCCCCCTTCTTTTCAGATGCCTAATTTAGATTATATACCAGAAGCCTGTAATAAACCTCCCACCAAGAAATAATAGTACTTGGTATACGTATGATGGGCTGCTCAACTCCCCTTTTAAATACAGCCCCTGGCTCTCAGCCAGAAACAAAATAACACAAAATTCTTCTGTGGCAGTTGCAATGCTAAGATCACAATACTGTTTTCTTAGGTCATACTCACACCATACATTTAAAGCTCTAGGGTGCCACTTTAATCAGTCATGGCTGGCCCCAGATAACTTTGGGAGATCTAGTTTGTTAAGGGTGCCAGGAATTGTTAGGAGAGCTACAGTTCCCACAGTGGTTTAACAGTCAACCCCTATTCCCAGGGACCATAGGAGCCGACTCCTAGGGCAGGCTTCCTCAACAGATGTCTTTGGCCTACAACTCCCATGATCCCTAGGTAGCAGGACCAGTGGTCAGGGGTGATGGGAATTGTAGTCTCAAAACATCTGGAGGGCCGAGGTTGAGGAAGCCTGTCCTAGGGGCTGAAGGGTCTCCCCCTCCCAATAAAATATTTGAAGGGGCTGGTCCCCCCAACGTTGATGGGCATTGCCATTCAAATGGTGCATGAGTACTGTGTCATGTGATTGATTATGTGGGGCAGGGCTTACCTGCCCCCTCCAATATATTATTCAAGTTAGCACCCCTGCCAGGGACAATAAGAACAACAATGAATTCAAAAGCTTGCTCACCCTCGTTCAAAAAACAAACAATGTACCAATTACACACTGAGACCTGCTGTTTTTATTTTTGCAGTCACTGATCCTAATCCAGAGGAATGCAGGGAGATTCTAGCCACACGCAATTACTGGCAAGTAGGCACGAGAGATCTGGTCCCATTAAGTGTAGCCATGGTAAATTGTCACAATACAGCACAACTGCCTTTTTGAAGGATGAACCAAACGACTGGATCTTCGGAATCTGGGAGCATTGTCATGAGGGATGGAAGGGTCTGTCAGCTTTGGTTCTCTTGTTTTCTATTTTTCCAATCCTAAATTCAGTTCTCTACATTTTGCATTAAAAAATCGCCGTGAGTATCCACCACCATTTTAGTGCAAATTTCTCTGAATAAACACTGATATCAGGAATCACAAGACAGAGAAACCAGTAGGAGAACACTTCAATCTCCCAGGACATTCTATAAAAGATCTCAAAGTAGCTGTCTTAATACAAAGAAATAGACTGGAAAGAGAAGTGGCTGAATTGCAACTAATCACCAAACTTAAAACCATGGAGAAACCTGGTCTGAACAAAGACATTGGATTCTTATCTCATTATACATGACAAAGCTATCTTTAGCCATCTCACCCCTTGCCTTTCCCTGTAAGACTCTGTAAAAATTGCAGTTGTTAACAGTCGTCTACAGGTTTTCCACACCTATCAGCTGATCACCCATTCCCACCACCCTCTGAGTAATACCCCTCCCCACTCCCTCGCTATATTTAAGGGTCTGGTGACTTCCATCTCAGTGTATCTGAAGAAGTGTGCATGCACACAAAAGCTCATACCAAGAACAAACTTAGTTGGTCTCTAAGGTGCTACTGGAAGGAATTTTTTCCCCTATGCAGTTTGACTGTACATATTTTTGTAAGTGATTCCCCCCTAATATAATGCATTTCGAATGTTATTTTATATAACATCCTTATTATTACACACATTTCCCCCTAATATATGCATTAGCTGGAGAGCTGCATCACAAAATTAGGATAAGTGTGGATTTCTAAGGATAGCTGTCTTTCAGTTTGCATATTCTTTCAGTTACAGGTAGGTAGCCATGTTGGTCTGCCATAGTCGAAACAAACAAACAAAAAAATCCTTCCAGTAGCACCTTAGAAACCAACTAAGTTTGTTCTTGGCATGAGCTTTTGTGTGCATGCACACTTCTTCAGGTACACAGTATGAGCATTCGTGTGCATGCACGCTTCTTCAGTTGGTCTCTAAGGTGCTACTGGAAGGAATTTTTTTTTATTTTAATTTTGTTTCGACATATTGTTTCAGAAAGTGTGGATTTGATAGACTGGGCTTTAAATGTGCACTGAGTCTGGTTTCCTCCCTTGTCCCTAATTGTCCCTAATGATCAAGTCTTTACTGAGTTTGGAATGTGGCCTTAGAACTGCTGAATACTCAGTATCTGAAGCACAGAGGTATTTTAAGTGAGAGTGCAATTTGTTTTAGCCAGAGTGAGCAGTGGGTGTGCAAAATCTAACAGTTGCGTGTCGAGGTCCCCAAACCACCCCTCAAGTAAATCACACTTCACACCAGATATAAGTTTTAGGTTTTTGGCATTAATTTGGCCACAACTTTATTGAATACAAATTAAGTGAGTGGTTGCTTAGGCATTGGTTAAGACTATCTGTCCCTCTGGGAACAGAACTGACATCCACCCGCCTGTGGAGTCAGTATAGGGGAAAACACTTTGGGGAGAGAATGTGCGCCCGTTCTCCCCAAATGCTCCCAGGGGCTCTTGCGTGGGCCCTGTCCCCCAAGCGGGGGGAAACGGACAAGCATGGTGAGCCCCTGGATTCCTGTAACGGAATTCCCCTAGCAGCAGCAGCTTTGAAGGGGCAACCACAGCCAACCTGCCCCTTCGCAGCATAGGAGGGGCAACCACAGCCAACTCTGCCCCTCCTAAATCAATTTATAACCAATGCCTAACCGCCACAAAAAGCCTGCAAGGCTTGCCGCCAAAACCACTCACTACTCCACCCAAGCTTTTAGACCCGACGCCACTGAATTCAACCATGTGTCACTCCCGAGGGATGACAGATGCACACCATCATCCCGATACATGTGGCTTGCCTTGACATTGATGTCAGGGTGCGTAATCACGAATCCCCCCAACCCCTGTATCACTTTAATTGTAGCACTGTTAGTACGCTTTCTGGCCTTTTCGGTGGCGGCTGGGGAATGACTTCCCCGCCAGACACGCCTCTGTAACAATTGAGACCAAAACATCTTTACAGTCGGCCAATAGGACACCAGGTCCTGCAAATCCTTCTGAATTATAGAGCGCAATGTGAGGCAGTCTGTTGCAGGCAAGTCATTTTCACCCAACTGGATTACAATCGCTGAAGGGGGCCCTTCATTATGCACCCGCATATGGATTAAAGGCATAAATTCCCCCCACAACATGCCCCTTCTGGCAAACCAAGACACATGTACATGGCGCGGAAGTCCGAGGCTGGGACCAAGTCCTGTTTCTCTGGCTCTGACGCTGGCCCAGTGGACAATGCTGTGCCCCACGATCCAAATTTGAACAACCGCTAAACCTAAAGGAAGGGAGACAAACAACATTACCACCAATATCACAGTGCTATTTTCTTACGTAGCCCTTGTACACCTCGGACTTCCACCTTCCCAAATCCTTGATTCTGGCTGCTGACAGGCCCCAATGCGCCGCAGCAGTTGCTGCACCTATGCGAAAAGAGTGGGGAGCATACTCAGAGGCAGGGTGACCGCAGGCCATTATAACCTTACGCATCACCCTGGAAAATTGATGCCTAGCTAGTGGAGTGCCATCAGCATGAACCAAAAATGGGCCCCCCGCTGGGGACCTGACTGCCAAAAATTTAGAAGTATCTTTTACAGGGCAAGGACCTGCTTCCTTTGTAGCGGGCAGCCGGATAACAGCCCCCCTGCCCAACTGATCTGTTTTCGAGCTCCTAATAGTGAGCACCACCTCAGAAGAGGATAGCAAAACATCTTGCAACAGCAATCCCCTAGATCCCCCGCCTTGAATGGGCTCCAGTACCACTTCGCCCACTCTTAGTGCCCCAAAGAACGCCAAGGAAAAGGCCGCAGAAAAAAGGCGAGCTTCGTATTTGGTCCAGCAGATGGACCTCAACTTCATGCGCATCCTAGTCAATAATTCAAAGGAGATGGGCCGCCTGCCAGGGGCCCGAGGGGGACAGAGTCTACCCCAACCCTCCAATGCTTTGCGAACAACGAACTTCGCGCAAGGGTCTTTATTGAAAAATGTTTTAGAGAAAAAGGAAATCGCAGCAGCCTGTATCCTGAGTGTCTTTGGGGCACGACCTGCCTGAAAAAGGTGCGCCAAATACTTAAGCACTTGATCAGAAGAAGGAGGGGATCTGACGTCGGCCGATACGGCCGGATCAGTAAAAGATAAGAAATCCGTCCACGCCTTCCTATAGGATCGCAGCGTGGAAGGGGCAATGGACGCGGCTACTCCCTGCAGAACCAATTGCTGCCAAGGTTCCAGAGATGTTCCGGGAAATATTCCGGATGTTCCTGCGCCTCTGGAGCCAGGGACCTGAACCGCTCCATCTGAAAACGGGACAGAGCATCAGCGATCTCATTAGAAATCCCGGGAATAAAGCGAGCCGAAAACATAATATTAAAACGGAGGCAGTGCAGGACAAATGCCCTAAGAAGGGCCGATACCCTAGAGGAGCGGGAAGACTGCTTGGCCAACACGTTCACGACCGCCTGATTGTCGGACCAAAAACAGACACGGTGATCCCTGAACTCCTCAACCCATAAGTGGACCGCCACTGCAATGGGAAAAAACTCGAGAAAAGTTAAGTCCCGCGTAATTGCCTCCCCTTGCCAGGCCGCCGGCCAGTGCTTAGCACACCAGCGGCCCTTCCAATATAAACCAAAACCCAGGGAACCCGCCGCATCCGAGTGAACCTGGAAGTCATTGCGCATATTCAAAGTGTCCTGCCACAATGACACTCCATTGTAATTCCCCAGGAAGTCAAGCCAATTCCGAAGGTCCGCCTTGACTTCCTTCGGAATGCGAGTGTGATGATGTGGGGCCCGCAGGCCGGCCATAAGCCTGGCCACTCTCGAACAAAATGGTCTCCCAGGTGCCACTACTCTGCATGCAAAATTTAGGTGGCCCAACAGCGACTGGAGCTGCTTCAATGTTACCTTGGGTAACGGGAGCAATTCCTCAATGACGCTCCGCAGGTTAGCAATTTTGTCGTCAGGAAGACGAGAGGTTTGAGAAACAGTGTCCAGATGGATACCCAAATAAATCATCTGAGGGGATGGGCCCTCAGTCTTCCCTGCTGCCAGGGGAACACCGAACTCTTCCATAAGGGAAGAGAATGCCTGCAAAAGGGCTACGCAATCCCCAGAATCCCGTGTCGAAGCTAACAAAAAATCATCGAGATAATGGGTAACCCCCACCTGGCCAGTTTTATGTCGCAGGGCCCATTCCAAAAATGTACTAAATGCTTCAAAGGCAGCACATGCTACCGAGCAGCCCATGGGCATGGCCTTATCAAAGTAAAACGCCCCGTTAAACTGAAACCCCAAAAGCCAGAAATCCTGAGGATGGATTGGCAATAACCGGAATGCCGATTCTATATCACATTTTGCCAGCATGGCCCCAGGGCCAAATTTTCTGATCATTTTGATTGCATGATCAAGGGAGGCATATTTTACAGAGCAGAGATCCGAAGGGATGACGTCATTCACTGACGTGCCCTCAGGATGGGACAAGTTATGGATGAGACGAAATTCACCTGGGACTTTTTTAGGGACGATCCCCAAAGGGGAGAGATGCAGTTTAGGAAAAGGAGGAGCGTCGAAAGGGCCGGCCATGCGCCCCAATGCGATCTCCTTTGCTATCTTTTTCCTGACCACATCCGGCATCTCCCTAACTGCCTTCTGATTAGCAGGATTGCGTGCCACGGGAGACGAGGCTACCGGAATCCTGAAACCATGGGAAAAACCTTCCCACAGGTAGGAAGCTGCTACGCGATTGGGGTAAAGCTGTAACCAAGGTAACATAGCCGAAAGACGCACTGGGGTAGAAGCCAGATTCATGTCTGGCCTATCTTGCCGCACCTGTTGCTGGCTGGGGGGGGGCTGCTCTGGCAGCCTGTTGCGCGCCCCCCCTTCCCCCTCGAAAGGGCCGCCGGCCACTGTAACATGCCGCGGCAGGATGGTTCCCACCACATTTTTCACACACATGCGGGTACTTGCACGAGGTGCGCTGGCAGGACCCCTTGTTGTAGTCCCAACAACAGACCTTGCGTGCGGATTTTACACCCCCAAATTTTTGCTTCTGTTGCTCCGGGGCTCTTTTCTGGATGTGAGGGGCCACGTAAGTGGACCAAACATCTATATCCCTACGATCCCAGCGGGCCGAGTGTATCTTGTTGGCCCTGGTTCTAAATTTTTTGTCATAAGTAATCGCAGCAGCCTCCCCCGCCATTGAACAGGCTGAGCGAACTATGGACTGATAAACCAACATGTGAAGAGCTCTTTTTGGGTAAGCAGCTGCGACCACTCCTGCAAAAACCTGAAAACAATCGAGCCAACGCTCGAAAGTTTTTTTCCACTTTTGCGGAGCTGGCCCGTTTTTTAGAGGAAGATGCTACCTTGTCCTGGCCGGGGAAATCCTCTTCGGGAGGGGCGAGTTTAAATATATCCACATAGCGGCCCTCCAATATCCTGTTCCGCAGTTTAGAGGACAAGTGAGACCCTGGGATGATGTCCCTAGCCTTGTTGGTGGATACTTTGACTTCCGGCACCGGAACGTCATTCAAATACTCCTGGGTGGCTCCATACTTGGCACGATGGGAGTTGGCTCTCCGCTGCCACGCCCATCTGGGAAGGCCGGAGGCAGATTCGCCAAAACCCCAATAGAGTCGCAAGGAGTCCCCAGACTCCCCGTCGGAACTCGAGGAGGACGACCCAGAAGATGAGGAAGACCTATTTCCTCTACATCTTTTGGCGTGCCCCCCGCAACATTTTTTATGGCGACGTTTTCCGCCAGACGAAACCCGTGAAGGTGCCGGAAGGGTGTCCTCAGCCGAAGACTCCGACCCTGAATCCTGTTGAAAGTTACCTGTAACACGGGCGACGCCAGGAGCTGGAACCGCTGATGACCCGGAAGCGTCGGCTCTGGTCTTTTTGGCCCGCTTTTTGCCATGGCCCTCTGGGCGGCGCTTCCGTCCGGAGGAAGCCTGCGATAGCACAGATGCGTTGTCTTCAGCCGAAGACTCCAACTCTGGCACCTGCTGACCTGACTCCAGCTCCTGCCGGGAGGGCCCTGGGACTGCCGAAACAGAAGAGTGTGAGAGATCTGCTCCTAAGGCCCCAGTGACCTGAGGCCGGGGCAGAACCGCCGTCCTAGAGTAGGTTGCCCGAGGCCCCCTCCCCCTGGCAGCTCTGCGGGCCAGCCTTCCAGCCCCCCGAACCCCAGCCCTGAATGAAGAAACCGGGATCCGGGAAAACTGGGAATCTGAAAACAGAACCCCAGATGGCTGAAAGCCCTCCCCCTCGTCGGCGGACAAGGAGGAATTCTGTGAAGAAGCACCAGCTGTTCCGGAAGGTCCCGCTTGGGCACTGGACTGCGGGGTAGAACGTTGGATGATGCCATCCACATCTGATGTGAAGCGGGCTAAAGCCTCGGGATCACTGGCCAGGCTGGACACAAAGGCCTGAATGCGCCCCATGGTCTGCGCCGAAGATGGTGAGCGCAAGGCCTGGGATGGCCCCTTGATGATCCTCTTTTCCTGGCCGGGCGGCAAATGCGCTGGAACTTCCCCTGACGCCATACTTCGCTGCAGATGAGGAACAAATAGATCACGTGACACGCCAACGGCCTCTCCAACCACTAATTATTATTATTATTAATTATTTAAGTATTGTACAATATAGTAAATTAAAGCAAATCACGCGCCGTAACCCCGCTGGCCACCAGGGGCAACAGCGGGGAAGCTAAAGGAATTAACTGAATTAAATGCAGTAACCCAGCAAGCCACCAGAGGTAACAGTGAAAGGGTAAATAAATCAGAAGCAATTAGGTGCAATAATCCACTGGCCACTAGAGGCAGCAGGATGAAAACAAATTCAATTCAAATTAAATTGGGTGTAGTAACCCAACTGGCCACTGGGGGCAGCAGGATGCACCCTAGGCTGACTCCACTGGCTTGATGTAATGAGCCGACTGGCCACTAGAGGGTGCACCCACAGGAAAATTCCTGGGGGGAAGAGCTCCAACGAAGCACCTGGGAGGAAGGCAGCCACGCTGAAGGAGGCGACAAAATGGCGCTCGGCTGCCCCACCCCACCCCCCGGACTCCCCAGAATCAGGTAAGGGACTTTTATTTCGTTTATTTGTGTGTTTTTATTGTTTTAATTTATTTATTGTCTATGTGTGTGTGTGATTACTTTATAAGGGTATGTGAGTGGGGGGGTGCTTGTGCGGGAAACTAGTAACCAGCACACCGCTGGCTGGCAAATAGCCGCCGCGGTGGGTAGCTGGCGCTGCGTGCGCCGCTGCGGCGGCAGCCGCCCGAAACGGCCGGGAAGCGGCGCCAAGCAGCCGCTCACGCAGCCACCTGAGGCCCCAATGCCGGGAGGGCGGCCAGACGCCGGCGCGGGATGGCAAGCCTCGGCAGCGGCAAACGCAGCCGCTTCGCAATTCAAAGGGAGAGAATCTCCCGAGCGGCAGCAGGGACAGCGCCGGAGGCCCGCAGGCCGCGGAGGCCTCCCTGCAACAGTCCTCCGAGGAGGCTAATCCCTCCTTCTGCACACCGCCGGCGGCAAACTGAGCGCCGCTGCGGTGGGCAGCTGGCGCCCACGTGCTCCGCCGCAGCAGAGGCCGCCCGTGCAGCCGGGAAGCGGCGACCCGGCAGCCGCTCTCGCAGCTACCTAGGGCCCACAACACCAGGAGGGCGGCCAAGCGGCGAAGCGGGGGAAGCGGCAGCCAGGAGACGGCGAAACAGCCGCTCCCACCAATGCGCGCGGGGGCAGGCAACAGCGCCGGAGGCCCGCGCTCCGCAGGACCTCCCTACAGTATTCCCTCACGCGAGGGGGCCGAATGCGGCGCCTCGCGCAGCCCGATCTAAGGAGGGGGAGGCCGAGGGAACCGCCGTGCTGTGAAATCCCCAGGCGGCGTTTCGGGTGTGGGGATGAGCAACGGCTCTTCCAAGGTGGCGGGCAGCCGCTTCGAGCAGCAAGGGAGTTGCGCAACAGCACCAAGGGGGGCCCGAAAGCAGCAGGGCCTCTCCGAGGCAATTCCCCACCCACGGATCCGGCCCCAACCCGGCGCCTCGCCGCGACCGGCAGCGTGGACCCCCGAGCCAAAGGGGAGGGAAAGCTGAAGGAACCGCCGCGCCGGGTAATCCCGGGCGGCGGCTAAGATATAGGGAAGGGGAACGTTGGGGGGGGGAGGGAGGTAGCGGGTGGGGGATTAAGGGCGATGGGAAGATAAGGGGTGAAATTGAAGTACAATTGAGGCTAAGAATAACCAAATTCAAGGATTTCCAAGAGCTAAAGGGTACAATACAACCGTCTGGTAAGCCTTGGCCCAGCGATTCGTCAGCTCAGAAGTCCGATCCGACGATCCGATGCACGAAGCCAGGAGGGCTCCGACGCTGAGTGCGGGGTCATTTATAGGCTCTGGGCTGTCCATCAACAAATTGCAACATATGAATCTCCCCAACGACAGCCAGAGCCCAATCACAGTAGTGGCCATCCAAACTAACCCGCCCAGCAGCCGAGGGGTGACTTGTTAGCCCCCACCGCAACACGTGCTCTCCATGAAGGAGAACACGCTCTGTTGTGGCAGATGTTTCACCTATTCAGCAGTGATGACAGGTGATGCTGCTGCTGGAGAGGAAACAGAGCAATTGCAAAAGGACTCCAGCTTGAAGGCATTAAACCATTAAGATGTAACCCTAACAGTTGAGCCAAGGCGGAACAGACTAGTTTATGATCTTCTCTCCTGCAAAGTTCAAATAGATGTCCCCACACTGAGAACGTACACATTTGCCAACATCCCCTGCAAGAAGACTCCTGAGACAGAGTAATTATTCACATATAACAATAGAAGAACTGCTTAATAATGGCCAAATTATGTAAGTAAGGGGAGGTGACCCCTTCATGGATCACTGCCTTGTCGTGGCGAAGGGGCTTGAATTACTCAGGAAGCTATGGACAGGTCAAGATGGACAGGTCATAGTGGAGAGGCTGGATTATGGAGAAAGCTAGAGAGTTCCAGAAAAACATCTACTTCTGCTTCATTGACTACGCAAAAGCATTTGACTGTGTCGACCACAGCAAACTATGGCAAGTTCTTAAAGAAATGGGAGTGCCGGATCACCTCATTTGTCTCCTGAGAAATCTCTATGTGGGACAAGAAGCTACAGTTAGAACTGGATATGGAACAACTGATTGGTTCAAAATTGGGAAAGGAGTACGACAAGGCTGTATATTGTCTCCCTGCTTATTTAACTTATATGCAGAATTCATCATGCGAAAGGCTGGACTGGATGAATCCCAAACCAGAATTAAGATTGCCGGAAAAAATATCAACAACCTCAGATATGCTGATGATACTACCCTGATGGCAGAAAGTGAGGAGGAATTAAAGAACCTTTTAATGAGGGTGAAAGAGGAGAGCGCTAAATATGGTCTGAAGCTCAACATCAAAAAAACTAAGATCATGGCCACTGGTCCCATCACCTCCTGGCAAATAGAAGGGGAAGAAATGGAGGCAGTGAGAGATTTCACTTTCTTGGGTTCCATGATCACTGCAGATGGTGACAGCAGTCACGAAATTAGAAGACGCCTGCTTCTTGGGAGAAAAGCAATGACAAACCTAGACAACATCTTAAAAAGCAAAGACATCACCTTGCCGACAAAGGTCCGTATAGTTAAAGCTATGGTTTTCCCAGTAGTAATGTATGGAAGTGAGAGCTGGACCATAAAGAAGGCTGATCGCCGAAGAATTGATGCTTTTGAATTATGGTGCTGGAGGAGACTCTTGAGAGTCCCATGGACTGCAAGAAGATCAAACCTATCCATTCTCAAAGAAATCAGCCCTGAGTGCTCACTAGAAGGACAGATCCTGAAGTTGAGGCTCCAGTACTCTGGCCACCTCATGAGAAGAGAAGACTCCCTAGAAAAGACCCTGATGTTGGGAAAGATGGAGGGCACAAGGAGAAGGGGACGACAGAGGATGAGATGGTTGGACAGTGTTCTCGAAGCTACTAACATGAGTTTGGCCAAACTGCGGGAGGCAGTGAAGGATAGGCGTGCCTGGCGTGCTCTGGTCCATGGGGTCACGAAGAGTCGGACACGACTGAACGACTGAACAACAAAGGGGAGGTGAATGTTGAATTAACATACAAGAGGGAAGCATCTGTCTTGGGCATGTAATCAGCTGCATTCTGAGGCTCCCCAGACAAGGATTGGGAGAAATTATTTCCTTCCAGCTAAGTTAGCCTAGAACATGTGAACCCAACCTGCAGCCCCAGCCTCTGCTGTCCTGCATTCATCAAGTTGTGCACATCAGGCCTAGAGGGACCCCTCGCCCCTGCACCAACGACCCCCAAGCCAAAGACAGTGGAAGATGACTCAAGAGTATCCTTAAACAAATGATGCCTCAAGGTGCCTGCCAATTATGTTCTGAAATTCTCTTGCCTGTCCACACTGAATGCCATGCCAAGCAAGAGAATTAAAAAAAGTGAATCAAAGAATGACACAGTGTGGAGTAGGCAAAAAAGAGGGCTCTCAAGGGCCAATGAGGGCCCCGCTGCAAAATGCCTACACAGCCACCAGAAAGGGCAAAAATCCCATAGAGGGAGGGTGCTGTAAAAGAAATTTACAGGGGTCAGGAAGGCTTAAATAGCAGCCTGATTGCCCACTTCCTATTGAGCACTCTAGCCCATGTTATCCCCAAGATCTTCTCCAACTCGCATCTTCTCCCAAAAGGGTGTCCCTAACAATTTAACCCCCATTAAACATTACAAAAGAACTGTTGGAGGTGCAAAGAAGGGTAAGGTACTTTTTATCACATGTGTTGGGACTGTAAGATTATTTTTTAAAAATTGGGAAATGATATACAATGAATTGAAAAAAATGTTTAAAATAACATTTGTCAAAAAAACCAGAAGCTTTTTGGTTAGGTAGGTATTTTAGGACAAGAGTTGCCGAAACAAAAATGGACACTATTTATGTATGATACAACAGAGGCAAGAATTTTAATAGCCCCAAATTGGAAGACTGGAGAAGTACCATCAAAAGAACAATGGCAAGAAAAGTTGATGAACTATGCAGAGTTAGCGGACAAACTGCATGAAAAGGACAATAGTGATTTTGAAAAAGAATGGGAACCCTTTACAGTATATTTGCAGAAACAAAATAAATAAATAAATATGGACTCGTTGGAAGGATTTAAATAAACAGTTACAATTTTATTTACAGAAAAGAACAAGTATAACAATGTGATAACATAGTATTATATACAAACACCAGAAGGCATCATTTGATGTAACAAACCGGAAATGGAAGCTGAGGGAAGTCAACGGGGTTGGGAAATGAATGTTTAGTAAGGATGTTGGATATCTGACATGAGAAAAGAAAATCAATAAAAATTATTTTTTTAAAAAAAAAAAGAGTGGGAGTGCCATTCTCTACAGGAGACACCTACTTTTCCCCTTTTCACGTGACACCAGGGTCCCTGAAAGATAGTGTAAAATGAATCATAGTGCAGGATCATGTATGAACATCTGTTTGAAGGTCTAAAAAGCCCACCTGTTTCTATCATTTTTCAATGTGACGGGGAATCCTGGCAAAGCAGGGCTCCTCTCTAACGATATAGAAAGAAATCTCATCACAAATGGTGGCACACACCTTGGCATGAATACATATATGAATGCATTTTACTCTTCTGACTGTCACAGAGTGCAACAAGAGAAAGAGAAAATAAACTCCTGGGTGTTGGCTGATAAACAACAACAAAATAAAACAGAACAGAAAAGGGGATGAATAAACTGGGATGCCTTCATGGTGGACATTGCTGCCTTTTTCCAATCACAGGTAGGTAGCCGTGTCAGTCTGCCATAGTCAAAACAAAGCAAAATAAAAAATTCCTTGCAGTAGCACCTTAGAGACCAACTAAGTTTGTTCTTGCTATGAGCTTCCGTGTGCATGCACACTTCTTCAGATACACTGAAACGGAAGTCACCAGACCCATAAATATAGTGAGGGAGTGGGGAGGGGTAATATTCAGAAGGGTGGTGGGAATGGATGATCGTCAACAGGTTTTCCACACCTATCAGCTGATCACCCATTCCCACCACCCTTCTGAGTAATACCCCTCCCCACTCCCTCACTATATTTAAGGGTCTGGTGACTTCCGTTTCAGTGTATCTGAAGAAGTGTGCATGCACACGAAAGCTCATAGCAAGAACAAACTTAGTTGGTCTCTAAGGTGCTACTGCAAGGAATTTATTTTATTTTATTTTGGTTTTTTCCCCCAATCAGAACATCAGTGCTCTTAACCCTGCCCTGATTCAAATGCTGGAATCCAGGATTTTGACTGTTGTCTGTTTGTTCTTCATCCTGCAGCGTGGCAGTTCAGACAGATTTGGAAAGAAACAAAAGGGCTTTGATGCTGTACTTGTTTAGTTTCTTAGAACCCTTAAACTATGAGCACATTCCAAAAATAGGCTTCTGGGAGAGTCACAGATTCTGACATCGATCAGTTCTGCTCTGGTAAATGCATCGGTTGAAGTGGCATCTCAGAATCCAGGGGGAAAGCACCCCTGTTTTAAAAGAAGCAGGGAAAGCGGCAACAGTATTAGATTAGTGGCCCCGAGAGTTGGCTTGGCATGCCTGCTGGTTTCTTTTCTTTGGAGAGGGGGAAATGACCTGAGAATGTTGAGCTAAATATTTGGCAAGGAGGCAGAAGCTGGAATAACTTGGCTTTGACCCAGTCCGTAACCAGGGCCCAGATACAAATGTTCCTTTGCGCAACCACTCAGACAAAACAAGTGGTTTGAATAACACCACACTCGAGTCACTGTGGCTCTAAGCTGAGTTGGACTCAGGAGAGAACTTGCTATGGGATCCGCTGCAAATGCGGATGCCTCCTCTTTTTAGCACCCTTTCCATAAGTAAGCATTTAGACCTTTGTGTTTTCATTTTTCTCGCCTTGCCAAGTTTATCGGAATGAATTCTTTCCCTACTATGGGTGTTTGAACTGTTTATCTAAAAACCTTCCAGGAAAGAAGGCTTAATTTGGAGTTATTTTCAGTATGGAGGTTTCTTCTCTGGCAGGTACACACAGCATATAAAACTTGTGCAGTTTGTGTCTATGACACAATATTTTGACAGCCAACGTGCGGTAGCAAGCCAACATTTGACGGTGTATCTGACAGCCGACTTGCAATTGGAGCTAGTAAATTTTGTTAACTTCATTCACTCAGCCAGCCATAACAGATGAATTTTGAATATCAGTGTCACATCTAAATTCAAAAAAATTGAGGACAGCAGTCACTTTTGAAGTCAATTTTCAATCATCAAAAACGGACTATAGACTTCTGAATGTATGTTGGATTTTGGATACTTAAAAAAAAATAGTCTCAACACTAGCATAAGAGACAGTGAAGTGGAGTGGTTAAAATATTGGATTGACACCAGACTAACTACTGGGTTCAGACCCCACTGCTATAAGCTCACTAGGTGAAGGTGGACAGGTCACTTTCTCTTGGCATAATCTACATTACATATTTCTCTTTAGGATGTGAAACCAGGTTCTGAAGGCAGGATACCCAAACTAACAAACTTGCCTTTTAAGAGTCTATGGTTTAGCATGGGTACACTTCTTTCCTTTGGCCTTAGACTGAGATTTGTGTTTTCTGGGACCCACCCTATTCCTGTAACTGTTATTTGTTCTAACGGTTTTTAATATTAAATTCTAAATTGTTGTAGCCTGCCTAGGATCTTCTGGGTAGGTGACAACAACAACAACAACCTTTGTCCAACCGCATAGGCACAAACAGCATACTTCTTTCTTCTTGAACATCAGGGATGGGATTTACAGAACAATCCTACATTCACTTTGCCCCACACCCGCAATAAAGACTCAACTAATCAAGCATAATAGTATTTTCCCCTAAAGGGAAGTTGTGGGTGTGTGACCTGACCTGCGCCAGCCACCCCTACTGGCAGCATTCTGCAGGTGGCACATGCCAAGTCCTGAGAGCACAAAAACCAAACAGGAGGTTGGTAGTGGTCAGCACCATTCACCATTCATGCATCCAGAGTGCTGACCATTTTAAAATATTGTCCATGCCATAAGCAACAGCCAGATTAAACCCAACCCACCACAGGCCAATCTAATTAAGAGCAGCGTAGAGTAAAAAAATCATGCCCCCAATGGTGAATCAGAGAATCCTACTTAGCTTCACATGGCAACTGACAAAGACCTGCACATCTCAAAGGGTGGGAGGGTAGGATGTTGGAAAGAGACCAAGAGAAAGTGCTAAGGGGAGGTGCTTCTCTTTAAAGGAGACCTGCTCCCCCAAGCCAAAAGCCACAAGAGGTCATGTGGGGAATCCTGCACCCCCTCCCTTCACGAGGAAGACTTTGTGAGCCTTTATCCTCTAACAAATGGGGGTAAATTCACTCCCAACGAAAAGATGTGAATGCTACGATGACTGGGAGCGGGCAGAGATATGCCATTGCCTACGATAGTCAACATGTGTACAGCATGGGAGAAGAAAAACACAAATGCAGAAAACACAAAATGGCCGGCGTGCCCCCAACATTGCTAGAAACACTGTTGCAGCCCAACAACTCCATTCCTTTTCTGCAAAGGTCTAAGGCTCTGGGGATAGGGTAGTCATAAACCTACCTCAATAAAAGCTCCTTAAGCATCATGCTTAGCAAGAGTATGGCAAGCAAAGCGCAATGAGGAAAATCATGTCAAGTAAAGTGACAGTGGGCCAAGTCACATTGGGTGGAATCGTGTCAGGCAAGATCAGGTTAAGGCAGATCCTATCAGGACCCTGGAAAGCTACCACCATTTGTGAGCAATGGATTAATGGAGTGAATCAACATGAGGCTCAAAAAAATATAGCCTCATGTCACCTGTCCTGGTTCCTGATCACATGGAAGTCTTTATGTATGCAAGGCTTCCACATGGTCAGGAACCTTAATGAAACAAGGTTCCAAATTGTGTGAAGACATCAGGTGCCTCGTCGGTGTGGCATCTGTTGAATGAACGTGTGGGCTTAAAGGGCTTTAAATGAGTCTAGCCCAGGCTTCCTCAACCTTGGCCCTCCAGATGTTTTGAGACTACAATTCCCATCATCCCTGACCACTGGTCCTGCTCGCTAGGGATCATGGGAGTTGTAGGCCAAAAAACATCTGGAGGGCCGAGGTTGAGGAAGCCTGGGCTAGCCTAATCCTGAATCTTGGTCCACAGGGAGCTCTCAGCTTTCTGGATCCTCAGAAATCTGAACTGCACTTTGCCAGTGTTACCCCACACAAACAATGCCTAACATGTGTTTAAGGGTCAATCCTTTTGGGACTTGCTTCATTTTCATTCCCATTTGCAGAATTTTAAATGATCAGCCCTCAAAAGCCACTGGCTCTCTATCTAGTAATCTACACGGCCATCTCAATTGGATATCTTTTAAGTCAAGTCTTGTTTGAAAACTGTTTTTGGTTTGGTTTTGGCCTTATGTGGCTTATGTGTTTTATTTCCCGGATCAATGCTCTTTGCCTCTTTCAACACATGCTTTTAAAATATAAAATAAAACCTGAACCTGTTTCCTTTTTCCTTTCCTGTTTTATGATGTGGTAAGGAGGCATGAGCAAGGGTTTCATTGCTGCTTCCTTGAATTTATATCCCTGCATTTACAGTGGCTTTTCAATTTGTTCTTTAGATTGTCCACAGACATTCATGAGCAGGCTTCTACTGTTAAGTCAAGGTCTCTTTGAAAGTTGCCTTGTTTCACTTTCAGTTCTGCACACCCAGCCTTGAATTTATGAATGCTTAGTGCAAATAGCCATGTGCTATTTGTCAAGGGCAAAGATTCCCTTTCAGAATTACTGCTGGTGCATTTTATAAGCCGTTGAACAACTCACTGGCTTTCTCTCCCCTCCCCCTGCTTTTGTTCTTTAATACAGAGGTTGGGGGGGGAGAGAAGTCCAGTTTATATTAAGCAGAGATAGCGGACTGAGATATCTGTTACACATTCCTATCGCCCGTCTGTCAATCTTCAGGAAGAATCGTATTCTAATAAACCAAATTGCTTCTAAGAGCTTTTGTTGCTCCTTCTTATCACATCCCTATTTGTCTGACTTCCCTTATTTGGGTAATTCTCAAAAAGGCCCCATTGAGTTTGAAAAATCAGACATTCCTTTGATCTGTTAATAAACTGCTTTTGCTTCCCTTTGTTATCCTTAATATCAGAATATTTTCTTTTGCAGTGCCGTCCTCTGATTCCGAAGATCTTGGTCTGTCATCAAGCAAGACAATATTGCATGTAATTAATGCTCTCAAAGTACTAAATGATATTATTATTGTTGTTGTTATTATTAAGGAGAAGGAGGGCAGCTGGATTGGAGGGTTCCTGGATTTGAGTCAGCAAAACAGGTGTAGCCAACACAATGCCCTCCAGATGTTGGACTCTCCCATTAAACCCAACCAGCTTGGCCAAACTGGAGTTTGGCAGCATCTGGAGGGCATCAAATTGACCTCCCCTGCCAGGGCCATCTTACCCATAGAGGTTAGTGGTGCAGGGCGCCAGGGCACCAAGTTCTGGAGGGCCCCAGGGAAGAGGCGGAGGCTGGACGCAGTGCCTCCCAGCATCAGCTCACCACCCTTGCCCACCTCCGCCATGCCGCGCCGAAGCAGCACCGCACCTGCAGCCTCCGTCTGCCATGGCCACTGCAGCACGAAGTGTCCAGCTGAGCCGGGAGGTGCCACGTCCAGCCTCCGCCTCTTCCCTGCTGGAGGAGCTGCCCTCCAGCCGCTGCCCGCCTTCTCCTGCCCCGGCAGCAGCGCGGTCCTCCCTAAAAAAACTCTGGGAAAGGAGGGAGCTTTGCACCACGGTGCCGGATATGCTTAAGACGGTCCTGACCCCTGCAGTAAAGTCTTGTTCAAATTCGAGTGATGACAGAGATCCAGTCCTTTGCAGTCTTCCAGTCTGTTACAAAGGGAACCTGGTGGAACAGACAGCAGTGCTAGTTCCCTGCCAGTGGTGTTGCTGCTGCTTCCTGGAATGGTGGAGGGGAGGGGAGAGGTGGCAGGAAGGTTGGTGCTGTGTGGCCGGTGCCGTGGAGCCAACCTGGTGCACTCACTGGTGTGCCCATGCCAATGTCAACCTCCCTGCTGCTGTTGTATCACGGCCGGTAAGCTAGCATAGTAGCTCAACTCCACTGACTGATCCACTTCTGTCCATAAACTCCCTTGTAGACAAATTGCCTCTGAGCGGTGCACATCTTGATGCAATGCAATGAAGATAAAAAGAAATCAGTTAAAAACTAACTATAAATTCTGAAATGTCTGAAAACGCCTGCTGCCATATCATACACTGCTTAGAAACTACTGTCCATAAGCGGTATATAAAATGGTTGGAATAAACACAGATTATAATAAATAAACGCTGCATCATCCCGACTGCCTCTGCTTGCTTTGCTTGTCTCTGGCAAATATCCTCTTTTGAGCAGCTGCAGAAATAAATAAATATCCCCTTTAGAAATATGGGTGACCAGGGCAAAGGATCTAAGAGAAATGGAATGAGTCAGAGCATTATTAGATTAACAACTGAATTGTTTGAGGAAAGATGGGACAAACTGCTAAAAATAAATCACTGCTATAACTTTTATAATAACAGTGTATATACACTTACTGGAAGCCATAACTTACAGTGCCTTGACTTTGCTTTATTCCCTTATCTTGTATATCTGCCACCTCTTTCTTTAATGCTTTTTTCAAATATATGGCCTGTGCAACTGGGAATTGGGTTTGTGCCTTCTCTTCTTTCCTTTTAACAAGAAGGAAACAAGCAAACAAACAAAAATGCAAACCCACCCTAACGCTCCCATTGAAAGAAACATTTGTAACATGAGAGATTATTCCATTGGGGGTTTTCAGATGAATTCATCATGGAAAGAAAGAAAAGATGTGTTTTGTGCAAAGAGTCTGCCCCAAGACATCTTGATCATTTGCCTTTGGCATAACTCTCCGTCTCCAACCCCAGCTTCAGCCAAGCTTAAGTATGTGTGACGGCATTTCCTTCCATGCAACTCTTGCTATTTCCTTTTGTGAAAGCTTTTCCTTTGTCAAAGTTAGAGTCAAATCCATACCAGGAGCAAGATTCCTCTGCTGAGGGGCTCCTGCAAGATGTAGTGATAACTACAGACTTGGATCAATTTAAAACTGGATTAGACAAATTCATGGAGGAGAGGGTTATCAGTGGCTATTAACTGTGACCGCTATTTTCTACCTCCACTGTTGGAGGCAGTGATGCTCCTGAATTCCAGCTGTTGAATTCACAGGTAGGGATTGTGCTGTTGTGCTCAGGTCCTGCGTGAGGACTTCCAACAAACATCCGGTGGACCACCATGAAAGCAGGATGCTGGATTAGATGGGCCTTTGACCTGATCCACCAGGGCTTTTCTTGTGTTCTTATAGACCACATGTCAATCAATGATTGTTAGACATGTTTAGAGGCCATATGCCAGTAAATACCATTTCCTATAAGATCAACCTATCCTCCAAGGAGCTCAAGGCCCTCCCCCTCCCTATTTTATCTTCATAACAACTAGTGCTGTTTTACTAGAAAAAGAGGTGCTGGAAGTCACCACAAACACCTCCCTCATTGTCTTAGTATGGCAATGGCGCCCACCTGAGAGGTGCCAGAGCTGAGTTCCGGTGAGTTCCAGCTGAAATAAAAGCCTTGACAACAGCCCTATGAGATAGGTTAGACTGACAGAGAGTGACTCACTGTAGTTCATCCCATGAGCCTCATGGCACAGTGCAGATGTAAACTTGGGTCTCCTGAGTTCTAGTCCTAGTCCAACCTTCTAACCAAGTGTTTCATAAACTTGGGTCTCCAGCTCTTGTTGGACTACAACTCCCATCATCCCTAGCTAGCAGCGGTCAGGCATGAGGGGAGTTGTAGTCCAACAACAGCTGGAGACCCAGATTTGAGAAACACCGCTGTAATCCCCACACCATGCTGGATCTTTCTTCATGCCCTTCATGTCCTCCCATTTGTACACTTCCTGGAAGCCTATGTGGGAAACAGAATGAGATGGAGCTTCGATTTGATCCACCAGAGCTCCCATGTTCTTGAGGCTCAGGATATAGAGGGAAGACCCATAGCTCAGTGGACAGAGCACGTATATTGCATGCAGAAGATTCCAGGTTCAATCCCCAGCATCTCCGGGTTGTGCTGAGAGATGCTCCTGTCCAGAACCCTGGAGAGCTGCTAGCAATGAGTGCGGGTGGACCAATGGTCTGACTCTGCATATGACAGGTTCCTATGGAAACACAGGCAGAACTTGGGAGATGGCTATTCATATCGGGCTGAGCAGTTGTTGAAATTATTTCAAGCTTTCAGCTGCAGATATGATATGAGATAATTTGCTTGCCCTTAACTGAGGTGGGCTCGTGGCCAAAGAGTTTCATGGAGAGAACTCCATGTACCGCAGGTCTTTGATTCTGTTTCCTCCTCCTGAGCACACCCCACCATGCCAGTCTATTGTTTAAAAGAGAATGGCACTCTTGACAAAATGTTCCAATAATGTTCCGAGAAGAAGATAAAAAAAAAAACCACTGACACTGAAAAAAGAGTGTCAAACAAATGAAAGGCTCACTTCGACCCCAGTAATAGAGAAAACCAATCAGCATCTAACGCTGCAGTAGGGAAACATCTCATGAAAGGCAAGGGACGATGACAGCAAAGACAGGGATTCAGGAATGGCTAATTGCCATAGATTCTGCAATGCTAAAAATACCGCACAGTTAGAAATAATGCTCCCTAGAATATGCTGGCAGCAGAAGCAAAACTAACGGTAGAATCATCTTCAATTATAGGTTGGTGGGGGGGGGGAACAGATCTTCACAAAGGTAGAATTATTTAAGCCACCCTAAAATAATGACTTCAGATAAATTTCTTTCATTTTTGTGCCATTATTCTCATCAAAGAGAGAGGGTTTTTCCCCCCTAGCTAGTAAATTCCAAAATAACAATGTAATTTTGCACCATTTGTACCATACATTTAAAGCACATGACTTACTTCCCTCCCAAAGAAGCCTGAGAGATTTGGTTTTGGGATTTTGCTTGGAATTGGAGGAATAGTGGACTACAAATGCAATATATATATTAAAAATGACAACAAAGAGGAGCAAGGATTTCCTGCTCATCCTTAAATGTCTTGGTAATATTCTGCTTCACTGGTCTCCTTCTATGCACCCCAAACACAACTGTCACATCTCCCATTTATAGTATTCAACACCTGGTTTCAGACCTCCCATTGAATTCAGCAGGATTTAAAAGTGCGTAACTTTGACCTAATCGTGTCCATGTTGATCTCCTATGGATTAAAATACTTCGAGCAAGTGCTGGTAAACCATTGCTGTATTATTATTATTATTATTATTATTATTATTATTAAAAAGAAGCCTGTGTAACCACATGAACCATGGATTCACTGGACCAGAAAAAAAACTGCCAGAATTTAAAGAACGCAGCTACAATTTGGATTACAATTTGGGTGAGCGGTGTGAGATCTGATGCCTCACACTCAATGGGTATTTCATTTGCTTTACTTTTCTTTGGAATAAAAAAAAAAATCAACAGCAGCAGTAATATGATGAAATTAGCCAATTTCTTCAAATCTTTTGAGGATTAGCACAGTGCTCCGACACATTGCTACATCATTGCAACAGCCTGTAAAACCCTCAGAAAAGGTGGTTGAAATTAAGCTATTGTGCATCATGATAACAACTGGTGAAGACTGGATTAGCACACTGGAACAACTGTCAGTGTGTGACGAGTTATTGTCAGGCCATCCTTCAGCAGCTGCTGAGCTCCATGGGTGCCAATGTCTTCTGGGGATTGGGTCCACCCAGCTCAGCATGCCAAGGAAGAGGAGGAGGAGGAGGAGGAGGAGGAGGAGGAGGAGGAGGAGGAGGAGGAGGAGTTTGGATTTGATATCCCGCTTTATCACTACCTGAAGGAGTCTCAAAGCAGCTAACATTCTCCTTTCCCTTCCTCCCCCACAACAAATACTCTGTGAGGTGAGTGGGGCTGAGAGACTTCAGAGAAGTGTGACTAGCCCAAGGTCACCCAGCAGCTGCATGTGGAGGAGCGGAGACGCGAACCCGGTTCACCAGATTACAAGTCTACCGCTCTTAACCACTACACCACACTGGCTCTCACTGGCCCTATTTTACTTTGTAGCAGGTGTCTGTGAGCCACCTACCATTTCCAATTTCCCACATTCCCCTGGATGGGGCACTGTAGGAAATTCACATGCATGTTGCAGATTGTAGCGTTGGCCGAGGTGGAATTTACATAAAATTTATTATTGGTGAGCCTGGCATCACGTATGCAAGGATGTGACCTGACCACAAAACTAGTAAGAATCGGTTAAGAAGGAACCTAATGGCTGAATGTTAAAGTGAAAAACAATTCCAGATTAGAGACAAGGGGGGTTCTAAACATGAACAGTGAAAAATGGGTTGGGTAAGTGTTCCCAAGGACTGTGGTTGGATGAGACATGTTGAGGTCCTCGGATGGCAGACGGTGGTTGAGTAAAGGATGAACAGCTAAGATGACTAAATAATAAGAAGAATAATAATTTATGTATACCCTGCCCATCTGGCTGGGTTTCCCCAGCCACTCTGGGTGGCTCCCAACAGAATATTAAAAACCCGATAAAACATTCAACATTAAAAACTACCCTAAATATCTATCTGTCTATCTCTCTATGGTGTCCATAGAATGCACCTTCAGCAAATGACATAGTGAAGATGGCAGATGCAGCTTTGTCGGGAAGGAATCCCACAGCTTAAGAGCAGCCACGGAAAATGCCCTCTCCCAGGACACCTTCCAAATTTCTGAGAGCGGGGAGCTACCAAGTGGCGAGCTACCATCTGCTCATCTTAGCACCTGAGAAGGTCTGTAGGGAATGAACATCTCTTAGGTGCCCAGCCCCTCCCCCCAATATTTAGGGCTTTAAACATGAATGTGACTACCATGAACAGGGCCCAGAACTGAACTGGCGACCATTGCAACTTATTGCAATGCAGGGCCTTCTTTGCTGAAGTACCGTTAAGTCTATTCTGAGCCTTATTTCAAGGTGAAACCCCTTTTTTCTTATTAGCTGGGTTTCTATTTCCGTCTGGCTTGAGCTCCCTTTGCTTAAATCCAAGTGCCTTCTTCTATCTATCCTCCACATACGTATGCTGTTGCCAGAAAAGAGCTAAAATTCACAGAGCTGTCAAGACACCCATTAAAACAGGGAGATGCCAATAATCCGGCAGCGGCATTCGAGAATTAAATTCCTGAGGAATTTGCTCTCCTAATGAGAAGTAAGGGAGGGAAAGAGTGTGAAGACCGAGCCGCTTGGAAATGTGGAATAAAGCAAAAATATTATAAAGGAGAAAAGAAAGAGGAACCCTAGCCCCTTGGAGAGCTACAATTCCCAGAGTGGTTTAACAAGCCACCCCTCTTCACAGGAAGCTCTGGGAATTGTAGTTCTGTGAAGGGAATAAGGGCCTCCTAACAACTCTCAGCACCCTTAACAATTGACAGCTCCCAGAATTCTTTGGGGGAAGCCATGACCGTTAAAAGTGGAATTCAATTGCTTTAAATATATGGTGTGAATGGGGCCCTAGAAAGACAGAGTCCCAGGGGAGGGGAGTACTACTTTCCTTCTTGGCAATGGGAAATATAGCACACAAGCTTATGGAGTAGAGTACGGAACAAAAGTCCAGTCTCTTTAAGTTAGAGGGACTCTCAGAGACTAGGGAAGGAAGCTATGAGCCTCCAGAGATCATTGATGTGTCCTAGCCTAGTGTCTGACCCAGGGACTCGTGAGCGGAGATACGCAAGACTCTGATGATAAATTTCAGAACTGTGCAGTCATAGAATATCCACTCTCAGCCATTACAATATGATGCCCCCCTGGAGTCTGCACAGTTATATCCTAATCAGACAGGAGACACTTACCCATGCAGAGCTGATTTAGGGGCTTCCAAAATATAAGGATTAGGAAAGTCAGGAGAAGAAATATGCTTAGCTAACAGGCTGTTTGGTGTTGGACAAAAGGCATTCCTAACCAGCAAATCTTCAAGATCAGACTGCTTGCATTTTAGGAACATGATAGACAGAACTTAATTAACTATATCCATGAGTCACAGAACAAAAGCAATGGATACATTTTTATTTGATTTTTTAAAAAAGCGTAGACCTTATCTTTTGCTGCTTTATACCCAGTTCTAATTAAATGTGGATCTGTATTTTTTTATAAAAAAATACACCTGGAAAATCAGTGTGGTTTCTGGGTAATTAATTGAAGTACTAAGGTCAATGTGTTTGAGCAGCAGTGATTGTATTATTATGCAGATCTCTGTGATATATTTTTACTGCAGTTCATGGAAATGCAAGCTTGGCAGATATCAAAAAGCCCCCATCAAGTCGCAACAGCTTAGATGGCTTTGAAAATGATTTGGACGAAATCACAAGCCATTCCCCGCCCCACGGTTCTCCCTCATGTGATAATAAACTGTCTCGGGCCCTACCGTCAGCAAATGAGGCCTTGTTGGTGGTGCTGCCACTGGGGCCTTGCCACTAGGGGGTCTACAAGGCCTTCTTCAGTCTTTTGATTCTATATTCAACATTGCCTGCACATCATAGGCTTGTTCACACATTGTGCGCCACCCAGGTGCCATCCATCTCGACACGGGTATAAGTGTTTGTGTGAAAGGGTGTACAATTGTCATTCAGCTCAACTATTTGTGTGCACAGGTACACAGATCATATTCCCTTAGAATATACAGTGGTACCTTCGGTTGCGGATGGGATCTGTTCCAGAAGTCCAGTCCGATCCCGAGGTTTCTGCAACCTGAGGACCGCTTCTGCGCATGCGTGCATGGAGAAAGCTGGTAAAATACTTCCGGGTTTGCCGCGCACGTATCCCAAAATTTATGTAACCAGAGGGTTATGTAAACAGAGGTACGGCTGTAATATGTAAACAGCCATTGTCTCACAACAACATGGGCTAGGTATACCTGTGTGTATCGTCCCCCTGCCCCACCTAAATTGAATTTTTAACACTGAAATGGGCACCCAAACCCCCATTCTGTACTTGTCCTGTCCTCAGAGGGCTCACACAGACTGGTTTATTTCCTTCAGTTCCGATATTCCAACATAGTTTGGAGGTAATCAAGAGAGAATCTAGGGGGGAAGACACATTTTGTGCTGCTGAACTTTAGAAATGGATGCACTCAGCAGTCATGGGACATCCTTCATCCCATCAGCAATTTGATATCCCTTCAGTAATAATAAACACATTTACTGCTATGTTGAACAGCTTTTTGCTGAGATAGTCAAACACAACTATTACACATGGGCTGACATCCAGGTTTCATTTTTGACACGTTCCTAACATCCCTCCCAAACACTCCCCCCCCCATGCACTTATTCATCCTTAGGAGCAAAGCATACATGATTTGGAGCTCTGTCATCTGCAACTTTGCTCCATTGTTGTTGTTTAATGAAAAAGCATCCAACAGACTGCAATCTTGAGCAGAAGACCAGCCAATGGGAAGGAGATGCTTAACCCTCTTTCCTTACTCCATCTTCACCCTCAGAATCACCCGCAGTTAGGAATGGGGAAGCGGTTATTTCCAGTTTCCATTTAAAGGTGAATCTACATGATTTCTGCTTTACCTAACAGCGTGTGAACCAAAAGACAGCCATCCATCAAAATTTGCACTTTTCTGAATTTTGCAATGCATTTTTTCAGTCAAGTAATTTGTACAACAATGCAATTACCAGGGTAAAGTGTGCATAAAAATGCATAGATTGCTGAAAATAACAGGCATGAATGCATTATGTCAAGGGAAATTGCTTTGCAAAAATATGTCTATATTTTGGAAGATTGTAGTCGAACACATGTCTAATAGGAGAAATTTGCACTAAAATGCTGGTGAATCTTCATGGGACTACACACACACACACACACACACGTGGAGATCTAAACAGAAGGTTGGAAAAGAGAGAGAAATCAAAATGGGCAGGTCTGCCCAGTTACTTTTCTTCCAATGGGAGAAAATGTACAGGTGCCAATATCTTTTCCTCCGCTATGAAGAGAAAACTGCCTGCCCCCAATTAGTCCTCTACTAAAGAGTGCAGATGTCCGTGACTCAATTTTGTCCTTAAGACCAAGAGAAATCTACCGAGATCTGGGAAAGCAAAGTATATTATATGCAGTTGTGTCAAAACGAACTGTGTTAGAATGAGAGAAGGAACATTAAAATGGACTACTGGAACATATGCAAACAGATATGAAACATTTATTTCATTATAAATGCATCAAGGTGATTGTGACAAGTTTATGTACATACTGATGGTTGTGGAGGTATATTTATTTTTGTATATTTATTTTGGTCTTGTTTTTTGTTTCAACTTTGCATAACTTTGGATACAACTGGGGGGGGGGGTTAAAAAGGAAATCTACGCACAAATTTACAGTGTGACCTGCACTCATATGCATGAAACAATAAGTAATATTTCTTTCTTTCTCTTTCTTTCTTTCTCTTTCTTTCTTTCTCTTTCTTTCTTTCTCTTTCTTTCTTTCTCTTTCTTTCTTTCTTTCTTTCTCTTTCTTTCTTTCTTTCTCTTTCTTTCTTTCTCTTTCTTTCATTCTCTTTCTTTCTTTCTTTCTTTCTCTTTTTCTTCTTTCTTTCGTTCTCTTTCTTTCTTTGGATTATCTGTCAGTTCTTTCTCAAAGCATGTCATACAAGTGGAATCCCTGGCACACCCACTTCCTTATCCTCTCTCTGTGCTCCATCCCAGCCTGCAAACTCATGTATTGTTCTAGGAACTATAGTAACAAGAAAAGAGAGATTTCCCAACTTCACAGAGGTTTACCTTCTCTGAGGATCAATTTCTTATTGTGCGCAGAGGTACTGAGTCACAGACACATATTTTCTCCCATCGGGACATCCTGAGGGCACCCGATTCAGCACTGCGATCCAGTTCTTAATAATAGTTCTGCATCGTGGTTTTGCATGGCACATTTGCTGTATTAAAAAACCCTGGAAACCCAATTGACCTTCCTCTGGCCTCCTGAAGCAGTTCCTGTGTGTTCTGTTGTGTAACCTTTATGCTAAGCACCTAATGTTAGAATTTTGAAGCCCTTGACCTGTTGCATCTGAACAAACTTGCTTGGAAAAAAAAAAAACCTGATGCAGATGGGTCATTCTAAAGAACCACAGTGGCTGATATAGCAGGATGTAAACGAGGGGAGGGAGCTGCTGTAACGAAATGTGTATGTTTTGATTTGGAGTCTCATATTTTGAAACCTCTCTATTATGGGGAATCAGAAAGTCACATCTTTTCCAAACATTTGGGCCAGTACTTTTTTCCATACAGAACCACCAGTACCTCCAACGGCACCGACAAGAAGACTCAGTAAATGTTATGTACTGAGTTGAATAGGATCCAAAATGCAGCAGTCTGATTGGTCCCAGAACAATAGGATTGAGATTGCAGCAGTCTGATTGGTCCCAGAACAATAGGATTGAGATTGCAGCAGTCTGATTGGTCCGCAGGAGCCACCCAATCCAGCTCCAGGTGGAAGTGAATCCTCACTGCGATTGGCATACAGGAGTATCCTGGAATTAGCCAATCACATGGGGCCCATTGTTTAAATAGTGTATATAAAGCAAACGTTTTGGGGGAACTGCATTCCTCACTACTATGAGCTGAATAAAGAGCATGAAATTCACACTTGACTCTGAGTATATTTCAGTAAATATATCCCCAATGTTCCACAATGCATGGAAGACAGCTTGATCTTCTATGGAATGGCCAACAGGGTGATTGAGAAAGTCCGGGAACCCTTTGAACTGGCCTTCAAGGTTGCAGAACAACATTAGAAAACCTGAGGTCCTAACAGTATTGTTGCTCCCCCCCCCCCACAAAAAACCTCCCGTCAGCCCCAGGCAGAATGTCAGTGGTCAGGGATGATGGGATTTCAAGTCCAGAAATATCTGGAAGACCAGGTTCTGCACTTCCGCAGAATGGTGAGTCTGAGGCTGCCTTCACATGGCAGTTTATTCAGTTTTCATGACTTTTCTCTAACTGTTTAGTTCTGCATTCTTTTTGATCTTTTGCACGACGTACAAGTCGATTCCGGGGCTTTGCTGAAATATAGTGCAAGTTTAGTGCTCAATCCGTCTTATGTGCTTTCAGGGGGAAAAAAATCTGTTTGCAAATAAGATGGAACTGCTAAACATGGACTATATTCCACTTTAGTTCCAGTAGTGGCTTTTACATTGTGTGAAAGCTCAAATACAATGTGGCAGTTAACAGCTAGGGAAGCGACGTGGAAAGGGAATAAGCTGTCATTTGGATGCAGCTTTAGTTGGAATGGGAAATTCGGGGGGGGGGGGTTGTCATGTGAAGAAGAAGAAGAGAAGAGAGAGAGAAGAGTTTTGGATTTGTTATCCCACTTTATCACTACCCGAAGGAGTCTCAAAGCGGTTAACATTCTCCTTTTCCCTTCCTTCCCCACAACAACACTCTGTGAGGTGAGTGGGGCTGAGATACTTCAAAGAAGTGTGACTAGCCCAAGGTCACCCAGCAGCTGCATGTGGAGGAGCAGAGACACAAACCCGGTTCCCCAGATTATGTATTTTAGCAATATTGGTTACGACAAGGTTCGTGCCTCCTCTTTCCCCCTAGGAGCTGTGGGCAGCCTTCAAAGTTCTTCTCTCCTTTTATCCTCACAACAAGCCTGTGAGGTAGGCAAGGGTGAGAGAAGGCAACTGCCACAAGGTCGGTCCAGGGGGGAGCAGGGATTTGAACATGGACCTCAGTTATAGTCGGGCACCATTTCCCACTGGCTCTTCCACAGTGCGAAAAATAATGTTTGCACAATTTATTCTATTGAAGAATTTGTCCCTCTCAAGTATATACTAATAGGCCCTCTAGAACACAAACACAACACACACCACTGACCTATAGCAAGACACTCCATTTTGCTAAATGTATGTATTTTACATTATTACTTGGGGTTCACAAGTGTCATGCTTTTCCTTTCTGTTGTGTTTGTCTAAGCTTTTCATTTTCATAGATAGAGTAAATGGCCTTGGGCAAAGCAGCTTTTAAATAAAGTCTGAGTCTTTCACTCTCCATTGTGTAAAACCTGAAAATACTTGTTGGAATGTGATCTCTTCCACAGCACAAAAATAGACTTGGATTTGTAACTCATTATGTGTTTAACTCCTAGTTACTATCAAAATCTACCTGAGAGCTGGGTGTTCCCATGTCAGCGAGGCAAAAAATAATAATACAGCGTGAATCATCGCAGCAATGCATTTCATTTACTTAAACCTTGGATATTTTCACTGACAAGAAAAAGCTGCCATCAAATTCCAACCGCTTACCCTCCCAGATAAGTCACCACCCATAAAACTATTACCAGGCAATTTTTAACAATTAACGCCATGTCTGAGAGATAGTTTCTATGGAGAATCTTTGCTGATGGCTTCAATCAGTTAAGAATCCTCATCATTATGGCACCACTTAATCAAATATATTTGCTAATGTGAAATTGCAGAAATGGCACTTTTGCAGGTGCCACGTAATACCCATTCCACATTTATAAGAAATCAATCATTTAGTGTAGCAGCTATCAATCAATCAATCAATCATCCACGCTTTGGAAGTTCCTGGCTATCAATGATCTCAAGCAGGTGTTTTCATTATACTCTTTTCAACACCTGCTTAAAGCACTTTTGTGTAGGCAAGTCCACACATATATGTAGGGTGCTGACATGTGTTTTCATCTGCCTTTTTGCTTGTCGTTAGAATCATAGATTTGGAAGGGGCACCAAGGGCCATCTAGTCCAACCCCCTCCAATGCAGGAATCGAAACTAAAACACCCATGGCAGGTGACCATCCAAATTCTGCTTAAAAACCTCCAGTGAAGTCTGCACCACTGTCAAAAGGCTCTTACAAGGGTCTCAGATTTCAGTGGGGCCCCGTGTTATGCCTTACTGAAATAAAGATACACTATGTCCAAAGCATTCCCCTGATGCACCAAGTTTATAACTCCATCAAAAAAAAGAAATGTGATTCATCTGGCATGATTTGTTTTTTAATTTGATTTTAATTTAGACACACACACACACAAATTGAAATAGAGAGCTTTCTTACTGTCCATTTCATTATGTTTTTTTAACCCTTTTAGTAGACCACTTTGAGGTTTTACGTTGTTTGTTTTCAATCAAGCGGTATAATTTTTGTGTGGAATAAAACAAATTGTGAATTTGACTGTTGCTGCAGCGACTAAAATTCCTTCCAAGCCCCATTAACCAGTGGCAGACAGTGTCCACAGCAAAGATGTATTACACCGAGGGAGGGTGGTAGTGGATCCTTCTAACTGGAGATGCCTGGGAATTTCTTCATGCAACACAAATCTTTTTTTCAAATCAGCTACAGTCCCACTTCATTTTGTTGCTAGGGATCCAGAATCTCCAAAGTTTGCTGGGGTATACTCTCTCTTTCTCTTTACCTTTTCTGTATTGGGTTTTTGATCATTGGTCCTCTCACTTGGTTTATCCAACCAGGCTGATACCCATGGTTGCCTGGTGCTGTAAGTTATGCAGTCCCATAGAGCTGGTCATTCCTTGCTCATGTAAGTTTCATGAACAAAGAAGAACGTCCCTGTGATGCATCAAGGAGGGTGTTTTCTTCTTGTTGTATCATAACGTTAGAACTTCTGCTAGTCAGGAGTCAGCAAGCTAGACCAACTGATGGCCTGAATTGGTAAAAGTCTTTCTTTCGTCTTTCAAATTCATATGACTTTCTTGCTTTGGATAGGCAGAGCTCCCTCCTCTGCTGAAATGAAAAGGAAAGACCTTGTGGCAATGGAAAATCCACGGAGCCATCAGAAATGCTACAGGGGACCACTTATATGTGGAATGTCTGCAGGGTGTTCTGTGTGTTTTATTGAGCTGCTCATTCTCGCTCTGAACTCCTCTCCGTGACTCACATTTCACAGAAGGCAATTGGCAAACGCCTCATTGTTGTGGTTTATTTGCCACACAAACAGTGCTGAAAAATGCACACACACACACACACACCCTTCTGAAAATATCGCTTTCTGTCATGCACAAGCACAGCCTTCAACTTCTCCTGCCTACGTGCCTCCTTCCTTTCTTCGCAGTTTGCAAAAGAGCGCAGACTGACAATGCTGGGTATGTGTGTAATGTCACCCACTTATCCCTGCCAACGTACGCACATAATGCAGAGTGCATCAGGCCAACTGAAGGGCAAGCATCATTCGGATACTTGTTGGAACAGGAGATGTGGCTTAGCTTGTTTTTCAGGGACTTAATCCTTTTTTTTTTTTTATAAGAATTTATTGGCATTTTTCTATAACAAACATGTACCCACACCCACACCTACAATTAAACAAATGCAAAACAGATAAAACAAATACAAACAATGTCAAGCTTTCTTATTGCATCTTCCTAGGAAAAAAAAAAAAAATTTCTAATTCCATATCTTGACTTTTGACTTCCCCTGCCTTTTCACCTTCGAGTTTGTATCCTTGATCTATTTTATAACCATTTCTCCTACAAAAAAAACATTAACTTCAATTGTATAATTACATTCAATTATATCTTCAACATTTACTAAAAATGCATCATCATAATAATACCTCACCATTTAATCTTCTAAATCCATAAACTTAATCCACTTAAATTCACTTTGCTTATACTCCACCTCATAGATCTTCACAAATCAATCGCATCTAATCTATCTCTTCTATCCTTAAGGTTGCTGCTAATAACGTAAAAACTTGAAATATCTCCTTTCATGTTCAAATAAAAATTATAACAAAGTGTTGTTGACAGTATTCACCCTCCGATTTCAATTTACCATATCAGGCTGCTTAAAGTTTTACTTAATACTTCACCCCACACCCCCTCTGTCCATTATTCTTCTCCTGATGGCATCAGCACTGAACTTCCATATCTCTTCCCTCTCCAAGCGTCCACAGATCCAGGCACAGTCCAAACCTCTCCTTGCCGCGAGTTCAGAGGTGTCCCTCTCATCATCTCTCAGCTTCTTCGGTTCTTTGTAACATTCCTTTTCTTCTTGTAAATACCTTAATTCTCTGTCCCTGGCCCCCGAGCTCACACCTCGGGGACTGGATATACGAAATCTTAACGTCGCCTTGGGGCTGCCACCCCCAAAAGGCGAATTTCTTCTCCGAAGTAGCTCATTCATTTCACTCCATCTTTGCATCCATCCTCTCAGCTCTTTGGCAAGGCTTCTCTCAAAGTATCAAAAGTTTTGTAAGCCTCCTCTGTGGGCAATTGGTTCCATTTCAGACCCCCACACAAGACTTTGACTTTTCTATAAAGCAGTTCCACCTTCAAGGCAGTGAGTCTCTGTTCGTCCGTTAGTCCAGAGTTCAGTGCCAGTTCAAGGACGAAACCCAGCATACTGGCAGAGGAGGAGGAAGCGGGTGTCATATTTCTACTCCCCTCTTTGTTCATCGCCATTTTCCTGAACTGGAGCGCAAATACCGCAACTTTAAGAGGAGATATTTTCCTCTAGTTAACTTCCCAAAAGAAAAGTTTGCCAGTCTCCTGTGTCAATTTTAAATACATTGTAACCAGTTCTGTAGCAGCAATCACTCAAATTGGTTAGATTCTTGAGCTCGAAGGGAGGGAGGGCAGGCTGCCATTCTCCTTCCCCCCGGATCGTTCCAAAAGCACGATTTCTAATCAAATTCTTTACTCACGACCACCGGGTTCTTTTAGCTCCATTCTTCACAGGTAGAACTTGGACGCTCACCGCGGGCTCTGTCGCCGCATTTGCATCCCGGTTGGGGCATGTCCCCGAAGCCCGGCTCCGTTTGCCCTTCACCCCCACTCCCCCTTTACAGGGGGGGCAAGGGAAGGGTTCAGAGCCTCCGCGGGCGCAGCCGGGGAGCCCAGGGTGCGGGACGCACCCCAACCGGAGCCGCGCGCTGCGGTAGCGCGGCTCCTAACCCCCGGGATGGACAAGGCGCTTCGGGGGACTTAATCCTGATTTGATTTTATTCTTTGGTAGTTTTACAAAACGAAAAACACACACGCCGATAAATAAATTTTAGAAAGGGGCAAGATTAGACACGGACAACCAAATGGTTTCTTTTTAAAAAATTGATAAGAGTATCTGAAGAAGTGTGCATGCACACGAAAGCTCATACCAAGAACAAACTTAGTTGGTCTCTAAGGTGCTACTGGAAGGAATTTTTTATTTTATTTTGTTTCTTCTATAGTAGATAAGAGTACCCTGCCACAAACTATTGTTATAACACCACGAGCAATATCTTTCCATGCCATGTGCATATGTACTCCCATGGCCACGGTTTATCAAGGAGACTTGGGGCTCTTCCTGACTATCTCAGTGATGCCGTTGGCCCCGTGTGTGTGTGGCAGCTGTAAGGAAGGCAAATTCCATGCTAGGGATCATTAGGAAAGCAATTGAAAACAAAATTGCCAATGTAATTATACAAATCTATGGTGCGACTGCATTTCAAATACTGTGTACAGTTCTGGTTTCCCGTCCTCTGAAAAGATATTGTAGAGCTGGAAAAGGCTTAGGAATGGCTTAGAAATGATCAAGCTTTCAGCATTTGGGACTTTTTTGTTTCGAGAAAAGGCAAGTAAAAGGTGACATGACAGAACTTTATAAAATTATGCATGGCATGGAGAAAGGGGTTTCTCTCTTCCTCTCTCGTGACACTAGAACTCGTGGGCCAAAACGCAGAGGCCTTGCAGGTCTGTTTATAGACCAGTAGGCCAGACGTTCCTCACCACTGGAGTCCAGCCAAAGGGTTAAATCTCTGAGTTAAATGTAAATATATTCTGTCTGCAGTGTGCACACATGTGGAATTTCGTCCCTGCAAAGTGTGTCTGGTTTCTTCACTATGCAGCTTTCGGTGAATGCTGACAATGCGGCAGCTAGACTGGTGACTGGGAGTGGCTGCTGAGACCATATAACACCGGTCCTGAAAGACCTATATTGACTCCCCAGTATGTTTCTGAGCACAATTCAAAGTGTTGGTAAAGGTAAAGGTACCCCTGACCGTTAGGTCTAGTCGTGGACGACTCTGGGGTTGCGTTGCCCATCTCACTCTATAGGCCAAGGGAACCAGTGTTTGTCCGCAGACAGCTTCCAGGTCATGTGGCCAGCATGACTAAGCTGCTTCTGGAAAACCAGAGCAGCGCACGGAAACACCGTTTACCTTCCCGCCGTATCAGTACCTATTTATCTACTTGCACTTTGACATGCTTTCGAACTGCTAGGTGGGCAGGAGCTGGGACTGAACAATGGGAGCTCACCCCGTTGCAGGGATTTGAACCACCAACCTTCTGATCAGCAAGCCGCTAGGTTTAGACCACAGCACCACCTTTAAAGCCCTAGATGGCTTTGACCCAGTATACCTGAAGGAGTGTCTCCACCCCCATTGTTCAGCCCGGACGCTGAGGTCCAGCTCTGAGGGCCTTCTGGTGGTCACCACACTATGAGAATTGAGGTTACAGGGAACCAGGCAGAGGGCCTTCTCAGTAGTGGCGCCCACTGTGTGGAACGCCCTCTCATCAGATGTCAAGGAAATAAACAACTACCCAACTTTTAGAAGACATCTGAAGGTAGCTCTGTTTAGGGAAGTTTTTAATGTTGAATGTTTCATTGTGTTTTTAATGTTCTGTTGGGGGCCGCCCAGAGTGGCTGGGGAAACCAAGTTTGATGGGTGGGTATATAAACAAACAATTATACAATGCACACTGGTCTTGGACCTGAGATGTTTGTTTTCAGGGCCCACCCTATTCCTGTGACTGCAATCAGTTTTAACTGTTATTAATTCTGAATTTTAAATTGTCGTAATCCATTCTGGGAGCTGGTGGTGAAAGACTGGCGAAAGGCTAGTAATAAATTCAGTCAATTAAAAATAGACATACGTGGACATTAAGGCACCATATAGGAGGCTGGCATCCTTTCCTTTGAACTGTTAAGCCTGGGGATGAGATCTGGCAATAAGACAAAAATGTCCTTCTGCAATGTCTTCAGCCAAACCTACCTCACATGGATTAAATGAGGAAGGTGAGAACCATGTATGTCGCCGTGAGCTCCTTGGAGGAAAAGGTGGAATACAAATGAAATAAATATAGAGAGCTGATTCTTAGAAATTCAGCAGCAGAGGTTAATGCAGATCTTAACTGGAAAGTAGGAGAACTTCTTCACTTATACAGGTCGCATAATTCACTGGGCTGTTTGAGTCTCTTTCCCCTGGTTCCATCTGCTTATTGCTTTGCTCAGTGGCTGCCAATGAATTCTCAATGACCTTTTCCAGCTTCCCGGACAACAATGATCTGCCATTTGGAGACATTTGCCGGCCTCTGTAGTTAAACTCCCAAGGATGGTTTGGTCCAGATGTTAAAATCTGAGTCACAGCATATTAAGCCTCTTATAGCCCTTATCTGAAACGGCCAATTTCAGTGCGAAACACAAACTAATAAGGGGGGGGGAGAGGTCTCTTTCCCATCAAATGCAAACTTTAATAGGCTCTTGGTTAGAGTTGAATGACCTGCCTTTAAACTTGCCAGCATGAACAACCATAATTTACTTACAAGGTGGACAAAATATTCGGAGACTTCCCTGTTTCCCCACTTAGCCAGCCAGAGATGTAGTGACCACCAGCAATTAATTACAGCACTTCTAATAAAGAATGGATCCAATGTCTCTCATGAAATTATGTCAGGAGGGGTGCAACTTTAAACATTTGTTAGGGAGTTTTAAAAATCACAGGGCTGTGTGTGTCCCCCCCAAGGTTGTAGCCAAGTCCCTCAGGTGTTTAACAGGCAGCAGGAATGCACAGAAGTAAACCTCACTGAATTCAATGGCCTAGTTTGGACTGGCAGAAGTTTTAGGAAGGTGCAATTTAGGGCTTAGCAATATATTAGGAGGGTGCAATTTAGGGCTTAGTAGTTTATTTGCCTTCTTAGTCACTATTCCATTATTTGCCAATCTAATATTGTTTCCCCATATATAAATTGCTCTCTTATATTTCATTTGTGCATTTTTAAAAATCCGATTTAAAAAATGGATTAAATAACGAGGAAGGAGATATCCGACGAAACATTAGAAATAACTTTCTGATGGTAAGAGGTGGTGTACTCTCCTTTATTGGAGGTATTCGAACAGAGGCTCTCTACAATCCCGTGGTTCTAGATATCAGTTATTGCATATATTAGTTATATTCCTATTTTAAGTGAAATGCTTGAACAATATGACATTGCTCCTTAGATAGGGAGATTGCATGACAGCAAAGTGTGACCATTGCTTCTTATGATCTGAGCCCTATCCTTCCACTGAGTGCAATGCTTTCTAGAACCTTATTGGTTCTTTTAGCTGATGTTTCACACTTGCCCGATGAATACTGACAGCGCAGGCTCAGTTGTGGGACATCAACTCAGATTATGCTTTATTATTAATTACAGATAAAGAGTTTCAGGGTAAGGGTGCCCTGCTTTTAACGGCAATGACATAAAGCCCTGTTTAGGTGCCAAAAATATCATCATTATGAGCAGTGAAAAATTCATATTATGTGCCCAGGGCCTGCCCAAAGTTATTTTTTTGGCACCTGATGAGAATAACAAAATGATGCCCCTATCCCTGCCAGGGAAGAAAGGATGGGTAAAGATCTATACCAGGAACAAGAAGGAAATAAAGATCCACATCAGGATCTGCTGCCCCTGTAGATCCTGCCACCTGAGGCGGTCACCTCACCTTACCTCCTGGGTGGGCCAGCCCTGCATTGGGTATGGTCCCAGGTAGGGATGGGGAAAACATTTGTTTTTTTTTTTTTTAAATAAATTTTATTGTTCTTTAAAAATATTCTTACATATCTCACATATGTGAATGAATATATACAAAAAAGGAAAACACAGTCCAAAACATATGTCTACATTCACTGTCCAAAGAAAAGAGAAAAAAAAAAGAAAAAAAAAGGGGGAAGAAAGAAAAGAAAACAAATGAAAGAGAAAAAGAAAGAAAAAAGAAAAGGAGAGAAAAGAAAAGAAAGAAGTCAGAGGGGGAGTAAAGAAACTCCAGCTGACATACATGGTTAAGCTTCACACACAAAAAGAACTTCCACTGCTTTAACAACGCTTCATATTTTAAATAAATTACCTTGTTCTATCTGTCGTTTGTACATATTTCACAAATTTTATAGATCTTCCAAACATCGCTTTACTAACTTTACTAACTTTAATTCCTTTCATTATTCTAGACACAACCAATATCTTCTATTCTTATCTTGTTTCCCCAAATATTCATTTATATATTTCCATTGATTTTTAACTGTTTCTTTAGAAGCACCTCTAATGTAGTTCGTCAGCTTCGCTAGCTCCAGATATTCTACAATTTTACTGACCCATTCGTCTTTTGATGGTAACTGATCTCCTTTCCAATATTTGGCCACGAGCGTTCTTGCGGCGGTTGTCACGTATAGAAAAATATTTATTCTATCTCTTGGTATTTCATTGGTAATTATTCCCAATAAGTATAGCTCTGGTTTTTTAGTATACGATATTTTGATCAGCTTTTGCACCTCTTCGTGGATCATCGTCCAAAATTCTTTAATTTTGGGGCAAGTCCACCAGATGTGGAACAACGTCCCGATCTGGTCTCTACATCTCCAGCACTTATTGTTCCTGGAGTTACTTATCTTGGCTGTTCTTTCTGGTGTTAGATACCATCTATGGTGTACCTTCATGAGATTTTCTTTTATTTGGTAAGAGGCTGTAAATTTAATGTTTTTCGTCCAGAATTGCTTCCATTTGTCATATTCAATTTCATGCCCAAAATCTTTTTCCCACTTTATCATGTTGCTATTTTTTATATCTGAGGTCTGCTGTTCACTTTTTATTAATCTATATACTTTGGATAATATTTTTTGTTTGCAAACAATTATTTCATCTATTCTTGTTTCTTTATTTTCAAACCCTCTATTTTTTAAATCCTGTTGAAATATCGCTCTCAATTGAAGATACTCTAGCCAGCTTATGCCAGTAGATCTCAAGTCTGCATAATTTCTTAATTTTGGATTTTCTTTCTGCTCTTCCACTAATTCCTTATAGATAGGCCATCTCCTTTTAGTCGTGTTCTTAAAAGTTGAGGTGGCCTCCACCGGTGAGATACACCAGGGTGTTTTTTTCACTATTTTTGTTTTAATTCTTTCCCAAATTTCAATCAGCGCTTTCCTTACCAAATGATTATTGAATCTTCTGTGCATTTTTTATTTCTCATAAAAAAGGTACCCGTGCCAGCCGTAGAGCTTGTCCCAGCCTTCCAATTCTAATGTTTCTTTATTTTCTAATGTGATCCAATCTTTGATCCAGATCCACCCTGCTGCATCATAATAAGTTAATAAATCCGGAACCCCGAAGCCGCCTACTTCCTTCTCGCTTAACATAATTTCTTGTTTTATTCTCGCTTTTTTCCCCTGCCAAATAAAGTCCGCCAGATCTTTTTGGCAATTCTTTAAGTACCTCGTCCCCACGATTACCGGTGCTATTTGAAAGAGGAATAGGATTTTGGGAAGTACCATCATTTTTATCATTGAAACCCGTCCTAATAAAGATAACTGTAGTTTCTGCCATTTTTTAAGTGTTTCTTTAACATCCTTCCAGAGTCTGATATAGTTGTCCTTAAATAAATTTGTATTTTTGTTAGATATCCACAGACCTAAGTATTTAGCTTTAGTTTCAATTTTTAATCCCGTTACTTCTTCCAGTCTTTTTTTCTCCCATTCCCCCATATTTTTTGTTAATAATTTAGACTTTTCTTTATTTAGCTTGAAACCTGAGTTCTTCCCGAATTCATTAATTTTCTCTAATGCTTCTTGCAGACTTTCTATCGGGGATTCCACTGTAATGATTACATCATCTGCGTATGCTTTCACCTTATAATTATAATTTCCCACTTTTATCCCTTCAATTTTCGTGTCATCTCTTAATGTGTTGAGAAGAATTTCCAGGGTTATAATAAATAACAATGGGGAAAGGGGGCAACCTTGCCTGACACCTCTCTCAATTTCGAAACCTTCCGACAGCTCATTGTTTATGATTAATCTAGCTGTTTGTTTGTTGTAAATACTCTTTATCCCGTTCAAAAAATTTTCTCCAACTTTCCACTTTTCCAGATTTTTCACCATAAAATTCCAGGAAATGCTGTCAAAAGCTTTCTCGGCGTCCACCAACAGCATTGCAATTTTTTTGCTAGGGTTTAACTCTGCATATTCCCATAAATTGATTATTGTTCTGGTATTATCTTTAATTTGTCTCTCGGGGAGGAAGCCTACTTGATCTTTATCTATCACCCTTTTTAATAATCTTTTTAATCTGTTTGCCAATACCCCTGTAAAAATTTTGTAGTCTATATTTAACAGTGATATCGGTCTGAAGTTTTTTGTTAATTTTAAATCAGCGCCTTGCTTAGGAATTAAAGTTATCAAGGCTTCTTGCCAGGAATTAGGAATCTTCTTTTTTTGCAAGATCTCATCCAATATAACCTTTAACTTTGGTATTATTATCTCTTTAAATCTTTTGTAATATATTACTGGGATTCCGTCCGGGCCGGGAGATTTTCCTGTTTCCATTTTATTTATTACCTCCTCTATCTCTTCTATCCCAATTTCTGCATTTAACATGTTATATTCCTCATCCTTAATTTCTGGCAATTCTTTCCCCTGTAGATAATTTTGCATTTCCCTTTCTTCCTCCCCTTTGTCCTGATATAAATTTTTATAATATCTCCAGAATTTTGTCTTAATTTGTTCTGGGTCTGTTAACTCCACCTCTCCATCCAATATTTTATTTATCACCCTATTTACTTGTCTTTCTTTCGCTAGCCATGATAACATTCTCCCTGGTTTATTTGCCTGTTCGAAATATCTTTGTTTAGTCCAGAGAATCTTCCTTTCTACCTCTTTATTTATCAAATCTGAGAGGTGGGATTGCAGATTCCTGATGCTCGATCTTAATTCTTCGCTCTTCGGATTTTTAACCAATTCCAATTCCTTGTCTCTTATTTGCTTGTTCATTTCTATAAAGTTGTTATTCTTCTCTTTCCTGATTTCTTTCATCTGTTGAATCCCAAATCCCCTCATATAAGCTTTACTGGTGTCCCAAATCACCATATTATCCGTTATTTGATTTTCATTTATTGCAAAAAATTCCTTTAATGTCTCTTTTGCTTTATTCACTCTTGCCTCCTCCCGCCAAAGTTCTTCATTCATCCTCCATCTCCCACTTGTACGTTTCCTAAATTTCATCTCTATCGAGACTGGATTATGATCGGAGATGGATTTATTTAAAATTTCGGTTTTCCCCACATTCAACATTAATTTTTTTGAGACCCAGATAGCGTCAATCCTCCCTCCAGATTTATGTGCTTCCGAGTAGAAGGTGATATCTCTGGCACATGGGTTTTTGGTTCTCCAGGTATCATGTAAATTTAAATTAGTAACCAAATTAAAAAAGGATAGTGGAAGTTTACCGGAGTTGGTTATTTTCTCCCTGTCCGTTCTATCCAGGTCGTTAGATATTACACCGTTCTGATCTCCCATAAATATTATATCCTCCCCTGCAAAATCCCAGAGTTTTTCCTCCAGGTTCCTGTAAAATTCCTCTTTCCTATTATTGGGAGCGTAGAAACCGACCAACACAATTTTTCCAGCTTCCGATTGTATCTCTACAATTAATATTCTTCCTTCCTCATCTTTAAATAATAACTGAGGTTGTAACCCTGGATTAATATACATCACTACGCCTCTTTTTTTCTCTACCCCCGCTGCTATAAATTCCTTTCCCAACCTTACATTCTTTAAGACCCTTGTATGAATTTGGGAAATATGGGTTTCTTGTAAGCAAATGATGTCCCATTTTCGCTTTTTCAATATACATTCCACCCTATTCCTCTTTAGCTTACTGTTTAGACCGTTTACGTTCCATGAGACACATTTCAACGTCATGACTATAATTCTATCTTTATTCTCCTTTTATGTAATTAATAAGAAAAACTCTAAAGAAAAAGGAAAAGGAGGGAGAAAATATGAAAATTAAAGAAAAGGGAAAAGGGGGGAGAGGGCACAAAAACAAAACAAAACAAAACAAAAAAGAAAAAAAGAGAATCCACGGCGCCCAAATTGCAGAAGGGCAACGTCAGTTTAAAAATAACACTTTCCCTGGTCCAATTGCGATTTAGTCAGTCGGAAGAAAACAAGGGAGGTCAAGTTGAGCTTAGTCCTCCGTTGTTCCGACCACCGCTTTCCTCGTCGTTTCAGTCGTTTGGAATGCTCTTTTCTGGTCGTTTCTCTCCACCCAGTTCCTCCCAATATTTTCTCCAGAAAATTTCGGTGTCGTCTACAGATTTAAAGAGTCTTCTTCTTTCCTTAAAAGTAAACGAGAGTCCCTCTGGGAACTCCCATCTGAACAGAATTCCATTTTTCCTCAATGCCGATGTTATAAACTTATAATTCTCCCTCTTTTTGAGCAGACGGGTCGGAATTTCTTTCATTATTTCTATCGTGTTTCCATACATTTGAAGAGGTTCTGCTCTTCCTTTTAGCAAAAGCTTGTCTCTCAACAGCCTTGAATTTAGAAAGATGAGGCAGTCCCCTGGACCTTTCCTGATTTTGGTTTTATTCACTTTTATTCTGAAGATTTTTTCTATGTCCAATATCAGCTCTTCTTCTGCCACTTTCAACCACTCCGCTATTGCTTTTATGATTATTCCTGAAATATCTTCATCTCGATTTTCTTTAATGCCCCTCAGGCGGAGAATCATCTCCTTCTGCCTCATCTCAAGAACAGCTAAAGCGTCCAAAGTTTCTTCATGTATCCTCTTTAATTCATCTAGTTCCAATCTATCTTTTTCTTGGTATCTTTTAATTTCCTTTTGTTCTGACTGTGTCTTTTTAATGTTCTCTTCTTGTCTTTGCAGCTTCTCTTTAACTTCTTGCACCGTTGCATCTAGTTCCGTCTGTTTAGCTGTCATTTGGTTCACTTGGCCTGATAATTCCAGGATTAGGCTTGAGTTTTTCTCAATCTTACTTCCCATTAGCTCCATCTTTCCATCCAGCGTTTTGATATTCCCATCCAGCATTGTTAATTTGTCGCCTATGTTTTTCTCCATTCTCTCCATAACTGTCATTAGCTCTTTCATCTCCATACTAGTGTCGTTTTCTATAATCGAATTCCTCCGTTGGTGACCCAAAGCTGCTGCGTAGCTACTGGATACTGTTGTTTTTTTAGTTCCCATTGGTATATTGCTGCAGCTTATGATTTTTCAGTTCCTTTTTACTTTAACTTTATGATGTTAGTTTGCTTCAACACCCGTTTCCTTCTTTTTATAGGGAGTTCCCTTTGGGGATATTGCTTAGCAGCTGTCCATATCCACTCCTTGTTTTCTTAAGTGTTGATTTCCCCCGTAATTTTCGGGGCGACCACTAGGTGGCGTAAGTTCAGATAGTTGCTTTGTTTCCAGCTGCAGTTTTGTTTATGGCCGCTTGAGGTCGCGCTTCTCTCTCTTTCTCTTGCCTCCCTCCTTCCTTCCCTTACGGTCTGCTTTCCAGCACCTCTTTGTCTCCTCCTTCCGCTTTCTCGTTCGTCTCCCTTCCTCCTACGATGGCGGCCCTTCCGCTGACTCAGCTTTCTCGAGATATTCCGGTAATTAGAAAGGTTGTTAATTATCTCACTCGCTCTTTCTCAGGGTAAAAAAGCTTGAATTTGTATGTTTGCACGCTCTTCACCTTCCCGCTCCCCCTTTAGCGGTTTCCTCTCTTTCACTTTGTCTTGCGTGCTTTGTTGGTTTCCGTTTATACCCTCCCAATATCGTTCAATCCGCAGGGGGATAGTTTACGATACTTTCGCTACAGTCTTAGTTGTTTTATGACAGGTATTTCACGTTGTATCACAGCCCCCCTTGCTGTTACTGTCCGTTTCCGCCTTGCAGATTCACCACGTCCTCTCCCTCCGATATCGCCCCTTTGTTCCGGGGCTACGCTATTGTTTATTTATGTATTTAGTTCTTCTATACTCGGGGGAGTTTGTTCTTTTGCAGTCTGTATTTTAATGGGGGAAAGTTCGGCGCCGCTTTGCCGAGATTTGGGGCGTGTGTGTTGCAGAGGGGTTTATGCCCGTTTGCACGGCGGTCTCCCGGTTAAATCTTTCGCGCCCTTTCAAGGTTTGTTTTTTGGGCGGGAGACCCCAAATCGTGCCGCCGTGGGCTTCTGCCCCCAGAATCCCCCCCTGGGGTCGGTTGACTCACGCTTCGTCGCCCGTTTTCGCCTCTATGCAACACTGGTCCGCCTCGAGATAGCAGGAGCGCGGATCCCCACCCGGCACTAAGCACGCCGTCCCGGAAGAGCCGGGATGGGGAAAACATTTGATTCAGTTCACATTTAAAGGCAAAGCAACCTAATTTGTGCTATCCCAAACAGTACGTGAACTGAAACACAGCCGTCTTTGGGAATTCTCACTTCTCTGAGTTCTTCAATGCAGTTCTCCAGCCAAGTAACATGTACAAGTGTGCATATACTAAGATAGGAGGTATGCACGTAAGAGCACATTTTACTGAAGACACATGATATATGCATTATATTAAGAGAAACTGCTTTGTAGAAATGTGTCCATTCGGCAAAACTGCATACAAAAATGTGTATGTGAAGAGAAGTTTGCTCTAAAATGCAGATGAGTTTTCATGAGGACTTTAAATAAATGCAAACTGGTGTGGAGAATGGAATTTAAGAGTGGGGGGGAAATGAGAAATGGGGAGAAACTGAAATTGACAGCTGCCTCTATATCCCAGGATATTGTCTGAAGGTAATTGACGCCACAACCTTGGTGAAGCTAAGCAGTCCAAATCTGGTGAAGGCCTGAATTGGTAATCACTGTGGGGACCTTTATGCATGCCTCTCATGGTTTCCAGAATGGCATCAGTGCAAGAAAGCAAATCATTTGCAAACTTCCTGAACGTCACAGTAGGCCAGTATGCATCCAAGGAAAGTCCTCTCCCTTGTCCTCACTTATGTCCTGTGATCCATCTTCCTTTCTTCCCCCTACCAATGTCCTCTAATTCAGTTATTACAGGGCTCAGCATGTCCATGAGGTCATAAAGATTCTCCAGAGAATGCATTCTGAATTTTAAAATTCTTCTCAAAAGGAAACATATGCGGCAGAGATCAACGTACACATTAAACACAAGGTCATGTCTCCAGGCCCCTGCTTCATATGCACTGTAACAATTCTGGCATGCTTTGCATTCCTGTCTACTCAGCCTTTCCATTCAAAGCCCACACGCACAAAGGCAGAATTTCTCCCCCCTCTGTTGTTTCTGCAGTGATGGCGGACATCCATAAATAATCTCTTAACAAATAATGACCGGATGCAATCTTGTCCTTATATCACCAAGGTTTATAGGCCAAGGTGCCTCTCCTCCCGTTGTTGCCATCATTAGAAACCACCAAAACAAATTCCATAGCAGAACGGAGACAAGTTGCTTTCACCGGGCCTGCAACCACATTAATAAAAATTGTTGTTGTTATAGCTGCAGTTGTATTGAACCGTACTGCTTTTGTATTGGAGGCAGTATGTCTCTGAACAGCAGGCACTAGGAACCAGAAGTACAGAGGTTGCGGTTGCATTCAAGTCCTTCTTTCAGGTTTCCCATTGGCATCTGGTTGGCCACTGTAAGAACAGAACGCTGGATCTTACTTTCAAACAGAGTTATAATTCTCAGAGTGATCTAAGACTCAATCCCTCTCCCCAGGGAATTCTGGGAATTGTAGCTCTCTCATGGGAATAGGGATCTCCTAACAACTCTCAGCACTCTTAATAAACAGCATCTCCTAGGATTCTTTGCGGGAAGCCATGACTGTTTAAAGTGGTATGATACTGCTTTAAATATATAGTGCAGAAGCTGCTCCAATACTGGAAGCAGTCTAAAGGCCCTGGGATTACATCTTCTCACTGCACACCTACAGAAAAATGTTCTGTAATTTTAGTCAAGTATCTTACCAGTCGGGAAGCCAGGATGCATTGCAGATCGTAAGCAGCATTGCTTGAAATACTTCCACTGGCATTCTTTCCCCTCCCATGCTGTGAACATAGCCGAATTGCCAGGAAAATGTCTGGACTTCTGAGACATTGAGCACTCCCAGTTGATTCATCCTGATTTGTCTGCAGGGCAATGAGACAATATCAGCTACGTAATGAACCTTCATTCTGATTTGTTGGTGGGGAGGCTAGATGATGTTGCGTCAAAACAAGTGTCGCCCAACACTCTCCCGCGATTTCCCCTGTCACTTTTGTAACTGTAAGAAGACAGAACTTTTTGACATGTGGATCTGTTGATCAGGACCTCCCAATCAAATGCAATTGCACAACCTGGATTTGCTGGTATGTGATTGAATATTGACAGGTAGCACCTACTGACATCCAAGAGATCCACAGCTCCTTCAAGCTTGCAAAACTGTGTGTACCATACAAAAGAAACAAAGAAAACCTTAAGATATTCATAAATGGCACTGTAAAAACAACGACTTTTATGTTTCACCAATTGGTGTTCTTTATATTTGTTTTCTGGACTGTCGTTATTTTAAAGATTTTTACACAACCACAAAGAAAAGACCCTGAATGGTGGGAAAGATTTAGTACTTTAATCTTGAAGACCAATAAAGCTGGGAACAGCTATTTTTCAAAGGCACTATGGTGTGCACTACTATTTAATCTTTGAAAGAATGAGGTCTGGATCCTTAGGAGAAAGTAGAAACAGACATATACATGCATGTATATTGCATGCCCATCTGTCAGTTTTAGGTTTCGGATACATCCATAACATATATTTAAAATTATAGGTATGTAGCCGTGTTGGTCTGCCATACTCAAAACAAAATAAAATAAAAAATTCCTTCCACTAGCACCTTAGAGACCAACTAAGTTTGTTCTTGGTATGCACACGAAAGCTGATACCAAGAACAAACTTAGTTGGTCTCTAAGGTGCTACTGGAAGGAATTATAAAGCTTTCTTTTGCCACTTTAACACTCATGGCTTCCCCCAAGGAATTGTGGGAAGTGTAATTTGTTAAGGGTGCTGAGAATTATAGATCTGTGAGGCATCTCTCAGGAGCCTTAAGAAATTAAACTTCCCACAATTCCTTGGGGGAAGACGTGGCTGTTGAAATGGCATAAGGGTGCATGGATTGTATGGCATGGATGTGACTCAATTGGTTTCTTAGCTCAAGGCCCTTAACCAGGGACGGAGAACCTTGTTGAACTCTGTGAATTCCCATTGGCCCCTGCCAGAAAAAACAAGTGCTCATGGATGATGGGTGTTGTAGTCCAGCAATACAGTGGTACCTTGGTTTAAGAACAGCTTAGTTTATGAACAACTTGGATTAAGAACGCTGCAAACCCGGAAGTAGGTGTTTCGGTTTGTGAACTTTGCCTTGGAAGCAGAACATGTTCCGCTTCCTGTTGAGTGTGTTCCATTTGTAAATTGAGTCTCCCCCCTACTATGGGAAAGCACGCCTTGGTTTAAGAATGCTTTGGTTTAAGAATGGACTTGGATTAAGTTCATAAACCAAGGTACCACTGTATCTGGAAGAGAGCCCCTGCAGATTTCCACCTCATTCCATTTCACACCATGCTTGGAATGTTTAAGTTTGGAACGATCTTTGCTTTCACGTTGTCTGTGTTGATCCAAAGCCCTTCTGGGAGTATTTTCTTTATGGGTGGAGAGAAAAGGGACCCGGCTTGTATAATAAAGCGAAAGACATTGCTCATGGAGGCAGGGAACTCCTTATCTGCCCCTTTTGTTTCTTTCCTTTTCCCACCTTTGCCCTCTCCCCACCCACATCCTTGCCATTCATATCATTATATAGTAGCTAATGATGATGATTATTATTACAAGTACAACCAAATATTGACTATAGCTAAGGCGGTATCAAGATTTATTGACTAAGGAGTCAGTATTTGCTGTGGGCGAACCATAAATATTGTTAGTCACCAAGTCAGGGGAAAAGTGAACAGATGCCATGTTTCGCTCTGTACAAGCTGTCAGCTTTGGTCAACTGAAGTCCTGCTCCGCCACTGACCTCACATGTGTCCTTCACCATGTCATCGAGCCCCGTGCCCTAAATCATAAAAGTGGCATTGATTATACTTGCTTTTCGAAGAGGAGAGTGTTGAGAAACGTCTCCATAAACAGAAGCAAGAAAATAGGGTATGATCCTTAGCCAAAAAGCAATGCCATTAACCAAGCCTTTCTATGTGCAGAACAAGTTACTGGTTGCTCCTGCCTCCTACCTTAGTTGGGACCTGGAACCACCCACAAATCAGTTTTTTAATCTTATTGCCTGTGAGATTAGGTATAATTACTAAAGAAGGTAAAAAGCACAACATAGGAGTTTTGCCCTGGATCGACCCCTTGTGGGAAATGACTGGTAAAATATGCAGTGAGTTATGAATGTCTGTGGATCCGTCAAGGATCATAAATACATTTTTATTTATTGCATTTATAATCCAACTTTTCTCCCCTCCATTGAGCTCAAGGTGGTATACATGATTTCCTCACTCTTCCATTTAAACCCCACAACAACTCTGTAAGTTAGACTGAGAGATACTGTATAGCGACTGGCCAAGGGTCACTCAGTAAGCTTCCTAGTTGAGTGGAGATTTGAACCCTGGTCTTCTAGGTCCTAGTCCAACACTTTAACCACTATACCAAACTGGGTCTCATGGGGAAAGACCTGCTGTATCAGGCTAGTGACCCATCTAGAACTCCATCTTGCTCTTGAAGAGATCATCTGAGTTTAGGGAAGTTTTTAATGTGTGACATTTAATGTATTTTTAATCTTTGTTGGAAGCCGCCCAGAGTGGCTGGGAAACCCAGCCAGATGGGCGGGGTACAAATAATAAACTATTATTATTATAATAATTATAGTAAGAAGTCAGAAAAGTGCCAGACTTCAAAACTCGGAGAACTCTATTAGTTGCAGGACTTTGCAAGCAACTGAGCTTAGGACTTGGCTGTGGACTTTACACAGCAAGGACTTTGAAGCAAAGAACCGTCTCTGGCCACAGAGAGGCAAGACTACTTGTAACATCTGTACATAGTGTGAATGTTGGTGTTGCCCTAGGCCTAGGAAAAACAACTCTGCTAAATGGCCATTTTCTGTGGTGAGCTTAACCACATGACTGAGCTTCTGCAGCACATACACCCAACAACTCCAGCACACCCTGCCTCCAATTTTCTTCTTCTCTTGCAGCATTTCATGTGTAAGTGTACTTTGCTGGGATAGGATGCAGAAACAGTGGCAACGAGCAAAAAGGCAGTGGTCCTGTCTCCCAAACCGGCTGCCAACACGGAGCCTCTGAGCAAGCTGATATCGACTAGCTTTCTTTCTGCCACATTGGAAACAAGTCTGATGGTTTTAAATGGAAAATGAAATATGGCAGTGATTATTGATATTTTATGCCACTGTCCAAATTGTGCTCAAGGAAGAAGCCCCCTTTGCTTCCTGCTCCAGGCAGCTGTGTGAAGACTTTGACAACATACACTCAACAGCAATAAAGGTTCGATGTCCTTGCATAGCTGGACAGTGACTTGTTTTCTACATAGTCCTATTATTTTATCATTACTAATTAAATTTGTATACAGTACTGCCCTTCATCTGAAGATCACAGGGCGGTTTACAACGAAGTCCTAGTCAGAGTAGATCTATTGTAATGGCCATACCTAAGTTAGTCATGTTCATGAACTCCATTGGGTCAGCCCCATGCTGGCTGGTTGAGGAATGCAAAAAAAAGATACCCCTGTGTTGCAAACTACAAGCAGGATATGAAAAAAGGCAACACATGGACCAAATAATGTAGGGCAAAATGTTTCTTTATAATGTCAAATAATATGCAGCGAAATTTCTTTATAATGTCAAATAATATGCAGCGAAGACAGCATTCCGGATAAGTACACTGTTTCGGTGTTATCTTCTTCAGTTCATAACTATAAAGAATAACAAAACAGAATGTATACATCTAATCAATCATATAAAGGATCATATAAAAGATAATGCTCAGCATCAACATATGACCACTACTCCACGCAAGGAGCATGTATATTAAGGTATGATTTTTATTTCTCTTAACAATATAATATTTTTCTGACTATATTTTTATTTTTCTGAATATTATTTTGGACTCTTGTTATTTGGTCCACGTGTTGCCTTTTTTCATATCTGGCTGGTTGAGGAAGGCTGGTCTAAAGCATTAAAAACACATGTAAGAGAATGAACTTGAATTTTAACTAGAAATCATTGAAAGTTCTACCCATTTACTTCACATTCAGTTCGCTCTGGAATTATGGGAACTACTTTCAGGTGTAGTTCTGAGATCTTTTGAACTACTTCACTGAACTTTGTTCAGCTGAAGTACTTCACTCCAAGCCCTGTCGTTTGCACAGGCTGAGGTGCTCAGACATAGGTTAAGGCTCGACAACTTGTGACCCAACCTGTGTTGAACAGCCAGTAGATGTGGCCCGACTGGTGTTCTTTTATAGCCTCTCTGCTGTCTGTGCAATCTTATTTGGCGGGTTTTTCCTTGGCTCTCTGAGGTGGCATTGGGAAGGTGTCCCAGAATTGTTCTGGCTTGACTTAGGCACTTCTTCCCTGACACTCCGTTAATCTCAGCTTCCGCCCCTTGTGTACATCCTACCCCTTCCTGACGGATCTTTCAACAGGCTTCTGCAAGCGCAACAGCCACTTTGGAAGAAGCTTCTCATTGTTAGGCCTGGACCGCAGTTGTTTTAAAAGCATTTTGTAGGCAATTAAGAGCTGCACTTCAGCAGGCACTTAAAATGGAGCACTGGGAGATTGACGAGTTCAAATCGAGAAGGAAAAGCGCACGCTGCAGTCTCTAATTAAAATCAATACAGGAGTATTGCAAGAACTGTGTGTGGAGGGTTTTCTGTTACCTTACAATAAAGATGCTGGGTTCTCTCTCTGAAAAAGATGCTTTAAAAGAAGGTTAATTATTTCCTCATTTCTATAGGACATTTTCCAGTGTACTAAATTCTTTACAGTTATTGCACTCATCCTGAAAACAGTGCTAAGAGATTTAGCACTGCAAGCCTCCAAATATTTAACTGGAAGCATATTCTAATGAGCTCAATGGGGCTTAGGGTTCCTGCTTGCTCTGCATCCAGTGTGCTTCCAGTGCTAGTTTTTGAATCGGCATTCACACAACATTAGCTATGACCCACATCGATCCTGTTGTTTCTTGACAAACACGGCTGTTTGATTCACCCCTCCCCACCTCAAACCAGCTTCAATCCGACTAGAAAACTAAAGCTGCATTCACTTTCTGCTGCTGACTGGTGTGAACATGTGAGACAGCCACCACACATGTGCAGATGAGCTTCACGAATAGGAGTTGTGTTTGTGTGTGTGAAGGGGGAACTGAATAGGTCATGCGCCTCAAGGGCACGCATCCATACTACCTCTCCGATTTGAACAGCGTCACAGATGTGACTTGAAACAGCAGGGGGGGATGACTTCACTGTGTTTTAAGCTGCTAATGTGCACACAGACTTACTTCTGCGTAGACTTGCGTAGCGTTGTGCCGTTGGTGACCTATACAGCCCCTTTCCTCCGTCACTGATTTACCCACAGCTGACCCCCATGTCTTGGAGAAGCAGGGCTTCTTGAACCCTGGCACCTCTTTCCTCCGGAAATTAATGACTGACAGTAAACCCCCAGCACACGCAAAATTGCTTGCAGTGTAAATGCCTCGTTCATCTTCTGAGCTGTGGAGATGGGCGAGAATCCCCCCCCCTCCCCGATCCCTCCGCTCACCTCAGACTGGCTCAGAAATAAGCCGAGCAATTCCCTGACTCCAAAAGAAACAGGGAAACAGACTGACTCATTTCTGCACTAAGACAAATCTCACCCCATCCCATGATTTCCCACAGACAGAGAGGGTTGGAAAGCATGATGTCAATAGGGTTATCAAGCCAGCAGTATGTTACTGGTCTGACCGCCAAGTAACTGGTAATGGAGATTGCAAAGTCAGTTCATTCAAGACCTGGCAATGCTCTAACCATAGCCATTCACACCTGGAGATGTATAAGGTGTTAGAGGAGGGGTACTACTTCTGGTGGGGGACACATCATGTTTGTCCACCTTTGGTCCCCACCCTGCACTCAGCTCTCACCAGTACCTCCTAGAAGCTGTCAGTATAGCTGTCAGTATGCAATAGTGACCACACCCCGGGAAACGGCTTCGACTGGCTGGCTAAACCAGGCGAGGGTAGCCGATGGGTCTCAAACCCTTGGTGAGTTAGAGACTTCCCCTGAATGTGAAGACAGACTCTGGCAGATTGAGCGGACAAGACAAATAATGGGTCCAACGGTCAGGTGGGCAGTTTCTGCATGTGCCGTGGAGAGAAATAAGGAGCAGCTGGGGCCCGCCAACCTGGGAAGTTAGCCCATCTAAGGCTAATTCTGATCCTAAACCTCCACTGCCTTGTGAGATATTTTCGGAAGAAGAAACGGCTAAGGAGAAAACCCTGCAAAGATCTGGCGTGGAGTCCCTAAGACAGTTGGAAGATTCCTTGTACACCTCCTTTTGGCAATTCCTGCAACCCAGCTGGTGCCAGACATGCTGCTCTATTTTTCTATGGACCATAGAATAATAGAATCATAGAGTTGGAAGAGATCACAAGGGCCATCCAGTCCAACCCCCTGCCAAGCAGGAAACACCATCAAAGCATTCCTGACAGATGGCTGTCAAGCCTCTGCTTAAAGACCTCCAAAGAAGGAGACCACATCAACAAGATCTTGTATTTTTATCACACCTTTGGGCTTAGAAAGGTATTCAAAGTTCTTCACATACATACATACATACATACATACATACATACATACATACATACCCTTTACCCTCACAACAAACTATGAGTTGGATTAGGCCCAAGGTGTCACAGGGATTTGAAGACATAGGTTCTCCAAGCTGTCTGTCAACAGTCATTGCAACAGGGGTGGAGAGCCTGTTACCTCCAGAAATGTTTTGACTGCATCTCCCATCAGCCCCAGTCAGCACGGCCAGTGGTCAGGGAAGATGGGTATTGGAGACCATAAGATGTCTGGAAGGCCACAGATTAGACACCATTTTACTCACTAAAGGATGCTCCCCTGTGGCTGTGTGCCATTTTAAGCCAAATCACAGGAGAACCAATGCAGTTAAGTATCATCTCACAGAGGTCACTCTGATGTTTTTTTGTTGATGAGCACAAACATATTTACAAACTCAAAGAGCAAAGCTTACAGCTGGCTTTCTCCCTGCCCTCTCATTTTTTTTTATTGCGCCACATAATAAATCATTTAACTCTAATCTTTCTAATAGGCTCCAAGCATCCTGCTCTCTCTCTCTCTCTCTCTCTCTCTCTCTCTCTCTCTCTCTCTCTCAACTGAACTGAACTGAAATGGCAGGTAGTTTTTTTTTAGGACAATGTGTTGTTGTTGTTGTTGTACTTTTATTAGTTGAGAAGGAAACTGGAATGAGCGCCAGCCTTTTATGTTAATGGAGTTGTTACATTAAGCAAAGAGGTCTGAGATGCGCCCTGTGCCTTTTTTTTAATGTCCTCACTTTATGGACCTCACAAAGCACAGGAGCAACATTCCACTTTTGGAACCATAAAATTCTAATTTCTTAACCAGTGACTTCCACAATTGAATGTAGTTGGCTGGAACCAGACATGTACCACAGTGAAATGGAAATGAGATAATGAGATGACAGATTCCAGAGGTGATCGAACTGACTGTACCATTTCAGAGTCAAGTTGGGGGGTCACCTTTTTTAATGCTGCCCTGTGTGTGTGTGTGTGTGTGTGTGTGTGTGTGTGCACGCACACGCACACACAACTCCCTGCAAGTACAATATAGCAAGGAAAGGGTCTGTGTTGGGGCTTTTCTTCTCGATAAGACAGTAATTTTAATATGTATTCACTCATTTCAGCATAATTTTCAGAAATATTTAATTCATCCATGTGTGTGTGTGTGTGTGTGTGTGTGTGTGTGTTTCTGTTAGTAATACTGTCTTTACACTGTGCATCCCTGTACAAGTTATTAGTAGTCATTTATTACACGTAACAAAGCCAGAATTGTTGAACATATAAAGCCCCTTTCAGACACTTAATTGCCCTTAATAGAAACGTACATGTTGTAACATTTCCCCGGCTTGTGGTTTGCATCTCTTATTTCGTGGGATCAGCATGAACAATTTGAGTAAGTGGCTACCCAGGTTAGTCGCACACATTTATCTAAAGAATCATTAAGTCGGTTTTGTCTAGGACAACACTGCAGGTATGTTCTCCATTTCAAAGGTCGTCTTCTCCAAACCCTAACAGCCGTTGACAGTGGGAGGCTGAGCATATTCAAGCCGATAATTTCTCAAAGATGGTTTAGGGAAAGGACTTCCTGGTTCATTCATAAACATATCAATGTTTGCTGAAGCCATGTTATCTAAGTCAAGGATTTGGGTCACGTCTTTAAGAGGGTGATTAAGAAAGACAAACGGATCCCGTGGAGACAGTGGTCTCCCACAGCTTCTGAATTAGTCTCTGCGAAAGACAGATTTGTCTGGCTGTGGTGACTGACACCAGGGGGTTAAGCTTTGAAAAGTCACCATTGGGTGAAAATTCATTTCATAGCGTTCATTCTGAGCGTTCGAAGCTCTTTACCTAGCCATCTTTGACGGCCCTTTGTAACAGCCTTCCCAGAAAGGTCAATCTTGTTACATATTCTTCAGTTCTCTGAATAGTGAGACGTTTCAGGGACAGCACGGCTCAAGTTTTGGTTTCCTCTGGCAGGGGTTTGGGGAGAGAGAGGTGGGGGGCTTGAGATTTAGGGTTTGCTCAGTTTTTGTTTTTTGTTTTGTTTTTGCAAGGTTAAGATGATTTGAAAATCTACAAGTAGAGTGTAAATGGAGGCAAACAGCATCAGTGGTGCAGTGAGGTTATTTTAGACAAGGGCGTTCTGGTGGTTCCATCACTGTGAGAAGTGAGGTTACATACAGAGAACCAGGCAGAGGGCCTTCTCAGTAATGGTACCTGCTCTGTAGAATTCCCTCCCATCAGATGTCAATGAGATAAATAACTACACAACCTTTAGAAGACATCTAAAGGCAGCCCTCTACAGGGAAGGTTTTTTTTTTTCTTCAAAAAAATGTTTGATGTTTTATTGTGCTTTTATATGTGTTGGAAGCCACCCAGAGTAGCTGGGGGGAATTTACTACTATTATTATAATTACTGGTCCTAAATAAGGGAACCCTCTTTAGATGGCAATGTGTGTTACTTACTTCAGAAGCTGCTAAGCCAATTCTGCTGTGCTTGGGGATTCTCTTGCTAATTCAGCTGAGCAGAGCCCTGGTCCCCTGCCCCCAAGTCCTACCCAGATGGTGCTACTGAACAGGAGGCGTCCCTACAAAGCAGCTGTTCTTCTGCCCCATATTGGGTCGCCCACAAAGAGGTGCTTAAACCAACTCACAGAATTCATACTTGAAGTGAGATTCAAACTTTCCTGGCTCATAACTCTTAACCACTAAGATACCTGGAGGAAGAAACCTCCTTCCAACCATCCTTTCCATCCATCCAGCAGTATCTGAGCTCGCAGTGCTGATCTTGCTAATCATATGTTTGGTGGAGCAGATCCTTTCCTCCAGCAGCCTTCTCCCTGCCCTCTGCTTTCATGAGAATCTCTGGACCACAGCCCAGATCTATAGATAACACAACCATCCCTCACTGTAGGACTAGCCATCTGCTCAGTTATCACGACCGCGTTGACCTATCTGGAGAACTCGTTGAATTCTTCAACAATTTCTCTTCTTCCTGGCACTTGTCCAAAAAAAGCAAGAATAAAAAACTCTCTCTTTTAAGTCCACAACTCCTCCCCTTCCTGTCCTCTTTTGGCCATGATGGACAGCAGAGGGAAACCAGCCAGCTAATTGTAACATCTTAAATATGATAGTTGTGTTTCTTTGTCTCCTCTGCCGGAGATGGGAAGTTTTGTGTAGGGATAGATGACTCTGCCAGGTTCGGGTTCAGTTTTTCCAATCTTAATTTTTTTAAAAAATAAAATCTAAACTGCCCCTCATCCAATGATCACAAGGCAGTTTACAATATAAAACCACAAAATTACATGATTTACATAATTTCATAAACAACAACCCCTTCACAGTTCACTTCAGTTTACTCCATTTCCAAATCAAGTGGAATTATTTTTTAATGTCCATTCCAAAAATTAATGTGCATGTCCACACATTTTACCCAGTTTTCTCATGCATGTTCCTGTAATATAACGTAGTTTTGTACTAGGGCTGGGCAGGGACCCCCTGATCTGCCCTGTGGCCCCAAGATTGGGCCCACACACATGATGGGTCTGTTCCCAAATTTGGGAGGTGGGGCTATTTTTTTAAGGGTTTTTGAAGCCTAATTTAAATTATGGTCAGGAGGATGTGGGTGAAGGATCAGATCCTGCCACTCAACAGCTGTGAAGCAGTAGGATCCAATCCTGCACAGTGCTGCTCCTTCGATCCTGCTGCTCTTCCATTGTGAGTCCAGTATAATATAGGCAACACGTTGGTGGCGCACAATAATCCCCAAGTCAATTATACATCCTTTATCATATATTAGTCATCAAAGTTCTGAGAAAATATATAAAGTCTTATACAAAAGCCACAAGGACTTATAACCTGACAAATCTGAAAACAAACTGTTGATACCTAATTACAATGTGTTTCCCCCCAAAAAAAATGTTTGATACCATCTAAATATCTAATTCTAGTATGTCTTCCAGATGTTAGACTCAGTCTTTAGAGTTCCTTTAAATAAATTCCTGAATATATCAACAAAGGTAAGTTCACTGTGATTTTCAAAAGCGTGAGGTGTTGATGGTATTACAAACAGACGCTAATAAAGACGTGCATAAAGATGAAGAGACAGGGTGCTGGCGTTTTTCACCTGATTTGGAGATTATTGTGCACCGCCAATGTGTTGCATATATTATACTGGATTACTACGTCTATCAGCAGCACAGGTACATTTTTCCAGCTTCCTTTGTGAGTGGCTTTGCTTGTGTGCAAAGGAGCCACTTGCAACTCAGCCGTACCACACAGGCATGGATCCTCCTGCTTATGAGCTCTTAAGCAGAAGGATCCAATCCTGCAAGGCGCTTCTTCAGGGGGTGGGAAGGGAGAAAGTCTTGGCGGGGCACATTTTACCATGAAGATGCAGCCTCCTGGTAGTTCTATTCTTTTCATGGTTCCTTGGCCCTCTTCACACTCATGCCTGCCTCTCCTTCTTCCTGCTTGATGCCCCATCCGCAAAAGCCTTGGATGACTCTGGGCCACTTAACCCAACCTGCTGAAATCCAGCTCTGTCTAACACAAACTGGAGGAGGCCAAGATCCCTCTGAACAGGCCCAGTTTGACTCAGGATTTGGGCCTCACCCAAATCAGGTACACAAGCCATGTTTCGTATGTTATGTTTTACTCACTTGAATTTTGTGGATTTTCATAGCTGTTTGAAAAAGAAGAGGAATGAATGGTTGAAGTCTGGCTGTGTTTCGCTGGAAACGGCAAATTAGGTAGGTTTGCACAGAATGCAAACCAAACAGATTTCTTTCCCATCCTTCGTTCTGTGCATGTAGCAGTTTCCATAGATGTACACACACACACACACACACACACTCCCATCATGGTATCAAGCTTGGGACTTAGTGGCCTCAGAAGACCCCTTTCGCTCTTCCAATTCACTGCCCTTTCATTTCTCAGAAACACTGCAGTGGCTCTCACTGAGTTCAGTCAGGTGTCTGTAGTCTGAGGATTAAAGTCAGGAAAATTCTGCAAACACACATTCCCATAGGCTCAAACCTCCATCAGTGAATGACCATGCTTCCTCCCCTTTGGATCTGAAATCAGGGGCAGATTTATTCTGATCCAGCCAGCATTCTTCCAAGAGGGCTGTGTGCCTGCCTGACTCCCTGCACCCCCATTGTGGGGCAGTTGTGCCATCAAGGCAGATGTCCAGTACCCCAAATGAGCAGAAGGAGCACCCAATACACCTGGGGGCACATATACACATGGCATTTGCATACGATCTTCTTGTTTCTTTTCCTTTTGGGGGCATGGGTTGAGAAAGGATGACTATAGTTTTAAGGAGGAATACAATACATATCGCCATAGTGGGGGGAGACATTGATCGGGTGACCTGTTTGCCTGCTCAGTTTTCTGCCCAGGAGCTGGGAATTGTGGGTGAGCAACTTCAAGGCCCCTGCTCAGGGCCGTCTTAAGCATATGTAGTGTCAGGGTGCAAAGATCCGCCTGCCCCCCCCCCCCCGGTTGCCCAGAGTTGTTGACCTTTTTTTAGGGAGCTGACACCACACTTATCTCAGCTCAGGAAAAGAAAAATGGAAACATAAGGAGCCCAGCACTGCACAACAAACCAGCCGAGGCATTGGTGTCCGAAACTGAGTGAAACCGGGTGCCTCGTGGTGTAAGCAGCATGTGCTGGGTGGGCCTCTCCATGGCCCTACGCCAATCCCAGGCACACAGGAGGGCGGAGCCAGCCAGCTGCCTCAGCGCCTAGCTAGCTAGCTCGCCCCTGAACTCGTGGGGCAGAGCCGCCCACAGCAGAAGAGCCCGCTGCGATGCTCCAACCAATAGGTGGGCTCTTCCCCAGACTCCAACTCTCGGACCCTGGATTCTTGGCCTGGCACCCCTGAGAGCCCAGCACCCAGGTGCCCCACACCCCAGGCGCCTATGTTTAAGGCGGGCCTGCCCCTGTTGCTCTCCCTTGTCATGGTTCTTTATCCTTAAATTGTGTTTGGACCTAACTGCCCGTCAAATAGAAGACACCTTTGAACAGAGGACTGCCCTCTATACATGGCCATCAGAAAGAGGGGGGGCAGGAGAGGGAGGGAGAGAGGGAGAGAGGGAGAGGGAGAGGGAGAGGGAGAGAGAGAGAGAGAGAGAGAGAGAGAGAGAGAGAGAGAGAGAGAGAGTTTGCTTGTCTTAAGGGTGTGCATTGAATTCACAATGAATTCAATCACATCCCAAATTTAAAGGTGAAGTGGAATGCCTGAGAGAGAGAGAGAGAGAGAGAGAGAGAGAGAGAGAGATGACACTGAAAGGCACAATTACAGTGGCTGGTTGAAAAGTTGGCAACTCTGCCAGCAATTTTAAATCTTGCTTGAGAGAGAAAGAGGGAGACGGAGAGGGGGGGAAGCTTTTTCTCTCCTCCTCCAGCTGACTGGACATCTTGTTGGCTTTTAGGATGCTACAGCCTGGCTCCCACTTGTCTGAGTCTACCCTGTGCCTTGACTGGAAAAATAAATCTCTCCCCAAATTGAGTCCCACATGGAGACTGCCAGCTACCACAAGAGATTAATGACAATGGGAGAAAGAACACCTCGGCTGATATTGTTCCTCTATGCTGAATGGCCTCTGCTGTTTGTGGAAGCGCTTGCTAGCATTATCCAGGCACAGGTGAGGCCATTTCGCCATCTTAATAGCAGCTTGCGGAAGCCACATTGTGTTTGTGTGTGCCCAATTAAATATCCTCCATTGTTCCATTGTACCTGGAGCTAGATGTCAACACCTCTACTTTTAGACCTGCAGGCCAAGGTAAACACAGCAATATCCTGAGCCGCGAAGGCAAAATTGGGAAGGTTACTATCATCTCTCCCTGTAACTATTTTTTTTAAAAGGAGTTTTAATTAAGCCAGGTCCTAAGTCTTCTTCATTTGCATTTAGGGAAAGCATTTGTCTTTGTAATGGGATGTGCTGGCAGGAATCCTTTGGAATGATATAAGGGCAGAACATAAATACACCTTGAAAACACTTGTTCTTGTGAGACAAGCTGAAGGCATGCAGGCTTTGAAGGGGGAGGGGACTTTTGAATCCTTTGTATTAATCCTTTGCCAAAAAAGCAGGGGGTGGGGGGCTATCTATTCCATTGGCACTAGAGCCTTGGCTTAAAAAATTGCTGACACCTCTTGGGAAAGTTTTATTTAAAGAATCCTAGTTTCAGACAGTATTACTGTCTGCTCTGATTTTGGCAAAAGGTGGACCAGGGGCAATAATTCAAAATGAAATGCGTTAGAGGATGAGTGGGTGTTTTGCTTTCACAGCTTTCCACTAGGACAACTAATTGGAATCAGGTACCCATAGTAAGAAGAAATCCCTTTTTCAAAAAAAATGCATTTTACATTTTACTTGAGCTCCTTCTCTGGCCCACTTTATAGGTATGACTAATTTTAATGGTGGTTGCTTCAAGCAAACCAGGATTCAACCATGGTTAGAACAAACCCCCGTTTCCTGAGTTTGGCTGTAACAGGAAACAGTGGTTTTTCAACACTGTCAATGGAAGCTTTCAGTCTCCTTTATTCAGGTGCAAATGAGATGAGGAGAAAGAAACAGGTGAGATGCCAACACCCATCATGGTCAGGACTCCAGCTATGTCCTCTGTAGCTGGTGCCAGGCTGTGCCAAGGAGCAGCAGCTGTGCCAAAAAGATATTCATGCCCATTCAGCGCATAGAATCATCGAATTGTAGAGTTGGAAGGGACCCCAAGGGTAATCTAGTCTAGTGTTTCCCAGACTTGGGTCTTCAGCTGTTTTTGGACTACAGTTCCCATAATCCCTGACCACTGGTCTTGCTAGCTGAGAATGATGGGAGTTGTCCAAAAACAGCTGGAAACAACATTGATCTAATCCAACCCCCTGCAATGTAGGAATAGTGTAGTGTAGTGGCAGTAAAGATGAACTGGCCCTGTATGAATTCTAGTGTTATGAGACAGGAAGGGGGGGGGGGAATTACCTATCCACATTGTCCTTGCCATGTGTAATTTTTAAACTCCTGACGGGCAACGTCAACACCACTGTGCTGCTCTCCCATCTTGGGTTTTTTTTAGACTGGACATCTCCATAAATAGAGGATGTCTCCAAACAGAGGGCTGTTCTCTAGCAACCCTTCAAAATAGAGAACTGGCCTCTGCAAAGGAGGATGCACGCACCCTTTGGATGGGCTGCGTGGCACACGAGTTCTCCAACATGGGAATGCCAAGAAGATAAACAAAACAAGTCCTGCTGTGTGTGCTTTTTTTTTTTTTAACTGACTTGTTTTCAGAGCATCTGACTGACGTTTGGCCTATATAACGGTGACCAACTAGGTCACTGAGCACATGCTGGACCATAACAAATTGATTCTGAACTATCACTTATCTGCCTCTGTTGCTGTCAAGGAGGATCCATCAGTGCATTTAATAAATTATTTACCAAATAGATAAAAGCATCTCCTGCCCTCCCTCTACCCCCGCCGCCTTCTCCTCTAACTTCCCAGCGATTCTGGAAAGTGGGCTGATTGTCTTAAGCCACAGCACTAATTGGGTTTGGTGTTCATTTAGCATGTGAAATGAGACGAGCGTTTAAGGGGATAATGCTCCCCCCCCACCGCCCCGTTGTGGGATGGGGCGAGAGTGGATGCAAGCCTCCATCATGGGCACGACACCAAATGATTCTTAAAGTATCCTTGATGCACTTCGGTTAATGCCAGCTCATTATGGATTTGATATTTCGGTACATATTGAAATAGGATCAGGACAGTATGTCCTGTGCCAGCTGGGTTGGCATTTCACACACATGCCCAGAGCACCTGTTTGGTTTGGTCCTAAGTCATATGGGAGAGTCTTGGGGAAATGAGGTTTTTACTGGCCACTGCAGTGGATTCCCTTGCTGTGATTATGTGATGGCAAAGTTTTTGTGTCCCCCCCTCCTCCTCTCCCCTCCCCCCGCCGCCAAATCTGTCCTTTAAAAATGGTCACAACCCACAGTGTGGTCATGACGTGAAGCTGCTAACCACAACAGCTCCTATTATCCCTGACCATTGGTTGCATTGGCTGTGGCTGATGGGAATTTGAGTCCACCTTGAGGGCCACAGGTTCCACTTATGAATTAAGACTGTAATCAGACCAATGATCTCAACCGGGTAAGCTAACAAGCTGCAAATTGTAATAGAACTCCTCTTTGTGCAGAAATGAGGAAGGAGAGCCAGTATAATGTGTATATTCCAGGCCGTAGTGTTTTATTTTCCCACTGAATAGAAGGCTGTCCTGAGTTTTCAGGACACTAATGAAATAAAACAGCTTGTTACAATGAAAATGCACCAGGTCCTGACATTTCAAGCTCGTTATTAGCTTTCTTCCTGATGATCAGCCACTTCTCCCACTGGAGGGGGAAAAAAAAAAACCTGGACTCTATTTTAATTGTCCATAATTGGATACAGAGAGATGCAACAGATTGATTCATTATTTCCATGTGCTACTGTCAGTGTTTAACGCTGTGCTTCCATTTCCGGTAAATTAATATCCTGCTAAATGCTTGTACTAGATGTCATTTTAATCTGGTTTCATGTAGGTTGATGGATTTGTTCCTCCTTTGTCCTAAATACCAACCAATCCTGCAGAGTTTTTTTCTTCTTTGGACAGTTCAGTTTAGTTTTGTGCCGAACATTTCGAAAATATCTTTCTGACCATTCATTAGGGGAAGGGTTAAAATGTTCCTCTTTTTTGGGGCGGGGGGGGTGGATTCCTACTTACGTTACTTAAGCTTATGATGTGACCAGTGATTTTTCATTTCCTCGCCCCCTTGCTTATTCTATTTTAGAGCCCTCTGCCACTATCAGCAAGGCTACCTCCACACTTCCCGAAATACCTGGAGCTACACTTCATGGAATATCATTGGAAAAGTGCACCATGACATGTCTCTTCCAACTAATTCCAGGAAGTGTAGCCAGTGGGAACCAGCATGAGCCCCCCTCCCACAGCTTTCCATTGACTGCACTTCCTAGAAAGAGAAAGACATACACTCCCAGCAGACAACTGGTTCTCATTTTCATGGAGGAAGGGTATTTTTGCTAAACAAGGAGTAGGAGTTCAGCCCAGCCTTAGCTCATTTGCAAAGATCTGGTGGAGAACTGGGGGAGTGAAGTGGAAGATGGAAATATAAAGGCTAACAATGGCATAGCACTGAGACTGAGGCTGACCCACAACGGAGTTGGCAAACGTTTCTGCTGCTGGAAAGGAAGTATTCATATAGGGTAACCCTGTTGACTCTACAATGAAGGAGCTAATGAATACATAGCTCTCTGTTTTGAGCAGGGCTGATCACATTGTAAGATCTCTGATCCACAAACAAGGATGTTGCTTGAACAAGTAAAACCTCTAGAAGCTGCCTTTTGCTTTATGTTGAAGCGAAATTGGGACTTTGCTCCATTGTCATTGTGACTATCACTTGCATCCTAGGAAATGCATCTCACTAGTTTAATTCTGGGTGATTTAGTTCACTTCATCTGAAATAAAGGTTTTCCTCTTGGCTTGAGAATGAATGGAAGAAAATCGCAGACATTTGAGGTTGGGGGTATTGACATAAATTAAAAGCATTTGGCCTTTTTTGTTTTTTGTTTTGTTTTGTTTGGAAAATTCAGTACTATTAAAACAATCCCTTTGTACGAAGCTGCCATTTTTTTTATTTTACTGGCCCAAAGGCAGGAGGTTTATTAAGATAATACATATCAAAGAAAAATGTGTTAGAAGGTACCCTAAAGCTTATGCTATAAACATACATATGTCATACAAGGGAGCGGGTGGCGCTGTGGTCTAAACCACTGAGCCTCTTGGGCTTGCCAATTAGAAGGTCGGCAGTTTGAATCTGCATGATGGGGTGAACTCCTATCGCTCTGTCCCAGCTTCTGCCAACCTAGCAGTTCGAAAGCATACCAGTACAAGTAGATAAATAGGTACCGCAGCGGCGGGAAGGTAAATGACATTTCCATGCGTTCTGGTTTCCGTCACGGTGTCCCGTTGCACCACAAGCAGTTTAGTCATGCTGGCCACATGGTGCAGAAAGCTATCTGTGGATAAACGCTGGCTCCCTTGGCCTGATGTGTGATGAGCGCTGCACCCCACAGTCGCCTTTGACTGGACTTAACCGCCCAGGGGTCCTTTACCTTTACCTTTTATGTAATACATGCAATATGTCAGGAACCTTTTACATAATAGCCCTGTTCATGCATTCAGTGAATCATGAACAAGGGGAATGAGAATCAGGCTGACTGGCCCAGATCATGACTTCCACATGTCCGCATGAAAAGAACCTACATGCCAGTGAGGGCAGTAGGTAGGTGTGATCCTGATTCTCCACCACTATCACATACATAGTTTTATTCATGAGCATACAAATCAATTCAAGTGTCATATACTCTTAAGGTAAATGAAAGTCCGCTATCTGAAGCCTTCTTTTATTTGAAGTTGGGGAGAGCAGAGTTGCCCATCAATGGAGCAGGCATACAGGTCATTGTCTTCCCCATTATGATGAGATGGCTTGTATTTCCATTTTTTATTTCCAAATGTTCATCTGATGGCAAGAGCTGTTCAACAGTAGGAGCTACTACCTTGGTAGGTGGTGGGCTCTTCTTCATTAGAGGTTTCTAAAGGGGTTGAATGACCATCTGTCAGGGATTCTTTAGCTGTGATTTTGCAGGGGATTAAACTAGATGACCCCTAGGGTCCCTTCTAATCCAGCAATTTTAGGATTTCATGACCTATGGCCTACACATATAAATTAGCATATACATACATATCTGATGCAACTCGGGGGGGGGGGGCTCTTTTGACCTTATTTTTGACAATGCATTCTTCCTTTTTCCTTATTTTTGACAATGCATTTAGGCAGTGTTTTGTTCCCCTTTCCTTCCCAATGTTTCCCATGTTTTGTGTGGTCTTTCACCCAACATAAAAGCCCCTTCTGGAGATCTTGCAGAATATAGCAGAAGCTTAGTGCTCATTTCCGTGTTAATTGCTTCCAGGAAAAGAAATCTGTTTGCAGCCCCATTAATCCAGAAAACCCTGGGAGTTTTGCACCATGATGATCCTGCCACTTTCATGGATCACCCCTTGTGACACAATTTGGGGACATAAAAGGCACTTCTGGAAATCTAGCAGAATCTGGCAGAAGTGCTCATTTCTGTGTTAATTGCTTCAAGGGAAAATAATAATAATAATAATGTCACACCACAACCTCCGGTGTGAATGAACCTTAGCATGACCTGCTGATATAACACTGAAAAAGCCGCAGTTCCATAACACAACAGGCAACGCAGAGTAAAAGGAACACTTGAAATTGAGACAGAAGTGCTAGCTTTATAGCCAGGCAAGTTACTGTAGTAGTAGTAGTAGTAGTAGTAGTAGTAGTAGTAGTAGTAGTAATAATAATAATAATAATAATAATAATAATAATAATAATAATTTATTTATACCCCACCCATCTGTCTGGGTTTCCCCAGCCACTCTGGGAGGCTTCAAACAAAACATTAAAATACAATAGTCTATTAAACATTAAAAGCTTCCCTAAACAGGGCTTCCTAAACCCCACATGTGAGTGTACCCTAAGTGGCTGAGCCATGTCCAAGTAGAAATGGAACCCAAAAAAATTCTTTAAGCAATGCATTTCTTCTTATACCATAGAAAGTATTAAGTCCACTTACCTTAAACATTCAGGCGCCATTGTAACCTGGCCATGGCCCATGAGAGCGATCCAGTGGCCAGCTGGGTCAGACTGCAGGCTTGCCTGCAGATTGGCCAATAGCAGGCAGGCCTGGATCTGGGGATTCCCCAAGGGGTGGGCCCAACCGGCCAATGGGAATCGCTTGGGTCTTTCCCCGGGGGAATAAATTGATGCCGGCCCAGCACTCCTCTTCAGTTGGTTTCCCCCCATTCTGTTGATCAAGGTCTTAAAATGAGGGTCCTTTGGTGATATCTGACTTAGGCCATACAGTACGTTCTGTGCATGTTATATGAAGAAGAAGAAGAAGAAGAAGAAGAAGAAGAAGAAGAAGAAGAAGAAGAAGAAGAAGAAGCCTGGTCTCTCTCCCCCCCCCCCCCCAGGGGATTTGTGTGCTAGGGCAACAGAGCAGTTGACTCCACTTTAAATGTGGAAACCTAAAGTTCTGTTCTGCCCTGCAACAAAATTACAGTTTGTAGGCACCCTGTCTCCCTGCATGTATTTGTGAGACAGACAGACCAACCTCAGGGCAGGAGGAGAGTGCGAGGGAAAAATGAGAGCCACTGATTAAAAAAAACAAGGTATAATTTCTCCAAAAATGCATTCCTTAAATTGGGAAAATTGCTTCAGCACATAATCACACGATTTCTCAGCTGTATTTATAAGTGAATTATAGGGTGTTTTCCTTCATGTTCTCTCAGTCACTACAGATCTACCCAGTTCAGTTTTACTAAATACCAATTGGACTAATCACAGAATAGCCTGCAATTCAATTATAAATAACTACAATGTGATTCTGGAAACTACAATGTGATTCATTGCTAACACAGTGGCACTCTATATCGGAATGAATATTTTTTTTCCATGTATCACTGCACATCCACCCACCATTCCTCTTGCTGAGCAAAACATATGCCTATACCTTGAACTTTTCCTGATGTACTGTACATCTGAAAACAAAATACAATGGAGTGCACATGCACAGCATCGCTCTGGAATATATTTGTTGCCGAAAACAATTGAAGCAATCAGCTGCAATGTAGAAACAGGAAGATTTGTTCTATCTTTGAAGGAAAAATTGAAACCAACAAATTAACTAATTCAGCAGTTGGAAGCTGAGTTATTAAGCTGTAGCATTGTGCAAGCTGGCAAATAATAAAAGTCTTTCTTTCTTTCTTTCTTTCTCTTTCACTAAGAGTTGTGTTACAGGAAACATGTCTGCAGTGATGCTTCGCCCTTGCAAATGACAGCCCAGATTAAATACCCAGAAGGACCTCCTGCAGTGGGTTTTGGGGCAAAGCCAAACATGGGGAGGGGGCAGGAACCTCTGGGATCGTATCATCATGAACTTTAATTGACCACCCCTTTATTCACCAGGAATATTCTCTGAGAGGCTATTGAATCGCCTTTGCATAGAATATTTCAACTTGACCAATTAAGGACAAATCAAGAGGAGAAAATTCTGCAACAGGCAAAATGACCTAAGAGGACCTTTTCATCCACCCTGAATTGCTTAGTTCTATAATTGCCCAACTTTCCCTCGGACTTCCTTCCTACTGGGAACAGTTCCTTTTCATGAGTCGCTCTAAAGACATTGGCATGGTTCTATCGCTCATAGCACATTTTGCTCTGTTAATGTTTCATGTGTTTTGAACGTGGATGCATGGCATCTCTCCAAAATTGTGAACTAAAACATGAGGAATGGCACTGGAAAGACACTATAGAGTTTTGTAACGGTGATGGTTATCTGGAATGGCCCTTCCGGCCATCCTCCCTCCCTCCCTCCATCCCTCTAGAAAATCTGAGGAGAATACAAGATTTCTGAGAACAATCTGGTGATGTATGCGCTGAGAGACAATCTGTGAGGAGCTGGAACTAAGAATGCAAAACTGATGTTGTCTGAAACAACATCTTGGCAGTGTGACCAATGGCGGAGGAAGAGGGGGTGGTGGGAGCATACTGCGCCCCCAGCAGCACGATTCCGGTGGGGTTCCATCACGGCTGCCCCCCCCCCCACGGGCGCTGGGCACCCTGCCAGCGCTGGGCACCCCTCCCCTCAGGCAGCACGCCCCCACCCCCAGAACACGCGCCCCACCCCTGTGGGCGGCTCACCCCACCCCGGGACGTGCACCAGCCCCACCCCCGCCTGCTCTCCACCCCTGGTGCAGGAGCATGATGCTCCGCCACTGCGTGTGACCCACCGTCATCAAGTACTTTCCATGTCAACCTGCATCTCTTTCTCTACCAGCTGGAATAGTAACTATGTAGTGAAAATGTGCACATATATGGTAAGAGCTTGCATATATTACCACTGCAGAAGGATGGAGGAAATTCCACCGGGATTCCAGTTTTGGCCGCCACATGACATCCATAAAACAGGGGCCAGAAGAAATTAGGCGATGGCCATTCAGTAGGTCACTAGCCAGTTGTGGACTTAGCAGCTGCTAGTTGTTAGGATTCTTCCCAAGAATGTCAGCCTTGGTCAGATTCAACAGTGCATTAATATTCTTTGTTGGAAACCCTGGAAAAACACTGCTAGCCAGTGTAGACAATCCAGAGGTAAATTGGCCAGTGGCCTGACTCAGTATATACTAGCTTTCTATGTTCTTATGCATTACCCTACAAGATTGGTCAGCCCGCCTCTGCCGTGAAGTGCAGATTTGTTTACCACCATCCGGATGAGTTCCACAGCTGAGCAGAGATTCCAGCCTAGATCTCTCACAACTTCCAAATCCAATATTCTATCTCTATTCTCAGATATTTATATATTTCTGTCTATCTATAAAAAAAAACACGGGAGAGTAAGATATGTACACCTTTATATAACGCTGACGAGGACAGAGTCCTCATCTCTTCTGGTCAATGTCCAGAAGCTCAAGAATGTGCTATCTGGGTGCAATGGCCTTAAAGAAAAGGAAGAAATTGCTGTTCTCGTAAATGGGGATTAAACTTCCCAGATGATTTGGAAATCGCATTGCTATTGAATGTGCTCCTGCGTTTGTTCGCCGCTTATCTGAAACATCCCAATAAATTTCACTTTACTGTTACAGCAGGCTGTAATGCTGTCCCCTAGAGGAAAGACGGCTATCAAAGGCTAGTTCCAAGTCTTCCTACAGTTGCTTTCTTAGAGTCAGCATGAAAACACAGACACCCAGTGTAGGAGAGCGGAATATTTCATTGCTGAAGTGTTCTTTGTATCAAAAGACAATGGATAGTTGTGACTTATGGTATTTCCCCTTCCAACCACTCTCTCCAAATCAGAAAAATATTGGCTATATATACCCATGGCTGCCTCTTACAGAAGTTTCACATATGTGTGGCCTTTGCATTCAATTTTTGCACAGCTTCTCATCCCTACGCTTATGATATATACCCATGATTTGAAAACACACACACCAATATATGCTACTCACTGAGAGCAAGTTTACGAAGCATTCATTCTAGATTTGCATCTTGCATTTTCTGCCTCTTAGGTCAGTGCTTGCAATCAAGTAATTATACCCTGTAATTGTGGATCTAGCAGCCCTCTGAAGTCAGCTAGTGTACACATTTGACACAGTCACTTGCATTGAACTGGCCAGAGTTTTCCTTTGATTCAGTCATCATCTAGGTACAAAGCCTCCTCCTTTAGTCTGACTCTTGTAGCCTTCTTTCAAGGACTGCACGAAGATAAACTGAGCAGATGAGCTCTGTTATTGCTGCCAAACATGAAGAACTACAAACAACTCAGAATAAGTTGTGCTGACAAAGCTTCCACCCTCTGAGTGTATTTTCTACACATACTGGGGCACAAGAATATATATTGAGCAATCTCTCTCTAAAAACAACAACAACAACAACAACAACACCAACAACAACAACAACAACAACGTCTGCAAAACATGTATGAACCAAGGCTTGTATATCAGTTAGGGATGGGTGAATCTGTCAATTTCAGTTTCTCTTGGTTTCTCATCCCCCCCCCCACTCTTAATTCAGTTCTTTGCATTTCCACATCAAACTGATTTTTTTAATTAAAAAAAACAGATTTATTATTCTAATCCTAATACTTTAGTAGTCAATGAAAATCATAATAAAGATTATTAAAGTATTGGGGAACTGCTGGTTTAGGAGGATAAAGGAGGAAGCCACCTTAGGATACCAACACAACCATTCTCCTTGTTTTGACCTTCTGATGGATGAGCTAAGCTGAAGCATTGTCATGTGGCAATAATCTTTGATTTTCTTCTCACTTGGTTTTTATTGGATGGGCTTGATGGGTGATCAATAGTTTCCTCCCTACTGCTCCACAGTTGATTGCTGTCAAACCTCACCCATAATTTGCAGCACATTAAGGAGAGCTCTACTGAATTAGGCCAAAGGTCCAACTGGTGCAGCACTCCATGCTCACGTTGGCCAACCAGACGCATGAGTGCGACAGCATTCTTCTGGTTGTGATCTCCAGCCACTGGTATTCAGACGCATACTGCTTCTGGCATTGGAGGTACAACTTAGCCATCATGGCTAGTAGCCGTTACCTTATCCTCCACGGATCTCTTGAAGTGATTTCTTAATCATTTGATTGTTCAGTAATTGATGGTTGTCAGTTAAGTAGGTAAGCTGAAATTATTTTTTGAAAAGCATTGTGTTTAAGGCGATAATGGAAATTTAGTCTATGGAAGTAGGATTGGTGTGCCTCATTCACATGTATGGCAGCCATCAAGTGAGGAGTATGTACAATTTGCAATGCACAACTGATTAGTCACCGTTGGACTTCAATCTCAGCCTTCTTCTGTTGTACTGGGCTCTGGTGTGGTCTCCACACAATAACTTGGCAAAGGTTGTTACGCTGTGAAATAGTGAAGCCCAGGGTAACCCAATGAGTTCCATGCCAGTGCAGAGATTTGAGTCTAGCTCTCTCCTAGCCAGATACCTTTGTCCACTATGATAACACCACTGTTAATGAATATCTGACTATGCCATAATCTATCATTCAGAAGAAAAACATGGTACAGCCTTCCTCGTCTCTGATGCTTCAGAACGCTGGTGGAATGATTGAAGGTTCCTCTGGTTAACAAATCCATTACATATAGAAAATCAGATTACCAGGGCAAAACACTTAAGAAATCTAAAGTGACACTGCCCTGAGAGGACTATACCACAAGCTAAGCATGTCAATCTCAATAACTTCAAGTGGATGCAGACATAATTCCAAATGTATCTTTTCTGAAAAGGCAGTTAATGAGCTATAGATCTCTGTTGCAGATCCCCCCCTTTTTTTACAGCACAGTCAGAACATTCACCTGTCAATCACAATGGAAACTCAGTGCACGGAGGAGTGTGTTAAATGTGGAACCTATGGGACTATGCCACTAAGACTGAGAGCCAGATAATTGGCATAGCTACGCTGAGTGAACAGAATAGCCTCTTTGCAACAGAGCTGCTCCACTCTAAGAATAATTTGCAGATGCATGGGCTTCTAAGGTCAAAAGGAGAACAGAATCAAATGCTGCTCAAAAAATAAAATAAAATAAAATCTAGCTAGCTATTTGGGGAGCCAGCAATGACAACCAAGTTCTTTGGCATATTTTATCACACAATGCATAGAAATGAGAAAACAAATAAGTAACATGGGAAATAAATAGATGAGGCAAGTGGGGATCTGCAATACAGTGAGCTGAAACTCCACGCCTGGTAATGTCAAGAGAAGTGTGCTAAAAATCTGTTTCAGTAAATGGAAGCTGAAGGAATCAGTAGGGAATACTGGAGAGTCCAAGTGAGCACATCAAGCAACCATAAACAGCTGAAATATAAGAAAAGTGGAAAGAAGCTGAACAATTAAGAAGCAAGAACTACACATTCACATGGCAGTTTATTCTGTTATCATTACTTTCCCCTAACTGTTAAGTTCCACTTTATATTTGAGCCACTTGTGGAACTATAGTGGAATATAGTTTAAGCTTCAAGCTCTTTTCCATATTATTTGCTATCAGAGGGGGGGAAATGTTTGCAAATAAATTGGAAATGAGTGCTAAACCTGTGCCATATTCCACGGAAATTCCAGAAGTGGCTTTTATATTGTGTGAAAGCTCAATTGTATAAATTAACAGTTTTAGAAATGTCATAAAAATGAAGTGAGCTGCAATGTGCATGCAGCTTCAGAAACAATGGGTCGTGTCCACTGTTAGTCATAGTACACTGAAATTAATAGACATGACTAACTTAAGCCCACTGATTTCAGTAGGTCTGCTGTGAGTATGTCTTAGTTGGATACAACCCTTATGCCTTTCCCTCCCCACATTAGCTTCCATATGAGATGGTGTGATCCATGCCAAACTCCAGAAATGAGAGCTCAGAGAAGTTTTAATGGGATTAAGGAGACCTGTGGCAAAAGTCTGTGGATGAAATCCACTGGGACATCATCCTTGCAAGCCCTTCAGAAATTTTTGGGAGTGGCACATGTTCTAAATGTGTTTGCGGAGTTCTCCGTAAGTTCAATCAGGTCTGTGTAGGAGTCCTGTGAATTGTGACCTGATTTAATTGGTCCTTCCATCTGGTGCTTGGGTCCAATGTTTTGCTCAGGAAATTGAATTGGGGAGAGTGTGTTCGAATCTGATGGGGAGTGAGATTACATTGCCTGGGGCAAATATACGTTCGGCGTGTAAATGACATCATCATAAAAAGAGGGTGGAAGGTGGGAGTTCCACAATCATGGCATTTTTTAATTTGATATAACTTATGTTTTCTCATAGAAATCAAAAATAGCTACTTCTACAAATTCTTCGGTGTCTTGTAATTTTTCACAACTCCATTATCCATCATTCAGCTTCCACAAGTTCTAGTGTTATGGGGGGAGGGCTTTTTCTATCCACTTTCTCTGTAACGTGAATCATTTTATAAACTTCTATCATGTCATCTCTTGCTTTTCATTTCTCTAAGTCCCAAACACTGCAACCTTTCCTCATAGGGGAGTTCCTCCACGCTGTCAGGCTTCAGGGACTTGGCTCCCCGCCCCCCGCCCCCGGCAGCAGATAAGCAGAATATGGTGAAAGGAGTCTCTTACCAGTTTGGAAATTTTTATGATCACAGCGAGAGAACAAAGAATCAATTTCTTGGAATGAAGGTGCTCCCAATTAAGAGTTCCACCCACTTCCTCCCTAGTCACCCACTTCACTTCTGTGTCTTGCAACCTGATCTTGCAACCACTGTGCTTTCTGTGCTGCCACCTTATCTGCTCTCCTTGACCTTGGGCTGAGCATCTGGACGCTTTCCAGCAAAAGGGAGTCAGTTAACTCTCTCCCTCCCAGTGCTTCTCCTCCTAGCTGTCCCCCACCCAGTACTTCCCAGCTTCTGCCTTCTGAACTATGTCCCTCTGCAAACCACTGTTCCAAATCTATACTACTTCCCTGCTCCTGCGGAGATTCAGGATCCTGATCAGGAGCTGGGGGAGGGGGAGGCACACACCATTCCTTCTCAGTGCAGTCCTCCTCAGCATGGTCCCTGACACATCCCCTTGATGATTTTGGTTGTCCTTCTCTGGAAGGACTCTGAAACTCTACAATATCCTTTCTGAGGTGAGGTGACCAGAAAAGTTCACAGTATTCCAAAAAGTATTTATTTATTTACCAATCATCATTATTATGCCACCCATATCTTGTGGTCACATTAACCAGTCTTCTGACATCACATACTTTCACTTTCTAATTGCTAACCAGAGTGACCTATTACTAATACTAAATAATATCTTTCTTTCCACCTCACTCTCTGCTGTTGATGGCAATCTACCCAAAAAACTCCTGTTTGACTGTTAAACTGCATAGAGAACTGTAGCCTTGTTACGGAAATGGGGTGTCTCCTAACAACTCTCGGCGCTTTTAACAAACTGCAGTTCCCAGGATTCTTTGGGGGAAGTGAAGCCATGACTGTTTAAAGTCGTATCCCAGTGCATAGTTCAGATGAGGCCAAAACCTCAGCTCATCTGCATGCATGGGAAAACGTTCCAAGCAATTTTGAACCATTTTGGGCAGCCTTCTTGTCTTTGTGCTGGGGGAGAGAGAGAGGTTTCAACATGTCTTCTGTACGTCATTCATGGTGAAATTTACTATAATCATGTGCTTTCTCATCTGCCTGCTTCCTAAGGAAATCAATGCCATCCTTTGCAGTGTCTTTTTCTTAAGGCTTTCCTTCTGTCCTTGATCAGTATGGAGTGCCTTTTCGTCCCTCCTCTCCTCTTTCTGCAAAATCTCCTCTCCACCCCCCCCCCCCCAAGGTGGGCTAACAGAGGCTTCAGAAGAGTATTCCATACGAGGACAAAACATTGGTCTACGCAAGGGCTTTACAATTGCTTCCACATTATTTTCCATCTCGTTCCCCCCTCCCCACCTCCCTGCATCCGAATGTTTGGCTTGCTTTTGTTTAGGGCTGCAGCTGCAGAGGCTAAGAAGAGCCCTTCATGGTGATGCAATATGACAATCTCAATATCCCTGAACAATTTCTCCTTTTGTATGCCACTTTGCTGATTGCAATGTCAATAGAAAAAGCATTTTTGAAATAACAACATGATGGCTGGGGAAACCAAGCTAGCAAATGCGATTAGGAAGGCCATTTCCTTGCGCTGGCTTTTGCAAGTGAAATGTTAACTATCAATTAGAGTAAAAAAATAAAAAATAAAATAAAAAAGAGCAGAAACTAGCCGAATTCAGAAAAGTGCAAAGTTGGGGCAAGTGCAAGCCAACTGTGATGTATTTCTAGGCTAACTTGAGCTGCTGTCAAACAGCAGCTTGTTCCATCCCCAACTGTTAACGTCTGCATTATATTTGAGCTTCCACAAGACGTAAAAGCCAATTCTGGAGTACTGATGAAATATAGCACATGTTTAACACGCTTCCATGCTATTTGGGCTGCATTCACATGGCAGTTTATTCCATTTCTCTGACGCTTCTCTCACTGTTACTTTCCACATTATATTTGAGCTTTCACACGATGTAAAAGACAATTCTGGAATTTAGCACAAGTTTAGCACTTATTTCCATATTATTTGCAAATGTTTTTTTTTTTTCCTGGAAGTAAATGCACTGAACATAGTGCAAACACTAAACTTGCACTATGTTCCACGATAGTTCTGGAAGTGACTTTTACATCATGTGAAAGCTCAAATATAATACAGAACTATTAAGTAAGGGGAAGGTCATGAAAATGGAATAAACAGCCATGTGAATGCATCCTTGATTCCAGGGGGAACAAATCAATTTACAGCCCTTTTAACCCAGTACAGGGATGTGGGTGGCAATGTGGGTTAAACCACTGAGCCTAGGGTTTGCTGATCAGAAGGTTGGTGGTTTGAATCCCCGCGACGGGGTGAGCACCCGTTGCTCGGTCCCAGCTCCTGCCCACCTAGCAGTTTGAAAGGATGTTGAAGTGCAAGTAGATAAATAGGTACCGCTCCAGCAGGAAGGTAAACGGCATTTCCATGCACTGCTCTGGTTCACCAGAAGCGGCTTAGTTATGCTGGCCACATGACCTGGAAGCTGTACACCGGCTCCCTCGGCCAGTCACGCAAGATGAGCGCTGCAACCCCAGAGTCGGACATGACTGGACCTAATGGTCAGGGGTCCCTTTACCTTTAACCCAGAAACATTAGAAAACGGGGCAGAAACCAGGAAAAATAACACAATATTCTCTATGTATGAATGCACCCTTGGACTGCAGACAGTATTTCAACAGGGCTTCTATATATCCTAATAAATCTCTACTGCATCAGATATATTCTGGAGAGATATTACTTGGTTCAGATAATATTGGCCACTGTTTGGACTTCCGGTGGCCACCTCCATCCCTGCTATCTGCCAAGGATTGACCATGAGCTCTGTTTAATTGGGGTACCAGATTATGGGAAGTCTGCTAAGCGCATCCAGCCAAAAGCACAAAGAATTCGCCTTCAGGACCTTCCAGCTCATGGAAAGTGAGTATCCTCGCGAAGCCTCTTGTAGTCATGCTCTCTGTGCCTCTTAGAATCCTGCAAAATGTGGGTTCTAAAATGCCTGGGGAATTTCCATGCAGGGAATCTCCAGGAGCACAGGAAGCTCCCACTCCATACAGTCACCATCCACAAATTGGAGGGTGACCAGAATGGTGATGAGATGGAACTGGTGCCCTCGTCCCCACACACCCCTTATGTGCACACTTCGCATGAATTACAGCTGCCTGAAGAGGGCTTTTATTAACAGGACATGAATTTGCAGCATGCTCGTTTTATATAATTAGCCAAGATTTTCTCCAAGGTGCACTTGATAGTTAAAATCTTTGATCACAATATTCATATGGAGTCATTGCAGCTGCAGCTGATCTCTGCAAAGCCCTATCTGTTGAGAAAACATAGCTGGCCTTGCAGCTTTATGAAATTTAATCTCTGCCCCCCACCACCAGCCCGCCCGCCCTCCCCTGTTCCACGCACACCCTTTGCCTGTCTGGGTCCCTTTGCTCTCCTTAATCTTTGGAGGAAGATAAAGCTGTCCAAAAGGGTAAAAACATATATACACAATGATCTGAAAATAAATGCCACGTCTCTATTAAATTTTCCTTTAAGTGCTTTCCAGAAGATACATCCCATTCGTGGAGGAGCAAGAAAAATTACCAGGGAGAAGCCAGCTTGATGTTTGAAATGAAAATATGTAGTGCTACTGACACAACACTCTAATGCGCTGGATATTTTAATTATGTCAGAAGGTAAAAGCAAATTTCCATTCATCATTAGCCCCGTCAGATCTACTGTGCAGCGGAATGCTCTGCATTTATTTGCAGACCTTGTCAATTCATTTATCTTCTGGAGAAGCTTAACCTTATGATAATACCTCATATTTTCCCCCTTTCTTTCATGCTTTAGGTTTGGAGGCAGCCAGGGGGTTAGGAGGAGGAGAGCTTTCATAACATATTAATCCTAGCCAAGACAAGGCTCCAGAAAAGTAGCCAAACTGACCCTCCGAGGTTTTTATGGCTGAGAAGCAAAGAGATGCGACATAGGGAATATAAAGATGAAGCACTGCTTTCTAAAATGGATTCCTTGAAGGAACAGATGCTGGGACATGCAGAGCACAATAGGCTTGACATATTCCCCCTAATAGATCACCAGTCAATTAATTAGTCAGTTACTGCTTTAGCAGCCCAATCCTAATCATTTTTTACTCAGTCTCATTAATTTCAGTGGGGCTTACTTACAAATAAGAATATTTAGGGCTGTTGGCTGGGTGGCACTGAAAACCATGGGGCTTGCTTCTGAGTAGACATGTGTTGTTGTTGTTCAGTCGTTCAGTCGTGTCCGACTCTTCGTGACCCCATGGACCAGAGCACGCCAGGCACGCCTATCCTTCACTGCCTCTCGCAGTTTGGCCAAACTCATGTTAGTAGCTTCGAGAACACTGTCCAACCATCTCATCCTCTGTCGTCCCCTTCTCCTTGTGCCCTCCATCTTTCCCAACATCAGGGTCTTTTCCAGGGAGTCTTCCCTTCTCATGAGGTGGCCAAAGTACTGGAGCCTCAACTTCAGGATCTTTCCTTCTAGTGAGCACTCAGGGCTGATTTCTTTAAGAATGGATAGGTTTGATGTTCTTGCAGTCCATGGGACTCTCAAGAGTCTCCTCCAGCACCATAGAGTCTCCTATGTCATAGAGTAGACATGTATAGGTTCTCAACATGGGGAGAAGGAGTTAGCTTTTTGTGTGTGACAGCTGCTAGATCAGAACACCCATTGGCCCACACAGATGCCTATTGCATCCCTCTGCCCCAATCCTCACCTAACTACCATCTCCTGTTTATATGGAAGAGTGGCCAGAACAATCCCCCTTCATGTACACACACACACGTAAAGCCAACACAGGCCTGGTTCTCACATCCGCACACATCACTTTTGCTCTCATCATTCAGTGACTCAACACCTGAGCCCTTTTCAGTGGACAACCACAGGTAAGAATTGTGACAGCACCTCCCGCATACTATGCATGTTGGGTTCAATTATATAATGGCCCTCTGGGCTTGAATGAATCAAGCAAGCATATGAAGGTTTTCCTTTGAAAACTGTTCACGGAGAATAAAGCTATCGTGAAGGATAAAGGGTATCAATGGCTATTAGACATGGTGGGTAAATTCTCCCTCCACTGTCGGAGGCAGTATGTGGGGAATCTCAAGTGAGGAGAGTGCTCTTGTGCTCATGTCTTGCTTGTGGTGTTCCAATAGGCATCTGGTCAGCCACTGTGACAACAGGATTTTGGACTAGATGAGCCTTTGATCTGATAGAGCAGGTCTGCCCTTACGTTTTTATTATTGTATGTTTTCAATACAGCCGTACCTTGAACGCCTTGTGACTCAAATGTTTAGGCACCCAAAAGCCACAAACCCAGAAGTAAGTGTTCTGGTTTGGAAATGTTTTTGGAAGCCGAATGGCCAATGCGGGTTATGCGGCTTCCGATTGAGTGCAGGAAGCTCCTGCAGCCAATCGGAAGCTGTTCCTTGGTTTTCAAACGTTTTCAGAAGTTGACTCGACTTCTGGAATGGATTCTGTTCAAGAACCAAGGTACGACTGTATTATGTTTCTAACATGGCATCAAGAGAAAATTCTCTTCTGTCCGTTAATTTACATGAGTTGGTTTTTCTTAATGGCTGCATTCAAAGCAGCATCCTTGACATCCTTTGGTGGCAGTGCATTCATGCAACTGAGATTGCCTGATGCTGCAATCCAGGCACGCGTGCATGTCTGAACCAATGCTCACATGGGGTGGTGACAGGATATTCATTCATTCATTCATACATTCCCCAGCCACTCTGGGCAGTTTCCAGCAGAATATTAGAATACAATGATTCATCCAGTATTAAAAGCTACCCTAAACAGGGCTGCCTTCAGATATCTTCTTTTGTCCAATAGTTGTTTATTTCCTGGACATCTGATGGAAGGGCATTCCACAAGGCAGGTGCCACTAACAAGAAGGCCCTTTGCCTGGTTCCCTGTAACTTCACTTCTCGCAGTGAGGGAAGCACCAGAAGGCCCTCGGAGCTGGACCTCAGTGTCCAGGCAGAACGATGTTCAGCAAAAGAGAGGAACATTATGGACCGTTCCAGAATGTAAGTTGCACTAGTATCGCATAGAAAGATTTCACTCCTCCCTAATTTGCCAAAGGCTGCCTGCAGACTTTACCTACTTTATCAAAGGCTGCTGCTTTAACACCTCCTTGTATAAATATTAACACAGCGAAGCCTTGGTAAAGAGGATAATGGTCAGTTTGACATCTGCACCAGGTAGGAAATTCAGTTCAGCTTCTTCTTTAGAGCAAATGTGACTCTTAGATTGTTTCCCCTTGCCATTCATAAGGTAGTCAGCTTTTCAACTAACTACTGCTGCTGTGCCATTAACAATAGCTTGAACTGCAGTGATAACATTTTGCATTAGTAGTATATATACTAGTATGGACAGTAAAATAGGAAAATGCAGGTGCACTTTAAACACCAGATATAATGAGAAGTGTCAACTCGTTACATTAGGAGGCTTTTATCTTACAATTATTGGTGTGATAAACAGCAAAGCAGCCCTCCCCTGCCATGGTTTGTAGCATTTCCCTTCATAAAGACAGCTGACAGCTAAACTGCCTCAGGCCCTCTGGGGGAAAACGTTAACCCAAAGTCCCTCTAGTCACGTTCAGTTCCGCATACAGATGAAAGCATCATAAACAGATGGCTAGGTATGGCCCCCGCTTCCTTTTCACCAAGATTCCCCTCTCTTTCACTCTTTCCTTGACTCTAAAAAGAAAAAGGTTGTCTCTCACTGGAGCAAGGCCTGCTCTTAGCTCCATCACCATGGTGACTATTTTGAGCGGCGAACCAGGGCACAACTACTGAATGAGGGCAGCCATTGGGAAAGATGTGCAGGTGGAAGAGGCAACACTGTCCGTCGAAAAGCTGGGCTGAAGTGCACCGTCTTGATAGTCACAAGAACAAAACCATACCTGAAGCATAGAGAATTTCATCGCTTTCTTCATTGCCGCTATTTTCAAGGAATGAGCAGGGTTATTTCCTTATTCCTGGAGGCCACAAGCCAATGTTTGCTCCATTATCTAGTCATATGTGCACTCTATATGGGGCTACGCTTGGAGAGTCCAGAAGTTGCGACTAGAGCAGAATACAGTCACTAGAGCAGGTGCAAGGAGCCATTGGCTCTCAATATGGTGCCGAAGTACAACTCTCATCAGCCCCAGCAAGGCTGGCCAACGGCCAAGGAAAATGCAAGTTGCAGTTCAGCAACATCTGACGAGACAAAGGTTCCCCAAACCTGCACCAGCATGCTGAGTGATGCATCTAATTGTGCCCATATAACACCAATCTTGTAGGAACTGCACTGGTTGTTCTGAGGCAAATTCAAGGTACTGATGTTAATTTATGAAGCCCTACATGGTGTGAGACCCAAATACTTGAAGAAGCTCCTTGTGGCGTTTGCCCATTCCTGGGGAATATATGAATGTTGAGGAGTGAGTAAAGGGTTAATTGGCTGACCATAGGCTGACCAATGAAAAGCCGGAGGAGGAGCTTAGGGGCTTTGAAAACCCAGCATAGAAGGGGGGAGTGTGGCAGTTGGTGTGGGGTAGTTGGCTGAGACGGTTGGTGGGTGGGTGGTGATTGTGAGGGTTGGTGGTGTGGTAGAGTGGTGAGCGTAGGATCAAGACAGGGCTGAGATAAGAATAAATATATACCAATGTAATTAATATCTTAATTTTGTTGATGTTTAAAATAAACACTTATTATTTTGTTCAAATCCAAACCCTGACTGTGACAGTGATTACTGGGGGGGATCCTGGTTGGTGGCAGCGAAGTGCTGTGGTGGCACAGGGATCAATAGACTGTGAAAGGTCCGGGGACCCTGTGTGATCACCACACTCCTCAATATCCTTCCATTATTGGAGAACATGATTAGCTAAATCCTCTGATTCTGGAGTCATGGAAAGCCCTCCCTCAGTCACAGAAGAGTCACTATGCTTTTACTCAAGGAGCAATGACAGCCTTCCTTTAGATCACCAGATATTATTGGACTACAACCCCCCTCATTCCCAACCATTGACCATACTGGCTGGTGTGCTAATCAGCACACTGTTTTATAAAGAACATGAGCTCTATTGTAAAGTGTTTTGCTTTGCTGTAGCAAGCTCTGCTCCTGGACAACTTCAGCTGCTAAGTAGCATAGGAGACTCCAGTAAAGATGAAACAGACCTGAAACAAAGGCAAGTTTGGGGGGAATCTAAGTTGGAGGGTGGGAGAGATAAACCTTAAAACCAGATGTCTTCCATTCAAAACTTGGAAAGGTAGTAGATCTGGCTGTGGAGCTGCTATATAAGCAATGGAAATGTAGCCTGAAATGGTCCAAGATCAACTCTATTATTCAATACAGGCCTTTTAGGCATGTTTCATAGTTTGGATCTAAATCAAAAGTTTGATTAAAATGCTGGGCAGGTATAAATGGTTCATCCTGGTACCTGAGTCTCTAAAGAAGTTGGCAAGGAGAGAGAATGCTAGGCATCTGTCAGGAGTGGTCAGCCATAGGCTACTCCCACAAATGTTCCAGGAAATCTGAGTTTGTGCTGAGAATTGGGATGGAGAGTCCTCATGTTGGGACCTAAAGATATTAAAGAGATCCATCATTTACTGAGGAAGCATCATTTACTGACAATGGACCTGGAATTGTGCACCATCTAGGGCAGATCACTGGGGCTCTGTCTCCAACATCAGATATCTCTGCCACATTGCCTCTTTCCCAAGCATGATCCTCAACCCAAGAAGTCGCCTCAAGCAATGGGAGAAATGAAAGCTGCTCACTTTGCTGTTCAAACTGGAAACAGGTGGTTCAGTCAATTTTCGGTCGATGTCAGTTTCACACATGACCATTCATGGCTCCATTCTGTCCCATTAGAAAGTATATGCTAGCAGGAATGCCCTACCTACCCACCCAGAGAAGCCGGCTGGCTGTTAAAGGGCCCTCACCTTATTTTGCAGTCTTTGGTTCAAGGCCTGGGAAGACAAGGGAACCAGAAGATTTGTCCTCTGAATTCATCCTCAAGAACGTGAGCGCTAGACAGTTCAGCCTCAAGTAGGTGATTGACAAAGGAGAGCATGCATGAGGGCCAAATGTCATTGCTACTCAATAGTTAAGGGCTTATTGGGAATAACTGTACTCTTCAACAGCAAATGGTTCCTGGGCAACATTTTTAAACACCTGTAGCTGAACTCACTTCACCTGGGCTTTTGGACTCTCCTTGCTACTGCTTGCTGTTACCAGCTTTTGGAACTCAGTCTGCAATGACTGGTTCTGCTGTCTTGCCCCAATCTAACTGAGCTGGAATAGGATAGGCACCCCCTACCCCCTCAAGAAAAAAGCCAATCCTATAATGTCTAGTCTCAGGGCTGGCCCATCAGTCTGAAAAGGTCATCATTCCCATGAACAGCAGTAGCAAATGATCCTGGTGCTTCACCTTCCCTTCTCTGGAATTAGACCACTGACTGTGCCTGTTTGGACTGCACTCCTGCTTCCAGCCCCCTCTTCTGTTTGCTTTAGTCTGAAATGTCTCTCTTTGGACCACACCTGACAACCAAGAGCAGACCCCTGCTAAGGGCTCATAGCATCGTCTCACTGTCCCCACTAATGTATCTCAACATGCATAGAGAGAAATTAGGATGACACTCTCTCATGCTCATTGGCATTGCCATCATGTCTGGAAGACCCTACACTCATACAAACTCCCCACAGGTATGTCCTGTCCTTGAAAACTTCAATAGGTCAGGTGGTGCCTGAATGCATGGAGGAGCCTCCACATGGACATTTTATATGCACCTATGCCCTTTCAAATGTGCTGCCAACTGTGCATGGAGGCAAGGAACAATCTTGCTCCCTTTCTCTCTGTACTTTCAGATAATATCTGAATGGTGCTTAGGTCTTTGGCCAACTTTACCATTTGCCTGACTCCTGCCTGTTCTGTTCCCTACCTCCCAGGATTGACCACCTGATATCCATTTCCCAAAGTCTATGTATCATCTTTTCTATCACATTTCAACATACTGCTGCTGAAACATGGCCTAGAGGTAGCCTGTCCACAACATTCCATCCTATTACATATAGAAGATATTAGAAATCGTGCAAATATATATATATATATATATATATATATATATATATATATATATATATATATGGTGATGCTTCTCATATGATCAGCTCATTCTTGAGACTGAGGGCCCAGGTTCCCCTGCCCCTTGAGTGTCCTTGCGTGAGCCAGTAGGATAACAGAGGATGCAACAAGTCTCATAAGCTGCCTTTGAAAGGTCAGAAGCCATTGAATAAAATGGATCTTAGGAGAGCAAACAGTTAACATGTTTTGCTCTTCATAGAGAATAAGAAGCAAGGGCAGTTTGACAGATGTAGCATTTCCATTTCCTTCCGCTCCAAGTAGTGCCACTGGGGCAAGCAAAGGGCAGCAGATTCAGTTAGCATGACGGCAAAGGCAAGAGGGGGGCAGAGTATGTTGCAAGGGCAGTGCGCAAGGCAGATGTTATAAGCATTCAGCAGAGATGCAAGCCGACAGAAGCATCCCAAGCACAATATTTTATAGATGAGGTTTCTAGCGTTGCGTTCCTTGGAAAAGAGAGGAGCAAATGGCAGCAGGGATGCACCTGGAGGCTCAGAAAAAGCAGCATTTGCAAAATTAGAGGGACCTGCTTTAGCTACCATAGAAAGTCATAGAGTGAATGCCACAAGCTGTTGTGGATCCAACAGGACAATGTCCCCTTGCTATGCCATAGATATAGCAGCCACCAGACAGGTGAAGTGGTTAGAGCAGACTTCCTCAGACTCGGACCTCCAGATGTTTTTGGCCTACAACTCCCATGATCCCTATCTAGCAGGAGCAGTGGTCAGGGATGATGGGAATCGTAGTCTCACAACATCTGGAGTGCCGAGTTTGAGGAAGCCTGGGTTAGCGTGACTTTTCTCAACCTTGAGTCCCCAAATGTTGTTGGACTACAACTCCCACCATCTCTAGCTAGAAAGACCAGTGATCAGGGGTGATGGGACTCCTCATCCAACAATGTATGGGGACCCAAGGTTGAGAAAGACTGGGTTAGAGTGTTGAACTAGGACCTGGGAGACCAAGATTCAAATCCTCGCTCAGCCATGAAACTCACTGGGTGAACGTGGGCCAGTCTCAGCCTAGCCTAACTCACAGGTTGTTGTGGGGGATTAAGTTGTATTAGACATACATTAAGTTGTATGTCACCTTGAGCTCCTTGGAGAAAAAAAGGTGGAATATAAATCTAATAAAATAAATAAGTAATCAATATAAGTAATCAATAATCTGGGGGGTGCCCCCATGGAAGTAAGTCATCTGAAATGAACTAACCAATGCACAATGGATTCCACAACCACCATGCTTTCAAACAGTCAGATGTGTGGGGTGGCAACAAAGTCCATTACTGGAGCCTCTGGAGCCTTTAGGCAATCCATTTCCACATGGTATGCACATGTAATTACTCCATGGGGTCGGCCATCTAAACAAGGATGGGGAGCCTTTTGAAGACTGAGGGCTCCGTTTCCATCTGGGCAACCTTCCAGGGACCACATGCCAGAACAGGCAAAAATGGGCAGAGCAATGAAGGAAACTTCACTTTTGTACAGTCCTCCATCCAGACAAACGGGATTAGATGATGAGAGTTCAAGGACACTTTCAGCATGAAGTAGGACAGGTGAGAGGTGTTGACTGGTGAGAGAGTATGTGGCTGAGGAGGGGGGCATGGCCTGGATAGAGTCCTGAGGGCCAGACATAGTAATAAAATACTTGGCAGATTAGATAGATAGATAGATAGATAGATAGATAGATAGATAGATGACAGTGCTATTTTTCTAGAAAAAGAGGTGCCGGAGCTCACCATGAATGCCTCCTTTGTTCTCATATAATGGCAATGGCACCCACCTGAATGAGTTGGGGGGGCGTGTCTGTGTGTACACACACACATTTTACAATGTATATAATAGTCACTTTTACAATATTCTGTGTTCTACATTAATAATAAAAGTCAGTGGCAACAATAATCTCTAAACCCGGTAACAGAATGGAATAAATTAATAACGGAAATAACATTAACTTTGAACTAATCAGATTAGCCCAAATACTATATACCTGTAGACTTTGATAGCAGGTTTTGGTACTGGAGAATTGCAACTGGGTTTTTAGCTGTGTGTGAAATTTTATTTTGTAGTATAGCTGTTCTTAAAATTATTATGACCAGCGACAATAGTAACAGTATTCATTAGTGGCATGACAACATCTGTTAGTAGTCATCCTGGCAGTGGTAGGAGAGGCCCTAAGGTGGGAATAGTCTTCTCCTCCTCATATAACAACAGTAGTGCTATTACTGGTGAATTAAAAGAAGAAAGTATAAATGATCATGGATGTGCAGAATGACTTGTGATAGGGTGATAGCATATAATATCAGAACATAAACAATGGGATATCTGTGATTGGTGATGGTGGTCATCATGGTAACCTCAGTGGCAGACACTTTTGATAAAGGTCAGGATTGTGTGTCTGCATATGTAACTTGTCCATTAATTTGGTTGGCCCAGTATTAGAATGACTTAGCTGGATACCATATCTATCTGTGTATTTTGTGTACACACACACACACACACACACAACACAACACACCCCTCAATGCTGAATTATAGAAATAATACTAGACTTCTTTTTAGATTTCCTTTAAAAGTGTTTACACACAGCAATCTCGGGATTCTCTGCCGTGCCAAACATCTGCTAGGAAATCTTTGAAGAGAGAGACAGATAAACACAGTACATTTGATGCCTTGTCAAGAAGCATTTCCAAAAACATTTGGGCTTCCAAGCTGTAAACAACACAGGTGAGGTGAGCGGAGAGACGGGAGAGTAATGACAGGCTTCCTTCCAGCCTAGCAGAGGTTTTATGAATCATCCAATCAATCACCATAAACCCAGACAATGGTACAATAAAGCTGTTCCGAGCAGCATCAGCCAGCATCCACACAATGGCAGCCGAGGAACACAAATCCAAAATCAGCACAGATGTAGATTAAGGAATAAAAGACACGGCGGGGCGATGATGTATGCCTCAGAGAAATCACACGGAAAGAATGTCATGTCTTACTCCAATATGCCCTGCAGTTGGACATGTGTAGAATACTCTGCTCCGCTGTGCCTTCCCTCGAATGGCGAGCCTTAGATGCAGGCTTGTGCACTCTTCGGCCTGTGGCTTGAATTCACAACAGGAAGCAAGGCAAGCTCAGAAAGTGGGCTTGGGGGGGGGAATCATCTCTCTTTTATTAGGGGCTCATAGCCTGTGCTGCTTGTGCACAACTTCAGCCACCATCTGCAGTGTGAAACAGTGCAAGAAACATGGGTGGGAAGTTCTGAAGTTACAGCAGCAGATGTCCGTGGGGAAATGGTCTGCCAGTTCAATTTCCCCTTTGCAATTCTATTCCTTCAGTCTTGTGCTAAGTGTACAATATTTCATTGCATATCAAGACCCTGCATGTTTTTGTACATGATTATTTGTGCATGCACACACAACACATCATAGATTTTTTGTGTATTTTGTGCTATGGGAGTTCCTTATCTGGGCTACCAGAAGTGGACTGGAAGTCGTCCTGATAGGTCCGTCAGGCCCATGGTCTAGCCCTGGCAACTCTCCCCAAGGCTTTCCCCCTCAGTGCTTCCCATGTCCAGGTGTTTCTACCTGGCTGAAATAAGTTCTTGAAGTCTGACAATGTCTCTTGCTTGTGTGGATGGATGACCAAGAGGTGAGAGTGCATGTTGAAAGTAGCCTAGTGTGAAATTTACATCAGCCCAGTTTTCCCTGTTTCACTCACCACCAGCTTGTGTCTCTTAAAAGGTTGCCCAACTCTGCATCCACTCTGATACCTTTTTACTTCACTGTTGCCATTTTATTGTTGCAGCATGTGCATATCGTCAGGCTTGGTGGTGTGGCCTGGTTTTTGATTCTTGAAGTACAATTGTATTGACACAATGTTCTGTGTTTAATGGGCATAAATATTTTTTTATTAGGTAATAAGACCAAAAGAGTGTATTTTGCTGTCCAATCCTTCTCCTATCAGGATTGGAGGAGCTGACCTTTTGTTTGCTTGAAGACAAAGAAACAAGCAGACACTCAACTGCTTGGGAGGCTTTTGGCTGAGCTGCGCAATGCCTTCCTTGCTACAAAAGCAGACTGTTTAAGTACAGACTGATGATGAAGCCAGCCTTCCTTGCAGTAAGCATTGTTTAGAGTTGAAAGTAGGTGTGTGCATGCGTTTGTTAATCTCAAGCAAAGTTTCGTGACCTGAACTTGCTTGGGAAAACTTGAAACTATAATCTCCTAAACGGTATTAATTTCAATATCCCCAGTTCTAAATTTGGGAAATGTATGAAATATCGATATTTATTTAAGAGCATCAGAAGAGCCTGTTGGATCAGGTTCGACATCCTGTTCTCACAACCAGATGCCTGTGGGAAACTCACAAGCCAGGAGCCAAGCACAAGAGCACCCTCACCACTTGTGGTTTCCAGCAACTGCTATCTAGAAGCATTACTACTTCCAACTGTAGAGACAGAGCATAGCCATCATGGCCAAGGAGCAACCAATAGAACCCTTCATGAGAACCCTTTCCTTCTATCCCCACCCCACCCCACCCCCAGATAAATGTGCACTAGCAATGTGTGCTTGGAGGGAGTGCATTTGCAGCATCGTGTTTCCTTGGATATATCCCAAGAACAGCTGGTGGTCCCTTGTCAAGCTCTAGGCTGGAGCCTACCAGGGTATACCAGCCAAGCATGGGAAGAATCTAGGACGGGTCACAAGTGGTCAGGACCAAGGACAGCTCACAACCAGGTTAGAATTTCAGGTTACAAGTTCAAGCAAGGAGAGCTGAGAGCTTGGAGCAGATGAGGGCAATGTGTGGCTCTCCAGATGTTGTTGGACTCCAACTCCCATCATCTGCAGCAAGCATAGCCAATGGTCAGGAATGATGGGAGTTGAAGTCCAACAACATATGAAGGCCCATGGATTCCAGTGCTCCAGTGATAGCCTGACACTTGTGTGGTCTTGAACAGAAATAATACCTTAAGCTTCAACTCCCCCCTTCTGTGTGTGTGTGTGTGTGTGTGTGTGTGTGTGTGTGTGTGTGAGAGAGAGAGAGAGAGAGAGAGAGAGAATCGTAAAATTGTAGAGCTGGAAATGACCCTAAGGATCATGTAGTCCAACCCGCTGCAATGCAGGAATACGCAGCTGTCCCATGTGGGGATCGAACCTGCAACCTTGGTGTTATCATCACCACACTCTAACCAACTGAGCTATCCAGGCTATATGAAAATAAATAGACAAAAAGAAGCATAATTTTTAAAACAAGTGATTTTTATTTTTATTTTATTTATTTACTCCTAATACTAGAATCTGTGTATATCCAGTCAAGCTGAATGTTGGAAGGTTCGGGACAGACAGAAGAAACTGCTTCACAAAACATACAGTTAAACTATGGAATTAATTCCCAGAAGAGGGTGTGATTGTCACCAACCTGGATGGTTTTAAGAAAGGATTAGACAAATTCATGGAGGATAATGGCTACTAACCCTATGGACATGTTTTGCTTGCACAGTCAGAGTCGGTGATGCTTCTGAATACCAGCTGCTGGAGGCTACCAGAGGGAAGAGTGCTTTTGGTTTTTTGTTTTAATGCTGCTGTGTTTTTGGACACAGTGTTTTGCATTTCTGGTTTTGTTTTGTATGGAGTCTTGTATGTTAAGCCACTTCAGACCATAATGTGATGGAAATACAAAATACACTTTTTTCCCAGTTTTTGTGCTGAATTGCTTGGCTCTGCTCTTGGCTTTGATGTGTGAAATAGATTTTTAAGAACTGGGAATGGTTGTTGTTTTTTTAATAACATGAGTGGTTTCATTCTGTTTTATGCATTTTATTATTTTTATAAGCCACTTTGAGAGCTTCTTTTTATACTTAAAAGGTGGGTGTTTTGTTTTGTTTTGTTTTTTTAAAAAAGAAATAAAATGTAAGTAACATCACTGACAAATATCAGAGCTGCCTCCCCCATGTTCCTTAGAGCAAAAACAAATGCCATGTCTGAATGCAACCTTGTTTGACCACAGGTGAATTTGGCCCTCTGGGGTGGGGAGAAAAAAACATGATCCAAAACCATTAGCAACATGATGTAGCAGAAATCTGTTTCAGTTACCTGTTTTTGACAGTAAAAGTCACATCCATGTTATATAATCAAAGCACTAATATACCACTTTAACCATCACGGAGAATGCTGGAAACTGTAGTTTGCTATGGGTCCTGATATTACAGAGCTCCAATTCCCTTAACAAATTATACCCCCTAGGATTCTCCCTGTTAAAGTGGTATAACAGGACTTTAAATGTATGGTGTGGCTGTGACTAAACACTCTGAAACAGCAACCTCTGATTGAAGAGCTTGCAAATACAGTCTGAGTCTGCATCTTTGAATTTTTTTTTACTTCTCCCTCTTATCGTAAGTCCTTTATGTTCTTCTGATGCAAATTATATCAAAATCTAGCTGCTCTGCCAACTCCCTGATCCTTCTTTGGAGAGCTGTTATGTCTTAAGCTGTCATTTACTCGTGCTTGTATTCCACACGGGTTCCTACACCAAGCATTGACTTTTCTTTTTGGTCAGCAGATGAAACTCTCTTGTCTGGAGAGACATTTGGGAGCTGTAGTGATTGAGCTTGCGAACATCAGGCGAGACAGAGCACAATTCGATACGGCCGTTCCCAAATCTGATTTCATAAAGATGAATTTGACAGCATCCTTCCATTAATTAAATTTGGAAAGGTGTTCTGGAGGATCGAAATAAAGTGAGGGCAAGTGGAATATTCTCCTGTGGATTTGGGAGGGTGGGGTGAAGAGATTCTTAAATGCTATCAAATTTCCTCCTGAGAAGCAGTTTAGCAACACCTTCCAAACAATCCAAGTAAGACAACAATGACCCACTTTGCCTGCTGTTTGCTCTAAGACCTTGATACCAGGTAGCACCTTAAATAATGAGGTCAGTTTTGTGAAGGAAGGAGGCAGCTGAACTAGTTGGAGTTATGTTCAGTTTCCTCCCCACTCTGCCATTTGCGTAATTGCCAGAAATCCACAGCAGTTCAGGCAGAAATGCAAAGAGCAACAATGAGGCTGAGTGAAGGAAAAAGGAGAAGGATCACCACTAGGGAAAGAGAACTGTGCTGCTTAATTTCATTTGAAACCAGAAATACGATGAACTGTGTACTCAGTTTCATGCCAATCTTTTGGTAAATTCATCATCAGCAGGGTCTGTAGTTTCTGCAAACCCTCTGTTTTATTCTCTGTCCAAAGGTGAGGCAGCAGGGAAAAGATTAAGGAAATGACAAACAATGAATATAAATAAATGGATTACAAGCGTGCCAACTGTTTTGTGCAACAAATTCTTCCGCTGATTGTAGATTCATAATCTGTGTTTTCAATGGGACTTTAATTAGAGCTGCTTGCTGAAGGGGGCAGGGAGGCACGATCGAAAGCTATTCTATGGAAATTCCTTGTTTGCTTGGCACTGATCCATCACTGGCTGAATGCAATATTGGGGTTGTGCATGAACAGAAGGCATCCATCAAGTTTGGCAGGCCTCAGATGAACCTTGGGGTTCCTCTGTGTGTGCAGCTCCCAACGGGGCTTCAAAAGCCTCTCATACATGAATATCGATTGTTAGATTGGGGAAAATCTGAAACACATTTATTGTATTTCAATAGTATGGGTTGGATGCATGCAAGGATAGGCGAATATATCAATTTTGACTAAAATAAAAATAAAATAAAATTTCCTTCCAGTAGCACCTTAGAGACCAACTAAGTTTATTCTTGGTATGAGCTTTCGTGAACAAACTTAGTTGGTCTCTAAGGTGCTACTGGAAGGAATTTTGTTTGTTTGTTTGTTTGTTTGTTTTGACTATGGCAGACCAACATGGCTACCTACCTGTAACCATATCAATTTTGGTTACTCTCTTTTCCTCCCCATCTTAAGTCCAAGCCCACACATTTCTGCATTGTGTATGTTTAGCTGCTGTACGAACAGGATGCTGGACCAGATGGGTCATTGGCCTGATCCAACAGCCTCTCATGTTCTTAGCCCTCTGATTCAGGCCAAAAGTAGGGGGGCACCAGAAGAGGAGGACTCAGAAGTGGAGGATGGGAGGAGTCTATGCAGTAGAGCCTTCTTGATAAAGCCCCTGCCCTCAGCCCCCAGATGCATTCAGACATGACAAGGTAGGAGGGCCCAGGGTTGTCCATTTCCTTCCTGTGGAAGATATGGGGTGTTTTGAGACCCGGCCTGTGATATGAGCCAACTCCTAGGGGCCGATGTCTCTCTGCCACCCCTCTATAAAATATTAGAGAGACCTGTCCCTCGCCCAAAACTGATGGCCATTGTCAATCAAATGGTCTGCACGTGCTGTGTCTTGTGATCAATTAGGCGGGGTGGGGCTTACCTGCCTCCCAATATTTGATTCAAGTTGGCACCCCTGCGACCTGCTGTGATGAAGCAGAAGAATTTTGAGGAGGAGACCCACCCACCAACCTCTTCTAGGGAGATGCAACCTATAAAGAACAGAGATATTTATTCACCTCAAAGAAGCACAGTCTCCTGGATAGGAATGATGGCAGAAATAGGGGTTTGAGCCTTTTCCATCTCTGCTTCAAAGTCTGGCAGGGAGGTGGGGAAACTTGCTGAAGCAACTTTGCAGCTCACATGCAGCCTTGGAACTTTTGCTACTAATCTTAGGCTCTTGACCCTTGGCCTTTGCTGTCGGACTGGATGTATTATTTGTGCTTCTCTGCCTTGTAGGAGCACACTTTCCTAGCTACTGTTCTCTCTGTCGTTAGACTACTCTGATAAAAGGTGACTTCTTTACTTACATGTAAGCTCCTTTGTTGACTGGTTTTGGATGGAAGCCAGGACACCTGGTCCCATCAGAAAATTCATTTATTTGTATTCATTGAAAGCATGTCTACACTACCCTTCATCGGATGAAGAAGAAGAAGAGTTTGGATTTGATATCCCGCTTTTCACTACCCGAAGGAGTCTCAAAGCGGCTAACATTCTCCTTTCCCTTCCTCCCCACAACAAACACTCTGTGAGGTGAGTGGGGCTGAGAGACTTCAGAGAAGTGTGACTAGCCCAAGGTCACCCAGCAGCTGCATGTGGAGAAGTGGAGACGCGAACCCGGTTCCCCAGATAACGAGTCTACCGCTCTTAACCACTACACCACACTGGCTCTCGCGGATGAGATTTAAGGGCAGCGGGCAACCCATATAAGCAAGAGCTTACTTACATTCTAATACAATAAAACAATAAAGCAACAAGGTTAACTGTCATGATCGAAGACAGGAGCTAAGACAGGCTGAAGGATTATATGCATTAAAATGCACTCCAAAGCTAGGGTGCCACAACCAAGAAAGCCCTGCACTTTGTAACTATCTAGCTCACTTCTAAAAAGGAAGACACTTGGAGTAGGGCCTCAGCCTGATATGGGAGGGCGTACTCATTCAGATATTTGGGTTCCAAATCATTTGGGTGCCATACATAGGAACACCTCAGAAGCTGCTTGATACTGAGTCAGACCATTGGTCCATCTTACTCAGTAATGTCTACACTGACTGACAGAAGCTCTCCAGGGTTTCAGGCAGGGTTCTCTCCCAGCCCAACCTGGGGATGCCAGGGATGGATCTTGGTACCTTCTGCATGCAAAACGGATGCTCTGTGATTGAGCTACGGCCCTCCCCTGGGCCAAGCAGTTTATGGGCTGTATTCTTCTATGGGGAAACTTTGAGTCCCACGTGCAAGTGGTGGGTGGTGCAATAGATGCAACTGCAGTTGGCAACTGTACATCCCCACAAAAGCCAGAGGTCTCTCCATCCAGGGAAGCAAGAGCTGTTATTACAATTCAAGGACACTTTCTAGCCAAGCGGAAGAACTGCAGGAGGACCTGTGAGGAGTGTGGTCTGGGAAGAGGAGGGATGCGGGTGGCGCAGTGGTCTAAACCACTGAGCCTCTTTGGTTTGCTGATCAGATGGTCAGCGGTTTGAATCCCCACGATGGGGTGAGCTCCCTTTGCTCTGTCCCAGCTTCTGCCAACCTAGCAGTTCGAAAGCACACCAGTGCAAGTAGATAAATAGGTACCGCTGTAGTGGGAAGGGAAGGAGCATTTCCGTGCACTCTGATTTCCATCACAGTGTTCTGTTGTGCCAGAAGCAGTTTAGTCATGCTGGCCACATGACCCGGAAAGCTGTCTGTGGACAAACGGCAGCTCCCTCAGCCTGGAAAGCGAGATGAGCGTCGCAACCCTGTAGTCGCCTTTGACTGGACTTAACCGTCCAGGGGTCCTTTAGCTGCGAAGAGGAAAGATGGTCTGAGGAGAGTCCTGAGGGCCAGATAGAGACGTGTGGAGGGCAGGAGGTTCCCTGTTCCTGCCTTAGGAATTCAAAGACAAGGAGCAGCATTTGAATTGGGCTTGGAAGTGATGAGGCAGCCACTGCAGTTCTTTTAAGCCTGGACCAATATGAACAAACCTGGCATGAATTGAAACTTCCAAGTTGTCTTCAACGGCAGCCCCATGTACAGCACCATACAGTAATCCACCTGGGACTCTACTGCTGCATTGATCACTTGTGACCAGAACATAGGCTCCCCAAAATATGAAGGGTCTGTTTTACTGCTTCCTCTTTATTAGATAAATAATACTATACTCTTTGATTCTCCTAGGACCATGATTAGTTACTGTTCCATATCTGAAAGGGTTGGGGTTTTTTTTTTAAAAAAAATGTGGTACTCTGGTTGAGTGGATTATTACAAAGAAAGCCACGCAATCCAATTATTTGCTGAGCCTCGGGCAGAGTAGGAAACTGCTGATAAATATAGACAGCCCATATGGGCATAGGAAATGATCTGCTTTCAACAAGAGTGACCACATGTTCTCAGTCAGCACTGAGTCAGAAAAGTTAACCCCGGTGTACAGATTGCATTCTTTTGGGGTATGTCACCCTGCCCGGAAAGTCTAATCAGGGAGAAAGGAGAAGCAGGAAGCTCATTTCTCGATAGATTTAAATCAGAGGACAACCTCAGAGCAGAGAAATATGGAGGGGCGGGTGGGAATTAGACACTCTTCTCTCTTCCTCTGTTTTGACTCTTTTGCTATCTTAGATCAGTGCTGCCTATCCTGAGCTGTTGCACTTTCTAAATTTAAAACGGGTTGCAACCTAATAGCAAGTTCTATGTTTTAGCAGCATCCCTTGAGAGAAAGTGGGGGAGGGGAGGAACGTTTTATTATTTTGACTACCACGTTCTATTGTTCGGTAGAACATTAGCTTATAATGGCGCGTTTCGAAGGAACACTATTAAGTAATCGGATGTAAAATGTGAGTGCAATTATAAAATATTAAGCACTTGGCTAATGCGATTCTTTGAATACAATATGCTGGTATCATAAAACATTTGGTTGTCGGGGAAGTAAAATACAAGCTACGGCTTCATTAACGTGTTTCCCCCATTTCTTCAGAAATGGTATAGAGTAACAAAAGTGTTCTGTGCACTGTAGTTTGTAACACCTTTATTGGGACAAACTGTAAATCACGGAGCAGGGAGCTCGATTTGGAAATTCACAGAACTCTGCCTTTTGCATGATGTTAATGCGGTGGGGTTGGGTTTGAGAGAGGAAAATATTTTGCTTGTGTAACCAGCTCTGCAGTGTGCTACTGTCTTAATACAGTGATTATTGCCTAAAGGGCAATCATCAGGAAGTTTGTTTTTAGACTAACCCCACAATCTTGTTCAGATGTAAGTCCTCTTAAATTCAATATGTCATCTTGTTAGTATTTCAGCACACAGTGAGACATCAAGAAAGGGGCATCTTAAGAGCAGGGACATGAAAAAACTTCACAATATTTACCTTTGTGTCCATGCCACTGATGGCAAAAAAAAAGTTTTCCACTAATGAATTGCATTCGTGCACTAAATAATCTCCTGTTCACACATACCACTTAACATGACGTCATTTGATTCCTCGGCACACTGAGTCCATTGAAAAGTGTCGCGTTGGAGGTGGAACAAGACTTCTCTCTGTGGGATTTGTCTGATTCACTCTGGCTCATTGAGACATTCAACTTGTCACCACTTGATGCTGCAACTATCAAGTGATGGTGGGACACACAGTAAGTGCAAAATGGAAGCTCCTGCTTTGTAGTGAGCCTAAGAAATGGCCCATGGAGGCCAGTACCATATAATCAATGGAGCATTTATAGATGCGGGAAATGCCAAAAATGATGTAAGCATAGATCTGTAGAAACATGGAGAAGATTCCATGAGTGAAGGGAGCATCTGGCATCACTTGTCAATGTTGTCCACGTGAGACAGAAAGTGAAAGAGTGCCACTTCATTGGTACCGTCCGGTCAATGTAGCTTTCAATGTGATTTACAGATACGGGATATGCAAAAACTGACATCGGCAGAGATGTGTGAAAACATCCTTAAGTTCCATCCCTATACAGTGGTACCTCAACTTACGAGCCACTCGACTTCCGACGTTTTCGACTTCCGAATCAGTTCTGGAAGTGAAAAAATGGCCGCCACTTCCGAAATTTTCGAGTTACGAAGGGGAAGCGGCGGCACGATACCTCGACTTTCGAGGTTTTCAATGCGTTTTTTTCGACTTGCGAAGTTTTCTTCCGTTCTGAGATGGCGCCTTCGACTTACGAAGATTTCGACTTACGAGAGCGCCTTCAGAATGGATTATCTTCGTAAGTGGAGGTACCACTTTACACACTTACATGAGGATAAGTTTCACTGAGCTGAACAGAACTAAGGTCACACCCCCACCATGCATTTAAATCGCTGATACCACTTTAGCAGCCATGGCTTCCCCTAAAGGATCCTGGGAAATGTAGTTTGCTTAAGGTGCTGAGAGTTGTTAGGAGACATGCCACAGTGCTACAGGTCTAAGCGCCCTTAACAAACGACAGCTCCCAGGATTCTTTGAATGGGCGAACCGTGAATTTTAAAGTGAGATAAGAGTGTTCTAAATGTGTACTGTGGCTGCGGCCTTACTTCTGAGTAGAAATGCCTGGAATGTTAAGGATGCTTGTGTAGCAACATCGGGGGGGGGGGCTATACCTCAGCTGTAGACGATCTGCTTTGCATGCAGAAGCTCTCAGCTTCAATCCCTAGCATCTCCAGGTCGCGCTGAGAGAGACCCCAGTCTGAAACCCTAGAGAGCTCCCTGTAGGCAATAAAGCAGTAGATAGATCCATGGTCTGAGTCAGAAGGTGGCAGCTTCCTATGTTTCGAACCACACAGTACCTTGGCAGTGCCCAGACATAGTGTCAGACGGAAGCCCTTGTCCGAGAGCTTTGTCTGAGATGCCAGGAAAGGGATCTGGGATTTTATAAATGCAAAGCATGTGCTACAACCCTTTCCTATGCATCAGCTTGCATTACTGCAGAAATGGAGACGGGTTGCGCATGGGATGCATGCTGATTGCTCTCTGCATTGCACTGAGGTGCTGGCAGATAACTCATTGGCCAGGCTGGTGTTAGGAGCAAGTTGACCTGCAGCAAGCAATTTCCCCTTTTGCATCCCATTTCGGTCTCTTCTTGCTTACTGCTGTGCAGACGCAGTCAAAACAGTTCAAATATCACAAAGAATGATTTTGGGATTCCCGCCCCCAGCCACACACACACACACACACACACACCACACCTGTGACTGAAAGGAACATCTTTTCATACGGAATGCTTTGATTGTCAATGTTGCTGATGGGAGACAGAAAGCGAGAGAATGCCAATTTGGAATCAAAGGCACTTTCCAGTCAATGTAGCTTCCCAATGTTGATTTATAGATACGGGAAATATTTTTTTTTTTTAAATGACATAAGCACAGATATGTGGAAACAGGCTGCAATCCTATGCATACATATTCCGGAACTTCATTGATCTGAATTATGACTTGCCTCTGTGTAGGATCACACTCAGGAAGCCTGCACAGAAAGGACTTTGAAATTGCTCGAACCACACAGGCAGAGCAGCCTAATAGTAACATTAGTAAGATTTGGAGAAAACCTTATAAATGGCACTCAAACAGAAGAAAAAGAGGCATTGTAATGTAAAATTAAAAGTGAAGTTTTTATGGTATATTAATGTGATGTAACCCTCCCCCCCCCCACTTTGGTTACATTTAATTTAAAATTAGTCATGTTGATGACACCCTATTATAAGTAACAGCATTAACAGCATATGGGGTTGAGAACAATTCTTTAAAAAATTAGGTTATAAACCTGCCAAATAAATAATTACGAAGCTGTCTTATGCTCACCAGCCTTCTCCCACCTGGTACCTTCCAAATGCTACACAGATTGATTATTATGGGCTTGTGGTAACATGGAGGTGGGCTTTTTCACAGTTGGCACTAATGTTGTGGAATGCTCTCCCTGCTAAATACGAGAGGCCCCATCAGTATTGGCATTCCACGGGCTCCTGAATTCACACCTGTTTAAGGCAAGCATTCTCCTGAATTTACTGTCTTAACTGTTTATTTAAAATGTTCATTGTGATGCTTTTTAATTCTTTGCTTCATTTTAAATTTTATTTAAGGACTTTGTAACACCCCCCCCCAATTGATGCACTATTGTGTATTTCAATTATGTATGGATGTTTATAGTTATAAACCACTTGGAAGCCATTTTGGCATATAAGTAGTATATAAATTTATTATTAATAGTAATAATCTTTCCACTAAAAAAGAGAGAAGACTAGTGTGGCGATCACACAGGCCCCCGGTCGTTTAACGGACTATTGATCCCTGTGCCACCACGGCGCTTCACTGCCACCAACCAGGATCCCTCCCTGGTAATCACTGTCACAGTCAGGGTGTGATTTTAAACAAAATAATAAGTGTTTATTTTAAAACATCAACAAACTTAAGATATTGGTTACATTGGTATATATTTGTTCTTATCTCAACCCTGTCCTAATTCTACACTCACCACTCTACCTCACCACCAACCCTCACAATCACCAACCAACCAACTGCTTCAGTCAACTGCTCTTAACCAACTCCTAACACCAACTGCCTTTGTTCAGCTGCCCCTAGCTCCTCCTCCCTCTGTTTATTGGTCCGCCTAGGGTCAGCCACTTAACCTTTTACTTACTCCTGCACATCCATACATTCTCTAGGAAGGGCAAACACCACAACTAGTCATTTAAGCACTGAGGGGGCAGAGTGAGATCAGGGTTTCTGCAGGGGCAAGGTATCCAAAACCCTCCTTGAGCTACAGCAAGCATGTCCAATGGTCAAGAAGGATGGGAGTTGTATTCTAGCACCTGGGGAGCCACAGATTCCTCACCTCCTGGGTTACTGGTGTGGTTGTGAGAGCAATCAGAAGAACTACTTTGCCATGGATTTTAGATTCATCTTTCCACTAGGTTCCACATCACAATAGAGTCATCGGCAAATGATTGGTGCTAAGGCAAAAACACATAATCAACACACAGGTTGTCCTGAGAACAATTAGGTCTTCTCCAGATGACCTGCTTATTCAGTATTCAACCTGAATATTCATTATTGAATGGTTACCTGAAGATTTGACTGTGTCTTACCTTTATTGATCATCCAGATTGAGAGGTGTTTATACATCTTCCTGTTAATAACTCATCCATCCTACATTTCACAGTGCATTTCCCTATCACTTCCTAACAGCAAACAGTGCATTTCTTTGTAAGTGGATTTGTTGCTCCAGGGCAAACCAAGTGCTTTAATCCACTTTAATTGTTCAAACCTAAATTTCCAAGTAGCTGTTTGAATTCCTCCCACAGAATATTGATATTCTGAAGTCACCCTTTCTTGCCAGTAAACGAAGTGCTAAAGGAAAATCTGTTGATATGTGTGCATCATAAATATTGCTTCAGGTGGTGCTGGGTTCCCCCACAGCAGGTTTCTTGGACAACTCTTTCTCATAACCTAAGATGAATCATTTCTCTTGTTGAAGTGAGTCTGCTCTCAGGTACACAAAACTTAATCCGCACACAATCAGACAGGAATGAAGCATTGTGAGTCACCAAACCCACTAATCAGACCTTGCCTACAGTCTAGCCGATAATCAACAACACCCATGCAAGCAACAAAGACACTGTGATGAACTAAGACACCTGGCCTTTCCTCTCAGTCCCACTTGGCACTCTGCACTTTTCTTCAAACTTTGCTGTGATTTCACACCTGGGAGCCAGAAGCAGTTCCTCCGCAACAATGAGATGATGGTAAACGAATACAGTTGGCGGTTTTCAAATGGTCAGGCCGATCCAGCATAAGGGATTTAGGACAATGGCCACTGGCTATCAGCAGAAATTGGACAACCAAGCACCTTATCTTACTTCTAAAATGGCAGGCAGAATTCCAGACCCATTCACTGAAATAAGGCACACTTATTTCAGAAAGAGAAAGCCAAAGAAAAACAAACAACAGGGCCTTGTCCAGGTGAGTGCCTGTTGGTAGCTTAGAGGTGAAGACAATGGAGATTCTTTATCCGCAGTGTGATCCCATTTTTGCTATTTGTCTTAGCCATAAATGTACTAGCAAATCCAGTGCTGGTTCACCCATCAGTCTTAATCCTCTGCTCATACTTCAGTAGGTTGTGTATTGTTAATAGTAGTAGCAGCAGTAGTAGTAATAGTAATACTACTACTACTAATAATAATAAACATTTGCAATGAGCACATCCAATATTGACACTGCTTCCAATTGGACCACTTTATACGACTCCTTTCTACCCAATTTAACAAACCCTTGCTGAAAACTTCCATTCCTGGCAGGAGTTAGTTTCACAAAATCTATATACCCGGTCATGTCTCTAACTCAATAATTCCACCCACACACAACAAAAAATTTTGGAGCGGGAGTCATCATTAACTTTTTGTGGAATATGTATTTTTTTAATATCACTCGGGAAGAAATGGTGCTTGAGGTGTATTTACTAACTTGAGAATTTAACGTGTTGACGAAAAAGAAATTTTGACAGGGTGAACTTTGAAAGCTGGCTGTTCCTGCTGTTAAGCCCTGATAATTCGCCATCTTGCAAGTGCTGAGCCAGCACTATAAGAGGAACTCCTCAGATGCAGAACAGTCGGATCCACAGGCAGGCTGCCTCCGTATTTCCTTCACAGGTTTGACTGCGTTCAGCACCTTGGGCTTGGAAGCCTTTGAAGGCCAAAGATGCATATTTATGAAGCGACAGATTCAAAAGAAATAGCCTGTCCTTGGGAATTGCTTTGATGGCCGGCTAATAGCAAGGTCTGTTGCAATGCTGAGGAGTCTGCAGTTCCCCCCCCCCCCCGCCCCCTGCCCCCATGAATTTCAAGGAGTGTAATGCTCTTATGCTGGAAAAAGAGTATGACCTGATGAACCATAAAGTGTCTCTCCTTCAAAACAAATACCTACAACAGTAAATGGAACCTGCGGCTCTGCAGACATAAGCTTGGTCTCTAGAACATTTTCCTGACACTCTGCTTCTGTGGGGTGTGTGTGTGCAGAAAGAGACCACTTCCACACCATACATTTAAAGTACCATGACATCACTTTAAACAATCATGTTGTTGTTGTTGTTGTTGTTGTTGTTGTTGTTGTTTAGTCATCTTAGTCGTGCTCGACTCTCCGTGAACCCATGAACCAGAGCATGCCTTGGAAACTCTCGCTTTCTTCTCAAAGCTTCTCCTTTTTTATGTCCATGGAGTTTTCTTGGCAAAATACTGGAGTGGTTTGCCAGTTCCTTCTCCAGGTGGATCACATTTAGTCTAAACATCTCGGCTATGACCTCTCCGTCTTGGGGGGGCCCTGCACGGCATAGCTCATAGCTTCTTGGAGTTATTCAAGCCCCCTTCGCCATGACAAGGGTAGCGATCCAATGAAGGGGTTAAACAATCGTAGCTTCTCCCAAAGAATTCTGGGAGCCCTAGCTTGTTAATAGTTGTTGGAAGACAACTATTAACTATTTGCCCCACAGAGCTACAATTTCCAAAGAGGTTGAACAATCAAGCTCTCTGTGAGGGGAACAGGGGCCTTCTGACAACTCACAGCACCCTTACAAAATACAGCTCCAGAATTCTTGAGGGAAGCGTGGCTGTTTAAAATGGCATCATAGTGCTTTAAATATGTGGTGTGACTGTGACCCCCAGTCCTCTGGAAGCTCACAAGGAGAGCCTTGTAGTGATAGCAGCACCTTCTTATTCACAGTCATCACCCTCAACACGAGGCATATGTCTCTGACTAGGGAGGGGTCTTTCATTTGGGGTTTCAGTAACAAGTCTCTCAGCCCCATTAATCTCCCTAATCCTGTTACAAAAACCCTGTATGCCTGTGCCTGCCATCCTCACATCTTGTGGCCCAGGAATCTCATGAGCTGATTAGTCCATTGCATGCATCATCTGTGCTTCCTTTCAATCCGCTGTCAATCAGCGAGTTCGACTGTTTTCTGTTGAATCACCTTCTTCACAGGAAATGCAGCTTCATAAAACTCTCTCATGCCCGGTGTTAGTCACCTTTTCCAACAATAAAAATATGGGAAAGCCTCAACCTCCGCTGTGTTGGCCGCATGGTGAAACCAGGATGAGCTGTCACTTTTTCTTTGATGGGTTTACCAATTCTACAAACCCTTTGAGATGAAGAGATTGTGATTCAGTACCTCATGATCCAACCCATGTTTTGAAAGTTTCCCAAGATGTAAAGAGCTGAAATTCTTTACATGTTAGAACAGGACAAATTTTGTCAGTTCCGTATAAAAATTGTCAACGTGACCTTAAGTGTGTAATCATAACATTGGCCTCCGGTTCCCTTTCGTAGCTTGATTTTGTGGCATGTGGTGGTTTCTTTT